>NC_137154.1:69578863-70778863 GCF_951394435.1 Stenella coeruleoalba
AATATAGTAGCCTGATCTCTGATTCAGCTACTCTTTCCCCTACAATTTTGCCTCCCTCTCCCAAAGGTTTCTTAGTAGGCTCTCTCTTTTTAATGAATGTAACTCATTTGGTTGTGTCATGATGCAAAGAATAAAAAGTTAGTAGAAAACGGAGGAGTGAACGTCCCCGCCATGTCAGCCCAACTTGAGCTTGCTTTAGTAATTGTCAGATCATGGGTTCAGCCCATATGAAGTTTTCCTTTTTTTGGAGATTCAGCCAGGTTTAGGAACTTGCCCCAAACTAGTTCTCAGAAAGTGAAATATTAAGGAAATACCTTTTAATTGCTTCAGTTTTGACTTATATAAACTTAATTCACTGGCTTTTGTCCACTCAACTGTAGAACAGTATAAATCTGGCGACCTCACACATGAGGCGGTAATCCACCCCATAAAGGGAATGTGCCTATTTGGCATGTTCCAACCAACATGTACTGCTACCCAAGAGATAGCTTTTAAAAACAAACTACTATTTCTCTTTTCTGGCTATCTTTTATAGGGATTTCTTAGTACTCTGAATTTAGGGTCTTAGATGGTGGGGACATTGGCAAGTGTGAGTGAGATTATTACATGTTTACCAGGCAGACGAAAATATGGGTGACCTAAAGATCTTCTTGAATCAGTTCTAAAACCAGATTAAGTAATCATCACTAATCAAAGGCTGTTCTCTTTTTACCTTCTTAGCTATTAATGGAAAGATTTTTGGGAATCTCCATGGCCTCATCATGAATGAAAATACAATGACAAACTGGTATCTATTAGGAATAGGAAGTGAAGTGGACATACACACCATTCATTATCATGCTGAGAGCTTTCTTTTCAAGGTAAGTGTAAGAAAAGTGTTTTGAGGAAGACTTACTAACAGATTCAATATATTTCCATTGTGAAAAGAGAGTTATTTGGCAATAAGGCTTGTGAGGGGTGTTAGTGAATATTAGAGAATGGAACAGAAAAATATGATTGTGTCCTTCCACTGGTAGATATTTCTTAATATGTATTTTATTATGCTTGTTAAAAAAAAAAAAAAAAACCCTGAGGGCTTCCCTGGTGGCTCAGTGGTTGAGAGTCCACCTGCCGATGCAGGGGACACGGGTTCGTGCCCCGGTCCGGGAAGATCCCACATGCCGCGGAGCGGCTGGGCCCGTGAGCCATGGCCGCTGAGCCCGCGCATCCAGAGCCTGTGCTCCGCAACGGGAGAGGCCACAACAGTAAAAAAACCTCTGAGTTTCAGATGAGTTTTCTCATCAGTTATATGGGGATAATTCTGACCTGGAGTATCGTATATGAAAGTACCCATAGTATTTTGTCCCTTTTCCTCTTTTATTTTATTTTTTTCTTTTCTCTTTTCTCTTTCCCTTCCCTTTTTCCATTTCTTTTCTATGTGATTAGCCAACAGAATAATCCTCTCTAGTAAAGGAGATATTTCAAGCTTTGGCTTGGGCCCAAAATTTTACCTTGACTTTTGCCCTCGTGGGCTGGGCTGGACCATGTGTGGCTTTCTGCCTTTCGAGCATCAAGCTATACCGTATGGGTGGTGCTGGCTGTGCTGAATCACGTGGGGAGCCATTGAAGAAGCAGATTGCCAGGCCCCACCCCAGACCTGATGAATCAGAATCTCAGGGATAAGGTCCAAATATTCTGTCATCTCAAGAGCTGTGCAGTCTACAAGGAAGTAGAATAGAAAAGAATAATCACA
This sequence comes from Stenella coeruleoalba, assembly GCF_951394435.1. Classification (NCBI taxonomy): domain Eukaryota; kingdom Metazoa; phylum Chordata; class Mammalia; order Artiodactyla; family Delphinidae; genus Stenella; species Stenella coeruleoalba. The sequence goes on from NC_137154.1 coordinate 69,580,596, forward strand.
TCTAATCTGCAGGGAAAACCTGCGCTGCTCCTTTTCCAATTATACAGGAATGATCAGCGACTAATTAAACATCTACTATCCTCTCCCCTCTGTATATTCATTCAACACAGTTTAAGATCCCAAGTATCTTAAACCTACAATGATTTTAGTTTCACATATTAAATGGCTATGCTGCTTTTCAGAACTTGGCTTTTTCAATCCGCATTTTTAAAATTATATTAAAAATATATAAAATTTAGTAAAATTTATAAAATCATACAATTATTTTACATACATATAAAAATTATTTTACATACATACATAAATATTTTATTTATTTATTTATTTATTATTTTTGGCTGTGTTGGGTCTTCGTTTCTGTGCGAGGGCTTTCTCCAGTTGCGGCGAGCAGGGACCACTCTTCATTGCGGTGCACGGGCCTCTCACTATCGTGGCCCCTCGTTGCGGAGCACAGGCTCCAGACGTGCAGGCTCAGTAGCTGTGGCTCACGGGCCCAGTTGCTCCGCGGCATGTAGGATCCTCCCAGACCAGGACTCGAACCTATGTCCCCTGCATTGGCAGGCAGACTCTCAACCACTGCGCCACCAGGGAAGCCCCCACAAATATTTTAAATTACGCTATAGTTTACACTGAGTAAAATGCACGCTACTTAGTGTACAGTTCTGTTGTGATAAACACATACAGTGGTGTAACCAACACTAATCAAAATACGGAACACCTCTATCAACCCCCTAAAATGTCCCCTTTGCACCCTCTAGAGTCGTCTACTTCCCTATGTTTAACCCCTGGCAACCACTGAACTGTTTTTTGTCTCTATAGTTTTGCCTTTTCTGAAATGTCATACAAATGAAATCATACCGTCTGTAGCATTATGAATCTGACTTGTTTCATTTTGTATTGGCATTTGAATTGCATCCACCTTGTTGTAACGGCAATTTTTTCCATTCGATCTTTGAGCAATATTCCATCGTATGGATGTATTGCAGTTTGTTTATCCGATCCCCCACGGAGGGACATTTGGGTTGTTTCCAGTTTGGGGTTACTAAAAATAAAGTCATTATAAACCTTTGTGTACAAGCTTTTGTGGGAACATAAGTTTTCATTTTCCTTGAGAAAATATCTAGGGGTTGGATTGCTAGGCCACGTGGTAAGTAGATGCTTAACTTTATGAAACCTGCCAAACTGTTTTCCACAGAGGCAGTACATTTTGCACGCCTACCAGAAATATATGAGAGTACCACCTGACCACAACTACATCCACATCAGCACTTGGTATCTTCCATTCTTACTTTATTTTTTCTTAGCCAAACATTTAAGTATATTCTGGTATCTCGTTTTTTATTTGAATTTTCCTAATGGCTATGATACTGATTATCTTTTCTACCACCTGCCATCTGTAAATCTTTGGTGAGATGTCCAAATTTTATGCCCATTTTTAAATTGGATTGTTTGTTTCCTTATTGGTGAGTTTGAGGGCTGTATATATTCTGGATACAAATCCTTTCTATCTATATGATCTGTAAATATTTGCTCCTAGTCTGTGGCTTATCTTTTCATTCCCTTAACATTATCTATCAAAGAGCAGAAATCCTTGATTTTGATATAGTCCAAATTATCATTTTTTTTCTTTCATGGATCATGCTTTTGGTGTCATGTCTAAGAAATCTTTGTTTAACTCAAGGTCACAAAGATTTTCTTCTAGAAGTTTTATGGTTTTAGGTTTTATATTTAGGTCTCTGGTCCATCTTAATTTTTATATGTGGTTCAAGGTTTATTTTTTGCATAGAGACATCCAAGTTTTCTTGTTTTTCTTTCTTTCTTTCTTTCTTTTTGTTTTTTGGCTACACCACGGCATGTGGGATCTTAGTTCCCCAAGCAGGGATCAAACCCATGGCCCCTGCATTGGAAGCATGGAGTCTTAACCACTGGACCACCAGGGAAGTCCCTAGACGTCCAATTCTTCCATCACCTTTCAGCAAAAAGACTATCCTTTCTCCCTCTGTGTCAAAATCATATCGATCATATACATGTGGGTTATTTCTGGGCTCTCTGTTCTATTACATTGATTTATATGCCTGTCCTTTCTTAAATGCCACACTGTCTTGATTGCTTTAGTGTAATAAAAAGTCTTGAAATCAGATGGTGATTGTTTGGGCTGTTCTAGATCTTTGCCATATAAATTTTAGAATCAGCTTTTAAAATTGTGCTGGGATTTTGATCGAGATTGCATTGAATCGGTACACTGATTTGGGGAGAATTGATATCTTAACAATATTGAGACTTTCAATCCAGAAACATGGCATATCTCTCTATTTGTTTAGAACTTCTTTGATTTTTTTCATCAATGTTTTGTAGTTGTCATCACACAGATCTTGCATATATTTTGTTAGATTATTACCAATATCATGGGTTTTGGTGATAGTGTAAATGGTATTCTTTTTATTTTAATTTCTAATTGTCATGCCAGTATATAGAAATATAACTGATTTTTGTATAATTGACCTTGTATCCTGCAACTTTGCTGACAAATTCTAGTAGCTTTTGTAGATGGTTATTTTTGGGGGGCGGGGGTTCCTACATGGCAAATCATGTTGTCTGTGAATAGAGATGGTTTTATTTCTTTATTTTCAATCTGTATGCACCCCACCCCCGCTCCTTTTTGGTGTTCTTGCACTAGCCAGGATCTCCAGTAAAATGTTGAATATTAGTGGCAAAAGTAGAGATCCCTGCCTTATTCTTAATCTTAGGGGGAAAGCATTCAGTCACTCACCATTGAATATAAAGTGAGCTGTAGGTTTTTGTAGACCCCATTACCAGGTTGAAGAAGTTTCCTTCTATTCTCAGTTTGCTGAGGGTTTTAATCATGAACAGATGTTAAATCCTATTTTTTCTGCATCTATTGCAATGATCATATTTTATTTTCTTTAGTCTATTGGTGAATTACATTGACTGATTTTCAAATGTTGAACCAGCTTTTCATTCCCCGCTAAACCTTACTTTGTCATGATGCACTATCCTTTTTTATATATTGCTGGATTTAGTTTGCTAGTGTTTTGTTAAGGATTTTTGCATATATGTTCATAAAGAATATCGGTTATGGCTTTCTTCTCTTGTAAATTATATGTCTGGTTTTAGAACTGGGCTAATGCTGGCCTCATAAAATGAATTGGGAGTGTTCTGTCCTCTTCTGTTTTCTGGAAGAGTTTTTTAGAAATGGTATTATTTTTTTCTCTAAATGTTTGGTAGAATTTGCCAATGAAGCAATCTGGACCTGGAGTTTAATCTGTTGGAAGGTCTTAATACAATTTCAGTTTCTTTAATAGATATAATTTCAGTTTCTTTAACAGATAACCTGAATAGATCTAATCTGAATAGATAATCTATTCAGGTCATCTATTTCTTCTTGAGTGAACTTTGGTAGTTTTCATCTTAAGCAACTTGTCCATACCATCTAAGTTGTAGAATTCATGGACAAAACAGTTGTTCATAACATTCCTTTATTATCCTTTTTAATGTCTATAAAGTCTTAGTGATATCTCCTCTTTCATCTCTGATATTTGTAATTTGTGTTTTTTAAAGTTTTCCTTGGTCAGTTTGTCTAGAGGTTTGTATTAGTTATCTATTGCTGCGTAGCACATCACCCCAAAACATAGTGGCCTAAAACAACACACTCTTATTATCTCACAATTTCTCTGGATTAGGCTGGAAATAGTTTAGTTAGTTGGTTCTGAATCAGCACCTCTCATCAGGCTACAGTCAAGATGTCAGCTGGAACTACAGTCATCAGGTTGGACTGAGGCTGGATGATCCACTTCCAAGCTCACTCATAGGACTATTGACCAGAGGCTTCAGTTCCTCACCATGTGGGTATGACATGGGAGCTGGCTTTCCCCAGAGTGAATGATCCAAGGGGAGAGAGTGAGAGAGAGGGTCTAAGACTCTTGGAAGTAGAATGCCATGCCTTCTGCCATATGCTATTGCTTACAAGGACCAACCCTCAGACAATGTAGGAGGTGACTACAAAGGTTATGAGTTTCAGGAGGCAGGGATCCTTGGGGGCCATCACAAGCTGGCTTCCACAGGGTTTAACAATTTTATCGATCTGTTCAAAGAACCAGCTTTTGGTTTCTTTGATTTATCTTTATTATGTTCCTATTCTTGATTTTATTGATTTCTGCTCTTATCCTTATTATTCCCTTCTTTCCACAGATAGATAAATCTTACCGAGAAGATGTATATGACCTCTTTCCCGGGACATTCCAAACCATTGAACTGTTTGCGGATCACCCAGGGACGTGGTTATTACATTGTCATGTATCTGACCACATCCATGCTGGCATGGAGACAACCTACACCGTCCTTCGAAACATCGGTACTGTTATCTGTCGGTGATGCTGACTTAGATAGCACCAGGCTTCCTGTAGACCCTGAAAATAGGAGGCATGAGAACATAGGAGGCATGAGCTCCCCAAGGAGCTCAGAGTCAAGTAAGAGAGACAGACATTTAACCATAATAGAATATGACATATGCCAAGATAGAGTGCAGAGTGCAGGGTTCAGTGACAGCAGCAGGAGGCAATGATTAACAGTTTGGACACATGAGCCAAGGTTCCATAGATGAATCTTAACAGGTGAGCAGAAGCTTGCAATGTGGATGGGGTATGAACAGCATGTGTACTGGCATGAAGTAGCACAGTGAGTATCCAACAAAGACTTACAGATACTGGTGGGATAAAGTCTTTGTTGGTGAAATGACATAACTCCTGAAACAACTCATGTCATGAAAAGAATCTACTCTTATTGTTTGTAAACCATCAAATTGTCTTCTTTGTCCAGACAACAGGATTCCTTACTCCACCAAGCCTCCTTCTGGAGGAGCGTCCCACCCGGCCACAGCTCCCTCTAATGGTATTGATACCCTCCCCCAATCCTGCACGTGAATGGTCAGTATTCACTCCCCAGGGAAAGGCAGAGGCCTGACACCTTACTTTTCTTTTGTGCAGAAGAACCTGGCAAGGAGCAGCTCTACTTCTTCGGCAAGAATCTGGGTCCCAGAGGAGCCAAAGCAGCCTTGGTCATCCTTTTCATCATCGGACTCCTCCTTCTGGTTGTCACGGTGATTCTCTCCCTCACACTGTGCTCTGCAAGGAAGCGGGTGGCATATCAGGAAGTCCAGTCCTGTGCGCTCCCCACGGATGCTCTGTGACCTGCTCGTCTTCCTCAGTAGGGAAAATGGACCAGGGTCTCGTTCACCAAGGAAGTCTGACTCTGTTCCTGGATCAGGCTCTGATCCTCTGGAACACGTTCAAAGCAATTTGCTTTTATTTATTTATTTTAAAGGGGCTGTGAATAATCCTCAGGATAAAACAGAGAAAAGGAAGAGTGGGCATGACTGAGAAAACTGACCCAGTCTGTTCTCTGAATGAATTCGCTGAAGTGGGAAGACCCTCTGAAAGATATCTTTGTTTTCTTTCTTTCATAATTCTTAGATTAGATAGTGCTTCCTTAACAAACCATCAAATTCTCTAGATGGACAATTTCGGGAAAGAGTTACACTGCGTCAGACATCTAACTTGACTGGTGCTGATTTTTCAACGTTGTTATGTAACATGCTTCCCTTAGTGGTTCCAGGAAAAACAACTTTCTGAGGATTTCATGAAAATGTCTAAATCAGTATCTGCTGATAGAATTTGACCAAATGAAATTTTTGGAGGTTTTAGCCAGCTCCCCTGGCATTTTCCTCTTTCATATAAATAGCTTGTGCACTGTTTGCTATAAAAGGCAGAGTTATATGCATTTTTAAAAATTCTGCCTGTAGAGATGCAAACCTGTAGAGATACTTAAATGTTTACGACTCACTTCATGTTACACATTTTTACAAGATGTTTCTGTGGCAATGCTTGTATTTTCAAAAATCAGCTGGAGAATTTGTATTTGTATTTCAGAATGTGGAGGGCTGGGATCTGAAATAGCAGGCTAGTTCTCCCACTGTGAGTCAAGACACTCCCTGAGAGTTTAGTGGGAGCTTCTAAGGGGAGGGAGGACTTTGCAGGAGGCAAGTCTGACCTTGAATCTTGAGTCTGATTTTTCATTCAGTTAGGAGGATCTTCCCCGGTCTCCATCTTTTATGGAATAAAGACAGTCTCATCACGTAAAAAAACACCAGGAAGAATTAGTCGATGCAGCTGACTGGCTGGGAGGAGAAGGGATCTCACAAAATCCTCGAGTCCATGCCTCTTAAAAACATAGCCTCTGATGGGAAGAGGAGAGAAAAGAAAAGGCAAAATTGTCCTGGTGGCAATTTTTCAAACCAACAAGTCAGCTCTGAGATATGTATTACAGTTTTCAAGTCTCAAATACAAAATAAAATATTGAACAACTAAACTCAACCCATTACGAGGCAATCCATACTCTCTATATGCATGCCTAAGCTTTAGGTGTAAGATTGATAAAAGCAACATTTATTACTAGACTGAGAAATTGCCTTTAGCCCACGCTGCTGCCAGATGAGTGATACTAGTCCATCTGCCTTAACAGTGGATCATTTGGCTGTCCAGGTGAACAAGTAGGACCTAAAAAATACTCTGGTGGAGGGACTTTTCATACCTTCTCATCTTCATCTTGGTGAGGGGAAACAGGTATTTTGATAGAGGCTACAGTCTTACATAAAACAGGATGCGAATGCTAATAGTTCTGTTCATAATCTGCTTGAATGTCATATCAAACATGGTACCCAAGGATTTTGAATTCCAGCCTGCTAACCACTGATAATGAGATTTTGTAGTACGTGCTCTACAGTTTTCAGACATATGTAGGCTGTATAATTTCATAATAATAATCATGATAAATGACAGACTTATAACTCACCTAGACAACAAATTATTTAGTTATAAGTTTTTTCCTTTTCTCTTAGGTTATTTTTTTAATGAAAATGAAATCACAAAGTAGTTTGATTATACCGTTTCTCTTTTTAATAAAGTTTCACATATCATAAAGATGGCTATTTGCATGTTTTTTTTCCAACCCCCTACCCCAGGTACAGTGATAGGTAATTTATTTTACCTGGAGCAGGTGTTTAGTTAAAGGAGAATTATCTTTTAGATATTTAGCAACTATCCTAGTTATACTCGTTAGAAGAAATGAAACAAAGTAACAATATATCTCTACAGATAACACACTCTCCCCAAACATTGTTTCCTCAAATGTACCACATTTCTTCATTCTAATCAACCACATTTATACACATCTTTTCCTCCTGTTACAACAGAAGAAGTGTCCCTGCTCCTAGCAGGGCCAATCTCTCCCTTAACTCTGGACCTCATCCCTTCTTGTTTTCCCAAGAACTTCATTCCCTCACTTTTCAGTTTTCCCTCCTGCATGAAGTCATCAAAAATACCCTTCATTAAAAATAGAAAACAAACAAAGAGCCATTGCCTTTAACTCCATAACCTCCTCCAACCCAGCTTCTCTGGGCCCTTGATAGCAGAACTGAAAGTACTGCCCACACATTGTCTATATCACCTCACCCTATGCATCCCTCCACCCATTCCAATGGCTTCCCATCCAGAGGGCCCTGCCCTACCCCGACTTTGCGTCCCAATCTGCTGTTATCAAAACCATAAGAACCGTAATAATCATAATGGAAATGATTCCGTTTCCTGTGGCTTCTTCCCCATCTTTATTTTACTTGACATCTCAGTAACCATTGGCAGCTCCTTGCTTTTAGATCCCCTCTAGTTCCTTGGCTCCAACATGACCTGCCAGCCTTGCTTCTTCCTCAGTGGCTACTCCCTCTCAGTCTCTTGCTAGGTCCTTCTTCTCCCTCTGACTTAAATGTTAGCATGACCCAAGGCTTGAACTGGGCCCTTTACTCCCTTTTGCCCTCTGGGGTGTGCTGAATAATATCTCCATAGATTCCATGTCCCTGAACCTGTGAATGTTATCTTATATAGCAAAAAGGCTTTGTAGCTATGACTAAGTTAAAAATCTTGAGATGGGAAGTTTATACTGGATTACCTAGATTGGCCCTAAATGTAATCACAAATGTTCTTATAAGATAGAGACAGAGGGAGATTTGACTACAGAAGGAGGCTTTGTGACAACTGAAGTAAGATGCTGAGCTGCTAGCTTTGGAGATGGAGGAATGCTGCTCTAAAAGCTGGACATATATACACTACCAAACGTAAAATAGATAGCTAGTGGGAAGCAGCCGCATGGCACAGGGAGATCAGCTTGGTGCTTTGTGACCACCTAGCGGGGTGGGATAGGGAGGGTGGGAGGGAGGGAGATGCAAGAGGGAACATATGTATATGTATAACTGATTCACTCTGTTATAAAGCAGAAACTAACACACCATTGTAAAGCAATTATACTCCAATAAAGATGTTAAAAAAAAAAAAAAAGCTGGAAAAGGCATGGGAATGCATTCCCCACTAGAGCCTCCGGAGGGAGCTTTGTCCTGCTGGCACCTTGATTTTATTCCATTGAAACTGATTTCAGACTTCAGATTTCCAGAACCGTTAGAGGATAAATGTGTGCCACGAAGTTTGTGGTAATTTGTTACACCCTCTCCATAGGTTATTTCACTCATCCTCATGGATCTGAAAACCATCTTTATGCTGATAAATTCAAAATGTGTTCCTCCTTGGGTTGCAAACTACAAGTCCTATTCAAGCAGATCACGGTAGCAGTCCCCTAACCAGTCTCTCCCTTTGTCACTCCTGTCCCTTCCAGCCACAGTCCACACAGCTGCAGCAGTGTTCTTCCACATCTGATCACATCACTTCCCTGGTGAATCTCCTTTACTGTCTTTCCACTTCACTTTCAATAATATCTGCACTCCTTACCTTCGTCAGTAAGACTCAGACCGATTTGGCTGCCCAACATGTCCACCTCTCCAACTTTATCTCTGGCTCCTCTCTGCTCCAGCTTTTATCAGTTCCTGTGCCCTGCTAGTTCCTTCTTGCCTCAGAGCCTTTGCACCTACCGCTTTCTGTGCCTGGAATGCTTTCTCTCTAGCACCCTCATCCCCTTTCCTGCCTTTCCCACTTCAGATGTGAGCTCCCCAGACTGCCCTTTCTAAAGTGTTATTTCCAATTTCCATTATTTTCCTTTGTAGCACATATCACGGGACATATCCATTTTACTCGTTAGTTTGATTTTTGTCTGCTTCTTTGACTGAAATGTAGGCTCCATGGAAGCAAGGACCCCAGACCTGTTTTGCTCACTGCTGCATCCCCAGCACAGACCATAGTGTAGATACATAATAGTTGCTCAGCAAATATGACTTGAATGAATAAATGAATATATAAACTGAACAGGCAGAACAGGGCTTAACTATCTTGACTTTGACTATTTTGGTCACGAAAGATCTCATATTCAAATGTCAATTGTCGAGGATACCAAGCAAACAAAAAACAGTTCTGGCACCATAGCTGTGAAGCCCACAGCTGCTTTGGCCTTCTAACTACTGACACTGGGACAAGGAGTGGGGGAAGGGAGGATTTGGAGGAGGATGTGTTATTTAATCCCTAAATGCATGTTATAATTATAAAAAGCAATGTCATCAAAAATAAGGAAATCCTAAGAAATTTTCACGGCTAAGGGGAGCTAATGAGACAAGACAATGAAAAATAATATGGTATCCCTGTATGGGATCCTAGAACAGAAGAAGGATAGTAGGTAAAAATTAAGGAAATCTCAATAAACTAGACTTTAATTAATATAAATTTATCAATATTGGTTTGTTAATTGTACCAAATGTACCGTATAGGGGAAACCACTACAGGTGTCTTGTACCATCTACTCAATTTTTCTGTAAATCTGCAACTGTTCCAAAAATTAAAGTTTATTTTTTAAAAAAGCAACATTATACATACTGTCATGTGACACCTTAAACTCCTGAGATTGGTAGTGACAGCTATTAAAAGCTAAGTGCCCTGGGGAGGGGGAAGGGTAAACTGGGAGAACGTGAGAGAGTGGCATGGACATATATACACTACCAAATGTAAAATAGATAGCTAGTGGGAAGCAGCCGCATAGCACAGGGATATCAGCTCAGTGCTTTGTGACCACCTAAAGGGGTGGGATAGGGTGGGTGGGAGGGGAATGCAAGAGGGAGGGCATATGGGGATATATGTATACGTATAGCTGATTCACTTTGTTATACAGCAGAAACTAACACAACGATGTAAAGCAATTATACTCCAATAAAGAAGTTAAAAAAAAAATCTGCCGTGATGTGGCAGGCACTGTTACATATATGATCACATGTAATCCTTCGAACAACCCAATGAGGTAGGCGGTCTTACCCTTAGTTGGCAAATGAGGACATTGAGACTTAGAGATTCTCAGTGATATACCTTTGGTCACATAGCAAGTAAGTAGCCAGTCCAGGAGTTGAACCCAGGCCCTTACTTTCTCATTTCCTGCCAGAGAAACTTGGCACACATTGGATTATTTGATCTGATTTTTGCAGTAGGAAAAATGGCTCCTTTAACCACCACTTTTTCTTTTTTTTAATCAGGATAATCTTTATTGATATGCTCGGCGGTGTTACCTTGTTAATACGGTCACGTTGTCGCTGTGGCTGAGGTAATGGGGAGAGCCCCGCCCAGCGCTGGCCCAGGCCCTGGGGGTGGGGGGTGGGGTTGGCTTCGAGGAGACCTGGTTATTCCACTGATACCGACCAGCGTTCTTGGCCTTCCCCAATCGATAGAAATTGACTAGAGGCCAGACAAGAAATTCAGGAAGGCTTTATTGCGGCCGCTGCTGTAGCAGGGGGAAGTGAGAGCAAACCACAGGTTCCCTTGCTTGCTTGCTCTTATATGGGGTGAGGGTAGGGGTGTGTCCAGGGGTCAGGCCAGAGGGGTGGCTTGGGTGGCTTGCCCACCCCTTAGGTGGTGCTGTGTGCAGGAGGCATGCGCAGTACCCTGCTTTTGCTCCCAACACCCTGTTTTTGTTCCCTGCTCTTCAGAAGTGGCAGCTGAGTTGTTTTTGTTTTTGTCTTTTGTATCTTTTGGTCCAGAATTTGCCTCAACTGTGCATGCACACAGTTATTTTTAGTCCCATAGAGTTTCTTTGTATTTTGTAGCTTGAGGAGAGGTGTGTCCACCTGCAAGCTTTGCAGCACTGCAGCAAAGGGTCCCAGGTCCCAGGGCTATCTCACCACCCCCCCCCAGCTCCCTCCTGAGTTGTCCTGCCACCCCCCAGGCCCTTCACAGGCCAGCATCCCAGGCCCAAGACAAAATCAACCAGAAAAATAAATTCTTCTTCTCTCAGCTGAGCACCTGATGTAGGGGAGAGGGGCGGCTCCAGGCCTTTCTGGCCAGGGGCTCCACTAGGGTCATGGTCAGCCCCTGCCCAGCCAGTGCCCTGACGATGCCATCTGGGGCACCGGGCGGGAGAGGTGCTGAGCCCCACAGCATGCGGACAGGAGGCTGGGGGCGGACCACCACTCTTTTCTGTGCCATTCATATCTGTTCTCAAAGACAAGGGGCCAGTTTGGGCTCTGATTACTTCTCATGTGCAAAATCTCAGCAGCCTCTTACCTGGCCTCTCCACCTCCACTCTGCATTGCACTCCACTCTACATGTGGCTGGAAGACATCTTTTTAAAGCGCAGCTCTCTGTATATTACTCCCGTCCAAAACCTCTCTAATGCCTACTGAAAAAAAAAAAAAATTCCAGGCTAACTTCTCCGGCCCCAACCCCTTCACTTTTGTCTCCCTCACCTTCCTCTTCCCTATACCAGTGTCAGAGGTCTCCACTTCCCATTTCCTAATGGGAAGGTCTCCACTTCCCATTTCCCACTTTCACTCCCTCCTAGAAAGTTCCTATGCCAGCTCTGCCTGCCACAAACGGACGCATCCCACCAGGCCCCATCTTTTTATGCACACCCCTCGGCATACCCCACATTTCTCAATATTACTTACACTTTCTAACCTGTATCATAGTTAATTGTGCACATACCTTATTTCTCTTACTAAGCCATGAGATCTTTAAGGAAATGGAATGCGTCACTTCATCTTTGCTTCCCCATCCATCGAGCCCACACCTGGCCCATCCCTACCCTCTAATACATGCCTTGAATGTATGGCAAAATGAATGTAAGTTGGGCCACCTGTTTTTAAACAATTTTCAAAGTGAAAGATTTTCATCTTCCTTCATTTAATAAACCTTTATTAAAATACCTACTATGTGTCAGGCATTTGTGCTAAGTGCTGGAGATGAGAGTGGTTGGTATACATGGGTGCAGACCTGCCCTCATGAAGCTTACCATATAAAGGGGGAGACAAACGTTAAATAAATGGACAAACACATATTTGTTGAATTATAATTGTGATTTTCATTAAGAAGGAAAAATAGAAGGCAACAGGAATGGATAACATTTACATAGCACTCATCAATTGCCGGGCAATGTCCTAGGCGCTTTACATATATTAACTCTTTTTTTTTTTTTGCGGTACGCGGGCCTCTCACTGCCGTGGCCCCTCCCGTTGCGGAGCACAGGCTCCGGACGCACAGGCTCAGCGGCCATGGCTCACGGGCCCAGCCGCTCCGCGGCATGTGGGATCTTCCCGGACCGGGGCACGAACCCGTGTCCCCTTCATCGGCAGGCGGACTCCCAACCACTGTGCCACCAGGGAAGCCCTATATTAATTCTTTTGATCTTTATCTCAATCCTAAGCAGTATAAACACTTTACAGATGAAAAAACTGAGGTACAGGAGGGGCAAGTAACTTTCCCAAGGCCCACAGCTAGTATTACAAGAATATTTAACAAAGGGACCTAATCTAGTTTAGCATTTTCAGGGAAGACTCTCCTGGGAAGTGACAACCAGTAGAAATCAGGAGGGTGAATCTGAGTTGGCCAGGCAAAGAGGCTACCGTGGAAGTGTTTTGGGCAGGGGAAGGTCTGGAGGAGGCATGGGGCTGGCTAACTTGAAGAACTGACTGCAAAGTAGTGAAGCTGATAAGGCAGGCAGTGGCCATGGTAAGAAATTTGGATCTTATCCTAAAAACAATGTACACTTTAAGTAGGGGAGTGAAAGGATCAGACGGGAGCTTTTAAAAGCTCCCTCTGGCAGCCATGGGGGAGAATGGCTTGCGGGCCTGCAGGGTACATAACCTGTATGCGGTTAGGAGACAGGATGGCGGCAAGGAGCGTTGGCAGCGCAGGTGGAGAAAAACGATGAGATTTTCTACATTTAGGAGAGAGACGCCGCAGGATTTGGAAATTGGTTATGGCACCTGGGGAGAGACTGCAATGTTCCACAGGGCCCTCCAGTTTTCTGCTTTGGGCATCCCGGTGGATGGCGGCGCACTGAGCAAGATGGGGAAGACTGGAGTTCAGGTTGAGACAAGCATAAGGATTGCGGTCCTGGCTATTGTGTGGTCCTGGTCTTGTGAGTCATCTAAGTGGAGAGTGGTGCAGGCCATTGGATGAGGGTTCAGAGGACAGGGCAGGGTGGAGATGTACATATGGCAGTTGAGGGCACAAAGAAGAGGCTTGCGTGCACGGACCTGCCCATGTACAAAGAGCAGAAAGCGCAGCCCAGCCCCAAGGAGCCCTCACGTTCAAAGGTGCTGTCTGCCCCAAATGTTGCTGTTTAGAGCGTCTCTTGACTATTTCTCAGCATCCACTACCTGAAAGTCGTTCAGAAGTAGCTCTCCCCCAACACCCGCTTCCCGCAGACACCCACTGCTGGCTCCCAGACCGAGGCTCCCACGGGGAAAGCAGGAGGCTAAGCACAGACACCTGAGACCTAGTCAGACGCAGGGCTCACCACCACTGACCCCGCGCCTCCCAGTCCCGCAGTGCTTCTGGAAGAGTCCAGCGTTCCCTCTTCCGCACCGGCTTGGTCTAACCCGCTCGATAGCCCTTTAGGGCCCCGTTGCTCTTTGAAGCGTTTGCACCTCCTTTTAACCTGATTCCGCCACGTAGAAATGTTGGGGGTGAGGCGTAAAAGGGGGCCATCCTGTCCACTGGGTAACAGGTCGCTTTCAGAAATGATTTCAAAAATCCCGGGTGCCAGGAAGTGGAGAGAATGAGGTTGGGAGAGGCGCGAGGATTTGACGAGGTACCGCTCGCCGGGAAGTTCCCTTTGCTGGGGGTGGATCCCAGTGTCGCGGGATGCTGCCGCGCCCACCCGCCCCGCGTCGCCTCAGCTTCCGGAAACTCCAAGTCGCCAGGGCGCAGCGGCAGAGCCGCGGCGAGGCTAGCGCTTTGTTCCGCGGTTGAGTCTCGCGCCCTCGGGCGCGCGCATCCCGGGGACCTGCGGGTGCGGCTCTGCCCCAGGCCCGCGGCGGAGGAGCAGGCGCGATCCCGTGCGCCCGAAGCAATCCCGGGACCCGCCAGGCCAGGCCCCCAGAGAAGACAGCTGCGGCGCTTCGAGACACAAAGACCAGTGGGATGTGGAAGCAAACGGGGAGCCGGCAAAGGGAAAGCGAAAGCCGCGGGCCCAGTCAGTAACTGGGTGAAGGCACCGCGCCGCCCTCCCGACGCCGGCGGTACCCGGGCCTGCCCTTGCGAGCCTTCCTGGCCCAGCCCCGTGCGCCGCAGCCATGGCCATTGCTCACCTGGCCACCGAGTACGTCTTCTCAGACTTTTTGCTGAAGGAGCCCTCGGAGCCCAAGTTCAAGGGGCTGCGGCTGGAGCTGGCCGTGGACAAGATGGTCACGTGCATCGCCGTGGGGTTGCCGCTGCTGCTCATCTCGCTGGCCTTCGCACAGGAAATCTCGATAGGTAAGGCTCGGGGACAGCGGCACCGGGGCGGGCTGGGCCGGCGTTATCAGAGGTGCCCGGGTCTCTGGCGAGAAGTGATTTAACCGCGCGTCCCTGGCGGTGCCCGCCGTTGTCATGGGCGTGAACGTTGGGAAGGAAGGTAGCCCGAGTTGATGGGCCGAAGCATTCTTTGTTCGCGTGCTCCCTTCCCCGCCCCCCCCTTGCTGTGGACCCTTCTCGCATCCCTGCTACCCATTTCTGTTCCCTGCTGCCCACTGATCCCGGCTCTGGCTTAGTGTTCAAGTCCCACTCTTAAGACCGGCGCCGTTGTCACCAGATTTGCCTCTCTTTTCCCTCCCACACATTTCTGCGGTCACCCCAAATTTGTATCAGAGAAGCTCCCGAGTGGCTAATCGGAGGACGTGAAGAAAAGTAGCCCATGAAAAGTGCTTTCTCCCTTATCTTACATTTAGTTGATGTGTACTGAGACTTTAGCTCTGCAGGGTTGTGAGTGATGGGAAATAACTGCTCTTGGCCAGTATTAGAAGGGATACCCAAATCCTCTACCTGGACGGCCTTATTTTGAATGTGAGATGAACGAGCCCCTTCTTGTAAACTCTCCTTTATCCTAATAACATTTCTGTGAGATTCAGAGAGTCGGGTGGTTTGGTCAGGATCACGTGGCTAATAAGCCGCTGGTCTTGCTCATCATCTCTTCTGACTTTGAGTGCAGGAGAGAGTGTCTGTGAGTCAAGAGGAAGGCCGTGTATGAGGCTAGACACAGCTCTGTGGGGACGGAGGCCGGTGGGGCTGGACAATGGGGAAAGCTTATGTGAAAGATTGGGCTGGCCCTGAGCCCCTGCCCGTGGGTGGGATTTGGATAAGCAGAGGTGAGACCTTTGCCAAGATTTTGGGATGTCAAAGAATGGTACCTGTTCCTGGAAGGAGAGAAACAGTGAGGAGTGTCCTAACTGAGGCAGGAGGATTAGTCAGGGTTCCTGGAATATGAGAGTGAATAAGGGCCTGGGTTAGTGAGAACAGAGGAGTACAGACTTGATGGTTTAAAAAGTGCAAAGTTGGGCTTCCCTGGTGGCGCAGTGGTTGAGAGTCCGCCTGCCGATGCAGGGGACACGGGTTCGTGCCCCGGTTCGGGAAGATCCCACATGCCGCGGAGCGGCTAGGCCCGTGAGCCATGGCCGCTGAGCCTGCGCGTCCGGAGCCTGTGCTCCGCAACGGGAGAGGCCACAACAGTGAGAGGCCCATGTACCGCAAAATAAATAAATAAAAAGTACAAAGTTATTATTTGAGCAGAGGCTGGACTGGTTGAAAACAGCTCTTCATAAGTGATAACCTGAGGGTACATGTAGGGTCTGTGAAAGAGGGGAGTTGGAGCTAGGGAGGATGCCATAAAGATGAGGCATCAGTTGAGGTCTTGTGCGAGGGTGGGTGCCAAGACTAGAAGGGAAAGGATGGGAAATTTCCAAGATCAAGGAGTAATAATCCACTCTTGCGCCCCTAGCTTTTCATCGGCCACAAAGGGCCGAGACTGATCAGAGGTATCAGAAAGGCTGCAGGTCTGGGTGATTGGAGAATGATATTGATGGAAATGGTGACGTTGAAGGAAGAGTTGGTTAGAAAAAGGTTGCAGTGAGCTTGATTTTGTGATCCACACCACTAAGTTGTTCAACTTGGCAGGAA
Source organism: Stenella coeruleoalba (assembly GCF_951394435.1). NCBI lineage: Eukaryota > Metazoa > Chordata > Mammalia > Artiodactyla > Delphinidae > Stenella > Stenella coeruleoalba. Next base: position 69,597,017 of record NC_137154.1, read on the forward strand.
GCCGCCAAATTCATTTTGGAAGGTAGTCTTCAGTTTTCCTTGTCATTGGGCAGGCATAGATATAGTCAAGGCTTTCCCTCCGCCTTCCAGATGGCCGGGAGTTGAGGCTTCCGGTTGGAAGGAAAACCACCAAGTAGCATGGGTCCTGGAGATAATCTTTCCCTTCAGCAAATGTTTCTTGAGTACCAGCTGTGGGCTGGACCCAGTGCTGGGCACTGAGGACCCAGGAGTCAGGGAGCCATGAACCCTGTCATGGGGGAGCAGCCATCTGATGCCAGGAGGGAGGACTGGTTACCGTTCATGATGAGCCCCGTTCAGTTGCCCCACTTGACTTATAAGCATAGGTTGTATTGCAAGTACCTCAAATTTCCTTTTGCAGTCATTTCCTTTCGCGGTATTTTTATGGCAAGGAAGAAGCTGTGTTTGAAATGTTGAAAGGCTCAGTGGAAGGTGGATGAGTGTCATTCCATGTGGCTGCATGGACCACAGGAATGTCGCCATATGGTAGGTGCAGGAGACCAGAGTTCTGTGCCACAGAAGGACCTTCATTTCTACCACACCTGTCCCCAGATGCCTCTAGAGGTGCAGCCCCTTTCCCCTGGAGGTGCATCTATATGGAGAGAGAGCTAGTGAGTTAGTTTAGGAAATAGCTGAGTGACAACTCTGTGTAGAATACAAGCATAATTAGGCTACATGGCCTGCAGACTCTGAAATTCTAGGAGTATTTATCTAAATTGTTGAAGAAACTAATTCCCTAAGCGTGCTACTTTTCAACAGACCAGACTCTGAATGGGATTCTTATTCTTGGGGTCTTTTGATGGGTCAGCAGTACCCTTGGCTTAGGGCTACTCAGGACCTGGGACCGAGATGTCCTCTCTCAGGGACTGCTTTGACTCTCTGGTGCCCTAGCCTGGTGTCTTAGGAGACGCTGGGAGAGCAGAGCTCCTATCTCCCACCAGGATGCTTCATGCCCGGTGCCAGGGTGGCTGGACCAGATGAGCAGCAGGGGCAGCCACTGGACCCCTGGGGAAGGGTGTCTGGTCCGCCCAGGGAGCCTTCTCTCCCTGCTGCCCTCCCAGCAGGCAGCTGTAGTTCTGGACAGAGGGACTTGGTCCCTTAGGGTTAGCTCTGCTCTGCTGCTGTCATTACAGGGCAGGCGCTGGGCCAGCCCCAGTGAGCCAGGGGACAGAGAGAGCTGCAGCTGCTTCCAATGCTGTCAGTTCCCAGTTCCCCTCTTGTTTCCTCCGAGTTAGCAGCCAGGTGGCTTAAGTCATCTGCTCTGTCGTGGCCGCTGTAGGCACGTCTTGGGAAATGTGTTCAGGCTGCCCTTCAGCATGTACCAGGTGGCAAAGCTGATTCTTCTCTTCAGAGGTGTATATAAGAATGGGCTAATACTTAGGGTCTCAGGGCAAAGGTCCCAAAACAGCACATCCTCAGCTCACGTTTAAAGGCAAAGCACCAAGGGAGCCTCCTGGTCCCTTTCCAGAAAGATGCCTGCTATCCAGAGAGGCTACTGATACATACGTGTTTTTCTTTGTTAATTTTTTTTTTGGTACTTTATTGTACAGATAGTACCTAAATACCTTCTCATGGTAAAGGATTCATAAACCTCCTTCACTATGTGTACAGGTGAACACCGTGGACACTGGACAGACATAAAATCCCCTTTCTCTGCATTAATATAACGTATACACATTTTTTTTTTAACCAAACTGAGTCACATCATAGTGGTTTGCATTTTCCTGCTTAGTATGGAAAGCACACTGTGTGGAAAGGTGTGGGAAGCCTTCTGTGTCAGTACAGAGGTGTCACCTCACTGTTTTTTGTTGTTGTTGTTGTTGTTGTTGTTTTTGCGGTACGCGGGCCTGTCACTGTTGTGGCCTCTCCCGTTGCGGAGCACAGGCTCCGGACGCGCAGGCCCAGCGGCCATGGCTCATGGGCCCAGCCGCACCGCGGCATGTGGGATCCTCCCGGACCGGGGCACGAACCCATGTCCCCTGCATCGGCAGGCGGACTCTCAACCACTGCGCCACCAGGGAAGCCCCGCCATGGTGCTTTGTATGGGGCAGGTAGTTTATAAAAGTTTATCGGGAGCCATTGCTGGGAGCTCTGCGGGCACACCCGATACCTCCCGTTGTTCTGGGATGTTGGAGCTGATTTGGGAAGGCCCCAAGCTGGCTGCATTCAGCGGTTCTGCTCTGGGGCTCCACGGTCTCGTGGAAGCCTGGCCTGGAGCAGTGGACTGTCAGGAAGGCTGTGCCTGGCAGGGGTGGGCCAGGTCCATGCGGAAGCCTGGTCCAGGGTAGACCCCAGCAGCCGGCTCTCATCGCCTGGCACAGCAGGAAGCCCTGTCCGCTGAGGGCCTGGGAGAAGCTGCAGCTCTGGAAGGGCCTGGCCGGGGCCCTGCAGGTGACCAGCCAGAGGGGTTGGTGTCCAGAGGGAAATGTTGCCTCTCCCCTCTGCACTTAGGCAGTTGCTTCTAATGCCTTCCTTCCCCTGCTGTCCTTAGGAGCGATGTTAATAGCTGCTGCGTGTACGTGCACACACACGCGTACGTTTTCATTAAGACTTTACTTTTTTAGAGCAGTTTTAGTTTCACAGCAAAATTGAGGGGAAGGTACAGAGATTTGCCATATACTCCCTGCTCCCACACATGCACAGCCTTCTCTGTTATCAACATTCCCCACCAGAGTCGTACATTCTGTGGGTTTGGAAAAGTGTATAATTATCCATCATTATGGTATTATATGGAGTATTTTCACTGCCCTCAAAATCCTCTGTGCTCTACCTGTTCAACCCTCTCCTGTATAACCCTTGGCAAGCACTGGCTTTTTTACAGTCTCTATAGTTTTGCCTTTTCTACAATTTCATACAGTTGGAATCATGCAGTGCGTAGCCTTTTCAGAGTGGCTTCTTTCACTTAGTAACATGCATTTAAGATTCCTCCATGTCTTTTCATGGCTTGGTAGCTGTTTCTTTTTAACACTGAATAATATTCCATTGTCTGGATGTACCACAGTTTATTTTTCCATTCACCTACTAAAGGACGTCTTTGGTTGCTTCCAAGTTTTGGCAGTTACGACCAAAGCTGTAATAAACATCCATGGGCAGGTTTTTGTGTGGACATGAGTTTTCAGGTTCTTTGGGTAAATACCAAGGAGGACATTTGCTGTAAAAGTACGTTCAGTTTTGTAAGAAGCTACCAAACTGTCTTCCAAAGTGGCTGTACTACTTTGCAGTCTGACCAGCAGTTAATGAAAGTTCCTATTGCTCCACATCCTTGCCAGCACTTGGTGTTGTCCGTGTTCCAGATTTTGGCCCTTCTGATAGGTGTGTACTGGTATCTTGTTGTTCCATGTGCTTATTTTCTATCTGCATACCTTCTTGGGTGAGGTGTCTGTTAAGATCTTTGGCCCATGTTTTGAGTTGTTTGCTTCTTATTGTTGAGTTTTAAGAATTTTTTGTATATGTATTTTTTATTTGAGGTATAGTTGATTTACAATGTCGTGTTCATTTCTGGTGCACAGCAAAGTGATTCAGCGATATATATATTCTTTTTCAGATTCTTTTCCATTATAATTTACTACAAGATATTGAATATACAGGAGGACCTTGTTGTTTATCTATTATATATATAGTAGTTTGTATGTGCTAATCCCAAACTCCTAATTCATCCTCCCCCCCACCCCACCATGCTCCCCTTTGGTAACCATAAGTTTGTTTTCTCTGTATATGAGTCTGTTTCTGTTTTATAGATAAGTTCATTTGTATCATTTTTTTAGATTCCACATGTAAGTGATATTATATGAAATTTGTCTTGCTCTGTCTGACTTACTTCACTTAGTATGGTAATCTCTAGGTCCATCCATGTTGCTACAAATGACATTATTTCATTCTTTTCTATGGCTGAGTAATATTCTATTATGTATATATACACCACATCTTCTATATCCAAGGAATTCTTTGTATATATTTAATAACAGTCCTTTATCACATGAAGCCACCATATATTGACGCTGCCTGTGTGCTAGGTCCTTCTAGCATGATATTTTTCCCAGCAGAAATTCTTCAAAGCAGGTGTATATTTTAATTCTGGGGAGACTGTGGAATATTGGTTAAGATGTGAGTCTGGAGACAGACTGCCTGGGTTCCAATCCTGGTGCATCACACATACACTGTGACACACTGGGCAAGTTCCATAATTTCTCTGTGCCCCAGTTTCCTCATCAATAAATGGGGTAATAGTAAAACCTATCTCACAGGGTGGTGAGAATTAAATGCATTAACACACGTGAGCCCTAGAACCATATCTGGGACATAGTAACCTTACAGTAAAGGTTAGCTGCTAAACACGCCCCAGTACTGTATGACTCTGACAGATGAGGAACTGAGGCCAATAGAGGCCAGATAACGTGCTCAAGGGCACACAGAGCAGAGCGGGACTGTAGCTTTGATTCTGAAGCCTGAATTCTCGGGCACTGCTGTGTCCTCTGCCCTCTCCCTGTCCTGTGCATGAGGAGGAGTGCACTGAAAGCAGAACGAGCTTGTACCCAGCACAGAAGCTACTAGTTTGTTCTGAGTCTCGGCCCTACTGCCACGGGATCATCCTCCCCACTCTCGGGACCATCTTCCCCACTCCTGGCTTTCTTGCTGGGGAGGGTGCCTTCTCTGTTAGAATCATGGCCAGCACTGCAGCCTCAGCAGGGCATCAGGACCATGGGTGCATGAATTACAGCCCTAAGGATATTAAAACACAGTCCCTCCACCCATCCTGCCACACCTCCTTGCCATTATCATAGCATCAAGTCTAGACTTTGCAGCATGTCATCCCAGGACGTCCTTTATCTGATTCCCAGCTGGACTCTGTTCCAGGCACAGTGCTGTGCTCCCCTTCATAATATGCGGTGAACTTTAAAGACTCCGAGCCTTTCTCCTGCTCTTTCCCAGCCTGGGTTTTCTCCTCTCCTCCCTTCAAGTATGAAAGTCTGCCATGACTCAGCCATTACCTTACGCAATTTTTTTGTTTGTTATCGTTAGTGGTTCATATTCTTGGCCTCCTCCTGCACTGCAAGCTCTTGGAGGACAGGGACCACGCTTTCTTTGTCTTTGAATCCCCCGTGGTATCATGCCCAATAAATGCTTCTTGGGTGGAGTGCAACGCCATCGAGGCCTGCATACCTTCGAGAGAACAGCTGTGCTCTGTTGTACCATAAGAGAAACAGAAGGTACAGCCCTTGGGGAGAGCAAGGTCCTTGGCTTTTTTTGGTACGCTGCTGGCACAAAAGCTCTGTGACGTTAAATAGCAAATTTAGACACTCAAGGCCTTCTACAACACAATAGGATTTCTTTGTTGCAGGAACTACAAGATCTAGCTCTTAAAAGGCAACTTTGAGGGAGAGGTGATACAAAAGGGCTTAACAAAGTTGGGTCTAGTTTCAGGCTGGGGCCCCGTTAAATCTCAAATCCCGATTATCCAAGGCCTGCTTTCACAATGCATATGTTCAAGATTTATAGAAGATAAGACAAACAGGTAAACCAGTAAGAACGGTGAAATTCAAATAATTATAAGTGCACTGAAGAAAATAATACAGGATGTGACAAAGGAACCGTATACCTTTGTATCTCCAGAGCTTACCATGGTGCGCCCGCTGCGTAGAAATAAAAACAGCTACCATTTATTGAGTTCTTACTATCTGCTTGCACTGTGGTAGATATTTCATTAATCTTTATAGGAATTCTATGAGGTTTTGCAAACAAGAAATATTAGGTTCAGAGAGGTTAAGTAACTTACTAGCAAGTAAAAGAGAAAACTTAATAACTATTGGATATAATGGGATCTTAAAGCAATATTCAGGAAATAAAGATTCTAGAACCTCTTCTTATAGATGTACCTAATTTTTTCCCTTTAGGCTAAAATCCCTTCCCCACTCCTAACTGGACTTCCATGTTGTTTCACACAAATTAGGCCTCTGGCCCTTTCCTGCTCTGCTTGTGTTACTGGCTGGCCTTGCTGTCCACAGCGCCTGTCCTTCTCCACTCCGCCCCCCCCTCCACCTTCTCTTTCCCCTGGTCACTTGTTCTCAGGGTGTCATCATATTGGGGAAAGAGGAGGGCCACACACTTGGGATTGATTGTAACCTACACCAAGTATTAGCTGTCTGCCTCTGGAAGTTGCTTAACCCCTCTGAGCCTCTGTTTCCACATCTGACAAATGACACTAAATGATAAGTAGTTCACAGTTCTTTTATTCGATTGAGTGAGAGCATCTAGTTCCTATCTACTCGTAGTATTTAGTAAATGACATCTGTCCTTGGTGATTCTGTGATGGAAAGTAGCTTATGTGTGATTAGCGTATAGGGAATACCAGCATCATGTGTGAGTCACATTGGTTCCCATACGTTTTTTCAGCATGTCAGTGATTTGTGCCACCAAAGAAGATCTGGATGAAGCAAACTTCAGAGGAATATGGCGCACATGATGCCCATTAACCCCACGCTCTTCCTCTTGGCTGCACGTTGGTTAAATGCCCTGTTCCGGAGGTGCTATCAGGCGGTTCTGTCTGGTCCTTGTGTGTTTCACTTTTTTACTTGGGTGCATAACTCAGCAGCCTTTCTTACACACCCTCCATCACACTACTGTGTTTTTTGTTTTTTTGCGGTACGCGGGCCTCTCACTGTTGTGGCCTCTCCCGTTGCGGAGCACGGGCTCCGGACGCGCAGGCTCAGCGGCCACGGCTCACGGGCCCAGCCGCTCCGCTGCATGTGGGATCTTCCCGGACCGGGGCACGAACCCGTGTCCCCTGCATTGGTAGGCGGACTCTCAACCACTGCGCCACCAGGGAAGCCCACACTACTGTGTTTTTAATCAGGATTGTTGCTGTTTGATTAGTGCTCAAGGTACAAAATCTGCAGAGACTTGGAGTGATCTGCCTCAATCCTATATACTCCATAGCTCTGTTATTTTAGTGATTTTGCAGAATACTACTTTTTTTTTAAATACACAAATTGTATTATTGCAGAGATGTTTGCATTAATTTCCCTTTTTACCTTTCGTCTACCTTTTGTGTTAATCTTCATTTTATAGAAGCAAAACCTTTGCCCTGGACCAGGCTAGGACCTAGAGGTGATGGAAGAGACTTCAGGCAGACGTGTGCTGTGACTATTTCTTCATACTCTCTCTCATCTGGACTATTTTTTTTTATTTGTGTTATCGTTATTTTTATTATTTTTAAATTAATTCTTATTAGAGTATAGTTGATTTACAATGTTGTGTTAGTTTCTGCTATACAGCAAAGTGACTCAGCTATGCATATACACATACACACTCTTTTTTAGATGCTATTCCCATATAGGTCATTACAGAGTATTGAGTACAGTTCCCTGTACTATACAGTAGGTTCTTATTAGTTTTCTATTTGATATATAGATTCTGTTCCCATATAGGTCATTACAGAGTACTGAGTACAGTTCCCTGTACTATACAGTAGGTTCTTATTAGTTATCTGTTTGATATATAGTAGTGTGTATATGTCAGTCCCAATCTCCCAATTTATCCCTCCCCCCCTTCCCCCTTGGTAACCATAAATTTGTTTTCTACATCTGTGACTCTACTTCTGTTTTATAAATGTTTTTAGATTCCACATGTAAGCGGTATCAAATTTGTCTTTCTCTGTCTGACTTACTTCACTCAGTATGACAATCTCTAGGTCCATCCATGTCGCTGCAAATGGCATTATTTCATTCTTTTTTACGTCACTTGGACTATTGCAATAGATTCCTGACTAGTCTGTACTTCGGTTCTTGACCCTGAATGGCCAGTTTTTGACATAGCATCCAGCGTGAACCTTTTAATATGAATACCAGAAGATGTCTTTGCTTTTAAAATTCTGAAATTATTATTATTATTTATTTATATTTTTGGCTGCATTGGGTCTTCGTTGCTGCGTGCGGGCTTTCTCTAGTTACAGCGGGGGGTGCTACTCTTCGTTGTGGTGCACAGGCTTCTCCTTGCGGTAGCTTCTCTTGTTGTGGAGCACAGGCTCTAGGTGCGCAGGTTTTAGTAGTTGCAGCACACAGGGCCCAGAGCGTGGGGCTTCAGTAGTTGAGGCGTGCTCAGTAGTCCTGGTGCACGGGCTTAGTTGCTCTGCAGCATGTGGGATCTTCCCGGACCAGAGGTCGAACCTGTGTCCCCTGCATTGGCAGGCGGATTCCTAACGACTGTGCCACCAAGGAAGTCCCTAAAAGTTCTGAAATTATTTTGTGTGGATTTTTAGGATTGAGCCAATGAGTAACTATGTTGATGTATTTGGGAGCTAAGGGTCTAAATGAAAGAAGGATACAAACATGGAATGAGGAAAGACAAGGAAGATCCCAGTGGTGTTGGATTGGAATTAGAAGTCTCATCATAAACTCACACACACACACACAGACACACACAAATAGATTTCCTATCTGTGTCTGTCGAAAGGGCCTGGGAGCAATGACATCTCAGTAGCAGTGAGCACAGCTAGCATCCAAATCTTCGTTTTAAAATTTTATTACCGGGACTTCCCTGGTGGCGCAGTGGTTAAGAAACCGCCTGCCAATGCAAGGGACACGGGACACGGGTTCGAGCCCTGGTCCGGGAAGATCCCACATGCTGCGGAGCAACTAAGCCCATGCACCACAACTACTGAGCCTGCGCTCTAGAGCCTATGAGCCACAACTACTGAGCCTGCGTGCTGCAACTACTGAAGCCGGCGAGGCTAGAGCCCGTGCTCCGCAGCAAGAGAAGCCACCGCATGAGAAGCCTGCACACTGCAACGAAGAGTAGCCCCCCACTCGCCACAACTAGAGAAAGCCCGCGCGCAACAACGAGGACCCAGCGCAGCCAAAAATTAAATTTATTAAAATTTTTTTTTTTTTTTTTATTACCGACTAAAGGAACTGAAGGTTCGTTGGAGAAATGGCCAATTTAGGGCTGGGGCAGGGAAAGTACAAGATAAGCCCAGAACATTTTGTGCCAGGAAGTATGGAAGTGCTCAAAACCAAAGGGAACATATTAGGTACAGGAGCTAGTTTGAAACAATTTAAGCATCAAAATAAATAAAAGTAACGGATTATAAAATATTGAAAAACAAAAGACTACCTGAGTCCATGTTTATGCTAAAAAAGAAAAAAATGTGGGGAAGGTGAAGTTCCTTTTTGTAGTAAAATGCCAGCTAATAAATGTAGAGGGAAGAATAAAGTTGGAAAATCTTCACTTTGCAACCACAGTTGAAGTATTTGATTCACCACTGGATGAAAGCTTGCTGGGGAACAGAATACTTACAGTCTAGGAGGGTCGTCTCCCCATAGACCACTTATTTCTCAAGGGAAAAAGCCACTTTTACAGCAGAGCCCTGGCAGAAGGCACCTTAACCAAGTGACCATCATAGGTGACATTACCTGTCATGGGGGAAACTGTTGTCAGGCGCCTCCGGGGGTGTCCTGTGGATGACCAACAACCCTTCCCTTATTGGGATCCCTGCCAATAATGCAGAACCTAGATCAGAGTATGGAGAAACAATGAACAAACACAAATGAAGGGGTGTCGCACAAAACAGAGGGCCAGTGCTCTTCACACGTTAGGGTCTTGAATGACAGAGAAGGGCTGTGGAACCCTCCCAGGATAAAGCAACTAGAGAGATGTGACATCTGAATGCACTGTGTGTGGTGCGGGATTGGATCCTGAGTAGAGGGGAAAAAAAAAATTGCCGTAAAGGATAGTTCGGGAAATCTGAATATAGATAGCAGTAGTGTTTTCGTTTTTTTGTTGCTGCTTTTAATTTGGTAATTGGACTGGGTTATGTAAGAGAATATCTTATTTTAGAAGATACACACTTTGAGAGGAAAGGGTCATAACCTCTGCAAGTGGTTCAGAAAAAAGGTATATATTATACATACATGTGTATAAAAGGAGGATGTGTGGCAGAATGTTGACAATGTGGTATTTCATTGTAATATTATTTTTTATGGTGATGCTGTATTTTATATGTTTACAAATTTTATTTATTTTTTCCAGTTTTATTGAGCTGTAATTGACACATAACACTGCATAAGTTTAAGGTGTGCAACATAATGAATTGATATATGTACCTATTGTGAAATGATCACCACAGTAAATTTCATTAATATCATCACCTCAGATAGTTATATTTTTTTTTCTTATGATGAGAACTTTAAAGATCTACTTGCTTAGCTTTCAAATATACCATACGGTATGGTTAACTATAGGCACTGTGCTGACGTTACATCCCAGAATTTATATATCTTATAACTGGAAGTTTTTACCTTTTGGCCACCTTTACCCATTTCCCTCACCCCACCATGCCTGGCCTCTGTCAACTACCAATCTGTTTTCTGTCTCAGTGAGTTCAGTTCTATTAGATAACACATATAAATAAGATCAGAAGTATTTGTCTTTCTCTGTCTAATTTATTTCACTAAACATAATGCCCTCAAGGTCCATCCATGTTGACACAAATTGCAGGATTTCCTTCTTTTTTATAGCTGAATATCGCTGTAATATTCTTGTAACTTTTCTATAGGTCTGAAAATAATTCAAAATAAAATGTTTAATTTTAAAGAAGAGATGAGGTAAACAAAGCAAAATGTCAATATTGTTTTCAACCCCTAGGTATCTGTTGTATTATTTTCTGTAATTTTCTGTATGTTTGAGCTAGTTAATCTCAGATGATCAAAATTTAAAAAGAAATAATATTTAAATACATTGAGTACTTTTTTTTGCATCTTTACTAGAACATTAAGTTCTCATATCTTTTTTCCCTGGTAGCCGGGTCATCGAAACTTTATTCACTGGACAGTTGTCAGATTCTACATTGGATTAATACAAGTTCTTCTTTTGTGTGGTCTAGACGTTCTGGATGTACTAAGGGACTGGATTCTCCACCTCAGGAGAGCGACACTTCAGACTGCCGCTTAGTTGTCTAGTCTGTTCTTCTGGGTATAGTGCTGGCCTCGTGGTTCCTTCAAGCAGCGGTCTCTGTCTAGCTCCCTTTTCACTTCCGCTCTTGCACTTAGCAGGCTGTGTAATATTATATTGTTTATGCCATCATTCTTGACTGAATTAAAGGAGCCCTGCAGTTTCCATCGGAGGCTCGCCACCTTAACCTATGTTCCCTTGGCTTTCTGCCCTGTAGTCACAAGTCCTGGACCACGTGGTCCAGGCTGTTATTCCCCTCCATACGTGAGAGCACTGTGCACTGATGGGCCTTTGTCTAAAGCAGAAAACTATTAATGCAGAAATGCCAAACAGTTTATTGTTTGGGATGGGTAATGAAGTATCTGGGGACTCCTTGGCACTCATTTAGAAGATAACACTAGATTATGCCCATTTTATCAAGGAGCAGATATTAGCTCTGGTTGGGTTGTCTTTAAAAGCCAGGCTTAGCTGTGGGAAAAAAGAGAACTGGTGAATTAACTTGGTTTAAAGGAAAAGAAAACTATCATTCCAATTCAGTTTTTTCAGTTTGGGCTACAGAGAGTACTTATATATTTTCACACTGGTTTAAAACACCTGTGCCCTGGGGTCAGTTCCTGCAAAGCAAAAGTGAAGGCAAGAATGGACCATTTGGAACTTTATTTATTTGCTTGTGTTTGAAGCTAGAGGTTGGTTTGAAGTCGCCTGGAGAGGTGAAAGGGGAGGAATTTGTTTCTGTTTTAGAGAGAGAAGTAGTCCTGAGATTCTTGGAATTTTACTCTATTTTATCAGGGTTGGGCTCTCTGAGTATATGGCAAGAAGCGATCCTTTGGGACAGACTTCATTTGGTCTTATGTTGGTGTCGAAGGTGCTTGAAACAGATTCAGGCCTGTTTCATCCTTATGAGTTCTTGTTACTATTTCACGTTTATTTTTAAGCGCTGACCACTACCCATCTCTTTCTCTACCACACAATCAGGGTCCCTTTCTATGTGATTATTCCCATTGAACTTGAGAGTTTATAATACAGTTGTTTTCAGTTTTTTTGGCAACCTTAAAATATAGCAAGAACTTTCAAATTCAGTGCTTCATAGGTTGTATTATGACCTACCTGGATCCCCTGGGTATGTGTATATATATGTGTGAATGGTGTATATATATGTGTGAATGGTATCATTTACATTAAAGTGAAATAGAACTGAGTTTCAGTTTTGCAAAATAAAAACATTTTGCAAACTTTTAAAATATTCTATCGATAGTAATGACTGCTGTGTTCCCTTTCTGCCTCCCAGAAACAGCAAGCCCAGGGCTTACTGTTTTGTTCAAAGAAACTTTCCTGTCTCCCTCCTTCTCTTTCGACCTTCTCTGACCCAACTTTCTTCAATAACCTGTGCTTCTTGCCTCCTCTTCCTCGTGTTTGGAAGGTAAAGATGGAAACCTGGGTTGATACCCCATCTCTATAACGCACTAGTCACGAAATCCTCACTTTCCCCATTTTAAAATGGGGTCAGAGTACACAGCAAGGGGTGGTTCCCTTTTCTTGCTTCTGCTGCCCCTTCACTCTCTTCACTGTGCTGGTTACCAGGTTAGAATCTCTTCCGTTTGAAAATTCCTCTAATGTCCTCCCAGGCAGTTAACTAGATCTTTCTATTGGTGTGTTGTTAAACTTGCGATTTTGGTGAGTTGCATTAACTTCTCAGGAAGCCTGATTCCTGCGCTACCCTCACAGTTGCATGTAGCATTTAAATGCAGAAGCAACGCAGATAACCTATTCCCACACAACACCCGGGAAGGGAGGATGCATATGTTTGTCAGAAGATGCTAGGGGCTGGCTCAGAACTCACAGCCCTTCAGATGTGGGCCCTCCTAACCAACTGGGTGATAATAATGAGAAGAATGAAAAGAAAGCTTATCAAAAAAAGAGGGACAGCAAAACGAGGCCAAAGCCCCTCTGGATGGGTCGGACCAGGAACAGAGAGCCTTGCACTAGCCTTGCACTAGCTAGTGTTGGTGCCACGGAGAAGCTGCTGGGCTGGCCCACCTCCCTGGCTCCCGTCCTGTCTCCCCTCAGGCTGTGTTACCCTCTGGTTCTCCACCAGCTGCGTCTGTGGTACAGGAACAGGTTTTAGCTGGGCTGACACTTAGGAGAAGGGGTGACCCGTGCCCTAGGCTCCAGACCGGGGCCCGGAGAGTGGGTGGAGGGATGTCTGTGACGTGGGTCACTTGTTAGCAGATGTTGCAGCTGCTGCCATGGAGCCCCCGGAGCACATGTTTCCTGCCCATCTTTCATTCTATCCGGCCAGACACATATGGAAAGCCCACAGCTCGGTCTGCACTCTCAGCTGGACAGAAGTGGTGGTATTGTTCTTGGTGTAAAGCCAAAACTTATTTCTTGGTTTCTGTACAGTTGTGAAAGGCGATGCAGATCTCACTTAAAGCTACTCCCTAGAAAGAAATGAGTGCCCTCCTTCAGCCAACATGCGGCAGAGCGGAGTGGAAAGGGCGTGGGACCCAGGCTGGAGGATCACTGTGGATTAGGGACTCTGTTTCCTCAGCTGGGATAGTGGTATCTGACAGGGAGAGCTTGACTGTTAGTTGAGATACTACTTATCATAGTACTTGGGAACGGTTAAAGCACTCAGACAGGTGTTATTTATTTGATACAGGGTGCTCTATGAAGTTGAGAGGGAGGGAAGGAGGGACGGAGGGAGAGAGAGAGAGAGAGAGAGAGAGAGAGGGAGTGTGTGTGTGTGTGTGTGTGTGTGTGTGTTCACTCTGCTAGTCAAGAGTTGAGATATTACTAGAGGAGATAAGACGTGCATGTCTGTACAACATGGTTGAAGGTGATTCTCTGTCTCTGATGGCTTTAAAGGGCTCTGGGAGTTGAGTGGGGACAGTTTCATGCAGAGGGTGATATCTGAGCTGGGCTTTGAAGGATGGGCCATGGAGGTGGACATGGAGGGACATTGACTTTAACAAGTATTGGAGAGAGGGCCCCCCGGGCAGAGGGATTGATGTGAGGAAAGGCACAGATTTAGGAGCAGATGGGGCCTGTGCAAGCCACAGCAATAATTGGGTTGGACTGGAGCATCGGTTTGGATTTGTCTTCTGGGTGGCGGGGAACCAATGAAAAAACGTTGAGTCAAGGGAGTGTCAAGATCAGAACTGAGCTTGAGGGTCAGTGATCTGGCAACAGTTTAAAAAGGTGGACGAAGGAGACCAGAAGCTCTCCTTACTGGAAGACTGCTAGGAAAATATATAAAACACCTGTTTGCCTCCCAAAATTATTGGTTTTTTTCTTCCAGTTTTACTGAGGTATCATTAACAGACAGCACTGTATAAGTTTAAGGTGCACAGGGTAATGATTGGACTTACATGCATCCTGAAATGATCACCACCGTAAGTTTAGTGAACACCCATTGTCTCATACAGATACAAAATAAAAGGAAAAACAATTTTTCTTTGTGATGAGAACTCTTAGGATTTGCTCTCTTCACCACTTTCATATAGAACGTACAGCAGTGTTCATTCTATGTGTCATGTTGCACGTTACGTCCCTAACACTTATTTACCTTCTAACCGGAAGTTTGTACATTTGACAGCCTTCATCCGGTTCCCCCGCCCCCCATCTTCCACCTCTGGTAACCACAAATCGGATCTCTTTTTCTATGAGTTTGTTTGTGAAGTACAATCCCTGGTGCGCAACATGGCGATTTCGACATTTTTATCCATCACAAAATCATCACCCCCCAATATCATTTTGAAGAGTAAATGAGATAAAGGATGTGGAGTTCACATTTGGAGATGAATCACGATGGTCCAGGTCCCGAACATCCTAGCCGCATGGCTGCAGCTGAGCCTCCTGACATGTGCTTTTAGGCCAGGCTAGGCTGTCAGGCCCTGGGTGAAGGTGTAGGGCTGCACAGCCCAGCTCGGGCAGGTCCCGGCACCCTCCCGCTTGGACCTCCTGCAGGTCCCTCCCTTTACTCCTACCCCTGCCTGGTTCTTGACTTCCTTTGTTTCCCGCTTCTGGCCTGGGAATATCCAATACCCGGGGCCTGATCTGCTCCTTTTCTCCGGTTTGACCTTGACCCTTGCTAGGAAGCTCTGCCCATGCTGGTTAGTTGGAGTAACCGAGTGTTCAAACCACCCTGCTCCACCAGGCTCCTGGGACCTCCTCCAGCTCGGCCTTGTTGGAGTGACTGGTCCAGAGAGGAGCATTTTAAGAGACTGAGAGTTAGACACACATTCAAATTCTGATGCTACCACTGACTTCCTCGGGTGAGGGATCGCTGAATTACTGTGAGCTTCGGTTTCCTCCAGGGTAAAATGAAGATAAGACCCATCTATCTGTCTATTCCCCTCCCTCGATTTGGTTGTGAGGTTTAAATGAGGTAATGTAATGATTTAAAGGTGGCGTGGTGTCCTGTGAATATCGGTTGTCTTTTCTTCTCATCTTCCATTCCAGATGAAGAATATTTACTTAGGAGCTCAATGTGTGCTCAACCTCTGTCTGTAGACTCTGTTAAATTTCCTTTCTTCTTCGTTTGCAAAAGCTTTGGTGTGAAAAAATTGAGTTATTTATGCTCCAGCAGTTTCCATCACTGCCCTGGGGGAGGCCCCTGACGTCCCAGGACAACTCGAAGCACTTTTCCTATGGAAAGAAGGTTACTAGATGCTGGCTACACGCACGAGGACTGCAGGCCGGAAGGGTTTCCATGAAATCCTAACAGCATTGTCCCTTTTCAGGAGAATGTGTTTGGACAGCAGCTTGCCAGAAACCATCCATCTATAACCTGGGGCCTGTCTGTCCTTCTTACAGTATCTGCTGTTTTATGCCCAGTAAGCCTTGGTGTCTGGACCTCATCAGAAGCATTTGACAGAGGAATACTGATGCAAGAGCAGAGTGAGGCTAGCCCCGGGGTCCTGTGCTATCCTGATTGCTCTATTTTTTATAAAACGTAGGAACTCAAGTTTAATGGGGTAAGAGTTGGAAGGGACCTTAAATGTCTTTCCCACCCCCAACTCATATTTAAACCATTCCTGGTTGGCAAGAAGTTACCCTATTAGAGGATGCTTTCAGAAAGTGTGTGACTTTTCACAGTCGTCTCCAAGGGCTCTATCTGAGAAGTCCCTTCTTGACGTCTGTGGGCATAAAGACACCTGATGAAGAAGAGGGGGTGCTCAGAACCTGGCCTGTTGCACCCCCTTCACCACAAGAATCTACTCTCTAGACAACATACCCATCACTACCCTCTCCTGTCACAAGTATAAAGGCCGACCCCTCACCAGAGGAGGGCGACCCTTTGAGGCTTTTTATGTCCCTCATAAAGGGACCAGGGAAGTCCAGCTCAGTGTCTTCCTACTGTCCTGTCCTCTCTGCAGGGTGGGAGGGAGAATGGTGGGCACCCCCTCCCCCATCTCTGAAGCTGTAACAGAATCTGCTAGCCACTTGGTACAGAAGGATGTCCCGTGTGCAACTGCCGGGAACCAGGTAACACTACTCAGAATCTAGACATTAACGTCATCCCCATTTGGAGCTCCCTGGCTTTGTAAGTAAGTGACCGGAGGTCACCCGGCTGTGCAGGCTGTGGAAGAGAGTGTGTCAGCTGTCCCCCAGCAGCTGGTCCCTGTGCCTGGAAGGGACACATGTTCCTGTACCTGCTTGGTGGGGCAGGGGAGTGGGGCTGGGCTCAGGGCTGTCAGGACAGGCTTAGCACCAGGCCCTCTGCCTACTGGCAAGGAGGGGAGACACGGCTTCAGCCCTGCACCCTGCAAGTCCTACTGGCCTGTTTTCCACGGTGGCCCATGTGAGTCGGGAGGCACTCAGGGGCATGAAGAATCTTCCAGGTAGTAACGGTAGCCTTTGCGGAGCGATGTAGTTCTCAGTTTGCAGAGGAGAAAACCGAGGTCCAGAGCTCCTTCCCAGAAGAGCAAGTTAACGGCAGAGCCTCGAGTGGGACCCAGCTGTCCTGGTTTCCCATCCTGCGCCCATCTCCCTGCCTGCAGGCTCGCAGTTTGGAGCATCTGCCTTCTGAATGGAAACCACTTGGACTGCAGTTTGGGCCTGTGCCTTCTTTTTTCTTAGAGGGGTTGGAAAACGGTCGATTTGCCGTCCAGTGGTGTATTACCAAATGTTCCATCAGCATTCTCGTCCTCAGGCTGGATGTCCTTTGTTTCTTTGCGCTAAAAAGGACTCCTTTTGTGGTTCAATTTTCTGCATTGACTCTCCTCCTCGCTTCCTACTCCCCGCCCTATAACCCTCTCCTTTCTCTCAATCCTCACCCCAAATTAAACCAACTCAGCATGTTTCCTTTGCACTTTTCCTTTATGATGGTTTCACTTCTTTCGAGGGTCTTTCCCCACCTGAGCCCAAGCTGCTGTCACGACCAGTGTTGGCCAGAAAGCTTGCAAATATTCAGCTTTACTGCAGACTTGGGGGTTTGGTTTTGGTGCCGGCCTCGCTCCTGTAGTGGTGTTTGGTGACTTAGCAAACACCTGAAAGTCTGAGGCAGGGAGGGAGGGATTATGGGTGGGGCAGGAGGGGTCCAGACACCTGCACTTTGATTTACTTGGAACAATCTGTTCTTGCTTCTCAGGTACCCAAATAAGCTGCTTCTCCCCCAGTTCTTTCTCGTGGCGTCAGGCCTCCTTCGTGGACTCTTATTGCTGGGCAGCCGTCCAGCAGAAGGACTCCTTGCAGGGTGACTCTGGAAACCTTCCATTGTGTCTGCATAAGGTAACTGGGGACATTGCGAATCTCACCTGTTTGCTTTATAGACGCGGGAACTGAGGCCCAGAGAGGCTGCACCAGTCCAAAGCCACAGGGATGCATGTGGCCAACCAGGGCTGTAACTCAGATCGTAAAACTGTAGCACGTTAAAATCAGAAGGAACCTCAGAGATTACTTGGTCCAGCGCCTTCCTTGAGGAGATGGGAAACTGAGGCGCTCCTTGATTTTAGCTCCATAGTGGCCGGCACCTCATGTGTCTCGGTGGCCTTTCTACCCTTGATGCCCAGCGGTGTCTGAACCATACGAGGCTCTCAGTACATTTTTTATGCCTCAGTGAGCTTTGTTAGAGAACAGCAGAGTTGGGACTCAGAGCTTCGGCCAGCTCCTATTCCACCACACACAGGGTCTCTTGGAGAAAGTAAGGACCAACGTAGAGGTCAGTAGCTTCCAGCGCATGTGTTACTGCAGCATCGAGAAGCCCAGGGATGATTCCATCTGGGGGTATTGATCGCAGCACAGCTTTTGGAATACATGCCTTTGCTTTCTGATGGGTCCACATGCTGCAAGGAAGGGGAGATGCTACCTGGGAGACACCAATGTCCTGCAGAGAAGAGGAGCAGGTCAGCAGCTCCGTGGTCGGGGGATTGTGGAGGCAGGGCTCACAAAGGCTGGGCCGTGTGGAACTTGGGCCAGATTTGGCAGGTTTGTGCAGCAGGACGTTCTCTGCGTAATGAGGCAGCTCCGCTGGGTCTTCTCCATACTTGTGAAAGTAGGACTTTGTTTCAGCCTGTCATTACTTTCAGCCACTGGTTCTTTTGTTCATCATGCAAATGAATAGAATGTTTGTGCATCTTCAGCGTCCACCAAGGAAAGCATGGAATGTTAGCTTTTTTATTTATTTATTTATTTATTTTTGGCTGCGTTGGGTCTTCGTTGCTGCGTGCAGGCTTTCTCTAGTTGTGGCGAGCGGGGGCTATTCTTTGTTGTGACGCGTGGGCTTCTCATTGCAGTGGCTTCTCTTGTTCCAGAGCGGGCTCTAGGCATGCGGGCTTCAGTAGATGTGGCACATGGGCTCAGTAGTTGTGGCGCGTGGGCTTAGTTGCTCTGCGGCGTGTGGGATCTTCCCAGACCAGGGCTCAAACCCGTGTCCCCTGCATGGGCAGGCGGATTCTTAACCACTGCGCCACCCAGGAAGTCCCGGTGTGTTAGCTTCTAAAAAGCCAAAGACTGATGTTTGTTTGACTCTCTCCTGCCTCGACCTGTTGCTGAACAGTCAGCATACTTCTTTTTTAAAAAGAACAGTTTAAGTCCTTTGCTTAAACTGACTCAGGCTTGTTTCCCTCATGTTTATGTATTGCGTGCCATTTGGCACAATGATGCCCTACACTGACTCCTTTCTTCTTTGGGGTTGGGCTTTTCTCTTTGACTTTCGGCCTTAGCGTCAGTTGGGTCCTCATCAACTTTGCATGACGTAGTAGCCCAGGCAGCGAGTAATAAGGATCTTCCGTATGAATGGGCACAGTTCTAGAAACTGAATATCTTTGTTTGCAAATCTAAATGCATGCTGTTGTAGTTTAAATCTGTTGGTTTTAATGGTCTTCTGAGAATGGAAAGTTGTAATCAGTGGCCGGGCTGGAGATTGACGGATCCACGGAAGAAGAACGTATATTCTGGGATTGTCCAATGTAAGAGTCGACAGGGACGTTAGAGACTGCAAAACCTTTAGAGCAGGAAGAAATTCAAAGATTGTGATCCACGAATGCATTTTACACGTGAGGATAAGGACACCTTGAGAGGTCACGCCCAGGAGTCACAGGACTAGTTGCTGGCTATAAGATGAGAATCAGGTCTCTGGGCTCCCACTGCCCCTGCAGGATAGAGGGGAAGTCTTGTAGAGCAGCGCGGGTAGTCAAGCTTAAGTTTTCGATGTTAGTGAAAGACGAAGGAGCTCTCTTTCTGGTGATGGTAGTCTAGCTTGTTTTGGTGGAAGTTTGACTGAGGATCTGAGCAGAGTTCTTGCCAGGTTCACAGGGCTGGAGACAAAGATTGAATAGCCCAAGTCGGGAGGACCCTGGTCAACACCGTAGGCTTGAAAGGCCATCGCTGAGGAGTGAGGGGTGATCCAGAGTTCAGCCAGCCCTCATAGGGTCTAGAGTCTTGGTTCAGAGCATTTCAGTATCGATTGAATGAAGAAGATTTGGGATTGTCAGTGTCTCTAGTCCACCTGCCAGCCAGAAGCAGAAACAAGCCAGTCCTCCCTGGAGGAAGTAACTTCATCCAGAGCCTCAGATTCTCGCTCCGGTTTTTCACCTGTGATGTTCAGCACTCAATCAAAAATAACCAGAGCACGAGAGAAAACCCAGAACTAGAAACAGACCCACAGGAGATCCAGATAAGGTAGGAGGACCTTACCTGGATACGTGTGACTTTCTTAGCCAGGCCAGATTCTGTAATCACAGCTGCCTTATTTTCACATTGATGCCTTTTCAAGTGGTGTGTGTATGTGAGAAAGTATACACATCGTTAAGATTCACCATGTTAGCCATTTTTACGTGTGCAATTCAGTGGCATTAAGTACGTTCACATTGTTGTGCAGCCATCGTCACCATCCATCTGAACCTTTTCGTCTTCCCAAACTGACATTCTGTACTCATTAAACACTAACTCCCTGTCTCCCCTTCCCCGACCCTGGCAACCACCACTCTGCTCTCTGTCTTTTTGAGTCTGCCTACTCTAGGTACCTCATCTAAGTGGAATCAAATAATATTTGTTCGGTTGTGTCTGGCTTATTTCACTTAACATAATGTTTTCAAGTTTCCCCCGTGTTGTAGCATGATGCGTCGGAATCCTCTCCCTTTTAAAGGCTGAATAATATTCCATTGTATGTATACGCCACATTTTGTTTAGCCATTCATCCATCAGTGGATACCTGAGTTGCTTCCACCTCCTGGCTTTTGTGAATAATGCTGCTGTGATCGTGGGTGGATAGATATCTGTTCGAGTCCCTCCTTTCGGTTCTTTTGAGTACATGCCCAAATGTTGGGTTGTTGGATTCTTTTTCAAGTTTAGAAAGCTTTTCCTGTTGGTTTTCTTTTGGCCTCTCCACACTCAATGGACTCCTGAATCTTCAGCTGGCTGGGACCATCTCCTCCAGGCTCCTCATTTCACAGAGCGGATGCGGAGGACAACGGCAGGCGATTGTCCAAAGTCCCATGGCCAGACGGGTTGAGCACATGGCCTCTATCAGATTTCAGGTGTTTTTCACATGTGAAAAGGTACAGGTTTGATTTATGCGGCTTCAGAAATCTAGACTCTCACCTGTTAGTGAAAGTTACCAGTTGGTGAACTTTAGCTCGGCACCAGGAGGGTCTTCCCAGCAGAAGAGCTGTCCAGTGGGGGAGCCCACTGTTGACCCAGGAGGTCCTTAATTCAGGGTTGACGTGGAGATGTGTGTCGTCTTCCCATATCTTTACTCCTCACTCTGTCTGTGCTTCCATCATGTAAAAACCCGCCTCCTTAGATTAGTTCTTCGTTCTCGACACCGAGCTACATCATCCCCACCCCTTCATTCATTCAGGACTTTGGTGAGAGTTCATTACCCTAGGGTGCGTCCTCCCAGATACACATCTGATGCACCATTCTCTGTCTCCGAGGACTTTCACCCCCTTGCCACTTGTCACCGTTCCGGCGGCTGCCTCGCTCTGTGTGCCTCATTACCTGGAGCTACGTTAGGACATCCCACTCCCTACTGCCACCTCCTGCCCTCCAAGGCCCTCCGCCACCCCCTTCAGAGCAGACAGAAGCTCGGACACGAGAACACCCTCAGCTCCCTGCCATCACACGTCCCTGCTGTCCCCATGCAGCACCAGCCTTCTCTGTCCTTTGGTGAATGGATGAGGCCCCTTCTCCCGAGCGAAGCTGCTCTCCTGTGTGACCCACTGTGCTCTGGATCCCCCTCCCCACCTTTCCCCTCTGCATCCTCAACCCGTCCCTTCTCGCAGGCTCTCTTCCCACTGACGTTTTAGCATGTCCGTCTCCACCAAACTGGTCTTGCCCAGGGTCACCTATGACCTCCCTGTTGCTAAGTTAATTCTCACTCTCAGGGGCTTGTGCTACTTGGCTTCTCTCTGACATCCAGTCTGGTGGACCACGCCCTCCTGCAGATGCTCTCTTGACTCTCCGGTTAGAGTCTCCCTTTGTCCATCTCTGAGAAGTTGGAGTTCTGTCCTAGGCCACCTCCTCTGCACCCCCTCCCTGGACCATTCCATGTCCCTGGTTTCAATTTCTTTCCATGGGCTCTTCACAGCCAGGTCTTTGTCTCCAACCCAGCCTTCTCTCTCTCTCTCTCTTTTTTTTTTTTGCGGTATGCGGGCCTCTCACTGTTGTGGCCTCTCCCGTTGCGGAACACAGGCTCCGGACGCACAGGCTCAGCGGCCATGGCTCACGGGCCCAGCCGCTCCGCGGCATGTGGGAACCTCCCGGACCGAGGCACGAACCCGTGTCCCCTGCATCAGCAGGCGGACTCTCAACGACTGCGCCACCAGGGAAGCCCCCAGCCTTCTCTCTTGAGCTCCAGATCCACACACCCAGCTGAACCCTGAACTTGAACACTTGAAGGTCTGGCACGCGACTCCGGCACAGCTTGTCCAGAGCTGAACTTCTGTTTCCTGCCTGTCCCCACTGTGACCTCTAGCTCAATTAATGACACCACCAGCCACCCTGTTACATCAGCCCGAAGTCTGAGGGCCATTCTGACTCATTCTCCACCCCCACATCCTGTCAGTCATGTGGGGATGGAGAAAGTGGCCCCATCGGGTCTGTCTTCATAAGGAGCTCTTAAACTCTTCATCCTTCTTTCCAGCCCCTAGGGCAGCGGCCGTCCTCTTGCCCATCTTGCCGCTGTCATTCCTACTCTCCTTCTACCCCTTTCCACATAATCACAGGTGTTCTTTTTTGCCTGACTGTCATTTCCCTAAACAAAACCCTCCAGTGTCCCTATGAAATGTCTTTATTTCTTTAAAAAAACAAAACAAAACAAAACTATTCTGGCTGACAAGGTTCAGTCTCCCTCTGGCCCTTGTGAACCGCCACAGCCTCACTTCCAAATCCGGTGAACTCCCAATGCATTTTCCCAGTCTCAGCTTAAATATCATTTCCACCTAGAAGCTTCCTCTAAACCTCTAGACTGAGGGTTGTTGCCAGTTCAGACTGCTTCAAGGGCCAGGTGGGCCAATGTGAAGCGTCCAGGAATAAAACTGTGGGCCTGCTGTGTAGACCGTAGACTGCATGCCCTGCCTCAGACATTCAGATCCTAGAAATGGGCCACTGGCCAAGCAGAATATCAACTGCACTCCACGCTGGTCTGTGTTGCGTGGGTGTGTATTCCCAGAGCAGCCTGCACTTTTCCTGGAATCACCCTGGGATATGGTCCTTACTTGCCTTAATTCTCCTTAATTGATTCTTTATTTCCAAGACTCTAAGTTCCACGCAGGCGGAGACCATGATGTGTCTTGTTCATCACTCTACCCCGAGAGCAATGCACAGTCCACAGTGGGCGATCAGGACACACATATGGAAGGGAGGAGAGGAATGAGGCAGCTTGCAGGTCATGATCAGAGCCAGACTTAGGTCTCTAGGAGCATTCTGACTGGTGCTCACCATGAGGGGGTTAGAGGCACAGGGTTTATGTGAACACTTCTCAGCGCACTTCCGATGCCAGAGTTAAAACCAGGAGACCCAAATTCCCCTCCCCAAAGAAGTTTCTCGGTGTAATATTGAAGTAGGTATTGGTGTAGTTTATGGCGGTGGTATAATTCATGCTGTCATCCCTCCCCACCTCCTTCTTTCATTTCTCCTGCCCTGTTTCTCCTCCCTTTCTCTCCCGCTCCCTTTATTTCTAGTAGCCTCTAGTATCTCTGAGGAGTCGTCTCCGGTGGAAGTATGGGTGCATTCACGGGGCCAGCAGGTGGCACTCTAGGACTGTTTGACAACCAGCCTTTTTTGGGTGTTCTGGTCTCTTTGTTCAAGTTCATAAAGTAAGCAACTGTTAGGCAAGATTTCTTCCTGAAACAGAAAAGCCAGTTTTTGACTCAAAAACAAAAACTTAAAACAACAAGAAAATAAAATGAACAGAGTTGTCAAATCTTGCTGTATTTCCTTTAAGTGGATTCACAGAAACTTAGTTGCAGGGGTTCCCTGAGGCTTCCAGACCAGAGTTTTTCAAACCTTAGCATCATCTGTGTGAAAACACAGTGTCCTAGGCCCCATCCAGAACACAAGTTGGAACCTGTGGGGTTAAGGCCAGGAATGTGGTTTTTTATCTACTTTTTAGGAGAGTCTGCTTCTGCTGGGCCAGCTTGGGTTCCAGTGTAGACACCACTCATCTAAACCAGGGTTTCCCAAACTCCGTGTGCATGCAGATCACCTGGAGATCTTACTGAAATATAGACTCAGATTCAGCAGGTCTGATGGGGGCCTGCATTCTGCATTTCTGACAAGCTCCCAGGTGATACTGAGGGTGCCTGTCTGTGGACCACTCTTTGCAAAGCAAAGGTCCAGGGCAGGGGCTGGCAAACTGACATACACGCTCTGGCCAAATCCAGCCCATCACCCGTTTCTGCAGATAGTTTTATTGGAATACAGCCATGCCCATTCATTTACACATTATTACCTGTGTCTGCTTTTATACTATGACTGAGGTGCCTAGTTGTGACAGAGGCCCTATGGCTCACAGGCATTTCCCATCTGGCCCTTTGCGGGAAAAGTTTTGCCCATCCCTGATCTAGAGCTCTGAAGCCCTCCCAGATGATCCAGTGAAAGAGAACTCCCTGCCTCGTACGACAGTCCGTATCACGTTCATACAGATCTTTAGGAAGGTTTTTCCTTGCTTCCTTGTAACTTGGTTCTAATTCTCTTGACAGGAGTCTTCTCTTCCTTCACAGACAAATGCTCTGCTTGCCATCTTCTCTTTGACAGGTCTCTCCTCCTGTTAGGTCCCTTCCAGAATGTCACCCAGCACGAAGCCTGCTGCCTTGGGTGTCTTCCCTTGAGTGCAGAATAGAATGACATACCCCCTTAATTCTCTCTCCTCTGTAAACTGCCCATGGAATGCATCAGCCTTTCTGGGGAGCTCTTCACTCATTGGACTTCCCACAATTGAGGTTATCTTGAAATGCACCACTATCCAAACAACATGCATTCAAGAACCCACATCTTTCACGAATCCTTATATGTCGCTTCCCCTATGGAATTTGTTCTTGGTTTACCTGCTTCCCGCTAACTGACCCTTAAACGTTAGGGTGTCATGTCCTCCCTGGTTCTCTTGTCTTCTTCTCCTTGTTCTCCTTGGACGATCCCAGCCATGTTCTTGGCTTTGACCATCTATAACCTACAAAATCCTTGCGAGGATGGCCAGGTTGTCTTCTTTTTTTTAGTTATGTAGACACACCTCCACCAGGGCAGTGCCTTAACTACACCTCCACCACCCCTGCCTTAACTACAGGTATCTCGCGTTCAGACTCTCATCTTCTCAGGTCTGCCTCACTCCCCTCTGCTGTGAATCTTTTCCTCCTTGTTTCTTTATTTCAACTACTGGTACCACCACCCATGCCCTCATGTAAGCCAGAAACCCAGGATTAGCCTTAGTTCTTCCCCTTTTCCATCCATCACTTCCAACTGGGCACTGGAAGGTATGTTCCCCCTCTGTGTAGTCTCAAGTCTGTCTTCCTCTCCCCACTGCTGCTGCCTTAGTTAATGCTCATCACTTACCCCCTCTTTGCTGCAGGAAGCTCCTGCCTCGTCTCTCCTCTCCAGTGTCTTCCTTTCTCCACGGCTGTAATAATCTTTCTAAAATAAATTCCCATCATGCCCTCCACCGGTGGCTTCCCGTACTGTGGGAGCTTCATAATAAGGTCCCTGCTTCCCCTTTGTATGAGTTTCCTAGGACTGCCGTGACAAATGACCACAAACTCAGTAGCTTGAAAGAACAGAAATGTCTTCTCTCCTAGATTTGGAAATCAGGGTGTCAGCAGAGTCGGTTCCTTCTATGGGGCTCAGAGGGGAGGGTCCATTGCATGCCTCTCTGCTAGTTTCTGGTGGTGGCCGGCAGTCCTTGACGTTCCTTGCCTTGTAGAAGCATCGCTCCAGTCTCTGCCTCTGTCTTCACGTGGCATCTCCCCTGTGTGTCTCTGTGTGCTTAGAGGGAAACCAGTCACTGGATTAGGGTCCACCTTAAGTTAGTATGACCTCATCTTCGCTAGTTACATCTGCAAAAACTCTATGTCCAAACAGTGTCGTATTCTGAGGTTCGGGGTGGACATGAGTGTTTCAACCTACTACACACCCTTCCACCCTCAGCTCTTACTACTTCCTCAGCTGTGGGCTTGCTCATTTCCTTTGGTGCCCGGGATGGGTGAGAATTCACCAGGTAGACAAGGAGAAAGAATTCTAGACAGAGGAAAGAGGATATCTGAAGGGCCACAGAGAGCTGAGTGTTAACATAATAGTGCTTTCTTTTTTGGCTTCATTGGGTCTTTGTTGCTGTGCATGGGCTTTCTCTAGTTGCGGCGAGCAGGGGCTACTCTTCGTTGTGGTGTGCGGGCTTCTCATTGCAGTGACTTCTCTTGTTGTGGAGTGTGGGCTCTAGGTCTGCGGGCTTCAGTAATTGTGGCACATGGGCTCAGTAGTTGTGGCTCGCAGGTTCTAGAGCCCAGGCTCAGTAGTTGTGGTGCATGGGCTTAGTTGCTCAGCGGCATGTGGGATCTTCCCTGACCAGGGCTCGAACCCGTGTCGCGTGCAATGGCAGGCGGATTCTTAACCACTGCACCACCAGGGAAGTCCCCATAATAGTGCTTTATGGGTTCTTTGTTGTTGTTGTTTTGCCTCACTGTACTTTAAGACATAGCTCAGATGTTACCTCTTTTACAAAGCCTTGCCTCACCTCCCCAAGGACATCTCTATTCCCTCAGTACTACATATTTTGTGATCATCACTTTTACGTTTTGATTATTTAATTATTAGCTGGTATTCCCACCTGACCTGTGTGGTCCTGGGGCAAACTGTGCACTTCCTCTTTGGGGCCATGCTCCCAGCCCACTGCCTAGTACCTGGCAAGTGCCCAGGAGATGTTTTTGAATGAATTTACCCATCTGCATTTAATCCCATAAGACGTGTGATCGCATCCATTTCACGGGAGGAGTTGCTCCGTCCTAATTGGATGTTCCTTTGCCTTAGATGAGCTAGAGGGGATTTGAACATGGAGGGAGGCTGGGGCGGATCCCCTCCAAGGTCCCTGCCGTCTGGAGGGTCTGTTGTTCTAACTACAACTCTTTCCAGAAACAAAACAAGATTTTAAGGCAGATAAAATAAGAGACTTTTCAGTCTCTTTCCAGAGACTGAAAAGTGTACCAAGTTCTTGGTTTCACCTTGCTGTGAGAAACTTCACCAACTTTGGGATAGCTCAGCACTAACTAACATGGGCATCGTACAGAATCATGCAGTCATAGCTTTGAAAGATGCCAAGCATCTCAGAACTCATTGGGCGTAGACAGAGCTTAGAAACAGAGCCGTTCCCATCCAGCAGATGTACTCGTAAGGCTCGGTAGTTTTTCCATGTTCCTTATTTGGACAAAGGATTTTAAAGACTATAATTTAATGCTTTTTTTTGGATTCTGATTTCATTTGAATTCATTTTAAAGCCATCTTGCTGCAGATTCACTGCAAATCACCTTTTTATTTTTGATGAAAAAGAAAAAAGAGGTTTAACTCTGGAGAAAAACTAAGAAACGGGGCATTCAACTACATTCCCCTAGAGGCGATCAAGGTGCAAGGATATTTTAGAAGAAAGCAAACACCTTTAAACATTCATGTAATACCTTTAAACATTCATTTATCAGATTTCAATGAGCTGTGTTGAACTGTTCATTGGTGCTAATTATTACACCGTGTTGGCATGTTAGAAAAATTGCTACAGACTGTAAACAGTCACTTCCTACTTCACAAGAACAGTTCGAGATAAAATACTATTATTCAAATAGCTTTGAACCAAAAGTGACTTATACACATATTCCACAGTCCCCAGTTAGGAATAGTTTTCCCTCTGTGGTTCCCAAAGGAAATGTCTGGTTCTTTCCGTTATGGAAACAGCACAAACTCTACGTCACGCAGTTAAATGTTTATACTAATGAGCACCCTTCAGAGTGACTAGGATTGAAGGAACACTGCGTTTCAGTGTAGCCAACTATGAGTTATGTAGCCAAAATGCAGCTGATCACAGCCTGTTGTGTGTGTCATTGTGTAGCAGCTCTTTGCAAATTGGATTAATAGTTGTTTGGTTTTTTTTGTTTGTTTGTTTTTGCGGTACGCGGGCCTCTCACTGTTGTGGCCTCTCCCGTTGCGGAGCACAGGCTCTGGACGCGCAGGCTCAGCGGCCATGGCTCACGGGCCCAACCACTCCGCGGCATGTGGGATCTTCCCGGACCGGGGCACGAACCCGTGTCCCCTGCATCGGCAGGCGGACTCTCAACCACTGCGCCACCAGGGAAGCCCGGATTAATAGTTTTGAGGACCCCATCCCATGCCAGAACCCCAAAGGGAAGCAGCTGCGTTGGTGAGGGCTTTGCGGAGTTTCTGAGCCATTTGTGCTATTTCTCTTGCCCTTGGGGCAGGGATTCCTAAAGTGGGCTCCATGATAGCATCAGGAAGTCCACGAACTAGGATAAGAAAACACAGGGCAGCTTTATTTTTTATGTACCTCAAGCTAAAACTTAACATTAAAAAATATGTATGTAAGTAGGCAAGAATCTATAGTGGTATTAGTTCCACGTGTGACTGTCACCAACAGAAATCGCAGCTATCTTAGAGTATTTTTTACTCTTCATCACTTCAGAGTTAGTGTGTTGTTGGACCATCTGTTAGATCCCGTTAAATGTGTTGACAATGACGCACATACAAATTTGTCTTTTAATGTTGTGACAGCTGTATGTCAACATCATCTATTTCCTTTGCGAATTTATGTGTTCTTTTATGCATTTAAAAACGTTATTCTTCACGAAAAACAAGGAAAGACTGAGGAGCTGTCACAGAACCAAGGTGTCTAGGGAGACGTGACAACAAAATGCAATGCATACCCTGGATGGAATCTTGAAACAGAAAGAAGACAATAATGAGAACACTGGAGAAATCCAAATAAAAGCCTGAAATGTAGCTAGTGGTAATGTGCCAACGATGGTTCCTTCGTCTTGACAAGTGCGCCATGGAGATGTCCGATGTCAACAGAGGGGAAAACTGGATGAGGGTTATTCGAGAACGCGCTGGACCATCTTTGCAACTTTTCTGTACATCTGATCTATAGTGAGAGTCACACTCTTACTTGGTCTGCTGCCGGCTCCCAGAGAGGTCGGGGTGGGAGTTTTGTGTCAACTCAAGGCCATCGTAGCCTCTTCCTGTGACAGCTCTGAGCAGCTGTGGAGAGAGACCAATCCAAAGGTAGGGAGGAGTTTTCCAGAGAAGTAAAATAATTTGCAGTGTATTATGGTGAAAGAGGCATGGTTCTGGGATCAGAAAGGTCAAGCTTCATATTCTGTCTCTATCACCAGCTTTGTGCTCTGTGGCCAGAAACTGCTCTGGGCGTCTTCTTTGCAGAGTGAGGCCATCGGCAACGGCTTTGCCAGGGTCACTGTGAGGACTGAAGATAACGTGCTCACTCACTAGCCTTTCCGTTGGTTTTAGCTGCTGTGTTTTAGTGCCTACGACGTGCCAGGCACCATGCAAAGCATTTTTCATAAATTATCTAATTTAATCTTTATAACACCTGTATTACGCGACCATTTGATAGATAGGGAAACTGAGGTCAGAGGCTCAGCAACCTCTCTGCGAAGACCGCTCAGCTGAGTTTAGTCTCAGATCTGTTCTGGCTGCAGCTTCCTGGTCTTCTCTGAGGCTAAGCCTTTCCTTACCGCCCCGCGGACCTGGTTACTGGAGACACTGCGCTCTCTCTGACTTCTGAATCCCCTCTCATTTGTTCTGAATGTACATCGAGATTGGGTTGCTCCCCTCATGACTGTCACCCATTGTGGTTGGCTTCTCCAGGCTTGAGATTATCTGGCTGTAAAATGAGGATGTTGGGTGGTCCTCACGGTCTGTCCACTATGGAAGTCTGTTCTGCATTTTGTGAATTTTACCTGCTTATTTCAGCTGTTTCATGGGGGTGATTACAGGATCACTGAAGCCAACATTTTTCTAATTTGTTTTGAGCAACGTTATGCATTTCTGTCATTCTCCCAAATTCCAGAGAGGGAAACAACAGAGTTCTAAAAGCCTTGGTGACCTCCTAAAACCATAGCAATTAAAAAAAAAAAAAGAAGAAGAAGAACCCAGAGGCCACTGTGACATTTACATGTTCCTTAATTGCGCTTTTGTCAAGGGATTATTCTAAAGGACAGGGAAATAATTTTATTTTTTTGGTTCCTTCTATAATTAGGGAGGAGACACCATGTGTCACCATGTAGCTGCCAACGATTTCAAATTAAAGTCTATCGAAGTGGAGGGGAAAGGTAGTTACCAGTGTCACGTATTACCTGGACAGGTGAATTTAGCCATAAGAAGTAGTTGTTGGAGAAAACCGCTAGCAGTGCTTAACATGGTTACTTCAGGGGGTGGTCTGTTGATCCCGTGATTCGCTCTCTTATTTTTCAGTTTTTCCCCTACATCCTGTTACTGGTGGCGATCCTGCTGTACCTTCCCTCCCTGTTCTGGCGTTTCGCAGCTGTTCCTCATCTTTGCTCAGATTTGAAATTTATCATGGAAGAACTTGACAAAGTTTACAACCGTGCAATTAGAGCTGCAAAGAGCGTGCGTGACCTTGACTTGAGAGACGGTGCCTGCCCAGCTCAAGAAGTTAATGAGAACCTGGGGCAAAGGTAACTTAGCCCCCAGCCGCTGGCCCATCAGGATTTGGGAGTATGAGTTAGCAGCCCTGCTCTTGCCCATCTGGGCTTAGGGTTCTCACTACCAGTACATGGGGAGCTGTCATCCACCTGGTGACCCCCTTTGAGAGCCAGGAAGGCCCACTGCCCCAAATCTCACCCTCACCTGTCTGCCCCAGCACCTGTCGTCACATCAAGAGTTCTTCCCTTGGGGCTTCCCTGGTGGCGCAGTGGTTGAGAGTCCGCCTGCCGATGCAGGGGACATGGGTTCGTGCCCCGGTCCGGGAAGATCCCACATGCCGCGGAGCGGCTGGACCCGTGAGCCATGGCCACTGAGCCTGCGCGTCCGGAGCCTGTGCTCTGCAGTGGGAGAGGCCACAGCAGTGAGAGGCCTGCGTACCGCAAAAAAAAAAAAAAAAAATTAAGCGGGGGAAAGTGATTTATTATTGCTTTTCCTTTTTTTTTTTTTTAAAAAAAAAAAAACCTGATTTTATTCCCTGGTACTCTAGTGAAGTTACAGGTAGAAAAGTACGGGAGGGAAGGCATTGGAGATTTTCGGTGTGATACTGTTGAATGTGTTTCTATTTGACAGTCTTGGTTAAGGGTTTAAATTATTTTTATTTGTTTCTTTTCAGTTTGTGGGAGATATCGGAAAGCCACTTCAAGTACCCAATTGTGGAGCAGTACTTAAAGACAAAGAAAAACTCCAAAAATTTAATTGTCAAGTACATCAGCTGTCGGGTGCTGTCACTCAGCATTATACTGTTAGCAGGCGTCTACCTGGGCTATTACTTTAGCCTCTCCTCCCTCTCGGATGAGTTCATCTGCAACATCAAATCTGGCATCCTGAAAAATGACAGCACTGTCCCCGATCGATTCCAGTGCAAACTCATTGCCGTCGGCATCTTCCAGTTGCTCAGTTTCATCAACCTCGTGGTGTACGTCGTGCTGGCTCCTCTGGTGGTCTACACGCTGTTTGTTCCATTCCGACAGAAGACGGATGTTCTCAAAGTGTATGAAATCCTGCCCACTTTTGATGTTCTGCATTTCAAGTCGGAAGGGTACAACGACTTGAGCCTCTACATTCTTTTCTTGGAGGAGAATATTAGTGAACTCAAGTCGTACAAGTGTCTTAAGGTTCTGGAGAATATTAAAAGCAGTTGTCAGGGCATTGACCCCATGCTTCTCCTGACAAACCTCGGCATGATCAAGATGGACGTGGTTGATGGCAAAAATCCTGAGCCCGTGCAGATGATGGCAGAGGAGCAGGGGGACCAGACGGCAGATCTCAAAGGTAGGCTTAGCTCTCAGGGTGGAAGCTGCGGAAGCCCACGGAGCACCTCTGCAGCCGCCTTTTATGAATGACCGACAGTCTTTACCCCTGCCCACCGTTGTTAAACCGTTTTCCTGGTGTGGTTTTAGGTGAAACCCCTCAGTGCTGGGAGAGAGAGGGGAAAGCATTGGTGCTGCCCCAGATTTCCAAAGGAAAGCATCTGTGCTTTCTCTGGGCTGTGCTGTCTTCCTTCTCCTCATTCTCTGTCTTTCTCATACTCCATCTCTTGCTCAAGCATTCTTCTCTGATGTCATTCTTGCTAATTTTTGTCTTGTTTTACCGGCTTTTCTCCCTATACTGCCGATCGTCTTGTCTGTCACTCTCCAACGCTTACAAAAGGGACTACAGTTTATTGATTTAACTGTCGCCCTGACCCAACTTCTGCTGCTCTGCAACGAGGCTAAGATTAACTGGGTAAGGCAAAGACCAGGAGGTAGATTTATAGCAGAAGTTCATTAGCGCCAATGGGTCCTGCCGAGGGACTTCCGTCATAAATGCTTGTTTTCCATTTTGACAGATTTGAATGGACACAGTGGAACGAAAATAAATAACGGAGAGCAGAATGCTCGACAGAGGCTTCTGGATACTTCTTGCTGACGATTTTTTTCCCGTGAACTTCAGATCAGCGACCTGGGCAACATGGGATTCATTTTGGCTGAAGAACCTCTGGCAGGTACCCAGCTGGTTCGCAGTAGATGGTTCTCAGCAGAGATACTGGGTATGTCTTACTGAGTCCCTGGTGAAAACGATGGTTAACAAAACGTTGTGGAGGATGGTTCGTGAGCTTCCTACGAGACAACGTGGAGACAAGTAAGCCACAGCAAACGTAGATGTGTACGTCATCATCAGACGGAAGGTGGAAAGACTAATCCTAGTAAGAGTAAGAGACCTTTTAGTGCCTCAGAGAAAAACACCTTTATGTACAGATAGTGCAACGAGCCTCAGAGCTACTGGAAAGCAAGGACTTTGGGATCCAATCACTTTGGAAGAGGTTGTCTGCAGGGAAGTCCTCTATGGTCAAAAGCATTTGAGACAGGATGTTACTTAAACAAATTCACAGAACACAGAAGGCTTAAAGTGAGGGACGTTTCGCCTATTACGATCAGAACGTATAAATGACATCTGCCACATGGGTGTGCTTGGAGCCAGAACAACTTCGCAGTTTATTTATATTTAAGAACATCTTTTAAAAATTCATTTAAATTTAGAATCGTGTGATGTCAAAATTGAAGGCATTTGGGAAGAACATTCTAGCATTGATGGGGAATTATAGAATAAATGTTACAAATGGGTATATAGTGTATCACCCAAGCATTGTTTCATAAACATTTAAGGCTGACCCAGAATATGAAAACCCTTTTTCCAATTCTGATCATGTAAATAGATCCTAACTATGTTTACATTTTATACAAAATTCTTAAAAATGACATCTGTGGGGCTTCCCTGGTGGTGCAGTGGTTGAGAGTCCGCCTGCCGATGCAGAGGACACGGGTTTGTGCCCTGGTCCGGGAAGATCCCACATGCCGCGGAGCGGCTGCGCCCGTGAGCCATGGCCGCTGAGCCTGCGCGTCCAGAGCCTGTGCTCCGCAACGGGAGAGGCCCCAACAGTGAGAGGCCCGCGTACCGCCAAAAAAAAAAAGACATCTGTGGACCTCCCTGTTTTTATTCTTAGAAAGTTAATACATTGCTAGTGAATAATCCTCAGGAGCTTCAAAGTTTATGGATGGCTCTTAGGGACAGTTGTTTACCTGATCTAATTACATAAGCTGCTCTCCACCTTTCAGAATATTCACAAAAGCAGATTTTATTTATGCTTCTGTAATGGTTTCTGAGATGGAAAGCTAATGATAAATATCCAGGATGCAATCAGTGTTTTAAATTATTCTTACTGCATAATATTTATTACCATTGAATAATAGTGTGACTTAGAAATGTCAGTAACCTAAATCATCAATTTGCTGCATTTTTATATCACTATATCTGAGATATTATATCGCAGTTCTCTACACTGGTTTCTTTTTATAATTTGAAAATTTTCTGAAATATATTTTTCTGTGCTATCCTTTTTTTTTTTCAAAAAGCCTCAACTTCTTTATAGATAGCCCCTAATTTATAGTTTGAAGTGGTAAAAGTAGGTACATTATTTTAGGGGACCAGGGACTCTCTAAGCCCTGTCACATGTAATTCTTTAATTAGAGCCCCTAACCTCTGCATCCCCCCATCCCTACTCTCTGAGTTCCAATAACATCTGTGATGTCCCGGACATCACTCTAGTGACCGGCTATAAGGATGTGAATAAGGCAGGTCCTCATCTTTGAGGAGTTTAGAGACTAATAAAAGGCAGTGAAGACAGAGGCAGGTATCTAGCGGAAGAGTGGCTACACTGAAGGCCCTTCCAGAAAACTCCCAGCAAATGCTCTGTGTTCTCAGGAGACACCATATTGTTCTTCTCTTTCCCATCATTTCTGTAGCTGATGGTTTCAAGAGTCTAGTTACAGTTCTTCCCAGAGGTTCTTGAGCCACGTATCCCCCAGGCTGAAGCTTAAACAAAACAATAACACAGACTGATTTTGAACAGAAAGTGCTCCAGTCACCTTTTGTACCTTACTTGCAGGGTCTGGGGAACCCAGGCCTTGGGGTACATGATGCTGTCCATGAAGAGTCATGGCACTAAGAGTCTGGTGTGGATGTCTGGTCACAAATTTTGGCTTGAGAAAAAGTGTTATTAGGAAAGTTAACTCCTCCATCCACTGCTGGCTTAGAGGGAGGACTCCGTTTGAGGTGGCAGATTTCCAAGGATGAGGAGTCATCATTGCTTTACAAAAGGGGGCAAACAGACCCTCAGTGACCACCGCCAGTAGTAGCTGACCTTGTTTCTGGCCTGTATCTTCCTAACAAACCACCACGAGGCCTCCAAACCAGACTTGTAACACCAGCATTACAGCGGGGGCTGGGACTGATTGTTCTGACAGCCGTGTCCAGCTCCACACTTAATTTCACCAAGGGACAGGCAGAGACCCTCTAATATGGAGGCTCTTAAACTTTTGGGAGGTTACAAGCCCCCCTTGTAAGTATATTCTTTAAAGCTGTGGACCCGCTCCTCAGATATACACACAACACTACATACACCTTCAAGGGTCATGGTGGTCCACGCACCCCAGGTGAAGAAGCTGTGCTGTAACGCCTGGGGACCGAGCCACATGGCAGGGAGGCTCCCGTGACCCTTGTGGAAAGCATCTGCTTTCGACAGTAAGTCTCAGCTGTACATTTACTTAGTGAAACCACATTTGCACACTTTTGAATGAACTGTCGTCCCCTTTGAGTAACTGACATCATTTCCTAGAGTCAGACTGAAAAAGTCAATTAAAAGAGGCGGTGGGGTGGGGGCAGTAGCTTGGAGTGATCAGGGAGCTGGCATGGACTGCGATTGTCTCTCTGGCCACCAGAAGTGATCTTATTCCAAGCCCAAGTCATCGTCCCTGTGCAGCCAGCCTCACTGGAATGTGGGGAGAGAGGGCATACACCTGACCTATAAGGTGCTTTGTCCTACTTTGTAGTCGTCCTGGGAGAACGCGAGAAACGTCCCATTGTATGGCGGGTCTGGTTGCATGTTTGCGTTTCATGTGTGGAAGCTTCGTCCTGTTCCGAGTACCCTCTCCTTTCCAAAAATGAGCTAAGGTGGGATGGCAGGGCACCGTGGGCATTGGCCCTGTGAGAACCGTTCAGCTCTTAGAAGCGGATTGTTGCACAGCATTTAAAATGCGTCCGTGTTGGTTTCTTTTGCTTATCTCCGGGATAAATCGAAGATCTAGGAGGGTGGGAGTTTTTACCCATTGCTATATCACAAGCTCCTGAAAAACAGTGGCTGGCGTGTAGTAGGCATTCTGTAAATATTTGAATAAATGAACACATCGTTATAATAAATCCTAGTTTGTGGGCAACTGTAATTTGTTTTTAAAAGGCAAATGGTCCTCTGCAAGGGAGGGGAGGGTCATTTGGCCTCTTGGTGGAGAGAGGAGTAGTTCTGCAAATGAATAGGTTTCTGCATGTAAGTAGTGACGATTTTTAGCTTTTTATTGTGGAGTAAGTTGTGATCACTTTCCAAGTTCAATACAAGTTCAGTGTTGCCTCGCAGTGATTAAGGCAATTGAAATTATAAAGGTCCTTGTCTCTGTAATTTCCCAAAATAACCTCTTGAAAAGGGATGTTGAAATGTGCAATTGTGAGTAACTGAGGTTTCATCTGATGGCACTGGGATGAAATGGCTCCTTCTGGGCAGTCATTGGCATTTTTGCCCTATTTTTCACAAGTAAAGTGAAACCTTCGAAAAAGGTTGGCAAAGATGATATTGTGTGGTTTGTGGAATATAATAGATATGAGTCTGTGATTGATTTGTCCTGCCTGCTTTAGATGAAATGTATTGTTTCTGGGTTCTCATTTTAGCTGTAAAAATACTTTGTCAGTTAAAGCATGCGGTTTGATCAGTCATTGTTCTTCAAGTTCCTGAAATTTATAAAAGTTTCTTATGCCTTGAGTGCCTCCCCCTGCCCCACCAGAAGAGGAAGAAAGAATTCCACAATGTCACAAGCGTTTCCTACAAAAACTGAAGCCATCTGCTCCTCTTTAACAAGTTGGCTCTTTTTAAAGCACCAGAATGACAATTTGATGGTATTCTATAATGTGGTGCTAGGCGTAAATTCTTTCTAATGACTGCATTTCTTCAAAACTTCTAATGAAAAATAAGTACGTTCTTTCTGCTGTGTCATTTGGTAAGAATGATTGGTTTCTATTCCACAGAGGTTGAAGGATGGGAACAAATTACGGTCTTAGAAGATGACCTTTTAGAAAAACCAAGAACCTTGAAAGCTCTGCATTTGGGTGGTTATCCCTGTTATATTTCATATTTCCACATATGTCACCTGTCCACGTCCTACATTCTGACCACGCTGACTTCTGTGTAAGGAGAGTTGAAAGACTGAAAATCAAGGCTGCTGTGTCTATACATACAAGCGAAACTGTTTTTGTTCTGCACTGGCCTGTCTACCTAAATAAAACTTCTTTTCTAATGAAAAATGTGTCTTAATATTTCTCACCTTCTCTTCAGGGAAGATGTAGCAGAAGCTCAGTTCTGAAATGTCTTGAGGCTCATTCCTCTCTGCTGGATACACAACATTCAGTAGGCTTCATGGCACATATTAAAATCCATTTGTCAGTAACTAAAGGAAGAAAGTCCTTGATGAAGGGCCCACAGATTCTGGAATTTCTAAAGCAGAAATCAGATGCTTTCTGATTGGGAATTGTTTGCCTGGGGTTGGAGAGCAAGGAATAGAGGCTGTCTACTGCCAAACATGGGTTGGCCTGCCTCCCTCTCTTAAGAAGGGGACTTCCTTGTACAATGGTCAATTAACACAATTGACTGTTGTGGGTAATAAATGCTGCATGAAATCTTAATACAGTGCCTGCCGCATAGTGAGTACTCCGTAAGTACTAGCTGCGACTGTCATCACCTCCTCTAACTCCCCCACTGTTTCCTAGGGTGCCCCCCACAAGGAACCTTGGAGGTTGTATTAGTTGCCTCTTGTTCCATAACTCTTTACTATAATCACGACAGCTTAAAGCAACACATATTTGTTATCTGGAAGTTTTCTAGGTTAGAAGTCTGGACATGGCTGAGCTGGGTCCCCTCCCCAGCGTCTGACAAGGCTGCAGTCAAGGTGTGGGTGGGCAGCGTTCTCATCCGGAGGCGACCCTGGGGAAGGAGCCGCTTCCAAGCTCCCTCCGGTTGTTGGCAGAATTCATTTCCCTTGCGATTGTCTGACTGCTTTCTCTGACCGTTCGCCGGAGGCCACCCACAGGTCCTGGCATGTGAGTTTCTCTAACATGACTGCGTAAGTCAAGCCCATAGGACTGTCTCTCACAAAAGGAAGGGCCTGGTCCCTCTTAAGGGTTTTGACCTGATGAAGCCTCTCCCCCTTGATGAACTCAAAATGAACTGCTTTGCAGCTGCATTTCATCTGCAAAATCCCTCCTCCTTTGCCTTGTTCTGCTGCCTAGAGGCGAATCACAGGTGCTGCCCCACTCGGGGAGGAGATTACACAGGACGTGAACATCAGGGAATCACGGGGGCCACCTTAGTGTCTTGCCTGCCAGGGAAGTCATCCTAAATCCCAGCCTCTCTGTTTCCGAGCCTATGGTTTAACCTACCCCGCACCCTTCTGAGGCGCTCGTTCCCAACACTGTTTTTCAGGCTCTTGTCACTGCTTCCCTGAATTCCTCTAATGGTCCTTCTGTGTCTAACGCCTCTTCTGCATTCAGTGGCCTTCGTGGGAAGCAGATCTGATAATGCCAACCCTCATCACCACCCCAGCCCCACCACTTCTAAATCCCTTGGGACTCTCCATGGATTTCAGTACAAAAAGCAAACTTGGGCTTCCCTGGTGGCGCAGTGGTTGAGAGTCCGCCTGCTGATGCAGGGGACACGGGTTCGTGCCCCGGTCTGGGAAGATCCCACATGCCGCGGAGCGGCTGGGCCCGTGAGCCATGGCCGCTGAGCCTGCGCGTCCGGAGCCTGTGCTCCGCAACAAGAGAGCCCACAACAGTGAGAGGCCCGCGTACCGCAAAAAAGAAAAAAAAAATTATTACATTTGCCATAAAACACATATAACATAAATATGTAATTTAACCATTGTTAAGTATACAATTAAGAAGTGTCAATTACTTTCACAGTGCTGTGCAACCATTACCGGTATCTATTTCCAGAGCTTTTTTTTGTCACCCCAAACATAAAATATGTACCTATTAAGCAATAACGCCCCATTCCACATCCTCTCCACCTAGCTCCTGGTAAGCTCTAATCGACTCTCTGTTTCTATGAATTTGCCTATTCTAGATATTTCATATAAGTGAAATAATACACTATTTGTCCTTCTGTGTCGGGCCTATTTCAGTTAGCATAATGCTTTCAAGCTTCATCCATATTGTAGCATATATCACAACTCTGTTCCTTTTTATGGCTGAATAATATTCCATTACATGGATATATCACATTTTGTTTATCCATTTATTTGTTGATGGACACTTGGGTTGTTCATTGCAGTATTACTTACAATAGCCAAGATATAGAAACAACCTAAGTGTTCGTTGACAGATAAATTGAATATTATTCAGCCATAAAAAAGAATGAAATCCTGCCATTGTGACACTGTGGATGGACCTTAAGGGCGTTATGCTAAGGGAATAAGTCAGCCAGGGAAAGCCAAATACTGTACGATCTCACTTATACATTTCATCTATTAAAACCAAACTCATAGAAACAGAGAACAGATTGGCAGTTGCCAGAGGCAGGGGGTGAGGGGTGAGGGAAATGGGTGAAGGTGGTCAAAAGGTAAAAGCTTCCAGTCATAAGATAAATAACCTCTGGGGATGTAAATGTACAGCATGGTAGCTACAGTCAACAGCACTGTATTGCATATTTGAAAGTCGCTAAGAGAGTACATCTTAAAAGTTTTCATCGCAAGAAAAAATTTTTGTAACTACGTGAGTGATTGATATTAACTAAACTTGTGCCAATCATTTCACAGTGTATACATATATCAACTATTATGTTGTGTGCCTTGGACTAATACAATGTTATATGTCAATTATAGCTCAATAAACTGGACAAAATACAATATGAAAAAGAAGAAAAAGAAAAAAAGGCAGATTCCTGGGCCTCTCCACAGACCCACTGAATCAGTCCTATCTCTGAGGTAGGACCTGGGAATGTGCATTTATTCCACCTTCCTGGAGACTCTGAAATGGGCCATCGTTGGAGAATCCATGCCCTACGCTGTACTGCCTACCCCTGCACTGGACCAGGGGAAGGGAGTGGGGAGGCCACTCTAGCAGAGGCTATTCTGCTGAGACCTATTGATGTGGAAGACTGTGGAGCTTTCAGGGATTGCAGGAACAATGGGCGTGCCTGAGGATCCACTACCCCAGACCTGCTGGAGGCCTGTTGACCCCCACGTTCTTTTCATACTCACATCTCCAACTTCCTTCACCAGGTCCAAGACAAGACAAAACCCTGGTGCTCTTCAAGGGCACTTGCTTTCACAGAACCCAGAAGGCAGCAACAACACTGACCCACTGGACACTCTTAGGCTGCCAACCCTGATCTAAAGGCTGAGCATCCCTGAAGGCCCTCGGTACCACACCCCCTACTCCCAGTGTAGCCCGCTCTGAACGTGGGGCTAATGGCTGCTAATGTGGCAGCCATGCTTAGCAGGGAGGGAACCAAAGGAGTTAGAAACATCCTTTTGGAGATGTCATGACTCTTTACTGGTGTCATCTCATTTTGTCCTTCAATAGCAGGTGAGAGAGTGTTGATTATCCCCATTTTACAGATGAGGAAGATGAAGGCTGAGACAGGGAATGGGGAGGTAGAATTCCCTGATTGGTCCTGCATGGATATAGAGCGGGGCCCAGATCCTGTGGGGCAGAACTCAGAAGCACTGGTAGAGGGCCTGGCCCAGGGAAGGAACCCCCAAAATGATACCACTATAATTACTGTCTGATTGTCCATTCACTGGACGTTTCCTGAATGAGTGCTCTGTACCAAGCGCTGTCCATATGTCCATTCTAACCCTCATGGTCACAGCACCCCGACTTGGCCTGTGGTGTCTGGAGACCTGGGGAGGGGCCATACTGAAGCCCCTAGAGCTGCCCTGCCATCCAGATGGAGCGAGGCTTTAGGGCTGGAAAACATGAGTGCCAGTCCTGCCCTGCCACTGACTAGCTTCAGGGCCTTGGGTGGCCACTGGCCTCCCCAGGGAAGGTGCTCTTATCCCATTTAAAACTGAGAGGATGAGGGCTTCCCTGGTGGCGCAGTGGTTGAAAGCCCGCCTGCCGATGCAGGGGACACAGGTTCGTGCCCCGGTCCGGGAAGGTCCCACATGCCGCGGAGCGGCTGGGCCCGTGAGCCATGGCCGCTGAGCCTGCGCGTCTGGAGCCTGTGCTCCGCAACGGGAGAGGCCACAGCAGTGAGAGGCCCGCGTACCGCAAAAAAACAAAAACAAAAGCAAAAACTGAGAGAATGAGACTTGAGAGGTGGGAGCACAGACTTGTTTTCCAAGGGTGGTCCCACAGGCTTCAGGATCTTCTGGGGTGTTCAGAAAGTGCAGATTCCTGGCCCGCCTCCGATTCACTGATGGAATCTCAGCGGTGTGGCCCTAGGACCTGCACTTCCCACAAGCTCTGCAGGTGATTCCTTTGCACAAAAAGCCTTGAGAGCTGGTTCTCCTGCCACCTCAGTTCCAGTTATAAACAGGCATCTGCACGGCAGCTGGCGGCAGAAATTGTCAGCACTCTGGGAATCTGGTTGGTGAAGGCTCTGTCCATTACAGCTAACGGGGAGAAAGTTGCCTCCATGGCTGGCATGACATCTGTGACAGAAGGAAGTGACTGAGCCACGAAGAACTGCTGTGGGTCAGTGGGTACAACAGAAAACCAGGGCCTAGCCTTTACTGCTCAGAATTTTACCCATTGCCCAGTCAGAAAGAACTAGAGATGACATCAGAGCTGCACTGTGATTATCTTGGTATATTTTAATTCTAAAAATTTATATTTGTTATAAATGTGTTAAATTCACCATTTCTTAGAGTGTGCTCAATTCTCCTCAATCTTTGCCCTACCTATAAAATCCCCAGTGAAGGCACAGTGATGTGAGCTTGAAATATCTTTTTAAAAATTATTTTAAACTAGAGGTGACATACAATATTATATAAGTTGCAGGTGTAAAATATAGTGATTCACAATTTTTAAAGGATATATTCTACTTGAAGTTATTATAAAATATTAGCTATATTCCCCATATTGTACAATATATCCTTGTAGCTTATTTTATAACTAATAGTTTGTACCTCTCAATCCCCTGCCCCTATATTGCCCCTCCCCTCCCCCTTCCCTCTCCCCACTGGTAACCACTAGTTTTCTCTCTAAATCTGTGTGTCTGCTTCTTTTTGTTATATTCACTAGTTTGTTGTATTTTTTAGATTCCACATATAAATGATATCATACAGTATTTGTCTTTCTCTGTCTGACTTATTTCACTTAGCATAATGCCCTCCAAGTGAATCCATGTTGCTGCAAATGGCCAAATTTCATTCTTTTTTATGGCTGAGTAGTATTCCATTGTATATACGTACCACATCTTTTTTGGGCAGGGGGATTTTTTTTTTTATTCAAACAGAAATTCACAAAAATTATAATCATCCTCATCAGTTTACTCAGTCTCATATAATTAATTGCTTTTCATCTTGATCTTTTGTTAGCACTTTCATGAACTCATCAGTTTTCCATTAGTGTTCTGAAAATGCTTATTCATTCAGTTCTGCAGTATAGTCAGTTACCAGAAACCTGTACTTGTCAGGGTCTTTTCCATGAATTCCTTGAAGATGAAACCCTTTTATAGGAACATTTTTGCAAAAGCATCAGAGTACACCCAGAACTGTCTGTAAATGACAAAAGACTTAAAAATGACCACAGTTAAAGATTTGATGAAAGTTCATAATAATGCAATTGACAAGGAAATTTAGTTATTTCTGAGATAAACATTTTAAAGTAGTAACTAGAATTATGACTTATAACATTATACCAGGACTTCCCTGGTGACGCAGTGGTTGAGAGTCTGCCTGCCGATGCAGGGGACACGGGTTCGTGCCCCGGTCCGGGAAGATCCCACATGCCGCGGAGCGGCTGGGCCCGTGAGCCATGGCCGCTGGGCCTGCGCGTCCGGAGCCTGTGCTCCACAACGGGAGAGGCCACAACAGTCAAAAAAAAAAAAGCCAGTGAACATTATACCAGAACATATAAGATTTTTAGAAATTTCGTGTAATGTCCGAAACATTTATATTACCATATTTCCATACAAATAACCCAAAGAAAGTTTAGTATTAGTTGTTTTTTTTGTTTGTTTGTTTATATGGCAGGCTCTTATTAGTCATCAATTTTATACACATCAGTGTATACATGTCAATCCCAATCGCCCAATTCAGCACACCACCATCCCCACCCCACCGCGGTTTTCTCCCCTTGGTGTCCATACATTTGTTCTCTACATCTGTGTCTCAACTTCTGCCCTGCAAACCGGTTCATCTGTACATTTTTCTAGGTTCCACATATATGCGTTAATATATGATATTTGTTTTTCTGTTTCTGACTTACTTCACTCTGTATGACAGTCTCTAGGTCCATCCACGTCTCAACAAATGACTCAATTTCATTCCTTTTTATGGCTGAGTAATATTCCATTGTATATATGTACCACATCTTCTTCATCCATTTGTCTGTCGATGGGCATTTAGGTTGCTTCCATGACCTGGCTATTGTAAATAGTGCTGCAATGAACATTGGGGTGCATGTGTCTTTTTGAATTATGGTTTTTTCTGGGTATATACCCAGTAGTGGCATTACCCACTATACCCAGTAGTGACATTACCCACCTACCCCAGTAGGGTCATATGGCAATTCTATTTTTAGTTTTTTAAGAACCTCCATACTGTTCTCCATAGTGGCTGTATCAATTTACATTCCTACCAACAGTGCAAGAGGGTTCCCTTTTCTCCACAACCTCTCTAGCATTTGTTGTTTGTAGATTTTCTGATGATGCCCATTCTAACTGGTGTGAGGTGATACCTCATTGTAGTTTTGATTTGCATTTCTCTAATAATTAGTGATGTTGAGCAGCTTTTCATGTGCTTCTTGACCATCTGTATGTCTTCTTTGGAGAAATGTCTACTTAGGTCTTCTGCCCATTTTTGGATTGGGTTGTTTGTTTCTTTAATATCGAGCTGCATGAGCTATTTATATATATTGGAGATTAATCCTTTTTCCATTGATACGTTTGCAAATATTTTCTCCCATTCTGAGGGTTGTCTTTTGGTCTTGTTTATGGTTTGCTTTGCTGTGCAAAAGCTTTTAAGTTTCATTAGGTCCCATTTGTTTATTTTTGTTTTTATTTCCTTTACTCTAGGAGATGGATCAAAAAATATCTTGCTGTGGGCTTCCCTGGTGGCACAGTGGTTGAGAGTCTGCCTGCCAATGCAGGGGACACAGGTTCGTGTCCCGGTCTGGGAGGATCCCACGTGCCATGGAGCGGCTGGGCCCGTGAGCCATGGCCGCTGAGCCTGCGTGTCCAGAGCCTGTGCTCTGCAATGGGAGAAGCCACAACAGTGAGAGGCCTGCGTACTGCAAAAAAAAAAAAATCTTGCTGTGATTTATGTCAAAGAGTGTTCTTCCTATGTTTTCCTCTAAGAGTTTTATAGTGTCCGGTCTTACATTTAGGTCTCTAATCCATTTTGAGTTTATTTTTTTGTGTGGTGTTAGGGAGTGTTCTAATTTCATTCTTTTACATGTAGCTGTCCAGTTTTCCCAGCACCACTTATTGAGGAGACTGTCTTTTCTCTATTTTATATCTTTGCCTCCTTTGTCATAGATTAGGTGCGTAGGTTTACGTCTGGGCTTTCTATCTTGTTCCATTGATCTATGTTTCTGTTTTTGTGCCAGTACCATATTGTCTTGATTACTGTAGC
Source organism: Stenella coeruleoalba (assembly GCF_951394435.1). Taxonomy (NCBI): domain Eukaryota; kingdom Metazoa; phylum Chordata; class Mammalia; order Artiodactyla; family Delphinidae; genus Stenella; species Stenella coeruleoalba. The sequence continues at coordinate 69,641,533 of NC_137154.1, forward strand.
TTTGTAGTATAGTCTGAAGTCAGGGAGTCTGATTCCTCCAGCTCTGTTTTTATCACTCAAGACTGCTTTTGCTGTTCGGGGTATTTTGTGTCTCCATACAAATTTTAAGATGATTTGTTCTAGTTCCATAAAAAATGCCATTGGTAATTTGATAGGGATTGCATTGAATCTGTAGATTGCTTTGGGTAGTATAGTCATTTTCACAATATTGATTCTTCCAATCCAATAACATGGTATATCTCTCCATCTGTTGGTATCCTCTTTAATTTCTTTCATCAGTGTCTTACAGTTTTCTGCATACAGGTCTTTTGTCTCCCTAGGTAGGTTTATTCCTAGGTATTTTATTCTTTTTGTTGCAATGGTAAATGGGAGTGTTTCCATAATTTATCCCAGATTTTTCATCATCAGTGTATAGGAATGCAAGAGATTTCTGTGCATTAATTTTGTATCCTACACCTTTACCAAATTCATTGATTAGCTCTAGTAGTTTTCTGGTGGCATTTTTAGGATTCTCTATGTATAGTATCATGTCATCTGCAAACAGTGACAATTTTACTTCTTCTTTTCCAATTTGTATTACTTTTATTTCTTTTTCTTCTCTGATTGCTGTGGCTAGGACTTCCAAAACTATGTTGAATAATAGTGGTGAGAGTGGACATCCTTGTCTCATTCCTGATCTTAGAGGAAATGCTTTCAGTGTTTCACCATTGAGAATGATGTTTGCTGTGGGTTTGTTGTATATGGCCTTTATTATGTTGAGGTAGGTTCCCTCTGTGCCCACTTTCTGGAGAGTTTTTATCATAAATGGTGTTGAATTTTGTCAAAAGCTTTTTCTGCATCTATTGAGATGATCATATGGCTTTTATTCTTCAATTTGTTAATATGGTGTATCACATTGATTGATTTGCGTATATTGAAGAATCCTTGCATCCGTGGGATAAATTCCACTTGATCATGGTGTATGATCCTTTTAATGTGTGGTTGGATTCTGTTTGCTAGTATTTTGTTGAGGATTTTTGCATCTATATTCATCAGTGATATTGGTCTGTAATTTTCTTTTTTTGTGGTATCTTTGTCTGGTTTTGGTATCAGGGTGATGGTGGCCTCATAGAATGAGTTTGGGAGTGTTACTACCTCTGCAAGTTTCTGGAAGAGTTTGAGAAGGCTGGGTGTTAGCTCTTCTCTAAATGTTTGATAGAATTCACCTGTGAAGCCATCTGGTCCTGGCCTTTTGTTTGTTGGAAGATTTTAAACCACAGGTTCAATTTAATTCCTTGTGATTGGTCTGTTCATATTTTCTGTTTCTTCCTGGTTCAGTCTTGGAAGGTTATACCTTTCTAAGAATTTGTCCATTTCTTCCAGGTTGTCCATTTTATTGGCATAGAGTTGCTTGTAATAGTCTCTTAAGGAGCTTTGTATTTATGTGGTGTCTGTGGTAACTTCTCCTTCTTCATTTCTAATTTTATTGATTTGAGTCCTCTCCCTCTTTTTCTTGATGAGTCTGGCTAATGGTTTATCAATTTTGTTTATCTTCTCAAAGAACCAGCTTTTAGTTTTATTGATCTTTGCTATTGTTGTCTTTGTTTCTATTTCTGCTCTGATCTTTATGATTTCTTTCCTTCTGCTAACTTTGGGTTTTGTTTGTTCTTCTTTCTCTAGTTCCTTTAGGTGTAAGGTTAGATTGTTTACTTGAGATTTTTCTTGTTTCTTGAGGTTGGCTTGTATAGCTCTAAAGTTCCCTCTTAGAACTGCTTTTGCTTCACCCCATAGGTTTTGGATCGTTGTGTTTTCATTGGCATTGGTCTCTAGGTATTTTTTGATTTCCTCTTTGATTTCTTCAGTGATCCCTTGGTTATTTAGTTACGTATTGTTTAGCCTCCATGTGTTTCTGTTTTTTACTTTTTTTCCCTGTAATTCATTTCTAATCTCCTAGCATTATGGTCAGAAAAGGTGCTTGATATGATTTCATTTTCTTAAATTTATTGAGGCTTGATTTGTGACCCAGGATGTGATCTATCCTGGAGAAGGTTCCGTGCGCACTTGAGAAGAAAGTGTAATCTGCTATTTTTGGATGGAATGTCCTATACATATCAATTAAATCTACCTGGTCTATTGTGTCATTTAAAGCTTCTGTTTCCTTAGTAGTTACCTGTTTGGATGATCTGTCCATTGGTGTAAGTGAGGTGTTAAAGTCCCTCACTATTATTTTGTTACTGTCGATTTCCTCTTTTATAGCTGTTAGCAGTTGCCTTATGTATTGAGGTGCTCCTATGTTGGGTGCATATATTTTTATAATTTTTATATCTTCTTCTTGGAATGATCCCTTGATCATTATGTAGTGTCCTTCCTTGTCTCTTGTAACAGTCTTTATTTTAAAGTCTATTTTATCTGATATGATTATTTCTACTCCAACTTTCTTTTGATTTCCATTTGCATGGAATAATTTTTCCATCCCCTCACTTTCACTCTGTTTGTGTCCCTAGGTCTGAAGTGGGTCTCTTGTAGACAGCATATATATGGATCTTGTTTTTGTATCCATTCAACAAGTCTTTTGGTTGGAGCATTTAATCCATTCACGTTTAAGGTAATTATGGATATGAATGTTCCTATCACCATTTTCTTCATTGTTTTGTGTTTGTGTTTGTAGGTCCATTTATTCTCATGTGTTTCCCACTTAGTGAAGTTCCTTTAACATTTGTTGTAAAGCTGGTTTGGTGGTGCTGAATTCTCTTAGCTTTTGCTTGTCTGTAAAGCTTTTGATTTCTTCATCGAATCTAAATGAGATCCTTGCCGGGTAGAGTAAACTTGGTTGTAGGTTCTTCCCTTTCATCACTTTGAGTATATCATGCCACTCCCTTCTGGCTTGTAGAGTTTCTGCTGAGAAATCAGCTGTTAACCTTATGAGAGTTACCTTGTATGTTATTTGTCATTTTTCCCTTGCTGCTTTCAATAATTTTTCTTTGTTTTTAATTTTTGCCAATTTGATTACTATGTGTCTCAGCATGTTTCTCCTTGGGTTTATCCTGTATGGGACCCTCTGCACTTCCTGGACTTGGGTGGCTATTTCCTTTCCCATGTTAGGGAAGTTTTCGACTATAAGCTCTTCAAATATTTTCTCTGGTCCTTTCTCTCCCTCTTTTCCTTCTGGGAGCCCTATAATGTGAATGTTGTTGCATTTAATGTTGTCTCAGAGGTCTCTTAGGCTGTCTTCATTTCTTTTCATTCTTTTTTCTTTAGTCTGTTCCACAGCAGTAAATTCCACCATTCTGTCTTCCAGGTCACTTATCCATTCTTCTGCCTCAGTTATTCTGCTATTGATTCCTTCTAGTATAGTTTTCATTTCAGTTATTGTATTGTTCATCTCTGTTCGTTTCTTCTTTAATTCTTCTAGGTCTTTGTTAAACATTTCTTGCAGCTTCTCGATCTTTGCCTCCATTCTTTTTCCGAGGTCCTGGATCATCTTCACTATCATTATTCTGAATTCTTTTTCTGGAAGGTTGCCTAGATCCACTTCATTATTTGTTTTTCTGGGGTTTTATCTTGTTCCTTCATCTGGTACGTAGCCCTCTGCCTTTTCATCTTGTCTGTCTTTCTGTGAATATGGTTTTTGTTCCAGAACCTGCAGGATTGTAGTTCTTCTTGCTTCTGCTGTCTGCCCTCTGGTGGATGAGGCTATCTAAGAGGCTTGATGGGAGGGACTAGTGGTGGGTAGAGATGACTGTTGCTCTGGTGGGCAGAGCTCAGTAAAACTTTAATCCACTTGACTGTTGATGGGTGGGGCTGGGTTCCTTCCCTGTTGCTTATTTGGCCTGAGGCAACCCAGCACTGGAGCCTACCTGGGCTCTTTGGTGGGGCTAATGACAGACTCTGGGAGGGCTCACACCAAGGAGTACTTCCCAGAACTTCTGCTGCCAGTGTCCTTGTCCTCACAGTGAAACAGAGCCACCCCTGTCTCTGCAGTACACCCTCCAACACTAGCAGGTAGGTCTGGTTCAGTCTCCCCCGGGGTCACTGCTCTTTCCCCTGGGTCCTGATGTGCACACTACTTTGTGTGTGCCCTCCAAGAGTGGAATCTGTGTTTCCCCCAGTCCTGTCAAAGTCCTGCAATCAAATCCCACTAGGCTTCAAAGTCTGATTCTCTAGGAATTCCTCCTCACGTTGCTGGACCCCCAGGTTGGGAAGCCTGACGTGGGGCTCAGAACCTTCACTCCCGTGGGTGGACTTCTGTGGTATAAGTGTTCGCCAGTCTGTGAATCACCCACCCACAAGTTATGGGATTTGATTTTACTGTGATTGCGCCCCTCATACTGCCTCATTGTGGCTTCTCCTTTGTCTTTGGATGTGGGGTATCTTTTTTGGTGAGTTCCCGTGTCTTCCTGTCGATGATTGTCCAGCAGCTATTTGTGATTCTGGTGTTCTTGCAAGAGGGAGTGAGAGCACGTCCTTCTACTCTGACATCTTGGTTCCTCCTGCACCACATCTTCTTTATCCATTCATCCGTTGATGGATGCTTAGGCTGATTCCATATCTTGTCAGCTACCTTGAAAGATATTTAATAAGTACTTGTATGTGTGTGTCGGGGGAGTGGCTTAATTCCCCGTAATCTTCATCAGGCCCAGCTACCCTAAATAAACATTTAATTTAAGTCAAAGTCAATATGCTTAGTATTTCCCTGCAGTTTCAGGACAAAACTTTAGCCCATACCCACACCAACTATATGGCTACAACTCTGTGGCTACCCTAATACCTCTTTTACAGACATTGAGGAGCTGCCAGGGTTCCTGTTGAATTTCCTGAACACAGTGGACCAGCCAGTGGCCGTGGGGTCCAGAGTGGTGAGTGGTAGCACAGAACAATGTCTGTTAGCCTCTGAATCAGCCTACTTCCAGCCCCTCAGAACGCAGAGGTTCCCTGGAATCAGCCAGACTCACACCACAGCAGGCCTGTGCCTCCTTGTCTGTGCATTCCTGCTCCCTGCCCACCTTCCTCTTCCCACTCCTCAGTTAGACTAAGGTGCAGATGACAGGCTGAGTTTAAGGTGACACTCAAGAACTTGTTGATTGATTGATTCTGTTGCTATGGGAACCACCAGATTCTAGTGCAATGGTTGGCCTCCTTCCTGACTTTCTGCTCAATGAAACACTGACCCTCTGGGTTTGCTTCTCTGTGAGCTGCCCCATCTGGGTCAGGAGGAACAACTACACACAGACACTCCAAGAGAAAAGTGGGGATGGTGGTGAACGTCAGTGGAAGAAAGCAGGGAGGAGGGGAGAGTGGCCCTGAGATGTGGAAAATTCTGCCTGAAGCAGCCTGTGCTGTGAATATGGGCATCAGGACTTCAGGTTCAAGTTAGACCTGGGTTCAAGTTGCAGTTCCTCCACTTACCAGGCTTAAGTTTAGGTAAGCCTCCGTTTCTTCATTTGTAAAGTTGGGGTAATAATACCAGTGCCTTTGGGTTGCTTTGTAAAATGAATGAAATGTGTGAATTCCCTGGCCGTCCAGTGGTTAGGACTTGGTAATTTCACTGCCTGCCCTGCCCTGGTCGGGGAACTAAGATCCTGCAAGGTGTGCCGTGCGGCCTGGAGGAAAAAAAAAAAAGAATGAAATGATGCCAATGAGGTGGAAGGTGCAGTGCCTTGTACCCACAGGGGCCTCGCCTGGGTCAAGAGGGGCTTAAGCCATTTCATTTCTTAAGGCTCTTGGATAGAAAATGCATAGCAAAACAATATTACATAAATTGGGGAAGAACTTAGATGTGTACATTTAATGAATTTTCACATCAAAAAATACAATGTAATATAATTACAAGAATTCTAGAAAATATTAATTCAAGGGGTCTGAGGACTCTGTGTCCAGAAATTAGACACAAGCATATATGATGAATAGCCTTTTCTCAGGGTCTCTTTGTGATTATATTTATATCATTTTTGGACATAACAAAAATAGTTTAAATGTACAGTCCTTTGTGAATGAGCTACCCAGGTGACCTTTCTAGCCCTAGTACACCTTGCGGGGCACAGAGTAAGTGTTTCAGTAAACAGTAGTGACCTATAGCATCATCATAATATCTCCAGCAAAGCTAAAACCACTGTACTTACTGCAGACGGAGTCCTGCATGGCATGCTTTGTCAATGCAGAGCATGACATTCTTTTTTTTCTTTTTTTTTTTTTTTTGCAGTACGCGGGCCTCTCACTGTTGTGGCCTCTCCCGTTGCGGAGCACAGGCTCCGGACGCGCAGGCTCAGCGGCCATGGCTCGCGGGCCCAGCTGCTCCGCGGCATGTGGGATCTTCTCGGACTGGGGCACGAACCTGTGTCCCCCGCATCGGTAGGTGGACTCTCAACCACTGCGCCACCAGGGAAGCCCAGAGCATGACATTCTTAAGAACCCAAATTTGGCGAATTCCCTGGCAGTCCAGTGATTAGGATTCTGTGCTTCCACTGCAGGGGACACGTGTTCGATCCATGGTCAGGGAATTAAGATCCCGTGTGTCTCATGGCCCCTCCTGCCCCCCCCCCAAGAAAGAAAAAATAAATAAATAAAATTGATTCTTTAAAAAAAAAGAAAAGAAAAGAAAAAGAAAGAAACCAAATCTGGATTTAAGTATGTCCAAGTCAGTACCCAAACACAGAACTGTTTTTTACCCCTGTGGATGGCTTCATGCAGTTTTTTCCTTGCACATAATTGAAGCTAATAAGGATACAGTGTTTGCCTCTAAGCTCATTGCAGATTCCAGCAGATTTCATTTGGATGAACTACTTTGCTTTAGAAAGAGACATGGATTACAGCCAGACACCCCATGCACACAGTTAACCAAGTCTGTTGAAACACTGAAATACTAAAATCGAATGCAAAATTTCTGCTGTGCTTCACCCAGAGTTTTAGGGAACTCTGAAGCCCAAACTGCCCATAGAAATCACTGTTTGTGACCCAAATGTGACCCACCAAAGGGATGTGATGAAGACAAAATTCAGGCTGTTCTGAACCAGGGCCAGGGGAGACTGGGTGACATAAGGCATCTTTCAACTTTCAGGACATATGCAGCCATAAAATGAACATAGCATCCAGAAACAATCTTGCCACAAGTCAGGAAAGATCTGCAGGGGAAAAGAATTGGAAGTTGTTTGACAAGTGAAGACATTTTAAATCTCTTTGGTCCTCATAATCTCTGTGTTGCTCCAGGCCAGGTCCCAGTCTCCATCATGTCAGGTGAAGGGCAGGTAGAGACCCATGGTGGAGGGGGAAACTCCATGGGTACCTGGGTCCAGCCTGGGTCCAGGTGTGCTCATAATTTGAAGGTTGAGGGAAAGTTGAAGATCAGGATGAGGCATATGGAAGGTAATCGGGAAGACCCACACTCTCCAATGACAGAAGCAATCATCCAAAACGCTATGACGTGAACAAATTCTTGCTTAGGAAATTTTCTGGAGCCATCGTCTTCCTTGCAATTCACAAAGCACGTGACTGCCTCTCAAAATGTCCTGCTATGAGCTGAGCACAGTCTTCCACTTGTAGCATGAAAGAGCAGAGGGTTATTAATGCCCATGACCTAAAACCCAATGAACTCAGAGCCTTTAATAGCACTGAGTTTAACCCCATTCTAAATCCTCTCAATGGTTTTGAATTTGACATTGTTAAATTACACGTCTATGTACCCATTCACTCATCAACAAATTTATACTGCTACTAAATGCCTTCCTTTTCGAAATGTCACAGCCCTGTCCCCCCATCCCCGGATTGTGACACCCTCTTCTTCCATTCTTCTTGTAACTCCTTCTCCTTTTCTACCTAGGAAATTTCTTTATGGCAAGCATTGTGGTATAATTTATTCAATACCCATGATCTGTGTAGCGGGCTACGTGTTTTCACTTACATCTTTATTTGCTTTTATCTGATGTGATAAATGAGTATTACAGAGATAAAACCAGAGACCTGAATTTGAAGGTTAGGTGGTGCTGCGTGCTGAATACAATCACTAGCTTGTTCCTGGAGCCCAGAGATGGGATCCTCGTGATATGCTTTAACCAATATTAGAAACATGCTGCTCCTTCGACCACCTCCCCTACCCCAGCCTTTCTCTCCCATTCCCCAGTGGGCATCAGTTGTCCTGATTCTCTGTATATCCTCTTTAATCTCTTGTCCGCCTGGAGAGAAAATAATGGGAGAATGAACAGTCGAACTAATGGTTCTCGAAGTATAATCTCTGGACCTGCAGCAGCAGCAGCACCTGCGAGCTTGTTGGAAATGAAAATCCTTAGTCCCAACCCCCAACCTACTGATTTTGAACTCTGGGGGTAGGGCCAACTATCTTAACCAACTATTTTAACCACCGTCCAGGTGATTCTGAAGATTGAGAATAACTGAAATCATTGCATAGGATGGAAGGCATCCCTTTGGGTACTAAATTAAGCACCCATATAAAATGTCTGTTTAGCCCAATCTAAACTGATAAGGATTAGGGGATGTTAATTTCCTTGTGAGCGCTCCCAGCAGGTGACTGCTGCCTTTATCCTGCCTTCTTGATTTTCAGAGGCTCACAGAAGAGGGAAGTCTTTCAGAGAAGAGAGTATCAGTCCCATTGTCCACATTCTCACTCCTGCCGTTTTCCAGTGTCCTTGGAGGTGTCAGCGATCTATCGTGTGCCCTCTGGGTCTGCCCTCTCAGTGTTCCTACATCTGCTGGGAAATAAAAACCAGTCTCTTCCCACAAAAAGTTGAGGATGTGCTTCACGCCAATTCTTTAAAAAATCTGCTTCAAGATATTGCATTATCACTTCATGATAACTGAGGGAGAAGGGGGAGGAATAAGGCACTTTTGTTCATGGAGATAAAGCAGCTGAAAGCTTAATATACACCCATCTATGTCTTTGCGGGTGTTGGGAGAGGGTGTCCAAGACATTCTGGGAGGAGATCTCAAAGCTCAGACAAGGTCAGCCCCTTACATAGCCCCGCTTGTCTAACTTTCTCCTCCACATGAGTTTAGAAGCAAAACTGGATCAGGGACAGGGCTCTGAGGTGAGTCTGACTAGCAATGACCCCTGGAGAGTCAAGAGCAAAGGCAAGCCAGGAAGTGAGGCAGGGCTCACTTCTCCTGCAGCAACAAAGCCTGTTCTCAAATTCATGCCAAAAGCATGGAAACCACAGGGGTTGTTTATCTCTCTCCTTTTTCCCTCTAAATACAATAATAACTGCAATTTTTAAATGTTAAAAGAGAGAGAAACAAATCATCATTTGACAACTAACCTAGTGGTTAATGTAGATTTTTGTATGAGCTTTTCAGTCTTGGTCCACTTACATTCTGTGCTAATGCATGCCTTGTGTTTCATAGGGGGTCTTTTAACCTTCTCGTTCATGATTTTTCCCCAGGTTGTTGCCGGACAAACCCTGCAATCCAACCAGAATGTTGCCCTAGAATTATAGAATATCTGAGCTATATAGGACTTCTGAGATCATCTTCAAAGGAACTCCTGACAAGCTCTTCAGAGATGGGCTTCAGGCAGTTTGTATCACTTCGAAAATTATTTGCCGAATTCTACCATAAACATGTACGCCTTTCTAGGGACAGTCATATCCCTGTATTCCATCAGATTCTCAAAGCAGTTTAGACCATCAAAATGTTGTCCATTCTTTCTACAATGGGCGCCGTATGCAGCCATTCAGGCTGTGCCTTGCGCAACTCTGGGTCGGAGAGGAGTCACATAGACCATAACACCCCCTGGAGTTGTGCAGTGCACAGCCCACACGACCATGGCTGATGGGCCTGCATTCTATTCCATACTCATCTGATGGTTGGCACACGGCTGAGAAATGATTTGCCTTTTCCCTGCTTCCATAGCTCCCTGTATATATTTCTTCCATCACATTTAGATTATATTGAAATAATTTCAAGAGGTATGTCTGTCTAATTCTAGGATCCAATATGAAGAAATTCATTGTTGCACGTACATGAGAGTATCAGCTTTATTGCTAACAAAATCAATATTTTATTCTCCTTGTGCCTGACTTCCACTTTTCAGCCAGTCCAAAATCAGGTAGAGAAGAAAGAGGTTATTTATTGTCCCCTAAGCCTTAAGCATGTTCAAGAAGAGTCAATCAACAATTTTTGGATAAAAGGAATATTTAAAATATTAAAAAGGCAGTGAGGACTAAGGACCCAATGAAAAATGAATCCCTTCTCTAATGGTAGCTGCTAGAAATGGCTCCCCTAAGTGTATTTTTGTGCTTGGTTGTTTCTCTATTTAGAAACCTCAGCTCCCTCTGCTATTAAATTTTGCAAGGGCTTCTATTAATTTTAACTATTAATAGCTAATGCTTACAGTTATCAAAACACTTGCAATTACATTAGATCATTTGAATCGCAACAGGAAAAATGGGTGCTGTCTCCACTTTACACAAAGAGAAGAAAAAAGACTCAGGGAGATGGAATGACTTGTCCATGTAAGTGTCAGAGCATGGACTCAAACAATATGTGTCTGACTTGAAATTCATTACTCCAAGGCCCCATGCCAGGCAGTGCGGTAGACAATACAAATGATCACCAACATCTCTAGGTAAACAGAGGATTGTGTTTCCCTGCCCCCTTGAAGTCGGATGTGGTTGTCTATATTGGCCCGATATGGCCCACAAAATGCGATAACAGGGATCTGTGTCCGTTTTAGACCAAAGCATTTAATTCTTGGTGGTCAACTCACCAGCTCACCCTCTCTCCTTGTTACAACTTCCAATACATGAGCACATATTTTGGTATGAAGGTACCATAAGATCAGAGCAGCCTGGAACAAGGAGCCAACACATGGAGGACGTCAGGTCTGGTAAGTCACCTGGTCCTTCCGAAAATTTTGCTAGAGCAAGAATTTAACTTCTACTGTGGTCAGACAAGTAGATTTTGGGGGTTTTTGTTACCTCAGCATGACCTAGCCTATCCTGACTAATACTGGTGGAGTCCATCAGGAACTGGACTTCTCTCTCTTAGAGCTCAAACTAATGCTCGAGATGCATATGTATATGCTCAACTGTACTTCGCTCTCCCAATTCAGCAATTCCCTTGGCTTTTTGTCCCATGAGCCTTTAGTTACCATATTTTAAACTATGGATACAGCAAGAGATACAGTCCAGAGGAGGAGAGATGGGAGGAGCGGATTCCTGCATGGTTGAGGGCAGAAATAAACACTCTTAGCTGAGTGGTAAACGCTCTCAGCTGAGTCACATATGAATTTCCCATAATTGGTTGTAGTGGCCTAATGAGATGAGGTGAAGATCATGGTTCCAAGATCAGTAAGAAAGGAAAAGATCAAAGTAGCAGAGATCAAAATCAAGTAAGAGAGAAGATGGGCTCAACATGGCTGGGAGCTGATAGATAGATAGAGCCTATCTCTCTACTGATTATTTTTCCAGGACAGCTCAATCTTCTCCACTTAGCCCTGCCCTTGAAGTGTCCTTGTAGGTCTTGAAATGCCCAGTGCCTCCCAAGAAACCTCTCATCATGCCCTAGGCCAGGGACAATTTGTTATTTATCCCAAACAGTACGTCCCAATTTCTTTTTCTCCATTTTATGAAACTCTTCAACCAACCCGCAATTATAAGCAAGTCTGTTCAGCATTATGATGGGAGATATGTAGGGATGCTATGGGGTTGCCTAGCTGGGGAAACTAATTCATTTGGCGATGCAGTGAGTGGGTGGTTCAGGGAGGACTTTTGATCATTTAATCCCCCTTTGAATTTTCTCTTCCTATGTATCTGACTACATGTAACTGAGGGGAGTGAGGGGTGGCATATAGTGTAGATTTCCCATGATTTTAAATTCCACAAACATTTTCCAGGCAACGTGTTGGACAAGTGCCCTTGCATTTCCTCCCACAGCCCTCACAGCGACCCCGAGTGACAGGGTTTTGTATTATCTCAGCTTCCCTGCAGCTCAGAGGGGTCCCACAGCTAATGCATAATGGACTCACATGCTGGGCTCTTTCCCACGTCACACCAAGCCTATGGGAACCCCACTCGCCCTTTGTCCTGCCCCTGGGATAACACGCCTCCAAATTCTGATAGCTCAGGTCCTCCCACCCTGAAGCCTCCTGTGTAGAAGCAGTGTCCAGGGCAGCTGCAATTTCCTCAGGATGTCTACTTGCTTCAGAAAGTGCTCACTGCACATTTTGGTCGCAGTGGGACTGCCTTCATGGCTCCTCTTTGCCAGAGGGTGGCAAATGTCCCTCTCTCATATCACTGAGGACTTCCTTTCTGCCAGATGAAAGTGTCTCATGGAACAGAACAGTGACCCTCCAATCCTCAGAGCCCTCCAACCAGGGGCCCAGACATTGCCCAAGGCAGAGTGAAATCCCCAGAGACCCGCCTCTGTCCTGTCCGATTGTGAAGGTTTGTCTCATCCTTATTGTGAAACTGGAGAATGGAGTGGTGTTTGCCTCAGACTTGACGATTCTGGCTGTATTCTTGCCAGAGTTACCCATCTTTCTCTATGTCTAAAAACAGGAATACCTGTTTACCTCTTTTTCTATGGGTTACTGTGAGGCAGTGATTCTCAAAATAAAGTCAAGGACCACTGGGGCCCGGAAGAGCACCCATGGGTGGGCCTCAGCTGATTTTATTGCATATAATGTGGAAAGGTCTGCGCTTCTCTTGAAGGCAGAACTTCAGTCGGTCTTCTTTCTCTTCTCACCTCAAGTAAATGCTACTTTCAGGCCTTTGCTCTCATTATTTTCTCTATCAGTGATGCCTTTTTCCTTGCTGACTGCCTGGCCGAAATCAGCACATCTTCCAAATCTCAAATTTCCCTCTCAGTGAGGCCCTTTCTCACCACACTCCTCTGCAAGGTGGAATTAATTTTCCCACTTTAGGCCTCCACCATGCATACGTCTATTTCAGCATCTCATGAGATAATGTCATATCTCGTCCTCACAGGTGCAGGATGGACACTCAGTAAATACTTGCTGAATGAGCTCATGCGTTTGATGCTCTGAAAAGAGTCCTGCATGGAGTCCAGAAGGCCTGGGCTTTGATAAGTATGTGAGCTTGGCTAAATCACTGCATAGCTCTGAGCCTCAATTCTCTCTCCTCTAAAATGTGGAAGTTGAAATTGATAAGTGCCAAGGCAACTTCCTGCTCTAAATTACTAATTTGAAGGCCAAATGAAAAGAACATTGTGATTGTCTTTTAATGTGTCAACTTGGCTAGTCCATAGTCCCTACTTATTCAAACACTAACCTAGGTTTTGCTGCGAAGGTATTTTGTAGATGTAATTAATGTCCATAATCAGTTGATTATCCTAGATAATCTGGGTGGACTTGCTTCAATCAGTTGAAAGGCCTTAGGAGCAGAGCTGAGGTTTCCTCGAAGAAGAGGAAATTCTGCCTGTGGACTCCAGCATCAGCTCATGCCTGAGAATTCCAGCCTGCCTGTCCTGAGTGCCTACCCTGTGGACTTCTAACTTGCCTAGGCAGTCTTTGCAATTATATAAGCCAATTCCGTGCAGTAAATCTCTTATTATTGCTATATATCTCTTACTGGTTCTGTTGCTCTGGTCAAACTCTGGCATAAGCTTTATACTCATAGAAACCCCACTTAAGACCCCAGCTCTATGACTTATTAGCTCTGTGATCTTAGAAAAGCTGTTGAATGGCTCTGAGCCTCTGCTTTCTGATCTGTAAAATGAGGAATAACTACTCCATAGTTATTACCAAAAACCATTCTTTTTTTTTTTTTTTTTTTTTGTGGTACGCGGGCCTCTCACTGCTGTGGCCTCTCCCACCGCGGAGCAACAGGCTCCGGACGCGCAGGCCCAGCAGCCATGGCTCACGGGCGCAGCCGCTCCGTGGCATGTGGGATCCTCCCGGACCGGGGCACAAACCCGTGTCCCCTTCATCGGTAGGTGGACTCTCAACCACTGTGCCACCAGGGAAGCCCCCAAAAACTTTTCTTATTTCATTGTTTTGGAGCACTACTATTTTTGGTGTTTTCTATGTAACAGTTTCTGTGCTAAGTACTTTACCTGTATTATCTCATTTAATTCTCTATGAACTCTTATATTATTAAATGACCTAACGCATGTATATTATATAACCATAAACACAGTCATATCTAGCACACTGAAGATGCTTAATAAGAGTTAATTCTGACTTTTCCTTTCCTTGGTCTCTATAATATTGCTAAATGATAAGTTATCTTAAGGCAAAGTGATTCTTTGCATCCTTTCTAATGAGGCTTTATAGTGATGGGGCAGGGGCTGAGGCTACGGGTACAGATTTGAGTGGGGCAATTGGTAAAAAAGTTACCCTGTCATTTTAGGGGATTTTTTTCCCCTAACCCACTGGCCTGTACCATTGAAAAGTTCCAGAAAAAAATGGTTTAGACTGCGTATGTGACTTCAAGGAACCAGGCCATGGGCCAGAAAACAATTAATTTACTTCACCCACTTAATCTCCAGGTTGGTTTGCAGATACAGCCCTCTGAACATCAAATTGCCTTGGAATTCTAGTGCCTTCTGTATGAGGACTTATGGAGATAATCCACATGAAACAGAGAGGAACAGAAGCTACCCCTCACTCAGTGGAAAAAGTGAGGTGACCAGAAATGTTATAAAGCCAAATTAGAAAATATCAGGCCTCTAAATTAAGTCATTCTTTAAGTCAGACTGAAATAATTATGGATGAAACACTAACTGAATGTGCAGGGCTGGTCTAGGATTTGTGAGGGAATAGAGAAGTAGAAGTCGCTCCCTGTCAGTAAGGGGTTTACTGAATTCTAGGAACTCAATGCCATTTACTACAACCAACCTCACTTTTCATTCTGGTCAATCATTGAACAGCAATGGGCCTGTCTACCACCTCATCTTCATGCTCAAGCATAGAGGAAGAGGAGAAGACAAAGTCAGTAGTAAATGAAGGGTTTGTGAGTGGGGGTAGAAGGTGATTAGATACATGGCTTGGGAAGGTAGTGCCTGGGAGAAGAGGTGGATTGGTAAGTGGGTGCATGGGAGGAAATGTGTGAGCACGTGAGGAAAGGATTAGACAAGCACCCAGGATGCAAGTTTCCATGCTAAGTCCCAATTCCCATGTTGGCTTGGCTCTTTTCCCAGGTCCACAGCCCTTCTTAATTGGCCTTACTGATATCCATCCCCTCTTGAAGTCTCTGTCGTGACCCAATTTCCAAGCCAGCTCTGACCGATGTGATCTGTTTAAACTGCTTATTACAGAAAATTCTAAAAATTCCAAACGCATACAGAAGTAGAGAAGACACATGTATCCATTCCTTAGCTTCAGCAATTTCCAGCTCATTTATACTCCCATATACTTCTCTCACTCCATGGATTATTTTGAAGAAAATTACAGACAACATATAATTTTATTCATAAAGATTTCAGTATGCATCTCTAAAAGATACAGACTCTAAAAAACAACTACAACACATTTATCAAACCTTAATATTAATAATAATTCCTAATAACAAGTATTCTGTCAACAAACTTTTTGTTAATATAGTTTGTTTGAATCAAGTTCCAACTAAGATCCATTTATTGTGATTTATTTTTATATCTGACAAGTCCCTTTTGATCTAGTAATACCTCCTTCATCTCTTTTCTTCCCCTTGCGATTATTTGTTGAAGACGACAAGATGTTTGTCCTCTAGAGTCTCCCACAGTTTGATTTTGCTGCTTGCATCCTTATGGTGTCACTTAACACGTTTCCTTGTCCCCTGTATTTCCTGTAAATTGGTAGTTAGTTCTAAAGACTTGATCAGATTCACATTTGATTATTTTGGCAAGACACCCTTATAAGTGGTGCTGGGTACTTCTTTCAGGAGGCATATCAGGTCTGGCTGTTTCTCTTTCTGTGATGTCAACAGTTGTTGCTGATCATTGCCTAGATCCATTAATTAGCTGTTGCAAGCAGTGATTTTCCAGTTTTTTTCTTTCCTTCTTTATTTATATATAGACTTCCCCTCATTTACTATTTGTTACCCAGAGGAAAGACAGAAAAAAATGTTGTTTCTTTTATTTGCCAGTTTTCAAATAATAAGCTTGTTTCTGATCATCCCCAAAGACAATGATGTTTTTCTTTGTGTGTGTGTGTGTGTGTGTGTGTGTGTTTGTGTGTATATATATAAAATATATTACGTATATAATATATAGTATATTATATATCAATATATATTAATGTATAATATCATAATGTACATAATATAATATGTATAATATATTACATATAATAAAATCTTGGATTTAAATCTATTTGGTATGTTTCAATCCATTGCAGTTATTATCCTTATCACTGCTCAAATTCTCCCATCACTGGTCAATGGGAGCCTCTCCAAGTTACTTCCTGAATTTTTTTAAGACACTAGTGGTTTTCAATAAATGCCCTACATTCTAGTACGATGTGATGTTCTAAACTCCACTTGTTCATTTTTCTGCCTCAGATCTGGAAAGGGCCATTTTTACAAGGAGCCTTGTTCCCATTAGAGAGAAATGGTATTTAGAGACTGCAATCTGAGCATTAGCGTGTGCAGTTTCTACTGATGGACATTTAGTTCTTTCTAATCTTTAAGTGCAGAACTGTTCCTCTGCTTTCCGGTGTGGAACATAGCATTAGTTCCACCTTACAGCCATCAAAGCAACGTGGTCTTCCTACATTGCCTTTTCTGCGCCTCATTTATTCTACAGAATATTGTTAAGTATTTGGTTTCTAAGAAGCAAACTAGCATAGCTGTTAAGAACACATATTCTGAAGCCAGTCTTCCTAGTTTTATATCCTAGCTTTGCTACTTACTAGTTCTCTGGCCTTTCTGTGCCTTGATTTTCTAATCTCTAAAAGAGGTATGAAAATATTAGTATTTACCCAATGACATCATTTTTGAATAAACTAATATGCATAAGGCATTTCAACAATGGAAGCATTATAAGTGTTTTCCATTATTAATATTTTCAGTGGGCATTGAGTATATAACCATGTGTACCTTAGGATTCTTTTGGTAGTAAGCAACAGAAATTGAGCTGAAGCTTTCTTAACAAAAAAGTAGGACTTATTGGATTACAGGCTTGCAGGGGTCCCGGGGAGGTGACAGAATCAAAGGAGGAAGTTCGAGAGTTAAGACCTTACCCAGAAACTGGAGTAGGGGACTCAAGGCTCCTCACTCTGTACATCGCTGCCTGTCTCTGGTTCTCCTTGTGTCTTGGCCTCATTCTTTTTCCTGCAGATAGGCTTACTTGGTATCAGGGAAGAGGGCTACTGAAGCCCCAAAGCAACATTCTTCCCATCTCAGAAAAGAAAAATGGTTACCCCACTCCCTCTAATTCAGAGAATTTTATGAAAAACTCTGACGGTTGACCTTAAGTCACGTGCTCACACTTGGACTAATCCATGGCTTTGAAGGAGCACTGAATTATAGTTGGCCCTGTCTGGATCACATGCCCATCCCACTGAATGGGTGAAATCATCATAAGTGAAAGTCCACCAGGACCACATGGGGTGACGCAGAGGTCCCCAAAGGAAAGGGAACCCCCTTCCCAGAAGAAAGGAGAAACGAAAGCATGCTGGAGAGATAAAAACGATAGCTGCCAGGGCTGACTACAGATAAAATAAAACATGGTCTCTGCTTTCAAGGAACTCACATTCTAGTGGGAGAAAAACAGGGACAGATAAATGAATCCCATAATTACAGTCATACCATGTCAGGCACCACAGTGGTGGTGGAGTTAAGAGAGGCCTTCACTCTCAGCTGCTGGTCTTGCAAAAGTATCTGGCTTTCCCCATGGTGTTCCTGGATGCCCTCTGACCACTCTGACATTTGAAATGCAGCAGACAAACTGGGGGCAGTGATTTCATGCCAGACTTCAAAGGATTAAAATACAAGCATTCACTTCCAACTTAGAAAGGAGCTTGTCTGGGCAGAGTTTTTATTTTTTTTATCAGTTAATTACATCATGGGGAAATTGGCTAAAGTGGCTGAATGGGTAACTGGCACTGCTTTGTCTGCTGGCGGGGGGAGAGCACACCTTTAATTCTGAAGGTCCAAGAGGTCTTTTTGGTCATATCCTCTATTATTTACCATCACAAGAGAAGGTAGAGCTACAAAAGTATTGATATTTGTAAAACAGAAATGCCAAGTATTTATACATGTTTTGTTTCTACTTTCACATTTTAATAATTATTAACCGCCCTGCATTGGTTTCCTAGCCACCATAGCACATGGCCATAAACTAGGTATCTTAAAACAGAAATGTATCCTCTCACAGTTCTAAAGGCCAGTGTCCAAAACCAACCTGTCACCAGGGCCATGCTCTCTCTGAAGGCTCAAGGGAAGGATCTTTCCTTCTTCCTAGCTCACGGAGGTTGCTGGCAATCCCTGGTGTTCCTGGGCTTCTGGGTGCATCACTCCAATCTATGCCTCCATCTTCAAATGGCCTTCTTCCCAGCGTGTGTTTCTGTGTCTCTTCTCCTCTTCTCATAAGTACACCAGTCATATTGGATTAGAGCTCACTTTTTTTTTTAATGTCTTTGTTGGAGCATAATTGCTTTACAATCGTGTGTTAGTTTCTGCTGTATAACAAAGTGGATCAACTATACATATACATATATCCCCATATCTCCTCCCTCTTGCGTCTCCCTCCCACCCTCCCTATCTCACCCCTCTAGGTAGTCACAAAGCACCGAGCTGATCTCCCTGTGCTATGCGGCTGCTTCCCACTAGCTATCTATTTTATATCTGTTAGTATATATAAATCCATGCCACTCTCTCACTTCGTCCCAACTTACCCTTCCCCCTCCCCGTGTCCTCAAGTCCATTCTCTATGTCTGCGTCTTTATTCCTGTCCTGCCCTTAAGTTCTTCATAACAATTTTTTTTTGTAAATTCCATGTATATGTGTCAGCATACGGTATTTGTTTTTCTCTTTCTGACTTACTTCACTCTGTATGACAGACTCTAGGTCCATCCACCTCACTACAAACAACTCAATTTCATTTCTTTTTATGTCTGAGTAATATTCCATTGTATATATGTGCCACATCTTCTTTATCCATTCATCTGTCAATGGACACTTAGGTTGCTTCCATGTCCTGGCTATTGTAAATAGAGCTGCAATGAACATTGCGGTTATGACTCTTTTTGAATTATGGTTTTCTCAGGGTATATGCCCAGTAGTGGGATTGCAGGGTCGTACGGTAGTTCTATTTCTAGTTTTTTAAGGAACCTCCATACTGTTCTCCATAGTAGCTGTGTCAATTTACATTCCCACCAGCAGTGCAAGAGGGTTCCCTGTTCTCCACACACTCTCCAGCATTTATTGTTTGTAGATTTTTTGATGATGCCCATTCTGACTGGTGTGAGGTGATACCTCATTGTAGTTTTGATTTGCATTTCTCTAATGATTAGTGATGTTGAGCATTCTTTCATGTGCTTGTTGACAATGTGTATATCTTCTTTGGAGAAATGTCTATGTCGGTCTTCTGCCATTTTGGGATTGGGTTGTTTGCTTTTTTGATTTTGACCTGCATGAGCTCCTTGTAAAGTTTGGAGATTAATCCTTTGTCATTTGCTTCATTTGCAAATATTTTCTCCCATTCTGAGGGTTGTCTTTTCATTTTGTTTATGGTTGCCTTTTCTGTGCAAAACCTTTAAAGTTTCATTAGGTTCCATTTGTTTATTTTTGTTTTCATTTCCATTTCTTTAGGATGTGGGTCAAAAAGGATCTTGCTGTGATTTATGTCATAGAGTGTTCTGCCTATGTTTTCCTCTAAGAGTTTTATAGTGTCTGGCCTTACATTTAAGTCTTTAACCCATTGTGAGTTTATTTTTGTGTGTGGTGTTAGGGAGTGTTCTAATTTCATTCTTTTACATGTAGCTGTCCAGTTTTCCCACCATCACTTATTGAAGAGATTTTCTTTTCTCCATTGTATATTTTTGCCTCCTTTATCAAAGATAAGGTGACCATATGTGCATGGGTTTATCTCTGGGCTTTCTATCCTGTTCCATTCATCTACATTTCTCTTTTTGTGCCAGTACCATACTGTCTTGATTACTGTAGCTTTGTAGTATAGTCCGAAGTCAGGGAGTCTGATTACTCCAGCTCCATGTTTCGTTCTGAAGATTACTTTGGTTCTTCGGGGTCTTTTGTGTTTCCATACAAATTGTGAAATTTTTTGTTCTAGTTCTGTGAAAAATGCCATTTGTAGTTTGATACAAATTGCATTGAGTCTGTAGACTGCTTTGGATAGTAGTCATTTTCACAATGTTGATTCTTCCAATCCAGGAACATGGAATATCTCTCCATCTGTTTGTATCATCTTTAATTTCTTTCATCAGCGTCTTATGGTTTTCTCCATACAGGTGTTTTTTCTCCTTAGGTAGGTTTATTCCTAGGTATTTTAATCTTTTTGTTGCAGTGGTAAATGGGAGTGTTTCCTTAATTTCTCTTTCATATTTTCATCATTAGTGTATAGGAATGCAAAGATTTCTGTGCATTAATTTTGTATCCTGCTACTTTACCAAATTCATTGATTAGCCTTAGTAGTTTTCCGGTAGAGTTTTTAGGATTCTCTAGGTACAGTAAACAGTGACACCTTTACTTCTTCTTTTCCAATTTGGATTCCTTTTATTTCTTTTTCTTCTCTGATTGCTGTGGCTAAAACTTCCAAAACTATGTTGAATAAGAGTGGTGAGAGTGGGCAACCTTGTCTTCTTCCTGATCTTAGTGAAAATGGTTTCAGTTTTCCACCACTGAGGACGATGTTGGCTGTGGGTTTGTCATATATGGCCTTTATTATGTTGAGGTAAGTTCCCTCTATGCCTACTTTCTGGTGAGTTTTTTATCATAAATGTGTGTTGAATTTTGTCAAAAGCTTTTTCTGCATCTATTGAGATGATCATATGGTTTTTCTCCTTCAGTTTGTTAATATGGTGTACCACATTGATTGATTTGCATATATTGAAGAAGCCTTGCATTCCTGGGATAAATCCCACTTGATCATGGTGTATGATCCTTTTAATGTGCTGTTGGATTCTGTTTGCTAGTATTTTGTTGAGGATTTTTGCATTTATGTTCATCAGTGATATTGGCCAGTAGTTTTCTTTCTTTGTGACATCTTTGTCTGGTTTTGGTATCAGGGAGATGGTAGTCTCATAGAATGAGTTTGGGAGTGTTCCTCCCTCTGTTATATTTTGGAAGAGTTTAAGAAAGATTTGTGTTAGCTCTTCTCTAAATGTTTGATAGAATTTCCCTGTGAAGCCATCTAGTCCTGGGCTTTTGTTTGATGGAAGATTTTTAATCACAGTTTCAATTTCAGTGCTTGTGATTGGTCTGTTTATATTTTCTATTTCTTCCTCGTTCAGTCTCAGAAGGTTGTGCTTTCTAAGAGTTTGTCTGTTTCTTCCAGGTTGTTCATTTTATGGCATATACTTCCCTGTAGTAATCTCTCATGATCCTTTGTACTTCTGCAGTGTCAATTGTTACTTCTCCTTTTTCTTTTCTAATTCTATTGATTTGAGTCTTCTCCCTTATTTTCTTGATGAGTCTGGGTAATGGTTTATCAATTTTGTTTATCTTCTCAAAGAACCAGCTTTTATTCTTATTGATCTTTGCTATTGTTTCCTTCATTATTTTTTCATTTTTTTCTGACCTGATCTTTATAATTTCTTTCCTTCTGCTAACTTTGGGTTTTTTTATACTTCTTTCTCTAATTGCTTTAGGTGTAAGGTTAGGTTGTTTATTTTAGATGTTTCTTGTTTCTTGAGGTTGGATTGTATTGCTATAAACTTCCCTCTTAGAACTGCTTTTGCTGCATCCCATAGGTTTTGGGTTGTCATGTTTTCATTGTCATTTGTTTCCAGGTATTTCTTGAGTTCCTCTTTGATTTTTTTCAGTGGTCTGTTGGTTATTAAGTAGTGTATTGTTTAGCCTCCATGTGTTTGTATGTTTTACAGATTTTTTTCCTTTAATTGATATCTAGTCTCATAGCATTGTGGTCAGAAAATGTACTTGATACGATTTCAATTTTTTAAATTTTACCAAGGCTTGATTTGTGACCCATGATATAATCTATCCTGGAGAATGTTCCATGAGCGCTTGAGAAGAAAATGTATTCTGTTGTTTTTGGATGGAATGTGCTATAAATATCAATTAAACCCATCTTGTTTAATGTATCATTCAAAGCTTGTGTTTCCTTATGTGTTTTCATTTTGTTTGATATGTCCATTGTAAATTGGGTGTTAAAGTCCCCTACTATGATTGTGTTACTGTTGATTTCCCCTTTTATGGCTGTTAGCATTTCCCTTATGTATCGATGTGCTCCTATTTTGGGTGCATAAAATTTACAATTGTTATGTCTTCTTCTTGGATTGATCCCTTGATCATTATCTAGTGTCCTTCTTTGTCTCTTGTAATAGTCTTTATTGTAAAGTCTATTTTGTCTGATATGAGAATTGCTACTCCAGCTTTCCTTTGATTTCCATTTGCATGGAATATCTTTTTCCATCCCCTCACTTTCAGTCTGTATGTGTCCCTGGGTCTGTAATGGGTCTCTTTTAGACAGCATATATACATCTCTTGTTTCTGTATCTAATCAGCCTGTGTATGTCTTTTGGTTGGAGCATTTAATCCATTTACATTTAAGGCAGTTATGGATATGTACGTTCCTATTACCATTTTCTTAATTATTTTGGGTTTGTTATTGTAGGTGTTTTCCTTCTCTTGTGTTTCCTACCTAGGGAAGTTCCTTTAGCATTTGTTGTAAAGCTGTTTTGGTCCTGTTTGCTTGTCTGTAAAGGTTTTAATTTCTCCATCGAATCTGAATGAGATCCTTGCTGGGTAGAGTAATCTTGGTTGAAGGTTTTTCCCTTTCCTCTCTTTAAATATATCCTGCCACTCCTTTCTGGCTTGCAGAGTTTCTGCTGAAAGATCAGCTGTTAACCTTATGGGGATTCCCTTGTATGTTATTTGTTGTTTTTCCCTTGCTGCTTTTAATTTCTTTTCTTTTTATTTAATTTTTGATAGTGTGATTAATAGGTGTCTTGGGGCTTCCCTGGTGGCGCAGTGGTTTGGAGTCCGCCTGCTGATGCAGAGGACGTAGGTTCGTGTCCCGGTCCAGGGGGATCCCACGTGCCGTGGAGCGGCTGGGCCCGTGGGCCATGGCCGCTGGGCCTGCGTGTCCGGAGCCTGTGCTCCCCAGTGGGAGAGGCCACAGCAGTGAGAGGCCCGTGTACCACAAAAAAAAAAAAAAAAGCAAAAAGAAATATGTGTCTTGGCATGTTTCTCCTTCGATTTATCCTGTATGGGACTCTCTGCACTTCCTGGACTTGAATAACTATTTCCTTTCCCATATTAGGGAAGTTGTCAACTATAATCTCTTCAAATATTTTCTCAGTCCCTTTCTTTTTCTCTTCTTCTGGGATGCCTATAATTCGAATGTTGGTGTGTTTAATGTTGTCCCAGAGATCTCTGAGACTGTCCTCAATTCTTTTCATCCTTTGTTCTTTATTCTGCTCTGCAGTGGTTATTTCCACTCTCTTATCTTCCAGGTCACTTATCCGTTCTTCTGCCTGAGTTATTCTGCTATTGATTCCTTCTAGAGAATTCTTAATTTCATTTATTGTGTTGTTCATCATTGTTTGTTTGCTTTTTAGTTTTTCTAGGTCCTTGTTAAAAGTTTCTTGTATTTTCTCCATTCTATTTCCAAGATTTTGGATCATCTTTACTATCATTACTCTGAATTCTTTTTCAGATAGACTGCCTATTTCCTCTTCATTTGTTTGGTCTGGTGGGTTTTTATCTTGCTCCTTCATCTGCTGTGTGTTTCTCTGTCTTCTCATTTTTCTTAACTTACTGTGTTTGGGGTCTCCTTTCTGCAGGCTGCAAGTTCATAGTTCCCATTGTTTTTGGTATCTGCCCCCAGTGGGTAAGGTTTTTTAGTGGGTTGTGTAGGCTTCCTGCTGGAGGGGACTAGTGCCTGTCTTCTGGAGGATGAGGCTGGATCTTGTCTTTCTGGTGGGCAGGACTGCATCTGATGGTGTGTTTTGGGGTGTCTGTGACCGTAGTATGATTTTAGGCAGGCTCTCTGTTAATGGGTGGGGTTGTGTTCCTGTCTTGTTAGTTGTTTGGTATAGGGTGTCCAGCACTGTAGCTTGCTGTTTGTTGAGTGGAGTTGGGTCTTAGCGTTGAGATGAAGATCTCTGGGAGAGCTTTCTCTGTTTGATATTACATGGAGCCGGGAGGTCTCTGGTGGACCAATGTCCTGAACTCAGCTCTCCCAACTCAGATGCACAAGCCTGACACCCAGCGGGAGCACCAAGACCCTGTCAGCCACATGGCTCAGAAGAAAAAGGAGAAAAATAGAAAGAAAGATAGAAAGAATGAAATAAAATAAAGTTATTAAAATAAAGATTAAAAATAATTATTAAAAATTAAAAAGTAATTAAAAAAGAAAGAAAGAAATGAGAGAGCAACCAAACTAAAAAACAAATCCACCAATGATAGCAAGCGCTAAAAACTATACTAAAAAAACAAAAACAAAACAAAAGAAAACGGACAGACAGAACCCTAGGACCAATGGTAAAAGCAAAACTATACAGACAAAATCACACAAAGAAGCATACACATACACACTCACAAAAAGAGAAAAAGGAAAAAAGTATATATATTGTTGCTCCCCAAGTCCACCGCCTCAATTTTGGGATGATTCATTGTCTATTCAGGTATTCCAGAGATGCAGGGTACATCAAGTTGATTGTAGAGATTTAATCCACTGATCCTGAGGCTGCTGGGCGAGATTTCCCTCTCTCTTCTTTGTTCGCACAGCTGCTGGGGTTCATCTTTGGAGTGGCCTCACCTCTGCGTGTAGGTTGCCTCAGGGCATCTGTTCTTCACTCAGGCAGGACAGTAGCAGCTGATTGGGGGGGGTCTGGCTCACTCAGGCCAAAAGGAGGGAGGGGTACAGAATGTGGGGTGAGCCTTCAGTGGCAGAGGCAGGCATGACACTGCAACAGCCTGAGGCACGCCATGTGTTCTCCCGGGGAAGTTGTCCCTATATCATGGGACTCTGGCAATGGCTGGCTACACAGGCTCCCAGGAGGGAAGGTGTGGATAGTGACCTGTGCTTGCACACAGGTTTCTTGGTGGCTGCAACAGCAACGTTAGCGTTTCATGCCCGTGTCAGTTGTCCATGCTGGTAGCTGTGGCTCACACCCATCTCTGGAGCTCGTTTAGGCAATGCTCTGAATCCCCTCTCCTCACACACCCCGAAACAATGGTCTCTTGCCTCTTCGGCAGGTCCAGACATTTTCCCGGACTCCCTCCTGTTTGGCTGTGGCACACTAACCCCCTTCAGGCTGTGTTCACGCAGCCAAACCCAGTCCTCTCCCTAGGATCTGACCTCCGAAGCTGGAGCCTCAGCTCCCAACCCCCGCCTGCCCTGGCGGGTGAGCAGACAAGCCTCTCAGGCTGGTGAGTGTTGACTGGCACTGATCCTCTGTGCAGGAATCTCTCCACTTTGCTCTCTGCATCCCTGTTGCTGTGCTCTCCTCCATGGCTCCCAAGCTTCCCCCACCCCTGCCATGCCCCTGTCTCCTCCAGTGAAGGGTCTTCCTAGTGTGTAGAAACTTTTCCTCCTTCACAACTCCCTCCCAGAGGGGCAGGTCCCATCCCTATTCTTTTGTCTCTGTTTTTTCTTTTTTCTTTTGCCCTACCCAGGTATGTGGGGAGTGTCTTGCCTTTTGGGAAGTCTGAGGTCTTCTGCCAGCATTCAGTAGGTGCTCTGTAGGAGTTGTTCCACATGTAGATGTATTTCTGACGTATTTGTGGGGAGGAAGGTGATCTCCACGTCTTACTTTTCTGCCATCTTGAAGGTCTCTCTAGGGCTCACTTTAATGACTTCCTCTTAATGTGTTTACATTTGTGAAGACCCTGTTTCCAAATAAGGTCACGTTCACAGGTACTGAGGGTTAGGACTTCAACATATCTTTTGGGGAGACAAAATTCAACTCATAACCAGCCCCATCTCATTTTCAAAAGTTTTGAAGTTTCAAAATGTCTGATGAAGGAAACTGGGATGTCCCAAGCCTCTCACCAGCTTACAGTGTGAAAGAAGTCACATTCATACCATCATTAACCTCTCAATTACTGTGGCAATTTCTCTCTACTTGTTTATGGGGAATCTCAGCACACTTCCAAAATAAAACCAAACAGCAACAAACCAAAGAGCTCTTCCTGAGAGATTCTCCCACCATGGAGGAGGACTGCACTTGCTCTCTTGTGCCCTTGTTCCACACTGAGCCACATCTTACCACCTCTGTGGCTGGTGACACCCCGAGAGCACTCTCCACTTGTAGGCTTGCTGCATTTCCATTACTGCATTGTGGTTTGTGGCCATGGTAGGGACTTAGACCCTGTCTCTCCCTCTGTTTGTACTTTGTCACCTTTCTGCCTTGTTTTAAAAAGTTTTTCCTGAGCCAACCCCTGCAGCTTGGGACCCTGAGCATTCTCACAAAGGTTCAAGTCTGGGCTGGGCCCAGACCATGCCACTTACTCCATGAGCATCATTTCTGACTGTTTTCCTAAGCACCAGGGCACACAGCTCCCTCCTCCTTCATTTCCCCTTTCTCCTTCCAATCTCAAAGGAAAGCAAATGCCCTTTCTATTAGTTTATGAAACTAGATTCCATTAGAGCCTGGAACAAGCCCATATGATCCTGAACAAACAACCAGACCCTGAACCGTGGTTTAGGCTCACCCCAAAAGCAGGAGCCCCAAAATATTTCCTTTAATGCAAATCTTTCTCCCCCAGATAGAAAAAGAAATCTGAGACAGGAGGAAATAAATGTAGACTGAAATATTCGGCAAGAAGAAAAAGATTATACATAGAAGCGCACATTGTAAAGTTCTACAATTGAGCTTTGTAGTAGCCAAAGTAAAGATAGAAAAGGAATCAGCAAGAAGGTTCAGACTGTCTTTGAAAGAAAACCAAACCTGTAGTACAGGAGGAGTGAGGCTTGGTCTGCAACTGTGGTCTGGCATCTTTGTTTCAATTAACTTTAAGCTTTCTGCTTTGTCATGTCAAGCCCATTTCCCTTTCTTCCTGGGCACACAGCTAGAGCACACTTCTCAGCTCTCTTGCAGTCAGATGTGGCCATGTGACTGAAATCTGGCCAATTAAATATGTCTGGAAGTGATATGTGTCATTTCTGGGCAGAAGCAGTTAAGAAGCTGGTGTACATTTCCCACAATCTCTGTCCCCATCTTCCAGTTGGATGGGACAATCTCTGATGCTCATGAGGAGAGTGGAGCCACAAGATGGAAAGAGCCTGGGTCCCTGAATGTTGATGTGGAAGACTATTAAGCCATGCCACCCACGGCAGTCTGTGTCAGAGGGAGAGATAATCCTGTATCGTGTTAAGCTATTGAGATTGCAGGGATTAGCTGATACAGCAGCTAGTGTCACCTTAACTAAAATAGATGGGATAATTCACCTCAACATTCATAGGAGCATTATTTACAATTGCCAAGACATGGGAGCAACCTAAGTATCTGTCAATAGCTGAATGGATAAAGAAGATGCAGTATAAACACACACACACACACACACACACACACACACACACAGAGTGGAATGCTACTCAGCCATAAAAAAGAATGAAATTTTGCTATTTGCAGCAACATGGATGGACTTGCAGGGTATTATGCTAAGTGAAATAAATCAGACAGAGAAAGACAAATACTGTATGATATCACTTACATGTGGAATCTAAAAAATACAACAAACTAATGAATATTAAAAAAAAAGCAGACACAGATATAGAGAACAACCTAGTGGTTAACAGTGGGGGGGGGAGGGGAAGTACAGGGGCAGGGGATTGAGAGGTACAAACTATTGTGTATAAAATAAGCTATAAGGATATATTGTACAACATGGGGAATATAGCCAATATTTTATAATAACTTTAAATGTAGTATAACCTTTAAAATTTGTGAATCACTATATTGTACACCTGTAACTTATACGATATTGTACATCAACTATCCTTCAAGTAAAAAAATAAGAATGTAATAAAATCGATGGGATAACACAGGGCCCCCTTGAACACTTCCACCCACTTTCCCTGAGGAACCAAGATAGGTTCCAAAATTTCATCTGCTACCTCTCTCAGCACAATAGGAAATATTCTACCAGGAGAGGGTTTGAAGCCACTTAGATGAGTTCTGAGCTCTCTCGTAGTCTTTATTTCTCCTGGATCTCTTTGGCCTCTGGCTAATGTGACCTTGCCCTTTCCAATCTGGCAACTCTTTCTTCTTTTTTTAAAAATTTTTATTTTATATTAGAGTATAGTTGATTAACAATGTTGTGTTAGTTTCAGGTGTACAGCAAAGTGATTCAGTTATACATGTACAAGCATCTATTATTTTTCAAATTATTTTCCCATTTAGGTTATTACAGAATATTGAGCAGAGTCCCCTGTGCTATACAGTAGGTCCCTATTGGTTATCCACTATATTTTAAATATAGTAGTGTGTACATGTCAATCCCAAACTCCCACTCTATCCCTCCCCTCCCCCCATCCTTCCCCTCTGGTAACCATAAGTTCATTCTCTAAGTCTGTGAGTGTTTCTGTTTTGTAAATATATTCATTTGTAACATTTTTTTTAAGATTCCACGTATAAGTGATATCATATGATGTTTGTCTTTCTCTGCCTGACTTAATTCACTTAGTATGATAATCTCTATGTCCATCCATGTTGCTGCAAATGACATTATTTCATTCTTTTAAATGGCTGAGTAATATTCCATTGTATATATGTACCACATATTCTTTATCCATTCCTTTGTTGATGGACATTTAGGCTGCTTCCATGTCTTGGCTATTGTAAACAGCACTGCAATGAACATTGGGGTGCATGTATCTTTTCGAACCATGTTTTTCTCCAGATGTATGCCCAGTTGCTGGATCATATGGTAGCTCTATTTTTAGTTTTTTAAGGAACCCCCGTACTGTTCTCCATAGTGGCTGTACCAATTTACATTCCCGCCAACAGGTATACTATAAAACTCTTAGATGAAAACATAGGCAGAACACTCTTTGACATAAATCACAGCAAAATCTTTTTTGATCTGTCTCCTAATCAAAATAAAAACAAAAATAAACAAATGGGACCTAATTAAACTCAGAAGCTTTTGCACAGCAAAGGAAACCTTAAACAAAAAGAAAAAACAACCCACAGAATGGGAGAAAATATTTGCAAATGAAGTGACCAAGAAGGGATTAATCTCCAAAATTTACAAACAGCTCATGCAGCTCAATATCAAAAAACCAAACAACCCAATAAGAAAAATGGGCAGAATACCTAAATAGACATTTCTCCAAAGAAGACATACAGATAGTCAAGAGGCACATGAAAATATGCTCAATATCGCTAATTATCGGAGAAATACAAATCAAAACTACAATGAGGTATCACCTCATACTGGTCAAAATGGCCTTCATCAAAAAGTACAGTAAATGCTGGAGAGGGTATGGAGAAACCTTCCTTCTTCTTAACAGAAGAGGCTGCACTGTGGTAGAATTTGGAAGGTTCTGCCTTCTCTCTGCACTGTCAACTCTGCGACATCTGGAAGTTGTTTGCTTTGATGACAAAATAAATCATGTGTCCTTTGTCCTGCTGAGCAGCAGAACAAGCTGCCCGCACAACACACTGTTCAGAATAGTAGGTCCTCACGATATTCTCAGAAGAGCCACACAGAGTGAGGAGAAGAGAGGAAGGCCGATCCCAGACTGCTGTGTCTTTCACAGAGTGAGTTAAGCATTGACCTGGTGTCAGGTCCACAGGCACGCTGATGGGGCTCATACTGTCCCTGTGTCACACCGCTAGTACTCAGGTACTATTATTTTCTGGTAGGTCATGTTGACAGAAAATTCTCATGATAATTGGCTTTGTGAAATTCCCTGGTCAAAATGTTCATTTCCTGAGCAGGGATTGCAATTAGTAGCCAATCAGTGGAGCCAAATACTCAGCACTTCTGCATTACAAATTTACGTGTCCTTAGTCTCATCGTCATTTTGGTCACTTGATAAGATCTAGAAGAAGCACTGGTCTGGAAGTCATAATGCCTGGGTTTCATTGGATCCAACAATAGCCACCACTTCTGGGGCATTTACTGTGTTCCAGATCATTCTGGACAATTTGCATGCATCATCTCAAACATCTCTTTTGAAATAGGATATAATTTGCATGTCTATGAATTTTATAAATATATGCATTTTACAGATAAAAGCATTGAGGCTCTGTCTGCTCTATGCTCAACTGTATGTTAATCCCTCCTGGAAATGGGTTAGGACTCTGATTTTGAAGAGTATAAAATCTCTTTAAGGAAATGAGACATTCCTGAAATAATCTGAGAATCATATATGATAGTATACAAAACTATGTGAGTCTTTTTCCTGATCAGAGCTAGATGGAGACTGAGGGTTTTGACTAGGGTGAGTAAGGTCGAGAGATGTCCAGCCTGAGAAGTAAGGCCAGGTGTGTGGGGTAAAATCAGTTTAGTTACCAGGTGTCTGAATG
Organism: Stenella coeruleoalba; assembly: GCF_951394435.1. Lineage (NCBI taxonomy): Eukaryota > Metazoa > Chordata > Mammalia > Artiodactyla > Delphinidae > Stenella > Stenella coeruleoalba. Next base: position 69,672,080 of record NC_137154.1, read on the forward strand.
GACAAGCACCAGTTTCTGAGTGGGAGTATGATCAGCACTGAGGTGCAGGTGGGCAGACATAATAGACACCAGCCTGCGAGAAAGAAGAAAGGAGAAAGTGTTCTTGTGTTACTGACCTCACCACTCAAAAGCCAGTGCTCAAGACAAAAGTGTTGGTAGGAAAGGAAAAGTTGCTTTATTCAGGAGGCCAACAACCTGGGAAGAAGGTGAACTCATGTCCAAAAACCAACCCTGAAGATTCTGCTCAACCAAGAAAGTTTTTAAAGGGAGAATCATTTGAGGAAGGGGTCAGAGTCTTTGTTATCTTCCACTGTGTGCAGACTTTCTTCTGATTGGTTGGTGGTGAGGTAACAGGGCAGCATTCCAAGAACCTTGCGCTCAGCCTGAAGTCACCATCCTCCCCCTGGGTGAGGGCTTTAGTTCCTGCAGAAGAACTCAAAGAAATTGTATGTATATTCCATGAGGAGGAACCAGGACCCTGACCCATGGCTGCACTATTGTTTCTTTATTTTTTAATAAATTTATTTATTTATGTATTTATTTTTGGCTGCATTGGGTCTTCGTTGCTGCATGCAGGCTATTCTCAAGTTGCGACGAGCAGGGGCTACTCTCTGTTGCGGTGCATAGGCTTCTTATTGCAGTGGCTTCTCTTGTTGTGGATCACAGGCCCTAGGCATGTGGGCTTCAGCAGTTGTGGCTCGCAGGCTGTAGAATGCAGGCTCGGTAGTTGTGGCGCATGGGCTTAGTTGCTCCATGGCATGTGGAATCTTCCCAGACCAGGGCTCGAACCTGTGTTCCCTGCATTGGCAGGAGGATTCTTAAACACTGCACCACCAGGGAGGTCCTGCACTATTGTTTCTTGACTGCTCCACTCTTGTTTCTGCATTCCCTCTCTTTCTTGATAAGCAACTGTTTGAATCTGCCCTTTGGAACCCAGGAGAGGTCGAGGAGGCTAAATGAAGCCTGTTTCCTAAAAACAAGAAACAGGAGACACAGAAGGGCCCCACAGAATCCTGATTCATTTCACTTGGGAGGAAGCTCAGGACAGCCTGTTTTTATTCTGTTGGGCATCTGGCCCAGGGCTGCCATTAGAATGGTGATTCTTAATCTTGGCTGCACTTAAAAGACACCCAAGGGAGCTTTTAAAAAATACTGATGTCTGAACCTCACCCCTGAATTACTGTGTCTGATTTAATGGATTTGAGTCTGGGTCTTGAGACTTTTTAGATTTGCCCAGGTGATTCTAATATGAAGTTAAGAGTGAGCACCTCTGCCTTAAATGTGCCACCAATCACTTACCTGATCATCTGTGTGTGTCTTTAATATCTTTAATGAGTGTTCACATTCACTGGTTGTTGGTTCTATTCTAACTCTTCTAGGTTCTTTCCTGAGAAGGAAAGTATCACAGGACCCCAGAGTTAGGAAGGTAGGCTTCCTGGAATTGGTGAGTCTCCAGTTAGACCTTGAAGGACTGTCATTTCTCTTAGGACAGGATGGGCCATATAGCAGTGGATCCAAGGAGTTGGGGTGATCACAGGCTCTGACAGGTGAAATCCTGCTTCCATCTAAGGGAAGAGAGATGAAGCCAAGTAGAAGCTCTTGAAATATTTCACACCTTGGCTGGGATTGTCCTTGCAATCACGGGGTCTTTCAGGGTCTTGCCTTCTGGAAAGAAGGAGCCTGAAGGAGCTTGTCTCTAGGTGTTTGTTGGTTTGAGGAAATCAAAAAACACCTGGAGACAATGACAACAAAAACACGATGATCCAAAACCTATGGGATGCAGCAAAAGTAGCTCTAAGACGGAAGTTTATAGCAATACAATCCTACCTCAAGAAACAAGAAAAATCTCAAGTAAACAATCTAACCTTACACCTAAAGGAACTAGAGGAAGAACAAACAAAACCCAAAGCTAGTAGAAGTAAAGAAATCATAAAAATCAGAGCAGAAATAAAACCAGAAATAGAAACAAAGAAAACAATAGCAAAGATCAATAAAACTAAAAGATGGTTCTTTGAGAAGATAAACAAAATTGATAAACCAATATCCAGACTGATCAAGAAAAAGAGGGAGAGGACTCAAATCAATAAAATTAGAAATGAAAAAGGAGAAGTCACAACAGACACCACAGAAAAACAAAGCATCCTAAGAGACTACTACAAGCAACTCTATGCCAATAAAATGGACAACCTGGAAGAAATGGACAACAAGAGAAGCCACAAGAATGGACAAATTCTTAGAAAGGTATAACCTTCCAAGACTGAACCAGGAAGAAATAGAAAATATGAACAGACCAATCACAAGTAATGAAATTGAAACTGTGATTAAAAATCTTCCAACAAACAAAAGTCCAGGACCAGATAGCTTCACAGGTGAATTCTATCAAACATTTAGAGAAGAGCTAACACCCATCCTCAAACTCTTCCAAAAAATTGCAGAAGAAAGAACACTCCCAAACTCATTCTATGAGGCCACCATCACCCTGATACCAAAACCAGACAAAGATACTACTAAAAAAGAAAATTACAGCCCAATATCACTGATGAATATAGATCCAAAACTCCTCAACAAAATGCTAGCAAGCAGAATCCAGCAACACGTTAAAAGGGTCACACACCATGGTCAAGTGGGGTTTATCCCAGGAATGCAAGGATTCTTCAATATACACAAATCAATCAACGTGATACACTATATTAACAAATTAAGGAATAAAAAACATATGATCATCTCAGATTTATGATAAAAACTCTCCAGAAAGTGAGCATAGAGGGAACCTTCCTCAACATAATAAAGGCCATATATGACAAACCCACAGTAAATATCATTCTCAATGGTGAAAAACTGAAAGCATTTCCTCTAAGATCAGGAACAAGACAAGGATGTCCACTCTCACCACTATTAGTCCACATAGTTTTGGAAGTCCTAGCCACGGCAATCAGAGAACAAAAAGAAATAAAAGGAATACAAATTGGAAAAGAAGATGGAAAACTGTCATTGTTTGCAGATGATATGATACTATACATAGAGAATCCTAAAGATGCCACCAGAAAACTACTAGAGCTAATCAATGAATTTGGTAAAGGTGCAGGATACAAAATTAATGCACAGAAATCTCTTGCATTCCTATACACTAACAATGAAAGATCAGAAAGAGAAATTAAGGAAACAATCCCATTTACTATTGCAACAAAAAAATAAAATACCTAGGAATAAACCTACCTAAGGAGGTAAAAGACCTGTACTCAGAAAAGTATAAGACACTGATGAAAGAAATCAAAGATGACACAAACAAATGGAGAGATATACCATGTTCTTGGATTGGAAGAATCAATATTGTGAAAATGACTGTACTACTGGAAGCAATCTACAGATTCAATGCAATCCCTAACAAATTACTGATGGCATTTTCCACAGCATTAGAGCAAAAAATTTTACAATTTGTATGGAAACAAAAAAGACCCTGAATAGCCACAGCAATCTTCAGAAAGAAAAACAGAGCAGGAGGAGTCAGGCTCCATGACTTCAGACTATACTACAAAGCTACAGTAATCAAGATAGTATGTTACTGGCACAAAAACAGAAATATAGATCAATGGAACAGGATACAAAGCCCAGAGATAAACCCATGCACCTATGGTCAACTAATCTATGACCAAGGAGGCAAGAACGTACAATGGTGAAAAGACAGTCTTCAATAAGTGGTGCTGGGAAAACTGGACAGCTACATGTAAAAGAATGAAATTAGAACACTCCCTAACAGCATACACAGAAATAAACTCAAAATGGATTAAAGATCTAAATGTAAGACTGGACACTATAAAACTCTTAAAAGAAAACATAGGAAGAACACTCTTCGACATAAAGCATAGCAAGATCTTTTTTGACCCACCTCCTAGAGTAATGAAAATAAAATAAAGAAATAAACCAATGGGACCTAATTAAACTTAAAAGCTTTTGCACAGCAAAGAAAACCATAAACAAGATGAAAAGGCAATCCTCAGAATGGGAGAAAATATTTGCAAATGATTAATCTCCAAAATATACAAACGGCTCATGCAGCTCAATACTTAAAAAAAAAACACGCAATAAAAAGATGGGTAGAAAACCTAAATAGACATTTCTCCAAAGAAGACATACAGATGGTCAAGAAGCACATGAAAAGCTGCTCAACATCACTAATTATTAGAGAAATGCAAATCAAAACTACAATGAGGTATCACCTCACACCAGTTAGAATGGGCATCATCAGAAAATCTACAAACAACAAATGCTGGAGAGGGTGTGGAGAAAAGGGAACCCTCTTGCACTGTTGGTAGGAATGTAAATTGATACAGTCACTATGGAGAACAGTATAGAGGTTCCTTAAAAACTAAAAGTAGAATTACCATATGACCCAGCAATCCCACTACTGGGCATATACCCAGAAAAAAACATAATTCAAAAAGACACATGCACCCCAATATTCATTGCAACACTATTTACAATAGTCAGGTCATGGAAGCAACTTAAATGCCCATCAACAGATGAATGGATAAAGAAGATGTGGTACATATATACAATGGAATATTACTCAGCCATAAAAGGAACGAAATTGGGTCATTTGTAGAGACATGGATGGACCTAGAGACTGTCATACAGAGTGAAGTAAGACAGAAGGAGAAAAACAAATATCGTATATTAACACATATATGTTGAATCTAGAAAAATGGTGCAGATGTATCGGTTTGTAAGGCAGAAATAGAGACACAGATGTAGAGAACAAACATATGGACACTAAGGGGGAAAAGTGCGGGCAGGAGGTGGTGGTGGTAGGATGAATTGGGAGATTAAGATTGACATATATACCCTAATATGTATAAAGTAGATAACTACTAAGAACCTGATGTATAAAAATATTAAATTAAATTAAAAATAAATACAAAATAAACTGATTCGTGGGGAAAAAAATTAGGCGTTTAAAGCAATCTGTTGCTGGAGAAAACAGTAACATTTCTATGTTTTGAGTAGCAAGTTTATGAGCCAAGTTCTTTCTTGGAGGACCAATCTAAGAGATTGGAAATATAATTGAATTTCCATGCAGATTTTGGAAGAGAGAAAAACCCTGAAGTAGGTCTGAGTGAAGTGCTGGCAGATTGAGTACCAAGACATGGAGCATGAAACAGCCTAGAAAGATGGAGAAGGTGGTGGTTCCTTCTGGGCTGCCCCAGGATAATTCCACAGAACCAGAATGTCCTCCTGTATGTTCTGTCAGAATTTTCCAGTTTCTGTGGCATTTACATTCACAGAGCAGAATGAGGAGTAGAGCCCTGGGGTCCTTCTCCTCACTCCTCACAGCCTTGAAGTCTTTTTTTTTTTTAATTAATTAATTTATTTAATTTTATTATTTACTTTTGGCTGTGTTCGGTCTTCGTTGCTGTACCTGGGCTTTCCCTAGTCGCGGCGAGAGGGGGATACTCTTCCTTGCGGTGCATGGGCTTCTCATTGCGGTGGCTTCTCTTGTTGCAGAGCACGGGCTCTTGGCGCACAGGCTTCAGTAGTTGCGGTATGTGGGCTCTAGAGCACAGGCTCAGTAGTTGTGGCGCACGGACTTAGCTGCTCCGCGACACATGGGATCTTCCCGGACCAGGGCTTGAACCCGTGTCCCCTGCATTGGAAGGTGGATTCTTAACCACTGCACCACCAGGGAAGTCCCTGGCTTGAAATCTTAAAGAGACACAGGGGATGACTCTTCTGAGGAGCTGCCACCTCCGCTTCGGGATCCCTTTAGTGCAACTTCTTCTCCCTAGGTCTCCATTTCTTTGATTTCCCTGAAAACAAGGGATCTAGAGCCATGGTTCCTGCCTTCCTTTTTCAATATCCCCAAGAATTTATCCTCCATGGTGAGAATAACTGTTTCATATGTGAGACATGGGAAATCCAAGCTGACACTAAGGCTACTAACACAGATGGATTCTCAGGCTCAGAGGAAGCCTCCTTCCTAATCTCTCCAGACCAGTGCCCAGCCTCCACCCCACCCCACCCTGATTGTCCCCTCTAAAGAAGGAAGGCAGGTTTCCACCTGGCCCTAAATATTCATCCTTTCATCTCCAGGTATTCCCAAATGGCTAGCAGTCACCCTCCCTGGCAAGTCCTGGAAGTTTGTCGCTCAGCTTTGGCCATGGTCTCTCTGTCCTGTTTGGTTTCCCTGAAGCGTGCCTGGTAGTTGGCTAACGTTGGTTTTATCTGTAAATAAACCCCTCGCTCCTTCCTGCTGTTCCTCCCACACCACTGATTGACATGTAGGACAGAGTCACCCAGGACATCTGTCCTCACCCCTTTGAAGGCAACTGAAAACCAGAATAGCCAAATGGACCATGTGCAACCCTATGTTAATACAGAACTCTGACCCACAACCTGCGACAACCAGGCTGGGAAGCCAAACCACAATCTGCAACCACAAGTCCATGAAATCAAACCACAACCTCTATAGCAGTAGAGCCCAAATGGCCAAGACTTGACCAATACTGACAGCTTCCCTAAGTTTTGTCCTAACTTCCAATTTGGGATTAACCAGAGAACGTCAAATATGGTCCCCTAACCGGTCACATAGGATGTTCTGCTTCTAGTTATCCTGCCAACAGCTTCCCCATGCCAACTGCCTCCAGTTAGAGTACACCTGGGGCCTCCCTTTTAGCCACTGTAAAGTTTTCCCACCCCCCTGCTCACTTTTGAGTCTCAGATGATGCAGATGATGGTGGCTGACTCCTTTGTTAGAGCAAGTTCTGAATAAATAGCCTTTACTTGTTCGCATGTGGGTGGTCTTTGATTATTTCCACAAAACCAAGTGTGGTGAAAAGAAGAAGAATTAAAAATCAGGTTGAATGATTCCATTTATATGGAATTCCACAAACAGGCAAAATGAGTCTATAGTGATAGAAATAAGAAAGTGGTTGGTGGAATGTGGGTGTATGGGTGTGGCAGGGGGTGGGGTGAATTGGCTGGAGAGGGTCATCAGAACACTTTCTAGAGGGACGGAAATATTCTAAATCTTATTTTGAGTGATGGTTACATGGTGCAGCCAGTTGTCAAAACTCATTGACTTAGGGGCTTCCCTACCTGGTGGCGTAGTGGTTGAGAGTCCGCCTGCCGATGCAGGGGACATGGGTTTGTGCCCCGGTCCGGGAAGATCCCACATGCCGCAGAGCGGCTGGGCCCGTGAGCCATGGCCGCTGAGCCTGTGCGTCCGGAGCCAAAACTCATTGACTTAAATCCTTAAGATCTGTGCATTTTATCATAATAAAATTATACCTTATTGTAGGCAGCTTCTAAGATGATCCTCAATTCCCGGTATTCACACCCTTGTACAATGCCCTCCCTTGGAATGTGGGCTGGACCTAGTCGCTCACTGCTAACAAGTAGATATGGCAAAAGTGATGGGTTGTCACTTAGGAGATTAGATTACAAAAAAAAAAAAAAAAAAGACTGTAGCTTTTGGAACACTCTTTTATTCTTTTGTTCTTCTTGATCACTCTGGGAGAGACCACCTGCCATGTTGTGAGCTTATCCTATGGAGAGACCCACATGGCAAGGAAGTGAAGCTTCTGACCCACAGCCAGTAAGGACCTGAGCCCTGGCAACAGCCAATGAACTTGAAAGCAGACCCTTCCCCAGCCAAGCCTTGAGAAGAGACCACAGGCCCTGCTGAGATTTTGATTGCAGCCTTATAAAAGACCTTGAGTCAGAACTACCCAGCTAAGCTGTGCCTGGATTCGCAACCCACAGAAACTCTGAGATCATAAATATTTATTTTTATAAGCTGCAAAATTTTGGTGTAATTCATTATGCAGCAATAGATAATGAATACGCAGATGGAATATGTTCTATATCAACTTTAAAAAAGACACTTGTTAAAAAGAAAGTGAAGCACAGTACTTGGTAGTACGTGCTTCTGTTCTTTTCCCAGCTCAGAGGATCTGCTCTGCCCACAGTGACTCACTCAGTTGCCTACCCTAACTATTTCCCTGAAAAGCCTTCTTCCAGAATACCAGCTTTGCAATGTAAAAATAAGTAGGACATACAGACACACTCACAGGAGACCTCCAAACGCAAGGAAAGAGATTCTCCACATTCTGGTATGGGAGCACTCCTAGCTATGGGGGGCACATGGAATGCAAACATCCTGACACCCAGAAAGGCTCACAGAGGCAGGCAGGTGGGAGGAAGGGCTATCTCTTCCCTCAGATGGATGGTCTTTACCATGGGGTCCCTTCTTCATCTTCTCCTCTCTTAGCTGCTAAGAATACAGAGAGATGCAGCCTCCTGGGCCAGGATCACCTTTGCCAGAGGGATAGTAGAAAGAGTGTGGGCTTGGGAACTAGATGGACCTGGACCCAGGTCCACTTTTATGAGCTGGGTGAGCTTTAGAGCATTAAAGGAGTTCAGGACATGCCATCCTAAAATATGCCACTTTGCTATATTGATTATTTTGAACTGAAGGCACTTGAAATACAGCAAACGCAGAGAGAGATATTCTCTGAACTCCCCTTATCTGCCAAAAGAGCCATCCTTCAAAAGGAAATCAGTTGTCATAAGTGCACTCCCCCACGTTTCACCCACCAGGGAAGATTGACTCATCACAGAAGAGGAGACTAGAAATCAACACCACACCCAGAGAAACTTCATCACAAATGATCAAAAATCCCCTCTATTCTTCTAAGGGCCCATTCATCTTTCCTAAAAATCATTTACTTAACCCTACGTTGCCTACATCCCACTCCCTTTCCCCTATTAGGATGGCATATAAGCTCTCAAATCTCCCTACTTTGGGGGTATTCACTTTTTTGCGTGTGATGCCCCTGTGCACGTAATATTAAAAGTGCATCTTTTATATTTATATTTGTATACTTTTCTCCAGTTAATCTTCCTGTTATCAGTTTACTTCATAGACCCAGATTAAGAGGGTAGGGACAGTCTTTCCTCTCCCACAGCACCATGATTCCTTTTTGAGCCTTGGGAACCTTATCTATGAAATTAGGATAACTCCTATTGTGAGGAATTACTGTAAGAATTCAGTTTTATATATGTATGTGTGTATATATATAAAATGTATGTATATATACATATATACATATATATATTCTTTTTCAGATTCTTTCCCATTATAGTTTATTGCAAGATATTGAATATAGTTCCCTGTAGGTCCTTGTTTGTTATTTATTTCATATATAGTAATGTGTATATGTTAATACCAAACTACTAATTTATTCCTCCCTGCTTTCCCCGTTGGTAACCATAAGTTTGCCTTACATGTCTGTGAGTGTGTTTCTGTTTTGTAAATAAGTTCATGTGTATCATTTTTTAGATTCCACATACAAGTGATATCATATGATATTTGTCTTTCTCTGACTTCACTTAGTATAATAATCTCTAGGTCCATCCATGTTGCTGCAAATGGCATTATATCATTGTTTTTCATGCCTGAGTAATATTACATTGCATATACATACCACATCTTCTTCATGCTTTCATCTGTCGATGGACATGTAGGTTGCTTCCATGTCTTGGCTATCGTAAATCATCAAAAGGCTACATTTATATATGTCATTCTGGAAAAAGCAAAACTACAGGGACAGAAAACAGATCAGTGGATGTCAGAGGCAAGAGGTGGGAGGAGAGGGCTTCCCTGGTGGCGCAGTGGTTGAGAGTCCGCCTGCCGACGCAGGGTACACAGGTTCGTGCCCCGGTCCGGGAAGATCCCACATGCCGCGGAGTGGTTGGGCCCGTGAGCCATGGCCGCTAAGCCTGCGCGTCTGGAGCCTGTGCTCCACAACAGGAGAGGCCACAGCAGTGAGAGGCCCGTGTACCGCAAAAAAAAAAAAAAAAAAAAAGGTGGGAGGAGAGTGGACTACAAAGGGGCACAAAAGAATTTGGGGGGGGGTGAATTTTTCTATATTTTGATTATAGAGATGGCTGCATGACTGTCAAAATTCATAGAACTATACAATGAAGAAATGAATCTTACTGCATTAAATTTCACCTCAATAAACCTGCTTTGGAAAATAACAGAAGAAGGAAAGGCACAAACACAATAATTCTCTCATTCTAGCCCACCAAGATAGATAGCCACGCAGGCTTGGGCTGCATCTCTGAGCTTGCTGAGGCTATAGTCAATGTGCCGTATAGGACAAGCCTACCTTTTCACACTCTTCCCTCCCCAGCCTCCCTGTGGACTCCTCCCTGCCTTGAGGGATTTGTCACTTTGGGGTATAAATGCTCAAGGTGGCTGTATGTGACCTAGCGTAGTATAGGGCCACTCAGAGCCAGCACGACCGTCTAAAAGATGGCATCCAGTCCTGTTCCTCAGCATCCCATCAGCTAACAAGGGAACATTGAAAAGTCAGCCATTTGCATCTATCATCAGCATCTATGGAAATTCACGTATGTTTTCTACAACGTGTGATGTTGACACAACCATAAAACAGTGGCTACAAATCAAATGTATATGTAACCTACTAACAAAGTGATGAATTCCCCCTCCCTTGCATCAGGGAGAGAAAGAGCTGAATTGTGAGTTTTTTAATCAAACCAGAAAGTGAGAAATAAAAATGGCAATGGTGCCTGTTAATCTCCTCAAAGTTTCCACAGGGATGGGCCCAGCAAGAAGCCATCATTTCTATGGAAATCACAAAAGGCAATTTGGATAAAAGGAAATGAACCAGGGCAAGGAAGGGACTGTCTACACTTTGAGCGAGACTGAATTCCAAGATTGGTAAGAAAAAGAGCAGCCTCAGAGCTCAGGAGCCAAAGCCTTGGGTCACCAGCACTGGCAGAGGCATCTCGCAGCCTGGGGGCAGGCAGGAAGCCTAGTTGCCCAACTTCCTTAGGTCTCAGGGCTGCTAAGGAAGTCCAGTGAGGCTGCTGTGGGTGGGACAGGGCAAAAGCACAGGCAGGAGAAAAGAATAGAAGGAGTAGTTCCTGATACCCCATAATTGGGGTGGCACCCTCCTCTGCAGTCACAAAGGTGCCCTGTACTTGTCTCCACTGTGACATGGACCACACCATTGTAATAAGCAGCTTTCTTGTCTCCACCACTAGATTATTCTTTAAAAGTAAGGGTGTGTATAATTCATTTTGTTTTTTTAGTTTTTTAAATTTTTATTGAAATATAGTTGATATACAATGTTTCAGGTGTACAGCAAAGTGGTTCAGTTATATACACACACACACACACGTATATATTTCATTATTGTATTAAGAGACTCTAACTCAGTGCCCAGCCCTTAAAAGAACAACTACTACAACAGGAACAGCTAACCTTTGTACAATAACAACAACTAACGTTGCATTTAGAGTGCATCAGGTATGCACTAAACTCTTTACATCTATTAACTTTTAAAATCAGATGAAGCAACTGAGGCACAGAGAATTCAAGATGCTTGCCCAAGGCCACATTGCTAGTAAGAGGCAGAACCCGGCTGTCCCTCCCAGACTCTGTGTTCTTGATTCTATAATAATGTGCTCAGTAAAGTTCTTCTGAATGAATGTCTTGTCCAAGCCCTGTCCTTGTTTTCTTCTCTCTGACTCTCTTTCTCCATAGTCTCATCTACCTCCTCAGTTTCAGGTATTATACCTCTGCAGGTGATTGCTAGATCTGTACCTTCAGCCCCATTGTCTCTCCTAAGAGCCAATTTCCAATTGATAGAGAGATATCTAAGCCTTCTATATGTTTATGGTTTAGTTGAGACAGATACATTACCACATAACAGTAAATCATTCATCCTGCTGCTGCCCTACCACCTTACCTCCTCTCTCTCTCCACACACTCACACACACACACACACACACACACACACACACACACACACACGCACATGAATCCCAGAAGTCCATTCCTGCTGGCCTCTCCTCGGCAGAGTATAATTGACCAGAAGTAGTATATCCTGCTCTCCTCTCTCCTTGTTTCTCCATCTCCCCAAAGGCCCCCTAAATTCCTGCATTAAAAACAGAATCAGATCTGCAGAACAATTCCATAAGGGAGACAGATGATCAAAGCCATGATTTTAATTTCTGCAGCCACAGAGGATCTTATCTTAATTCAAAACAACTCCAGTCCCTGTTGGTGTCTTGCATTTTTTTAAATTGATGTCAACTCAGGACCCACAGCCTATGGTGGTAGACATTCCAAATAAGATGCAAATTATTAATGCCTATGGTGGTAGACATTTCCAAATAAGATGCAAATTATTAACGCCTGATGGAAATGTTCTTGATGCCCGAAGAGCCTCGTATCACTTTTCTCCATAGTCTCTCCCACAAGGAGAAAATCCTTTGGAGTAAGTACAGGGTGTTAGAGAATCCAGAGTCATGAGCAATAGAAGCATTCCATGCGTTCGTATCTAAGAAGCGACTTCTTCCCCGGTATCCTTTGACATGTAGATTTCTGAAGTAGGCTTCTCCATAATTTACAAATCATAAGCCCAAACTACAAAAACTCAGATTAACTTGTCAGTGACTGGCCTCTGTGCTTTTCTGGAAGAAAACGGAAGGCTTGTAATCAATGTGGCAAACGTTCATCACAAGCCCACTACCAGCCACGAAGAGTTCCAGGAGTGCGGCCACAAAAAGGAAAGATGGTGTCCAACGTGCTTTCCACACGCTCATGGTTTAGTCAGGGACACATACACAAGCCATAAAGTGTAAAGCAGAGAGAAAAGCTATAGGCGTTAATAGTGAGGAACAAAGCAAAGAATCAATTCTGCTCTGGAAAGCTCACGGAGCCAGGGGAGGATTGGGAAGTCTTTGTAGGGTTCAGGTCCCCTAAACTCATGATAACTAGTCCCCTGCAATCAGAGCAGAGTCCCCTGCAACCATCAAATTGAAAACGTTTGCCAGTTTGAGGGTAGAAATTATATGATATGGTTGTTTATCATTTTTTTTTTGCGGTACGTGCGCCTCTCACTGCTGTGGCCTCTCCCGTTGCAGAGCACAGGCTCCAGACGCGCAGGCTCAGCGGCCATGGCTCACGGGCCCAGGCGCTTCGCGGCATGTGGGATCTTCCCGGACCGGGGCACGAACCCGTGTCCCCTGCATCGGCAGGCAGACTCTCAACCACTGCACCACCATGGAAGCCCGGTTGTTTATAATTTTTATTTCTCTGATTGTTAGTGACAGTCAACATCTTTTCATATGTTTATATAGCCATTTGGTTTTCCTTTGTGAATAGCCCAATTTTTTTTTCTATTGAACTCTTTTCTATTTTTTTATTGATTTGAAATAGTTGGTCAGTAAATATGTTGAGAAAAATTTCTCAGTCTTTAAATTCTCTCTTGTTTATAGCACTCTTTGCATTGAGAGGTTTCAACCGTGAGCTAGTCAGATAGAGCAATCCTTTCCTCTATGGCAGATACCTTCTGTGTCTGTTCAAAATTCTATCCAAACTCTGATGTAATAAAGATAGTCTTTTACATGTTGTTTTAAAAGCTTTGAGGTTTTGATTTTCACGTGGAGGTCTTCCATCTATCTAGTTATTATTTTGTGTATGGTAGGAGATACATAGGGATCAATGTTATCTTTATTCATATAGTATGATTTTTTAAATAATCCATTCTGTCTCACCTATTTGTTATACCATTTCTGTCATATGCCAAGTTCCCAGCAAATCGTGGGTCTATCTCTGGGCTCTCTATTCTCTTCCATTGATTTGTTTATTCCTGTACCATTGATATATTTTTTAAACACTCATTTAAGTATTATAGCCATCAGACTGACAAAAATCTAAAAATTCCCAAAGTGGCAACTGTATAAAGCATTGGAGACTTTCATGGAGTGCTGGTAGGGATACAAATTGATACATTCACTTTGGAGAACAATTTGACATTAGCATGTGTGGGATTGTTCCTTTTCATAGCTGAGGAATATTGCATGGTATAAATATACCACAATTTGTTCACAGATTTACCTTTGGATGTTTGGTTTGTTTCCCATTTTTGTTTGTTTTCGCTCTCTTTTTCTTTTTTTGCTATTACGAATAATGTTGCTCTGAGATTTGTGTAGTGCATTCTTTTTGTAGGCATAACTTGTTTTTAAAATTTTTGTGAGTAATTAAGACTAGAATCACTCAGCCCATGATAAGTGTATGTTTAACTTTATAAGAAAGTTTCAAACTGTTTTCCATAGTAGTTTCACTATTTTAACCACCAACTAGTAATTATGAGACTTTTAAGTTTCTCCACATCCTTGACATCACTTGGTGTAGTGACTCTTTTTAATTTTAGCCAGTCTAATGTGAAGTGATAACTCATTGTAGTTTTAGTTTGTGTTTCCTTGATGACTGGTATTGAGCATATTTTCATTTTCTTATTGAACATTCATCTATCTTTCTTGGTGTAGTATCTAGTCAAATAATTTGCCAATATCTTACTGAGTTGTTAATCTTATTACTGAGTTGTAAGAATTATTTATATAAGCAGAATTCAAGTCTATTGCGAGATATATGTATTACTGGTTTTTTTTTCTCAATCTGTAGGTAGGCTTGTTTTTTAATTTTTTAATGGTATCTTTCAAAGATCAGAAGTTTTTATTTTGATAAAATCCAATTTATCAACTTTTTCTTCTATGATTTTCCTATTAAGAAAATTTTGCTTACCACAAGATTGTGAATATTTTCTCTTATATTTTCTTCTGGAAGTTTTATAATGTGAGCTTTTATATTTAGGTCTATTATTCATTTCCAGGTAATTTTTGTGTACTTTGTGAGATAAGGCTCAGAATTTACTTTTTTCCATAGGTACATCCAGTTGTTCCAGCACCATTTGTTGAAAAGACTATCCTTTCTCCATTGAATTACCTTGCCAACTTTGTAGAAAATCAATTGACCATATTTATCAAAGTCCATTTTGGACTCTATTAGGTTCCATTAACCTATATTTGTGAGCTTTTAATACAACTACACTGTCTGGATTACAAGACTTGAAGTTATATAAGTCCTCTCTTCCAACTTTTTTTCAATTATTTTTGCTATTCTAGATCCTTTGCATTTCCAAATAAATTTTTGAATCAGCTAATCAAATTCTATAAAAAGTCCTGGAGGACTTCCCTGGTGGTGCAGTGATTAAGAATCCGCTTGCTAATGCAGGGGACACGGGTTCAATCCCTGGTCTGGGAAGATCCCACATGCTGCAGAGCAACTAAGCCTATGCACCACAACTACTAAGCCTGCGCTCTAGAGCCCATGAGCCACAACTACTGAGCCCGCGTGCCACAACTACTGAAGCCTGCACACCTGGAGCCCGTGCTCCACAACAAGAGAAGCCATGGCAATGAGAAGCCTGTGTACCGCAATGAAGAGTAGCCCCTGCTCGCCACAACTAGAGAAAGCCTGCGCACAGCAACGAAGACCCAACACAGCCACAAAAAAAAAAAAAAAAAGCCCTGGAGGATTTCTCTTGGGATTGCATCGATTCTGTAGACTTATAGATCAATTTGAGGACGATCCATAAACATGGTATATCTCTCCATTTGTTTAGGTCTTCTTTAGTTTTTTTAAGCAATGTTTTATAGTTTTTGGTGAACAGGTATTGCACATATTTTATTAAATTTCTTGCATGTTATTGTAAATGGCATTTTAAAAAATTTACATTTTATATCTAGTATGTAGAAATACAATGGACTTTTATATATTGAACTTGGATTCTGCAACCTTGGTAGTCTAATTTTTAGTTCTTGTAGTTTTGTTTTGTTTTTGTTCTCATTTTTTTTTAGGTTCCTTAGGATTTCTCTACATAAATGATCATGTCATATGTGAATATGTAGTTGTTTTTAAGTGTACAATTGTGCTTTTGTTTTATTCTATCTATTTTTGTACTTCTCCTTTTCTTTCCTACCTTCTTTTATGTATTTTTTAATAATTTCATTTTATTTATTTTATTTGCTTATTAGCTATATCTCAGTGTGTTTTTCTCATAGTTGCTTTAGATTTTAGAGTATGCATTTTTATTAATTATAGTTCTATAATTATAATTGAGGTAACTATAGTTCCTACAGTATACGTCTTTGTCACTGTCTGCCTTTAAATGATGTTATTATGGTCAAAGAAACTTGCAGTAGAATACTCCCATTTTCCTCCTCCCAGCCGTTGTGCAATTGTTGTCATACATTTTACTTCACCATATGTTACAGACTTCCAATTATTTAGATAGATATAATTTTTCTTTGCTTAGTCACCTTTTAACAATATTTAAAAAAAATAAGTTTGCAGGTTTTGTGGCATGGAATTAAGAAAATACCTCTTTGATGGCTTCTAATTTCCTCAAGGTAGGGTTAGAGGTACTTTGCTGAAGGTGGTGGGGCCAGCAGAGGTGTTGGTAGTTTACTTAGAATAAACAAGTCTGTCATAGCCACTGAAGTTACTTAAGATTGTCAGGCCACAATATAGGGACTCAGTTAATGTGAAATGATGATATTGTGATATCAGCCTTAATACACAATTATGCCTCTCTATTTATATATCGGACAGCACTCTAGATCAATGTTGTCCAATAAAAATATAATTCAAGGCACAAATGTGAACTACATAAGTAATTTTAAGTTTTATAGTAGGGACATTATAAAAGTGAAACACACAGATAAAATTAATTTTAAGTACATTTTATTTAATCCAAACATCCAAATTACATCAACATGTAATCAATATAAACATTACTGAGATATTTTACAATCTTTTTTCACACTGAATCTTTGAAATCAAGTATGTATTTTATATTTACAGACCATCTCAATTCAGATTAGCCACATTTCAAATTCTCAATAGCTGCATATGGACAGTGTCTACAGTTTTAGACAGAGCATTCCTGGACAGTGATTTTTTTCCTTTCTAACAGCAATATGGTCCTGAGGACATTATCTTAGTTTAATGATGAGAAGAATGAGTCACAGCCAGAATTAAAAATCAAGCTCTATCATGTGTACTTTTTTTTTAAAATTTTTTTAAAGTCTATATTGAATTTGTTACAATATTGCTTCTGTTTTATGTTTTGCTTTTTTGGCCACAAGGCATGTGGGATCTTAGCTCCCCAATCAGGGATCAAACCCATACCCCCTGCATTGGAAGGCAAAGTCTTAACCACTGGCCCACCAGGGCAGTCCCTATCATGTGTATTTCTTCTCATTAGGCCACACCATGCAATGTAATTAAAAAGAGTGATATGATGAGACATAATACTTCAAGTTGACAGGTGAACAGAAAGGATTGTAGGAACTGAAGGATAGATGTTAGTCAAATTCAACAAAAGTTGAGTCACACATATAGAACTGAGTGTCACTGAAAGATCTTGTAAATGAAGGCAGGTTAAGCTCCTTCCTGCTTTTGAAACTCTTTTGTTTTGCTTTATTTTCATTTCTTTCCTTCTTTTAAAGATTCTTTACAATTTCCCTGGGACCCAAAGGACATGTACATTAGCAGAACTGGCACACGTAATTCCACTTCCTAGATAATACATATTTTAGACACAACATTTTAAAAGGGAACGTCAGGATGCGAACCATGACCTATAATTAGCAAGTTATATCTAAAAATATAAGACTGGGGCTTCCCCGTTGGTGCAGTGGTTGAGAGTCCGCCTGCCGATGCAGGGGACACGGGTTTGTGCTCCGGTCTGGGAAGATCCCACATGCCACGGAGCGGCTGGGCCCGTGAGCCATGGCCGCTGAGCCTGCGCGTCTGGAGCCTGTGCTCCGCAGCGGGAGAGGCCACAACAGTGAGAGGCCCGCGTACCGCAAAAATAAATAAATAAATAAATAAATAAAAATAAAAATATAAGACTGATCACAGCCATTAAGAGGCTTAATCTTTCTGAGGCTCTAAGTATCTTTTTTTTTTAACATTTTTATTGGAGTATAATTGCTTTCCAGTGGTGTATTAGTTTCTGCTTTATAACAAAGTGAATCAGCTATACATATACATATATCCCCATATCTCCTCTCTCTTGCATCTCCCTCCCACCATCCCTATCCCACTCCTCTAGGTCTAAGTATCTTTTAATTCAAATTGTTTCTAGAAGAATCTCAAAACAAAACAAAACAAAACATAGCAGTTTCAGAGATACAGGCAAGTATGGAGATGAACCAGTTCATATACATCACAGTCAAGGGACATACTTATTTTGGGTATTTATTGCTACATAATGAACTACTCCAAAATCCAGTGGCCTCAAATACCACTCTTCTACTCATCTGCTCATGATTCTGAAATGTGGGCAGAGCTTGGTGAGGTGAGCTTATCTCTGTTCTACATGGTATCAGCTGGTGTGGATCACTGGAGGCTGGAGGATGAAATTCCAAGATGGCCTCACTCACACAGCTGGCAGCGGCTGTCTGTTGACTGGGAGCTCAGCTGCTGGCTGCTGGCCAGGGGCCTCAATTCTCAACCAGGTGGCCTTTCCACGTGGCTAGGTGGGGTTTTTCACAGGGTGTTCAGACTTCCGGAATGATAGCTGGCTTCCCTCACAGCCTGAGCACCGAAGTAGAGCTGCTGACCCTTCTTAAGGCTTAGCCTTATACCTGGTACAGCATCACTTTCACTGCATTCTATTGCTTGGAGCACATCACAGGGCTAGGTCAGATGCAAAGGGGGAGAACCACGCAATGTATGAATGCTGGGAACTTGGTTCACTGGGGGCCACCAAACAACACTAATTCATATGAGTGAACCTGTTCTACATTGTAAATTTTTAATCAATTATTTTCTGAATGTTCTATGTTTTTAGCAGCCTATTCATGCTCCACTGTTGCAATATCTTCTCAGATATCTGAGGATACTAATAAAACTCATTTAAAATTTTCCTTCTTTTCCTAAATAGTCTGTTTCCTCCAAGGTCAGATTTTCTTTTCTTTGTTAAAATCTGTTTTGAACTAGTTCCTTGTTTTGTTTTCTCACCTTGGTCTTTCTCTTTTAACTTGCTGATCTTCCTCAAAATGCTTGTCATCCTGGGTTTCCTTTTGTATTTATGAAAGAAAAATTAAGTCAATTAATAGAGGTGCCGGCACAGGTTTCCTCTACCATTTCTTCGATACCTGGATTCCCAAATGAAAAGGGCTGGCAGTGAGTTCTCTGTGCGTGTGCAGAGTGTGGTGAGAGATGACCGTACAGCTGTGTCTGTGGGGAGCAGACAGGCAGGTTCACCCTTGCCTCCATCCTCATGGTAAAATAAAGACTTACTCTGAGGTGGGCAGCACACTCCCTCACCGAGAGCCCTGGTCTCTCCCAGCAGACTGTTCCTCTAAGACCAGGTCTCAGATCTCTTGCTGGGGGCAAATATTGCTATTGCCAATTGCTCTGTGTGCTGAGGGGCCAGTGGTAGAAACAGAGAAAGGTATCTGACTAACAGACTCACCTGTTCGGTAGATTAATTGCCTTGATTACTGCCCCGTATCTCTCTTCTACTCTTAATATCTGCTATTTCAGAGTTTGGACCTACTCTGAGTCTCCATTTAGGAGCAGAACTTCCCCCTCTGCTGCAGCCCTCCCTGGAGAGAGTTCTGTTGGCAGCTCAGATATTTGAGAAGATATGCATCAATGGAGTGTGAACAGGCTGCTAAAAAATAGGACATTCAGAAAGTAATGTGATTTCTGCAATAAAACTTCAGTAGAACCGCTGGATGATAAGATTAAGGAAACTGTTAAGATCATGGAACAAAAGAAAAAGGATACAAAACATGAAAGACATGAAGCACCAAACCAGGTGTTCAACATTCATCCCAGGAAAACTGAACAAGTTAATGAAAAGAGGACATAATTAAGGAAGTAAAAAAATAAATTTCTCAGAGGCAAAAAAAAAACCACTCAAATCTTCAGAAGGAAATGTGTCCACCATAAGCTGAATCGCATGAATACAAAAAGATACATATACCTCAGTGTAAAATCTTACTAAGGATAGATACTCCTAAAAGCTGCCATAGAGAAGAATAAAGCACACATAAAGTAGGTCAACTACAAAGGGCCAAATCTTAGATCAACGACAGACACTGTATTATCGGTATTGGAAGCTAGAATACATTCTAGCAATACCTCCAAGGTGCTGAGAAAATAGAACCCATGACCCTACACCCAGTGGCATGGCTGTCCCAAGGGATGGATGGAGAGAGGCAGAGGACATAAGCAGAGCATTTGGGTCCTTCCACGTAGACAGAAGGTACAACTTACAGTCGCACAGAACACAGGCCAGCAGCAGAGTCGGAGGACAAACTCTCTGCCTTCACATCTCGCTGAAGGTACGTGGTTGCTACCGCACCACCTGTTCAGGTGAGCATTCCATTTGAGAAGCCCTATTTGGTGTTATTTTGTATGGAACTCTCTTCTTTCTTGCCAGCCCACCAGGAGCAAGTAGCTGATGACGACTCCAGCATGTTCCAGAATGTTTACTGTGAGACAGACTGAACCCAAGGTCGGTCTGTGAGTGCACCTGCCCTCCAGCAGATCCACATTTGAAGCCCGTTCCTGCCCCAGTCAGTCACCATGGGGACTAAGTTCATTTCAGAATTGCAAGGAGTTGAAGAGTTTACCTCCTACAGTCTTCTTGAAAAAAAAAAAAAAAAAGACTTGAGAATCTACTTAGAAACTGAAAAATGAAGCAAAAAAAGAATTATTTAAGAAAAAATGCATGGGAGGATCTACCAAAATATGGAATTATTTCAAGGATACAATGTAAAGACAGATGACAGCTGCACAGGGAGTTTATAAAACAATTGTCCCAAATTAGAATTTGGGTCAAAGGACTCCAAGATGACAATCTCAAAGGACTCCAAGATGACAATCTCAAAGAATAAATTTCAATCAACACATAGTATTAAAGATGTGGAAGAATCTCATACTTCAATAAGGAAGTCACTTTTTCCCCTTGACAAGAAAAAAAGAAAGAATTAGAAATTTGAGGAAAAACAAAGAAGTGAGAGAAAATCCCATTGCAAAGATGAAGCAAACTAAATGGCATGATTTTGAGCAATGGTGTAAAATCAAAGGAGAATTCATTTGGTCCGTGTGTTGGAACATGCTCCCTGGAATTGCGCAGGGTTAGTGACATATGATTTCATAAGAATTTGGTTCTGTAATAAGTGAAAAATATGTATAATATTGGTGATGACATTTTATTTTTTTTAAATTGATCTGTAGATAAGACATGAGAGATATAATTATAGGTACAGAACAAAATTCAAATGGTATAACCTTGTAAAAATGATACAGTAGTGTAAATGACAAAAGAAGAGGTGAAAGATGTGGCATCAGCCCTAGTGTGTCCACTTACCCAGTGATGACACTGTCAAGTTTACTGAACCAGAAGTACATGTTTGTATATATTGTTTAGTTCATTCTAAAATTACTTATTAAATGCCCTCCACCTGCCAGCATCGCTCTGGGTCCTGAGATGCAGTGCTGAGCATGTCTGTAGTGCTAACAGGCACGTTTCCTGCCCTTGTGGAGCTCATGGGACAATGTGGAGGAGAGTGCAAATGGATGAAATTCACCGTCATTGACAGGAGGTCAATACTGGTTGACTCATCTATAATGATGGTAATAACCAAAACAAGGAGTAAACTTAGAAATGGTTAAAAGTGCTTGCCTCTTAGAGGGGTGGGATAGGGCAGCAGGGTTTAAGAGACTAGGTTTTCACTTACCTCAATTTGTACTATTTGAACTTCTCCAAGTATAAGGGTTCTGTTAATAACATTAAAAAAAAAAAACCTAATATTGCTGTTTTTAAGCAGCAGGATCAGGCTGGCTTACACTCAGCCTAAAACCTGCATAGAAGACCTGATATCAAGGGCTTTATGACCCAAAATTCAGTGCAAAGAAATGCTGCGGCTGGGAACCATCTGCCTTTACATACACCGAGTAGATTTTTGTTCTGTAATTGTACATCTGAATATTTTTATAGTGGTATGACATGAAACAAGCTTCTATAAATATACTGAGCTTCTCTTTCTGCTTCATTTATTGCTATAAGTTAGCTGATTTTTAATTTTTAAACAGAATTATTTTTTAAAAAAGCACCGTGAAAAACTGTTTAAGAAAGTATATACTTGTCTAGGCGACTTCCCTGGTTAGCGCGGTGGTAAGAATCTGCCTGCCAATGCAGGGGACACAGGTTCGATCCCTGATCCAGGAAGATCCCACATGCTGCAGAGCAACTAAGCCTGTGCGCCACAACTACTGAGCCTGCACTCTACAGCCCACGAGCCACAACTACTGAAGCCCGCACACCTACAGCATACAACTACTGAGCCCCCGTGCCACAACTACTGAAGCCCGCGCACCTAGAGCCCATGCGCCACAACAAAGAGCAGACCCCGCTCGCCACAACTAGAGAAAGCCTGCGCACAGCCACAAAGACCCAATGCAGCCATAAATAAATAAACAAACATATAAATAAACAAAAAGAAGGAAAGTATATACTTGTCTATATATGAAAAACAGATTTTCAAGTAATTTAACCCTTCTTGTAGCCCAAATCTAATAGCATGTTGGAAGCTAGCCACCATGTGTAACAATGATCCTTGCAGATGTTTATCCAGAGTTCCATTTTGCCTGGGCCCTTCCCCTCTCTGGCATCTTTTTCTCCCAAACTACCTATTGCCAGGCCCCTCCATACTCCAGGACTCTGTGGGATCAGGAACGGTCACAGAGAGGGTGGAAGATTGGAATAGGATCAGTTTCAGGATGGGGTGGTGCTGAGGGAGAACTGAGGCACTGGGACAGGCCAGCTCTGGGTTGGGAAGGGAGAGCTGGCCTGGAGTTCTGGGTAGTGAAGGGAGTTCGGCTCCAAAGCGAACGGCGGGAGGGATGCAAGGCAGGGGTCTGGTAAGGGAAAAGGGAGGGTAACGCAACCCAAGCCTTGCGGCGCAGGAGGACTTTCTGTGATGGCAGCAGGCATGCGCAGGAAAGGGTGGGTGTCCTGGGGTCTGCCGGGGGTACTCTTTCTCTCGAGAGGCTTCCGCCATGTGGTTCAGGAACCACGCCCACGTAGGGACTCAGTGGCATGGAATAGAGATTCTGTTTCATGAACTCAGAACCGTGAAGAATCAGATCAACGCAGCAGAGTAATCACTGGAGGAGCACACCGGACCTTGTTTGCACATCTGATCTGCTTCCGGCAACCTCTGCTCTCATCCTTATAGTTGACGCGCTCAAGCACCTTTCTGCCTCCGTCTCCAGTCTGTCGCTGGACACAGGTCCTGGGTCACAGCTCCTGGGTACTGAAGAAACCCAGAGGGGAAAATGTGTCTGTACTCAACCGTCTGAATCAGAACCACAGTGATTTCAGAAGAAGGAGCCACCTCCCCTGGCCCTGGCTTTGAGAACTCCCCTTCTGGATCCTGCCATCTCAGATGCTGACCCTAATGGATGCCGCGGGCTGTTAATGCTAGGATTGCCATCAATCCCCTCCCCTGCAGATTTCATGCCACTATTAAACATGAGGAACCACTAATGGCTTTCTCCGTGCCATATATTTCCTTCCACTCTGAGCTCCCTGGGAGTCGGTATAGCGGGGTGTGGCCTTGGACACCGATTGACATCCCGTGGAATTCCGGCTTCATTTTCTAGCTGTGAAGCCTGGAAAAGTTTCTTAATCTCTCTGAGCTTCAGTTTTTAAAAATTGACAATTTGAGAATATTAACAACTACCTCGTTGGGTTGTAGTGAGAATAAAATGAAATAATATGCATGAAGGACCTGACTGAGAGCCTGGACATTGTACAGACATGTGCTCATCTTTGTTCTCAGGTGCCTAGACCAAAAAAGAAGTCAGGGTTTAGTTACCAAGTAAGGGGTAGGTATGGCTAAAGGGTAGGTAACCGGTGGGGTTTCATTCGACACCGTGCTGTAGTAAGTATTAAATGTAATAATTTGTAAAGTGCTTAACACAACGCCAAACTTGTAAGTAGTGTTTAATAAATGATAGCCATTATTATTCATGACACTTATAAATTGCCAAAGTTGGTTGGCCATGCCCTACATGTAGTTAGATATAGTACTTACTAAATCACAAACTTGATAGCAGAACTCAGCTCTACTGGTTAGGGTTGAGTGAAAGCGTCCTTGCCGTCACTTCTCAGTAGAAAAGGCTGGGACCGCAGGTCTAGCTGCTTCCCTGAGGCAGGCCCACAGCCTCATCACGACCTGGGCATGCTGGGGTATGGTTTTCAGGCAGATTCTCCCTGCTTCCTGTTAATATTATAGGTATTCTGTGAACTAGTGGCAGTCTCTGGCTCCTGTCTCATCTGCCCTGAGTTGCCGTTACCCCTGACTCTGTGCAGAGGGTCTGGCTGGACATCCAGTGCCCACTGGGTCAGCATTAAGGCTGGGTCTCAATCCAGTCCCCGAACTAGCTCCCCAGAGTTGTTTCCTGCTCCCTCAGCAGAGCCTGGACACTGAGATTTTGCCTTAATCCTAGCTGCTCCCCTCTGACCTCATCCCGTGTGGGCACCACCTGTCTTCTTCAGCAGCTGGGAAAGCTCCCAGATGTGGTAGCAAATAAGTCTGCAGGGTTATTCCAGCCTCTTACTGGAGATCAGCATCCCAGCTCAGAAAGGTCTGGGCCCCAGATATATAGCAAAGACTCTGGACATGCTGCTTTTTCCTCTTTTCTTCTCTGCTTTTGTGTTACTCTAGAGTTCCCAGGGACTGAAAATTGACTTTATATTGACAATATGATAACTTAAACACAGCATAGTGGTTGAGAAGACAGGCTTTATTACCTTTTTAAATTAATTTTTATTGACGTATAGTTGCTTTACAATGTTGTGTTAGTTTCTGCTGTGCAGCAAAGTGAATCAGTTATACGTATACATATATCCACACTTTTTTAGATTTCCTTTCCATTTAGGTCACCACAGAGCATTGAGTTCCCTGTGCTATACAGTTGGTTCTCATTGGTTATCTATTTTATACATAGTAGTGTGTATATGTCATTCCCAATCTCCCAATTCATCCCACCCCTCCTTACCTCCTTGGTAACTGTAAGTTTGTTCTCTACATCTGTGACTCTATTTCTGCTTTGCAAATAAGTTCATCTGTACCATTTTTCTAGATTCCACATATAAGTGATATTATACAATATTTGTTTTTCTCTTTCTGACTTACTTCACAATCTCTAGGTCCATCCACCCCTCTGCAAATGGCACTATTTCATTCCTTTTTATGTGTGAGTAATATTCCATTGTATATATGTACCATATCATCTTTATCGATTCCTCTGTCAATGGACATTTAGGTTGCACGAAGACGGGCTTTACATTTGGATAGAACTAGATTTGAATTTAGCACAATTTACCAGCTGTGTGACTTTGAGCTAGTTACTTTAATCTATCTTCTCATCCAAAGATGAAAATGATAGTATTCTATAGCACATGGTTCGCATCAGTTTGTTGCCAGTAAAGAAACCTGACTCAAGTGGCTTAAACAGAAAAGAATATAGTTTTTCTCACTTAACAAGAGCTCTGGAAGTGGTGACTAATTGTGTTGATTCAATATCTCAATAATATCTCCCTAATTCTTTTGGCCTTTCCTATATCCTTATTGCCTCATGCTTGCAAAATGGCTGCTGTGGCTCCAGATATCACATTTATATTCAAGGCAGCTACATCTTTCCTTCTAATAGAAGTCTTACCAGTAGTTCTTGTATTGGTCTTCCCTTTAGATCCTGTTAGCCAGAACCAGAACATATGGCAGCTCTTACAGCAAGGGAGCTGGGAAGTTGGAGAGTAGTGTTGTTTTTATTGGCTTGAACCAACCAGAATTCATATCCTGGTGCTGGGCACATTGTGGCTCAGCAAAAAAAAGTCAGGGTTTAGTTACCAAGTAAGAGGTAGGTATGGCTAAACGGTAGGTAACTGGTGGGGTTTGGTTTGACACAGTGTTGTAGTATTAAATTTAA
This sequence comes from Stenella coeruleoalba, assembly GCF_951394435.1. Taxonomy (NCBI): domain Eukaryota; kingdom Metazoa; phylum Chordata; class Mammalia; order Artiodactyla; family Delphinidae; genus Stenella; species Stenella coeruleoalba. The sequence continues at coordinate 69,697,980 of NC_137154.1, forward strand.
TAATGTTTGTAAAGTGCTTAACATAGTGCTGGACTCATAAGTAGTGTTTAATACATTATAGCCATTATTAATGAAACTTACAAATTGTCAAAGTTGGTTGGCCATGCCCTACATGTAGTTAAATGTAGTACTTATAAAATTATAAAATTTATTGCAGAACTCAGCTCCACTGATTTCTGAGAGTGTCTCCCACCCCTACCAGCACAGGACTTAATCTCTTCCGTTCTCTCATGGCACAAATATTTGTTAAGTACCAACTTTGTGTCAGGTGCAAGATCAGGTACAAGTGACAAGCCTTCTCCCTGACGCCATGGGGTTCCCAGGCCTCAGAAATTTAATTTCTATGCCTTTTAGACCCACGTTCCCCCTACTGAAACCCCAGGCCTGAGCCCCTGTAGACCCATGGATCTACCTATTTTTTTCCACCAAATCAGAGACCAGAAGGATTGTTTTTTGTTTTTTGGGTTTTTTTTTGCAGTATGTGGGCCTCTCGCGGTTGTGGCCTCTCCCATTGCAGAGCACAGGCTCCGGACACACAGGCTCAATGGCCATGGCTCACGGGCCTAGCCGCTCCACGGCATGTGGGATCTTCCCGGACTGGGGCACGAACCCGTGTCCCCTGCATCGGCAGGCGGACTCTCAACCACTGCGCCACCAGGGAAGCCCCAGAAGGACTGTTTTAACATGAAGGATGGCACAGTAAACTGTGGCCAAGCCCACAACTTCGTTCTTAGATTTTGAGATCACCTGAATGTAAACATGAGTGAAGCAGACACATCCAAAGAGCTAGAAAGGAACTCTTCGCAAAACTCTCTCTTCTCAGGGGTACCAAACCAAGAGTTCCCCAAGATTCTGTCATCATTACTGGCATCAAACGTTTGCCGAGCATGAGCTGTGTGCAAGCTGACCGTCCTGTGTTGAACCCCAAGAACACTTTACATTTTTCAGGTCTGTTTCAAAACATGTCCTCTTCTCAGCAGCAGTGAGGTGTCAAGGAGGCCCCTCTCTCCTCAATGTATTAATGAAGGTGTTAGGATCCAAAAAGAGAGCTGTTCAACATGCCAGGCCCTGTGTCAGGCATCTTATACACATTCTCTCATTTAATGTTCATGCCCTGCCAGGTAGGTCATATTATCTCGAATTTGCAAGATGAGATACCTGAGGCCAGAGAGGGTACTTTACCCAAGGTCACACAGGGCATCGATGGGAAAGCCACAGCTGGAACCCAAGCCTCCAATTTCCAATACCAAATACTGGCTCCTAGGCCCTGGGGTCCCTCATTCACACATTCTTTGGGATAAAGTACCTGTGATGAACGTTTTTATGCAGTCTGAGTAAAAGCTTTCTAGAGATAGATACTATTACTTAAGCTATGACTGTGGATTTCAGTTGCCTATATTTTCTGTAAATGTATTTATAGAAATTACAAAATTGCCTAAGTGCCTGATTTGTGATACAATTATATTTTCCCTCCCTTCCCTTCTTCTTGCCAATGCACACCATTATCACCATTTTGTGTTCCTTTTTGCCATGGGAGAGGAAGCTATTGGAAGTGGCATTAAAACAAGCCTGACAACAGAATTGCAAAGAATCACTGAAGTGGTGTTAGCGTTAATCCCAAGAGGTATTAGCTGCTTCGTCTTCCACTTTCCCCACAGGGAGAGACCCTGCAAGTACCAAGGACACATCAGGAAGAATATTGTGGAGAGAGAGGTAAAGAGAAAGGATGGAAATCATCAACAAACTGAACAATGGCCAATAGTCAAAATCCTGTCAGGTAAATACTAGGAGGAAGTGAAACAAAACACATCCTGAATTGGAGGTGGGGCAGACCCCTGTTTCCCTTCACCTTGTTCCTGATGCAGAGATTACAAAACGGGAGTGTGACCTCCTTGGAGTTTGGGAGGCTCTGGAGGGTTATAGGAGCCAGTGAGGAGTGGAGAGAGGGAGGGGAAACAACTCACTGAGTACTTACTAAAGTTCTAGGCATTTAATAAGCTTTCATTTATAGAACTACTCAATAATCCTTCAAGGTTAATATAATCAACCAAATGCTATAGGTAAGGAAATTGAGGCTCATAGAAGTCTACCCATTTGCCCAATACTATGAGTAGTAGAAGTGGGATTCAGATCAGGTGTGTCTGACCCCAAGCCAGCTCTCTGAATTGCTATTATCTACAGACTCGTCTGTGCAGTTGATGGTTTGGATATAAGGGTAGGACCTGACATTGACCCCTCTCACTTTTAATTTTGTGGGGTTCAATGGGTCAAGGTAGTTTTTGATGGGGTTTGCCAGCCATGTGGTTAACTCTACATCCTAGGCTTGCACCATCTGCAAATTTTGTAAATAACAGTAAGTGCTATTAAACTAACATGGCAGCGAAGCGCTTGATAGTTGACACGACGCCTTGACATATGGTTGTTGACAACTCCTCCTCTTTCACCCCTTGTGCTAGGTTGTCCCTTCCTCCTTAGTGGCTGCAAGAAATAAGAAAATGTACTTGAGTATAACAATAGATTGTTGCAATTGCTGCAATCCAAATTCACTGTGTTCTGTGTTAAACTGAATTGTGGGTACCTACAGTTTGGTCTGACCAAATAGCACGCATGGCTTCCTTCCACTTCCAGTGCATTAGGAAGACTGAAGGGAAGCCTCTGTACCAGGTCACTCCTGAAAGATTTCTGAAATTCTACCTGCTCACTGTCTCATCCCACTGTACTGTATGTCAGTACCATATCAGAAAAGCAGGACTTCCTTTAGTCAATATAGAACAGAAATACCTAGCAGGTATGCTAACACTCTATAGCCTCACATGGAAATTCTCTCCAACATAAAACCCAGGTCTAAGAGTTCTTGCAAGAGAATTCAGTCCTGTTCCTCCTGAATAACCCGGTCTTTCTGTGACTGTCCTCCAGTCTTTCTGGAAAGCAGAGACATATGGCATCATCTTTGTTTCTTGCCAGGACAATGCCAAGACCTGCTGATAGCATCAGATTTCTCTGTGATGGACGGGTGGATTCCTGCTGTCCTTCCTGGAGAAGAGAAGCAAAGGGGCAGACCTGTGGAGCACAGAGGACATTAGGCCGAATCACAAAGCCAAGAAAGCACGGCCACAAACTGAGAATCCTCTCTCTGGTGTGTGTGGGAGGAGGATGGTGGGTGCTGGACCGAGACCAACAGTATTCTTAACTTGAGAAAGACTAGAACACAGTAGACCTACGTGTTGGGTCAAGTATGAGAAACTGGGCATCAAAGACTGTGGAAAGTTTGTTTCGTTCCATTCCTGATGATTCCCTTATTCGTTCACCTCTCATCTATTCATTTATTCACTTATTCTACAACCATGACTGCCTACCTACCATATTCCTAGAGAGAAGGCAGGGAAAGACCAGAGGATACGGATATAATCCCCCTGCTTCCTGGTGAGAGCTAAAGGGTTTACCTTCTAGATGCTTTCTTGCTTTTCCTCTCTCCTAAACACCCTGGCAATCGTCTGATTTTCTTATAATTTGTCTGAGCCTTACTCATCCACTATCCAGAGCACCATGTAAAAAAGAATGATAATAACAGATAACATTGCTTGGTGCTTTTTATATGTCGGGTAATGTTCTAAACATTTTAAGTAAACATTTTAAGTAAATTATTTATATACCATAAGAGTGTGATGAGATAGGTACTATTAATATGCTCATTTCCCAATAAGAAAGCCAAGGCATTGTGCAACGGTCATAGCACTAATACAAGGAGGAACTGAGATCTGCAGGCAGCTCCTCCTTATATTAGTGAAGTATTTGACCTTAGAGAAAATTTTAAATGTACAGTTTTCTTTGCTGACTTGAATGATATGATTTTAAACATCTTATAGTTGTTGCTAGTGGAAACTTTTTTTTTTTTGCGGTACGCGAACCTGTCACTGTTGTGACCTCTCCCGTTGCGGAGCACAGGCTCCGGACGCGCAGGCTCAGCGGCCATGGCTCACGGGCCCAGCTGCTCCGCGGCATGTGGGATCCTCCCAGACCGGGGCACGAACCCGTGTCCCCTGCATCGGCAGGCGGACTCTCAACCACTGCGCCACCAGGGAAGCCCAGGGGAGCCCAGGGAAGCCCTCTAGTGGAAACTTTTGAAAGCCTGTTCAGTACTAACCTCAGTCGTTAATGGCCCCTCTTTTAAGAAGGCTGTGATTAGTCCTCCACCAGCACGGAAGCAGCAGAAGAGACGAAGGTAGAATCCTCTAACTGGGAGTTGCTGGAGACTCTGGACAGAAAAGGGATTATGGAGAGCGAGGGCTCAGCAGATGCTGAGAGAGAAGCTGGGGTCAGCTGCTGTCGAGGAGATAATGAGTATGTACTGGGGAAGTATAGGCTGAGAAAATGAGAAGATTGATAAACAGGTGACTGCTGGCTGTGGCCAAGAGCAGGATTGGAGAACTGGTCTTAAGCTGAAGGTGAGAAGGAACAAAAAGGAAGCCTTTCAAAGCTGCACAGGTTTGAAAAACAAACAAACAAAAAAGCAGAGAATGAGAACATGTAGGTTTGTTTCTAAAGTGTTTCTAAAGTGTATGTGTGCTAAATATGTTTTAAAATGGTTTCACTCTGAATGACATCATACTTTAAAGATCTGCCTAGGAAGTGAAGGAGGAATATTTCATTGTATATATGTACCACATATTCTTTATCCATTCCTCTGTCAATGAACATTTAGGTTGCTTCCATGTCTTGGCTATTGGAAATAGTGCTGCATGTATCTTTTTGGATTATGGTTTTCTCAGGGTATATGCCCAGCAGTGGGATTGCTGGGTCATATGGTAGTTCTATTTTTAGTTTTTTAAGGAACCTCCATACTGTTCTCCATAGTGGTTGTACCAATTTACATTCCCACCAACAGTGTAGGAGGGCTCCCTTTTCTCCACACCCTCTCCAGCATTTATTGTTTGTAGACTTTTTGATCATGGCCATTCTGACTGGTGTGAGGTGACGCCTCATTGTAGTTTTTTTTTTTTTTAACATCTTTATTGGGGTATAATTGCTTTACAATGGTGTGTTAGTTTCTGCTTTATAACAAAGTGAATCAGTTATACATATACATATGTTCCCATATCTCTTCCCTCTTGCATCTCCCTCCCTCCCACCCTCCCTATCCCACCCCTCCAGGCGGTCACAAAGCACCGAGCTGATCTCCCTGTGCTATGCGGCTGCTTCCCACTTGCTATTTACCTTACGTTTGGTAGTGTATATATGTCCATGCCTCTCTCTCGTTTTGTCACAGCTCACCCTTCCCCCTCCCCATATTCTCAAGTCCGTTCTCTAGTAGGTCTGTGTCTTTATTCCTGTCTTACCCATAGGTTCTTCATGACATTTTTTCCCCTTAAATTCCATATATATGTGTTAGAATACGGTCTTTGTCCTTCTCTTTCTGACTTACTTCACTCTGTATGACAGACTCTAGGTCTATCCACCTCATTACAAATAGCTCAATTTCGTTTCTTTTTATGGCTGAGTAATATTCCATTGTATATATGTGCCACATCTTCTTTATCCATTCAACCGATGATGGGGACTTAGGTTGTTTCCATCTCCGGGCTATTGTAAATAGAGCTGCAATGAACATTTTGGTATTCATTTTAGTTTTGATTTGCATTTCTCTGATAATTAGTGATATTGAGCATCTTTTCATGTGCTTTTTGGCCATCTGTATGTCTTCACTGGAGAAATGGCTATTTAGGTCTTCTGCCCATTTTTTTTTTTTTTTTTTTGGCAGTACGCGGGCCTCTCACTGTTGTGGCCTCTCCCGTTGCGGAGCACAGGCTCCGGACACGCAGGCTCAGCGGCCATGGCTCACGGGCCCAGCCGCTCCGCGGCATGTGGGATCTTCCCGGACCAGGGCCCGAACCCACGTCCCCTGCATCGGCAGGCGGACTCTCAACCACTGCGCCACCAGGGAAGCCACTTCTGCCCATTTTTTGATTGGGTTGTTTGTTATTTTGATATACAGTTGCATGAGCTGTTTGTATATTTTGAAGATTAATCCCTTGTCAGTCACTTCATTTGCAAATATTTTTTCCCATTCTGAGGGTTGTCTTTTCATTTTGTTTATGGTTTCCTTTGCTGTGCAGAAGCTTCTAAGTTTAATTAGGTCCCATTTGTTTATTTCTGTTTTTATTTTCATTACTCTAGGAAGTGGATCAAAAAAGATATTGCTGCAATTTATGTCAAAGAGTGTTCTGCCTGTGTTTTCCTCTAAGAGTTTTATAGTATCTGGCTTAAATTTAGGTCTTTGATCCATTTTGAGTTTATTTTGGGGTATGGTGTTAGAGAATGTTCTAATTTCATTCTTTTACATGTAGCTGTCCAGTTTTCCCAGCACCACTTATTGAGGAGACTGTCTTTTCTCCACTGTATATTCTTGCCTCCTTTGTCATAGATTAATTGACCATAGGTGTGTGAGTTTATTTCTAAGCTTTCTATCCTGTTCCTTGATCTATATGTCTGTTTTTGTGCCAGTACCATACTGTTTTGATGACTGTAGCTTTGTAGTATATTCTGAAATCAGAGTATCTGATTCCTCCAGCTCTGTTTTCCTTTCTCAGGATTCTTTTGGCTATTTGGGGTATTTTGTGTTTCCATATAAACTTTAAAGTTTTTTGTTCTAGTTCTGTGAAAAATGCCATTGGTAATTTGATAAGGATTGCATTGAATCTGTAGATTGCCTTGGGTAGTATAGTCATTCTGACAATATTGATTCTTCCAATCCAAGAACATGGTATATCCTTCCATCTCTTTGTGTCCTCTCCAATTTCTTTCATCAGTGTCTTATAGTTTTCAGAGTAGAGGTCTTTTGTCTCCTTAGGTAAGTTTATTCCTAGGTACTTTATTCTTTTTGATGCAATTGTAAATGGGATTGTTTCCTTAATTTCTCTTTCTGATCTTTCAGAAATTTATGATGTTAATTGTAATCCCCAGGGTAACCACTAGGAAAATAAGTAAAGAATATACAAAAAAGAAATGAGGAGAAAATCAAAGTGGCACCAAGAAAAAAATGAAAAAAAAGAAAAGAATTTGTAGGTTCTCTCTCCAATTCTGCCAAAAGATGCAAGAATTGCCCTACATTGGAATTTGACACATAGTCCATGGGCAAAATGAAGGTTCTCTGAACAGAAATTCAGCCCACATAAGACTTTTAGCAAAAATGTAATTTAAATAAATGTGAAGCATTATCTAAATAATAGGTATGACCCAGGAGCTTGATATGGTCTGAGCACATTTTCCACTGTTGCTGCTGTGAAACTGATGTCTAGTCTGATGTGGCAGGCCAGCATTCCTCTAAGTGTGATTGACAGAACACTCATGCCATGCTGTTCATGGCTATAATACACACAAGGGCTGCTGTGGTCAAATATGTTTGGAAATGCCGGGTTAAATGGAATTCAAGAAATGTCTTTACTACAGGATTCCTCAGAGTCTGTAAGACATTATGCATGTACACTGAGTCCTCAGGAAGTGGTGATAGCTTGAATATTTCCCAAACTCTTTGGTCGTGAAAAGAATCTCATGTGTTAGAGACTGGAGCTTCAGGGAACACCCTTTAGGGAATGGTGTAGGAAGGAGTTAAGCATAATACAGAGGTTTTCTATACCTCGCTTTCTTTATGACCATAGTTGGGGTGATTGATAGTATTTAGGATTGCTGTGTGATAACCTGAGTGACATACTTAGCTCAGTCCTGCCACATGGCAGGCACTCAATACTTTGCAGATTTTATTATAAGATTTAAGTGTCAAGGAATAAGTCAGTAGATTTTTTACCTGCTTAATGTAAAACAGGGGAGCACAAACTTAGAAGTTAGATAGACCAAGACTCAAATACGTGTTAATCGCTCACCACTGATTGTGGACTTTAATAAGTTCTACAAACTACCTTTATAACAACACCTAGATTAGTGTTTGATTGAATCAAAGAGACCAATAACTTGGACAAGCTGACATAGAAAACTGACCACCACAGTCCACTCTTGTCAACTTGGCACCTATACACAACTTAAATCATACTTAATCTCCAAGAAAGACAAAGTCATACTTTCACATGATACAACTATCCTATGTACAACCAAAAATATGCTAATCCATTCCCCAGAAAAGGCTGCAGATCCTTGAGTGGTGTTCACTCTTCTCCTTTGACATCCTGCGATATACATCTTACGTTAGATGATAAGGAGATAAGACCTTGAGCAACTCAATTAACCTCTCTGAGATCATCTGTAAAAGGGGTTTATAATACTTATGCATGGTTATTTGCTCATTCTTTCAGCAATCATTTGTATTAATCAATATAAACTACATAGTATACAGCATTGAACTAGACTAAATCGTTGTGCTTGACTAGCAGACAAGGCAATGAGATGAGGTCTATCAAGAGTTTGGTTACAGGACCTGGAACAGAGTGATGCTTGAGAAACCTCAGTTGACTTCCCCTTCTTCTTGGAATGGGAATAACCACAGTCCATAGCCTCTCAGAATAACCACAGTCCATAGCCTGTGTCTTTTCACTCTACCCAAAGGGACCATTCATCCTACAGTAGAAACAGCCCCAGGAAACTTCTTCCAGATCCAAAGAAACCACCATGCCAGGGAATTTGGAGAAGCTAAGAGAATTTCTACATTTCTGCAGGTGGGTGCAGTGTTTTATCTTTAAGGACAATACAGCGAGATGACTCAATGGCTCCTCTTAAGCCCCAGTATCCATGGCAACCAGACATTCCACAGGCTTTGATCAAAACAGAATCATCAACTCAAGTATGAGGAGACATTTAGTAAGCTAAAATCTAGTTTTGTAATATTTACAACCATTAACATTATCCAGAGAACTTAGTCTTAAGTAAACATAAAACATTCAACAGCTTCACATGTTATATCATATTGACTTATAATAGAGGTCATTGAAGAATCATAAAATATATTTTTCTAGCAATGGTAACTGCTTAATTGTTGCATTACCAGAAGGCAATATACCCATAGTCTTTTGGAAAACTGATTTTCCCCCTCTCTAGCATTTCATTTATAGGCACAAGGGCATAAAGAGTCAAATATTTGTCACCTTAAAACTATTTGCTTCCCACTGCTTTCTTTCTATAAACCACAAAACACATATGGACCTTCCAACCCTTCTATGTATTTTCTCAGACATTTTTAATGTAAGACAAAGACATAAAGATTAAAACAATCTAGAAAGATGTATATTTTCTTTAATCTATGAAATATAAACTGATCCAATTCCATTCTTTACACATGAAATTGTGTACTAAGAGAGATTGTGCCTAAGAGAAAAACAATTTGCCAAGCCACATGGTTAATAGAGCTGCAGGGAGTCAGAAAGATGACAAGTTATCTAGTCAGAAGTGAGAGGTGAATGAGGGTGGAAAAACAACTTTTTTTTAAAGGATGAAAATCCACAAGCCTGCACATCACATACACATAACACTTATAACTGTGACCATCACAATCACACTGAGGTTTCCCAGAATTTTTCCTGGTATGCTTCTTTGTAAAAATGAATCATATGAGAGAAGCTTTCTTACCAAAGAAAATCACTTGTTCATTTTACAAATTCCTACTGAGTGTCTACTGTGTACCAGGCACCGCAGTTACAGCTGTGACACTGAACTTACAACAACAGTCTCTACTGGCTCAGGGGCTTTAGTCTAACTGGAAACAAACACAGAGGCCAGCAGGCAATTCCACCAGAGTGCGGCGTCCTGAGAGAGGTGACCCAAGGGCTGTGAGAGCACCAGGAAGGACACCTAATCCAGACATGGGCCTCTCTGAATGTGAACCTCTCTAAATGGAGACCTAAAAAAAGAAGGCATCAGCTAAGGGAAGGTATTAAGAGTGTGGAGGATGAGGGGGAGGTCCCAGCTGAACGGGGAAAGCATGTGTGCAGGCCTGGAGCGACAGTGATCACAGTATGTTGAAAGTATTAAAGATAGTTCCCTTTAGCTGGAGTTTGGGACCCTGTCTCTTTCTCTCACCGGGGAGGCTAGGATGATGGGTACAATTCAAAGGCTGATACCAGCTTCAGCTCACATCCCGTAGATGGTGGGATGGGGGAGATGGAGGGGGGATGCAGTGACGCTAGTGAGCAGCCATGCCTGGACAGGCGTGGACCACATGTATCATAACACACTGGACCATGTGTATTATAACCACGCAAAATTGTCCCAGCCTAAAAGAAACACATGCAGGTGTGTTTCAATCCTCTGCGAGGAGCTACTGAGAGGTTTGTTCCTGTTCAAACGTACTTTCAGTTTTAAACATACCAGGCTGGCAGGATGGGACCTTCCAAGGATGGGTGTTGGAAAGTAAACTACGAGGAAAGCACTGTCCATGGGCTCAGAAGAACTGGATGCTACAGACAGGTGCAGGCCCCTGTGGACTATCAGGCCTGGCACAGAGCTCTCACTCATTAACTCAGAGGCTCTCCTGTGCACCATAAACTGTGCTAGGGGCTAGTGACAGAAGGACAAGGTAAAGTCCTCACCCTCAGGGAACTCAGGACAAAATGGGGAGGCAAGCAAATCGGCAGAAGTTTATACTCCCTTGTAATAAATGCAATACTCAAAAGAAGTTCAGGGCTTCCCTGGTGGCGCAGTGGTTGAGAGTCTGCCTGCCGATGCAGGGGACACAGGTTCGTGCCCCGGTCCGGGAAGATCCCACATGCCACGGAGCGGCTGGGCCCGTGAGCCATGGCTGCTGAGCCTGCGCGTCCGGAGCCTGTGCTCTGCAACGGGAGAGGCCACAGCGGTGGGAGGCCCGCGTACTGCAAAAAAAAAAAAAAAAAAAAAAGAAGTTCAGAAAGCCATGTTGTCTACACCAAGGAGGGGCAAAGGCAGGCTTTCTAGAGATGATAATGCCTGAGTGAAGCCCTAAAGGCTAAGAAGCTGAGTGAAGAAGCAGGGACAGGTCGTTCCTGGCAGACGGGACTGCAGGTGCAAAGGTCCAGAGCAGTGGCACGTTTGGAGAGCAGCAAGTCGTCCAGCATGGTGAGCCTGCAGGGTGAGGATGGGAATGGGAGGGAGAGGGGTCAGTAGTAACCACTGGCCAGACCATGAAGGGCCTTGCAAGTGTTTGCATGAGGTGTGGTAGAGGAAGAGGAGTCCAGGACACCTCCAGGCCTATGGCCTGGGTGACTAGGGGTATAGGGTCTCATCAACCAGCTTGGAAAAGCAGATTGAATGGGGGGATAAGAACAGGTGGGTCATGTTGAATGTAAAGTACCTGTGGAAAATCCAAGTAAAATACTACTGGATTTTAACTATTGGGGGTGGAGGGGGTAAAAAGCAAGAGGGAGAGAGAAACAGAGATCACATATACACATAAATACACACACACATTCACACACACACACACACACACACGTCAGGACTGAGCTCAAGAAAACACTCAAACACACATGGAGGAAATGGAGGCCACCGAGGAGACCGAGAAGGAAAAGTAGGACAGGGTAAGCCCTGGGAATCAATAAAAAGGTGAGTTGCAAGAAGGCAGGAGGGATACCATTGGTCAAAGGCAGCTGAGAGGTCAAGTGGGCTATGGACTGACCCTTCCCATTGGATAGAACAGTTTGAAGGTTGCTGGTGAACTTGGCGAGAGTGGATTCCATGGGGTGGTGAGTAGGACTGAATGGCAGTGGTTGATGAATGTGAGGTGACACAGAGGAACCATAGGGAACATGAACAGCTGTTATAGGAAGCATGTCTGGGAAGAGAAAGAGACAAGTTGGTGGCTTCACCTTTGGTCAAGGGACAGTTGGAAGGAGGGATCCTGGGAGGACTGGAAGAGAAAATGATGGAGTTCAGTTGCACATGGTAAAACTGCATGTAAAACTTAGTAGTAACCCTGTCTGGTGGACCCAGCAGCAGCCTGGGTTGAATGTAACAACGGGACATTGGCACCAGGGAAACTTCACACTGAAGAGAGAAGGAGCTAGCAATACAAGTAGAAAAATAAACAGGCAAATAAAGATACTTGTTGTATGCAATCTTTCTCCCATCTCTGATTTTCAGCTAGTCTCTTTCCCATAGGATTTTGATGTTATCTATCTGTCTCCTCTTATCTGGACTCTCTTCAACACCTGATAGCTTTCACACTCATTTCCTCTGCTGTGATTAGACCTAAAAAGGGGCCTTCTTCAAGTGGTGATGAAAGGTCCGAGCAGTAACACTCTGAAATCTCACAGAAATCATCAGAAACTGAAGATGGTCCAATCTGAAAGCCTGAGGGTGAGGGAGAAAAATCAGAAGGGAGAGGGAAGGCAGATGGGAGACAGAGTGAGAGAGGAGATGGGTAAGGAGAGGGGGAGGCAAGAGGAAATGGAGAAGTTACTTTAAACTAGAGGGGAGAAGGGTAGGTAAGGATAGAATGAAGGAATGGGAAGGGAGAGAGTGAAGGAGAGAAGGGAAGGGCAGGGGAGAGATGGGGGCCAAGGAGGGAGAGATGGATGGAGAGAGGAAGGAAAGAAGAGAGAAGTCACTTCAAACCAGAGATGAGAAAGACAGGTGAGGTGAGGATAAAGGAGAGTGAGGAAGAGGCCGGGGCAAGGAGAAGAGCTAGGTCAGGTTAAACCAGGGAAGTGTCTGAATTGAAAGTGTTTTTAAGAAGTGCAGTGTTGGGCTTCCCTGGTGGCGCAGTGGTTGAGAATCCGCCTGCTGATGCAGAAGACACGGGTTCGTGCCCCGGTCCGGGAAGATCCCACATGCCGCGGAGCGGCTGGGCCCGTGAGCCATGGCCGCTGAGCCTGCACATCCGGAGCCTGTGCTCCGCAACAGGAGAGGCCACAACAGTGAGAGGCCCGCGTACCGCAAAAAAAAAAAAAAAAGAAAAAAGAAAAAGAAATGCAGTGTTTCTCCTACTCAAGTGCTCCTCATGTACTCAGCATGCATGTTTGACTGGGCACTCTGGACCAGGCACTGTTCGCTCCTGTGAGCACTGCTGAGCCTGCCCCAAGCTGCTCGCAGCTAAGAGGCAGGGGCCAGCTGCAGGCAGGTGTTCACAATGACAAGCGGTTAAGTGCTGTGACAGCAAGACCCCAAGGGAACATCTCGCCTAGCCCTGGGGGACCACACAAACTTCCCTGAAGGGAAGCCATCCCTGAGGGGTGAGCAGGGGTAAAAGCCAGGCCGAGAAGACAAGTAAGAGAGCAGGACAATTACAGACCAGCAGGAGAAATGAATGCCCAGAGTGCAGGTGAGAGAAAAGACAACAGATTGGTATGGAAAAGTAAATAGGGACCAGATTAACCAGGGTCCGTGTGCCATGTTAAGGATTTGGGGCTTATTTTAAGCCTTGAAGTGTCTTACACATGCGAGTATGATAACCATCTTTACCTTTTGAAAAGCTAATTCTGAAAGAAAGAAAAAAAAAGCTGCAGACAAATGTTGAACTCTGGTTAACGATATGCATGCTTGAATTTTTTAGGAGGAAGTACACAGATGTCTGCCCTGTACTTCGAAATGCATGAAAAATAAGATGGGTGGATGACTAGAGGGCTGGATGGTTGGCTAGATGTGTGACAAAGAAAATAGAGTAAAATACGGGACACATAGTTTCTCGAGGCAGAAGCCCAACATGTTCCCCTTTGCCTGGCAAAGCAATAAAGCTGTCCTTTTCTACTTCACCCAAAACTCTGTCTCCGGGATTTGATTTGGCACTGGTGTACAGAGAGGCTGAGCTTTTGGTAACAGTCCTGCCTCACTTTGGAGAATAGACACCGAATTGGAAATATTTCTGAGTTCCAAGTCATAGATCTGAGTCTTTTATGATTAAAATCTCAATCCCTTGGTCTGCCATTTTGGTGTACTTCTACATCTTTTGGGGGGACACAATTTAACCGATGATATATACCCACAGAACAAAGTTTTAAAAACCAACTGTCTGGTTTTGTGTAAATGACATTTGTGTCTTCAGATAAAGTTCCAATGACTGCATCACACACACATTCAGAAACTACTGTATCCCAAATAAATTAGATAAAAGATAATATTCTCTAAAAAAAATGTTGTAGGTGACTCAAAAAGTCACTCCAGGGCTTCCCTGGTGGCGCAGTGGTTGAGAGTCCGCCTGCCGATGCAGGGGACACGGGTTCGTGCCCCGGTCCGGGAGGATCCCACATGCTGCGGAGCGGCTGGGCCCATGAGCCATGGCCGCTGAGCCTGTGCGTCCGGAGCCTGTGCACCGCGACGGGAGAGGCCACAACAGTGAGAGGCCCGCGTACCGCAAAAAAAAAAAAAAAAAAAGTCAATCCATTTGATGATGACACTGTGTGATAGTTAATTTTATGTATCAACTCAGATGGGCCACAGGCTGCCCAGATTAAATGTTAATTCTGGGTGTGTCTGCAAGTGTGTTTCTGGATGAGATTAGCATTAGAATTTGTGGACTCAGTAAAATAGATTGCCCTCCCCAATGGGAGTGGGCATCATCCAGTCTATTGAGGGCCTAAATAGAACAAAAAGTGGAGGAAGGAGGAATGTGCTCCTTTTTTCTGCCTTACTGATTGAACTGGGACATCTCTTCCTGACCTCAGACTGAGATGTACTCCATTGATTTCCCTGGTTTTCAGGCTAAATTATACCACCTGCTTTCCTGGGTCTGCAGCTTGTAGATAGCAGATCATGGGACTTCTTGGCCTCAGTAACTGCACAAGGCAATTCCTCAAAATCTCTCTCTCTCTCTCTCTCTCTCTCTCTATATATATATATATATATAATATATACATATACACACACACATACATTCTATTGATTCTGTTTTCTGGAGAACCCTAATACACACTGATATTAAAAATTCATTAAAAAAAGAAAGAAAATAGAGTAAAATGGTAATGGCAAAATCTAAGTGGTGGCTATATGGGAGTTTGTTGAAAAATTCTCTCAACTCTCTTTATATTTAAAATTTTTTATAATAAAATCCTCAGATATTAGATCATTCTGGCTGCTGCTTGGATAAAGCTTCAGAAAGGGGCAACGGACTCCGTTAGGGGGTTGTTGGCAGTAATGGAGGCAAGAGATGGGCAAGGCCCAGATCGGAGGGAGAGAAACTGGGATTAAAGCATTGGAATTCAACAGGTGTTTAGAAAGTTAAATCAATCACTTTGGTAATGGGATGATGGATATAGAGGGAAGGAAGAGGGTGAGATAACAGCAGCCCCGTTTTACCTACCTTAGCTACAGACCAATTACAAGTTGAGACAAGGATGGTTTTGGGGTCTTTGGGGCGAGAGGAAGGAGTCATAAGATCCACTAAGAACTCCAATGACCAATGTCCTCTCCGCTGGCCTCTGACCTCGGGTTCAGGAAAATTCCTAGCACTAGCTCTTTGCTTTCTGAGTCTGTTCTGGAAGTCTGTGGGCTTCAGCACCATGGGCGACCTGGGGTGTAGGGAGCAGAGCATTACTGCTGCCGGCCTTGTGCTGTGGTCCCAAATCAGAGGTTGGGGTGCTCCTTCGCTGCTCTGCCCTCCGCCGCCTCCCTCAGAACCCTCCAGACGCCACTCTAGCTCTGCTGTTGGCAACGTAAGTGTCCTGTTTTGTTTAAGAACAAAATCGCTTGTGACCAGCAGGTTCAAACGGCTTCATCCGCGGCCAGCTTTGGTTTATCAGCCATCTGTCAGAAAGCAGATCTCTCTGGAAGACTCGATCACAATAAGGCAAAAATGAGTTTTCCTCAAGGGCCGCAAACTGCCTTTCTGGGAGCACAGGTGTCAGCCTGGCCCGAGAAGCAGCTCTGCGATCCCTCCCGTCCTCCCTCCCCTGGCACCTGCGCTGGCTATCATTTCAGCTCGTTTCCTACAGCCTTGTCCCAGCAACCGCCGGCACACTCCCCCTCGTCCTCCATCCCTCTGTGTGAAGGATGTTTACCAGAGGACCTGCTTTTCCATTTCAGTAATTAGAGCTGCACTTCATTGCTGGATTCCTGTCCCCACCATGGCCACAGCCATCTGACGATTAATGTTAAACCCAAACTCTCTTACCTCGTCAAGCCTTAGGGCCTCCTGAATATTTGTGATGCCTTGAACAAGACACTCACACCTGCTCTTCCCCTGGACGCTGCGGGGATATACCCGGGTTGCTTGGTACCAGACCCTAAAAAAGGAGGCTTCTGACTCTGTTTAAGGCAGGAATATGGGAGGCTGGGCTGTAATCATTTCTCTTCTTAGATAAAGCCCACACATGTCTCCCAACATACAATCTGATTATGGAATTTGACTTTTTTTGTTTTTTTAAAAAGACTTGACTTGAGACCCAGACAGCATCTACCCTTTCAGTCCTAGAGGTCTTCCCCTCACCTGATCCTCATGCACCAGGTATGGAGTCATGGCTACTTGAGTTCAGATCCCAGTTCTGCCACTCCCCAGCTGAGCCTCAGTTTCCCCACAAGTAAAATGGGGGAGGGCGTTCACTCGGGGGGTCATTGTGAGGAGTAAGCCAGACCATATACTGAAGGCTCCAGCCCGGTGCCTGGGTCCTTCATGGTGCTCAGAACTCAGTGGCTGGGATGACCCAGGTGTGGCGAATGTAATTTTCCAGCACGATGATTAATTCATGTCTGCACATCACTTACGTAGCTGAACAGCGTGCTTTCTTCAATTACAAAATGCTTTTATTGTGCTTCAATTTCCTGTGTATTTTCCTGCTTCAATTTTCTGTGTATCAAGAAAACGCCGGTGACTTTGGCTACTTCTCTTTGGAGAGGGAAATTGTTACAAGAAACAAGCAAAAAAAAAAATGGGCTCCTTTTCCATCATCTTTGAGACTCTCCTAAGTGTCCTGGCCAAGTTTCCAGCCTCTCCTTAGCTGAGGGGGGTGCTCCTGTGAAGTTCATCACTGCTGAGGACACTTGCAGAGTCTCTCACAGGACAGCGGTCTCTGCATGCTAACGGAGGCCATTTCCTGGGTTTGGAGGGACTTTTTTGGTTTTGTTTGCTTTGGCTTGGGACATACATTTAAATCCTTGGGTCCCTGAGGCCCCATTTCATCTCTGCATCACTGGGCTGCCAGTCTCCACTCCAGCAGGAAGCCCAGCTCCTGTGGGCTGAGAGAAGATATCACCACCGTTACAACCCAGGTGGTCCATGGCAGGTAACTGAGCTGACGAAGGGGCAGGTAGAGCTTTGGAATGGGGCTGAGAGAGAAAGGCTTCGTAGGATAAAAGGATAAGAATAAAAACCATTTAGATTTATCTTTGCCAGGCTTGATGCCAAGTCCTTTTCAGGAACTTTCTCTTTCTTTTCTTTTCCCCAACAGTCCCATCATAACAGCCCTTTCTACCGGTAAAGAAACGGACAGAGAGTTTAAGGCATTTTCTCAAGGTCGGCCAGCTAGTGAGCAGCAGAGCTGAGAGCAGAACTCAGTAGCTGACTACAGAGCACAGGACCTTACCCTCTATGGGGTCTGTTTCTCTGGGAAAGCGAAACCCTCCTGACTGCCCACAGAAGGCCCCAACACGTGGGTAAGACGGATGCTGTTAACCGGAGCCACCTGGGACTCTGCTCCTGCACCTGGACCCAGCAGGAACCGGGGGGGTAATAAATAGGCAGGATCCTAGGCGTTTCCTCAGCCTCACAATCTCTGGAGGGGGGAGAGCGCCGCTCCGGCTTTGAAAGTGAGTATGAAGCAAATGCTAGAAGAGGCGGCATTTTCCTCTGTTCCCCTGACGCACCTGATTCTTTGAGATACCCCGTGGCCGCGGCCGTGCTGGAAACTGGAGCTGCAGGGACAGAGCAGCTTTAGATTTAAGCTCAAAGATGGGCTCAGGAGGTGGAACTAGCGTCTCCCCCTCCGATGCCTGAGGCTCTCAACTTGAGGTGAGCCACAGGTTTTCAGGTTCATCCCGACGAGTCCACAGCCGGTTCCTGAGTGGCGTCGGGCCTGGGCTCCTGGGTGGGTGACGGCTGTGGGGGATCATGGGGTACTTGTTTTTTTTTTCTCTTTCTACTCTCTCCCATTACGAGAACTACCCAGGGCAGAGTGGGAAACAGGGCACGACAGACATCAAGGGAAAAGCCAGCCTTCTCATTCCGGTAACGGGGACCAGCTTTGGATGTGGAAGACTCAAGGTGGCTCACGCCTGGGCATGCTCCCTGGCTGTGAGATGCCAGCAAGGCCACCGGGCGCCCGGCTGCCTCAGCCTTGGGCTCAGGCTGGGTTTGAGATGGGTTGAGGCTGGTGGAGGCGGACCACTGCTCTAGGGGAAAGGACTCTGGCCACAGGGAACTGGGGAGGAGGCCAGATGCTTGAGGAGCTGTGGGCCTTGTGTGGACCTTTCAGAGGGGCCGGAGTTAGCGTTAGGGTTGGCACTCTATGGGGTAAGGATTGCATTTGTCACACTATCCAGTCCCACTGCGCCTTTGGCCCCATGTAGAATCTGGTTACGGAGCCTTTGTTCAGTTACTCAAGACCAAAGCTCTGAATTCGCAGCCCATATGTCACTGAGTTAGAAAGTCTGCCTCTGAGTGGAGAAGGGCCAGGGAAAGTTCCCCCAGGGAAAGCTGGAACCGTCCTACCCGTGACCCTCCTCCACCTTGGGGCTGATCTCTTCCCCTCCCTGGCCTCAGTTTCTGCATCTGTAGGTGGTTAGGGGTGAGTGTCAGACCTCACTGGATAGTTTATGACGCTGCCTCAGATAAAGGTTCTAGAAGCAGCCAAAGTATCACGGTCGCTTGAGGGAGGCTTGAAGCCCATGCCTGCTCCCAGGGATGACGGAGGGCCTGGAGTGAGGTGTCCTCTCCGTCACAGGCTGAGCTCCTCTCTGCGGCAGGCCATGGGGTGTTGGTGGCAGCTCCTGCTGGGGCTGTGGGCAGTCCCACCCACGTGGGCTGGGCGCGAGCTGCTCAACATCTGCATGAACGCCAAGCCCCACAAGCCAGCGCCCAGCCCGGAGGCCAAGCTCTACGAGGAGGTATGGAAGCCGGAACTGGCACGGGGTGCAGGGTGGCTGGAGGCTTCTTAGATCAGGGAAGGGACACAAAGGCTAAGACGGCTTCTGAATCCCTATCCATTTGACTCGTTTGGTTCCCTAGGTTGGGTTTTGGCAAAGGCCACTGGAGTGGGGGGGCTAATTGCCAAATGATTTACTATTTTCATCCCTGAGCTGCACGGCCACTCAGGGAGCAGGGGCAGGTGATGATCCTGGAGACTCATAGATATTCAGCCTAGATTCCAACAAGCAAGTTCCCCTCCTCTGCCCTCCCACCAGCAGGCCCTGGAAAAAAATAAGACTTAAGGGACCGCTCCCCAAGTCCCTAAAGGCAATTGACAGGGATGAGGGAGGAGGGGCATGGCTGGCATGTACCTATGAGCCCTTCTCAGCTGCAGGTGCCCTGCCCCAGTGCAACCTCACATTCCCCTGGGTCTTGGGGACAACCCTGCTACCGCCCCCCCAGGATCTGAGACGTTGAAAGCCCCATTCCTAGGGGACTCACAGTCTGTTGCGCGGAGGCCAGTGTGCAGGTGCCCTTTGGGTGTGAATATTGACAATTTATCAGCATTCCTTCTATCCAGCGGTCGCTGGCCTAAAGGCATCCCACTTGCCGGGTCCTCTTCTAGGGGACATTTTTACCTTTCTGGCCCAGACGCTCATCAACCCTCTGCCCCTACTCTCCATGCCTTTTGCCTCTTCATCCACCTTCAGTGCATCCCCTGGAAGGACAGTGCCTGCTGCACGGCCAACACGAGCTGGGAAGCCCACCTGGACGTGTCCCTGCTCTACAACTTCAGCTTGGTTCACTGCGGATTGATGATGCCGGACTGTCAGAAGCACTTCCTGCAGGCCATCTGCTTCTACGAGTGCTCCCCCAACCTGGGGCCTTGGATCCGGCGGGTGGGAAGAAGTGGGCGGGGGTGGGTGGACAGGAGACATGTCCATCAATGCCCTGTTCGTAAGAGCCTGAGCTGCAGGATGCTAGCAGGAACAGGAGATGCTGTCCCCCCTACGGACAAGAGCAGAGTCAGAAGCCGCTGTGGGGGACACAGATGGAGAGGAAGTCACCTCTGGCCCTAGAGAATGGCATGCATGCAGAGTGGTCACAGGAGAGCAGCAGGATGGAGGGACAGTTTGAGTCACATCTTCTGTTTGTAGGAACAGGGCTGTGTACAAACTATTTAACCCAGCCTCAGTATTCTCATTTGTAAAATGATATTTAGTGACATCATAAGAGAATATGTTCCGATGGTACCTGACCCAAGTTCCATTGCAGCTACTGATAGTCCTCAAATGGGTGCTCGTATAATTCTCGTCTCTTGCTATGCCCGCACTCAGCTGGACCCGCGTGGGCAGGCAGAGCGGATTCTGGACGCGCCCCTGTGCCGGGAGGACTGTGAACAGTGGTGGGCTGACTGCCGCACATCCTACACCTGCAAATCCAACTGGCACGGCGGCTGGACCTGGAGTCGGGGTGAGTGATGCTAAGCAGGGCCCGGGAGGGCAGGCGCAAGCCCTCTGCTCCCCCGGGGCAAATGATGGGGATGTGAGGACAGGAGTGGGTAAGTTGTCCGTGCCTGGATCTCCCCTCAGGGAAGCCCCGCTGCCCTGCCAGGGCCCTCTGCCACCCTTTCCTGCATTACTTCCCCACCCCGGCTGACCTATGTGAGAAGATCTGGAGCAACTCCTTCAAGGCAAGCCCGGAGCATAGGACCAGCGGGCGGTGTCTGCAGAAGTGGTTCAAGCCTGCCGGGGGCAACCCCAATGTGGCTGTGGCCCGCCTCTTCGCCAGCCCTGCCTCGTCCTGGGGGCTCTCTGACACGCTCCTGGCTTTCTCTCTGTTCCTGCTGCTTCTTTCCCGAGAGCTGCTCCTCCTTGCACACACTCCTGTGCTCCCCCAGCTGTGGAGCCTCCTTCCTTAGGACCTTCCTGAAACGAGCAGCACGGGCTGGGGGCTTGTGCCTGAGCCTCCCAGGTTCGGTTCTGCTCTGCTGCACCTTCCTGGCCTGGAAGGCAGCTGGGGGCTGGGAAGCCACAGGTGACCATCCCCTCCTGTCTTAAGGATGGGGGACTCTGAGGTGGGACTGAAGGCCCTTCTCATCCAGTGCACACCCACCCCCTACCCAGTAGAGCTGATGGTGACTGCCCTGGCCTCCCCTCCCACGATGGTGTCTCCAACAACACAGCAGTCGACCTTTCCTTCTGCCTGACCCACTCTGTCCTAGCTCTATGGTCAGGGGTTGGGCTGCAAGAAGCAGAGCCGGTTTGCCCTCTGCACGGAAATCTCCTAGTTGGTTGTTACTTTCCTAATGATGATAAACGTCTTAACACATGCCAGGCCCTCTCTTACATCCTCACAACAGCTCTCTGGTGGGAGTGCTTTCAACACTCCCTTTTCTTCAATAAGCAACACACCATAAAAAAGACCCAAAGCCGGGACAGCCGTGGTGCCACCCAGACCATCGGCTTTGTTTTGGGCACCAAGATTGAAGCAGCTGTCTCAGGTGCTTTCGGCTTCCCCTCTTCTTTTTAACTCCGGAACCGCAACATGCTGGTCTGAAATGCTGGAAACTTAAGTTCTAATGTCTTTATACCACTTTCTGTATGACTTTTGGCAAGTCCTTTGACCTTCATTTAAGACTGTCGTGGTTTCCCTCTGCTGGAGGAATGAGAAAGTTTGGACCAGATGATTTTAACTTACGAAAAGAAAAGGAAAAAGGCAGTGCGGTTGTTTTTTGGGATACAGACTGTGCTTCTCGGGCAGTGCCGTGTCCTAAAGACTGAGGGAGAAGAGGCAGAACTGAACCCGAGAAGGGACATCAAGACAGCCTTCACATCCTGCTTGTAAGTGGACCGACAGCTGACGCACCCACTCAGAACCTTCTGGAGCCTGAAGCCCAGCAGCGTCCCAGCATAGATGGTGCCTTCCCACAACCTTTTCTTTGTCAAAGAGAGGCTTCTAATATGTCTGCAGTTGAGTTAGAAAAGGCAACCAAGGTCACCCCCGTCCCTCCCACACTTACCTTGAACGTGCTCATTCACTGCGTAAGGCCCAAGCCTGTTACACGCAGGACACACGAGATCTAAAACTTATGAAGAGAGTCCAGTAAGTGAGGTGCTCAGAGTCTCGAGAGGGAAGCAGACAGCAGCAGTGGTGACAAAGCACTTCAGTCTGCAGGAACGCCTGGGCCGGGGTGGGGTAGGAAGGCCTCACAAAAAGGGTGAGGCTTGAGCCTGGGTGAAGGAGGGTCACTTCACTGAGAACAGGGAGGAAATGCGAGACAAGACCCAGCCGGGTCCCCAAGGCATGAACTGTACGAAGCAGGACCTTTCATTTTTCTTCAATCAATCAATTGTGGCTTCAAAAATATGTATAGGTAACATCTCTTGAGAGTTGAGGACTGAATGAAGTGTCTGAGAGTGTATCTTTGGTAATAAAGCTGAGAGTTTAATGAGGTTTTGTTTTTTAGTGTTTTTAGGTATAAATATAAAAATTAGTCAAAGTAGGGTTAAAGTTGAGACACACAAAGGAAGACTAGTTCTGGGAGCCCTAATAACTCTTACTATTTATTTATTTATTTGCGGTACGCGGGCGTCTCACTGTCGTGGCCTCTCCCGTTGCGGAGCACAGGCTCCGGACGCGCAGGCTCAGCGGCCATGGCTCACGGGCCCAGCCTCTCCCGCGGCATGTGGGATCTTCCCGGACCGGGGCACGAACCCGTGTCCCCTGCATCGGCAGGCGGACTCTCAACCACTGCGCCACCAGGGGAGCCCTGTTACTATTTATTGATTACTCTGTGCCCGAGGCTCTGCTAAGCTCCTTACATGCGTTAGTTCATTTGATCCTCACAAAAGCCCTGAGAGGTACTCTTGCACCCCCATTTTTCAAATTAGGACAGAAGCATGTGGGTTTGAAACCAGGTAAGTGTGACCCCAGAGTCCCAGCTCGTAAGGCTTACACTGAACATCCTGGCAGGTTGTTGAGTGGGGCTGGGGCAGACGTGGGGAATGGAGGGAGGGAGGCTGGTTCCTGACAGGTCATGGTCAGGAAGGAGACTGATCTCTCTCCCCATATGTGGTTGTGAGGAGTGTTGAATTTCAAGAAGTGGAGTGGAACCGTCAGATTTGCAGCTAGATTGTTTGCTTTAATCAGAGTATCCTTGCACTTGGTTAAAACACATAAGTCAAATGATCTCTAACACACACTGAGCCACAGAGCCGCAGCTGGCCCCTAGGCCCCAGGGCCCCTGCCCAGAGGCTCCCATGTCTAGCCACTGCCGGATCTAGCTATGAGAAAGTTACAAAAGGTGTCTTATCTTTCTGCCACACATTGAGACTATTTTTTTGCTCTCTGTTCTGTTAGTTTTTCAACTTAATCTTCCAATCTTTGTAATTTTGGAAATCCATTTTTAATTTCCAGGAAACTTTTTTTTAACTCCCGTGTTCTTCACAGCCTGCTGTTTTTTGGTTTTATGGCCGTAATATCTTCTCATATCTCACTGAAGATCTAGCTAGAATTTTTTTTATAAATTTATTTTATTTATTTATTTTTGGCCGTGTTGGGTCTTTGTTGCTGCGCGCGAGCTTGAGGGGCAGGGGCTTCAGTAGTTGTGGCACACGGGCTCAGTAGTTGTGGCTCGCGGGCTCTAGAGCGCAGGCTCAGTAGTTGTGGTGCACAGGCTTAGTTGCTCCATGGCATGTGGGATCTTCCTGGACCAGGGATCGAACCCCTGTTCCCTGCATTGGCAGGCGGATTCTTACCCACTGCACCACCAGGGAAGCCCTAATTAGAATTTTTTTTAAAGCTTGTTTCTAGTCTCTGAATGTCCTGTTTTCTCCAAGGTCAATCTGTTTATCTTGATCTCCTATGTGCTGCTGGTTTTCTCTGTGTGTGGTGACCTTGGCTGTGTGTCCATATTTAAGAATGAGTCACTGGGTTGATTTTTCTTTCCAAGCAGTATAGGTGTCCTCCATGGTTGTATGTGGGTCTCCTTTCCCCCGACTAACAAAGCTGATGGGGAGTTCTGGGTACGTGGGGAGGGTTCGTTAACTGGAAAACTTTGCTTCCGAGTGTGGAAATGATGAAAACCCACCAAGTGAGAACGAGCAAAGCCTCTTTATTCAGAGCTTTCTATAGCAAAGGAGTCAGCCACCGTTACTTGCATTTTGGCAGAGACTCAAAGGAGGAAGTTTTAGAGTGGAAAAGAGAGAAGGTTTCAGGGGTGCCCTGATTAGAGGCTGTTGCCATGGGGAAGCTGGAGGTCGGCTAACAAAGCAGGTCCTGCGGTGATTGGTTACAGGTGCATATTTGGCTTTCTCTGATTGCCCCTCAGTTGAAAGGAGAGAGAAAAATCAAAGAAGCTGTTAGCTATTCATCAAGTCCTGGCTATGTGGAGCTGATTGTTAGAGGGATTACTGTTTGGCTTCCTGGGCTGTTTGTAAAGATAGTTGTGTAACTTCCTCTCACTCTGACTTATAGATAGTCGGCTGGCTTTCTGGGCTGATTACTGCGGATGATGGATTAGAATTCTATTTTTATATACATCTGGCCATTGTCCATTTGCAGTCTCAAGACTGAGTTGGCTGGAGCTAGGTTGGAGCGCAGATCCCCTCAAATACTGGAATAAGGATGGTTCTTTCTGGGGTGCCAGCGTCAGATACTTCATCATATGTACAACTGCAGCACTACCCAGATTTTAACTTAGAGAACGTCTTCCAGGATCCCCCAAACTCAGGGGTTAAAGTTAGGTTGCCTGAGCTCTAGATTTGGGCAGAGGTCACAGGAGGGAGCATGTAGTATTTCTCTCTCTGCTCGCACACCCGCCAACTCAGAGCCTCTCCGAGGTTCTGCCCCACAGGTCAGCTCCTTCTGCTGCAGCTGGTTCTTCCTCCTCTGGCAACCCCTGGTTCCCTTGGTGTGTTTTCCTGTGCTTTTCATCTTCTAAATATTTGTTGAAATCTCTTGTTCAGTGATGGTTTCCTTCGCACTCTCTTAGTAAGGGAACACTTAGAAATAAACAATCAGGGGATATGGGGATATATGTATGCATAGCTGATTCACTTTGTTGTACAGCAGAAACTAACACAACATTGTAAAGCAATTATACTCCAATAAAGATGTATTTTTTAAAAAAAAAGAAATAATCATTTTAGTGAGATCCCAGTTAGTCATTCCACCTTCGATAACCAGCAGCTGCAGATTTTTTAAAGATCGCATTGTTGTGTAATAAAGTAGATTAAAATTGGGGCCAGACTGAAGACAAAGAGGCTGAGGACAATGTGTAGGATGAATTTGCACGTGGGGAATGAAATAAGAAATGCAGGTGATAGGAACCTAATTGTGAGTTATGCTCTAGGAGGTATTATGTCAGGCTACAGGAGAGACAGTGGACCAGAAAGGTATAAGTTCAGGAACTATGAGGAAGATAGCACCTAGAGAAATTTGGGCCATACTTGTGTATACAGTGCCACAAAGCAGGTGTAAGATGAAATGTGGGAGAGAACTATCTCAAGGAACCAACCATCTTGGATAATTTGACTGTGACACTCCCGTTTATAAGAGGTCCTTTCCCTAGCCTAGGCTGTGCTAGGTCTTGGGTGGAAGGGGAGATGGCAGAGGGCATTCCTTCTACTGGATGCAACCCGGTCACTCTTCCACTATGGGAACATCAAACTCTGTTCAAGTCCTTCCTCAGAGAATTCTGGGGAGTCCTAGGTAGCAGGTGAAAAACAAAACAAAATGGCCCTCTTTTGTATGCATCCCTTGCTTTAAGATTCCTTTCTGAGTAAATCTCCTCAGTAAGACCCCTTCCCCGAGTGCAGAAGTCCCTGCAGCCTGACATTCATGTCCTAAGATCTTGTTCCCAGACCACCCCTCTGCTGCCTGAAAAGGGTGACCACCCTTCCCATTCCTCTGCCACCATGTCCCTGCCCAGTCCTTTCCCCATCCAATCTCCGCTGACCCACTCCACAAAAATTACTGCTTCCTTGGGTACTCGCCAATGTCCCATTGCTTTTGCTATTGGGGGACCAAGATGTGGAGACTTTTCTGGTGTCCCAGACTGATGTCTTTCAAATTGGATCATATTTCCCAGCTCCAGCCCTTGAGACAGCTTGAGTACCCAGTCTCTTCTTGCATCCCAAGGAGGCTGTGTTCCTGCCAACAAAACCAATCACCATTTTTCACTTTCCGTCCTTCCTTCTGTTCTGCTCAAGTCCATCCTCAGATTTACCATCCCCCCAAATCAGAAATCACTTTCAGTATTGCTTTTGCCACAAATGAACCACATAGAAAAATCTGGAGGAAAAGAGAGGCCTTCCCAGGGAGGAGGGACTGCTGATAGGCTTGGAGATGCTGGTGGGATGTCAGTACGGAGATGTCCATCAAATAATTGGCTTGGGGTGCACGAGAGAGGTCAGGGCTGGAGTCAAGCATTTTGGAATCACTTTCCTGGAAGTGTTACTTGGAGTCGTGGAAGTAGGTGAGTTCTAAGAAAAATGTAGGGAGGAAAACAGAACACTTGTGGAGTGTCTCTGGCATACCTGCAAGTTGGAAGATGACAGGTGAAATTGTTACCAAACTCAGGTCCAGCTGCTCACCACTTGAAAATCAATACCCGAGAGAGAGGCAAGTGCTCGTAGAAAGGAAAGTTGCTTTTCATCGGAAAGCTGGCAATCTGGGGGAGAAGGCAGACCCACACTCTCAAAACCAACTCTGAAGATTCTGCTCAGCCATGAAAGTTTTTAAAGGGAAAAGGGACGTAATCTCAGTTAATCATTGAGATAGGGAATCAGATTCATCATCATCTCCCACTGTACGCAAGCTTGTCAACTTCTTGTGATCTTTCTTTAGATGCTATCTTGTTCACACACTTTGTTCACGAGATTACTAAAGGGGAAGCTGAGGAATAGATCTGGTCATCTGTTAATCACTTATTAATTTCTCTTTCTTTGATCTACGGAAAGCACCAAGAGTTTAGGCAAAGTATTGTGTGATCAAAATATTTGAAAGGTGTGCTTGGGCCAGAGATGAGTAGAGCATGGGGGTGCCTGATGTAAAAGTTAGTTACAACGTAGCTTTGCTAAAGTGACAAGAGAAGGGGTTTCCTACTGAGGGCAGTTTCCTGCAAAGAGCTGCTTACAAATAGAAGCTAGTGAAGGGACAGGAAGCAGAAGCTAGGGGTAGGAGAGCAATGCAAAGAACTGTATCTCAGAGGGGCAATGTCATATTCTGAGTTGCCAACATATATTAATTCATTCATAAATGACTATTGGGTTATTACTCTGTGCTAGACGCTGCTGGTCCTGGGGACTGAAGGACTGAATATACAAATGAACAATGACTAGACTGTATATAAAACTAAGATTATGCCCCATAACCTGTAACAACCAGTGAGGGAAGCCAACCTACTACCTGTGATACTCAGTCCAAGAAGTCAAACTATTTTCTACAACAACCAGTCTAGGAAGCCAAATAATAACCCTTCTAACAATCAGCTCTAAATGGCCAGACTTGATTAAGCACTGATAGCATCTCTGTTTTTGGCCCCTATTTCCAACTTAAGACCAACTGGAGAAAGCCAGAGAGTCTTCTCTAACCAATCGCATCAATGCCTCATTTCTAGTTAGTATGCCTACAGCATCCCCACGCTAACAGCCTCCAATCAGGGCATACCTGAAGCCTTCTATTTTTTCCAGTGTTCTGCCTACCTTTTAGGCTCTGCCAAAATTCAAGTGATGGTGGCTGACTCCCTTGCAAGCTCTTAATAAACAGGTTTTGCTTGTTCTTATCTGGTTGCTCTTCATTTATTTCCATAGATACAATAATGAACAGGGCAAACATAATTCCAGTCCTTAGGGAACTTAAATAGTAATGAGGGATACAGTAGAAATATGAGTAAACAATACAAATTAAAATAACTACAAATGAGACAATTGTTAGGAAGAAAACATACAAGAGACTCAGAGAGGGTTGGGGAACATGTTTGTAAGATAAATAAAAAGTGCTAGTGGAGGTAAACTTAAAAGAGGACAGAAGAACTGGGGAGATAAGTTCAAGGGCAGTGGGTAAACTAGGGTATAAACACCAGGATTAACCTTGGGAAGGAAGTGGGCTACTTTTTCCACTAAAATAGGAGGAGAAGAGAGAAAATGTGAGAAGGCAATTTCAGAATTAAAATACTTCAATTTCCCCTGTTATGGCTGTTAGTATTTGCCTTATGTATTGAGGTGCTCCTAGGCTGGGTGCATAAATATTTACAATTGTTATATCTTCTTCTTGGATTGATCCCTTGATCATTATGTAGTGTCCTTCTTTGTCTCTTGTAATAGTCTTTGTTTTGAAATCTATTTTGTTTGATATGAGAACTGCTACTCCAGGTTTCTCTTGATTTCCATTTGCATGCAATATCTTTTTCCATCCCCTCACTTTCAGTCTGTATGTGTCCCTAGGTCTGAAGTGGATCTCTTGTAGACAGCATATATACGGGTTTTGTTTTTGTATCCATTCAGCAGGTCTATGTCTTTTGGAGCATTTAATCCATTTACATTTAAGATAATTATCAATATGTATGTTCCTATTACCATTTTCTTAATTGTTTTGGGTTTGTTATTGTAGGTCTTTTCCTTCTCTTGTTTCCTGCCTAGAGAAGTTCCTTTAGCATTTGTTGTAAAGCTGGTTTGGTGGTGCTGAACTCTCTTAGCTTTTGCTTGTCTGTAAAGGTTTTAATTTCTCTGTCAAATCTGAATGAGATTCTTGCTGCGTAGAGTAATCTTGGTTGTAGGTTTTTCCTTTTCATCACTTTAAATATGTCTTGCCACGCCCTTCTAGCTTGCAGAGTTTCTGCTGAAAGATCAGCTGTTAACCTTATGGGGATTCCCTTGTATGTTATTTGTTGTTTTTCACTTGCTGCTTTTAATATTTTTTCCTTGTATTTAATTTTTGATAGTTTGATTAATATGTGTCTTGGCATGTCTCTCCTTGGATTTATCCTGTATGGGACTCTCTGTGCTTCCTGGACTTGATTAACTATTTCCTTTCCCATATTAGGGAAGTTTTCAACTATAATCTCTTCAAATATTTTCTCAGTCCCTTTCTTTTTCTCTTCTTCTTCTGGGACCCCTATAATTCAAATGTTGGTGTATTTAGTGTTGTTCCAGAGGTCTCTGACACTGTCCTCAATTCTTCTCATTTTTTTTTCTTTATTCTGCTCTGCAGTAGTTATTCCCACTATTTTATCTTCCAGGTCACTTATCCGTTCTTCTGCCTCAGTTATTCTGCTATTGATCACTTCTAGACAGAATAGGGGACTTTAACACCCCAATTTCACCAATGGACAGATCATCCAAAATGAAAATAAATAAGGAAACACAAGCTTTAAATGATACATTAAACAAGATGGACTTAATTGATATCTATAGGACATTCCATCCAAAAACAACAGAATACACTTTCTTCTCAAGTGCTCATGGAACATTCTCCAGGATAGATCATAACTTGGATCACAAATCAAGCCTTGGTAAATTTGAGAAAATTGAAATCATATCAAGTATCTTTTCCAACCACAACGCTATGAGACTAGATATCAATTACAGGAAAAGATCTGTAAAAAATACAAATACATGGAGGCTAAACAATACACTACTTAATAACCAAGAGATCATTGAAGAAATCAAAGAGGAAATCAAAAAACACCGAGAAAAAAATGACAATGAAAACACGATGACCCAAAACCTATGGGATGCAGCAAAAGCAGTTCTAAGAGGGAAGTTTATAGCAATACAATCCTACCTTAAGAAACAAGAAACATCTCAAATAAACAACCTAACCTTAAACCTAAAGCAATTAGAGAAAGAAGAACAAAAAAACCCCAAAGTTAGCAGAAAGAAAGAAATCATAAAGATCAGATCAGAAATAAATGAAAAAGAAATGAGGGAAATGATAGCAAAGATCAATAAAACTAAAAGCTGGTTCTTTGAGAAGATAAACAAAATTGATAAACCATTGGCCAGACTCATCAAGAAAAAAAGGAAGACTCAAATCAATAGAATTAGAAATGAAAAAGGAGAAGTAACAACTGACACTGCAGAAATACAAAGGATCATGAGAGATTACTACAAGCAACTCTATGCCAATAAAATGGACAACCTGGAAGAAATGGACAAATTCTTAGAAATGCACACCTTTCTGAGACTGAACCAGGAAGAAATAGAAAATGTGAACAGACCAATCACAAGCACTGAAATTGAATGTGTGATTAAAAATCTTCCAACAAACAAAAGCCCAGGACCAGATGGCTTCACAGGCGAATTCTATCAAACATTTAGAGAAGAGCTAACACCTATCCTTCTCAAACTCTTCCAAAATATAGCAGAGGGAGGAACACTCCCAAACTCATTCTACAAGGCCACCATCACCCTGATACCAAAACCAGATAAAGATGTCACAAAGAAAACTACAGGCCAATATCACTGATGAACATAGATGCAAAAATCCTCAACAAAATACTGGCAAACAGAATCCAACAGCACATTAAAAGGATCATACACCATGATCAAGTGGGGTTATTCTCAGAAATGCAAGGATTCTTCAATATACGCAAATCAATCAATGTGATATAACATATTAACAAATTGAAGGAGAAAAACCATATGATCATCTCAATAGATGCAGAAAAAGCTTTTGACAAAATTCAACAGCCATTTATGATGAAAACCCTCCAGAAAGTAGGCAAAGAGCATACTTACCTCAACATAATAAAGTCCATATATGACAAACCCACAGCCAACATCATCCTCAATGGTGAAAAACTGAAACCATTTCCACTAAGATCAGGAACAAGTCAAGGTTGCCCACTCTCACCACTATTATTCAGCATAGTTTTGGAAGTTTTAGCCACAGCAATCAGAGAAGAAAAAGAAATAAAAGGAATCCAAATCGGAAAAGAAGAAGGAAAACTGTCATTGTTTGCAGATGACATGATACTGTACCCAGAGAATCCTAAAGATGCTACCAGAAAACTACTAGAACTAATCAATGAGTTTGGTAAAGTAGCAGGATACAAAATTAATGCACAGAAATCTCTTGCATTCCTATACACTAATGATGAAAAATCTGAAAGTGAAATTAAGAAAACACTCCCATTTACCATTGCAACAAAAAGAATAAAATACCTAGGAATAAACCTACCGAAGGAGCCAAAAGACCTGTATGCAGAAAATTATAAGACACTGATAAAAGAAGTTAAAGGTGATACAGGGCTTCCCTGGTGGCGCAGTGGTTAGGAGTCCGCCTGCCAATGCAGGGGACATGGGTTTGAGCCCTGGTCTGGGAAGATCACACATGCCATGGAACACCTAAGCCCCAGCACCATAACTACTGAGTCTGTGCTCTAGAGCCTGCGAGCCACAATTACTGAGCTCACGTGCCACAACTACTGAAGCCCATGTGCCTAGAGCCCTTACTCTGCAACAAGAGAAGCCACTACAATGAGAAGCCCGCACACCACACGGAAGAGTAGCCCCCGCTAGCTGAAACTAGAGAAAGCCCCCGCACAGCCACAAAGACCCAATACAGCAAAAAATAAATAAATTAAATAAATAAATTTTTTTAAAAAGGTGATACAAATAGATGGAGAGATATACCATGTTCTTGGATTGGAAGAATTAACATTGTGAACATGAGTATACTACCCAAAGCAATCTACAGATTCAATGCAATCCCTATCAAACTACCACTGCCATTTTTCACAGAACTAGAACAAAAAATTTCACAGTTTGTATGGAAACACAAAAGACCCTAAATAGCCAAAGCAATCTTGAGAAAGAAAAACGGAGCAGGAGGAGTCAGGCTCCATGACTTCAGACTATACTACAAAGCTACAGTAATCAAGACAGTATGGTACTGGCACAAAAACAGAAATATAGATCAATGGAACAGGATAAAAAGCCCAGAGATAAACCCATGCACATATGGTCAACTTATCTTTGATAAAGGAGGCAAGAATACACAGTGGAGAAAAGACAGTCTCTCCAATAAGTGGTGCTGGGAAAACTGTACAGCTACATGTAAAGAATGAAATTAGAACACTCCCTAACACCATACACAAAAATAAACTCAAAATGGATTAAAGACCTAAATGTAAGGCCAGACACTATCAAACTCTTAGAGGAAAACATAGGCAGAACACTCTATGACATAAATCACAGCAACATCCTTTTTACCCACCTCCTAGAGAAATGGAAATAAAAACAAAAATAAACAAATGGGACCTAATGAAACTTCAAAGCTTTTGCACAGCAAAGGAAACCATAAACAAGACCAAAAGACAACCCTCAGAATGGGAGAAAATATTTGCAAATGAAGCAACTGACAAAGGATTAATCTCCAAATTTTACAAGGAGCTCATGCAGCTCAATACCAAAACAACAAACAACCCAATCCAAAAATGGGCAGAAGACCTAAATAGACATTTCTCCAAAGAAGATATACAGATTGCCAACAAGCACATGAAAGAATGCTGAACATCATTAATCATTAGAGAAATGCAAATCAAAACTACAATGAGATATCATCTCACACTGGTCAGAATGGCCATCATCAAAAAATCTACAAACAATAAATGCTGGAGAGGGTGTGGAGAAAAGGGAACCCTCTTGCACTGTTGATGGAAATGTAAATTGATACAGCCACTATGGAGAACAGTATGGAGGTTCCTTAAAAAACTAAAAATAGAACTACCATACAACCCAGCAATCCCACTACTGGGCATATACCCTGAGAAAACCACAATTCAAAAAGAGTCATGTACCACAATGTTCACTGCAGCTCTATTTACAATAGCCGGGACATGGAAGCAACCTAAGTGTCCATCAACAGATGAATGGATAAAGAAGATGTGGCACATATATACAATGTAATATTACTCAGCCATAAAAAGAAAATGAAATTGAGTTATTTGTGGTGAGGTGGATGGACCTAGAATCTGTCATAGCGAGTGAAGTAAGTCAGAACGAGAAAAACAAATACCGTATGCTAACACATATATATGGAATCTAAGAAAAAAAAAAAAAGGCCATGAAGAACCTAAGGGCAAGATAGGAATAAAGATGCAGACCTACTAGAGAATGGACTTGAGGATATGGGGAGGGGGAAGGGTAAGCTGGGACAAAGTGAGAGAGTGGCATGGACATATATACAGTACCAAATGTAAAATAGATAGCTAGTGGGAAGTAGCCGCATAGCACAGGGAGATCAGCTCGCTGCTTTGTGACCACTTAGAGGGGTGGGATAGGGAGGGTGTGAGGGAGGGAGACACAGGAGGGAAGAGATATGGGGATATATGTATATGTATAACTGATTCACTTTGTTATAAAGCAGAAACTAACACACCATTGTAAAGCAATTATACTCCAATAAAGATGTTAAAATAAATAAATAGTTAAATAAATTAAAATGCATCAAATATAAACCATTGAATCAATTAACATTAGGGGCTTTGCCACCTGTTGGTAGTTTGGAAGCTCAAACCCCTGGGCTAGTGGCAGCATTCCAGCCAAAGTGTGAAGCCTGAGCAGCTGCTCTGCACTTCCTTCTCTCCAAATTCACAGCTCAGGCAGCTTGTGTATCCTTACTCACACCATCTGTGGAAAGTTTCCAGAGGATCAAAATCCACTCAAGGGTGAGATTCAAAAAACTGAGACAGGATTTTTCTCAGGGCCAGGACATTTCATGAATAGAGAGGCTAAGATTTGGCACTAGCAATGAAAAAGCCAAATATTTAAATTCATCCCAGCCTTTTCTGAGCTCTGCATCTGTCTATAGAGACAGGGGCTGTGGTTCCCCATCCCTGAATAGCCACTGAAACTGCTGGGCTCCAGTCCTCTGACTCCTGCTTTGCAGAAGAAGAACCTAGAACTTACCAGTCTCTGATTACTTCGATTCTAGGGTGAAGTTTGGGAGGAAGGAGCAATTTTCCCTGGGGTGGATCCTGGTGCCTTAGTAGAGAGCTCCAGGAAGCTAGATAATAGATGGGGACAAAGGGAAGCAGACGAAGGGGCCCATTTCTCACCAATGGCTAAGTTCGGAGTTTATCCTCTGTGGACATAAGTCAGTGTGTTCCCCCCCACACCCCAAGAGCATCAAAATAGCTACAGCAAGACATTAAGTAATATATGTTGCTATGGTTTTGTTATTAAGTAAGAGGTATAACATCACCCAGTTCTAACCCATTTCTCAGCCTTGGTGCCTCCAAGGAAGTCCAGAGGTGGACCTCTGGAGGGACCAATATTTGTCTTGCACATGATTTAATAATTTTTAAAAATAACTGAAAAATTGATGTGTGAAAGTAATGAGTAAGATGCAAATTAGAGTGAATATTGTAATAATTTTGGTGTGAAGAACTTTCTGAAACCAGTGGCTATAAAGTAAAAATTCATAGATTTACTAATATTTTTTAAAAGCAAAATAAAAAAGAAAGGGAAAGGGATTTTTAAAAACACTGTACACAAAGTTAAAAGGCAAATGAAAAACAGAGGGAAATATCTACAACACATAAACATAGATGTTAATATTCCTAATACAACAAGAATTTTTAAAAATCAGTTTAAAAATGTGACCACTCCAATTAAAATATGGGTAAAGGATTTGTATAGATAATTCACATTTAAAATAAAGTATAAACTCCTCACTATGGCCTTATAGCTTCTACAGATCTTCTGTTGTCTAGCTCTCTGAGCTAAGCTCCTAAAACTTTCTCTCCTGCTAACCACTGTCTAGCCACATGGGATTTCTTCTAGTCCTCAAATGAACTAGACTCATCCTTGCCTCAGAATATTTACACTTGCTGTTTCCTATTTCTGTTATGTTTTTGTCCCATATCTTTGCATACCTAGCTCTTTCTCATAATTTGGGTTATAGTTCAAAAATCACATCTTCAGAGAAATCTTCTGCAATTACCCAATATAGGAAAGTCCCTATCCCAAGTCATTCTTCATCACATCACCTTGTCTTATTTTTTTATAGCTTGTATCAATATCTGAAATTGTATATGTGTGTGTGTGTGTGTGTGTGTGTGCACACGCGCACTCCATCTCCCCCTACTCCCGTTAGAAGACCAGCTTCATGAAGGAAGAGCCACCTATCTCTTGTTTATTGCAGTATCCCCAGCACATAAAACATTTCCTGGTGCATAGTAGAAGCTTA
The DNA here is from genome assembly GCF_951394435.1 of Stenella coeruleoalba. Lineage (NCBI taxonomy): Eukaryota > Metazoa > Chordata > Mammalia > Artiodactyla > Delphinidae > Stenella > Stenella coeruleoalba. Next base: position 69,733,147 of record NC_137154.1, read on the forward strand.
TGACTGAATGAATGAAGAAAAATTTAAATATATGATCAATAAACATGAACAAAGGTTTGATTCCATGGGTAATCAAAGAAATGCAAATTAAAACAATGAGAACTTTTTTAACCAATTAGACTGACAATAGTTAAAAAGAATGTGATACTGTATGTTGGTGGGGATGTAAATTGGTTGACACTTTATGGATGGTAAACTGGTAAAAAGCATCAGAATTTAAAATTTTCAAATATTTGAGCCACAATTCTATTTCTATGAAGAGTCCTAAGAGAAGATCACTTCTGCTTCAGACCAAAAATGATAAACACTTAGATCCAAGAAGCTCTGTGAAGACAGCACCAAAACAAATCATAATAAAATTGTTCAAAATCTTAGATAAAGAGAAAATCTTAACAGCCAGAGGAAAAGAGAGTCAATATATTCAGAGGAACAAAATTAAGGATGACAGCATATTTCTCATAGGAAACAATGCAAGTGAGGTGATAGTGGAGGAACGTCTTTAAAGCACTGAAAGAAAACTGTCAACCTACAATTCTATACCTAGAAAAAATATCTGTCTTGGGTTGACTTGTGCCCCCTACCCTTACAAATTCATATATTGAAGTTCTAACCCCTCAGTAGCTCAGAATGTCATTGTATTTAGAGACAGGGCTTTTAAGATGTAATTAAAACAAAATGAGGTCATATGGATGGGCCCTAATCCAATATAACTGATGTCCTTATTAGAAGAAGAGATTAGGACACAGACTCAGTCTGAGGGACAACTAAGTGAGAACACAATGAGAAGGCAGAGAGAGAGAAACCTAGGCCTCAGGAGAAACCTAACACCTTGATCTTGGACCTCTGCCTTCTAGAAATGAGGGAAAATAAATCTCTGTTGTTTAAGACACCAGTCTGGTTATTTTGTTGTGACAGCCCTAGAAAACTAATGTAATATCTTTTTTAAAATGAAGACAAAATACAGTTTTTAGATATACAAAGTATGAAAGAATTCATCACTAGCAGATGCACACAATACGAAATATTAAACAGGCAGAAGGAAAATAATAAATCGAAATGTAGGTCTATACAAAGGAATGTGGAACAGTGGAAAGATTAACTACATGAGTAGATATACGAGAGCTTTAAAAATTATTTAAATCTCTTTAAAAGAGTCTCAGCTGTTTAAACAAAATAATAAATGTAATTTGGGGTTTGTAATATATGCAAAAGTCAAATGTATGACAATAATATTGGGTTGCCCAAAAAGTTCTGTAAGATGGCTTTTTTTTCCATAAGATGGCTCTAGTAGCACTGAGTTGTCTTTAATGTCCTTCAGAACAATTTTGTTAGATTGTATCATGACAGCTGTCATATAAGCATGCACTAAAAAGAAAAAAGCATCAAAATTGGTGAATTTTTGTGTAGCCATTTTAATTTTGAAGATGGAAGAAAAAAAGCAACATTTTCGGCATATTATGCTTTATTATGTCAAGAACAGGTAAAAATGCAACTGAAACGCAAAATAAGATTTGTACAGTGTATGGAGAAGGTGCTGTGACTGACTGAACATTTCAAAAGTGGTTTGCAAAGTTTCATACTGGAGGTTTCTCACTGGACGATGCTCCACGGTTGGGTAGACCAGTTGAAGTTGATAGTGATCAAATCGAGGCATTAATTGAGAACAACCAACGCCATACCATGCAGGAGATAGCCAACATATTCAAAATATCCAAATCAAGCACTGAAAACCATTTGCACCAGCTTGATTATGTTCATTGCTTTGATGTTTGGGCTCCTCATAAGTTAAGTGAAAAAAACCTTCTTGACTCTATTTCCACAGGAGATTCTCTACTTAAACATAATGAAAACGTTCCATTTTTAAAACAAATTGTGATGGGCGATGACAAGTAGATACTGTACAATAATGTGGAACGGAAGAGATTGTGGGGCAAGTGAAATGAACCACCACCAAGCACATCAAAGGCCGGTCGTCATCCAAAGAAAGTGATGTGTGTATGGTGGGATTGGAAGGGAGTCCTCTATTATGAGCTCCTACTGGAAAACCAAATGATTAATTCCAACAAGTACTGCTCCCAATTAGAACAACTGAAAGTGGCACTCGACAAAAAATGTCCAGAATTAGCCAACATAAAACACATAATCTTCCATCAGGATAACGCAAGACTGCGTGTTTCTTTGATGACTAGGCAAAAACTGTTACAGCTTGGCTGGGAAGTTCTGATTCATCTGCCGTATTCACCAGACGTTGCACCTTCAGATTTCCATTTATTTCAGTCTTTATAAAATTCTCTTAATGGGGGGCTTCCCTGGTGGCGCAGTGGTTAAGAGTCCGCCTGCCGATGCAGGGGACATGGGTTCGTGCCCTGGTCCGGGAAGATCCCACATGCCGCGGAGCGGCTGGGCCCGTGAGCCATGGCCGCTGAGCCTGCTCGTCTGGAGCCTGTGCTCCGCAACGGAAGAGGCCACAAAAGTGAGAGGCCCGCGTACCACAAAAAAAAAAAAAGGAAGACTGTAAAAGGTAGCTGGAGCAGTTTTTTGCTCAAAAAGATAAAAAGTTTTGGGAAGATGGAATTATGAAGTTGCCTGAAAAATGGCAAAAGGTAGTGGAACAAAACGGTGTGTACATTGTTCAATAAAGTTCTTGGTAAAAATGAAAAATGTGTCTTATATTTTTACTTAAAAACCAAAGGAACGTTTTGGCCAACCCAATAGTATAAAGGCTGAAAGGGGAGAAATTGAAGTATATTATTTTAAGGTTCTTATACCATAGTGAAGCAGTATAATATGACCTTACTGGTTCTGGACCTAATTTCAATGTGTGTGTGGAGCTTTTTCCATACTACCAAGCAAGTCTCCAACACCAGCTGGATGTCCTACAGTTCTACTCAATTCTAACACTATCTACCTAGAGAAAGACAAATATTATATCACTTATATGTGGAATCTAAAATATGACACAAATGAACTTATTTACAGAACAGAAACAGACTCACAGACATAGAAAACAAACTTATGGTTACCAAAGGGGAAAGGGCAGGGAGGGATAAATTGGGAATTTGGGGATTAACAGAAAGAGACTACTATACATAAAATAGAAAAACGGCAAGGATCTAGCATAGCACAGGGAAGGATATTGAAAATCTTTTAATAACCCATAATGCAAAAGAATCTGAAAAAGAATATATATATATATATATATATATATATATATATATATATATATATATATGTATATGTATAACTGAATCACTTTGCTGTACATCTGAAACGTTGTAAATCAATTATACTTCAATTTTTTAAAAAAACCAAAACCAAAAAAGAGAAAAAGAGAGACATTCTAAAAAAATACCTTATTGTCTGGAGCTTCAAAATCTATACAATTTTCTAACTTTTTCTTCTCTTTTCTTCTCATAATCCTCTCTCTTTCACAGCTCAAATACCTGCCTGACCCTCCCTTCAGAATAATCAATCCCTAGTACCCTTGTTGGACATTAGAATTCCATAGTTACAGGCATTTGATGACTGTCAGTGGCTTTATCTGGCTTAACAGAACTGTGGGATAAACTCTGGTCTTCTTATCTTCTGGCTCTGCTAGGAAAGAAGGGAGTGGGGCAAGGGAGCTTTGGGGCAGTCAAATGCTGGTAAGATTGAAGAACAGTGGGGGTAGGGTGAGTTTTACACTCTGAGCTGCAGATGTTTTTCCCCCCAAAACTATCTGAAATGAAACGTATTTTACCACCACCCAGAGTCATTTCTTTCTTTAGACTTTTCTATTCCCAGTATGGGAAATTAGAGAAGTTCAAATTTCTTCTTTTGGCTTGTTTCTTAGAAAACAATAACCCAGGCTATGGATAGAGACCATCCCTCCCCATCCTGGTTACAATCCAGAGCTTTCTCTCGCTGTCTGGCCATGAGGGCTCCGTAACTTCACTCTGAACCTGTGTTTCTCTTTTGAGCTCTGGAGTGAGGAAGAAAGGGAAGTTTTAATTCATTCTATCAACACCCTCGCCATCTAACCTGGATAAATTGAAGTCTCCAGTCAATAAGCAATTAATCACATTATAACCCATAGTGAATGCTAACATATAGAGTGGAGGAGGAAGAAGATGGTTGGTCATGAGCCAGCTTGGTTACTGCTCCTACAGTAGTCTGCAGGGATGTCTAGAACAGGTGTCCAGTAGGAGGCATCAGAACACATGTGAGTACAAGAAGAGAGTGCTGTGGATATAAACAAAGACCACCCAAATGAGAGCAAACAGAGCTAGTACTCCAAGCTTGCTATAACAAGGGAGTCAGCCACAATCACTTGCCATTTGCCTTTCAAAGGCAAGCAGGGAGTGTGAAAGCTCTATAATAATTAAAAATAAAAATTGTAGGGATAGCTTCAGGATTGGATGTTTTGACTGGAGTTTGTTGGCATGGGGAAGCAGGAGTCTCAGAAGGGGAACATCTTATGTAATTGACTTGGGGAACATATTTGACTTTTTATGCTTGGTCCTGAGTTGAAGGTAAGAGCAAAAAATAAGAAAGTTGGCCCTCATTGGCCAAGTCCTCACCATTCTGGGACAGTTGTGCAGAGGTTGTGATTGAGCTTCCAGGGCTTGTAGCTGCAGAGTTCTGTTGTAAGGTATGGTCTGGCCATTGTCTGTCTGTGTAGTCAGTCTCTCAGCACTTAACCACCATCCTTGGTCTGTCTTCTTGCAGCTACTCAGGGGCCACCCATAGGAGGCTGACATTTTGTCCTCAGATCCTAGACCTCTGTGGTGGGCTCCCATCATCAACTCTGCATTAGTTATCTATTGCTGAGAAACAAATTACTCCCAATATTTAGTGGCTTAATACATTTATTACCACACAGTTTCTGTGGGTCAGGAATCCAAGTGTGGTTTAGCTGGTCCTCTGGTTTAGGGTCACTCACAAGGATGTAATCAGGTGTTGAGAGGAAGAAATTTTCCTCTACTCTTCTAGGTTCTTCTGGCTGGTCTAAGAATTAAGTTGACATGAGACAGATTAACAGGAGAAAATCAAACAAAAGTTTAATAACATGTATATAGAGGAGAGCCCCATGAAAACTGAGTAACTTGCCAAAATGGCTGAAACCCTCACCTTGAATACCATTTTCAGCTAAAGACAAAGAGGATGTTGGGGGTAGTTGTGTGGGACTTCAAAATGGAGGAAGGCAATTCACATGCAGATGAAAAAGCAAATGTTTGATAAACAAATGTTTGCTGGGCCGTACAGAGGCAATGGGACACAGAGTGGACTCTGATCTCTAGCTGCTGCCGAGTTTCTCCCCATCACACCTGACCAATATTCTTTGCAGATGTCTCTGGGGATGGCTCTATTCTGGGAAAAGGCCCTCTATCTAAATTCTTTTAGGCAGTTAGGGGGAAGCTCAAAGGTTCTTCCTGAGTCTTTTGGGCCTTGACTCTTCTCAGTTTGAATTAATCTACATGCCAAAGAGACACTTTGGGGTAGCAAATTTTGTTCCCCTACAAAGGTATTGAAACAGGAGGGAATGGGGCAGGGCACAACCTTTAAAAGAATGGTATAGCCATAGGATGTGACAAAGACTGGTTAGAACCAACTGGGTCCAAGATGGTGGAAGACTGACTTCCAGTGGCCCTTGAGCCTCATTATATGCTCATTGCAATACCTTAGCATTGAAATGACACACCCACCAGTGCCATGACAGTTCTCAGGCCAACCATAAAACGTCAAAAAGTGGGCAGGGGCCCAATTCGTGGAAATCTCTGCCCCTTCCCCAAAATAATTGGAATAATCCTCCCACTCATTAGCCTATGAAATTACCCAGCCCATAAAAAATAACCACGCTATATTTCGAGGCTCTCCCACCTTCTGAGATGGCCCACACTCTGTCTGTGGAGCGTGTTTCTCTCTAAATAATTCTCTCTAATAAATAGGCACTTCTGCCCATCACTTCGCCTCTGAATTCTTTCAAGACGAAGCAAGAACCTTAAATTCACCGGGAACAGTATCACTCACGTCTAGTCCATTTGAGCTGCTATAATAACATACCACAGACTGAGTAGCTTATAAACTACTATAAAAATTTGTTTTTCACGGTTCCAGAGGCTGTGACGGAAATCAGCCAGAAAATTTGATTTCAGACAGAAATCAGAGTCTTTTGCAACCTAATCTCAGAAGGGACATCCAATCGCTTTTGCCATGTATTCTATTCATTAGAAGCAAAGTACTAGGTCCATCTCACATTCAAGGGGTGGGGATTATACAAGAGTGAAGAGCGAATTCCAGGAGTGGAGATCATTGGGACCGTCTTGGAGGCTGTCTATCACAACATTCTGTCAAGAAAAAAAAAATGTAAGATTTTATTAAAAGGGATTATTGCAAGGTGGGGAGAGGGACTATATAAGGAGAACACTGTCCAAAAGATCACAAGCATCTCAAGAGTGTGGGGGAAAGGAGTTTTCTTCTGTAGAGCAGAGTATACAAGGCTAGGAAGAACCCATGGGGTGAAGGGGGATGAAAGGGTCCCACGCAGTAGTTCAGAGAATGTTTTACCCTGAGGCCAGCCTCTTTTCCAAAAGAAACCATAATGAGGGGCTATATGCTGGCTCAAGCTGAGGGTGGGCCAAAGGTCAGGGGCCTGAGGAAATGAGAGAATTAAAAAAAAAATTTCTTTTTCTTTACTACAAATTTTTACTATGCTATTATGTGTTGTGAATGATCATAAGATACATTTAACATATAGCGTTTCAGAAATGAGAGAATTTTAACCAAAATTTGGTTAACAGCATTTTGTCCCTATTGATCAGTGAGGCCAAACAGTTCATCTAATCATTTTTGAGGCCAACAATGGGAATTTGGAATGTCTATGTCTGGCCTTGTCATAGAATAACAAGGGGGGTTCCCCTGAGCCTTATCTAAGTCATATAGGGAAGGGTAAGTCTTTGCAGTAAACCATTTCCCAGAGCACAAAGGGTGAGGAGATTTCTTAACCTTCCCTGCTTTCCAGGGTCACAGGGCTCAGGTCAAATTCAACATCATCACTTCTACTCCCATCCCTCCTGCTTCCAACATGGGGCTGCTGCCAGGGAAGCCAATCCCCCTTGTTTTGCCTCTTCAGCCCAGGCAAGATGGGGAGGAAGAGGGGAAAGGAAAGGAAAAATAAGAAGAAGAGAAGATGTTTATTGAGCACTTGTAGGTGTCAGCAGTGTCCTAAGTGCTTTCTCCATGTTATCTCATAAACTCCTCTTTAGCCAGCTCTGGCTCTGTACCATCCCATTCCCCAACCCCCCACCTCTGGGCCATGAACTCAAGTTGCCCCTCACCGCTTGGGGTCTACTTGCTCTTCACCTGTTTCACTGTATTACTATTACTTATAAATAATTTCTGGGCTGCAGGCTGAGTGACCCATACACTTTTGCCAGTTCCTGCACTTTCCATTTTTTATCTGTAAAAACCAAGACTGGAGAAGTGAACATTGTGTTGGGTTTATAGAATCTCCGATTTTCTATTTCTCTAAATTCTTTTGGGCAGTTAGGGGGAAGGTCAAAGTTTCTTTGGGAACAGGCTATGCAAAGTCTCAAGTCCATCTGAGAGAAGGGAAATTTCACAAAAATTGTACATATCCGGCCTTTGTCATGAAAGAATCTTCTGCAACTTTCTATCAAGACTACTTCTCTCCAATCAAATACAACTTCCTCCCATCCCATAGCAAACCCAAGAGGCCAGCAGGCAGATTTCTGATATTGTTACAGGGAAGAGCTAAATCAGACTCCATGTTGGATCTGTTTCTTTTGCTTTAACCTTTGCTTCCCGTTGCTTTTGTTCACTAAAAGGACACTGTCTATACACAATGGCCTGCCTCAGGGAGCCCTGCCCCTCTGCCTGAATGTTAAACCAAAGTGCCTTTGTTCAGGGAAACATCCTGGCCCTGTCCACCTGTGGATGCCTGCAAGAAAGAAGAAATTAACACATCCCCTTCCCGAGGTTGGCCATTCCAGGAGATATTTGTAAAACTTATGGGCTTTTTACTTTACTTCCTCCTCCCCTTCTCTGTTCTATAAGAGAAACTGGAATCCAAACCCTGATAAGATGGGTTTTTTTGAGATATTAGTCCGGCATCTTCTCGGTCTGCTGGCTTTCCAAATAAAGTCGTATTCCTAGCCTCAACACCTTGTCTCCTGATTTATTGGCCTGTCGTGCAGCGAGCAGAGCGAGCTTGGGCACGGTAACAATATGTGGCTGCTTGAGGAATTTCTTAGCTTCTTTCCACAGCTTTCTAGAAACTCCTTGATATTCAAATAACTTCTCTGCTTCTCCAACCATTCCCAACTTTCTGGCACTCACCGTGGTACAGGTTTTCTCCGCTATCTGAAAGTACAGCGTTCCTATGAAACATTTTGAAAGCCGCAATAGTGTAAAGCAAAGAATCAATTACCTGGGGATACATCTTGCTACCACATGCACAAAATAAATGGAGATAAAGCATGGATGTTCACAGACACAGTTCAAAGCTATGGCGGCTTGACGCTGCGATGCTGAATGTGGTTCCTGGGAAAGGAGTTTGGCGGTGTTGCTTTTGCTCCTGGCATGTGTGCTGCCCTTATTAAGGCTCCCTGAAAACAAATGTTGAATGCTATTTTCAATTTTTGCCTTTTTTTTTTTTTTTTTTTGCAGAAACGAAAATCCTCTGTTGACTGAAAAAGATGCATGATGCAAAAGTTGAGAATTATGTTTTATTTGGTGGATTTTCTGAGGACTTGAGCCCGGAAGACAGCCTCTGAGATTGCTCTGAGGGACTGCTCTGAAGAGATAAGGGAGAAGCCAGGATATTCAGGAGTTTTTGCAACAAAACCCAGGCTAGAACTAGAACATCAAAAGATTACTGTTAAATGAAGAACATCAGACGTCTCAAGTTAATGAATTTAGCACTTTTCTATGTATGGGAAGATGCAAGAGTCTGGGCTCATCGAAATCACTTCTTTGACATGCACCTTAACTATCTCGGGCCAGTATCGTGCTTTTCTCCATCTGGAGGGGGTGCACAGTTGGGGGCTGCTGCAGTGGCTGCTGGCTTGATGGCTGCAACATCCTCTGTTTACTAATATGGCAGGTGACATTTTTCATTCACATCTTGGATTTCTTTCGGTTAGTGAAAACAGGTTGTAGTGAAGGAGTGCTCAGTGAATTTGTGAAAAGCAGTGGCTTCCTGTATTTAAAATTCCACCTATTCAACAAAGGAAACAATTTCCTATCAGGAGGGCCATAAAACACTGCAGATTAAGAGGAAATACAGAATGTAACAAAGGAAGGTAACTACATAAACAAAGTAGTTAAGAGCTGTTTGGCCCTGGGGAAAATGTGACTCACCAGATTTGCCAAATCACTCATACAGAACACCAGTGGAGAGTAAGCATATTCTAATGTTTTGTTTCGTTTTGTTTTAGGGCAGTAAAGACCTACTGTGCTGGGAAATAGGCTTCTGTAAAGATAAACTCTCAGCCTCCAGACAGTAGTACACATTAACAAAGGCATTAGCATCCCCATTTTGTGAATGAGGTTACAAGCCTGGGAGCTCAGTCAAGGTTGCAGAGCCCAGAAGTGATAAAGCCTGAATTCAAACCAGTCTGACCTCAAAGAGGAGGCAAAGTGCCCATGGAACGCCCCCAGCCCTTCTTCCCCTGAAGCTGCCTTCCTGGAAGGCAGGACTATATGTAATGATTATCTGTGCACTTCACACAGTGCTTTATGCCTTATCAGCCTTCAATAAGTATTTAGAATTCCAGACCTATCGGAACCTGGTATCAGTTAGTAAGGGGTTCAAATGCATAGAACAGAAAATCCAACTAACCGTGCTCAGATAAATAGGGGTTTGTTTTGCTCACATGACAATGTTTTGCTCTCAGGGAAGTTGGTGGCTGACTTAGGTTCAGCGGTTTAGGCCAGCACTTCTGAGATTCTCTTGGTCTTTTCAAAAGGGTGTTGGGTTAGCCTACATGTAGTGTCAGCCACAGGCTTTAAAGGGCATGTGGTCCTAAACCTTCACTTTAGAGATAAGAGAGATTGAAGCCCAGAGAGATTAAGTGACTTGCCCAAGATTTCATGGCTAAGTTACCAGGGCAAGGTTTAAACCCAAACCCCCTAAACTTGATTCTCCTGGGATCTTTCTCTCTACCAGAACTAACCTGATAATTGATTTTGAATTGGTCTTTGATCATTCACCTTCTCTCCAGGTTGACAGACTGAGCTGTCAATGACTTACTCCCAAGTAGTGGTCATAATTGTAGAAATGACAGTTCCTGCATCATGCGTAGTGAGGAGAGATGGTTTGGAGGCCAGGGTTGGCAGTATCTCCTCAGTCACATAAAAAATTGGTGACTCACTTGGGATATCCATCTACTGAACTTCTGGTCAACCTTCTAAACCCAACTGTGCTCTGATGAAGAATTTGTCTGTCTTTGTCTAGGAATTCCTGGCACCTAAAGTCCTGGGATTTCCTGAATGATAGGAATGCCTTTGTTATGCTAATGAGGTGATTCCCCAGTGGACCCCCTAGATAGCTTCAGGATGGATGGGCTGATCACCAGAGAGTCCAGCTACATGATTAGAGGTTTGGAACTTTAGGCCAGACTGACCTCCAGGGATGGGAGGGGGCTGGAGATTGTGTGGCTAATGATGTCATCGATCCTGCCTATATAATGAAATGGAACTTCAATAAAAATTCTGAACACTGAAGCTCAGTGGATCTTCATAATTGGTGAACACATCCATATGCCAGTAGGGTGGACTCCACAGGGAGAGCGCACAGAAGCCCTGCATCCCTCCCATACCTCACTCTATGTGTATCTATAATAATAAAACTGTAATCTTAAGTAGAGTGCCTTCCTAAGTTCTGCGAGTCTTTCTGGTGATTTATCCCACCTGAGGGAGTTATGGGAACCCCTGAATTTGTAGCCAGGCAGTCAGAAGTACAGGTGGCCTGGGGGCCTCTGGAACGTGTGGCTGACCTCTCAAGCGAGAATAGCCTTGTGGAGGAGTTTGCTCTGAACCTGTGTGGTCTGTGCTAACTCTGGGTAGGTAGTGTAGGACCTGAATTGCAGTACACCCAGTGGGTGTTAGGCATGTAGGAGTGGAAATGGAATACCAGCTCAGATTTACCCCTTCTTGGATGCCTTTCCCTCTCTGGAGGGAAATGGAATACCAGCTCAGATTTACCCCTTCTTGGATGCCTTTCCCTCTCTTCTGTGCTATCTCAAAATACACTGTAGAGTGATATATTTATATACTTTAAAATCTCCTCAACTAGAAAGAAAAAGATTCAGCCTTATCAGTTTTACTTGTGTTTCCACAGTGCTTGGCAAATATAGGTGCTCAGTCCGTATTTAATGAGCTCGTGGATAAATAAGTGGGGGTGTGACCCTTCTGTTCCGTGCTCCCATCTCTCTGTCCTTGGTTTCCACCTGATGCCTTTCTTCTGCTTCACTCTTTCTTGCACAGACCAGGGTAATTGCTCCACACAAGCTCCTCTCTACCATAGCAGCTCTTTTTTTTTTTTTTTTTTCTGCTGAAGAACAGAGGCTCCCTGCTACCCAGGAGTTTAATTCATGTGTGTCTCTCAGCTCTGTATCCTAATAAGAAATGACTGGTAGGACGTGAGAGCTGAACAGCTGATGAGTTCACAGGTTCCAATTATCTCTCAGGTACTGTTCCCTCTTGTTTTTTCCCCCAGAATGGAATGGCACTGTTTACAATGAGATCAGATACCCTAAGGAGTAAGCGCCACCACTGAAATACCTGTGGCACGATAAGAAATAACTAAGTATGTATATCCTATTCACACAGAGCCACCCTCACGCCATCCTTGCTGCTCTACTGCTCCCTTGCTGTGTTTGACAAGGTACATGCCTCTCTGTGAAGCGCGAAGTGTCCTCAATCCATGTCTGAGAAGGCAGGGCATCCAAGCCCTGTTCAGATGTTTCTACCTTCAACCCCTCCAAGGTCTGGCGAGAGCAGCATGAGTTGGGAGGACACCTTCCCCTCCTCCTTCTCCTTTTTCACCTTCTTCTCCTTCTCCTTCTTTTTCTCCTTCTCCTTCTTCTTCTTCTCCCTCTTCCTCTTCTTCCTCTTTTCTCACTCTCTCTCCCTTTCATCTTCCCAGCACCCCAGGGGCTTTCTCCTTCCTTTTCCTGTGTGGAAGGAGCTCCCTTTCACATCATATTTTCCTTCTTCCTTGCTTGGTGGTCTCCTTCTGGGTGGTATTTACAACCCTTTTCTCTGAGGCAGTATGTCTCATGGCCTAATTGTGATGTCTTAAGGTTTGTTGGGGGTGGAGAAACACAGCAGTATTTGTAAAATATTACCTGTGCTACATAGACATCTGACCCACATTTATTCCCAATTACCCTGTGCTAGGCACTCGAGAGAAGTCTAACTTCCTTCCATAGGCAGCAACCAAGTTAATGGGAGAGACAAGCCCAGAAGCAATTCTGATTTACAAAAAAAGGGCTGGGGCTTCCCTGGTGGCGCAGTGGTTGAGAGTCCACCTGCCGATGCAGGGGACGCGGGTTCGTGCCCCAGTCTGGGAAGATCCCACATGCCACAGAGCGGCTGGGACCGTGAGCCATGGCCGCTAAGCCTGCGCGTCGGAGCCTGTGCTCCACAACGGGAGAGGCCACAACAGTGAGAGGCCCGCGTACCACAAAAAAAAAGGGCTGGAGGAAGACCAGGGCTCTGTGCTTTCACAGAAGAGGGACTCTTAACCTAGACTAGGCAGTCAGGATGTGGGGGTGTGGTCCTCAGCTGATACTTGAAAGACAGAGTGGAGTTAAAAAAGAATTTCTTGGTAAATAAAGGGTGGATGGACTCCCAGGCAGGAGGATCTGGCTGTGCAAAGGTCCAGAATACATAGGAACTTCAAGTTAGTAGTTCAGCCCAGCAGGAGTTGAGGCGGAAAGAGAGGAGAGGTGAGGATACATGGGTACATGGGTAGGTAGGCTTTTGCAGGCAATGGGGGTCTTTAAGGAGTTTCAATCTGGAGACGACAGGCTCAGCTGAGTCACCTTAACCCAAGGCATGAAGAATTAATTGAAGGAGACAAGACCAGCACGTGCAGGCCAGTTCAGAGACCACTGGGTTAACCAGGATGAGGCAAACAAGGTGCAAATGTTGCAAAACTTAAGAAGGTACTCACTCTCAGGGCTGTGCAAGGGCCTCCTTAAACTTTGTGACCTCAGCACCTCACTTGGCTCACCCTAGTCCAGGCTCTGGTGGCAAATAGGAGCTCATGCATTAATAACTGATCATTTACATGGTCACTGAGACATTTGCTTTTGTAAAAGGAACCCTACAGCTAGAGGAGTATTTACTAAATATGAAATTCTAATGTGCCCAGCTCACAAGAGCACACATAAACATGCCCAGGAGTGTGACAAAAAGAGCTCGTTCTTTTCTCCTGTGGTGCACCAAGTGGGTTTGACTGCTCACGAGGAGGTTCTTGGGAGATGGTCATAACAATGGAGGAGAAAGAGCTGTTCTTTTTTGTAATGTGGAAGCAAGTTTATCAGAAAGGAGATGGTGGCTCCTCAGTGTAGGAGTAGCTTAGTTTTAAGAGCCAAAGTCATGCTGAGGAGGGCAGTGTCCATCCATGCCCAAGGCAGGCTCGGAAGAATCTAAGCCCCTTGGTGCCCACAGGGTGCTCCAAGGCAATGGCCTTCAAACTCATTTAGTGTGATGCCCCCTAAATAAACCAATCACAAACCAAAACAAAAGCCTCAAAGATGGGAACACATCGGAATGAAGAATGGAAAGAATAAATACGTGCAATGTAGTTGTAAAATTAAGTGAGAGCGTGAGTGGGAGGTCCTGGTAGCATATGGTACCAGCCACAGTCTTTGCTCCACCACTGTCAATTCATTTCACCCTTCCTTCCTGAGCTCTGTAGGGCACCTTACAGATAATAATGACAGCTGCCATTTATTGAACAACTACAACAGGGCAAGCAGTTTACATGAATTGTTTCATCCTTTCAAGTGGCCCATTTTACAGGTCATACAATTGAGGTTCCGAGAAGTTAATTTAGTTGCCCAAGAGCACACATGGCTGATATGGAGTCAAGCCCTGGTTTGTCAAACCCTAGCAGAGCCACGACATTAACCAGCACACCCTCCTGCCCCTCCTGGCTTCAGAATCACAGGATGAGACAAATACCCAGCAGAGGACTCTTCACTGAGCCCTACTTCCCAGAAAAGTACCCCTGAGGAGAGAGATGACTCAGCCTTCTTGAGGAAACAGTTCCATGTCTTAAAGCCTCACCCTGGGACTGCCCCAAGAACTTCTCTCTTCCATCAAGACCTAATTGCTTCTTGCTGTAATTTCAACTCATGGACTCTAGTTTATTCAAAAAGACTTAGAAGAAAGTGACATTACAGTGCTATTTCAAAATACTTATGTCGCCATCAGAAACAGCTTCGCCCTTCCTTGGACTCCTTGGCAGCAATGATTCATTCATTATTTTCAAGATCATGCTCCAGCTCATGAAAATAAAATTGGGGGTGGGAAGCAAAATAAAAATTATTCATTGCCAAGGGACTGAGGCTCAAAACTATTTTTCCTTGAATAGAATTCGGGGGGTGGGGGGACAAGAAAAAAATCTAGCATGCTCTCCAAGCATTGTTTTCCTCTCTTTGTACTTTCTTTTCTAACTGCTATAATTTTTTTTTTCCTCAGGCTGAAGTTTGAGGGCAACCTTGCATCTTGCACATCCACAGATATGCCTATTTCTAGCAACCTATGGTTCCAATGACAAATATTCACCAAACAACATATACTGAGCTTTGATTATTTTCCTTCAAAAGAAGAAAACACAAGCTGTTCAGGTCTCACTGACACAAGACAGCAATCGACAGTTTCAAGGGCTATTCCCAAGACTTTGACAAAACGCTCGGAATGACCTTTGTGAAAATGTTTATACTGGCACCTAACTGCCCTCCAAATTACAGTTTAGTCAAGTCATATGTTTCCTAGATACAACTTCACAATCTAAGTTAATTGAGTTTTCATTTTTCACTGAAGTTTTAACTTCTACTTAATGAATTGGACACTCACTGAAAGTGCCGTAAAATCTCCTTTTATCTTTTTTTTTTTTTATGTATGGATTTGTCCTGTTCACATTAAAGACTTGAGTCCTGGGAATTCCCTGGAGGCTCAGTGGTTAGGACTCCGTGCTTCCACTGCAGGAGGCACGGGTTCATTCCCTGGGTGGGGAACTAACATCCCATAAGCTGCATGGTACAGCCAAAAAAAAGAAAAAAAAAAAAGAGTTGAGTCCTAAAGCGGGGAGGGATAAATTGAGAGATTGGGACTGACATATACACACTACTATATATAAAATAAATAACTAATAAGGACCTGTATAGCACAGGGAACTCTACTCAATGCTCTGTAATAACCTATATGGGAAAAGAATCTTAAAAAGAGTGGATATATGTATATATATAACTGATTCACTTTGCTGTACAGCAGAAAGGAACACAACAGTGTAAATCAGCTATACTCCAATAAAAATTTTAAGAAAAAAAGACTTGAGTCCTTCCTAACCTGTCCCTCTTTAAAGTAACCTGAACGTCTAATCTCTGGACCATCACAATTACTTTCTCTTAGATGTAAGTGTAGGAAGCTACTTCAGTCATTTTTCATGGTGAGTCACCAAGATAAATGGTATAAAGGTAATAGAACAAGGAAGGAAAATTCCAGCAAATTACTTATAATGATATTTGTTAGGGACTGAATTGTATCCTCCTAAATTCATATGTTGAAGCCCTAAGCCCCAGTGTGACTATATTTGGAAACAGGGCATTTAAGGACATAATTAAGGTTAAGTGAGGTCACGAGGGCAGAGCCCCAAGGCAATAGGCCTGGTGTCCCTATAAGGAGAGGACAAGATACCAGAGGTCTCTCTGACTCTCCACTCCCTAACCCCACCAAGTCTGTACAGAGGAAGGGCCATGTGACGACACAGTGGGAAGGTGCCATTTGCAAGCCAGGAAGATGGGCCTCACTAGAAACCAACCCTGATGGCAACTTGACCTTGGACTTGCAGCCTCCACAACTGTCAGAAAGTAAACTTCTAATGTTTAATCCACCCAGTCTGTGGTAGTTTATTGGATTTATTTTCTGTGGCAGCCCTAGCAAACTAATATAATACCCCTAGATAGATTTAAAATGATTATTTAACCAACAAAAGCAGGAATCGGTAAGGGTCTGGGACAGAGTCCAAGAGAAGTAAAGAAGTGGTAGATTGCAAGTGAACTAGTTACTCATTTTTTTTTAATATTTCTTTATTTATTTGGCTGTGTCGGGTCTTAGCTGCGGCATGCGAGATCTTCGTTGTGGTGCACGGGCTTCTCTCTAGTTGTGGCGTGTGGGCTCAGTAGTTGCAGCACACGGACTCTAGTTGTGGCGCATGGGCTCTAGAGCATGTGGGCTTAGTAGCTGTGGTGTGCAGGCTCAGTTGCTCCGTGGCATGTGGGATCTTAGCTCCCTGACCAGGGACCAAGCCCGCGTCCCCTGCATTGGAAGACAGACTCTTAACCACTGGACCACCAAGGAAGTCCCAATTACTCATGCTTTATAGCAGGGAATCAATAGATATTGGAGAGAATTGCTAATTCAAGAAAGGGGAATTTAAAATACATTATTCAAAGTTAAAAAGGTGAACCATTTAAGAATGCTCTAGTCTTCAATTAATAGAAAATCTGACTGCTGTAGTTTGAAGAAATAGAGTTGTTTCTCCCCTCCAGCCCCATCACCCACAACAAGAAGTGCAGGTGTAAACAGCTGCTGGCATTGGCTCAGAAATATCCACTGTCAGGGCCAACATCACTGCAGTTCTCTCGGCCTTTTCTTCATGGTCACAAATTGGATGTTGCAGCTCTGGGCATTAATTCCTCATTCTAGGCAGGAATAAAAAGTAAGGGAGAAGGTATAGCACCAGAAGACTAGCTTATATTTTTGGCCATAACGGTCATAACCTGGTCACTCTTAGCTGCAAGGGATAAGGGGATATGGTATTCTGCGTAACCTTATGTACAGGTCTGTTACTGAGATGGGTAAATGTACCTGCTTCTAAGGTGTGAGACAATGTATAAAGGTAGTTGGTCCAGAGACTTTTGTTCCTATTTTTATATTTTCCATGCCCAATAATTTTTAAAACTGTAAACATAATATTGAAAAACTTTGAAGGATGAAAAAAATTTATGCCTCATACTTGTAAGTTACTACACATCATGGACTTCTGGGGTCCTTAGTGAGTTGTTGAAACCACACAGATTTAACTCACTGACTGCCACGAATCTACTTGATGTGGGGCTTCCTCGGGTAGCTCCAAATTCATTTAGTAGCCCCAAGAGTCTCATAGATAGGTATTTAAGGCCCAAGTCAGCTACCTCCTTGGGCTATCTACTCCAGGTCTTCAAGATGCTACTAGGTAATTCTTGGCAAGACCCACAGCTGCACAGAATAGTGATCAAAAGCATGACCACACCAGCTAGAAACACTTGGGTCTAACAGCCAGTAAAAACTTCTTACCAACTGTGTGAACCTGGACAAATCACTTCAGCCTCACCCTTCTGAGTCTCTGTTTCCTCATTTATAAAAGAGGGCTAGTAACACTTCACAGTACAGTGTTTGCAGGGAGAATGCACTACTGTATTTCTAGCACTTAAAGCGCCTGTATCAATAAATACTTGAAGAATTTCTGAATGTTTTCATTTGTCTATAAAATTGCAATTTCCCTCAGAATTCTCATTGGAAACATGCACAGCATTTTCTGTTTCTGGTGACTCAAGTCAGCTTTTAACTTGAAGTTGACTAAATTGCACACTATCCCTCAAGTAGTTAATGCATAAGAGAAACTGAATTTTTAAAAAATACAGTTTTAAGACATCCTTATGCGAAGTGAATTATTGGGCTTTTGTTGAAAATGTGTGACCGGGTTTATGCAAGATGCTCCATGCCTACTACCAACACATAGGAATGTTGCTTAAAACTAAGAAATGAAAAAATCTAAATTCCATAAATAAGGGGTAAATGAACAGATAAACTGGTAAGTAGGAGTTGATTTAGAACAGCCCACAGGGACATCAAGATTGAATATACATTTTACAGGGACTTCCTTGGTGGTCCAGTGGTAAAGAATCCGCCTTTCAATGCAGGGGACGCTGGTTCGATCCCTGGTCGGGGAACTAAGATCCCATATGCCCCGGGCAACTAAGCCCGTGTCACAACTAGAGAGAAGCCCGCACACCACAACTACTGAGCCCGTGTGCCTCAATGAGAGAGCCCACGTGCCCAAACTACAGAGCCCATGCACCCTGGAGCCTGCGCGCCACGCTCTGCAACTACAGAGAGAAAACCCACATGCCACAACTAAAGAGAAGTCTGTGCGCCGCAACAAAGAGCCTGTGCGCCATAAGGAAAGATCCCGCATGCCGCGACTAAGACCTGACGCAACCAAAAAATAAATAAAAGTAAAAGAAAAAGATTGAATAGACATTTTAAATGCTGAGGTTGTATTGCCTTTGTGAATAAGAAGGCCGCATTCATGGAGCAGGGGAGAGGGTGGCTCAGGGCTGGAACTTTCTGCCTAAAGCTGCAAGCCTGTAAGTGGCTGCTATCAGGTTGAATGGTAGAAGTGGAACTAGAGTACTGATTGGCCAGGGGCAGTGCTATAGAAGCTTCCCACTTATGGACCATGGGTGGAAAATAGAGTTACAAGAAATTAGAAATCGAACCCAGCTCTATACCTGGATATGGGGCCACATTCATACTGCTCTTGGGGTATGGAAAGCCTAGGCTGAGAAACAACTTAGAGGCTCATTCAGACTGGCTATGACAGTAGTAGCTTGCTTAGATCAATCTCTCTTAGCAACAACTAAAAATCTGGGAAAATATTTTGAAACATCTATATGAAAGCATTGGAAAGGGACAAAAAGCATGTACAAACTGGACAAGGGTCCACTCTTAAAATACAACAATTACAAATGGTGTGATTTGGAAACTTGAGGCTTTTTGTCTACAGAAATTCCCCAATATGCAGGAAGCTCGGGGTGGCAGAAAGCCGGAGCCTTACTCCTTGAGAGAGCACAAGACAAAGCTCAGAGCTTGTGGAGTGCCTAGAAAGCTAGGGGGAGAAACTGTGGAGAAGAAGCTGCAGAAGGCGTGAGCCACAAAATCTTAAAATAAACTGAGCCAAAATTCTTGGCAGACCACTAAACTATACACGTGTTAGGGAGGCCCCAGAGAACTCAGCTGATAAGCAGTGGGTGGGAGTTGGGGGGATTGAGAAAAGATTTCAGCTGCTGCCCACCACAGGGTATATCAAGTTAACTGCCTGCTAGACCAAAATAAGAAAAATAATATCCTTCAGAGAAACATAAAATCAGAGTCTTTTCAACATAGCATCAGGGTATCCAGTGTGCAATCAATCTAAAATCAATAGGAATGCAAAGAAACAGAAAAATATAACCCATATGCTAGAGAAACATCAGGCGATAGAAACCAGTTCTGAGATGACCTAGATGTTCCAATTAGCAGACAAGGAACTTTAAAGCCACCACAATTATAATTACTCAATTATTTTATACGAAAATATACTCAAAATGAATGAACATATTGATAATCTCAGCAAACAAATAGAAATTATAAAAAACAATCAAATAGGAGAAGGATGGGATATCTGTACTGGTGGTATAAAAAGTTCAGACAATTGCTCCTGAAGATAAAAATTATTAAAATGGGACTAAATTATTTAAAACAACTTCTGCTCTGCAAAAGATAATGTCAAGAGAATAAGAAGACAAGCCACAGACTGGGAGAAAATATTTGAAAAGGACATCTGATAAAGGACTGTTAAAACTCTTAAAACTCAACAATAAGAAAACAAACAACCCGATTAAAAACTGGGCCAAAGACCTCAACAGACACCTTACCGAAGAAGATATGCAGATGGAAAATAAGATATGAAAAGGTGCTCCAAATCATTTGTCATCAGGGAAATGCAAATCCAAACAACAATGAGAGTTACCACTACACACCTATTTGGATGGCCAAAATCCAGAAGTGAACATTTTAAAACTGGAAAATACAACATCTGAAATCCATGCTCACCACTTCTATTCACTATTGTACAGGAAAATCTAGTTAGTACAATAAGACAAGGAAAAAATATAAAAGTTATATAGGTTAGAAAGAAGTCAAACTGTCTTTTTTTGCAGGTGACATGATCATGTACATAGACAATTCTAAAGCATCTAATATATATATATATATATATATATATATTCACATACACACACACACACACACACACACATATATATAAATACCTACTAGAATGAATTACTGATTTAACATGGTTGCAGGATGAGACTTCAGTTTTAAAAAAATTGTTTTCTATAGCCTGGATCTGCAAGAAGGAAGAAGAAGTTCTAAAGTGATGACCTAACACATACCCTTAGGGCCTGGGAGAGGTAAGGACATTTAATAAAATAAAAATTTAGGTGAGAAAAAGCACATCAGCAAAACTTTGTATAATAAGGGAGTGAAGAGATTTCAGCTCCCCTCAGAAAGAAAACCAAGCCTCTGGCTGATAAAATTACTTTGTGTAGGATCTAAACATGCATATAGCATTTTTGAGGTTTAGCGCTAGACAGAGCGTTCTTTGAAGCGCCTATGTCTGGGTTGAGTACCTGTGCTCTGTCAAGGCCAGAAGCCTCTGATTCCTAGAATCTCTGATTCTTATGTTACATGAGAAGTTGTTAAAGCTGGACTCTTCTGGTTTTAGTTTCACTGAGGAACCAATTCTATGGCTATCAGATGGATGCCAAAGTGAATGTGAGACAGAGCTCAAACCATACCTTCTCTTCTTGAATCCCTCAGCTAAATCAAGGATATAGAAAGGACTTGGATTTGAAGAGGGGGAGAAATTTATGGAAAAACTTTTTTTTTTTTTTTTTTTTGCGGTACCTCTCACTGTTGCGGCCTCTTCTGTTGCGCAGCACAGGCTCCGGACGCACAGGCTCAGCGGCCATGGCTCACAGGCCCAGCCGCCCCGCGGCACGCGGGATCCTCCCGGACCGGGGCACGAACCCGCGCCCCCTGCATTGGAAGGCGGACTCCCAACCACTGCGCCACCAGGGAAGCCCGAAAAACATTATTTGAAGAGAGCTGTTGTCTATTAGTTCCCCTCCACCCCCCCACCCCTGCTTCAGATGGGAAGTGTGAGATTTTACTTTCTTCATCTCAAGCCTAATGAAGGAGCTTCCTTGAGAGCCTGATATGTGTCCCCTGGGGTCTGAGGATACTGTGGACACGTGTCTGACTTGGGTCCAGGCAATCACGGAAAGCAGGATAAGGAATGACTTTACCTCATTGCTTTGGTAGTGTAGCCAACAGAAGGCTGCCATGCTAGCACAGCCTGCATTGCTCTAATGTATAGAAAGAGGATGGCCAAGTGTTTTCCTGTGAACAAACATGAATCACATGGGAGAAAGACAGTGGAGCTGGAGCTATGAGGAAGGGCATGAACTACAGCATGTGAACCAGAGGCTGAGGGCAGAGTGTTCCAGGGAATCAAATGCATCTCCTTTGTTTTGAGGATTGTGGTTGATGGGTAGGGCCCTTGGAAAGTCTCTGCAGAGACCTTGAGAGCACCTACAAGAAAAAGTTGGCTCTAACCATCTGCCCATACCAGAGAGGATGAAGCCACCTCATCAAGGTAGGACTCTTATCTCTCCTCACTACTATACATGCACACTTTTGCTTTACACAGTTAAGTAAAAGGATAGCAGATGGTGGCAGCCAGGTTTCTCACTGTTGGAGTGGGAGTTTACAACGCAAGGGATATACACAAGGAGAGGAGGCTAAAATGATCCATCTGGCAATGGATTAAAGTTGGAGATATCAGTATGAACTCATGTCTACCTTAATACAGGTATAGATAGTTACATATACAAATATTTATAGATATGCATACATATACAAGGTTATAAATAAACACATGTGTTTATTTCCTCACTCTTCTAACTGAGAGGTCCTGGAAGGTCTAAAGACACTCCAGTAACAATGGGCACCCCTAGCACCCAAAGCTTGGTTTCTAATACCATTCTTCAAAAAAATGAACCAGAATACTTGGAGAATTAGCTGATTCTAAGCCTGGGGCAGGAAATAAACAAGATGATCCTAGCATATCTTATAATAACAGAAAGTAAAAAAGTACTTTTAAAAAGATCCACATCGATGGGGGTATATCAAGTGGATACTGGAGTCAACTGAAAGAGTTTCCAATGGCCAAAACTGGAACAATTTGGGAAGCAACATAAATAAGGTAGTAATAGATTGTAACCTGAAGTATACAATAAATATCCATGAGTCCATGATGTTAACAAATGAGTGAATAAATAAATAAATGGGAAAGGAGAGACAGACCTCCTGCAAAGCAGAATTCCAAATAATTTATGCAACTACTTCATCTTCAAGGAGGTAGAGCATAACTCCTCTCCTCAAGTGTGGTCTGTACATGGTGACTTCCTTCCAAAGAGTAAAGTATAAAAAGGGGTGGTGGAGGAGGGGGACATGAGAAACAGTACCTTAGCCTGGTGATCAAGTTTAATGCCAATAGTGATAAATTCATGTTCTTAATATGTACCTCTGATATGATATGTTGAAAATAGCACCTTACCTCCTTCCCCAAACCCCAGTCTAATCATGAGAAAAACATCACACAAATCTCAGTTGAGGGACATTCTTCAAAAGACCTGACCAGTACTCCTCAAAGTCAAAAACAAGGAAATCATCATCAAAAAACAAGGAAAGTCTATGAAACTGTCACAGTCTAGAGGAGACTAAGAAGACATGATGACTATAATGTGCTATCCTGAGCGGGATCCTGCAGCAGACAAGGCACATTAGGTAATAATGTGAATAAAGTATGAACTTTAGTTAATAACAATGTATTAATATGAGTTCATTACTTGTGATACATCTACCATACTAATATAGGATGTTTCTAATAGGGGAAATTAGGTGTGGAGTAGAAGAAGATTCTCTGTATGCTTTTCACCATTTTTCTGTAAATCTATTTTAAAAGATAAAAGTTTATTTTTAAAAGGCATAGAGACTTTCCAAACTTTCATCCAAAGATAGGGGATTATTATATCAATGAATGCATTTTAAAATTATGATGGAGTCAAAAAATGAAGTTTGATTAAACCAAAATGAAACAATTCATCTGAAATTCAGGGGCCCCCAACAGAGGCAAATGCTAGCCCATTCCTCAGGATAATGCATATGCCTGGCATTTCCACAGCACTTCTCCAGAAAACAACTTCTGCTAAATATGAGTTCCTAGGCAAAAATGACACAACACGTGAGGAAGTCCACCCTCATAAAGGAGAGTTAGCAGGTACAGAAAACAGGAAGATTTGCAGCCAAAGATATTAGCTCAATCTCTGACGGACTTTGCCATAAGAATCACTAACCTGTTCAAAAAGATAAAGGGAAGAATAGTGTCCATAATACTAAGAGAAGACATTAAGAGAAAAGTGCAGATATATCTCAAAAAGGAGTATGTAGTCACACTAGGAATAAGAGTCATTTAAATTTTAAAAAACACAATAAATGCTTGACTAGATTCAGCTAAAGAGAAATGGTGAATTAAAAGATCTCTGGAAAGCATATAGGATGGAAAACAGAGATAAGGAGATGAAAACTATGAAAGGGAAACTAAGACTCAAAGAGGATCTAATAAGAAGTTCTAATGAATGGCAAGCAAGAGTTACACGGTGAGAAAAAGAGAAAATGGGGATAGATAATATTTAATATGATATTGCCAGGTAATTTTTCAGAACTGAAGGAAAGACATAAATCCTTATGGTGAAAGATTAGACTGTTCTAAATAGAATAAATAAAAACAAATATACATCCAGATACTTAGTAGCAAAAGTTCAAAAAACATCAAAGATAAAAATCTTTAAAGCTACCCACAAAGAAAAGACATTCTAACAGAAGACTCCTTATCACTAACAATATATGTCAGAAACAGTAGAATAATGTCCTCAAAGGGTTGAGGGAAAATATGTCAACCTGCTATTCTTTATGCAGCTAAACTATCATTTCAGAGTGATAATAATTTTTAGACTTTCAAAGACCAAGAGAGATTACTTCCTATGGATCTTTGCTACATGAACTACATCAGGCTGGTTCATTTTGACATCCATTCCAACTGCTTTCTTATACTACAGAGCCTGGAATGCTTTTTTAAGAATTACATATTCCAAAAGGTTTGCAATTAGCAATCTTCATGTGACCCAGGTTCTGGAAAGCAGATACACAGATACCTGAAAGGCAGAAGTGAACTATGTGAAGGTCAAAGAGCTCTTCCAGTGATTTAAACTAGATAGAGTGGGTTATGTTTTGCACATTGATTAATAAAAAATTTGTAAACAAGGTCCTACTGTATATCACAGGGAACTATATTCAATATCCTGTGATAAACCATAATGGAAAAGAAAAGTCACTTTGCTGTACAGCAGAAATTAACATAACATTGTAAATCAACTATACTTCAATAAATTTTTTTAAATGCTTGAATCAAAAAAAAAATTTTGTTCCAGAAATGGTGGCAGGCTACAGACTTTCAAGGGAATGGGAATCCAGAATTCATTATCTCGTTTCATAGGTTTGAAGGCAATGAGGATTGGTTTAGCATCACAAGAAGAGGCTCAGGTGTTCCAGAGCATGCTTTGGCTGGGCAGTCACTTAAATCAGCAATCCCCAACCTTTTTGGCACCAGGGACCAGTTTCGTGGAAGACAATTTTTCCACGGACCAGGGCGGGTAGGGGCGGGGAGGGATGGTTTCAGGATGATTCAAGGGCATTACCTTTATTGTGCACTTTATTTCTATTATTACATTGTAATATATAATGAAATAATTATACAGCTCACCACAGTGCTGACAGGAGGCAGAATGTGAGCAATGGGGAGCGGCTGTGAATACAGATGAAGCTTCACTCGCTCGCCTGCCGCTCACCTCCTGCTGTGTGGCCTGGTTCCTAACAGGACACGGACTGGTGGTCCATGGCCCGGGGGTTGGGGACCCCTGACTTAAGTGATCCACCATAGTCACTTGGAATGAATTGCCTATGGAAGGCAAAGCTTTGGTGGCCACGGTGATTGACCATTATAATGGACATAAGAAATAGACAAGTTGTGAGATGGGATGGCTGCTTCTAACTCAGCTATAATAGTTTTAAAAAGAAAATGACAGGATGAAGATTTTACATCAGAGAATGAGGAACAGTCCATGCTTGCCCTAAAAGAATTTCCTATATCTCAAAACTGCAGAGCTCGTGTAGCTAATTCAGTGGTTAATCAGACATAGGTTGAATGTAAGTTGAATTCAATATAGATTGAATTCACAGCCTCATTTGTTCTCTAATGTGAAAGTTAAGGCATTTACTGGGGAAAGGCAGCACCTGAAATTGGAATAGGAATGTTTGTGGGGGATTAAGATGACTCCAATAACCCCAAACTTCACTGAGCCTCTCGCGCATGAAGAAGCAGTTCCTCCTCTCCATCTTATGAGGCTGGTCCCCGCTGCTTACAGACCGATACTAACCTCATCAGAGGATTCCTTGAAATGAAATGTCAAGCTTCTTCAAGACCCAGCCCTACTACCTCCCATTTGCCTGTAGATCCCAGGGGGCTATAAGGGGCCACTGACATCATCAAACCCAGAGGAAATATTTCATGGCAAACAAATTGCATGATTTAAATAATTGAAATCCAGAGTGCTAGAAGAGGTAGGGAGAAATAAAAATGTAGATTAGGCTGACTTTATCAACATGGGAACACACACCAGAGATTCTAGAGTCAGTGGATTAAGCTTGGGCTACTGAGAATGGCTTTTTGTTTTTCATGTGCAACTTACATTCTTTTTTTTTTAAATTGTGGTTAAAATACATATAACATAGTATTTACCGCCTTAACTATTTTTAAGTATACAGTTAAGTCGTGTTAAATACATTTATATTGTTGTACAACCAACCTCCAGAACTTTTTTCCATCTTGCAAAACTGAAACTCTGTACCTGTTAAACAACTCCACATTCTCTCCTCTTCCCAGCCTCTGGTTACCTCCTTTGCCCTTTCTGTCTCTATGAATTTGACTACTCTGTATAGCTCAAAGAAGTGAAATCATACATGATTTGTCTTTTTGTTACTGACTTATTTCACAGAGCATAATGCCCTCAAGTTTCATCCATGTTGTAGCATGTGACAGAATTTCCTTCGCTTTTTTTTTTTTTTTTTTTGTGGTATGTGGGCCGCTCACCCCTGTGGCCTCTCCCGCTACGGAGCACAGGCTCCGGACGCGCAGGCTCAGCGGCCACGGCTTACAGGTCCAGCCGCTCCATGGGACGTGGGATCCTCCCGGACCAGGGCACGAACCCACATCCCCTGCATCGGCAGGCGGACTCCCAACCACTGCGCCACCAGGGAAGCCCTTTCCTTCCTTTTTAAGGCTGAATAATATTTCTTTGTGTGTATATACCACATTTTATTTACTAGTCATCAATTGATGGACACTTGGGTTGCTTCTACCTTTTGGCTTTTGTGAAAAATGCTGCTATGAACATGGATGTACAAATATCTCTTTGAAACCCTGCTTTCAATTCTTTTGGGTATATAACGAGAAGTGGAATTGCTGGATCATATGGCATTCTATTTTTAGTTTTTTGAGGAATTGCCATACTGTTTTCCACAACAGCTGTTCCATTTTACATTCCCACTAACCATGTCCAACGGTTACAATATCCCCACATTCTCACCAACACTGTTTTTCGTTTTGTTTTGTTTGATAGTAGCCATCCTAATGGGTGTGCAGTGGTATCTCATTGTGATTTTGATTTGCATTTCCCTCATGATAAATGATGTTGAAAGTCTTTTCATATGCTTTTTGGCCATTTGTACATCTTCTTTGGAGTAATGTCTATTGCCCATTTTTAAATAGGATTTTGTTCTTATTGTTGTGGTTGAGTTGTAGAAGTTCTTTGTATATTCTAGATATTAATGCCTTATCAAATATATGATTTGCAAGTATTTTTCCATTCTAAAGGTTGCCTTTTTACTCTGTTGTTTCCTTTGATACACAGAAATTTTTAATTTTGATATAGTCTAATTTATCTATTTTAACTTTTTTCATCTGTGCTTTTGGTGCCAAATCCAAGAAATCAATGCCAAATCCAATGCTGTGAAGATTTTTTCCCTATCTTTTCTTCTAAGAGTTTTATATCTTTAGCTCTTTCGGTAATTGATCCATTTTGCATTGATTTTTGCATATTGTATGAGGAAAGGGTCCAACTTCTTTTGCATATGGATATCCAGTTTTCTTAACACCATTTGTTGAAAAGACTCCTTTCCTTCTTCGGTCTTGGCACCCTGGTTGAAAATCGCTTGACCATATATGTGAGGGTTTATTCTATTCCACTGATCTATATGACTAGCTTTATGCCAGTATCACAGTTTTTTTGATTTCTGTAACTTTATAATAAGTTTTAAAATCAGGAAGTGTGAGAGCTCCAAAACTGTTATTTTTCAAGCTAATTTTAGCTATTTGGAGTCTTGAGAATGGTTTTCATTGTTTGCTAGGTTTCTATTGTCTCTGGGCTCCATCGTGTTCTATGCCAAAAGAATTTGAGATATTATAAAGCATAAGTTAGAAAGGGTAAAGCAAAGACTGTGAGAGATGGTAATATTGAAGTGGATTTGGCAGGTGTGACCCATGCATTCACCCCTAAATATGTCCTCTGAGAGGGCCCAGACCTATCCTTGATATAGAGAAACACAACAGCCAGGGAAATGCAGGCATATGTAAAAGTGCTAGAGTGGATTTCTTCCATGCATCAGAAGTGAATATGAGGATGCTTCCTGATTCCAGTGAGGTTCATGGGATTGGATTCTGGGGTGGCAGAAGCCACGTAGTGTCAGTGGAAGCACCTGAAGCTCCTCCTTGCAGTGAAAATATCAGCTCAAAGCAATATCACCTCCCTGGGGGAATCACACAGGTTGGTGCCAATATTAAATATTTGACAGATGCAGAAGCAGTGATTCTTTTGTTTTTTTAAAGAGACTTATTCTTTTTTAAACATTTAAAAAATTTTTGCCTGCTTTGGGTTTTCATTGCTGCACGCGGGCTTTCTCTAGTTGCAGCAAACAGGGGCTACTCTTCATTACAGTGCTCGGGCTTCTCATTGCAGTGGCTTCTCTTGTTGTGGAGCATGGGCTCTAGGTGCGTGGGCTTCAGTAGATGGGACATGTGGGCTCAGTAGTTGTGGCACACGGGCTTAGTGGCTCTGCGGCATGTGGGATCTTCCCGGACCAGGGCTCGAACCCGTGTCCCCTGCACTGGCCGATGGATTCTTAATCAGTGCGCCACCAGGGAAGTCCCAGAAGTAGTGATTCTTATTAGAGTCTTTTGACTCACCTGTTTGGCCTCTACCTAAGGTAGGTAAACTTGGGTTGCATGCATAGAACTGGGAATCAGAAAAGCATCCAATTTCTCAGCAGAAGTGTAAGAAGGTAGGTGAGCAATGCTGGCCGGCAGAATAATGGCCTCCCAAGGACGTCTGTCTCCTAATCCCAGAACCTGTGAACATATTCAGGCAAAGGAGAATGAAGGTTGCAGATGGAATTGGGGCTGCTAATCAGCTGACTTTAAGATGGGACAGTAACCTGTATTACTCAGGTGGACCCAGTGTCATCACAAGGGTCCTGAAAGTGGAGGGGAGGCACAGAAGAGATGGAGAAACGAAGCTAAAGAAGGTCAGAGAGATGCCATGTTGCTGCCTTTGAAGCTGGAGGAAAGGGGCCATGAGCCCAGGAATATGGGTGGCCTCTGGAGGCTGGAAAAGGTAAGGAAACGGATCAGACCCGGAGCCTACAGAAAGGAATGCAGCCATGCTGACGCCTTAATTTCAGCCCCATGAGACCTGTGTCAGACTTCTGACTTACCTACGGAAGTGTAAGATAATACGCTTGTGCTGTTTAACCCCCTAAGGCGGTCATAATTTGTCATGGCAGCAACAGAAAACTAATAAAAATGCCTTCAAAGTTCCGAGAGAAAGTGATTTTCAATCTATTACCCTATATTCAGTCAGATGCAGTTCTAATTACATGTGAATTAAAAACATCTCGGGACGTACAAAGGTCTCAAAAGAAATTTTTCTTTTCTTGGGCAATGGCCGGAAGATGTGCTCTTCCAAAGGATTAAACGAAGAAAGAGGAAGAAATGGATCTAGGAAATTGGAACATCTAACCACTAGGGAGAGGAGAAGAGGAGTCCTGGGAAAGCAGGTCCTCTGCTGCCATAGAGATATGTAAACAGAGATCAGCTAGCCAAGGAGAAGCAGCTCAGATGGCCCAGGAGGCGTGGGAGAGGAGTACCGGCAGACCAGGATGTGTGTGGTCACCTCACAAAGGGGTTTTAACTATTTTGAAAAATTGGGACAGAAGTAGTGATTGTGATATAGAAAATGAAAGCAAAGAAATAGAGGCAAGTTTTAAATCCAAAAAAAAAGATTGTTTTTAAAAAAGAAATATAATTGTCATATCCTACTTGTCTCAGCTGTGAACTCCATTTGCATATTCTAATAATACAAATACAGATGTAACTAGATTGGAAGGATGCAGGGAAGAAAAGTGAAGCCTTGGACCTCTAGGTTCCATTCCTGTTGGCTTACTGCTTGTTTGTGTATAGACTGCAGAGGCACAGGATTGGATGAATTACAATCCTGGCATGTGGCACACGCTTAATGTTGGTCCATCTGCTTTTAGCTATTTGGTTAGTGATGTGATTCATGATTTTTAATCAGGTAGTAAGAACCCACTGCCCAAAACGAAAGCTAGAACCTTGACAATTATTTACAGCCAAGTGGTTCTGTAACAGGGAAAAGCCACATGGACTACATGTTGGATCTGTTTCTTTTGCTTTAACCTTTGCTTCCCGTTGCTTTTGTTCACTAAAAGGATACTGTCTGTACATAATGGCCTGCCTCAGGGAACGCTGCCCCTCTGCCTGAAGGTCAAACCAAAGTGCCTTTGTTCAGGAAAACATCCCCACCCTGTTCCACCTGTGGATGGCTGCAAGAAAGAAGAAATTAACACATCCCCTCCCGGAGGCTGGCCATGCCAGGGGATATTTGCAAAAAGTATGGCCTTTTTACTTTACTTCCTCATCTCCTCCCCCTCTCTGTGCTATAAAAGAAGTTGGCATCCAAATCCCGATAAGATGGTTATTTTGAGACTTTAGTCCCGCCATCTTTCCAAATAAAGTCGTATTCCTTGCCTCAGCACCTTGTCTCCCGATTCATTGGTCTGTTGTGCGGCGAGCAGAGAGAGCTTGGACGCGGTAACAGTTCCCATCGCCCTACGTGCCAACCCCTACCCCTTCTCCACATGACGTAATCAACATCCTGAACCCTGTGTTCATGATTCTTTTGCCTTCCTCATATTGACGCTGAGCAACTTAAATTCATGACCAGTCTGAGGACAGGGTCCCTGCTAGGTTAAAAACAGGAGGCCAGGAGGAGCTGTTAACATCAAGCACTTTGTCACCATGAAGCAGCAAATAGCTTTTTCTCAGCAAGAGAGGCTCTAAAACCTGAACCCCAGGGCTTTCTCGCATTAAATATCACTGGTTATTCTTTTCCCCAAATGCCTCCAGCATTGCATGTATTGTATTTGTTCTTTCCCTAACTACGCCTTGAAAGCAGAGAGAATGGCAGGGGCGAGGCACCGGGGTGAGGGTGTGGGGAGTGTACACAGAGATGCCAAAGCAAGATGCTGATGACCTGATCCCACAGCACTGGGAGCACTTCTACCGTCTTTGGGCAACACTCTAGGACAAGCATGTTTCCTCAGTGGATGCTGCAAGACCACCAGTCTTTCCTGGCCCCAGGCACTCTGGCATAGCTTCCCTAGGGCCCTGGAGGCACATCCCAACCAGCTTGGAGCAGAGGGTTTAGCCAAGTTCTGCCTGTGCTGTCTGGGGACCCTGAGGCCCTGGCCAGCTGTGAGACAGCTGTTAACCTTGGCAACCTGACATAGTTGGTCAAGCAGGGCACTGGCCACTCAGGCATCGCTAACAGCTTGTTGGGAAGACGCTTCTAGCCAGAGGTGAGCCCACAAGGCAGCATGAGATTCTACTTGTTCTAGAAGCTTGGATTCACTGACCATGGAGCTGCGAGGGGCCCTGGAACCCATGTAGTCAAGCATTTCCCTAAGCATGTAACTCAAGCACTGGTTTGGGGACAGTTAACGGGTTTTACCTCCAAAAGTGCCCCATAATCGAGGAAATTCATAGAACATCAGATTAAAAGCAAATTAAGGTTCTTTCCTACAAGGCTTCTCAGAACCTAATCTCAAGATTAGGCTTTGGGATCTTTACCTGAGCCTCAGTTTCCTCATCTGCAGTGTAGAAATAATAACGCTTACCTTGGAGAAATACTGAGGGAGAATGAGCTCACGGACTCAGAGACATTTAGCACAGTGTTTCACGTAGGAGATGTCAGCAAATTCTAGTTCCCCTCTTTTCTCCATCTCCTTTCATTTTCTTTCAAATGTTCCCCTAGGCACAGTAAATTCCCTACTGGGTAATTATTTAACATTGATTTCCTGGGCTCTGGAGGGCATCGGGGTAATTATGTATGCAGTGGAGGTGTTACCGAATCAGGTCTGTCTGCTCACCACTCAAAAGTCAATATGAGGGCTTCCCTGGTGGCGCAGTGGTTGAGAGTCCGCCTGCCGATGCAGGGGACACGGGTTCGTGCCCCGGTCCGGGAAGATCCCACATGCCGCGGTGCGGCTGGGCCCGTAAGCCATGGCCGCTGAGCCTGCGCGTCCGGAGCCTGTGCTCCGCAACGGGAGAGGCCACAACAGCGAGAGTCCCGCGTACCGCCAAAAAAAAAAAAAAAAAGTCAATATGAGAGAGAGAGAGAGAGAGGGAGAGGGAGGGAGACAACTGTTGGTAGAAAGGAAAGATGCTTTTAATCAGAATGCCGGCAATCTGGGGAGATGGTACACTCAGTGTCCCCAGAAACCACCTCCAAAGACTCTGCTTGGCCATGAAAGATTTAAAGGGAAACAGGGAAGTAACCTCAGTTAATCATTGAGATAGGGGGTCAGAGTCGTGGACATTCCCCGCTGTGTGTGGGCTCATCAGCTCCTCCTGACCTTCCTCTAGATGTTATCTTGTTCACGAGATTACTGAAGGGGAAGCTAGGGAAGAGATCTGGTCATCTGTTAAGTACCTGTTCTTCGTTTCTACTTCTTTGTTCTACAAAAAGAACCCACACGTTAGGCAAGGTACTGTGTGATCAAAAGATGTGAAAGGTGTGCTTGGGCCAGAGATGAGCAGAGCATGCGGATGCCTGGTCTAAGAGTCAGTTACAAGATAGCTTTGCTAACGTGACAAGAAAAGGGGCTTCCTGTTGAGGGCGGTTTCCTGCAAAGAGCCGCTTATAGAGGCTCCTACCCAGCTTAGCTGGTCGGACAAGGGGAGCCCAGGTCCAGGGGGGCAGAAACCCTGTGAACAGGCACGTGGTACCCACTGCACCCTGCGCGTGGGAGCGGCAGCTTCGCCTCCTCCGGAATCACCAAGGAACAGCTGGAGTCCCGGCTTAAATCACTCAGCACAGATTCATTTCACAGATTTCACAAAAGAGGGGCCTCGGCAGCCAGCTTCGTGGAAGAAGGCACTCACCAGAGGTTTTCAACCTGCTCAGTGTTTGGGCTTTTGCGCAGCTGTGAAATGTAGAGGTGAGGGCCGAGGCTCTCCACGCTCTCTTCATCTAATCCTCGTGGATCCCCATTTGAAAGGTCAGCAGCTGTGGCCTAATCACAAATCCGGGAAGCACAGGCCACACACCCACTATGTATTTTATTGAGACGGGAGCAATTTACAGTCAAGTCCTCATGACAGCACAGTGGAAAGATTCCAGTTTTACACACGTCACATTCACAAACACGAATCACTTCTGCTCTGAGGCACACAGGGAACGTGGGGTGGGGGGAGACAGGGAGCTGACAGGAGACCCAGACTTAATGAGCCATCAGTGGGGAGGGTCTTCCACCAGAGAAGAGCCTTCTCTGGGACTTGGCAGAATTTCTAGATGCCCTCAGAGAGGAAGGAACAAAGTGAAGCCTTCCCCGTGATTTCAGAGCAGGACAAATTTTCTGTAACCCTGTCGCCTGTTCTCTTTCTGGTAAGAATTTCCATGGCAGCATTAAGAGACAATACACACAGGCCTGGGAGCCACTTGGTCTGAAAAAAAATCCACCTGGGAATCCCTATGGGCTTAAAAGGCTCTCTGTGTCCCATGAAAGTCACTTTTCTATCCACTGTTCAGAAGATTATTTTTTAAACTTTACGTCTTGAAAATTTTCAAACATCCTCGTAAACAGAGAGAATAGGACAATGAACCCCCATGGTTCCTTACAGAGAAGCAGATGATATGACCAAGTTCAGGTTCAATTAACAGCCAAGACATCTAAGTGAACCTTAGACAAACCCCTTCTCCCTGAGCCTCAGTTTCCCTCTTAGCTCCATGACCATGCTTTGCTTTCAGGATCTCTCTGGTGCTAGAAAGAAACCTCAAACCAGTGTGAGAGCGGCAGTTGTTTAGGGCTGGTGAAGGAAGCTCTCTCCTGCCTGATGCGTCTCTCTGCTGGATGACACAGTGAGTCACTCAGGGCCAGATGGAAGGTGATGAAAACACTCATAGTCTCTGGAATGAGATTTCTCTGGCAAGTTGAGTCACTAAGGACCATCACGATGCCATAGGGTTTGATAAGTGACACGTGAGAGAGTGATGTTGACAGTGAGTCGTCTTATGAGAACTGGCGTGAAGAAGCCTTATTATTCAGATGACGAGGAGGAGAAATGGCCTGACCAGACAGCTTGGGAGGATGAGATGTCTAAGCATGGGTATTTCCAGCATGTTGGAAAGCCTGCTCCCTCATCTCCTGCAAAAGCAGGGCAGTATTTCACCACCTCTTGTTCTGTGTGCTTGCAGGAGAGGAGGAATTATGCCTCCTGGATGAGTTTTATTCCCGGTTCATCACAATGGCCACCCTCCGAGGAGAGGTCCTTCAGCCGGGCCCTTGCCACCACTGGCTGCGGGACGAAGGCAGTCTGTCCGCTCTGGGACGGTGTTCCCCTTGGGCTCTTCTCACACCTCATCTTCGAAATCTTCTGGTGGACACTATTCCCGGGAGAGGGGTTCAGGAATTCTCGGCTATGCCCAGTTTCTTGCTTACTTCTAAATGGAGAAGTGTAATTCAGTATGAAATGAAAATCATAGACACACACACACACACACACACGAAAAGAAGCTGCAAAGAAAGCCACAGTATTTTGACAGAACTTATCAGAAGTTGGAGGGAGAAGGGGGTGATTTTTATTTTCTTCTTCGTGCTTCTCTGAATGTTCCAAAGTTTCCATAATAGTGTTTCTTTGTTTTAAGGAAACTCAGTAATTCCTCTTTATATTAAGGAACCCAGTCGCGGTCTTTTCTTGTCACGTGTTGGGCCGCCACAGAACCGGGACTCAGCCAGCTCCAGCGACTTCAGAAAGCGAGGCATACACACCTCCACGCCGGCTCTGGTTCACTGACCTTTCACTGGCCGACGGGCCTCTCTCAAGCACAGCTGTGCATCTGGGTCAGCCACTCCGCACGTCTGACTCCAGGGTCCTTCGTGGGTGCTCAGTGGTGGGAGGGCTGTAAGGCAGCTGCCTGACAGGTGTAGGCAGTTGACCGACTCAGCCCCCATGGGGGCTGAAGCCGTCCTGGGTCCCCTGGCTCAGGGTACCAGCATGTCTCAGACAGGAGTTCACAAACACGTGTCAAGCTGGGTGCTGTCTTTTCGTTTTTCCATCTATCGGGTCGAGGAGCCTGGGCAGCGTTGCCTAGGCACCCAAACGTCCTTGGGCTTCTTCAGGAACTGCTTCCAGCATGTGAAGGGGTGTGAGGACAGGCTGTTTTCCAGGCTTTGTCCTCCCTCAGGCCCTTTCCCAGCCTCATCTGGAGACAGAGCCCTGCCCCCCGCCCCTTCCCGCTCTCCTCCTCTAGGTCACTGCCACGACAGGCTCCACGGACGACAGGTCTGTCTTCCCAGACTGCAGCTGGGAGGACGGCAGGAGGCTGTTGGCTAGTGGAGCGCTGCGGCCGCTGCTTTTCTCTGTCCAGGCCACCCTGAAGGAGGGGACCGGGGAGGGTGGCCGCTCCTCCCGAGGCTTGGGCGACCTCTGGCACACGCGCAGTAATGCCTTCAGCGCGACCCTGAAGTTCTCGTTGAGCCAGCAGTAGATGAAGGGGTTGTAACAGGTGCTGCTCATGGCGATCCAGTGGAAGGCAAAGTAGAGGGCATTACTGGTGTGGATGACCTTGCTGGACAGGAGGAGGACGTAGCAGTTGAGGGGAAACCAGCAGAGGGCAAACAGGACCACCACCAGCATCAGCATCTTGATGGTTTTCTTCTTCTTGCGTCGCAGGGCCAGGTATTGCTCCGTGGTCACATCCCCAATGGTGTTGCACAACCACAGCTTCTTGGCCACACGGGCGTAGGCCACGGAGATGAGGAGGAGGGGGAGAATGTAAAGCAGGATGAACGTGGCCAAGTCCAGGTACTTCCAGAAGAGGTCGGCTGGCTCAGGGAAGTCTGGCAGGCACAGGGAGCGGACAGTGTCCTCACTGGGGGCAGGGGAGAGAGAGACAGAGAGAGAGGGAGAGGGAGAGGGATAGAGAAGGAGGGTGTGAAATCAGCGTGGAAAAGCCCCATCCCAGGAACCACTGGCCTTTCCCTCCACTGGGCTCCTGGTACATCCGTCTGTTACAGCACATGTGATGAGCAGCCTAATTATCTGATTACATTTTCAGCTCTCCCACTAGGCTGGGCGTTCTACGTAGGTAAGAAATACACCTAAATGTCCATCGACAAATGAATGGATAAAGAAGACGTGGTACATATATACAATGGAATATTACTTAGCCATAAAAAATGAAGTAATGGGCTTCCCTGGTGGCGCAGTGGTTGAGAGTCCGCCTGCGGATGCAGGGGACACAGGTTCGTGCCCTGGTACGGGAGGATCCCACATGCCGCGGAGCGGCTGGGCCCGTGAGCCATGGCTGCTGAGCCTGCGCGTCCGGAGCCTGTGCTCCGCAACGGGAGAGGCCACAGCAGTGAGAGGCCCGCATACCGCAAAAAAAAAAAAAAAAAAGAAATAATGCCATTTGCAGCACGGATGGACCTAGAGATGATCATACTAAGTGAAGAAAGCCAGACAGAGAAAGACAAATATCATATGATATTGCTTTACACGTAGAATCTAAAAAAAAAGATACAAACGAACTTATATACAAAATAGAAATAGACCCGCAGACATAGAAAACGAACTTATGGTTACCAAAGGGGAAAGGTTGGGGGGGAGGGATAAACTGGGAGTTTGGGATTAATATATACACACTACAATATATAAAATAGATAATCAACAGGAATCTGAAAAAGAATTTATATATATATATACACACACACACATTCATATATATATATATATATATATATAACTGAATCACTTTGCTGTACACCTGAAACTAACACAACATTGTAAATCAACTGTACTTCAATTTTTAAAAAAGAGAAATACACCTAGATCACTCTGTGTCCTCTTTACTTTGTATTATTCCTAGCCCAGAATTGACACCCAATAAATATTTGTTCAATGAATGAATGCAACACTGGTGTTCCTAGTCTTAGAATTAACTCATCCTGGGAGCATGATGGATTCAGGAAATCTTGGAATTTCCCATTGTACTACCTACTCCCATTCCAGAGGGGATCCAAGGAATGGGGCAAAGAAATGCATCTTGAGAATGTGAGTGGCAATGCCTGAACTCATACACCTTCAGCCACTCAGACAAAAAGTACTTATTTTCTATGGAATGTACCCAGTCCTCTTGAAATTTTTTAGGGACATCTGTGTATGTTGGAAAACCCAGAGCTGGTGGGTTAAGAATATGCAGATTATCATTTGCTGAATGAGGTGGCAGGGAGCTCCCTCAGCAGCTTCCTTCCACTTTGGGGAAGCGAAAACCCAGGGGCTGTTTTGATTGAAGGCGCAGTTTCAATACACTCACACAAAGGAAGTCACAAGACTATTTCTTACATCCCAGCATGGGGGCACTATGAGCCAGGAGAAGGGCAGTCCTCCCTCCCAGGTCACAGGTGAGCAGAAGAGAGAGACCAGGGTGGCAAACACCTGTTACTTATAAGGTGGTTGGGGCAGAGGTCACTAATTTTTCACACGTGGTCATTTTAAAAGATGCCCCGATGGGCTTCCCTGGTGGTGCAGTGGTTGAGAATCCGCCTGCCAATGCAGGGGACACAGGTTCGAGCCCTGGTCTGGGAAGATCCCACATGCCGCGGAGCAACTAAGCCCGAGCGCCACAACTACTGAGCCTGCGCTCTAGAGTCTGCGAGTCACAACTACTGAGCCCGCGTGCCACAACTACTGAAGCCTGCGTGCCTAGAGCCCGTGTTCCACAACAAGAGAAGCCACCTCAATGAGAAGCCCGCGCACCACAACGAAGACCCAATGCAGCCAAATAAATAAATAAATAAAAATAATTAAAAAAAAAAAAAGATGCCCCGGGAAAAGCAAGGCGGGGACTTGTGGCAGGAATCCTAAGCTCCGGTCTTTATCTAAATGTCCAGACTCTGGGTGCGAGCAGGGTTTTCGTACTGTAACATCTCTGAGCAGCAACTCAAAATTGCTACTTTTTTTTCCATCATACCGTGTAGCTTGTTGATGTTGTTATAGGTGCAGCTGGCCATCACTAGTGAAAGAAAGAAAACTCTCTTCGCTTTTGTTAGCAGAAAAAAGAAATAGCCTTCCATATATGAAGGCAGTTGGGGAGTCTGAGTGCTGGGAAGGGGTGGGTATGTGATTCATTCGATAGCCTAGAATTCGGGGACAGAGACTTTATAAATTAGTTGAAATTGGCCTTCAGACCTTGTTCTCTGGATCCCGCTATGTCACAGGAGTGTACGTAAACGTATGTCTCAGGTGAGGCAGCACATGGTAAGACCTGCCGGCAGTGCACCCCCTAGATCCCCTTTACTGGTCTGGAGCACCAGGCCCCCCAGCTCCGGCCCACCCGACAAGACACAGCTGTCAGCCGTGATCTTCTAGGGACCTAGGACTACCCGAAGGCCACTGGAGATACTTTCCACAGATCCATTACGAGCCAGAAGTGGCCACGTATCTCCATTTCCCCCAGGAAGGCCTGGAATACAAAAGCCCAGCCCCCTTGGCTCAAAGCAGGCAAACTCTGTGTTAGCAGTCTGCTCCAGAGCTCCCCCTGCAAACCACACCCTCCCTTGGTCTCTCCCCACTTGCTGTCCAGCTTCTCCACTGCCTTACCCATTACCCCGGGAGCACTTTCTTAAAATTGCCAGGCACATGTACCTTCCTTTATCTCAGGATCTGTTTCTATGGAACTTCAGCTGAAACAACAATGAAGTGATGAAGATCACTCTAAGCTCATTCATTCATTCAGTAACTACGTACAGAGAGCTCGTGATGTGAGACAGTAATATAGACGCTAGGGACACCAAGATGGCAAAATCAGAAATGGCGCCAGCTCCCCCCAACCTCCCAGTCTAACAGGGGAGATCACCTTTAACTGACTGGTAGCACGCACGAGTGTTTAAGTTTCAAGACACTGAGTGCTTTCCATTCTGTGAGAGCACAGGACAAAGCATGTGATAGAAGGGAGGTAGTGGGGAGGGGGGTAGAGCATCCTGCCTGAGACACTTAGAGATATACATGTTTGTAGGTTGTGGGAGAGAATTTAAACCTCACCGTTTTAAACAGGGCCTGGGTGATTCTGAATCTCAGTCTGGGTTAGTACCTGTCCTCAGTGGCAGAAGCTGATTGCTATCGCCTTGACCTTACAGACAAAGGGACAGAGACTAAAGAGGAAGCTAAAAGTGTTGCGAGGAAAAGATGAGAAAAAGCAGAAAAAGTGCAGAGGATACGCATGGGCCTGGAAGCAACAGGATGGGAAGGAGACAGAGAGAACAGCTCAGCGCAGCAGGTACTGGTAACTCTGAGATTCAGAGGGGGCTCAGATTTCCCTCTGTCAAGGTTCTCTGGATCCCCGGGCTGCTCCCCACTAGTTCGTCTCACCTGTACTTGAAGGTAAATAATTTCTGGCAGATAGCGTGTGGAAGTGAAAAGAACGTCGCCATGGTCCAGATGACTGCGATGTAGATGACACCTTTTGTGATTGAGATCCGGGGTTTTAACGGATGCATGATGACCTGGAAGACAAGCAAACTGGGCATCACTGGCTGAAGACAGTTTGAAGCAACTAAGAAATACAGACGATGCAGCTCACTTGTCACAATGAGGCAGGTAGGTCCTACTTAGAGTCAAGCACCCCTTAACTCATTATCGAGCCCCTGAGCTGCACCACCACACCGTCCAGCCCACAGGGGTACAGCGAGTGTGTCATCTGGACTCAGAGACTCCAGGCAGTTCAAATGCCCCTTGCAGGACTTCCCTGGTGGTGCAGTGGTTAAGAATCCACCTGCCAATGCAGGGGATGTGGGTTTGAGCCCTGGTCTGGGAAGATCCCACGTGCCGCGGAGCAACGAAGCCCGTGCGCCACAACTACTGAGCCTGCACTCTAGAGCCTGCGAGCCACAACTACTGAGCCCACGTGCTGCAACTACTGAAGTCCGCGTAACTAGAGCCCATGTACCGCAACGAAGAGAAGCCCCTGCTCACCGCAACTAGAGAAAGGCCACGCACAGCAAGGAAGACCCAACGCAGCCAAAAATAAATTAATTAATTAATTTTTTAAAAATGCCTCTTGCAGGTCATGCATGGCAGAAGCTGGGTGCAGTGAGAGGATGGGGGAGCGGTGAAGGGGGAGGTCTGTTCCCATGACACCCACAGCGAGGCTGGCACAGGAGCAGCCGTGGCACCTCAGGATCTCATCTCATCTGCCCATGATTCCAGATCCTTTAAGTTACAAAGGGCTCCGAGGGGTCTGAAGGCGACACAGGTCAGGAGGAGACTCTCACCACTTATCATGGGAAGCTGCATTGCCCTTTATTTGGGGGTTCACCACATTGTCTCTGAAAGCCATTTCTAAAATTGCAGTGGGGCAATTTCAGGTTTCCCAAGCCCCAGATTAAACCATTGTTAGAGGCTTTGGGCTGAAAAGCATCTTGGAATTGATTGCTACTGTATGCCGATCAATTCTCCTAAAAGGTTTAAATAAAGACTTGGGAGTTTAACAGCATCCTCATTTTAAGATTAGAATCATTATTCCTCTTTTTTTAAATTGAAGTATAGTTGACGTATAATGTATAAATTTCAGGTGTACAATATAGTGATTCACAATTTTAAAGGTTATACTCCATTTATAGTTATAAAATATTGGCTATATTCCCCATGTTGGACAACATATCCTTGTAGCTTATTTTATAATAAGCTATAGTTTGTACCTCTTAATCTCCTACCCCTATATTGTCCCTCCCCCATTCCCTCCCCACTAGTAACCACTGGTTTGTTCCCTGTATCTGCGGGTCTCCTTCTTTTTTGTGATATTCACTAGTCTGCTGTATTTTTTTAGATTCCACATATAAGTGGTAGCACACAGTATTTGTCTTTCTCCGGCTGATTTATTTCACTTAGTATAATGCCTTCCAAATCCATCCATGGCAAAATTTCATTCTTTTTTATGGCTGAGTAGTATTCCATTATACATATATACATCTTCTTTATCTATTCATCTGTTGATGAACACTTTTAGCTTGCAAGATTAGAATCATTATTTCTTGAAAAAGTCATTTGGGGATAGGTGAGTCGGGTCAGAAAGAGAGGTCATAAAGAGCTACCATTGTCTCAGGATGCCATCCCAGGACACACTGGACATTCTGCTGTGTCCTCCCAAAGTCTTCTCCCAATTTTTTAAGGTTTTATGGGAGGAATGGACTAGGCTTTAGAAGCTGCCCAGCACATCTCCATTCTGGACTTTGCCATCCTTGCCCCTCACATGCCATTGTGGTTCACGTTGATAAAGGGAGTAGAAGCCTCAGTCAGAGGCCATGGGCGCCCTCAGGTCCTTTCCAGCTCCCCTCACCATATCGACCCATGTGAATCCGATGGAGCAGGACAGTGAGCTGGGACTCCCTACCCCACACGACACCTGCGCCTGCCACCTGCCCGTCCCCCTCCAGCCTGTTTATCTCTTCAACAACCTGGGTCCAGAAATATCCATCTCATATCCCAGCCAGGAGCCTTGCCTCGGACCTGCATTTGCCACTCTCTTTTCATCTGTGATTTTCCAGATCTGCTTTTCAATCCCCCCAAAACAAACCCGTTCATTTCTGACACACAAAATGCCAGCAGCGAGTCTTCACTGGAGCAACAAACGTGGAATAATGTTTTGCAGCCCGTAGCACAAAGGGAGCTATATGCCTATTTTAGCCCCACTTTAGGGGCTATATGCCTAATTTAATGCTCATAGCGGTCAATAAGAAGACAAATATGCTCACTGAAACATGGGCTAAAACACTGCCTTTAGCCCCCTGGAGAGCAAAGCCGGAGAGGGAAGGACAGGGCATCGGGGGGCGGGTGCCCTCACCTGGTGGCGGTCCACGGCGATGGCTGTCAGCGTCAGGGCTGAGACGTGCAGGGAACAGTACTGGGCGAAGCGGCTGACGTGGCACATGCCTTTCCCGAACACCCACGTGCTGTTCACAAAGCGGACCTGGAGACGAGCCCACAAAAGTCAGGAGACAGACAGGCCTTGCCACTGACCCTCACTCCCTGTGGTCTCTGAGGAGCATCCCACAGGAGCCTTCTCCCCCTCCTCCTTCTTCCTCTGCGCTGCTGGACTGTGGGTCACGCGTGCTTATCTCCAGCATGACTCATTCTCTATCATTCAGTTCAACAAACCCTGACCCTGCTGTTATGGCTGGGCCCTGTTCAGTGCCAGGACAGCGTGGGAAGGACATGGGCTCTGGAGTTAGATTTCCCACCTCTAATCTTTTCTGGCTGTGTGACCTTTGGCAAGGTAGGTAACCTCTCTGAACCTCAGTTTACTCATTTACAAAAAAAAAAAAAGGCTTAAAAATCTCTACCTTGTATCTTATTGTAGGGATCAACTTAAAAAAAAAATGGCTACAGGGACTTCCCTGGTGGCGCAGTGGTCAAGAATCCGCCTGCCAATGCAGGGGACATGGGTTTGAGCCCTGGTCCCGGAAGATCCCACATGCCGCGGAGCAACTAAGCCTGTGTGCCACAACTACTGAGCCTGCACTCTAGAGCCGGTGCTGTGCAACAGAGAAGCCACTGCATTGAGAAGCCTGCGCACAGCAACAAAGAGTAGCCCCCGCTCACCGCCAACTAGAGAAAGCCTGCGCGCAGCAACGAAGACTCAACGCAGCCAAAAGACAACAAAACAAAACAAAACAAAAACTACTTAATAAAAAATAAGTAAATTAAAAATTAAAAAATGAAATAACTTTAAAAAGGCTACAAAGTGTGGAACGCGTCTGGGAGATTGCTAGAAAGATATGATTAGAAATAGCTTTTTTATGGTAATAGTAAAATTCATTTTAGGCTCATATGAGTTCAGACTCATGGAGGAGACACATCTGAAGAGTCACAACACAGCATGTGGGCTGTGCTCTGGAACCCTAGCTAAGCAGGCCTGCAACACGTCATCTGGAAAGGAGTCCCAGGCGCCTGCAGAGCTGGGAGCAGGGACCAGGGTCTGGGCAGGGAGAGAAGACAAGCTCCCAGGGCATGTGGGGTCCAGGGAGCAGACTTAGGCCTCGCCCCACATCCTCCATGGCTATTTGCTCACTCACTCAGCTCCTGAGCTCCCGTGAGTAATGCCCCACGCCCAAGAGAGATCAGGCCTTGATTCTGATCAAGAAGCTTCCAATGTGGGCAGAGGAGGACTCGGGTATCTCAGATGCAAGACAGAAAGTAGTCAGTGCCCTACAGAAGGCCCAGACAAAGGGCCACCAGGTGGGGTGGGAGTGCGCTGAGGCAGAGAGAACGAGAGAAGACACCGAAAGAAATAGAGCAGGTCAGCTCGAGAGGAAGACTATTGCGTAGTGATTTACAGCAGAGTATTTGCTAGTGATAGCTGCCACCTTGGGCAAGGCACTTAGGCCCAATGAGCCTCATTTTCCTCATCTGTAAAATGGGGCTAACCCTTGTTCACATGATTGTTATGACACTCAAACACATGTAAGGCAGATAACACAGGTAAAGCAGGTACGACAGTGCCTAGTACATAGCAAGTACCTAACATTATTAACTGCATTATTATAACATACTAGACATTTGAGATGAACGTTAAAGAATAGGTAGGATTTGCCCATGGGGAGATAAGAACAAAGGGCTTGGCACTAGGTCAGAAATCCCAG
This sequence comes from Stenella coeruleoalba, assembly GCF_951394435.1. Lineage (NCBI taxonomy): Eukaryota > Metazoa > Chordata > Mammalia > Artiodactyla > Delphinidae > Stenella > Stenella coeruleoalba. The sequence continues at coordinate 69,776,704 of NC_137154.1, forward strand.
GACCTGTTTGGGGAACAAGGGTTGGGACTGTTTGGCTGGAATGTGTGGATGAGAGTCACGAGGGACAAGTCTGGTCTGATCATGACCCTGGGACAGCAGACCGTGGACACTACTCTCTCTGGAATAGGCAGGGCGGAGCGGCCCAGAAACATGACAGAACAGGAAATCCTTAGCTACTCCTACTTCTCGCCTCCCACAATCAATGAATCACCAAAGCCGACCAGTGCTACCTCGAAGGGTTTCCAAATCCATCCCCTCTCTTCTTCAGTCCCAAGGCCGTGGCCCGAGTGGAATCCCCCATCATCTCTCACCTGGACCATGATAGCCTCCAGACGGCTTTCCTTGTCCTCTAGTCTGTCCCCCTGTAATTCAGCCTTCACGCTGCTGACAGCATTTTCTTAATCAAAAATCAGACGCCTGCTTAGAATCATCATGGCCTTCAAGAGACAGCCAGATGCCTTACGAGAGCCCAGCCCCGCTCGCAGCCCTGCCCCAGCCTTCCCTTCCGGCCACCTCTGCTTCCCCCTGCCCTGCTGCCTCCTCCGCTGGCCTTCTTGCCTCCGCTGCTCCAGCTACAGTGAACCGTTCAGCGTTCCCTCAACACACCGTGAACCTGGACACCCCTGCCTTTGTTCGCCCGGATCCCTCTGTCTGCAATGAACGTTCATCTAGGCCTGGGAAATGCCTACTTATCCTGGCCCCTTCGAAATGCCACGTGCCCTGAAAAGTCTCCTTTGACCCTCTTGTGGGACTCTTGCAGGTCAAAGTAAATGATCACCTTCTCCAGGCTCCACCACATTCTGTGTACGGCTCTGCCGTGGGAGTTGTGAATAACTGTTTGCTTTTCTCTCAATGACCAGACCTGGACTTCATGCCGACGTAGAGTGTAAAGTGGACAGAAAGGGAGACCAGGGAGGAAGGATATCGTCACCAACCAGCCCAAGGGCAGGACATGTTACCCCTTCAAGGAGCCTGGCTGAGGGCTTAGAAGACCCGCCCCTGGTTGCAAGAGCCTTGGAAGCTCTGACAGGAATTTGGATTGGGGTGCTTGCACGGGTCAGGTTGAAGGCCAAGCTGCTTTGGATCAACCGGGAGCGGGGGCTGGGTTCTCAGGACGCTGACATCTCCTCTCTTGCAGGACATCCTCCGGGTAGGGGCTGTCAGCTCTCAGCCGCAGCCTGGCCTCCCTCCCCACCTGCCCTGTGTCTGCCGCAGATCCAGCCATGCATCCTGTTCTGGGCAGCAGCATAGGGCCATGCCCTGGGCCTTCCCAGTTCCCATCCTGGGTGGCCCAGTCCAACCCCAGCACTGCAGATTGTCAAGTCAGAAGCCAAGGGGGATCCAGGAGGAGACAGAGATGCATTGTCCTGTACTTTAAGGCAGCAGGGGGAGAGCGTGTGTGTATGGGGGGGGGGGCGGGGGGGTATCTGGAAGTCCCTTCGTCCTTGGCTAGTCAGAACATCCTGAGTGACCAGGAATCTGTTAAATGTAGGCAAGAAGGAGAGCAGGAGAAGTCCATGGTTTGGATTAGTGGTCCAAGGGTGCCCTGCCTGCTAGGTCCCAGGTGAGTGGCTTAGTGGACAGACCTCTGGCTGCACTTGAGACAGGGGAAGTAATTCTCATCCTGGTTCTGCCAATTACTAGCCAAATGACCTTGGACAAGGCATTGAACCTCTCTGTGCCCTAGTTTCCTTATCTGCAAAATGTGAGTGAAGTTCTCATAAGTGAGGACGAGAGAAAATGTAGTTTTTAAACATAAGGGTTGGAAGGACATTCATGGGTGGATAGGCTTGTGGGAGTTCACCCTCTTCTTTTTGCTTGTCTGTTATTTCTGGCCAAGTGTGTGGTGTGTGTGTGTAAGAAAGAGAAAGAGAGAGAGAGAAAGAGATCTGAACAGATATGGTTTGGTAATAACTCAAGTATCAAAAAGACTATTCCAGAAATTGGAAAAATGTAACTCATGCTGCAGAAATACAAGGTGTAACTGTCACGATGATTACTTGGTCATAGCCCTCCCAGTCTCAAGCATCCATGAGTATCACAGTCCCAAGTCACGGAGGGAGAGAAGTGACACCCCTAAGGCCCAGCAGTCAGGGCTCGGTGGAGGTCATGGGAGCGAGAAGGGGGGCTCACCCACCACCCCTGTGCGAATGCCCCCAGCTCTGGGGCCCAAGCCCACCTAACCCTCATCTCTTCCACAACACAGTCTTCACACACAGACTTTGCCGTCAAACCACAGAAAGCAAATGCAATTTAAATAAGTGGTTTAGGAAAATTCACTCATGGTTCCATTAACAACTAGCAACGGTTTGATATTTCAGCTTGGTGCAAAGCAGCATCCCATGCTGGGGCATTTAATGGGCTGTACTCCGGCTGGGAGGCGGGGTGGTGGGGGGTAATTGACCTAACAATCTATGCTGGAATTTCAAGGGGCTTTGATTTACTGCACCATCGTCAAGCAGATTCATGCTCAGTGACACTGAACAGGAAACTGTCATTTGTTCACAGCTGGCTGCAGACACTCGATTCATTGACCCCAATGCCATGAGCTGCAGAAGCGCTGGATTAGAAGATGATGAGAGACAGAGACAGAGAAAGACAGAGTCGCAGAGAGGAAAAAAAAGATGAAGACACCGAGAGAGAGAAGAGAGACAGACCCCCGAGAGACAGACAGGCAGAAAGACAAACAAAGAATGACAGATACAGACACACTAAGAGACAGACCAACAGAGGAGAGTGTTGAGAGATGAGAAATGAGAGATGAGAGGGCAAGAGAGAGGAGACTAAGAAAGATGAAGACAGGAAGACAGGCAGAAGAGGGGGACCGGCAGGGAAATGAGGAGAGAAATCGGGTGGAGAGAGGGAGAGGGACGCAGAGAGAGATAGAAACGGAAATAAGAGAGACATCGAGACAGCAAGAGAGAGGAGGACAGAGAGAGGAGAGAGCGGAGCGCCAGCCCAGCCCTCGCGGTCTCACCAAAGTGAAGGGGGTGTTGAGGAGCGTGATCATTATGTCGGCGACGGCCAGGTTGACGATGAAGAGGCTGGTGGCCGAGTGCATCCGCTGGTTCTTGAAGATGACATGACAGACCAGGACGTTGCCAAAGAGAGAGAAGATGATGATGAAGGAGTAAGCCGTGATGAGCAGGGCTTTCACCGTGGGGTTCTGGGACTCGGCTCCGTAGCGCCTCCGGCCCACGAAGTTCTGCCAGTCGGAGAAGGTATAGTTGTTCCAGGAGAAGAAGTGCGAGGCGTTGGGCCCCACCAGGGCCGCCTCCGGGCTCTGCTCGTCCGCGGCTCGCGCCACTGCGAGGAGGAAGAGCAGCACGCACCGAGAGATCATCTTTGCAGGAGCCTCCGCGCCCGGGACGGGACGGCGCGGGCGGGACGTCCCGCCAGGCCGCGCACGTGCGCTCGGGCGCGGGGAGAGGAGCGCGCGGGGCTGTGTGCGCAGGAACTCCCGGCCTCGCAGCGCCCGGCCGGCGCCCACTCCCCGCCGGCCTCTCGCCCGCAATCGGCGCGCTCCGGGCCGCCGGCCGCACTTTTGTGTCTCCGCTGCGCCACCCGGCTGCGGGCGTGCGAGTGCCTCTGCCTATCGGGCGGCGCGGCGTCTCTCCGGGCGACCGTGACGCGCTCCGGCTCGGCGGGCTTCCCCACCCCCGGCCCCAGCCCCCTCTCGCTCTAGAAATAAAACTCCAACCAGGCGTCAAGGCTGTTTCCCTAAAAACACTCATCCGCCTGCTTTCTGCTTAAGCCTCGCCATCGGAAAGGGAGCCGGCGGAAGGCGCCCCGGGGCGGTTGGGGTTTCGGGGGGCGCGCGGCAGGGACTGGGGCCGCCCCGCTCCAGGCAACCCCTTGTTCCGCGCGGGGAGACTCTGGTCCAGTCTGAGCGTCAGGCTTGGCAGGTTTCAGGTTGAGGTGGGTCACTGGGGCCTGGCAGCTCTGGCACAAGGTGAACAAGGCAATCGATGTAGGCTTTCTCCAAGCGCTTTCAGTGATCAGACTTCAGATGTCCTGGGAGGCTGGCCAGGTTTTGTTTCCTTCCCTTCACTAAGACTCAATATGTGTGTGTTGCGGGGGGTGGGGTGGGGGCTTAGTGTTTCAAGGAAACACTTCAAAGCAGTTCTCCTGACGTGATCCAGGAATCAAAGGAGATCAGTAGCTCTGTGCCCACTTCCTGGGTACCTGAGTTTTCTGCCCTGGGAGTTTTTCAAGCTGTATCTGTAAGGGATGATACCCATGTTGTTTTCTGTTCCCCACCTGCTCCTCCAGGAAATCTTGATATCTTGCTGACCTGTTCTTTCACTCCCCACTGTGATGTCTCTCCCAGTCACCCCTGGCCTGCCATCCGTCTCACCAGATCCCATGGAATCAGAGTCAAATTCAAGTTTTATCACATCCTCGCTGTGAAATCCTGAGCAAGTTATTTAACTTTTCTGGCCCTGGTGGAAAGTTTTCCTTTTTCCTGTAAGTGAGGTTTTCAGAGACCTGGGTAGGGATCTCCCACCACTTTACTCTCAGGTGCTATATACAGTAACTGGTCGACTGCTTATAACTGCCCCCTCACCCGTCCTATTGGCAAACCCCATGTAGACTCTTTCTTGTCATCACACCCTGCTGAGCAGTGCCCTTAGGCTGGGACTCCATCAAATGACTCAAGCCCAGGTACCTTCTGAGGTACTTGGTTCAGGAGAAATCCTGCACCTTTGTCCCACCTAAACCCTGGAGAACAGACCCCTCCCACCAAAGTCCTCTTTTCTCACTGGGCCTTGAGGGGAAGCCTAGCCACCTTTCACTTTGGAAATTTTCCAGGAAAGTTAGACATCAGCTTCTATACCCCGTTGAGCTCCAGGGACACAGGTCAATAAGCAATTAGAAAATGGTTTGATAAGTGTCACCATACTAAAGTACCAGGTGCACTTATCTAGGTGAGAGGGAATCAGGGAAGTCTTCAGAGAAAGTGACACTTCAGCTCAGTCCTAAGGGACCAGCAAGAGATATTAGGTCCCAGAGGAGGAGGCAGAGGGAAGAAGATGGCAAATTCCATAAGGAGGGAATCATGGCACATGCAAAGTTACCGAGATGAATGTGAGTACAGCTCATTCGACAACTACAGGAGTGGAAAGAGCTAGAGCGTGTTACGCAAAGAGCTGTCAACTGAAGAAAAACGTACACCCTAGAAGTTGCCAGTTATGTTTTATTCAGGGACCACACTGAAGATTGTAGCCCAGGAGACAGCCTCTCAGATCGCTCTGAGGAACTGTTCCAGAGAGGTAAGGGAGGATCCACAATATAGAGAAGTTTTTGTTAAAATAAAAACAAACAAACACCAAAAGATGACTGCTAATAAAAAAAACCACACATCTCAAGTTAATGAATTTAGTGTTTTTCTATGTATGGGAAGATGCAAGAGTCTGGGCTCATTGAAATCATTCCTTTGACATACATCTTAACTATCTAGGGCCAGTGTCCTGTTTTTCTCCATCCTGAATTCTCCTCAGGGTGCACTGCAGTGGCAGATGGCTTGATGGCGGGCAACAGTCTTTGTTTGTGGAAATGGCAGGCAACACATGTTTTTTTGTTCAAAGAGTTGAGTGGAGAGAGAGGGCTGGGGAGGTAGACAGGGACCCAAACAAGAAGTGTCTCATCCGTTTTGAAATCCTCATCAAGATTTGAATGATTTCCAGAGAGCAACAGGAATTCACAGAAGGCCTATAAGTAGAGACTGAGAAGATCAGCTCTGCATTTTAGAAAGAACAGTCTAGCAACGGGAGAATAGAGGTGCTGGGGCTTGAGGCAGGAGGTTTGAAGGCTGTTCAAGTGATCCAGGAACAGAGGGGAGACTTGGATCCAGGTGTTGACAATGGGAGGAGCAGGGTGACAGAGATTGGAGGGAGGAAGCAGGGATGATTGCCAAGTTCTCCGTGTGTTCGAAGTCAAACACTAAAAAACACCCAAGATCCTCCTTGGACCTCAGCCCCTCCCAGAGCTTTTAGCCTACCTTTCTGCATTATCAGAAGTTCAAAGACGTCCACTCTTGTCTCCAGTTCATCACCTTACATTCCTTTGTTAAACAGCTGTGTCTGGGAGGAGAAGGTGATGAGCAGATGTCCTTCGATTCTACTGCTGGACCTGGTGGGTCTCACAGAATCATGTGGTTGGAATAGAGGATTGTGTGACTGATCCTAGGAGAAGGGACAAGGGTGCCAGGCGCATGAAATAATAGATATTTAGCTACAGGAAAGAAACCAAGATACTGCCCGTGAACATGTAACTCAAGACATTGGGTGGACAGGATGCTCCATCAGGGTGACTTGGCAGCATCTCAGGGAAGCAAGTCTGGAATGTGATGGTGATTTAGAAAACGGAACCCTTGTTAGTTGAACTAATCCCAGTGTTGAGAAAGAATGTATGGGCAGAAGAGGGCTACTCAGCAACAAGCACAGAGAAAGAAACCCAGGGTAAGCAGTGTCCTTCCAAGCTCTGTCGTCTAAGTACCCTGCTTGGGGCTCTGGACATCACACTAATCCGGAGCACCTCATGCCTTCACGTTGATTTCCTGCTCACCATGCCCACCTTGTAGGTGTGAGGGCATTTGTGCCAGGGGCTTGAAACTTTCTCTCTGAAAGACAAGGTGACATATTTTAGTTCTCACCTTTCCACAGAAGTAAATCCTGAGCCAAAGTTTCCAGTGCAAGGGATTATTGGGGAAGTGAAAGCAAACATGAGTGGGGAAAGAGGAAAAGTGAGACAAGGAAGGGAAGGTGGCTGACAAAGAACGTACTGTCAGACCAGCTACCACGGTGGGCCACTGAGCTTAATCCTGCTGGGAAAGCCAGTATAAAGCATACACGTCAGCTGTCCAAGCCAGGTGAGGGAGCTGGGCTATCTACATACAACCTCCTGTCAATCACTGGTTGAACGCTGCTCCCAGGGATGTGGCAATTCTCCTTCACTTCCTGCTTGCCAAGTAGGTAGCTGAAGGGGGCTCCAGAGGCCAGAGAAGGCCCTCAGATTGGAGGTGGAAGTTGGACTGGTATGCCCTGAAGGGGTCAGGGGTACTCACAGTATACAAAGGTAGGTATAAATTCTAGAATCTTCTTCTTCTTCTCCAGGCATTTGGCTCTCTGCTCAGCCAGGCCTGGGCCTCCTGAGTTTCCAGCCAAGCACCACCATCCGCGACTTACCCTGAACTCCTGGAACAGCCTAGTGCTTCATGAAAGAACATCTCTCACCCCTCACCCCCTCACATTAAGACTAATTTATTAAGAGAAGTCCTCCCTCAGAGGCTTCCTCAGTTCTGTAGCATTACTACTGCAGTAACTAAAGAGATTTGGGAAGACACAGAGCTTCCAGAACGAAGCAGCTCCTTCTTTTGTGCCTTCTGAACAGAACCAAAGACACTGTGTATAGTCAGTATGTGCTGTTGGGGAGAAAAAATTTTCTTCTACCCATTTAGGTTCTTTTGGCTGGCCTAGTAACTAAATTAACAAAAGGCAGATTAACAAAAGAAAAACAAATTTAATTACATACGTATGGGATCCCAACAGACAGTGAGAGGCTCCCTGAAAGTCAGGCAGTTGAGGCTGAGATGCCATATTCTGAACTAAGAAGAAGGCAGTAGGGGTCTGTGGCTTCAAAGGGAAGGAAGGCAATTCACAGGAAAATGGGAAAAGCCAATGTCTGGTAAACAAATGTTTGCCATGCCGTGCAGAGAGAGTGGAACAGAGAGGATTTTGAACAGATAGGTCCTGCTGGATTCCCCCAGGTTTCCACATGTAGCCCACACTCTCTGTAGTTATCTCTGGTGATAATTCTCTTCCTGGACCAGACCCTCCATCTAAATTCTTTTAGGCAGTTAAGGGGGAGGTAAAACAACAGTAACAGCAACAGCTCTTCCTGAATCTTTTGGGCCTGAATTGACTTCAGCTCAAACTAGTCCATAAGCCAAAGTGGCATATCTCAGGGATGCTCATTCTGAACCCCTTCAGTGCCAAATAGTAACTATATTTCTGTCCCTAATAATAGTCATACATGTTAAAGAAACCAGAGAGCAGAGTTTAGTGTTTAACTCTTTCAAATGGACTTGAAACAAAAAATTAAAAAAGCAGATCATTTCACCAGTATTTTTAATAAAAACTAGACAAAGAATTATAGAATAACAGTATCACACAGAGGTCTTAGAAAGGTGTTTCTGAGAGTCTCACCACACCAAGATTCCTGGCACCACAAGCAATTGCTCACTGAACACCAATATTGTTTCCTGAAAAGCCCTACTTGATTTAAAAATTCGCCACTCCCACAGTCCTTCTCTGGTGACAATCACAGAGGGAAAGAAAGGGCCCGTAGCACCATTGCCAGTACATGACAGTCACACGGAGATTGTTTTAATGGCAAAAATTTGGATGTCATCTTTCTTGAGCTACAAATGAACCAAGTAGGGCTAAAATATAAGCTATGGCTGAAGATAGTGTCAAATGGAATACAGACATAAAGCATGTGGGCAGGTCATTAGTTTCAGGAAATGGTTGGCTGGAATTCCTTTCCAAGTTCCAGGACACTGGAGCCATGGGGTAAAATGGTATATTTAGGATAAGTGAAAGGAAGTACACACAAGCAACTTACAGGTTGTGGTCCAATTTATTTGTAAGTTGCTTGAACTCACTCTGCACTTTTACATAGGAATCTTTATAAATGGTGGCATGGGTATTGGACCAACTCATAACAGCCCATTTAACCCATGATGTAGATAAATTGTAGCATTTGTTGTAACCCCCACAGGACTGCTCGTTAGTGTTGGTGATCAAGGGTGCCATCCTTCACTATCTCCTCCTCTTGAAGTAAATGTTCCCCTGGGTGATCTCAGCCGTCTCTACTGGTTGAACCATCATCACTCACCAATCGCTCCAAATTGTACCTCTACTTACTACCTCTTTGAACGCTCCAGATCAACGTTATATATTCAACTGTCGGTTGGACATTTCCACCTGGAATACTTAAAATTCAACCAGCTACAAACTAAACTCACCATATCCCACTCTTCCCTCATTTTCTTATATTAGCCCCTTTTCTTGTTCACCCGTTTGCTAGGGTTAGAATCTTGGGGTCTTGTCACAGCCCAGCAATTTTATGGTGCTATCTATTTGAAGATGCTGTTATTTCTCTGTCTAGACTCATCCCCTCTCCCACCCCCAGGCCAGAAAGGCTCCTCTTCCTTCTTCAAGACCCAGCTCAATTGCTGTCTCTCCTGTGAATATTCTCAGACACCCTTGGCGGCCACAATCCCAGAACAAGCAGAGTCAGTGCCCCCAAATCTCTCATTTAAGGGGAGGGGGAAGGGTAAGCTGGGACAAAGTGAGAGAGTGGCATGGACATATATACACTACCAAATGCAAAATAGATGGCTGGTGGGAAGCAGCAGCATAGCACAGGGAGATCAGCTCGGTGCTTTGTGACCACCTAGAGGGGTGGGATAGGGAGGGTGGGAGGGAGACACAAGAGGGAGGAGATAAGGGGATATATGTATGTGTATAGCTGATTCACTTTGTTATAGAGCAGAAACTAACACACCATTGTAAAGCAATTATACTCCAATAAAGATGTTTAAAAAGTTGTTTTAATGATTTCAGTGACAAAAAAAAAATAAACTAGCAAAAATCTGATTGAAAAAATAAATAAATAAATAAAACTGCTCCCATACCATGTGAGCTGTTCTCTGAGGTTACCTTTCCCTTGTGGTAGTCAGTTTGCAATTTATCTGTCTTTCCAAATAAACTGTCAGCTCTTCCAGGCTAAGATTGATCTTGTTCTTATCTTCTTACCTCCTAGAGCCTAGCCCAGTACCCAGACAGGGGAAATGGCCAGGACTGTGACAGAGGCTTTGAACATGGAATTAGACAACCCAGGATGCAAATCTTAATTTTTCTGAATACTCCTTTTTCTATCTAGTAGGGTCCAGGGACATATCTACATTTTAATCATTTAAAATTATACAAACTGCATCCTCTAAACTCAATGTAAAATCTGCCTTCTGAGAAAATAACTGTATTTTCTGGTTCCATTGCTGGTTAACCACTTAAAATGATTTCTTCAGTCAATCTCTGAGGAGGCAAAGAGAAGAAAATATAGTTTTATGGGTAGAGCCATGGAACTAATGTTACAAGGAGATTTTCTGTAATCCTACGGGTTGAGTCATATTTCTTAGCACCAGCTCTAATTCTATGCTCTTAATTGCTCTTGAGCGATTTTTTCCTCCTTCTCTTTAGTTTCTGCTGTGTGCTTTGTTTCAAATCAGATCCTCAGAAAGTGAAAGAGGATAATTAAGCATGATATTTAAGCCATTTGATTAATATTGCATTTTATAGAGGGAGGAATGATGATTAGTGGGGTTTTTTTTTTATAGCAATACCAAATAAAAATTTTGTTAATGCTATTTCTAGAAAGCATCACCAGATCTGCAACTCATTTTCACAGGATATAAGCAATAGCTTTCGCTGATCTTACACTCTTTTGAAAAATGCTTCCGTAAGAGTTTTTTTTTTTTTTTTTGAATTACAAATTGAAGCCATTGGTTTTGAGTGCCAGAATAAAAAAGGCCACCTTTTCTCATATTAATTTTACCCTGACTTCTATTTTATAAAGTTCATGCTATAATAAAGACAAATTACAGTCAAAAATTCAGCTTGCAGGCAAGGGAACCAAGGAAGGTTGTGCTGTTTGAAATATGATGATCATACTTCTCTGAGGAAAAAAGTACTATTTGCAGTGGAGTAAACATGTAAGATTGGAATGTAAAGGTCAGATCCTGGCCAACCAGTCAGACTATTTAAAAAAGTCACATTAGGAATATCATAAAAGCTGAAATTAAGGGCAGAGTAATAATATCTAATCTAAATTGTGTGACAAAAAAGACCATACCATTTATACTACACCAAAAGTTTAATTGCTAAGTGAAAGATCTTAGCAGCAAGTGACTTTTGGGTTTGACGGTTCGTCCTGAGCTTACCTCTACCTCAGCCTTTTCTATACGATATAACTGTCTCCACCAGTTTCTCCTATTAGACTGAACTTCCTTCAGTGCGGGCACTCTGCTCTTTTCATATTTTAAACCAAACCTAGCATGGTGCCTGGCACAGAGCAGGCTCTTACTAAATACTTAATGAATGTATATATGAAAATATCAATGGAATGTTTCTAAAGACAAAAAAATTCCAAAACACTTATAGAACTAAGCAGAGCTGTTAATTTGAGCGTCACTCCTTGACAATGGAAATATCTCTCATAAACACAACTGGCTGTGTCCTGCAGAAACATAGGGTATAAATGACAAAGCCAGCTGTTTTATTTCCTCTCCAACAAGCTCCTTTACATATAACCAAAAACTACCACCCAGGTCACATGGGCTCAGATGGCTACTCAGACCAGTGACCCATCTCCGACAGTGACAATAGTAAGGGACCTGTTAGAGGTAAAGAATGACTGTTTTCTTCAGTACATTACTTTTTTTTTTTCTGAGTATAAATGGTATTCGTAAAATAATACAAAAGAACGTAAATAAGAAAATAAAAATCACCATAATCCTGCTATTAACATTTTGGTGCGTTTCCTTTACATTTTTTACATAGTTGAAATGAAATTTTATCAGTTTTGTGCCCTGATTACATCATTCTGAGAGCATTTTCCATGTTACTAAATTTTTCTCAAGAACATCCCTTTTAACGGCTGTATATTTTGTCTCATGGCATATTTTTCACTGTAATAAATAATGCTTGATGGAATCATCTTTCATTATAAATATCTTAAGCCTTTTTATATAGAAACATGATATAATAAACTTAAATGTATCCATCACCCAGCTTCAATCTATTTCTCCTCCCCTGGTCCAGATTATTTTGGAACAAATTCCAGACATTATATCATTATGTCATTTAATTTGATACATTAAATAATATATAATTGTATATATATACTCTCTATATATTTACATATATTATTATAACTTATAATAATATGTATTGTTAGAGTATATTTTATATATATATATATACACTCATTTTTTATTATCAAATATTCAAGCTGTTATACAAGCATACCTCATTTTATTGCATTTCATTTATTGCACTTTGCAGATACTGTGTTTTTTACAAACTGAAGGTTTGTAGCAATGCTGTGTCAAGCAAGTCTATCGGTGCCGTTTTTCCAATAGCATTTGTTCACTTTCTATCTCTGTGTTACATTTTGGTAACTCTCACAACATTTCAAACTTTTTCATTGTTATTACACTTGTTATGGTGATCTGTGATCAGTGATCTTTGATGTTACTATTGTCATTGTTTTGGGGTGCTTCAAACCATGCCCACATAAGATGGCAAACTTTATTGATAAATATGCATGTTCTGGGCTTCCCTGGTGGCGAAATGGTTGAGAGTCCGCCTGCCGATGCAGGGGACACGGGTTCGTGCCCCAGTCCAGGAAGATCCCACATGCCGCGGAGCAGCTAGGCCCGTGAGCCATGGCCGCTGAGCCTGCGCGTCCGGAGCCTGTGCTCCGCAACGGGAGAGGCCACAACAGTGAGAGGCCCACGTACCGCAAAAAAAAAAAAAAAAAAAAAGCATGTTCTGACTGCTCCACCAACCAGCCATTCCCCATCTCTCTGCCTCTCCTCAGGCCTCCCTATTCCCTGAGATACAACAATATTGAAATTAGGCCAATTAATAACCCTAAAGTGGCCTCTAAGTGTTCAAGTGCAGGGAAGAGTCACACGTCTTTCTTTAAATTAAAAGCTAGAAATAATTAAGCTTAGTGAGGGAGGCATGTTGAAAGCCAAGATAGGCTGAAAGCTAGGCCTCCTGCACCAAACTGTTAGCTAAGTGGTAACTGCAAAGGAAAAGTTCTTGAAGGAAATTAAAAGTGCTACTCCAGTGAACACACAGATGATAAGAGAAACAGCCTATTGCTGATATGGAGAACGTTTTAGTGGTCTGGATAGAAGATCAAACCAGCTCCCACATTCTCTTAAGCCAAAGCCTAATCCAGAGCAAGGCCTAACTCTTTTCCATTCTCTGAAGGCTGAGAGATGTGAGGAAGCTGTAGAAGAAAAGTTTGATAGCAGAGGTTGGTTCATGAGGTTTAAGGAAAGAAGTCATCTCCATAATATAAAAGTACAAGGTGAAGCAGCAAGTGCTGATGTAGAAGCAGCAGCAAGTTATCCAGAAGATCTAGCTGAGATAATTACTGAAGGCGGCTCCACTAAATAGCAGATTTTCAATGGAGATGAAACAGCCTAATATTGGAAGAAGATGCCATCTAGGGCTTTCATAGCTAGAGAGGAGAAGTCAATGCCTGGCTTTAAAGCTTCAAAGGACAGGCTGACTCTCTGTTAGGCGCTAATGCAGCTGGTGACTTGAAGGCGAAGCCAGTGCTCATCTACCATTCCAAAAATCCTAGAGCCCTTAAGAATTATGCTAAATCTACTCTGCCTGTGCTCTAGAAATGGGAGAACAAGGCCTGGATGACAGCACATTTGTTTACAACATGGTTTACTGAATGTTTTAAGCCTACTGTTGAGACCTACTGCTTAGAAAAAAAGATTACTGCTTATTGACAATGCACACTGGCCACTCAAGAGCTCTGACGAAGATGTACAAAGAGATAAGTGTTGTTTTCATGCTGCTAACACAACATCCGTTCTGCAGCCCATGGATCAAGGAGTAATTTCGACTTTCAAGTCTTATTACTTAAGAAACACATTTTGTAAAACTATAGCTGGCATAGACAGTGATTCCTCTGATGGATCTGGGCAAAGTCAGTTGAAAACCTTCTGGAAAGGATACACCATCCTAGATGCCATTGAGAACATTCATGATGCATGGGAAGAAGCCAAAATATCAACATTAACAGGAGTTTGGAAGAAGTTGTTTCCAACCTTCACGGATGACTTTGAGGGATTCAGGACTTCGGTGGCAGATGTAACCACAGATGTGTTGGAAATAGCAAGACAACTAGAAGTGGAGCCTGAAGATGTGACTGAACTGCTGCAATCTCATGATACAACTTTAACGGATGAGGAGCTGCTTCCTATGGGTGAGTAAAGAAAGTGTTTTGAGATGGAATCTACTTCCGGTGAGGATGCTGGAAAGATTGTTGAAATGACAACAAAGGATTTAGAATATTAAATCAGCTTAACTGATAAAGCAGCATCAGGGTTTGAAAAGGTTGACTCTAATTTTGAAAGAACTTCTATGTGGGCTAAATGCTATCAAACAGTACTGCATGCTAAAAAGAAATTGTTCCTGAAAGGAAGAGTCAATCGATGGGGCAAAATTCACTGTCGTCTTATTTTAAGAAATTACCACAGTCACCCCACCCTTCTGCAACCACCACCTGATCAGTCAGCAGCCTTCAACATCGAGGCAAGACCCTCCACCAGAAAAAAGATTAATGACTTGCTGAAGGTGCCGATGATGGTTAGCATATTTTAACAATAAAGTATTTTAAAATGAAGGAATGTACTCTTTTTTAGACATAATGCTATTGCACACTTAATAGATCACAGTATAGTGTAAACATAACTTTTACGTGCACTGGGAAAACAAAAAAATTCATGTGACTCACTTTATTATATTAGTTTTATTGCAGTGGTCTGGAGCTGAATCTGCAATGTTTCTGAGGTATGTCTGTACATAAATCTTTGATCACATTTCTGATTCTCTCCTTGGGGTAGAATGCAAAAAATGGAATTTCAGGTAAAGATGAAAACTCTTTAAGGCTTATGATAATCTTGCCAGATTGCTTTGCAGGAAAGATATATCCATTTATACTCCCACGAGCAACATGAGAACACCACTTCCCTGCACCCTAACCAACACCCAGTCATTGAATTTATTATTTTTTATTTTTTTATTTTTTTGCGGTACACGGGCCTCTCACTGTTGTGGCCTCTCCCGCTGCGGAGCACAGGCTCCGGACGTGCAGGCTCAGCGGCCTTGGCTCATGGGCCCAGCCGCTCCGTGGCATGTGGGATCTTCCCGGACCGGAGCACGAACCCGTGTCCCCTGCATCGGCAGGTGGACTCTCAACCACTGCGCCACCAGGGAAGCCCTGAACTGATTTTTTGAAATGCATTCTGAAAGAATCCTCTTCATCCAGAAGCTGATGGTGAGCTCTTTGGAGTCAGTCAAGGTTGAGATTCAATCCTCAGCCTGTGTAGCCATGTGACATGTGAGTCAGTCTCTGAACATCTGTTTCCTCATTCAGTCAGTAACAATAACTACCACAGAGTTTTGTGGTGATCAGATGTAATGTTTATAAAGTGCTTAGCACAGTCCTGGCAAACAGAATTCAATAAATGGTATATGTATTTTAGACTAAATGTCCCATGAGGTCATGTCTATGGTGGGTTGTTTTTATTTGGGGTTTTTTTGCTTTTTGTTTGTTTTTGTTTTTTGCCTTTGCTCAGTGTCCAATGCATCGCTGGCACTCAATATCGAATGAATGAGGGCTCCAGAGTAGGAAGGGTGGGGAGTGCAGCCCTGATGGGTCTCTTATCAGGCTCTCTGATGGCAGGAGACAGATGACCTCGATCTTGCGGAGCCGTCATGCTCTCCACCTCACTCTGGCCCCGATCAAGCCTGCAGTTAGTTGTTCACCCACTGATTCTGGAGGCTGTTCATCAGCAGATTCAGAGCAACAAGTTCCTCACTGTACGAATGAGAGAATTTCTGTGGAGAAAGGAAGATTGCCAGAAGTTGTACCAAGAACGTGGAGGGCATTTCTTCTCTCAGCAGCTGGTGGAGTTCATGGCCAGTGGGCCAGTCTGAGCCTAAATTCTCCCACAAGGATGCCATCCAGATCTGGAGGACCCAGAGGGATGGGACCCACCCGAGTGTTTTGAGCATGCCATGTGGCCCCAGATTCAATTCGTGGGAGTTTTGGCCTCACCAACACCTGTAACACAACCCATGGCTCAGACCGTGGTTTCAGCCACTAGAGAGATTGCAGCCTTTTCCCTTGATTTCAGTGAACAGTGCTGGTATGAGGAAGAGGAGCCTTAGCTGCGCTACAGTCCAGAGGAGGCCTGTCTGTCTGTGAAGACTGGTGGCATTACCCGGCCTCTTCTCGCAGACCTCTGGTCCAGAGCGTTCTCCTAGGACCAGGGAGGCCTGGGGCTCATTGCACCCTCTCTGCTGGCCACCGCCACCTGCGTAAGGGCCTAGCTCCTTGCTGCCGTCTCTTCTAGAATCTAACTCTCTATCTGCCTCTTCTCTGGAATGTCCATGGGTGGTTCAGAGGAACAGTGGCTTCTCTTTTTTCTGAGAACTATTCATCCGTTTTCAAGGAGGAGCTTTCCTAATTGACGTGCCTGAAAAACGCAGTGGCTCTGTATTAGCAATATTTGGTCTATTTTCCTTAATGAAAGTCAGTGTTCTACTGAAACCTCAAGGCTGGGAGCACTACTCTAGGTGCTATCTCTCTATCCTTAACTGGAGTAATTAAACCTGTCCTGAAGTCAAAAAAAAAAAAATCGCATGAATGAAAAGCTTCTATTTCAATAGTTAAAAATGATATGTCCCTTAAGTTAATTTAATTACTAATAAAGTCCTGGGCTTATTAGCTATTTGCATTTCCAGTCTGTCATTTTAAAATTTATGTCCTCTGGCCATTCAACAAGGGAATTTGTAGGTTTTTACCAAGTGTTTAAAATATGACCCACACTTTACGTCCAAAAAGTTCACGTCTAAGAATTTATCTTAAAGAAACAAAGCAGCTATATTCACAAATACATATACATTTACTATATTAATTTTATATATATATTTTTTTCATTGTGTTGTTTAGTACTTTTTAGTTTTCCTATAGTTTCTTTTAAATAATCAGAGAAAAAATAATAAACATGATTTGGAGAAAAAAACCCAAAATAGAAAAACTTCCTGTGGGAAATTACTGTTAAACAAGTTTTTAGTTGATGGACACATTAGACCTAACTGAATCAACCCCGAGAATCCCAGTGGTCACCCATTCTCTGTCTATCTGTCTATCATCTATTACAGAGTTTATCTGGACCAACTGGAAACCATTTACTTTTCAATATTCATAAGAACTTGGTCAGTGAGTCACCCATATTTACTGCTCATTGTTTAATATGAATCCCTGTAACCACCTGAAATGTCTCTCTCCAAGGGAAAGCTCTCCTCTGGGTGTTCGCCCCGTCTGGGCCAGCCACCAACTTGAGATCTAGCTCAAATTCTACTTTGGACTTTGCCCTTCTTTTCTGTATAGTCTCTGTTCAAAGATGCATTAGGATTTGAGACTGTTTTAAGCAGCAAGTCAGGACATGCCTCAGTTCATGGGAGGCAGTGTGGTCATGTGGAAAGAACGAGATTTGGATTCAGATAGAATTAGATTTAAATCTCAGCCCTACATTTATTAGCTGTGTGATCTTAAGCTATTTAAAAAAGGGTAATAATGCATACTATGTAGTGTTATGAGAATTAAATAATGACAATGTGTATATATACCTGGGCCAGGCATGGAAGAGCAACTCAATAAACAGTTCTCTGCCTCATTTTCCTCCTTTCCTCATTCCCTTCGTAGCACCTGCTGCATCTGATGAGGAGAAGGGACCCCTGCAGAATATAAGGAGATGCGTATTAGGAGGTGGAAATGAAGATGGAAGGAAACTAGTGGGCAGAGTGGCAGAGGGGTTTGTGTAGTGAAGATCAGAACTGGAAGAAAGCCCGGACTGACTGTTTTGTAAATGTAGGAAGCGTTTCAGGAGAGGAGGGAAAAACAGCACATGCTTTAAACAAGTGGGAGGAAAAGAAGGTGGGTGAGGTGGGGGCATAAGAAACATTATTACCCTCTCTTGGCTGGGCTATGCCACCAATGGGCAAAGGAACATTAGGCCAGGTAAATGAGGTTGATAACATTTCAGGTAGGAAACAGGAAGATACCAGCAAGAACAGGATATTTTCCTAATCTCAGTCAGCAAACTTTAGCTTTGGCAACCAAAATCGGTTTCTTTGACTATCAAAGGAAATATCTAGTCAAGCCTGGGAATAAGATCAAGGTTTAAATTAAATCAACTGCAATTAACAACAGTTAAGAATTATAACCAACTATATAGCACAGGGAACTATATTCAATATCCTGAGATAAACCATAATGGAAAAAAATATTAAAAAAGAATGTAGAGACTTCCCTGGTGGCACAGTGGTTAAGAATCCGCCTGCCAATGCAGGGGACACAGGTTCGAGCCCTGGTCCAGGAAGATCCCTCATGCCTTGGAGCAACTAAGCCCGTGTGCCACAACTACTGAGCCTGCACTCTAGAGCCCGCGAGCCACAACTACTGAAACCTCCGTGCCTAGAGCCCGTGCTCCGCAACGAGAGAAGCCACCATAATGAGAAGCCCACGCACCCCAATGAAGAGTAGCCCTCACTTGCTGCAACTAGAGAAAGCCCACGCACAGCAACAAAGACCCAACACAGCCAAAAATAAATAAATTTATATTAAAAAAAGTATATATATATATATACACACACACATACATATACATAGCTGAATCACTTTGCTGTACAGAAGAAATTAACACAACCCTGTAAATCAACTATACTTCAATAAAAAAAATTTTAACCAAACTGAAACCACACAGGTATTTTTGTTAAGACCTTATATTAGCTCACAAGCAGTATATATAATTACAAATTTACTTGAAAATTTTTAGAGCCAAGAATTACCAAGAAAACCTTGGGGAAAAAAAACAAAGATGGAAGACTTGTTCTTATTATAAAACTCATTAAAAAACTATAGCAATTAATTCCAAATAGAGCAATGGAACAGAATAAAGATTTCAGAAATTGATCTGTATATATATGGTCTGTTAATTAATGACTAAGATAGCTCTGCAGAGCAGGGGTAAAGGACTGTCATTTCAACAAATGGTGCTGAGGCCAGTGCATCTCCATGTGGAATAGAATGAAACATGATTCCTATCTCAGACCACACATAAAAATCAACTCCCAGCTGGACTGTAGAGTTAAATGTGAAAGGCAAATCAGATAAGCTTCTGGGACATAACACAGAAGAATCTCTTTATGATCTTAGGATAGAGAATGGTTTTCTCAAACAGGACACAGAAACATTAATCATTGACAAATTGCCCTTTGTTGAAATTAAAAACTTCTGTTCAACAACACATCATTTACAGAACAAAAAGGTAAGCCACTGGAGAAGATTTTGCAATACATATACTCAACAAAGGAATTGGATAAAATATATCTCCCAGAAATCGGTAAGAAAAAGGCAGACAACCCATTCAAAAATGGACAAAATATCTGAATACATATATCCCAAAAGATGACATCAAAATTTGCACAAAAAATACGAAATGTTCCTTAACATCATTAGTCATCAGAGAAATGAAAATAAAACCACAAGAAGATACTATTACATATCCATCAGTATGACTAAAATTAAAAAGGCTGAAAATACCAAATATTTTGCAAGGATATGGACTGGTGAGAGTGGAATCCGCTATAAGCAATGAAAAAGTACAGAGTCATGCTGTAACATGAATGATCTCAGACATCACACTGTGAGAAAGAAGTCATACACAATAAGGTACACATTGTATAATTCCACTTGAATGAAGTTATTATTTGGTAAATTTATAAAATTTGCCTGGAGAAGAATTTTCCGAGCTATTTTTAGTTACAGTTTTTTAACTTTGGTAACATTCCACCAAAGTATATAGAAAAAACTTTACATTCCCTGTCTGCAGTTTGCCAGTTTTTTTGATATATTAACATGGAGGTGGAGGCCAATGCACTTAGATAAGAGAAAAAATTAAAGGCATAAGAATTGAAACAAGAAGCAAAAATATCTTTATTGGTGAGTCACATAAAATTACACCTGGAAAATCCTAGCGCATCAAAGATAAAACAAATTTTAATGATAGAATTCAGCAAGTTAGCAGGATATAAAATTATCATGCAAAAATGAATAGCTTTCATATATAAAAATAACCAGTTATAAGATATAATGGAAGGGCTTCCCTGGTGGCACAGTGGTTAAGAATCCTCCTGCCAATGCAGGGGACACAGTTTCAAGCCCTGTTCGGGGAAGATTCCACATGCTGTGGAGCAACTAAGCCCGTGCACCACAACTATTGAACCCGCATTCTAGAGTCCACAAGCCACAACTACTGAGCCTGCATGCCACAACTACTGAAACGCACGTGCCTAGAACCCATGCTCCGCAACGAGAAGCCACCGCAACAAAGAGTAGCCCCCGCTCACTGCAATTAGAGAAAGCCCACGCACAGCAATGAGGACTCAATGCAGCCAAAAATAAATAAAATAAATAAAATTTAAAAAAAAAAGATATAATGGAAGAGAAGAACTATAATCACAATAGCAGCACAAAAGACAAAATACTTAAGATTAAATTTTAGAAGTGTTCAAAACCTCTATGAAGAACATTTAGAACATTTCTGAAATATATAAAATAGACTTGACATCCATACAAGATGTCAGTTCTTCCTAATTTATAAACTTAATGCAATTCCTCCAAAAAAGAACCAAAAAATTTTTTTGTTGCTGAAGCTACAAAATTGATACTTAAATTCATTTGGAAAAACAAACATAAAAGAATAGCTAAGAAAACATTGAAAATGAAAAGCTATGAGGGGTGATTAGCCCTATCAGACATTATACCATACTACACAGCCTTCATATTTAAACTTTGTGCTATCAGTGCATGAAGAGACAGACTAATGGAATGGAATAGAAAGTCCAGAAATGGACCACACTACATATGAAAATCTAGCACATTGCTGGGGCAAAGAGGCCGCTTTAATAAATGATGCACAGACAACTGGATAGTCATTTGTAAAAGATAAAATTAAATCCATTTCTCACAACTTTACACAAGAGTAAACTCTAAATGGATCAGAGATGTAAATGTGAAAGAAATGAAACTATAAGAGCACAAAAGGAAAGCAAAAAAACAAATTTTGCAATACATTATAGACAAAGGGCCAATATCCTTAATATAAAAGTCTTTAAAGAATTAATTTGGGGGGAAGGAACTAAAAATCCTAGAAAAATGGACAAAATACACGAACAAGCAATGCACCAAAAATGGCCCTTACATATACATTTACAAGTTCAACTTCATTCATAACAGAAATGAAAACTAAAACTACATGGAGATAATTATCCACTAGACTGGCAAAAAATCAAAAGCTTGACAATATATTCTGATGGTGAGGATATGGAGAAATAGGCAGTCTTACACACTGTTGGCAGAAATACAAAATGAGGCAAACTCTCTGGAGGGAATTTGGCAGTATTTAGCAAAACTACATATGCATTCACCCTTTTACCCAGCAATCCCACCTTCTAGGAATTTACTCTGAAGATAAACTTCCAAAAATAGGAAAATACTAATAAGGTTAATATTGCAGCATTATTTATATATTGTAAATATTGGAACTACTTAAATACCCATATGTAGGCGAATGACAGAATAAACCATGGTATTTAAATTCAATGGAGGACTGTGTAGCTATGAAAAACAGAAAAGACCTTTATAAAATTGTAGGGAATAATTTCTAGGATATATTGTTCAGAGTGAGTATATAGCATACAAATTTTTATATAAGAAAAATGGGGAAATTAAAAATACACATATCCACTTTTAGCAAAAAGAAATGCAGAAAGGATAAACAAGAATGAAACTGTTTACCTACAATGGATAGAGCAGAAAGAGGAGAAAGGGATGGGGCAACAGGGAAGTGAGTAAGATTTGAGGACACATGAATATACACTGAAGAAAATAATAAGGGGTAAAGGAGCATTACCCCTTGCAACCTACTCTCAAAAGACTGACAAAAAGTATGTAAGTGTGCATGTTCATGCTTGTATATGAATATATATGTGTGGGACATACACAGAGTGATGAAATGTTAAAAATTGGTGAATCTGCGTAAAAGGTAAAAAGTACTCTATTATTCTTACACATTTTCCATAAATTTGTTATTATTTCAAAATTAAAAGTTTAAAAAACATGACCTGGTTTTAAGGCACTACTAAAAAGCTCGGAAATGAAGACTGGGATGATCAACCACTGGGCATTTTCAGATATGTCTACAATGAATGGATAGATGTCATTTCACAAGTCCTATTTCCGGACTATTAAGACCAATAGACAAAAAAAAAAAAACCCACAAAAAACCAACAGATGTGCAATTGCACCTCTTATTCCATTACGCAATGGCTTTTTGCCTCTAGCAGCATTTGCGCAAAGTCCAGATACACCCCGCAATCAGTTCAAATGCAATCATAGGTAGGCTGAAGTTAGTTTTATAAGCTTACAGTGGAGAAAATACTGATTATTAAACAAAATGGACATGAAACTCTTGAAATTAAACAGGCACTGTGATCAAGGGTACTCAAGCACTAGTGTTAAGTAGCTGTACATGAATCATCAGCACTGCCTAGTGGCTCTGACAGGCAGAAGAGTGTGGCCTGGGCCAACCAGCCTAATATCCATTGTGCTTCTTTCATTTAATCAACTATTATGTGCAATCACCAGCCAAGAGCCCTTTGAATCTCACTTTACCACTTACGACATCAAGGCACACAGATTAAATATTCTTTTATTTGACCCTAATTATTATTGAGTGATAACATTTAAATTACACATCAGAAAGCAGTACAATTACCTCTTAAAACAGGCAATGATGGTTTAATTAAGAGTTTGATGAAGAAGATATGGAAAAATCAGGATGTCAAGAAAAGTATCAAGGTGAACATATACCTTGATACAAAGACTAAAATATGTGACTATACAATTTGGGGTTCTAATTCAACAATTTTTGTTAGTAGTCATGCCGAAAGTAACTGGAGAAATATATACATCATTGTTGAGAGGTTGTGTCTGGGGGAGAGGATTATAGGGAAATACACACGTTTTGATAAAATTTCAATGTGTGAATTTTGAAGAATAAATATGCATTTCCTTTACGATTTAAACAGCTAAAATCAGATCTAGTTGTCAGGCATGGCAATAGCAAGCTACGTGAACTGACTTCTTAAGAGGCTAAGCTAAATCACTAGTATTTTCAGACCTAGCTATTAAACATTAAGTTCAGACTATTAAAAGAAAATGAGATAAGCAAATGATGAAATGTGGACATTTTTCATTCAAAATATGGAAGCTCTTTGGACTCAAAAAACCAACTCTTCATTCTATAAAATCTTTTATAATAACCTTAATGGTAGTTAGCTTTAAAAAGCCACAAAATACTGTGAATTAAATGTATGAGATACAAAAGAGGACATCAGATTACATTGGGGGATGGTTATTTTTATTAAATTTAATTAATTAATTAATTTTTGGCCATGTTGGGTCTTCGTTGCTGTGCGTGGGCTTTCTCTAGTTGTGTGGAGCGGGGGCTACTCTTTGCTGTGGTGCAAGGGCTTCTCACTGCGGTGGCTTCTCTTGTTGCGGAGCACAGGCTCTAGGCACTGTGGGCTTCAGGGCACATGGGCACATGGGCTCAGTAGTTGTGGCACACGGGCTTAGTTGCTCCGCAGTATGTGGGATCTTCGCAGACCAGGGATCGAACCCATGTCCCCTTCATGGGCAGGTGTATTCTTAACCATTGTGCCACCAGGGAAGTCCCGTTATTTTTAAATATAGTACATTTCAACAGAAAACTTTTACAATGGGAGACTTTATTCCATTTTTCTAATAAAGAGTTTTTCCTCTTTGTTTATTAAAACATAAAATGTTTTCTTCTTGACCCTTTACATATAAAATTTATCAATTTTACGGGCAATTTCCTGGCAATTTCACCAGGCTGAGCCAGGTGAAATATGTCAAGCAATTTACACATAAAATTAGAAAGCTAACTTCGGTTTTACTGCATAGTTTAGTATGCACAGGTTCCAAATTTACTGCAAAACTACACTGACTTAAGTTTAGATTTGGAAGCACCACCTTGTGGCAAAAGTAAGAACTTCTGAATTGCAGGAGTCAAGACGCGTTTCCAGGAGAGAACACTGGTGGGCTTCTGAGGCATTGGTCAAGTTCTATTTCCTGACCTGTATAGAGAATGCCATGAGGCTCACTTTATCACTATTTGTTAAAGCACATGACTTTTCTGTTATTGCAGGTCATAATTTTAAAAGTTGAGGGAAAAAAATGTCCAATTTGTACCCAAATTGAAAGTCGTATGCCTAAATGCTTGAATTTTCTAAGTACCAGTTTTATTTCCTAGAATTGTAAATGCACTATTGTATTTTTAATACACAACAAAATGTCAGAAAGAGGGATATTCTTTGGTAAACGATGGAAGGATTTTTTCCCTCAGAATGTTTTCACTGAGGCCCTGTCTCAGCCTCGAGGAACTGTAGGGGCTCTGCAGTCATCTGGAAATCACCGCTACACACCTATCCCAACATGTCTGAGAACTGTCCAAAAAACCCTAGACTTCACTGCATCAATACAGAATATCAAGGATATGTGGCATATTTAACTAGGCAGCAATATTCATCAAAAAGGTTTTTCTTTCCTATTTACTGTATTTCCAGGAGGTGACACATGCTATTCACAAAATGACCTGAATTGGCTGAGAGTTTCACCCTCTCTCACTGCCATGGAATCACTTCTCCTAGGAGCTAACAGAATCACATTTAGTACCTCTTTCATACCGTAGAGCAGTTTGTAGGAAGGGAGAAAGCTTTACTCTTTTTTTCTCAGGAACCTGTCAGGACGCATTAGTGACCATCTCCCTCACTATGACCCTCACCCCAGCAGGTGACATCTCACTGGCAGGTGAGAAGAGCCATTGGCTGAGTCTTCCCAGACAGCCACCCAAACCAGCTTCCATCCCACCATGGAGAGCAACTCTTACTCATGATTTCATCTTTGCTTCATTCAAATACTGGGAATATTAAAGACGGGAGCAGATGTGTCTGAGAATCTTTCACAGGACAAGGCCTTCTGCTGAGTTAATGCAACCGCTAAAATAATCCTTATGCTCAAGTGAGGCACAGAAAACATTTTTAAAGAAACTAAGGCTACATCGCAATTCTTGACTTAGACCCATTAAAAGGGCTATGATATAGAGGCAGTCACTAAGCAAATGCTGTCTTTCATAGTTTGACACATTCTAGGTATGAATATGCCAATAATCAGGAATATCACTCAGTCTAGCATTTGTTTCTACATATAAAGAAATGTCAGGCTGTTGTACCACCAAGATCTATAACTTCCTTAAGGAGTCTTGAATATATAGCTGCACTGTTAGATGAAAAGAAGGAATACTCTCAGGGAGTCTTTAAACAGAGACTTAGAAAGGAGAATGGGATTATTGAACTTAAATCTGAAGAGGTCAAATTCTTAGGTCCCCCGAATACACGTAAGAAAATGTAACAGGAGCTGCTTCTCTAAGATTTTGGAATTGCCCATGCTCAATGTTAAGATAAAATATTAATGAGAAAAAAATTATATATATTAATGAGAAACCTTGGCATCGATATTCCACAGAAGTTATATTTCAATATGTTTATCTAATATAACCGTAAGGTTCAAGTGACCACTCTATCTAAAAAACAAAACAAAACAAAACTCTTCAGTAGCTTCTAAGAAGATATGGTTAAATTATTTTAACCCTTTCCTCCTAGAAACAGGTGAGAGAGAGAGAGAGAGAGAGAGAGAGTGCGAGTGAGAGAGAGAGCGAGAGAGAGAGAGAGAGAGAGAGAGAGAGAGAGAGAGCGAGAGCGAGAGCGAGAGCGAGAGAGAGAGAGAGAGAGAGAGAGAGAGAGAGAAAGGGAACCATTAATAATAGAAAATAATGGAGAAAATTATCACCATTCAATGGGAACATAATCCTCTGGAATCTTTGCTACAACTGGAATAAAAAACAATAATTCTGACAGACTTTATTTTTTGATACAAACTTATATCTAATTATTCAAAGTATAGGGTATATGTAATCATTCAAAGTTTCTGGCTGATACTATCACAAGCATTAGAAAAAGAACATATACTGAGTAACAGACAGTGAGCTTAGGCACCGTTTCATATAAATTGTTTTACCTGCAGGAAGTCCAGGATGTCTAGAAATTACGAAAATTATAAAAAGGACTAGATTCTATAAGCTCTTTTCCTCAACTTTGGCTAAATATAATAACCTTAAAATACTGACACAGTCTTTGATTATAAAGCAGAAACATACAATGGTAGATTTATTTTAGTCCTTACTCAAGACTGTATTTAAGCAAAGCTCTCACTCGGTAAGACATATACTGATGTATGTCAGAAAAACAACATTGTAAGTTTTATGGAGCATTTATAGAACAGGTAATGTTAACAACCAGATTAAAAAATAAGGAAAACCAATGCTATTCTATATGCCCTTGAGCTGGGAAGTTTCTCAAATAATGAAGTCATGTTCAGGAAATGATATTCAAAAACATAACTTTTTATACATTAGTTTCTCTGTTAAGTAAGAATCATTCAAATTCTTCAGTTAACAGCAATACTCAAAAAATCTTCAACTGGTAAACTCGTAGTTTGCAACGTTTCGATTTTTCCTGAATCTTGAAAACTTCAAACTGCCATTAAATATATTATCTTCTGTTTCTTCTTACAGAACTAAGGTTCATAAAAGGATCATCATCGTCATCCTGGAATGACATCCAAATGTACAATTAGTGACTGTTCCACGCTTCACTGAAACAAGACAGAGTTCTTATGGGCAAAACAATACCAGTAAGAGCCATTTTCTCCTTTCACATGGGGTAGACTTTCATTTTTCTATTTCCTTTATAAATATGAATAGTTTGTCAATTTTTTTCTCGTCCTCCCTTCCTTAGTAGCTATTTCATTGTTAAAACAATGAAAACAACTAAATTCTTAGCAAGCATTAAAAATAAAAATGTATCCTGCTCTATATGTGTGTATATATATAAGCCCACAATATATATCATATATATTTCTCTCAATTATTCACCTTAATAAAAGCAAATAAGGCATGGGCAAGACAAAAAAAAAAAAAAAACTCTTCAAGTCATTTCTATTAGGTTTTTAAATAGGTTTTTTTTTTTTTTCACTTACATTTTATAACTGGTATATCTGATGCTCTGGAAATTCAGAGCCAAAAAAATAATGAAGCCACATGACCTAATTCAGAAATAGCTGTAATTTTTATTTCCATTACCCATTTAATGCTAGAAAATGACAGCTACTCTCAGACTGGTACAAGAAACAACCTAGGAAAGCAATCTTGGAACTATTTAGTTTCAAAGACTTCCCATGCTGCTGGGACGTAGATTATATGCATAGTAAGAACAGGCAGGAATATCAGATGTTAACTAAGAATTTAATTAGAGAGAATGAAAACTAAACCTTCGATAAGCCCCAAATACATAATTTGATGAGGTTAACATAAAATCAATGATATACATTCTATAACTATTCAAAAGAGAAAGCAAATTTGTAAAGTTTTGGTTTATGTTTCCTTCAAGACATTAATAAAAAGGGATAATTATTTGGTGTTAGGCTCTGCTGGTGATATTAACATGTTCCAGTGTTCGCTAAATTAGCTATCTCTAGTGAGATATGGATGCCTTGAGAAACACAAATTCGCTCTCACTTATTGATTCATTTTCTGCTACCATAAAAGGCAGAACTCATTAATAAACCAGAGATAAATCCAAACTATAGTAGAGAATTTTCTAATAGTTCTCCTTTGTAGCTAACATGAACTATATGAATTTCTGTAAGTAACATATAACCACATGTGTATCTAGATGCTTTGGAATTAACCAACGGGTCAACAACTGCCCACTTCTCTCCTGGAGGCAACATGCTAGTATTTAATAGGCAGACTGAGCTCATGGTGCCATTTTTCTTTGCAGCCTGAGTTCTGGGGCGTCTTCTCTTCAAGCTGTTTCAAAACCACAGCTGGGACACAGAGAACACGACGGCAGCAGGTGAAGCTCAAAACCAAAGGTGTGAGTCATGTGGTACGACAGGGATGAACCTGGAGGACACTATGCTCAGTGAAATAAGCCAGGCACAGAAAGACAAATGCTGTATAATTCCACTTATATGAAGTATCAGAGTAGTCAAAATCATAAGGCACAAAGTAGAAGAGCCCCTTGCCAGGGGCTGAGGAGAGGGGAAAATGAGGAGATGTGGTTCAATGGGTATAGATTTTTGGTTTGGGAACATGAAAAGGTTCTGGAGACTGTTGCACAACAGTGTGAATATACTTAATATTAGTGAACTAACTGTACACTTAAAACTGGTTAAGATGGTAAGTTTTATGTTATGTGTTTCTACCACAACTGAAAAACACCACCATGTACCACCTTAAATATACAGGAAATGTGTAGCGCATACAGTGAACAGTTAATAAACATTCTGTTGTAGAGTAACATTAAAGGCTTTCACGATATCATCACCATTTCTCCAAACATAAAAAACAGAAGCTGAAAAAACTATTCTGATCCTACTGTTAACTGGGCAAGTTAAAGAAGAGCTGAGTGATATTATATGTTAAGGATCTGCAGGCCTTTCACATCTGAGGTATTTCCATCGATGAGCACTCAACAGAGACCACTCATTGACTCAATATTAACTATGGTTCAAAGGAAGGTGATCAATGAAACTATTTTTAGAAATAATTTTCGGCAACTAGCTTAGCAGTCCCTATTCAGATTTTATAAACATTTAAGAATTATTTAAGACTTAACGTATTACGTTATTACCTCATCTGATTCAAAATCAACCCCTTTAGTGATTTTGCTCCGGGACGTGTGTTTGCTCGATGATGAAGTGCTCAACCACCTGAGGCAAAATGTGAGAAAAACAGAGAAAATGAACCAAAGAAGGCTCATCACAGAAGGCTTTCGAGCTAAGTTTTTCATTTTAGTAGCAGCCATGAATAAAAATAACTAACACATTCCCTTCGAGCTACATTAGAGGCAGTAGAAGCTTAGTGGCAATGAAAAGGACTCTGATGTCAGGGTCTGAATTCCAGTTCTGCCATTTAGGAGCTACATGGCTTCAAGCAGCTTAGCCTCCCTGTGCCGCAATTTCCTCACCTGTAAAACGAGGATGATGAGAATTTTTTTTTTAATCTTTTTTTTAGATGTTGGGGGTAGGAGTTTATTAATTAATTTATTTTTATTTTTGCTGTGTTGGGTCTTCGTTTCCGTGCGAGGGCTTTCTCCAGTTGTGGCAAGCGGGGGCCACTCTTCATCGCGGTGCGCAGGCCTCTCACTATCGCGGCCTCTCTTGTTGCGGAGCACAAGCTCCAGACGTGCAGGCTCAGTAGTTGTGGCTCACGGGCCTAGTTGCTCCACGGCATGTGGGATCCCCCCAGACCAGGGCTCAAACCCGTGTCCCCTGTGTTAGCAGGCAGATTCTCAACCACTGCGCCACCAGGGAAGCCTGATAAGAATTTTTTAAAGATTAAATG
This sequence comes from Stenella coeruleoalba, assembly GCF_951394435.1. Taxonomy (NCBI): domain Eukaryota; kingdom Metazoa; phylum Chordata; class Mammalia; order Artiodactyla; family Delphinidae; genus Stenella; species Stenella coeruleoalba. The sequence goes on from NC_137154.1 coordinate 69,806,204, forward strand.
TGTTTATATACTTAAACACTTTGCTCAGTGCCTGATACACATGAAGCACGCCACAGATGTTTGCTGACATCATAGTTCTTAGCATATATTAACATGTACCTACTACCACCCTCTACTCCTGAAAACTACGGCAATACTGAAATATTTTAAATCAAATCTCAGTTACGTTTCTATAGCAGGATAAAAGGATCTTAGGAAAGGCTCACCGCTTTCTAGGGTTGCCTCACTGTTAATATTATTTGTGTCCAGTCCGAATAACAAATATTTACTTAGTGCTTGACCCCAGGTACTATGATAGGCCCTGGGAAACATCAGTAAGCAAGATAATCAGGAATCTACTTTTATGAAGCTTAACGTGTAGTGATGGAACTCATATTCCTATGTATTTTTACTAACAAAAATTTTAAGTCATCTTAGGACAGGGGCCAGCAAACTTGGCTAGCACACCAAATCCAGCCTACCTGTTCCTTACAGCCTGTGAGCTAAGAATGGTCTTCACATTTTGAAATGGGTATATTTAAATGGTTATATAAGCACCTACATAATACCCCCAGTTTTGCCTCTTGGCCCGCAAAGCCTAAAATATTCACTCCCTGGCCCTTTAAGAAAAAAGTCTGCCGGCTCCTGTCTTAAATAAAAGCAGTGTCTGTGAACTCTTAGCCAACAATTTATTACCATGCTTTGGGATGTTACTATAGCAAACAAAATATATCTAAAGGGCTTGTCTGGACAAATTGTTGAGAGTCAAGAGGTCTATGCATCAGAAGGAAACAGAAAAATCCACAGGCTCTTAGGCACAAAAGTAAAGGACAGGAGGATTTGCCGAGCAAACTTGAAGAGCAACATAGCTTTGGAGGTAGAGGATCAAGGAATTTATCAACCAATCTACCTGGGAAGTCCCCAACTCTCTGTACTTGACCTAAGCAGGAACTGATCATTGTTGACTTGTTTCCATCATCTGTGACAGGAAGAAGCAGATCAAAAGCATGAAGCCACAGTGCCAAGGCTAGCCACAGCAGGTGAGGCATTGTTGCTGTGAGAGCTGGGGAAAGAGGGGGGTTATGGGAAGAAGCAGCCACTGAGGCCTGACTCTGCTTGCTGATGTCTCCCCAGACAAATAACCAGTGGTGTCCAGAAACAAGCCAGGCATTCTACACCAGATGCTGGCTCATTTGATCATAGCAGGAGCCCCCAATTCTGCACCAGAGGACCTCACACACCTACAGATCCAGTCTATGAGAGGTCCCCTATCCTCAGAGAGCAGTGGCAGGAAGGGAAGAATAGTTATACAGTTTTGACTACTGGGTCAAATAAATGGACTCTTGTCCTGGATGTCAAAAAATGTTTAATTGGATTAGTTTCCTGTGGATTGCTCAAAAATAAGGCAGACAGGGGGTATTACATTGAGTGCCAGGAGCTGTAAGTCTTCTCCATTTTTGTACAGATATAATTTGGAGGCACAAGTCAGAATTCCTACCTAGAGATGTTCAGCCAATTATGTCAGTTGTAGCAGCATCACAAGCATAAGAGAACATGTTAAACTGGCCTACATAAAAGGTGCCCCCAAAATGTTGGCTCCCCCCGCTGCAAGGTTTAATAGAATCCCCTCCATCTCTCCTCCTCTACCTGGCCTGATGGGGCCAGGTCTTCTCTTGCTCACTGCTTTAAGGTCGGCGAAGAGGGGAAGGTTGCCACCAGCTCTATCAAATCTGGAAGGGTCCTTTTGTCCCCAGTACAACCATGTAGAGTTTGGTGCAGTTTTTCCAGGGGAAAGTGGGTGGATTTCCACTGCCCATCCAGCAGAAAGGAGTTTTACAGCTGGAAGTTCTTTCCTTTTTAAAGTCAACTACCAGAATATTAGTGCTTTTACTGCTTACCATTCTTTCCATTATTCTTGTTCTATTTCCCTAGCCTGTTATTTCTTCAATAAGCCCTTCTAGAGGTGTTACTATGTGTTAAGTGCTGTACTTAGCACTTCACAAATATTAACTCACTTTAAAGCCTCATAACAACACTTTGAGGTAAATATTATTATCTTCATCTTACAAATGAGGACACTGAGGCACAGAAGTCAAAAGAACTTGCACAAGGTCCACACTCAGTAAGTGGTAGAGCTTAAATACTTTAAATCATGAGTGAAATACCTATACACACCATGCCATTACTAAACAATTCTTCAAAGACAGCATAAATTGCGTCACCCAGTTGCTGTCATCAGGAACACAAACCTGCCGAGGCTGATTTCAGATTTCTCGCCAAAATGTTCGTTTCTAAATCTCCTCTCGTCAATTAAATGATTCTTATTACGTGCACAGAGGTCTGAGAGCTTAATCTATTATGTGAAGAAGCAACAGCAGAGGATGGGCCTAGACATGATCATACTAAGCGAAGTAAGTCAGAAAGAGAAAGACAAATATCACATGATATCACTTACATGTGGAATCTAAAATACGACACAAATGAACTTATCTACAAAACAGAAACAGACTCACAGACATAGAGGACAGATTTGTAGCTGCCAAGGGGGAGGCAGGAGGGGGAGGGATGGAGTGGGAGTTTGGGGTTAGCAGATGCAAATTATTATATTGATACACAGGATGGATCAACAACAAGGTCCTACTTCATAGCATAGGGAACCATATTCAGTATCCTGTGACAAACCATAATGGAAAAGAATATGAAAAAGAATATGTATATGTACAACTGATTCACTTTGCTGTACAGCAGAGATTAACACAACATTGTAAATCAACTATACTTCAATAAAAGTTAAAAGAAAAGAAGAAGCAGCAGCAACAGCAGAGATGAGTCCTGGAGCAGAATGCTTGGCTCCGTGACTGGCTGTGTGCCCTTAGGTAAGTTACGTAGACTACCACGCCTCACTTTCTTCAAAGGTAAAAGGGGGAAAATAGAGTTATAAGTACATTTACCTCCTGGAGTGACTGTGACCAGCAAATAAGCTAATTCATAGGCAAAGGCTCAGAATGGTACCTGACACACAGGAAGTGCTGAAAGCCGAAACAGAATATTAACAAAATACAAAGCTATTTTCTGTTAATTGGAGAGGACATAGCACTCCAGCAAGAAAATCACTGGGTAATAAAGGCAAAAGGAAATGAATGACAAGTTATTCAAATTTTCAGTGAAAATACTTGTAATAATGCTGCACTGACTCCACGACTATCCCTTGGTCTATTTTTCACTTTTGTACATACGTGACTAGCTGAAAATAAATCTGTTAGACTTCCAGGGCTTCCCTGGTGGCGCAATGGTTAAGATCTGCCTGCCAATGCAGGGGACATGGGTTTGAACCCTGGTCTGGGAAGATCCCACATGCCACAGAGCAACTAAGCCCGTGTGCCGCAACTACTGAGCTTGCGAGCCACAACTACAGAAGCCTGCACGCCTAGAGCCCGTGCTCCGTAATAAGAAAAGCCACTGCAATGAGAAGCCCGCACACAGCAATGAAGAGTAGCCCCCGTTCGCAGCAACTAGACAAAGCCTGTGTGCAGGAATGAAGACCCGACACAGCCATACATACATACATACATAAATAAAATTTTTTTAAAAATCAGACTTCCGTAGCATAGAGAAATGTATATGTTGAATTCTGGATAATTTTTAATTTTTTCAGATGTTCCTTTTTGCAGGAATTCACTGCACCAACCTTTGATCAGCTTTGGAAGTCGTAGGAAAAATGTCTTCTTCCGTATCTGACTCACCTACCACAATCACCTAAGAGGGAGAAACAAAACAGCAAACAGTCTTTGTGGGAATGGAAAATCTGAATAAAAATGCATTAACTAATGTCAAAAAAGATATATTTTTACAAAAAAGGAGGCAGATACCATGTAAGCAATAACCATGAAAACTAAAGCTCTGCCTAACCTCCCCACTAATGTCACTCTTCATTTACAAATGGTTTTTTTATACAGCATGTGTGAGCTCACTTCTCTCCTGCTACCACGGCAGCCTGGGCACCTAAAGGAACATGCACTCAGATTGGTGAATGACTCACACTGGGTCATGTGCGGACAGTGCCCTGTGATTTTCTTGGGTTCTAGGCCATCGGTGCTTCATCTCCAATTTTAAATGAGGTATAAGACTGTGTGGGAAGTACCGGACCTGTTTTTCTGTTACATTTATCCCTGTTAAATACCACTTGCTGCTTTTAAGCCCCATGAAAGATATTTGTCATTCTTGATACTATCATCCAAATTACTACCTACTCCTCTACATTTTGTGTTATCTTGACACTTAATACACACATTTGCCATGTCTTCATCCAACTGATAAAGCCAAAGACAAAATAGTGAAAAAAGCAGCACTTGAGACCCATCCCTACCCAAGGCAGACATTGAACTGTTAATCAAAGACCATTAAATGAAGTTGTCTAAATGGCTATGAATCCAGCCAATATCTCTGCATTTTGTCCATGAAACTATCAGGAGATTATCTTAAGTGCCTTGAAGGGATCAAATGCCTTCAGCATTCCCCTGATCTACCACTATGTCACCTCAATCAAAAACATGAAAGAAAAAGTTACCATGACTTGCTCTTTCTGAACTCATGTTCTTGCATTATAAAAGAAAAATCTAGAAGGGAAGCTACCTTGTGGACATGATGATAATTTTGTTTTCAGATATGATCCTGAAGCGATAACAGGCAATAGTTGAATAGGAATAATGAAATGGAACTCAGGATAAAAGTTAGCACCAGTATACCCATATATAATTGTATAATAATGAGAGGAAAAAACAAAAAAACAGAGAAGAAGTTTTCTGGAAGAGGAGGTGGTCAATTGTGTCACATACTCAAGAGATCAAGAAGGAGTGAAATTTAAGAAAATGCTCTGGGGCAGTATGATATAGAGCAACGATTCTCAACTAGGTGTGATTCTTAACTCCCCCTCCCATCCCAGAAACATCTGGACATGTCAGGAGACATTTTGATGATCATAACTAGGGGGGACACCCCAGGCATCTAGTAGGTAGAGGCCAGGGAGGGTGCCTGGGAAGTAAGACACATGTGTTTTGAAAGAGAGGTAACAGGAGAATCAAGCCCATTCTGGACTCTTCTTGGAATCCAAAGGAAGAGCAGAAGTTTCATGTTAAATCTAGAGCTGAACACAGAGGTCCGTAGACTCAGACCTTGTAGCTTGTCTTGAGTCTGGCTTCAGCCATTAAGACACAAGCCAGAGTATTATGAGTATAAGTAACAAAAGGAAGCCAGCAATAAATAAGACCTCTCTACGCACTGAACGCCCATCTTCAATCATAGTTTTTCCGTGCATGGACTCTTCTGGTTCAACGTTATTATCCTTAAAAATATTACTGGGTACATACATTTATGGGTGTCCAGTCATGCGATGCATTATTAAAGAAAGAAAAAGAGAAACCCTCCTCCCTCACAGAAACCCTAGAAGCCCTCAGTCTAGATAATCAGTAAAGTTCTCTGCAGTTTTAATGTTCCACATTTTTTCTTCTTTTATTTACTTTGCAGACCAAAGAACTGACAATCATAATGTAGGAAACATCAATTGGTACACAATTAGAAAACTTTTTTTCTTACCTCTGAATAATTCTTAGTAGCAACATTTTGGGAGGGCTGCTGTCTTGCAGCTTTAAAGGCTATAATGAAAAAGATGAAACATCCATTATGTTATTCTTAAAAAAGCTTAGAAAAATTTGCACACTTCTTTAGCTGAAGGTTTCCTAAGTCCTACCTGCAAAAAATCCATGATGACTGATTATAAAACCACTTAATATGCTTTAAAATCGGGAGATGGAATTATATGTCTAACTACCAGTCTCATATGATTTCCCGGTTTACTCAAAGTAGTAAGCAGTGTTCATAAATACACCTACACTAAAAATATTTTATAGAAAAATACCTGAAGGATAAAATCTGATCACCTAATGGACTGAACTCCAAATACAGTGAAAGTAACCCTCCTCAGGTCTGCCTTCTCTTATAGTTGGCAATCTCTTTCCCTGTGGGAGCCACATGGTTCCAGTAAGTGCTTCCTTATTCTCCTCTACTTTGTTAGAAATATTCAGTACCTAAGAAATAGTCCAGAGGGAATGCTAGAAAACAGCCTATCTTTCATTCCATGATAACCTTCCTATGAATCTTTACATTTTCAGCTCTGTAAACTTGGTTAGAAACATGAAATTTAGTTCATTTTTATTTTTCCTGAGACCAAAACTATAATATTTTGATTTCACAGTAAGAAATATACATTTGGTCTTCATCCACATTTCTGGCACAGAGCCCCTAAAACCCTAATTTCCTAAAGCAATGAGAGCCATCAAGGTTCTTTTTGTTATGTTAATGAGGTAACTTTGGGACCACAACTGAGGAGGGAGGCTGGTTACCAGGGGAACCAACCAGGAATAGAGGGTTCGAACTTTCAGTCCCATCCCCGATTTCTGGGGAGGGAAGAGGAGCTAGAGGTTGAATCATTCACCAACAGCCAATGATTTAATCAATCATTCCTACGTAGCGGGGCCTCCATAGAAACCCAAAAGGAAGGGGGTTCAGAGAGCTTCCAGGTGGTGAATCAAGATGCTTCCACGTGCCACCATGCTTGGACCCCAAACTCGATGAGGACAGAAGCTCCTCTGTTCTGGGCTTCGCCCTATACATCTCTTCATCTGGCTATTGATTCATATCCTTTCATATCTTTTGTAATAAACCAGTAATCTAGTGAGTAAACTAGTTTCCTGAGTTCTGTGAGCCACTCTAGCAAGTTAACTGAATCCAAGGAGGGAGTCATGGGGACCTCTGATTGATAGCCTATTAGTCAGAAGTACAGATAACAACCTGGACTTGTGACTGGCATCTGAAGTAGAGGGGGGCAGTCTTCTGGAACTGAGTCCTTCCCCTGTGGGATCTGATGCTGTCTCTAGGCAGGTAGTGTCAGAATTGAGTTGACTTGCAGGACACCCAGCAGGTGTCTGAGGACTGCTTGGTGGTGTGGGTAACCACCCCCCCTCCCACACACACCCCCCCACTGGAATTAAGTGCAGATTATTACAAACCTAGAATAAAATTTAAAGAGCCAATTAGAGGTTTAATTTTCTCCTACGCCTTACCAGTTTCCTAATACAAAAAAAAGGTTTCCCCCAAGATAACCCCCAAACTAAACAACAGAGCAAGAGGAGACAAAAAGACAGAGGACTTGAAGAAGTCAAATGCTCAAAGAACCCTACACAGTCCAAAATTCTCCTAGTCAGAAAACTCAGGAATCTTTCCACCTAGCCCAAATTTATGATTTACTCATTTTTCCTATTCCAGGTTCTATCCCCAATCTTAGGATGTCTACCTGAGAGAAAGGAAAGGCAGAAGCAGAGTTCTTACCCACCCTACTCAATCACTAGCCTCACATCCTACTCTACTCAAAAGGCTGGAGAGGGCAACTGAATGCAAAGGCCAGCAATCGTGACTCTTTCAAAAACTATTTCTGCTCAATCGTTATTCACTAATTGACCCCTCAAACTCTGGGCTCCTGGAAGAAACAAGAGCCTTCCTTTCTTTTTATCCCCAATAAATATTTGTGTGATAAATTAACATTATCAGAAAATTAAGCACTCGGTTCTGTTGGGAAGGCAATACATACTGTATTGGGGGTTAAAAGCTCTGGTTTTAGAGTTAGAGCCATGTGGACTCACTAGCTGGGTGACTGTGGCCAAGTTCCTTGGCTTCTTCAAGTCTCGGTTTCCCCACCTATAAAACAGTGTTAATAATACTTGATGCTGAAAATTGTTGACAGGATAAAAAGAGGTGGTTAATGTAATTTGTTTTGGCAAGCGCCTAGATGTAGTAGGTCTTCAAATGATTTCGCTAGTAATAGTGGATGGAGTAGCAGCAGTGGTAACCATGGTATAAATTAAATGCAAAGACAGAGGCTTCTTTTATTAACTTAGTCACTATCCTCTGCAGACAAACTTCAGTGGAAAAGTCTGGGCTGATAACGCTCATTCACAACCGCTGCTGGCTATAAGTGTAACATCTACCTTTCCCAATAAAACTCCAGTACTATTATACAAATCTCTACACTCCATGGAGCTTGTTATAATAGGATTGAACATTTATTTATCTCTTCATTCCTCCACTTATAATACGAACGTAGAAGCTATAGTTTAAAGTTGCTTTTTTTTTTGTAACCAAGCTTCATTTTTTAAAAAAAATTTTTCATTGCTTTTATTTATTTATTTACATCTTTATTGGAGTGTAATTGCTTTACAATGGTGTGTCAGTTTCTGCTTTATAACAAAGTGAATCAGTTATACATGTACATATGTTCCGGTATCTCTTCCCTCTTGCGTCTCCCTCCCTCCCACCCTCCCTATCCCACCCCTCCAGGCGGTCACAAAGCTGATCTCTCTGTGCTATGCGGCTGCTTCCCACTAGCTATCTACCTTACGTTTGGTAGTGTATATATGTCCATGCCTCTCTCTCGCTTTGTCACAGATTACCCTTCCCCCCTCCCATATCCTCAAGTCCATTCTCTAGTAGGTCTGTGTCTTTATTCCTGTCTTACCCCTAGGTTCTTCATGACATTTCTTTTTTTCTTAAATTCCATATATATGTGTTAGCATACGGTATTTGTCTTTCTCTTTCTGACTTACTTCACTCTGTAGGACAGACTCTAGGTCTATCCACCTCATTACAAATAGCTCAATTTCATTTCTTTTTATGGCTGGGTAATATTCCATTGTATATATGTGCCACATCTTCTTTATCCATTCATCCGATGATGGACACTTGGGTTGTTTCCATCTCCGGGCTATTGTAAATAGAGCTGCAATGAACATTTTGGTACATGGCTCTTTTTGAATTATGGTTTTCTCAGGGTATATGCCCAGTAGTGGGATTGCTGGGTCATATGGTAGTTCTATTTGTAGTTTTTTAAGGAACCTCCATACTGTTCTCCACAGTGGCTGTATCAATTTACATTCCCACCAGCAGTGCAAGAGTGTTCCCTTTTCTCCACACCCTCGCCAGCATTTGTTTCTAGATTTTGTGATGATGGCCATTCTGACCGGTGTGAGATGATCTCTCATTGTAGTTTTGATTTGCTTTTCTCTAATGATTAATGATGTTTAGCATTCTTTCATGTGTTTGTTGGCAATCTGTATATCATCTTTGGAGAAATGTCTATTTAGGTCTTCTGCCCATTTTTGGATTGGGTTGTTTGTTGTTTTGATATTGAGCTGCATGAGCTCCTTGTAAAATTTGGAGATTAATCCTTTGTCAGTTGCTTCATTTGCAAATATTTTCTCCCATTCTGAGGGTTGTCTTTTCGTCTTGTTTATGGTTTCCTTTGCTGTGCAAAAGCTTTGAAGTTTCATTAGGTCCCATTTGTTTATTTTTGTTTTTATTTCCATTTCTCTAGGAGGTGGGTCAAAAAGGATCTTGTTGTGATTTATGTCATAGAGTGTTCTGCCTGTGTTCTCCTCTAAGAGTTTGATAGTTTCTGGCCTTACATTTAGGTCTTTAATCCATTTTGAGCTTATTTTTGTGTATGGTGTTAGGGAAAGTTGCTGTCATCCAAAACTTATAGTAACTATAGTTAGTACTCCATGGTTATTTTGTCAGAGACCATATTAAAAAGTCAGTTCCGTTCTTCAAAAAAAGGCCAATGTTGGAGTTAAACTGCAAAACCATTGGACCAAATCAACTGCATAAAAGACAAATTTAGACTGATTTATAGAAACATCCATTATCATGAGTTAATTGTAAACACTGTCACTAATACTAACAGCAGCAGTCATTTATTGGATTCTTTCTAAGTGCTGTGCTCAGTAATGGTTATGCATAGCTCATTTAACACTTATAACTACTCTGGGAAGTTAGTACTCCTCCTCCAGTGGGAGGACACAGTGAATAGGTCATACATTTATTTAATTGAAGTCTTAGAAGGAAAGAAAAAGAATAGCACAGAGGTAATAACTGAAGAGATAAGAGCAAAGGATTTCTAGAAATGATAAAAGGCACCAATTCACAGTTTCATGAAACCCCATAAATCCTAAGCAGGATAAAAAGAATCCCATATCTAGATTCATCATAGTGAAAGTACAGAACACCAGAGATGGCCAGCCGGAGGAGAAACAGACTACTTCAAATAAAGCAACAAGCTAAACTAAGAGCTGATTGCTACTTTTTTTTTTTTTGCGGTACGCGGGCCTCTCACTGTTGTGGCCTCTCCCGTTGCGGAGCACAGGCTCCGGACGCGCAGGCTCAGTGGCCATGGCTCACGGGCCCAGCCGCTCCGCGGCATGTGGGATCTTCCCGGATCGGGGCATGAACCCGTGTCCCCTGCATCGGCAGGCGGACTCTCAACCACTGCGCCACCAGGCAAGCCCAATAGCTGATTTCTTAATGACAACAATGGAAACCTGAAGACTCAATCTGAGTGATTAATTCTGCCCACTGGTGTCAAGGAAAGTTTCACATAAAACAACAAAGCCATGATGAGAAAAGGCAGTTTGGGCTAAGGTAAAGGCAGGTAATTTACAAAGTCTATACCTCTGTGTTGCACTCTGACCAACTTTTGGTGGTTTAACATGGAAGTGTTCATATTTTACTCATGATCCTTTTCTAACGCCCTCTGTTTTCTCTTTTTTTATAATAGCTCATATATATATATATATATATATATATATATATATATATATAAACATTTCACAAAAGCCTACTATGTGCCAGGCTTTTGGCTTTCCTTTTTTTTTTGGCTGTACTGCGTGGCCTGCAGGATCTTAGTTCCCCAACCAGGGATTGAACCCGGGCCCTTGGTGGAGTCCTAACCACTGGACCACCAGGGAATTCCAAGGCTTTTTGCTTTTAATCCCCAGAGTAATCCAGTATGGCAAGATTATTCCCAATGCACACGTAAGCAAACTAGGAGAGTGAGTGACTTGTCCAAAGTCACAAAGCTTTTTACACGTTAAACTCATCCCAGATCGTTTACCGAGCTGCCTTTTTTCGCTTCCTTTTCCCTTCTCTGCTTTTATCTTACACCTTCCAAGAATGTCACAGCATCTTTCTAAATGCCATTTTCTAAAGGCAACAGAGACAATATACTTCTAAAGTCAAAAGATAAGGATCTCAGCTGGCCCTACTCAAGTACTGAATAATCCTTGAATAAAAACATAGCAGCAGAACTTTTGATAAGAAGGTTCTTTAAGAATCATTTAATAGAGCTGATGTTTTTATCCATTCTCCAATGTCATCTGTCATCCAGAAAATATTGAAAACTTCCTCTGATGGAGTCACAACTCACTTCCTTCTGAGGCAGCTTACACCATCTTTATGTTGGTTGATAGATTATTCCGTATAATGCAAAGACTTCTCTACTGAGAGCCAGTAGCTCAACCTCTAATCTTCTCTTGCTCTGGAAACTAACAGTAGAGTGGTTACCTACTCACTCTGAAGGCCAGAGAATGTGGGATCAATTCAAGCTCTAGAATTTACTAGTTGTGAGACCTTGGGTAAGTTGCCTATCTTTTCAAAGCCTCAGTTCCCTTTTCTGTAAAACAGAGAAATAGTAAGTGCCTATCCCACTGAGCTGTTGAGAGGCCTGCAGTAATCGTCACATAAGTATTAGCTATTATTAGTACTATTAGTGGTTTTATCAACCTAGGGCAAATTACTTAGCTCAATTCCCTCGTCTATAAGAGAGGGAGTAGGTGAAATTGTTCTTAAGCCTCCCAGGTCCACTTTATCACATAATAAACTTAAATCTGTGTGTGATTAGCTTTTCCATCTATCCTCATTAGGTTGGTAGTTCTTAACCTGGAGCCCATAGATAGGCTTCATGGGGGTCCCTGAGCCCTTTGAAATGGAGTACAATTGCATATGACTACTTATTTAAAGATAGGAGACATAGCTTTCAGAATCCATAACTTAAAATAGATTTAAAACCACTGTCTTTAGAACTATACAAATCAAATCTATTCGATCTTTGATATAACAGAACTTAATTGCTGTAAAGACTTGAATTTTTCCCAGGTTAGATATCCTAAGTTCCTTCTATCAAATTTTTTATATTATATGGTTTCTCTTCTGAATGATCATATAAAGTTGACATCTTTCTTGAAATACGGTTTCAAAAGATGAGCACAGTATTCTTGGCATGATACATCCAATTAGTACGAGGGAGAACTTCCTTGCTGTAAAGAAGCATTACTTCTATTAATAATGCTTAAGGCACCATTAGATTTGGACAGTTAGATCAACCTGCACAACCTTAGTGACCTAAGACTTACTTGGTTCCCGACTAATATCATATACTTCTCTGAGCAGCTGTCCTTTTGGACATAAATGCAGTTTATATTTACCCTTGATAAATTTCATCTTGTGAGATTTAGTCCAACTCTCCAATCTGTCAAAAATTAATCTCAAATAATAAGATAATATAAATAAAATACATCTGGATATACTCTGAATGGTAGGGAGAAAAATATATCACCACCTATTTTAACATATATTTTAAATCTGACTTACAACTTACAACACAGATCTGACTTACAACTTCCTCTGATCTCATAAACTGTAATATTAAAAATAGTTTATAAATTTCTATATTAAATTATTACTAAAATAGTTTATAAAAATAGGTTCCCTTAGTTTGAGGCTAATTTTTAGACCACAGCAACATACACAAAATCAATTCAAAGAATCCTAACTATAACTTCCCTTAAATGCAGCTCACATGACTCTATACTAACAGTAGAGATGGACAAAAGCAGCATGAGGAAAGAAAGTTTACAGTACATTAAGGAGCAGTTCCTTCTCTCTTAATCATTGTTGATACACTGACCAACTGCCTTTTCCATGTCTTAGTGATCCCTCTATAAAAGGGAAATAACCAAATTTGTCTAAAGTGGGATATAAAAATTAATTTTTAGAGCCCACCCTCTTCAGTAGCCTCCATGAATGGCAAAGGTCTTTTATTTTTTTTTTTTTTTTTTTTTTTTTTTTTTGCGGTACGCGGGCCTCTCACTGCCGTGGCCCCTCCCGTTGCGGAGCACAGGCTCCGGACGCGCAGGCTCAGCGGCCATGGCTCACGGGCCCAGCCACTCCTCAGCATGTGGGATCCTCCCGGACCGGGGCACGAACCCGTGTCCCCTGCATCGGCAGGCGGACGCTCAACCACTGCGCCACCAGGGAAGCCCGGCAAAGGTCTTTTATTTTTTTTTTTTTTTTTTTTTTTTGCCGTACGCGGGCTTCTCACTGTTGTGGCCTCTCCCGTTGCGGAGCACAGGCTCCGGACGCGCAAGCTCAGCGGCCATGGCTCACGGGCCCAGCCGCTCCGTGGCATGTGGGATCTTCCCGGACCGGGGCACGAACCCGTGTCCCCTGCATCGGCAGGCGGACTTTCAACCACTGCGCCACCAGGGAAGCCCCGGCAAAGGTCTTTTAAATCAGCATAATTTATCCTGTGATTCAACACAAACCGGTAAGGTTTACTCATGGGCTTTCCTGAGTCTTCCTGTGTTAGAATTTATAAGTACCTGCTAGGTGATCTTTTGCAGTCTATACTCACCATCTATAATAGACATATTTCTAGATGTTGACATAGTGGCCTTTGAACTTCTGCCTCGAGTAGAAGTCTCCAGAGCAGCGCCTGCTGTTAGAATAATGAGCGGTCAGTATACCAGTCCATCAGTGGCTAAGGATTTTTTTGTTTTTTTTAAAAAAACACCACTAAATAAAGTTATGTCAAAACATAGTTTATGTGTAAAATGTCAAACATATATATAAGAAGAAACATCTAGAGTCTGATCAATCAATTTTCAGAGACTATTCTTAGGCCGCACTTGGTTCATATTGTTCCAATTACAATGTAAGGAAAAAATTTATAAATGTAAGGATAATGAAAACAATTATCACTAGAAGATGGGGATTTCTCTCCTGGGAGATTTTTAACTAAAGTACTACCCACTTTAACAGCTTAAAATTCCGACAGATAAATATTTAATAGAAAAATAATTTAAAACTATTCCTAGGGATGGATTTCTATAATGCATCAGGAAGTCACTGGATGACTATCTCCTATTATTTGGCCTATTCAATGACAACAGTATCACATTAGACACAATGATGGCAATTAATTTAATGACTGCTTTAAAAAATCAAATTGTGTAGGGGCAGTTTTCAAAAATAATAATTTTTATAATCTGGAGTTTTCTTCCTGCTGTTAGTGGGCATTAGCTAGACATTTTCCTTAAGTGTTTGCCTCACTATTACTTTGTACATGTGAGAGTAAACATGTCTATTAAATGTTCCCAATGTGTGAGAAGCACTATGAAATTCTTTAAAAAAAGAACATGTTAAGAACTATTCAAACTATATGTGCATGTGGCCATTCAGAATTTATATACGTGAAATGTACATGTTGGAACTACATTAAAGACCATTTTTATGCATTGTAAAAATAAATTTTTAAAGGACCGTGTAACTCAATTCTGCCAATATGAACACAATTCTGAATTTCCCACACAACTGCCAAGTGTGAATGTGTAAGAAAGACTCAGTGCTAACCTCTTCCTCTCTGAGATCCTCCTCTTGACACTGGATTCTGCCCTCTTCCTCCTCTCTGGCCTCTTCCTCGGCCTCTTCCTTTGTTGGCTGCTGCTGTGATGCTGTCATCAGAGTCATCAGCCATCTGTTCTGCCAAATCTATACTCATAAGGTCATCAGCACTAAAGGCGGAAGCAGCTTCCTCTGACTGAGATCTGAGGGCTCTGGCCCTACTCATGGCCTAAGAGGGATGACAAGAGGAAAATACACATCAGTAGACAATGCAGCAGCCTAAAAGTCATTAATCCAGCCACTCAGATGGACATTTCATATTGCCAAACTGTCTAAACTATTATTTTTCACTAATCATGCTAAAACATGTAAAACAGGAGAAGCTCCCTCCCCCATCAATCAAATTCAGTGCCTACGATTTGTTAGATCAATTTACAATACTACTGATACCTGTAAAATGAGACCTTTTGAAAATGTGTATCAGGAACCATAAAATTTCACAGAATCAAAAGTTTCAGAACTGGGAGGAATGTTGGCAATCGCCCCTAACGCAACACCACCATTTGTAAGAGACTGTCATCATTTGAGCTACTTTGTACAATGGGCTCTTGATAAATAACAAGAAAAAAAACTGGAGGTCGGTGGGGAGCTGGAGGCTGCCGAGGGCAGCCGGGACACCTGGCTTGGCCGTAACCCCGTCCGGGGCCTGGTGGGACCGCAAGGGCCCATGGCCGAGCCAGCTCCGTTACCTCTGACTTACAAGGATGTGGCCGTTTATTTCTCCGAGGAAGAATGGCGGAATCTAGAGCCACGGCAGAAGGGGCTTTACAAGCAAGTAATGAGAACCAATTATGAGATTCTTGTTTCTCTAGTGAAGAACCAATTAAAGTAACGGAATCTATAGAGAAAGAAAAATAATCTTGTGTCATGAACCCCGTGCCACCCCAAAAGAATGTTCCAAGCATCAAGATCACATGGATGTGGACTTCCCTGGTGGCGCAGTGGTTAAGATTCTGCCTGCCAATGCAGGGGACACGGGTTCAAGCCCTGGAAGATCCCACATGCTGCGGAGCAACTAAGCCCACTCACCACAACTACTGAAGCCCACTCACCACAACTATTGAAGCCCACGCACCTAGAGCCTGTTCTCCATAACAAGAGAAGCCACCACAATGAGAAGCCTGCACACAACAGTGAAGAGTAGTCCCTGCTTGATGCAACTAGAGAAAATCCACATGCGGCAATGAAGACCCAACAAAAGATCAAATGGATACGAAGTGGTGTATTAGTGTGGGTTTGGTTTGCATTTCCTTCGTGGCTAATCATGTTAAGCATCTTCTCATTTGTGTATCTTTTAGGAGAAATGTCTATTCAAATAGTTTGCCCATTTTTGAAGTGGGCTATTTGTCTTTTTATTGTTGGGTTATAAGTGTTCCCTATTTGTTCTGAATATCGAACTCTTATCAGATATATGATTTGCAGATATTTTCTCCGTTTCCTGGGTTGTCTGTTCCCTTTTTGATGGTGTCCTTTGATGCACAAAAGTTTTTAAGTTTTGATAAATCAAGTTTATTTTTTCTTTTGTTGCTTGAGCTTTTGGTGTCATATCTAAGAAGCCATTGCCTAATCCAGAGTCACAAAGATCCACTCCTATATTTTCTTCTAAGAGTTTTATGGTTTTAATGCATATATTTAGGTCTTTGATCCTTTTTTTTCCCTTCTTTGATCCATTTTGAGCTAATTTTTTTATACTGTGTGATACAGGGATCCAGCCTCTTTTGCATATGGATATCCAGTTGTCCCTACACCATTTGTTGAAAAGACTGTTCTTTCCCTCATTGAATTATCTTGGCACCCTTCTGGAAAACCAATTAACCATAAATGTCAGAGTTTATTTCTGGATTCTTGATTCTGTTTCATGGATCTACTTGTCTAGCCTTATCCCAGTACCACACTGTTTTAATTACCATTGCTTTAGCATCAGTTTGTCAATTTCTGCCAAAAAAAAAAAAAGGCAGATGGGGTTTGGGGATTACTGTCATCTAAACAGTACTAAGTCTTCCAATTCATGAACATGGGATATCATTTCATTTATTTAGTACTTTTTTTTAGGACTTTAAAAATTACTTTCAGCAGCATTTTATGATTTTTATTGTGCAAGTCTTATGTTTCTTTTATTGGGTTTATTCCTAAGTATTTTACTCTTTTTGATGTTCTTGTAAATGGACTTGTTTTCTTAAATTTTTTTTGAAAAATAGTTTTATTTTAAAAGATGCTGAGAGTTTAACCCAGATGAAGACTGAGAATAGGTGTATGGATTTATATTTTTTAATTAATTTTTGTTGGAGTATAGTTGCTTTACAATGTTGTGTTAGTTTCTGCTGTACAGCAAAGTGAATCAGTTATACATATACGTATATCCCCTCTGTTTTAGATTTCCTTCCCATTTAGGTCACCAAAGAGCATTGAGTAGAGCTCCCTGTGTTATACAGTAGGTTTTCATTAGTTATCTATTTTATATACAGTAGTGTATATATGTCAATCCTAGTCTCCCAATTCATCTCACCCTCCCTTCCCCCCTTGGTGTCCATATGTTTGTTCTCTACATCTATGTCTCTATTTCTGCTTTGCAAATAAGTTCACCTGTACCATTTTTCTAGATTCCACATATAAGCGATATTATATGATATTTGTTTTAGGTGTATGGATTTAAATAAAAGATAGTGATTCCTTTTTTCATGAAACTAAAAAAAAAGAAAAGAAAAAAACCCACCAAAAATAGCTGCTATCTCTGGGTGATGAAATTTTAGGGTGCTTTTTGTTTTCTTCACTATTATTGAATATTTCAAATTTGCTACAATGTACGTTTTCTAAAATATTACTTTTGTAATCAGAAAAACATAAGCAATAATCTCTTACAAATATATAGTAAAAAGAATTAGGTAGAACAAAACAGTTGAACGCCTGGAAAATAATAAAAACGTGAGGGCCAAGATTTTAACTTAATAAATTTTAATTTGATAAGAAACTGTCTAGAAAAGACAAGTTTGAGACTTAATGAAATACCCTAACTCTGAAATGAATATAGATTTTCTGATTAAAAACAGAATAAGAGCAATGCTGCCCTGATCTCTTCCTTTAAACCTATCAAAATGTAACAAGGAGAACAAAAATTTTAAAAATATCTTTTTGAATAAAATTAGAAAATTGCTCCACCCACAAAACACAAAACCTAGGAGAAAGAGCTAATGGGTATAGTGAATATTTGGCCTAGCTAAGGGAGAAAGTTGAGAAGAGTTTCAGACAGTGTAGAGAGCTCCAAAATTGATCTACCCGTGCCAAGAGGCCATGACAACAGTCTCTCTTGCTTGGAATGACTAGTTCTGGGTCTAAGAACAGGCATCTAGAGCTTTTCTAAGCTCTGTGTGGTGCCATGAAATATGGAGAGACAGGGCTAGATGAGGAGATAAGCACAGAGCAGGCAGGGCAGAAGCAGGAGTGCAGTGGGTGGGGAGAGGTGGAGGTAACACAGCTTCACGCTGATGAACTTGCTGAAGTGAAACAACAGCTAAGTCACTACGGGAACGGCTCAACATGGCATTACAACTCCAAAAGAACAAAACTTTAGGGAATACAACCAAAAAGATACAAAGAAAAAATAGTTGAAAAAGATTTCAATTCATCTTTCTTGTCCCAGATGAATTACAGTCAGTCATAATTTTCAGACTCCGTATATGCAAATTCACCTACTTGCCAAAATTTATTTCTAACTCCTGATGCATTTGTGGTCATTCATGGACACGTGCAGAGAGGTGCAAATTCTGAATCGCCTGACACACACCTTCCCAGATGAGGTCGAACGAGGCGACACTCAGCCTTCTTCAAACGAGTATCCTTTTCACAGTACGTTTAGTGCCGTGTTCACAATTTTGTGCTTTCAGCTGGGGATTTTACTTTTAAAACGGCCCCCAGTGTAGTGCTGAAGCGCTGTCTAGGGTTCTTAAGTGCAAGAAGCTGTGATGTGCCTTATGGAGGAAACACATGTGTGATATATGCTTCATTAAGGCATGCACTGAATGGGCCACAAGTTCAATGCTAATGAATCAATGATATATATTGAGTAAGGTCTTAAAACAGAAGCACACATGGAAAGGGTTATGTATTAATCAGTTAACAAAAATGTTGTAACCAGTGGCTGGCAGGAACCTATTCCTATATTTCCCCTAGGAGCAACAGTTCAGTGTTCACTCAGTGTTTACAGTGACTTTATAGAACACAACTACCATGAATAACAAGAACTAGCTCTACATTAAAAAATACATATACAGGGACTTCCCTGGTGGCACAGCGGTTAAGAATCTGCCTGCCAATGCAGGGGACAAGGGTTTGAGCCCTGGTCTGGGAAGATCCCACATGCCTCAGAGCAACTAAGCTCGTGCACCACAACTACTGAGCCTGCACTCTAGAGCCCATGAGCCACAACTACTGAGCCCACGTGCCACAACCACTGAAGCCCATGCTCCTAGAGCCTGTGCTCCGCAACAAGAGAAGCCACCACGATGAGAAGCCCGTGCACCACAAGGAAGAGTAGCCCCCGCTCGCTGCAACTAGAGAAAGCCCGCGCACAGCAACGAAGACCCAATGCAGCCAAAAATAAATAAATAAATTTATAAAATAAAATTAAAAAAATATATATTTAAAAGAAAAAAGGAGACCTAAATTAGATAATAAGGTAGATCTAGCTGATACATGTTGAACTCTGTACTCTGAAAATAAACAATATACTTCTTTTCAAGACCCCATGAAATGTTTTAACCAATATATAATGGGATGCTAAGAAAAACATCAATCCTAAATAGTAAAAAGAATATTATCATACTTTCTAATCACAATGCAATAAAATTAGAAATTAATAAGACAAAAGCCTGGACTCCAAACTGCAAAACAAAACAAAAATTGTAGAATACCTAGAAAATGATAATAAAAATACTGCATACCAGAACACATGAAACAATTTTAAAATGAATTGTTAAATTAAAGCAAAGAAAGGAGAATGGAGGGGAAAAAAGATGTAAGGAAAATTAAAAGAATTGTGATAAAACACTTTGCTCAATTCTAAGTAATTTGGAAAATAAATGACCTAAACTGAATCAAAAAAAGATAGACAGTCTCAACAGACTAATTAACAACATTTTGAGAAAATTCTTAAAAGAACTACACTCCCGAAAAGAATCACAACCAGAAAGTTTCACAGGTAAATTCTACCAAATCTTCAAAGAACAGATGATTCCATGGCTATTTCAATAGGAACAGAGCATAAAGAAAGAAAGCTTTCAGCTGGTTTTTATAAAGCCAGCATAACATGGTACTGAAAACTGACAAAGGACTGCATGTACAAAAGGAAAATTACAGTATCCTACTCATGAATATCAAAGCAAACAAAAGGAATCCCGGGGCGCATGGAAAGACCAGTACACCTATTATCAGGGGCTTCACAAAGTGATACTAAGGTTGGGTCAATAATAGGATAGAAAATAATATAATTCACCATATTAACAGAACACAGGAGGAAGAAACCTGCATGCTTATCTTCACAGATGCCAACAAGCTCTTAATTCATTACCCATTCTGGATTTAAACAAACAAACAAAAAACTCTCAGGAACAAGTGGATACTTCTTTTATATAACGAAACGAGTGCTCTTATAAACCAATTAGAGAAAGACCAATGCCCTAGACAAAAGAAAAAAATATTCTATGCAAAGAACATGATCAGGTGTTTCATATAAATATAACTTATTAAACATAAAAATTGCTCAGACTCACTAGTAATACAAGTAGTATGAGTTAAAAGCAACAGTAAGAAATAATTTCTCACCACTTAGATTTGTAAAGATCAAAAGATGTAGTAATATGTCATGGCCGGAAGGATGCAGGGAAATAAGCACTCCCTAATACTATTGGTCGGGAGAGGAACTGGTGTAACATATTTGGAGTGACTTGGCAGAATCTAGCAAAATTTAAAACACACATGCCTTTTTATGATTATTACTTCTTTGAATGAATTATCATCATTGCCAAATTTCATACTTTGCCTTTGTCTAAATACTACATCTTCATTTTAGCATCTCAAACATTATACTCAGATAATACTTCATCTTTCTGTACAACAGACTGTGGACTTTACTGGTATCTTTGAACTACATTACTTCTATGAATTTACCTCATGAGTGGAGGCATAGGGCCAATGGCAAGACAATGTTTCCATATACTTTTTGCGAGATTTAAAAATATACTACCCTAGTATTACTGTACTTTTTTGTAGTAATATATATGTAACATAAAAATTAACCATTTTAACCATTTTTTTTAACATCTTTATTGGTGTATAATTGCTTTACAATGGTGTGTTAGTTTCTGCCCCATAACAAAGTGAATCAGTTATACATATACATATGTTCCCATATCTCTTCCCTCTTGCATCTCCCTCCCTCCCACCCTCCCTATCCCACCCCTCCAGGCGGTCACAAAGCACCGAGCCTATATCCCTGTGCCATGCGGCTGCTTCCCACTAGCTATCTACCTTACGTTTGTTAGTGTGTATATGTCCATGACTCTCTCTCGCCCTGTCACAGCTCACCCTTCCCCCTCCCCATATCCTCAAGTCCGTTCTCCAGTAGGTCTATGTCTTTATTCCTGTCTTACTCCTAGGTTGTCATACAGAGTGAAGTAAGTCAGAAAGAAAAAGACAAATACCGTATGCTAACACATATATATGGAATTTAAGGGAAAAAAAATGTCATGAAGAACCTAGGGGTGAGACATTTTAACCATTTTTAAGTGTGTATTTCAGTGGCATTAGTACATTCACATTGTTGTACAACCACTGCCATCATCCATCACAACTTTTTCATAATCCCAAACTGAAACTCCATACCCATTAAATAACCCTTCATTCCCTAACCACCTCCCCCAAACCCCGATAATCACTCTTCTACTTTCTGTCTGTATGAATTTGACTACTCTAGGTATCTCATGTAAGTGGAATCACACAGTATTTGTTCTTTTATGTCTGACTTACTTCACTTAGTATAATGTTTTGAAGGTTTATCCATGATATAGTATGTTCCATTCTATACTTCAATTTCATTCCTTTTAAGGCTAAAGAATATTCCAATGGATGTATGTATCACATCTGGTTTACCCATTCATCTTTTGATAGACTTTGGATCGTTACTACCTGTGGGCTATTGTAAATAATGTTATGAACACTGGTGTACAAATACATGTTCGAGTCCCTGCTTTCAATTTTTTTTGGTAAATACTCAGAAGTGGAATCACTACATCATGTGGCAATTCTATGTTTAAATTTTATATTATTTTATAATAGCAGTTGGGAATTATTTTCATTAAAAAGAGCTCTTCGGGCTACTATTCCTGCGCCTCCCCTCCATGCCTGCACCCACCACATACACACATGCGCAATTAAGTAGGTTTTCGACAAGAGCAAAAGGGAAAAAAAAGAGAATATCAGCAAGCCGAATACTCGTAGGCCGATTTGGAATAAGTCAAAGGCAGCGGTCCTCAGCCAACGCCTGCTCAGTCCTACCCACCCAAAAGAGATCCTGTGGACTGACTGCTCTAAATAAACCTACTAGTTATTCTGATTTAACAAGCTGACATATAATAAAGGAATTTTCAGAAAAATTACCTCTCGGACTTCATCGTCTTCTTCGTTCTTCTGTCTGCTTTCTCTGAAACGACGTACCTGGATTATAACAGAATAAATCACAAAAATGTTACAAACATGTCTGTTATGTAAATATAAAACTGATTAACTGATGTTTTCCATTACAACGTAAAATTCGGAAATTCAAGTATAGTTTTGTTTCACAAAAGATTAAAGAAGTCATATTCCCCCAGTGACTTACATTAAAAATTCAGAAATGTACTCTAAGGAAAACTGGCCCTAAGCAAAATGATATATTACCTGCTGACCAAATGCTCCAAGTCATTGAAAAACAGCCTGTCGGACTGCAAAGGAGAAAATTCTAATGTCCTATGGGTGTTATAGTTCAGTAAAAGAGCTAAAAACAAAAACCTCTCTTTTAATAGGCTTGAATTATTACACTGCTCAAATCATTCTTGGGCACCTGGCTGCAAGTCATCCAGGAGGCTCTCTGAAATGGTATCTGAAGTGGGTGGGCCCCTGGAGATCCATTTTGCTAACAGCCAACCACCAAATGTTTGCTGTCTGCCAACCCTGGTCCCGGTGCCATGAAGGATACAAAGCTTCCTTTTTTACTGGTTCCTGCTCACAAAGGTCTTATAATATAGTTATATAGCTAGAAATAAACTCCATTTATTTAATAATTTACTCGGCACATATTTCCTGAGCCAAGCTATGTGCCAGGTGCTATTGCAGGAACTGAGAATACAATAATGAACAAAATGGTCAAGAACTCTGCCCTCCATGGAGCTTACAATCAGTGTGTGCGTGTGTGTGTGTTACAAAATAAGAAACAAAATAAAAAGTTATGTTGTATTTTAGAAAGTGTATAGGATGAAGTTAATTTACAGCTAGACTGAGAAAGCTCCACCCTTACCTCTGAGGAGCCTCTGGCATTCCCAGGGCCAAATTATTTACTGATGGATTTCAACCTGCATGAGCAGTTAGACAGCGTGGTTTGATTATGCGACCAGAGAGGCGTAAAAGACTCCCTGGAAACTTCTGCACAGATCTTGGTGTCCTGTCCCAGGTTTGCTGTGTGCATATAAGGACATGAGAAACAGACGCCTGGTATCTCTCAGATCCCTACTGCCTGCCTATACTCCTCTTGCTGTACCGTTATCAGTTGCCTTTAAATAAAAACTTTAAGTGAGTATGTTCAGTGGAGTCTTATGAGTCCTTTCAAATATGTGAACCTGTGAAATCTTTGCAAAAGGTGTTAAGTGCTCAGAGAAAAGTAATGCAGGAAGAGGGACAGAGAGTGCGGACAGAGGCTACAGGATGATCATCAAAGGCCTCACGGAGAAAGCAGCAAAGCAAGGTAGCAAAGATTTTAAAAGGTAGGGAATGAACCTTGAAAATAACTGGGGAAAATCATTCCAGTCAAAGGAAAGAATATATGCAAAGGCACTGGGGCAGAAGCATGGTATGTTTAAGAAACAGCAAGGAGGTCGCTGGGCTGGAGCAGACATGAGGATGAAGAAGTAACAGAAACCACATTGAGTAAGGTCTTGGGAGCAACTGTAAGGACTTTTGTTTTTAGGCAGGAGTGACTTCATCTAAACTATGTTAGGATCACCAACAGCTCAGCTGAGCTGAGGACAGAACAGAGTGTGGAGGAAAAGCACAGGCAGAAACAAGGAGACCAGTTTGGAGGCAACAGGAGTAATCTAGGTGAGAAATGGCCAGGCCTTGGACCACTGATAGAGATGAAGGTGGTGAGAAATAGTCACATTCTGTATATATTCTGAAGGTAGAGTTAAAGGATTTCCAGACAGGATATTGGTGACAGAAAAAGAGGAGTCAAGGATAACTTCAAGGTTTACCGCTTGAGCAAATGAAAGAATAGTGCTTCCACTAGAACCCTACAGGTAGAGCAGGGGCTAAGGTTCAGCAATTCAGACTGGGAATGTTGGAAGTTGGAGAGGTCTATTAAACATCCGAGTGGAAGGTCTAGCAGGTTGTTGGCTACATAAGTCTTGAGTTGAGAGGAGAGGTTTGGGCTAGACTTTTGAAAAGTCATCACCAGATGACTGTATTTAAAGTCAGGAAGCTGGGTGAGAATACAAAAGGAATATGTAGATGAAGAAGGGGTCCAAGGACTGAGATATGGAGACTCCAACTTAAGAGGCTGGAGAGGTGAGAGGAATCAACAGAGACTGAGAATACACAGACAATGAGCTGGGAAGAAAACCAGAAGAGTGTGGAGCCCTAAAAGCCAATGGAAAAAAGGTTTTAAGAAGAGGTCAAGTGAGATTTAAGATGGAGAATGGACAATGGATTTAGCACCGGAGGTCACTGGTGCTTTGACAAGAGTAAATTCACTGGAAAGAGGGGGTCGAAACCCCTGAATAGATGGATTTAAGAGAAAAATGAAGGCGAAGAATCTGGGCAGCAAATACAGAAAACTCTGTGACACAATTCTGCTATAAAAGAGGAAAAAAGAAATAGAATAACAGCGAAAGGGAAATAGGATCTAGGCTCCAGAGTTTCGTTGAAAGAAACAGCAGCATGTTTGTTAAGATTCAGTAGAAGGGGAAGAATACAGGAATAATATTTTTTTAAAAGACGGCACAGCATGTAACAGTGCTTGAGGTAGCATGTGATATATCAAAAGCACTGAGTCATTCACAGAAGAGAAATGAGCATCAGAGTAAAAATACCGAGCAGGCATTATGTGTCAGTGTACTGAGGGCTTACATGTATTCTTTTAATCCTCACAACAACCTTGAATGAGGTTCTATTATCCCCATTTCATAGATGAGGAAACTGAGGCACAGAGAGGTTAAATACTTCACTGACAGTTCCATAGCGAGTAAGGTCATCTGGTCTATAGTCCATACTCTTAGCCACCATGCTACACACACACAACCCCCACACCCCCACACACACTCTCTCTCTCTCTCAAAAGTCATGATGTCACTCCAGGTGTGGATGATCATTTTGGGGAGTGGAGGGTGGGAAGGAGGGTTTGTTTGTTTTATTTATTTACTTTTTTAGAGCAGCTTGGGTTCACAGCAGAATTAAAAGGAAGGCACAGAGATTTCCCACATAGCCCTGTCCCATACGTGCACAGCCTCCCCTATTAATATCAACATCCCCCACCAGAACTGTACAGTTGTTATAACCGATGAACCGATACTGACACTCCATACTCCATATCACCTAAACTCCTTAAGGTTCACTCTTGGTGATGTACATTCTATGAGTTTGGACAAATGTATAATGACATGTATACATGTATAACCCACCATTACAGTTTGATACAGAGTAGTTTTACTGTTCTAAAAATCCTCTGTGAATCCACCTTTTCAACCCCTTATCCCATCCCTGCCCAACCACTGACAACCAGTGATTTTTGTACTATGTCCATAGTTTTACTTTTTCTAGAATGTTACATAGCAGGAATCATACATTAAGTTACTTTTTCAGATTGGCTTCTTTCAGTTGGTAATAGTCACTTAAGGTTCCTCCATGTCTTTTAATGGCTTGATAGGTCATTTCTTTTTAGCACAGAATAATATTCCCTTGTCTAGATGTTTCACAGTTTATTCACTTACCTACTGAAGTACATCTTTGTTGCTTCCAAGTTTTGGCAATTATGAATAAAGCTGCTATAAATATCATGTGCAGGTTTTTGTTTAGACATAAGTTTTCAACTCCTTCGGGTAGATACCTAGGAGCACGACTGCTGGAGAGTATGGGAAGAGTATGTTTACTTTTATAAGAAACTGACAAACTGCCTTTCAAAGTGACTGCACCGTTTTGCATTCCCACTCGCAATCTAAGAGTTCCTGCCGCAGCACATCCTCACCAGCATGTGGTGTTGTCGGTGTTCTGGAATTTGGCCGTTCTGACAGGTGTGTAGTGGCATATCTCCTTGCTTTAATTTGCATTTCCCTAATGACATAAGATGTCGAACATCTTTTCATATGCTTAGTTGCCAACTGACTACCTTCCTTGGTCTGGTGAGGTCTTTTGCCCATTTTTTAATTGGATTATTAAATTTTCTTATTGTTGAATTTTAAGAGTTTTTGTATATTTCAGATAATAATCCCTCATCAAATTTGTCTTTTGCAACTATCTTCTCCCAGTCTGTGGCGTGTCTTCTCATTCTCTTCACGTTATTTTTTGCAGAGCAAACGTTTTTAATTTCAATGTAGTCTAGTTTATCAATTACTTGTTTCATGAATCGTGCTTTTGATGTTGAATCTAAAAAGTCATCACCATATACAAGGTCATCTAGGTTTTCTCCTATGTTATCTCCCAGGAGTTTTGCAGTTTTGCATTTTACATTTAGGGGGTATGGTCATGTTATATTTACGGCACTTGACTGACAAATCCACCCATGCTAAGAATTTATGAACCTAACACATCCAGAGCCACAGAGTAAGGAGTTTTAGAGTGTGGATTATCTGCCTTCCCTGTCAAAGTACCTGGCATTTAATATTACTGGTTGTACATTAGTTGACACCATAAGGCTTTAAAAGAATCATGTTAAATGACTAAAAGCACAAAAGTAAAAGGGAATGAGTTTTAAACACAACATTGTGTTCTTCTGCTCAGAGGGAATTTGGAAAATACTGGAAATGATCCCCTATAATCCCACTACCTGAACATAACCACTGATAATGTTTGGAATATCTTCTTCCATTCTTTGCATACACGCACCCACTCACATATAAAATAAAAATAACTGGGATCACATTGTGTATAGTTTTACCACTTTGGAATTCTTTTCCCACTTAACACTGAAAATACTTTTGCATGTTCTTCAAAAGTGTAATTTTTAATAGCTGCATAGTATTCCATACTGTGTATGTGCCAACATTTATTTTACCAAAACATCTCCAACTTTTCCCCACTGCAGATAACACTGACATAAATTACTCCCCATTCTAAATCTCTCTCTCATTATTGTCTTAGGAAAATCTCCCAGGGCTGAGTTAAAGGACAAATCTTAAGCTTCTTGACATGCTTAAGAAGGCAAAAATGCTTTTCACTGCAGCTGTTCAAACTCTGATACTCCTACCAGCAGAGTAC
This sequence comes from Stenella coeruleoalba, assembly GCF_951394435.1. Taxonomy (NCBI): domain Eukaryota; kingdom Metazoa; phylum Chordata; class Mammalia; order Artiodactyla; family Delphinidae; genus Stenella; species Stenella coeruleoalba. The sequence continues at coordinate 69,833,516 of NC_137154.1, forward strand.
TAAGTATCTTTCTCAAATTGTTGCCACTTTGATAGATAAAAAATACATTTAATTTGAGCTTCTTTGATTATCCTAGGTTAAATACCAGTTTCATATGCCTATTAGCCATTTATATTTCTTTTGTGAACCACCTATTCAGGTCCTCTGTTCATTATTCTATTGAAATGTTTAATATTCTTCTTAAGATTCATAAGAGCCCTTTAATGTAGTAAGAATATTAACCTTTTGTTCTGCCCACATACAAATATTTTCTCCATGTCGATACCTTCTCATTTTGTTTTTTGACAATTTGACATGCAAACATTTAAAAATTTTATGTAGTCAAATCTAAAGAGCTTTTCCTCTGCTTTTATGCTCAGAGGGACTGCATTTCCTAGATGAAATTCAAAATCTCAATCAAAACTTAATAAAAAATTGAGATAAGCAGACATTTTCACCCTATGGGGTTCATTTTAAAGCACTTTCATGATCTTCAAGAGAAGATACTAGCTATGGGCAACAAAACTAACATTCACTGGGTATCAATCATATTTGAGACTGTGTTCTACACACTTATTAGACATTTTCTAATTTAATCCTCACTTTATGATCTCAATTTTATAGATGAGGAAACTAAACAAATCAGTGAAGTTAGTGATTTACCAGAAAGAAACTTAGAGCTACTCTTAAGGAGAGACTATCTAAATAATAGATTTTCCACCCCAAATTAGTTACTCACCTCTTCATCGATTTTATCTTCTAGGGCATCAGTATGACGTTCTTTAAGAAACCGCTGTGTTTTTTCCAACTGATATTTCACTAATTCCTCTATGGCATCTTTTTCTTCCTTGTCCACAAATTCTTGTACTGCTTCACCCATTCCCCTTTCTGTTAGAAGTGAGAGCTGCACGTTCTGTAAGAGACATATAAATCACTGGATGCAGCATCTTCCTTACAAAACAATTCTGTATAAGGAAGGAAAATTACAGAATAATTTTACCAGAGAAAAAGACAAAAAAGTCATCTAGTTATTGGAGGGAAAACACAGCAAAGCAAAATAAATCAATGGATGGTAATTAAGCCTACTGATAAATATTAAGGGCCAGAAAAAGCAAAGTAAAAACAAGAAACAGGGGTAGAGTACAGGACTTGTGAAAATGCAGAGGCCTGAGAGGCTGGGACACAGAGTCCAGAAATAGCAGCTGATGACTAAGAGAGCAGGTTAACCAGTGTGGTAGGCAGAAAAATGGCCCCTAAAGGTGTCCACATCCTAATCTCTGGGACCTGTGAATATGGTACATGGCAAAGGAGAATTAAGGTTACAGATGGAATTAAGGTTGCTAACCAGCTGCTACAAAACTGGGAGATTATCAGGGACTATCCAGGTGGGCCCAGTGCAATCACAAGCATCCTTGAAAATAGAAGAGGGAGGCCGAAGAAGGGAGTCACAGAGAAGTATCCGGGGAAATGACGGCCAGACAGATCCAGCGTTGCTTGCTTTGAAGATGGAAGAAGGGGGCCCGGAGCTAAGAAACACGGGTACCTCCAGAAGCTGGAGGAGATGAGGAAATGGAATCTTCCCTACAGCTTCCAGAAAGGAACACAGCCTTGACAACACCTCAGTTTTTGTCCAGTGAGACCAGTGTCTGGTTTCTGACCTACAAAACTGTAAGGTAATAAACCTGTGTTGTTTTAAACCACTAAGTGTGTGGACATTTATTCCAGTAGCTGTAGGAAGCTAATACAACCAGAGGATCTCAAAGTGGCATATACCCACAAAAATAAGAATAGCTTCACCATCCAGTAACTCTGAAATTACATCCAGATGCAAGAAAATTAAATCCTGGATTCAGACTTAGGTAGTAGCGATAAAAAGAAAGAGGATAACAACACTGACAATAATAGACACAATAATAACAATATTAATGACTGACATTAATTAAGCACTTATTTTTCTTGATACGTAATAACTATAAATGAATGTAACTGTCACCTTGCTTACTTCATGGAGACATTCTGAGGATTCATTTTGTTTAAACTATCAATTACACATATCTTAAATTAAAATCTGTTATTATAAGATAGCCATTATCTAAACTGAGAACTGTAACTAAGAAATTACCTTCTCTGCGGTTTGAAAATACTGTTTCACAAGATCTTCTACCCTTAGAGTTGTTACTTCTGAAGGTTTTGTGATGAACTTCCCAAAGTTGATCTCCTCTCCTAGAAAAAAGAAGTCCATGGAAAAAAAAAAAAGTAGCAGTTTCTTTTTTAATGTTAAAGTGCCCAAACTCACTGAAGGTTGCTGTCAGTGAAGGAGGTATGGCCAAACTTTATCAACTGTCAGTTTGCTCAACCCAGTAAATTTTGAGGCAAAAACATGTCATTTTTGCTAATATCTAGAGTCATTTCCCCAAAGTCTGTATTTCTTTTCCAAATCTCCAAGTAGTATGTCTCTTGGAGCTATTCTCACAGAGTGGTCCACAGATCTCTGGGAGTCCCCCATACTGGTTCAGGGGGCTTAAGGTCAAACGTACTTTCATAATAATACTAAGACGTTATTTATCTCTTCCACCATATTGACATTTGCACCGATGATACAAAAGCAGTCATGGGTAAAACTGCCGGTTCCTTGGGATGAGTCAAGGCAGTGTCTCTGAGTTCTACTGAGAGTCATCACTTTGTACTCACAGTTCAAAACAAGACAAAACAAAAAGCCAGTTTCACATAAGAATGTCCTTGATGAAACAGCAAAAATTATTAATTTAATTAAATCTTGGCCATTAAACACAAACCTTTTTAATATTCTGTGAGACAAATGGGAAGTAGGTTTAAAGCACATTTGCTTCATTCCTAGGCAGGATGGTTGTCTCAAAAAACAGCAGGTACGGAATAAAAAGAATACTGGGCAAGAAGTCAAAAAGCATTAGGGTCCAGTAGGTGCTCTGCTCATAACCTTTGTCAGGGAAATGAATATTAACTGTCTAGCACGTGTGTGACCTGGTGTGGAAAACACAATGATAAAATGACAGGATGCCGCCCATAATAGCAAATGATTACAATACAAGATGGTAAGTGCTACAACAGAGGTAAGAACAGAAAATATGACACACACAGAAGAAATAAATTAATTCTTCTCAAAGAAGGCTGAAAATAACATGCAGATAGCAAACGCAGTTATCATTTGACTCCAGACTTGCACTGCAACTAAGAAGTCCGCATGCTGCAACTGAAGATCCTGCATGCTGCAACAAAGACCCCACGTGCCATGACTAAGACCTGGCACAGCCAAAAATAAAAACAAATAAAGTAAAAAAAAAAAGACTTGCAGAATGAATAAGACTTACTAAGCAAAAAAGGAAAAAGAAAAAGTATTTTAGGCAGAGGGAAAAGTTTATGCAATGGCTTAGGGGGTAAAGAGGCACAAAGTTCAGTGTGCCTCTTACAAAGTGGTGAGGACAAGTGAATAGAAATCTTTTTTGAATTTCAAGACAGGAGAATTAATATTGCTTCATAAATATGATTACTATATTTTACTACGCCAGACACAATGTTAAGACCATTTACACACAGTATATCATCTAATCCTCACAACAATCCTGTGAGGCAGGCACCGTTATTATCCTGATTTTGTAGACAAGAAAACAAAACATCAGAGATTAAGTAATTTGCATGATGTCACACATGTAGTTAAAGTAGCAGAGCTGGCCAAAACAACAAACAATTTCATGCTTTCGATAAGATATACAAAAGGGTCACTGTTTCCATTCAGCAATTAATGTTTAAACAAAAAAGGGATCATGAGAACAAAACTGACAATGGATGAAACTTAAGTAACATAAAGTACTAGGTTCTATACTCCACATTCTCACAAATGCTACACCCCAAAAATTCAAGGAATTGATAAGGATGGACAATTAAAGTAAATCACCATCAGTAAGTAACTAGCTAAAATTCATAGCATAAAAATACCATTCTCTGATATGGATTTTCCCCCCCTAAAACAGTATTCTATGAGCTCCATTTAAATAGCCAGATGACTGTTTCAGGCTGAATTAACAGCATACACCATTGTGATCACAATTTCACTATGAAAAACAGAAGCTCATTAAATCGGGGTTAATAAAAATCAAGGTAGCGTACATGTAAACAAGGGCCATATTTTTCTATGAAAATTCTGACTCGATAGCTCTAAGGAGATGAGCCTCTGTATTTAAAAGGACCAATACTTCTTAAGAAGAAGCACTGTTTCAGTCAGATGACCTGTTTTTGATAAATGCTAAAATAAGGGCAATTCGTTTTTATGAACTTTAATTGGAAATTAATTATCTGATCAATAGAAACATCAAACTTAAGCCCTTAAGTACATATCTTTTTAACATTCTGGGACACCTCTTATTTCAAAAGACTAGAGTCTTCTTAAATCACTGTACACTGTAAAGCTGAAATATTTAGCCCTGCAAAATTTGAGAGTATGTTCTCTGAACATTAATAATGTATAGTAAATAGTAGATATTTAAACACTTTATCTCTAAAGTATGTTGTTAATCAGCAGCACGTTTTAAATAAACTACGAAAGGCTTCATTTCTTTATTGATATCCACAAGTTTACAAATGATTTCTATCTAATTTTTAGAAGAGATTTAATTATTCCAATTATCAGTTTATTTGTCTGAGATATTAGAAAGAATCATAATAAAACATGTTCCATTATTGTTTTATACTTTTACTAGAGATTGATTTATGTGAAGCCTATAAGAGCATTTTTTAATTTGTAAAGATAACTAGCTTACCCGTGTCTTCCTTTTGTTCTCTACGCCTGAAAAAATGGATAACATCTTTTGGATTAGCTACCCGGTCCACAAATTTCTGGCTAAAGCGAAGAACACTGAATGGTTCAAAGCCTCCACTATAGTCCACCTGGAAATACAGAATAAGCTATGAAGGCTAGGAAAAAACAGATCACCAATTTCAGTATTCATGTTTATGTGTAATACTTTTAAGTTAATATGTTAATGTTCCACAATTCATTTTAAAGATCATGATAATGTTATACCATTTATTCTACTGAGAAAATAAAACTTCAAAGGTTTACACTTAGGCAGAACATTGTTTGATGGAATCAAGATACAGTAAGAATTCCACAATGTCAGAAAATTACATCTCCCCATGATAAAATCATCTGAATATCATCTGAAAAGGATGTGAAATTTCTAAACAATTTTTTTTAAACTTTTAAAACAGAAGGAGATTCTCTACCAAAACAAAATGCTGGCCCTAGGTGCATTTGTTAATTGGTCTATCATGTAGGGATAAGCTTTTACACTAGACAAAAATAAATGCTGGGAAAATCCATGGAAGAAAAGAAGCTAGTCTGTGAGCTTTGAGAAATGATCACCTTCCTTCAAAACACAGTACAGTCATCCCTCGGTATTCACGGGGGATTGGTTCCAGGATCCCTAAGAACACCAAAATCTGTGGATGCTCAAGTCCCTTATGTAAAATGGCGGAGTTCAACCAGCCCTCCATATCCGTGGATGCAGAAGTGCAGGTACAGAGGGCCGACTGTTTCTATTTATAAAAGAACTAATAATTGCTCTCAAGGCAGGCTCTTTCTAAAGATGTCTATGGTGGTACCAAGCTCTTTACAAAGAAAAATACTACCTCTCTTTCTAAGAGATATAATTGTTCTCCTAAACTAGCTGTTCTCAAAGTATGCTCTGGGAATCAGCATTGTACCACGTCACCAGCCTTTCCAGATTACTCCTAACCTCCACCCCACTTACCCTCTTCATCATACTTAGCACTAGCTAAGAGTTTGTTCATGTATTCACTATTTGTTTATTGTCTCTCCTCACACCTCCACCTCCTGTAACCCTCGTCTACTTTACCATCACTGTGGCCCTCCTCCCCGCCCACCAGCATGCAGAAAGAAGGTACTCAACATACATTTGTTCACTGCATTAGTGAATCAGTAAGCGTCCTCTAGCCAACACAATGTACTTCTGGAATACTACTTACGTGAAAATATTTGTTCTTTTGTTTCCTTAATGAATTAATAATTTAGTGTGTTTAGAAAAAGGAATGCCAATTTTCAATTCAAGTCTGGTTGGTTCTAATGGTATCAGGCAGACACAGATGAGGAACATGGGACCTTCTGCCCTGATAAAGAGAACTATGTGGTTCCCCCGAAGCAACTATGTTTCTGTTACCCAGACCATCTCTACAGCTGCTGCCATGTTCTAAAACAGAAAATGCCAAATGCTCAAGCTATTGGGCCTCCCCAAAACTCTTCAGACATTTTTAACAACTGTACTCCAGCCTAGTTTTATTTGTAATTTTCTGCTCCTAAAAGTCGCAAAGCTCGTTCACTAAGCAAACTTTACTGAGTGTCCACAATGTATAGGCACTCTTTTAAGGGCCAGGGGTAAGGGCCAGGGGTAAGGGCCAGGGGTACCACCATAAGTAAAACAGCAGCTTGGCTGTGAAGAAATTCACAAGCTGACTGGGAAGATAAACTATGTAAAGAAGTAATTGCAAGCAGAATGTGATGGTGCTGTAAGAGTATGTACACCGTGCAGTGCAGCCAAAAAAAAAAAACTTTAAAAAAAAATGTAATAAAACATTATTACATATATATGTATATGTAACATTTTATTACATCTTCTGACAGGGAGATGTAATAAAGCCATTCTCTTTCTTGGCAAACTCAAAAAAAAAAAAAAGAAGTATGTACAAAGTAGACTGAGGACACAAAGGAAGAAGCAACGACTCTGAAGGGAAGTCAAGAAAGGCTTCTTTTGGGGGCTTCCCTGGTGGTGCAGTGGTTGAGAGTCCGCCTGCCGATGCAGGGGACATGGGTTCGTGCCCCGGTCCGGGAAGATCCCACATGCCACGGAGCAGCTAGGCCCGTGAGCCATGGCCGCTGAGCCTGCGCGTCCAGAGCCTGTGCTCCGCAACGGGAGAGGCCACAACAGTGAGAGGCCCGCGTACCGCAAAAAAAAAAAAAAATTTGGGAGTTGTCATTCTATAGGTGACCATATGCCTAGACTGAACAGAGGGCTAACTGAAAGATAGGAAGGGACAAACATCATTCGTAGTAGAGAATGCCGAAGAGTGATTCAGTAAGATGACAAAAATCTACTGGATTTGACAATTGAAGGTCATCTTTTCCACCTTAGATGGTGGGGTCAGAGCCTTGATTATAGTGGATTGAGGAAGAGAGTATTACATGAGCAATATAGACAATGTATTTTTTTGAAAGAAAATCAGAAAGGGCAGGAGCTAGGAGAAGGGAAAGGCAGAGGGGCAAAAAAAAAAGTCTGTTGTTATTTGTTTGTATGTATCATGATAGAAAAGATAAGCAGGCTTATAGGCACAGGAAACACTTCAATTTCTTAAGACTTTTCTAATACTGTCAAATACTTATCAATTCTTTCCACATATTTATCAAGCACGTGTTATGTGTCAGGAACTGTTCTGGGATCTTTGGATATATTAGTTAAGAAGATTCACAAAGTTCCATGCTTCTACAGAGCGGATAGTTTTGTAACGAAGGACAAACAATAACCAAAATAAATAAATTGGGTGTAGTAGGTTAGGAGGATGTGCTGTGGGAAGAAAAGAAAAGAAAAAGTAGAGAAGGGAAGTGAAATCAGGAGTGTTGGAGAGAGGGTATGGGGGTTGCAATCTTAATTAGGCTGGGGCCCACTGAGGTGACATCTGAGCAGATCTGGAGGAGGTGAGAGCATGTCTGATGCATCTGAGGAATTACAAGAAGGCCAAGTGTCTGGAAGGGAGGGAGAGAAGGGAACAGTAAACGAAGTCAGAGAGCACAGCCAACATATCAAATACAATAGACTACTTAGAAAAAGAGAAAAATAAAGAGAAAAAAAAACCAAACCTATCAAAACGAAACTATGATTAAATCAAATCCTGGCTGCTTTATTATTTTTTCCACCAACGATGACTGCTCTTTTTAGTATACGTACTCTCTTTGGTACTTTTCCCAAAATATCCATGTAAACTGTACAACACTCTCCTCTGAAAATCAATAAAGTTGAATTTATCTAAAGAGGACTTACTCGCAGTCGTATAAGAGGCTTCTCTGGCTGTCGAGAATTTCCCAGACGTTCCCGTTCTGCATTTTCAAGCATTTCTTCAATCTCAAAATAAAGATATTGTCATGTCTAGGGGGAAGAGGTACTACCGGCTGGCATCTAGTGGTTGAGGTCAGAGAGGACTTGTAAAAATCCTACCATGCACAGAACAAGCTCCCACAACAAAGTGTTACCCAGTAAAATGTCAATTGTGCCAAGACTGAGAGACTCTGGGCTCCCTGACTAGGCCAAGACAAATCCATTCATTTTCCTTCTCCCTGGCCTCAGAGATTGGGTTCAGGGACAAGTACATGACCTCAGTCCAGAGAAACTCAATGCTAGGGGTTTATTTGGAACTACTGGGAAAAAAGGATTCTTTCAGCTGTAAGGACAATGTAAGTCTGTGGGCCACCACGTGAAAATGCCTTCCTTAGAGCGAAGCTTAAGACAGAAACCATCAGACTAGGTGGCACAGAACTAGACACAGAAACAGAGAAAACTACAGTCTTAATTTGAGTTTCTGGATCTAGTCATTCTGAAACCAGCAAACTCTTAAACTTTCCAGTTATATGAGTTACATGTTGCTAGTAAGCTGTGACACTGGGTGAGTTATTTTATCTAAGGTTCAACTCTTCTTTCTATAAAATGTGTATGGTAGACTCTACCTACCTATAGCATCATTCAGTGGATTAAATGCAAAATGTTGTCAACAGTGTTCAGAATATATACGCCGCCAATGAATATCAGTGATAATTATCATTATCATGATTTTTATAAGAATGAAACGCAAAGCAGAAGAGCCTACACAGCGTAAGAACTGAATAAGTGTCAGTAATTAATGTTATTAAGCTGTCAAGTTCCATATTATTAAATGCATTTACCCAACTTCATAGTGGCTCTAGAATTTCTGCAGTGGTTCAGGGATGGCAATCTGCATGGTGGGAAGTATGGGACTTACACTGAAGTGACAAGGTGCATAGCACACATTTTAAGATTTTATGTGGAGGGAGATTTCAGGGTGAAAGGGATGTGTGATAGAGATTATTAGCGTAATGGAGATTATTAGAGAGGCTAAGGCTCTCCTCATCTACCATAACATGCTGCCATTCTCCAATCAAAGCCACTGCCTGCTTTCATTAATAAAATGAACAAATTATCAAATTAGGATAAAAAGAGAGAAAAGATTACGTATATGTTTTTGAGAAGGAGGAAAGGATCTGGGAGAGGGGCTTCATTAAACAAAGTTTCTTCTATTCATAACATTCCTCCCTCTGGAAGATGTTAGTTTTTTTTTTTGTTTTTGTTTTTTGATGTGGACCATCCTTAAAGTCTTTATTGAATTTGCTACAATATCGCTTCTGTTCTATGTTTTTGGTTTTTTGGCCACCAGGTATGTGAGATCTCAGCTCCCTGACCAGGGATCGAACCCACTCCCCCTGTCCTGGAAGGCAAAGTCTTAACCACTGGACTGCCAGGGAAGTCCCTATTAAAAAAAAAAAGAAAAGAAAAAAATTTGATACAACTGAACTCATTTATAAAACAACAGTGGTTCCTGACAGGCTTCACGAGAACGTAACAATATAATGACTTCCCTCTACTCTACTGAAGTATTTAATTCAAGGTAAATAACCTCTCAACTAAAGCAGATCTCACTGACCTTTATCTACAAGAATTACCTTCTCCAAGCAGAAGCTTTGTATGGCTTGGGTTACTTTAGGATTATCGGGGTTAAAAATGTCTGGATGCTTAGCCAGAACGACATCCTCCATGAAAAACTGCCGCACTGTGCGGAGAGGAATTTTCTGCATGTTCATCTTCCTTCCTTTAATACGCAGCAAACCAACGTGTCTGAAATGAGGAGAGGAATGAAAGCATAGTCACATTGCAAACTTCCGCAGGAAAATATGCACATCAAAACTATCATATTTCTAAATTTCTACAAATTATTTATAAAATCACACCCTTCAAAAGTATTTTTAGTAATTTAATCTTAAAGTTGTATCACAGGAAAAAACTTAAACATTCTTCTTCCCCAAAATAAAACCCATTCATACATCATTTTTCCTACAGCACTCTAACTTAAAATTTAATTAATAAAAACATTAGCCTTGAATTGGCCTAATGAGCAGCAAAATCATTAATACCATTGGGATCTTCTCCTGTTGAAAACAGCTTAAAATCTGGGCAAACAGTAAGACTGTATTGAATGATCAATCTTTATGAATAAATCTATCATATAAATAACAGCATCATCAGTACCTTGAGCCTATGAGATGGTTAGACTATCATAGCAAATTTTTCTTAAATTGATTTAAAAACTATAATAATTACTCACTTCTTTACAGCTTCTCCTGGGGAAAGAGAAGTGACCACTGAGCTTCCAGGTTGTGATACGTAAAAGAGCTGTTGTTCATTTTTGGTTGGAGCTATTTTACACTCATGTTCATGGCCCCAGATAACAAGATCAATGAAGTCATCCAAAAACTGTTCTGGAATGAAGTTAGTACTTCCGTGTTTACTCCTATGCCAAGATTTTTAAAAATAAATATTATAAATGTCCAGAGATACAGAAAAACTTCATAATAAGTCTGTATAGATCTTTCTTTCTCCATTAACTAAAGATTTATTACATCCCTTCTATATGCCAGAAACTTTCAAGGGATTGGGGATGCAAAGAAAGTATCTAATTCCTGCCCTCAAAGGGTTTACAAACTTGCAGGACACAGACAAGTAGAAGCCTCAAAGGAGAAAGCAGTCGATTCTACATACAGAGGCAGATCACGAAAGACTTTAGAGAGGAATAATTCCCCCTATGGGAAAGTCAGAAAAGTGTGAGCTCTAAAAATGGTAAAAACCTATAAATTGGTCTGAGTGTATACCAGAGTACAGAAAATGGGAAGTGAGTTTAGTCTAAGCTTTGTAAAATAAAGTCAAAACTCTAAATATGTTCCATCCTTTTTTTAATAATATGTTTCTTTTACTGACTATAAAAATAATGAGAATGTCAGTCTTACACAGAGATAAGAGTTTTCAATATTAAATAAAATATTGTATGAATATGTGATTTTCAAACTCTCATTTTATACCTAGATTAGCTGCTATTATTAAAAGATATGTGAAAACCCAAAGAGAGGAAGACAAAAAAAAAAAGTTTTCCCTAATACTGATTTATATCACTGAGAATTTAAGTAAAAGTGTTCAAATACTTCAACCAGCATTCACTTAAGGCAAACTGACATTCATTCATTGAACAAATATTTACTGTGTGTCTACTATGTGTCAGGTTTCCCAGGTCTCTTCTAGATACTGAAGACATAGCAATGAACAAAGTCCTTGCTCATTGTGGGGGAAATTAGCAATAATACAATATGTTTATGCATACACACACACACACGCGCGCGCACACACACACACACACACATATATAATTTGTCAGGTAGTGACAGGTGCTATAAAGAAAAATAAAGGGAAAAATTACATGGAAAAGGGAGGCTACTATACAAAGGGTGGTCAGGGAAGGCATCTCTGACAGGAGACAAATGAGCAGAGAACTTAAAAAAGGGATCAGGTGTGCATGGGAAGAAAGTCCTAGGCAGAGGGATGAGCTGATGGCAGAGGCGCTGACGTGGGAATGTATTCAGTGAGTTCAAGAACAGCAAGGAGACCAGCGTGGCTAAGCAGAATGAATGCAAGGAAGAGCAGGAAGTGAAATCAGAGAAGCTCATGTATCTAGGAATATTTATGTAAAAAACATTTTTTATGTAAAAAACGTTATGATCCTATCACAATTACTGAAGAAACGCAGAATAACTCAAATACGACATGATGTAACTATGCTTTAATGGAGCACTGGTAAAGGGAAGATTATGCTGGTGGGCTGACTCTGATTTGTGACCTAGAAGCTGATCAAAACATCTTTGTGGAAATATTTTGCATGACAAAATTGCTCAGGGTTTACCTTCTTTTGCTCAAGAGAATGGTCCACATATAGAAACAAATGGAAAATAAAGTAAAATGTAAAAGGCTCAAGAATTCTCACTTAATATGAGAAAACCTGTTTTTTATAATACCCTGAAAACAGTAACAGAAGAAGTACCTAAGAATGCAGAGGATGACAAATGAACCTAACAGAATTACAAAAAAACTATTATAACCACAATGAAGGGGTAAGGGAAAAGGAACCGACCAAAGTAACTTTAGAAAGTGGTGTTTTTGACTAGATATAGTAAGGCTAAGGACTAAAATAACATACAAACACTGTAGCCTAGCTGGCAAATTTGTTTCTCACAGAGCTATGGGTCAGCAATTTTGAAATTACTTTGTTATGTCAACCAGTACTGAAAAAAATAAGTAAACATACCATAGGTAATACAATCAAGGTTTCTAACTGTTAGAGAAAGAAGTCACAAATATGAAAAGACAAAAATGAATCCTGTAGGGCTGGATTCGAATCAGTATGAACTCGTGCTTGTTTGTGTTTTTTTAACACATGTATACATACAGACATGTATGCATGGATTAGTGAATATACATATATTTCTTTAACTCTAGTCATGAGGGCTAAGAGACCCACAGTAGCAATAAGCACATTTAGTGGCCATATCTGGGTTTCAAAATACCACTCTCCAATAAAAGCAATTAGGACTCCTTGGAGAAGTGGTTGATTCCAGGGCTTGAGGAGAAAAATACAAGATGAGCCAGGAGCATCTTGTGGTACTAGGTTAAGGACATGCTCAAAAAACAAAAAGGAAGAGGGCATGTTGAAAGGACATAGAAGCCAATGTAAAAAAGCTCCCACTGGTCAGAGTCGAAACAACCTGAGCAACAAAAACAACATCAAAAAATTAAAGGATTGGATTATAACTCAAAGAATTAAATAAACATCCCTGAGTCCACAGTAACATAAATAAATGAATGAATGAATAAGTACATAAATGAGAAGGGACAAATTTTCCTAACAGAAGAATTTCAATTAATAATTATAAAAAGAATGAGGGAAAAAAAAAATCAGAAACACCACCACAGTATTAATTGCTGGAAACAAGATCCACCAATGGATGCTAAAATTTGTGGGCAAAAGTTTACGTTGAAACAGGATGTTCACATAGTCTCAATGTATTTTTCCCCAAATATTTATTAATTACAAAGTAGAAAATGGGACCTCTACAGCAGAGAAACCTGGTCTACACCACCTTAATTGAATGATCAAGATTATTAACATCACCAGTAACCAGCCATACCAACATTATACTACCCATTCCCCTAACCAATGCTGCCATTCCAAACTTTCATTCTGGCTTGGAATCGCTGATAATTGTTCCTTCTGACTTATCCCTACCTTGGGAAAGTACAAAGTGTAGCAGAACTGGAAAGCCCTCAGCAAGAGAAGGAACAAACTCCCAGTTTGTTATATGGAGACCACACATATCAAAACTCTGGACTGCTCCTCCTTTAACTACACTGTTTATTCAAGAATATACATAAGGCAACATAAGACTGCCCCCTAAAGCCTTTCTTTCACCGAGTACCAGTGATGGGTAAGTACCACAGTATTCTGCTGTCCATAAATATCTGTTCAATAAATAATAAATTATATAATCAGGCCCCAAATCCCTTTAGATTCTTCCTTAATTAACTTCTCAGCTTTGTCCCTTACATATCATTCTCACTACCATCACTGTTACCATCTCACACTATTTTTTACTATAATGATCACATAATAAATCTTGCTTCTTCAAATCTCTATTCCTTTCAATCAAACCTACACCCTGCCAACAGATTAAATTTCTTAAAACTACTAACAAAAGAAAGTTGATCTAGCTATATTTAATATTCTGGAAAAACACTTGTATATATGTACCAGGAAAAATCTCTAAGAATGTTCCTAACAAAAAGGTTTAAAAAAGCAAAAATCTGGAAATAACACAAAACACTCACTAAGAGGAGAGAAAGCTGAACTGTATACATCAGTGAAAATGAATTACCCTTTTAAGCATCAAAATGGATGAATCTTAGTAACATAATGTTGAAGAAAATAAGCCAACTGCAAAATATAAAGTATGGTGTTCCAGTTATACCAAAACTAAATAAAAAATACTCATAATGAATGTGTATGTGATTAAACAATAAAGAAAAGCTATGGACAGATGAAATAAAAATTGAAGATAGTGCTTCCTCTGGAGTTTGAGGAAAAACGTGTGATCAGGGAAGGGCATGGGGTAGGGTACTGGTAATGTTCCACTTCTTTCTGAATTTAGGATTATTCATTTTATGGTTCTTCTTATCCATATGCTAGAAATATTCTTTGTAAGTATGAATATATACTGAAAACAATTTCAAGATGCAGTCACACAGTGCATATCGAAGTCTTGCCTGATCCTGCACTGACAACTTTCAAAGCATCAGGAGCATTTTACTGAAATAGGTAAGCTTGGAAACAGAGATTTGGGGAACCTCAATACTTGACTCAAAAATTTTCAGAGACTACTTTTACCTGTTCTGATGAATCACAAATAAGTTAAACCAAGAGTTCCCATCTTCTTTTGGTCTCAACATTGTCACTTTTTTGTTGACGAACATTCGATAGAGCCTTTCATCTGGAATGGATCCTGAAATGGATATTACATTATTTTAAAAGTGGTTTCTTACTCGGTTTTAAAAAACGAATATGTTTTGCTTCTAAATTATGTGCTTCTCTGAGTATTTCACTTTCCTATTAGAGAGATATTCGAAATGTGATGTCATTAGTTACGAATAAACATGTTCCAGGTTCATGCCTGACAGCTGCTAAGCAGTTAGTTGCATTTGAAGAATGTTTTCCAGGTCAAGCATATATACTTTCAAGATCTGGAAAATGTGGAATAAAAATTTGAGTTTTCTATGCTCAAATTCTTATTAAAATTTTTAATAATATTGTTTTCCACTCTCCCTTTATTTATTCTAAGTATATATGTACTTTTGATTTAACATATACGTTGTAAAATACACAGGAAGAGATATTACAGGGGATGAGATTAAAAATGTATTTAAAAATAATCGTCTTATGTATATTATGCTTTTAAATAAAAATACTGTGGTTTTTAATAATTTAATGACTTTTAAATAACTCTTCCTATTCCCTAAAGGATCACCTTAGTCTAGCGAAGGAGACCAACAAAAACAATTAAACATGAAAATTGCAATTTTAAATATTATAAAAGGGAAAAAAGTCAGGATGCTAAGATGGGGATTATCACTGGGAGGACAAGGTTGCTACTTTATGGAGTGATTAGGGAAGGGCTGGGAAGAAAGGTCAACACCACGTAAGTATAAGAGCTAGAAGAGGTCTAGCTTCTAAAAAGAATTCCTAGTGTGGCCAATGAAATAGATGGTGGCATGCAGAACATATAACTGGAACAAAAATGTCAAGACATAAAAAAATCCAGGGCATTAGAAGGTTGATCTACTTGGGTGTCGAAGCACTGAGAACAGACAAAACTGGAAGGTAGGCAAGTAAGAAAATTGAGGGAATGGAGAAGCCAGTTTAGCCAGTTGGCAATTAGCTTCAAGGGTGTTTGCAGGCAGGAAAGGAGGTGTCAGTAGGAAGCAAGGAGAACAGTGACTTGCCCTCCACCTCTTCTGCCCTAAAGCCCATAAGAGGCTACGAGAGAACTACGTGGGACACAGTAACCTCAGGGGCCACTCAGTTTCACTGAGGGTTAGAGAGTACAGGCAGCATTCAGAGACTGATGAAATGAGGGAATTTGCTAACTAAAAAGAGCTCTAGAGTATACAGAGCTGGGGTGAGAGGAGTGGGTGGAGCGTAGAGACAGAGTCCAGTTAAGGAAAACAGAACAGGATGAGATGAGAGTTTGGGAGAAAATGGATGACTGAAGCACTTTGCTTCTGGCAGTGACTGAGGCATAATGGGATCTGTCCTTAGTCTGAAAGTAGGAGGATCAACCATTTTCTGCAGATATGATCCCTAACGTTACAGTGATTAAAATATCTGTTAGTAGTTTTTAAAAAAAGCATATTCCACTTCCTGCTCTATCACTTGCAAAATCAGACATAATTCCTTGATCGCATTTTCCATATCTCTAAAATATAGATAACCACGATGCTTTTCTACTTGTTGGCGAAATCATGAAAATTGGGCAAAGACTATAAGCTTCCTAGAGAAGCTTCCTAGAGAAAGTATTTAAATAAACCATCCATCATAATTATTCTTTAAAAAACATACACAAAGAGAAAAGAAGTAAATAAGATTTTTCTAAGGCTTCTATTATACTAGTCACTCAAAAACTAATAAAAACTATGTAGAAGCTGCAGTGTGAATTTTTTTCTCAATTTCTCTTGCGGTACTTTAAGGTTGGTTTAACATGAAGTATAATTTTTATAATACTCTATACACTACAAAATCAATAAAACTATTGCATCCATAAAACAAATCAAACTGAACTTAATCCAAGGAAAACACAAAAAATAGCCTTTGAATGCACTCTAAAAATAGTTTTCCATTCATATGGAATAAAGCCTAGCAAAAACAAGCTTTTACCTACTGGACACTAAATAAGTTGAAGATAGTGAAGCTGGTAAAGGAAATTTTCTGACCATTGTAAATGATAGCTCTAGATTAGCACTGTCTAATAAAAATATCATGTGAGCTACTAAAACAGGCTAAATATGTAATTTTAAATTTTTTAGTAGCCATATTAAAACAAGTAAAAGAAACAGGTGAAATTAATTTTAAGATATTTTATTTAACCCAAAATACCAAAGGTATTTTACACTTTTTCCTAAGTCTTTGAACTCTGATGTGTATTTTATACTTATAGCATATCTCAATTCAGACTAGCCACATTTCAAGTGCCCAGTATCTACATGATTACTGTATTGGGCAGTGAAACTTTAGAACTTTCAAAGACTTCCAAGATATCAAAATGCAGTTTTTCTAATTACTCGATAAATGCTAATGTTCAGGATTTTTATCGGAGTCTAAAGGAAAGAAAAAATAAACAATAGATACTAAAGGAAAAATATTTTTTCACCAAAACTGCTATTAAAAATAAGTATCAAGGACTATTGGTGCTTATAAAATACTAAAAAATTTCTACCAAAACCTTCTATCATTTTTTTAAGTCACCCATAAGGAATAATTAGATTTGCCTCACTTTTCCCCAAACAGCAGCAAAGTTAACTCCAGAATTTGGTTTCCTAGCTGCTTAAACATTTATTGACATAAATAGTAAAATAAAACCATCTTACCTAAGCCATATAGAGCAATTTTTGTGCTTCCTTTTTGAAGCAAAACCGGACTAATGTCTATCTTCTCCACAGACATTGAACGTCCAAAGTGATTTACAAATCCAGCACAACTTAAAATATCCAGGGCGCAGAGTAAGTCCACCTATGGACAGTATTTTCAAATAATATAAATGTATATCTAAAAATAAGTAATCTGCATATCATATTATTACTTATTAAAAGTATATTTTATATAGTAGTTACAAAAACCTAGATTAGGATAATGTCTTCTCAAAACAAAATTACAATAGTAAAAGTATTCGCTATCGTTTTTCTATTACAAGTGACCCACTGCGACTGGAATCACATGCTAAATGCAAAGTTAACATTTCATCAAAACTTATGATGTCTTGTCCACTAAAAAATAACAAACAGCCATGAAATCAGTGCCTTGTCATATTAAGCAGACCTCTTAAGAGGTGAGAAAAAAAAGACTAGCTAAGTAGTGATTTATAATACATTAATGACCAGATAAAACAAAAAGGTATTTTGAGATTATTTTAGGAGCCCTATTATTAAAGATCTTCCTCGACTTACAATGGGTTTAGGTCCCAATAAATCCATCGTGAACTGAAAATACCGTTAAGTCAAAAATGCAGTTAAAGCACCTAACCTACCGGAAATGATAGCTTAGCCTAGCTTACTTTAAACATGCGCAGAACACGTACATTAGCCTACAGTTGGGCAAAGGTATAAATACTTTTACAATAAAGTATGGAGTATCTTGTGTAATATACTGAATAATGTACTGTAAGTGAAAAACAGAATGGCTGTATGAGTACAGAATGGCTGTAAGTGTAGCAGCTGTTTACCCTCGTGACCTTGTGGCTGATCGGGAGCTGTGCCTCGCTGCCTTTGCCCAGCATCACAGGAAAGTATCTTCCCACGTATCGTTAGCGCAAAAAAGATATTCAAAATTCAAACTTCAAAGTGCAGCTTCTACTGAATGTATATCCATTTCGCACCACTGTAGAGTTGAAAAATCTAAGGTCGAACCCTCATAAACTAGGGACAGTCTGTACTTTCATATCAAACAGAAAATAAGATGTTCTAATTTAGATTTAAAACTGTTCATGAAACCCTCATTTCCTACAGGTGAGATTTATGTGATAAGAGATACAAAAGCCCTTGGTAAACTGTAAAGCATTATACAAATGTTAGGTGTTTATTCCTCCTCCTGGTTCTTATTGTTAACCTTGGCACTTATGAAATAAATGTGTATGCCACATGCCATTTATTATTCCAGATTTTTAAAAATTATCAAAAAAGCAGTATAAAAGCTTCTATGAATGATAAAAAGTCAATTTGAACTTCTGACTCAATTTGACTACAAATTGCTGGGAAGAAGTGAAAGAATGCTTTCCAAAGACAAACTAAACTGATCGTTCCTAAAATTTCAACAAACTAAGAACCCAATAATTACCCCCGTAGGATCATCATGATTGCCATGAATACTAAATACAGGAATTGAAATGTTGAGATTGCTATCTTCGTAGTTCACCCATGGAAACCTTAAAAGAAAAGAAAGAAAAGTTTCTGTAAGAGACAAAAGCTGTTTCCCCGTTATCCTCCTCCAAAAAATTAATACAGTTATAGGCAAACTGGATGATCTAAGCTGGCAAATGACCACTAGTTTGGAGATTTGAAAAGATAAAATCCTAGGCAGCAGTTCATTTCAATTCAAGTTTCAAAAGTTCTCAAAGTACTACACTTTAAAAGAAAACCATACAAATATATGATGCTTATGAATTGTATGAGATTTGAATATCTGATTAATAGGAAATAGGCTTTCAAAATTTTGAGAGCCTTTATAAAAGGTTTTTATTTGTAGAAGCGAGAGGGGAAATACACCTACTCTGGAATCCAAAAGACCTAGATTGAAAACTCCAGCTCTATCACTTACTGCTTGGATGACTTAAAGTTTCCCACCCACTGTTGCCCCTAGTCACCAAGGTTCTCTTCTCAGAGGCAAATAACATTAGGAATTTCTAGTGTATCTGTGCAAAAATATCTTATACCTCTAAAGCAAATAAATACATCTTCCTTCTTAAACAAATGGTAGCACAATACAGATTTCTGCCCCCTGCCTTTATCACTTTACATACTTTATAAATCATTCCATATCAGTACATAAAGAGCTTCCTTGTGATTTTTTTAGCTGGACACTGCATGGATTATTATAATGTGTTTAAGTAGTTACCTATCAATGGACATTTAGACTATTTCCAGCCTTTTGTTTTACAAATATTGTTACAGTGAGTAATCTTGTACAAAGTTGCCCTTGCGAGAGTATAGGAAAATATCTAGAAGGAAACTGTCAGGTCAAAAGGAACGCGTGCATCTGTAAATTTGATAACTACTGCCAATTTCCCTCCACAGAGGTTGTATGATTTACTCATAGTACAATGGCAATCCATGAGACTAATTCCCCCTACTCCACCAAGATACTGGGTGGGCCAAAAGGTTCATTCAGTTTTTTCCTTAAGATGGCTCTAGTAGTGCACAGTTGTCTTTAATTCCATTTGAAACAATTTTGTTAGATTGTATGTGACAGCTGTCATATCAGCGGGCATTTAAAAAAAAAGACTTATGAAAATTGATGAAGGTTTGTGTAGTCATTTTAATACTGAAGATGGAAGGAAAAAAGCAACATTTTTGGCATGTTATGCTTTATTATTTCAAGAAAGGTAAAAACGCAACCGAAATGCAAAAAAAAGATTTGTGCAGTGTGTGGAGAAGGTGCTGTGACTGATCGAACATGTCAAAAGTGGTTTGAGATGTTTCATGCTGGAGATTTCTCACTGGACGATGCTCCCTGGTCAGGCAGACCAGTTGAAGTTGAGAGCGATTAAATAGAGACATTAACTGGGAACAATCAACGTTATACCACGTGGGAGATAGCCGACATACTCAAAATATCCAAAACAAGCATTGAAAATCATTTGCACCAGCTTGGTTATGTTCATCGCTTTGATGTTTGGGTTCCACGTAAGTTAAGCGAAAAAAACCTTCTTGACTGTATTTCCGCATGTGATTCTCTACTTAAATGTAATGAAAAGTTCCATTTTTAAAACAAATTGTGACGGGCAATGACAAGTGGATATGTACAATAATGTGGTAGGGAAGAAATTGTGGGGCAAGCGAAATGAACCACCACCAACCAAACCAAAGGCCGGTCTTCATCCAAAGGTGATATTGTGTGTATGGTGGGATTGGAAGGGAGTCCTCTATTATGAGCTCCTTCTGGAAAACCAAACGATTAATTCCAACAAGTACTACTCCCAACTGGACCAACTGAAAGCAGCACTGGACGAAAAGCATCCAGAATTAGTCAAGAGAAAACTCATACTCTTCCATCAGGATAACACAAGATTGCATGTTGCTTTGATGACCAGGCAAAAACTGTTACAGCTTGGCTGGAAGTTCTGATTCATCTGCCATATTCACCAGACATTGCACATTTGGATTTCTATTTACTTAGATCTTTACAAAATTCTCTTAATGGAAAAAATTTCAATTCCCTGGAGACTGCAAAAGGCACCTGGAACAGTTCTTTGCTCAAAAAGATAAAGTTTTGGGAAGATGGAATTATGAAGTTGCCTGAAAAATGGCAGAAGGTAGTGGAACAAAAGGGTGAACACATTGTTCAATAAAGTTCTTGGTGAAAATGAAAAATGTGTCTTTTATTTTTACTTAAAAACCGAAGGCATTTTTTGGCCAACCCAATACATTATCAAGCTTTTTCAATCTATGCCAGTGGTTCTAAACCCTAGCTGCATGTTAGAATTTTCTAGGAATCTTTGAAGATCCACCAATGTCCAAGACACTCTCAGAGAGATTAAATGACCTGGAGACTGGGCATCAGTATTTTTTAAGATTCTTAGGTAATGATAATGTGCACCCAGGACTGAGAATTACTGATCTATATCAATCTTATAGGAGAAAAATATATCAGTATACTTTATTTTGCATCTTTCATATTCTTTTAATATGTTAAAATGCTACTTTATTTCCTTTTCTATGAACTATGTCCATATTCTTTACCTATTTTTTATTAAGTCATGGATTTTTTTTTTAATTGACTTGAAAGAACTACTTAACTATTAACTATTGGGAAAATTAGACCGTAATTTGCCATGAGTTGCAAATATTCTTCCTGGGGTTGAACCCAGACTTTTGACTTTGCTTTGGGAGGCTCTTGCCATGCAGAAATTTACTTTTACAAGGACAAACATATCCATCTTTTTTTTTATGGATTCTGGGTTTGTGTTAACACTTAGAAAAGTCTTTTTCACATCCAGATCTTTTTTTAAAATGTCTAACAGTTTCTTCTAGTTCTTTTATTGAATAAGCTATATTTTTTGTGGAGATATGAGATACCACCTTTATCAAATACTAAATTCCCACATGTATTGTGGCTATTTCTGGAATTTCTATACTCTTCCACTTATCTGCCTATCAATTCATGAGTCACACCGCTTTTTAAATTATTGTAGCATTATAATATACTTTCTTTTTTCCAGCTTTATTGTGATATAATTGACATGTAACATTGTATAACTTTAAGGTATACAATGTGTTGATTTGATACACTCATATTTTGCAAAATGATAACCACTATAGCTTACTCACCACTTTAAGCTTCACACACACCTAGCTTAACAGCTGCATCATGTCACGTAACTGCCATTTCTTTTTCGTAATGAGAATATTTAAGATCTACTCTCTTAGAAACTTTCAAGTATAAAATACAATATTACTAACTATAACCACTATGCTGTACATTAGATCCTGAGAACTTATTCATTTTTAAACTGAAAATTATATATTTTTTTGATCAACATCTCCCCTTTTCCCCCAACTCCCTGCTCCTGGTAACCACCATTCTAGTCTCCATTTATATGAGTTCAGCTTTTTCAGATCCCATATACTGTATAAGTGATATCACACAGTATTTGTCTCTTTGTCTGACTTATTTTACTTAGCATAAAGCCCTCAAGGTCCATCCATGTTGTCTCAAATGAAAGGATGTCCTTTCTCATGGCTGAATATATATATATATACACGGCTGTGTGTGTGTGCAGATATCTGCACACACACACACACACACACACACACACACACACATATATCACAACTTTATCCCTTCTTCCACTGATGGACACTTCTGTTGTTGCCATATCTTGGCCACTGTGAATAATGCTGCAATGAATGTGGGAGTGCAGATTATCTCTTTGAGATCCCACTTTCACTTCCTTTGGATATACACCCAGAGGTAGGATTGCTGGATCACGTAATAATTCTATCTTTAATTTGGGGGGGAACCTCCAGTGTTCTCCATAGTGGCTGCACAAATTTACATTCCCGCCAACAGTGCACAAGGGTTCCCTTTTCTCCACACCCTCTCCAACACTTGTTCTCCCTTATCTTTTTGATGACAGACATCCTAACAGGTGTGAGTTGATATCTCATTGTGGTTTTGATATGCATTTCCCTGATGATTAGTGATGTTGAGCACCTTTTCATGTACCTGTTGGTTGTTCTATTTTTGTGAAAAATGCCATTGGAATTTTGATAGGGATTGAATTGAGCTAGTCACTACTTAGTAGTCTTCTTTTCTCAGAGTTTCCCTATCTTTTTTTTTTTTTTTTTTGGTCTATTTTTTACATGAACTAGTAAACCAGAGGGAAAATTATCCAAAATATAGTACAAAGAGATAAAGTTATAGGGAATATTAAAAAGTGGGTAAAATATAAATAATTTTCAGGAAGAAAAAGAATAGGAAACAGAAAACATACTGGATAAGAATTTTCCAAAATTGCTGCAAAAAAAATTCTTAGTTTGAAACGCATGTAGCCCAAACAGTATAAATAGAACTAAATCCACAACTAAATATGTCACAGTAAGACTGCAAAATGCTAAGGGCAATGAGAAAAACTTAATTGTTACCTGAGTGTTTTCTTTATGCCAGCTACTATTCTAAGCAATTTTCTTATTAACTCAACTATTCCTAACAACATTTCTGTAAGATTAGCACTATTCTTTTCCCATCTTATAATAATGAAACTAAGGTAGGGCAGATCCAGGATTTGACCTCAGACAGTCTTATATCAGAATCCATGCTTTTAAGCACTATGTTATACTGCTTTTCCAGCAACTAAAATGATAGCAAGACTCCTCAAAAGCACCAAAAAATAAAAGTTTACTGACAGGCAGTGAAAAACTACTAAAAACTGTACTTCAGAAAGGAAACTGAATCTAGACAAAAGGAATGAAACATAAGAAACAGCAATAGTAAGCAAAGAAATAGGTAAACACATCTATGGGGTGGGTGAAGCAGTTTAAAAATAATAAAGTTTTAGATTTGAATAGAAGACGGGTAAAGACTGATCAGAATTCTTAAAAACAAGGACATATGTTAAAAATTACAAGAATCTTTTAAAATCCAATTCTATACTCAGCCAAATTATCAATCCGAAGTTAAAAATAGCCATTTTCTTACATAAAAAAATCCCCAAAAATTTACCTCCCAATATAAACTCATTTTTAAAATATATATATACAAATAGGTAAGAAATAAATATAGCTATGTCTGTTTTCAGGGGTTACTTTATATATATATATATATTTTTCCATATTTCCATGTATACGTGTGTGTGTGTGTGTGTGTGTGTGTGTGTGTGTGTATTTAAGCTCTGTGCACTGAGAGAGCCTAGAAGCAGTGACAAGACAATAGCCATGTGCATGCCTAGCATCCAGATTCTAGCTTCCAAAAGGAACCAAGACTCCTTGAAGAAATGGATGAGTCTAAAAAGCTAGGGAAAAGAAAATACAAAATTAGCCTGGAGCATCTTACAGAGCCAAAAAGGGGGGAGAAAAGATGACGCCATGTTGAAAGGACCCAAGAGGTGGTCTGAAAGAGTGCCCGAAGGCTAAAGCTGGAACAATTCATTTGAGCAACAAAATAGATTATAATAGTATTAAATTACAATCCAAAGGAAAAAAAATGAGTTCATACTTATATAAACAATTGAATAAATTCCTGTTGATGTAGACGACTGAATAAATAAACAAATGGGGGACAAGGGACAAATCTTTACAGAACTATTCCAATTAATAAATGCGGAAAGTATGTGGGAAATGTTTAGAAAATCACCATTAGGACACCACAGTTAAAACTGCTGTAGGCAAGAGCCACTGACGAATGCTAAAATGATTGGACAAACTTTAAAGAGAAACAGAATAGTTGCATAGCCTCCCCTAAAATATTTACTAATTACTGTAGTGGTTTTAACACGCCCATAAATTCTTTGATACTCTTTGCTCTCTCCAGGAAGTGAAACGTAACACCCTCTCTTCAGTGTGGGCTGGACTTAGCTACTCTCTTCTAACAAACAGTATATGGAAAGGGAAAAATAGTAACTTGACAGTGGAGAAACCTGTAAGACACCATCTTAACCAAGTGACCAAGGTTAACCTCACCAGTGCAGGCCATGTTGATAGCATGTACTCCTTACATACTGAGAAGGGCACTTCACCTATAAAGAGTATTCTTTCCCCCAAACCAATAACCCTAGTCTAATCATGAGAAGAACCCAAGTTGAGAGACATTCTACAAAATATCTGACCAGTACACTTCAAAAGTGTCAGTGTCTGCCTGGAAAAGTCTGGCATAGGCGAAAGGAGATTTTGAGACCATTTCAACTAAATGCAATGTGGTATCCTGTACAATGTTTAAGAAAAAACAGAGTACCTTTATGACATGGGGTTCTAGGTGGATATTGTAAATAAGTCCCCAAAGCACAAATATTAAGAAAAAAAATAACGTGTTTGACTATGAACATCAAAATTAAATATTTCTGTCATCAAAAGGCCCTGTAAACAAAGTCTCAATCCACTGATTGAGAAAAAATACATGCCTAGCAAAGGCTTAATATCTAGAAATAACTCCTGCAAATTCAACAGGAAAAGACAAAAATATCCCAATTTTTAAAATGGACAAAGGATATGAACAGAAGAGATACCAAATGTACAAAAAAAATTTGAAAGTTACTCATCTCACTATTAATTAGGGAAATAGAATTTAATACAACAATGTACAGAAAATTCAAAGAACTACATTTACCAAGGAAATAGCTTATAGTGAAGGTAAAATGGCCAATTATTACCATGTTCATGTGTCTTATACAGAAAATATTATATTATACATACATGTAATATTAAATATCATAAGGAAACATTCATTTAAGCATTTAAATATACTTACTTACTAAAACCGAAGTTGACTGACTGATCGCTGATAATTTCAAACTGTACAGGACGATCCCCCATGCAATATTTTCTTAATAACTCGAGGCAGTTATGTATTGTTTTTCTTGAGGGTTTATTTTCATGAAAAAGATCACCCCCTAACAAAATGAAATCCACCTAATCAACAGAAAATAGTATGAAAATTAGTATGCTTTATAGATAAAATTTTTAAAACTATAGCACAAAGAGATAGAAAAAAAATCTTGTAAAAGATACAATTATGTGTGGAGATTTAAAGCTTCATATTTTGTTTAGTTAAAGGGCCTTTCAATCTGGTTATTAATATGACTTCAGCTTAGGTTCCTAGACCACCTTCAAAAAGGCCATCTTCAGATTACTACACCAAGTTTCTAATTCACACTACCCAAAGTGATCATACTTCTTTTTTTAAAGTTATCCAAATCAAACATAAACTTAGCACTTTAATAAAACCTATGGAAGGGATAGCAGATTCAATCCAAATTATTCACTTGATTCATTCAACAATTATTTAGAGTCCCTACAGGCACTGGCAGCTAAGGAAATAGCAATCTACAAAATATATCATGTCCTTGCCCTCATTAAATACAGACAGCGTGCCATACCCTATACTGAGTGTGATAAATAAAATACGATCCCTATCCTAAGTATGTTCAAAATCTAACGGGAGAGACAAACTGCTAAGCATCTAAACGTAAGTCAGACTCTGACACGCACTAGAACAGATATATAAACAAACCAGGAGTAGAGATGACATTACAATTCATTCCAACTGAGAGGAGGAAATTCACCTGAGGACAACGTCTGGGAAGAATGGGCTAACATGGTGGCATCTGAGTTGCACCATGAAGGATAAATGAGATTTCGAGGAAGAACATTCAGGAACAACCAGAGAGAAGGGAAATCACACAGAAAGAAAGTCCAACACACTTTCAAAAGTGTACAATCTACTTAAAGAAAGTTGATTAAGTTCTTAATTATACAAAAGAACCCAGCAATACAGATCGCCATGGGCTACAGTAGTGAGGGCAGCAGGATATGTCACCACAAAATGGACCCACTGTGGCAATGTGGACTGTTTTGAGCTGAAGGCAATTAAGACCCAGCAGAGTCAGGAAAAGCTTTTTTACCTCTCTCTAAACTGCCTAAAAGAATCTGGATGGGGGCATGTACCAGGAAGAGAGCTATTACCAGAGACAATTTCTGATATCAGAAAGACATCGCATGGCATGGCAAACACCTTTTTACCAAACATGTGCTCGTCTCATCTTCCTGTGCATTGCCTTCCTCCCCTTTAAAGCCCCAGACTCCTTTCCCCTTCTCCTTAGCTCAGGATGGCAGATAAGCCTCAATTACTTCACTGCTGAGGAGTCTCATACTTTTGTGGGGCTCCCATACATATGAAATTTATTTTTACCCTGTTAATCTGTCTTACGTCAACTTAATTATTAGACCAGCCAGGGAACTTAGAAGGAAATAAGGAAAAGATTTCTGCCCTGACAACAGTCAGAGAGACTTCAATAAAAATGTGGGATTTAAGCCAGGTCTTCAAAACTAAACATGATTTGAGTAAAGGGAGAAAATGATCATAATCCAAGGCATAGAAAAAACAACAAAGCAAACAAACATTTTTACAGGGGAGGGGAAAGAGAAATAGTTGTTTCAATGATATAGTTTCACTTTTACCAGACGAGAAGAGTTCTGGAGGTTGGTCACTCAACCATGCAAATGTGCTTAACACTACTCAACTGTACCCTTAAAAATGGTTAGGATGGTAAGTTTTATGGTATGTGTATTTTACCACAAACAACAAAAAAATTTTTTTAATATTTTTAAAAACTGGTTTGTGACTCCAGGGATCACTGAGAACACAACTTGCTTCTCTGGTATTTCTGCCCAAAGTGAATCTACTCATGAGGAAACGTCAGACATCTCCAACTGAGGAATATTCTGCCAAAGTAACTACCCTGGACTCTTCAAAAATGTCAGGTTCATGAAAGACAAGGCAGACAGAGGAAACATCCCAGATTACAAGAGACTAAAGAGACGTGACAACTAAATGCAAAATGTAATCCTGGATTGGCAACTGGACACCACTGACCTGCCCCCAAACTGCTATGACAGACTTTGTCGAGACAACTGGCATCTTAGAATTACATGATCGTACTGAATCAACATAACTCCCTGGTTTTGATAAGTGCACTGTGGTTACATATGTAATTTACTCTCAAATGGTTCAGAAAAAGTGTGTGTGTGTGTTTATGAAGAGACAGGATAAATCAAATGTAGTAAAGTGTAGGAAAATCTCGGTGAAGGGTAAGGAATTATTTGTACTATTCTTGTAATGTTTATGTAAGATTGATATTGTTTCAACATAAAAGTTAAAAAAAAAAAAAAGATTCCAAAGAACTAGAGAGTAGAAATAAGGCTGGTTAGATGGCACAGACCCACAAAATAGAGGACTTAAAAATCCGGAAGAACTTAGATTTCAATAAGAAGAAATAATAAACACAAATGATGGGGGGAAGTAAACATGCATTTGGAAGTACCAGTATGGGGCTGTAGGTGGGAGGGGGCAGTTAAGATTAAAGGACGCAGGGAGGGGAAACAGGAGGAAATGCAAGGGAAGGAAAGGACAAGGTAAAGAAAAAAAAAAAAGCTCGTGCTCAGGGAAAGAAATACTTCAGCACCTAAGAGTTGGAAAAGAAAGGACAGAGGATTCTCTGGCAGGAAACAGACATTCTTTGACTCCAAATTTCTCTGCCCTCAGGGTAAAAGGAGACACATTTATAAGAGTGCTTACTGGGCTGCCCTGGTGGCTCAGTGGTGGAGAGTCCGCCTGCCAATGCAGGGGACGCGGGTTCGTGCCCCGGTCCGTGATGATCCCACATGCCGCGGAGCGGCTGGGCCCGTGAACCATGGCCGCTGAGCCTGCGCGTCCGGAGCCTGTGCTCCGCAACGGGAGAGGCCGCAACAGTGAGAGGCCCGCGTACCGCAAAAAAAAAAAAAAAAAAAAAAAAAGAGTACCTACTGCTTGCCAGATCCTTTCTAGGTACTAGGATACACATGAGCAAACAAAAAAGATTTTTCATTCTCATGGAGTTCACCTTCTAGTGGAGAAGATAATACACACGTAAATAATTCAATAAATTATTTCAGATGGTGCTATAAAAAAAAATAAATGAGTAATGTGATAAGAGTGTTGAGACATCAGGTAAGACCTCCCCAAAAAAGGTAAAACTTGAATTGAGAACTGAGAAGTCAACCCTGGCAAGATCAAGGTGCTCTGAGCAGGAAGAGAACCACACATGCAGAGGTACCAGAGTAGAACAAACATCTCTGTATGGATGAAGCACAAACCAACCAGGCAGAGTGGAAGGAGATGAAGTCTCCTGGCAGGGGCCAGATCACACTGAACCTTGTAGTTTAATTTTTATTCTAGATTCAGTGGAAGGCCACTTAGATTATAAGCAGCAGAGTGACATGATCTGACATGGTTTTTGGAAGTTCACTTTGGCTGCTATGCTGAATACTGTAGGAGGAAAGAATGGAAGTAAAAAAACCTAAGGGGAGCTACTGCAGTCCAGCAAAATATGACAAGTTTTGGACTAAGTTTACAGACATGAAGGTAGAAAATAGTAGAGAGGTTCCACTTGTATCCATTTGGGAATAAGAACCAAAGGACTTGCAGAAAAACTGAAGAGAACTCTGAGGAAAAGTCAAGGTTGAAGTTTGCAAGTCCCCAGAATTTATGTTTATTCCCCAGCTGTCTTTTGGGCTCGAGATGGACATTTCAACTGTCTGCTGGAATGTTTCCTTGAATGTCCTATTGGAATCTCCAACTCAAATGGTCTCAATCAGAATTCATCACCTTCCCACATTAGGAAGGATGTTATAAGGAAGTATGAAAATAAGGAAGAAATCTTCCTTATTTAAAACCTACTTCTATTATTGGTACCACCATCCACCCAAACATAATACACTCCAGAGTCACCGTCATCCCCTTCTCCCTCATCCCCACCCCCTACGACTGACTAACCAATCAAAGTATCCAAATCCTCTCTTTATCTCCTGCATTCATTTCCTCTTTTCCATCCCATGGCGCCACTTTTAAAAAGCCTCCAACTTATCTTGCCTTCATGCTGTACTCTGTTGGCAGAAGACTTTCTGTTAAACGGGGTACAAACTCCTCAATCTGGTATTTGAAGCTCTTGATGCAGCTCAAACCACATTTCTAGTCTTTCAGCGCGCTTTCTAACTCGCGACCTACCAGTGAGCCAAACAGCTGCTGTACCCCTAATGGACCAATCATCTCGCCTCTGTGCCCTTCCTACTGCTTCACGGGAGGTGTACACTCTCTTTGCTCTTCACTCATTAAAAGCCTACCATCCTTCTAAGCCCAAGTTAAATGCCACTTCATTCACCTCATCTTGCTATCCTCATCTAAATGTGATCTCTTCTACCTCCAAACTCCCAGGAAATGCTGTTTATACTCTTACGGCTCTTGCATCTGAGCGTCTTTGACATTTATCGTATCTCACATACTGACTTGCTTGCTGCATGTTCTTTGAAAGCAGAAACTATGACAGTCATCTTTACATTTCAAATAGAAACTGCCACAGGATACTGCACTCAGTAAACACGGTAAATATTTGTAAATTTTTACAGACTATTTACAAAAGTAGCTCCTACTTGAATTCAGGGAATAAAGCACACAAATTCTGCTTTGGGCTTTCAGTATACAGATATTTAAGCAGGCAGTGTGAGGACATGGGCCTATAAAACAAACCTCTATCTTTAAAAGGAAAAAGAGCAAGTTGAGTGGGGCTTCCCTGGTGGCGCAGTGGTTGAGAGTCTGCCTGCCGATGCAGGGCACACGCGTGCAGGGCACACGCGTTCGTGCCCCGGTACGGGAGGATCCCACATGCCGCGGAGCGGCTGGGCCCGTGAGCCATGGCCGCTGAGCCTGTGCTCCGCAACGGGAGAGGCCACAGCAGTGAGAGGCCCGCGTACCGCAAAAAAAAAAGAGCAAGTTGAGTAAGGGAACTTGGTAGAAATTGCAAAAATGCAAACTAAACTCACATCATTTTCCTGGGCAAGTCTTAAAATTTCATCAAGTGTTACAAACGTATCATTTCCTCTGACGGCATCTTTTTCCATAAATCCCAGATGAATATCTGTTGCAACTAAGATTTTAAATGTATTTTCATCATCGCTGTATTTAAAAAGAAGAAACATGTCAATATAATTCATTAAAAGGATGTTCAAGCAAACTGAAACCTAAATCTATAAAATAATAGCAGTTATGACGTAAAATCATTTTTCTAGCCCTAAGCGAGGTCCAAAAATTTGAAGCATTCAACAGACCATTAATGTCACAGTTTTCTTACCACTAATACAAAGCAGAACAAATGTACACACATTTTTAAAAGGTTCTGTAACTGCTTCAGAAATGTATAACCTCATTACAACCAGTTTCATAAACTGATATGTAACCTGAATTGGAAAGCTTGGTTGTTTTCCTGCTCTGTTCTACAGCAAAAATCCAAGAGGATTTGATCTCAGTATCTAAACTTGCTATTTATCTACTTTGCATTTTCCCAGGAAAATTAGAATTAACTGGTTAATTTTAAAAGCCCTTCTCCTTACTTTATAAGTAGATTTTTATCCTAATAAACTAGTAACTTACATCCAGGCCCCTGAAGAGGTTTGCTCTCCATACAAAGTTAGTTTTTCACTAATGACTTTGGCCAAGTAACAAAACTAATTTACAATGCCATTTAAATTTGGTAGTATTCAAAAGTACTTTCATGTGAAGCAGTAATATGATAGTTATTAATTCTCTCTTAAACTTAATATAACTTTTAATTGTCTTTAAAATATTTTGGTATCCCTGATCTCATCTCAACTCCCACACGTAAACAGGTTAAGTATTGTTATCTCTGAAAAACTAGAAAGCTATATACAGAGAAATTAACTGATTTATCATGAAACAAAATGGTAGAAATGGAACTAAAACCCGTTATTAACACTCAGGCTGTTTTCACTAAACCATACGAACTTCAAAAAAATTTATATATATATCTCCAAAATTCAAATCTTTATACATAAGAGAATTTTCCAGAAAAGATTTCTCTTCATAAACTTCAAAATGATATGAACAGTTCTGATTGCTATATACATACAGGTAAGTCAGAATACTTTCGGATCACATTACTACCCAGACTTCCATAGCAATTTGTAAGGTATTTTCCCTTGAGGTCTCTCACTTAAATATGAGAATTAATCTGAGAGTCTTTTTTTTTTTTTTTGGCTACATTGGGTCTTCGTTGCTGTGCGCCAGCTTTCTCTAGTTGCGGAGAGCAGGGACTACTCTTTGTTGCGGTGCACGGGCTTCTCATTGCGTTGGCTTCTCTTGTTGCGGAGCACGGGGTGTAGGCGCGTGGGCTTCAGTAGTTGTGGCACGTGCACTCAGGAGTTGTGGCTCACGGGCTCTAGAGCACAGGCTCAGTAGTTGTGGCGCACGGGCTTAGTTGCTCGGTGGCATGTGGGATCTTCCCCAACCAGGGCTCGAACCCGTGTCCCTTGCATTGGCAGGCGGATTCCTAACCACTGCGCCACCACCAGAGAAGCCCTGAGAGTCATTTGCAATCCAATTATGCAAATGAAGAAATGGAGACAAAGTTTAGAGGCTTGCTAACTTGTCCAAGTTTACACAATGCTAATTAAGAAATTAAGGGGACTTCTCTGGTAGTCCAGTCGTTAAGACTCTACGCTTCCAATGCAGGGGGCCCGGCTTCAATCCCTGGTTGGGGAACTAAGACCTCACATGCCGCAACTAAGCGCGCATACCGGAACTACTAAACCCACGCGCTCTAGAGCCCGCAACTAGAGAAGCCCGTGCACTGCAAGGAAGACCCGGCGCGCTGCCACGAAGACCCAGTGCAGCCTAGATAGATTAGATAGATAGATAGATAGACAGATAGACAGACAGATAGATAAAAAGAAATTAAAACAAGGGTGAAATATTCCAAGTTTGAAGCTTTTTCCACATAACTTTTTCTAGTCCTTTTATTTATTTTCATTTTAGTCAGATTCATTTGCAATTTATTCAGTACTAAAGCAATTTACTTCTTTAAAAATCTGCTTTAAAAGACTTGCAGTAGGACCTCCCTGGTGGCTCAGTGATTAAGAATCCCCCTGCCAATGCAGGGGACACGGGTTTGATCCCTGGTCCGGGAAGGTCCCACATGCTGCGGAGCAACTAAGCCCGTGCGCCTAGAGCCCCGAGCTCTGCAACAAGAGAAGCCACCGCAATGAGAAGCCTGCACACCGCAACCCCGCTCGCCGCAGGTAGAGAAAGCCCGCCGCAACAATGAAGACCCAACGCAGCCAAAACTAAATTAAGAAAAAAAAAAGACTTGCATTAGCTAGTAAGACTTAGTTCAAGCATATTTATAGCTTCAATAGTTTAAGACAAAACATAAGAACATAAACTTATATAGCAATATGCCAACCTACTGCAAAACCCCAATCTATAGCTGCATATTATCTTTAGTTAATAAATATATAGCATGAAATGTTAACCATTCCAAATATTCATTTTGATGACTAACACTTGTATTCAGAGGCAAGGTCTTTATTTACTCATAATTTATTAAATAAGTTTTCTTTTATGGTGATCATAGTTGATAGACTGTAGGAACCCAAA
Source organism: Stenella coeruleoalba (assembly GCF_951394435.1). Lineage (NCBI taxonomy): Eukaryota > Metazoa > Chordata > Mammalia > Artiodactyla > Delphinidae > Stenella > Stenella coeruleoalba. The sequence continues at coordinate 69,866,879 of NC_137154.1, forward strand.
GCAACAAAGACGACTTCGGAAGACAGGTGCTTACAGAGCATCTGCAGGACTCATTTCTATGATCAGTCCAGCTCCTCCAGGACCACTTCTCTCTCGAAGTACCCCTGGGTCCTGTGCTCAAACACGTCAGAAAACTCACTCGATTCCAAATTCTAAAACAAAATTATATTATTTAAAACACATTTTTAAAAAGCAGACTGGCAATTTTGGAAGTGTCTCATTTTCAATTAAGCACCTACTATACTTTTATTTTCAGAGCTTACAAAACAAAACAGAAAAACATATCTCCAGTGACACTCTACTTACACCATTATGATTACGCTCCTCTCCTGTTTCCCTTTCTATGCCCCATGGGAAGCTAATGCTTGTTAAATGAATGGGCAAAAAGGGTCACACCCAATAGTTCTGGTTTAGCACACGAACTCTGGATGTGCAGAAATGTTTAAGTTGCATGCATGGGCTACTCTGGAGCATGAGGCGACCCCGTATTTCCTGCTTAAACACAAATTTTTTTTTTAAGGAATGGGCTTGTTTTGAAAAGATAGGGGGTCCACGTTTAAAGCTAGTGTAAATAAGCAGAAACACGTGGTTTAAGGAAAATGGCCAGGATCTTTTGGGAGGAGCGGCTGCCACCGCGGAACGACCCCTCCCACGTCCGGATTCCTGGTTCGGTGGGGATTCTAAGCCTCAGCAGCCCCGCACCACCGAACCCTCAGAAACCAGAACGCGGAAACCTCCCAGGCTCCTCCCGAGCCTACCCGGCCCAGAGTCAATCCTCTCTGGGCTTCCGCTCGCGATCCTGCAGATACAGAAAGCGACTCCTAAACTACCCCACATCTGGACTCTCCAAAGCCCCACCCTGGAACCCGAGGCTGTCTTTTACCCGGTAAGAAGGAGGGAGATTCTTGAGAAGAAAAGCAACAGCACCGCCTGAGAAGCAGCTTGGCCATAAACCTGAATTAAGCGGGAGAGAAAAAGCACCTCCTTCTCTCGCGATACCTCATAAATGACGTAGGCGCTTCAACTCCTCTCACTGGCTGCCGACTGCCGTAAGGTAGCAGGAAAAGTTGCAGCGAGGACCCGCCCTCATACAGGAGCCAATCCTGAGTAGCCCGGGGGACGAACCCCGGAAGCGAGCTTTCCGGCGGCGATTTTCCCCTCTCTAAGGTGGGTAGGTCTTTCTCGTCCGGGGCCACGCTTCCTGGTCGCCTGGCGCCACCTAAGAACTCCCGGGCCCAAAGGGGCGGGTCCCCTGTCGACCCCTGACGAGCCCTGCAAATCGGGCCGTGTCGTGGGTCCTAAGTAGGGCTGGAGCGGCTTCTTCGCTCGTAGAAGTTCGGAAGGCCGCAGACGCGACTCCTGGGCCTGTGAAGTGACCAGCCTGTGCTGGAGGGCCGGGACTGGTGGTCTTCTCCCTCACCTCCACTCCCCAGAGATTGAGCATTCGGACTCCAGTTTACAAGACTTTCCCTGCGTCCCCTTATTGTCTGCCTGGATCTCGCGTTCAGCACATCTGCATTGCTTTGTGCTGACAGCAGTAAAATAGAGTACATTAAAAAACAATGTGAAACTTTTGAATTAGAAAATTTGGGCTTTTAGTTCTATTGAAAGTTGTATTAATCTATCAGAACCTCAGCGCCTTCACTTGTAAAATGGGGTTTACGGCCCCACCTGTCACTGAATTGTTAAGAGTTAACATAGTTTAGATCTCTTATGGAATGTGATCTTTAAAAAACATACCCTAGTTCTTCTTGGTGGAGTATCATCAAGTAGGTATCTTGATCGGCTTTTTAAGCCCTGAATCAGGGAGATGCACCTGGGGTTGACTTTTTAAATTAAATCCATTAAGAAATTTTTATATGTAATTTATTGTACCTGGAACAGTAAATTTAAATTATAAAAAGTTTTTATGAAAAGGAAAGGGGGGTATAAGATCTGTGCTATAATGTTACTGTGGTTGATACAAATGACAAGTGAACTATACAGTAAGGTATTTAATAAAGTGTTTAATGAGTAGATTTGTGATCACTTTTGTATTGCAAGGTTCAGAGAATAGTTTGAGGAAAGTGAAAATATTAGAACATACAGCCTTTCTGATAGGGTCTCTCGATTGACTCTGTAAAGTTGGACAGTCTTTGGAAATCCTTTAGTACAGTCCTTTCATTGTGCAACAAAGTAACAGGTCCAGAGAAGGTACTGGTCATGCGTGATAAATTTAAACTTGACTTTAATGCACTTGGCAGTAGTAATAAAATCTACTGATGCATTAGGATTGTATCAATTAAAGCTCGTGAAAATTAGGTAGAAAGAAATCAGTATCTTAGGGGTACACGACTAACTCTCAAATTTCTCGGAATCCATTCCAAGCAAAATCAAGTGATAGGGCTTTAATTCTGTTTAATTCTACAAATATTTCTTAATGTTTGCTTTATATAAGTGGGACATAAATGTAAGTTAAATATAGTCCCTATCCTTAAGCTTACAGTCTTTTAAGAGACTAAAACAAGAACAAAATTAGTGGTGAAATAAAACAGTATGTAGCACAAAAAAAAAGTAGAAACTAGAGAGAGATGTAATTTGGAGGCTCAAGAAAGACTTAATGAAGGAGGCAACATCTGAGAAGAGTCATGAAAGACTGATAAGATTTCGACAAATATAGTTGGGAAGCTGAGAAATATTTTTTAAATATCTATTATTCTCATTTTGTTTAATTGGTTAAAGTTTAATCTGCTGCATAACTCTTTAAGCTGATATTGGTTTATAAATTGTTATGGCAGCCTAGCAGAATAAATATCATTTCCTTCAGGAAGCCTTCTCTACTCCCTGAGGACTGGGTTAATTATGACCTTCCTGTATATTCATCATATCTAGATATGGTCTTATTATAGCACTTAAACACTGTCTTTGCCAATCTCCCTGACGAGACAGGAAGCTTCTTGAGGTTAAGACGTGGATCTTGTTCATTATTGAATCCCAGTACCCAGAGACTGGCACATACCAGGCATTCTATTCATCTTTGTTGAATGAAGGAGTAAATGACAGCCAAAGTTCGGTTTCAAAACAAGAACCCAACTAAGAACTATAGTTATCTGTCAATGAATAGGACTACTTTTTAAAGCAGTGAATTTTCCTAAGCCTGAAATTATTAAAGTAGAAGTAGGTTGATTATTACAGATGTCATGATGGTATTGATGAGAGATTGGGACACATGTCCTTTGGGGGCTATTCCATCTCTAAGAATCTCTGATTCTTGGAAGTAGATTTTTTAGGAACTAAAAATTTTTGCTCCTGCTTTATAACTTCTGTGTGTCTAGTCTATAAAAATCGTGAATGTGGTTATCTTTATTAGTTATAATTTAAAAGCTTCAAGCATTAATCACTGTTAGCATAATACAATGTAGTATGTGAACCAATAGATTCAAAATAGTGTTATAACCACTGACTTAGTAGAAAAACAATATTAAAAATAAAGATAACTGAAATCTATCAGTTCCAATATTTAATGAATGTGAAGGGTATTAATAAACACCAAAAAAGTTTAGACAGGGTTTATTTGTGTATATTTGCAAGACTTATCTATGCTATTGATAAAGCCTCAATAACCATTTTGCTCCTAATTTTTGTGTTTGTGTTTCAGATCTTGATGAATAAAATAAAGCAGACATAATTCATCTCTGGAAAGATTATTTATACTCTGGCATTTGAAATGCTTTGTATTTAGAATAGTAGTAAAAATGGAAAAAGAGAAAGTAAATGATGATGGAAAACCAGACCCAGAGAACTCCTTGGACTTTTCTGAACACTTTAACCAACTTGAATTATTAGAAACACACGGACACCTTATTCCCACTGGCACCCAAAGTCTCTGGGTAGGGAATTCTGATGAAGATGAAGAGCAAGATGAAAAAACTGAAGAGTGGTATCAATTGCAAGAAAAAAAAATGGAAAAAGATCCAAGCAAATTGCTTCTTTGGGCTGCTGAAAAAAATCGGGTAAAAATAAAAAGAACAGTTAAAGAGGAAACCTTAATTTAGTAGGAAACGTATTAGATTGGAAGCCAGAAGACCTGTACTGAATCTTGCTTTAGTCTGTAACTTTGGGCAAAGCCTACTGTTTCTGAACCTCTATTTTCTTATCTGTAAAAATGGCCACCATAATACCTGCCTCTTTCATACGGGGTTTTATACAGAGGCAATGTATGTGAAAACACATAGTAAGCTACAAAGTGTCACATGGGTATTTTGGGGAGCTTTAAGAATAATTATAAAGAGAGCAAGCAATCATCTGTATCTTTAAATCATTTATATTAAGTCATTAGGGTCATCCTAAAGACAAGTATTTAGTAAAGAGAGGATGGGAATTAACATTTATTAAATACCAACTATACCATGTGCCTTACTACGTTATTGATTTAATCCTCATATATCCCTATAAGATACGTCATATTCTTCCCTTTTACAGATTAAGAAGTTGAGATTCAGGAACATTAATTTGCCCAGAATCGTCCAAGTAGGATGACCCTGCTTAACAGCCAAAGTCTGTTCTTCCCACTTAGCCGTTTGTATCTTGTTTTACTAAGTTCCCCCATGTCTGTGTTAATAAACTAATAAATGGTCTTATATTTTTGGATAACTTTTTAAGCCAAGAGCAGACTGCATCCCACCAGAGGTCCTCAGACCAAACTGAAAATCACTTCCTGAAAACATGTATCTGAGGTTGTTTTAGTTAGAAGGAATTGCGCTCCTTAATCTCGACTTCCTTGTTACCATTGTATTCTACTGTTAAAAGAAGTTTTTTTTTTAATTGGAGTGTAGTTGATTTACAACGTTGTGTTGGTTTCAGATGTACAGCAGAGTGATTCAGTTACACATATATTCTTTTTTAGATTCTTTTCTCATTTAGGTTATCACAGAATATTGAGTAGAGTTCCCTGTGCTATACAGTAGGTATTTTTTAAAGTTTTATACAGTATGTATATTGGTGTGGTAATCCTACTACAGAAAGATCAGTCTGTTCCATTACTATGTTTTCTTCGCAGATGAAATATAAAATAATAATACAATTCTAGCCTGTATTATTCATCTAGGACTATAGCTTTTATACAATAAGCCTTCATTGGACCAGGAATAAATGTATGGTTTGGTATTCAGAGAATCATGCTCTTAGAATCAACAGTTTATAGTTAACACTGACTTGTTCATTGTTAAATCAGTTCCCCACCCCCCCCAAAAAAATCGTATTTTTTATTTTACAGTCATCTGCTAACAAAGAAGTTTTTATTTAACTTAATTAAATCGAACACTAGATGGTTTAATTTTCTTTGCTTATTGTTTCATTTCGAGTTGGGATTGTAAAAGATCTATTTTCTTCTCAGCTGACCACAGTGCGAAGACTGCTTTCAGAAAAGGCCACCCACGTGAACACTCGAGATGAAGATGGGTACACCCCGCTCCATCGAGCAGCCTACAGCGGACACTTAGACGTGGTCCGGGAGTTGATTGCACACAGGGCAGATGTTCACGCGGTGACTGTGGATGGCTGGACACCCCTGCACAGTGCCTGTAAGTGGAATAACACCAGAGTGGCTTCTTTCTTACTGCAGCATGATGCAGATATCAACGCCCAGACAAAAGGCCTCTTGACCCCCTTACATCTAGCTGCTGGGAACAGAGACAGCAAAGATACCCTTGAACTCCTCCTGATGAACCGCTACATCAAAGCAGGTCTGAAGAACAACCTGGAGGAAACTGCATTTGACATCGCCAGGAGGACAAGCATGTATCACTACCTCTTTGAAATTGTGGAAGGCTGCACAAATTCTTCACCTCAGTCTTAATGGTTCTAATAATTTTCTTAAGTTTCTAAGTCCCAGTGCCTCCTTTGTGTGAGATGTGAAATGTCCCCATCATACAAAGTTGACATCAAAAGTCTTAGGACAGTAATTCAGTGGTAATATCACGATAATATCCTTCCAAGTGAATTGCCTGACCTTGATGTCAAAATGTATTTGGAAGTTGATTGGATATATCTTTAATGATTTCCGTGGTGTTTGTGATTTTTATCAAATCATTTTAACTTACCTATACTGAAAAACTTGTCACAAGCTGTACAGAAAACTAATGATATTTTTGGTGCTGATCCAAGAGAAATGTATTTTTAAATATTCCCCCATCCTAGATCTTTGTGCAGTATTTAGTATATTAATGTGTATTTTTATAAGGTCAGGTAACTCAGAATTTCATTTAAAACTCTTAATATACTGGTGCAGTTCAGCTGTCTTCTCTGCATCACCATAGCCATTTGCTTTCATTGTAAACCGTAAGAATGAACATATTAGTGTCTTGAATCTCCGTAAATTAAAAAAAAATCAAGACACCTAGATCTTTGTTTTCTAGAACCTAGGCCATTTTCAGGAAGTAGCTAGGTGTTTAATCCACGAATTTTATATACTGCCCCCTCCCACAATCCACACAATCCTGTGGACCATCCTACCTCACCCTGGTCAACCTGCATATTCCTTATGCTGCTGGTGAGTCAGCATGACCCTTCAGACATGCGCACAACTATACCTTGGTTCAAATCATAACGTATCTATCTGCTCTCCAGCTAGTTTTACCTCCCTGGTCCTACTGAGCTGGGCACTGCTTATCTAGACTCTCAAGTTCACAGGAGGTGTTCTTTTCCAGGGTCCTCATTTTATACAAGCCACACAAAGACAAAGTGACAGGGAAAAGGAATTCTAAGAATGAGGGGATGATGATTATATTGGGGTGAGAACCGCAAAGTGGCTCAGGCCTTTTTTAAAAGCCACATTGTGGATAGTGACAAAAGCATAAATATAAATATTCCAAAAAAAAATAAAAGTTTTGAACAACCAAAAAAAAAGCATGAATTCTTTTTTTACCTGTGTATCTTCCTTGGATCCATAACATGTTTATTCATTCCAGCTAAGAGATGGAAGCAACCCAAAAGCCCACTGACAGATGAATGAATAGAGAAAATGTAGTATATACAGAAAATTGAATATTATTAAGCCTTAAAAAGGAAGGAAATCCTACCACATGCTACAACAGGAATTAACCTTGAGAACATTATGCTAAATAAAATAAGCCAATCACAAAAAGACAAATTATGTATGAGTCCACTCATATGAGACATCTAAAATATTTAAATTCATAGGGACTTCCCTGGTGGCGCAGTGGTTTAAGAATCCGCCTGCCAATGCAGGGGACACGGGTTCAAGCCCTGGTCCGGGGAAGATCCCACATACCATGGAGCAACTAAGCCCGTGCACCACAACTACTGAGCCTGCACTCTAGAGCCTGTGAGCCACAACTACTGAGCCCGTGTGCCACAACTACTGAAGCCCACGCGCCTAGAGCCCATGCTCCACAACAAGAGAAGCCACTGCAACGGGAAGCCCGTGCACTGCAACGAAGAGTAGCCCCCGCTCGCCACAACTACAGAAAGCTCGTGTGCAGCAGTGAAGACCCAACACAGCCAAAAATAAATAAATTTATTAAAAAATAATAATAAAAATAAATAAATATTCAAATTCATAGAAACAGAAAGTAGAATGGTTGTTGCCAGGGTCTGGGGGAAGGGAGAAATAGGGAGCTGGTGTTCCATGGGTATAGAGTTTCTGTTTTGCAAGATGAAAAGTTCTAGAGATCCATTACACAGCAATGTAAATATACTCAACACTTTAAAATGGTTAAGATGGTTTAAAAAAACTATTAGTCATATAGAAAAGATAATTGCAAATGTTTGTGATTGTCAAAGTACGTTAAATGGTCTCATTAATTTTACAAGTAAATATTATGATACAGATTTGGAAAATTATCTTTAAAAGATAATTGACTGTTTAAAGAAAAATATTAACAATTTTTACAGAGTTTATAACATATCTAAAAGTAAAATATATGTCAACAGTTATATAATGGCTGGAAGGAGAGAAATGGAATTTCTTTTTTTGGCTGCATTGAGTCTTTGTTGCTGCGTGAGGGCTTTCTCTAGTTGCGGTGAGTGGGGACTGCTCTTCATTGCAGTGCATAGGCTTCTCACTGCAGTGGCTTCTCTTGTTGCGGAGCACGGGCTCTAGGCATGCAGGCTTCAGTAGTTGTGGTGTGCAGGCTCAGTAGTTGTGGCACATGGGCTTAGTTGCTCCACGGCACATGGGATCTTCTGGGACCAGGGATCGTACCCGTGTCCCCTGCATTGGCAGGCAGATTCTTAACCACTGTGCCACCAGGGAAGTCCTTGGAATGCTCTTAAAATATGCCTAAAGCGGTATAATATCTCTTGAAGGTAGCCCATGAAAAGTTAAAGTTGTATACCATAAACACTAATGCAACCACTAAAATAACAAAGCAAAGAGTTACAGCTAAACTTCATGATAAAAACTCTCAACAGACTAGGAATAGAAAGGAAGTTCCTCAGCCTGATAAAGGACATCTAAAAAAACCCCAAAACTTAACATCATACTTAGTGGTGAAAGACTGAGTGCTTTCACTCTAAGGTTAAGAATAAGACAAGGATCCATCAACAGAGGAATGGATAAAGGAGCTGTGGTACATATATACAATGGGATATTACTCAGCCATGAAAAGGAATGAAATTGGGTCATTTGTAGAGAGGTGGATGGACCTAGAGAGTGTCATACAGAGTGAAGTAAGTCAGAAAGAGAAAAGCAAATATTGTATAATAACACATATACGTGGAATCTAGAAAAATGGTGTAGATGATCTTATTTGCGAAGCAGAAATAGAAATACAGACATAGAGGACAAATGTATGGATACCAAGGGGGAAAGCGGTGGAGTGGGAGGAATTGGGAGACTGGGATTGACACATATACTGTGTATTGATACTATGTACAAAATAGACAACTGATGGGAACGTACTGTATAGCACAGGGGACTCTACCTAATTCTCTGTGGTAACCTAAATGGGAGGGAAGTCCAAAAGGGAGGGGATATCTCTATGTGTATGGCTGATTTATTTTGTTGTGCAGTGGAGGCTAACACAACATTGTAAAGCAACAATACTCCAATAAAAATTAATTTTAAAAAAATGGATGTTCTCTTTCAAAGTTTCAAATGCTCCCCTAGTAAATAAAACAGGTCACATTTTCAAAAAAAAATAATAAGAAGACAAGGATGTCTGCTCTCACCACTTCTATTAAACATTTTACTGCAGATTCTAGTCAGGGCAATTAGGCAAGAAAAGAAAAGAAAAGACATCCAGATTGGAAAAGAACTAAAAGTATCTCTATATGCAGGTGATATGATCTTGTATATGAGAAATCATAAGGAATCCACTGGGAAAAAACTATAAGAACTAATAAATGAGTTCAGCAATGCTCCAGGATACCAGATCAATATACAAAAATCAACTTTAGTTTTATATAGTATCAATGAGCAAACTGAAAATTAAATTAAGAAAACAATTTCATTTATAATAGCATTGACAAGAAAAAACGTACTTTGGAATAAACTTAACAAAAGAAGTACAAAACTTTTGCTCTGCGAACTATAAAAGATTGTTGAAAGAAACTAAAGAAGCACAAAATAAACAGAATGACATCCCATTTTCATGGATCAAAACACTTATTATTGTTAAGATGGCACTACCCCCCACATTGATCTATAGATTCAATGCAATTCTATCAAAATTCCAGCTAGCTGCTTCACAAAAATTGACAAGCTGATCCTAAAATTCATATGGAAATGCAAAGAAGCCAGAAGCGCCAAACAATCTCGAAAAAAAAAAAAAACAAAGTTGGAGAACTCACACTTTTTTATTTCAAAACTTACTAGAAAGCTTGTGGTACTGGCATAAGGATAAACATATATATCAATGGAACAGAATTTTGAATCCAGAAATAAACCCTCACATTTATGGAGCACTGAATACTTTTGACAATAGTGTCAAGAAAATTCAATGGAGGAAAAAATAGCCTTTTTCAATAAATGGTTCTGGGAAAACTGGGTATCCACGTGCAAAAGAATGAAGTTGGACTCCTACATCACACTATAATGTTAATACAAAAATTAAAATGATCAAATACTTAAATGTAAGAGTTAAAACTATAAAACTTTTAGAAGAAAACAAATGGAAAAAATCTTCATGATATTAGATTTGGCAATGATTTCTTGGATATGTCACAAAAAACACCTCATTAAAGGAAAAATATAGATAAATGGGACTACATCAAAATTAAAACTTTTTTAAAATCAAAGGACACTATCAACAAAGTGAAAAGGCAACTCATTAAATGGGAGCAAATATTTATAAATCATATATCTGATAAGGGATTAATATCCAGAATATACAAAGAACTCTTAAAACTCAACAAAAAACCCAATTCAAAAATGGATAAAATACTTGAATAAACATTTCTCCAAAGAAGATATACAAACAACCCGTAAACACATGAAAAGATACTCAAATCACTAGTCAGTAGGAAAATGCAAAGCAAAATCACGAAGAGATACCACTTCACATTCATTAGGATAGCTAGCTGTTATATTTTTAAAAAGGAAAGTAACAAGTGTTGACAAGGATATAGAGAAATTGGAACCTTTGTGCATTGCTGGTGGGAATGTAAAGTGGTGCAGCCACTTGAAAAAGTTTAATGGTTCCCCACAAAATTAAACACAGAACTACCATATGATCCAGTAATTCCATTTCTAGGTATATACTCAAAAGAACTGAAAGCAGGAACTCAAAACTGATACTTGTACACCAGTGTTCATTGCAGCATTACTTGCAACTACCTAAAGGTGGAAACAACCCAAACGTCCATCAACAGATGAACAGATATACACAATGCTGTATGTACATACAATGGAATATTATTCAATCTTAAAAAAGGAATGCAATTCTGATTCATGCTACAACATGGATAAACTTTAAAAACATTATGCTAAATGAAATAACCCAGACACAAAAGGAAAAGATTGTATGATTCCACTTATATTAAGTACTAAAGTAGTCAAATTCACAGAGACAGAAGATAGAACAGAGGTTACCAGAGGGCAGAGAGAGGGGGAAATTGAGAATTATTGTTTAATGGGTACAATTTCTGTTTGGAATAATGAAAAAATTCTGGAAATGGATAGTGGTGATGGCTGTACAACACTATGAATGTACTTAATGTCACTGAATTGTATACTTAAAAATGGTTAAAAGAGTAAATTTTATGTACATTTTATCACAATAAAAATAAAGCAGTTATACCTCCAGATCCCCCATTCTTAGCAGCTAGATGGATGACCCCCCCCCCCCTCCACTCCAGCAGAAGATTGGAGGTAATTCACTGAAGGAAGTCAAACAGGCTCTCTGGATGGAAGGTACAAAGCACAGTTGAAGGCAGAACCACCATACTGAAACAGGAATTTCATGAATACTTACATTCTACATATTAAGCCTTCAGTTCTCCTCTCCCCCTCACTTCCCAGGGTGCTGGTACCAGACTGATTCCCTCCAGCAGGGAGACCGGAGGAGTCACTCCATGGAGAATCAGAGCAGTTCACGAGATAAGACCTTAAAATACCAACATGAGGGCTTCCCCAACTGAACAGCCGAGACAGATCACCCATCAGTGAAACCCCCAGTTGATAAGCCCACCTGTGTGCACAGAGTCATATGTCCACTACGAGATAGGGCAAGACAGTCAAAGATCACCTGAAGGTAGAGGAAAGCTACTAAGAGAACAAAACAAACCAGAACTGGTAACTTGGGGGAAGCAACAATTATACAAGAAGAAAGTAACATTGGAAATGAAGTGTATCATTAATATCCTTAGACAGATAAGATATTGCATCCATGGTATAAGGCCAAAGTGTTATACAAAAAAAGAGACTGCAAAAACAAAACAAAAGCAACCTCTTGCTCCAAATAAAGCCCTAGATTTTCCCATTTGCTATTCAAATTAAACTTTTCTGAGTTTGATTTTCTCATGTGTAAAATTAGTTTTTATATGGATTCAAATAGATTGTGAATACAAAAGTGCTTAGACACTACAGGAGTTGTTTATTAATAATAACAACAGCAACAACTTACAATCCAAAAGTTGGGAATCCTCAACATTGATTTATTCGATCATGTGAGTGTAGCAGGGAGCGGGACACGACAAGCGAAGCACTGCGTGAAACCAGAGACCTTTCCTTGAACTCACTGTCCAGTCCCTCCTCCCGCCCCTACTTGTTCCAGGTGGTGATTTATTCTTTAGCCTTTGGGGCCAAACTTTTCGGAATTCGGATTCCGGCTGTGGCACTTCTAGTTGTGTAACCTCGGACAATATCCTCTGCTTTTCTTAATCTCAGTTTCCCTACCAAGGAATAGTAAACCCCCTCTTGCGAAACTGGTGTCACAAACAAACGAGAGATAAATGGAAAGAAAGTCCTTTGCTTTGGTCAGTAAGTAATTGCAGCTCCCCAACTCCAGCGCCTTCCTGGGCGCGCGGGTCACCTGCACAAGCCGGCTGGGGGCGGCTGGGGGCGGCTGGGGGCGGCTGGGGGCGGGGAGGATCCACAGTCACCATGGCAACCGGAGACGCCTCGCGTTCTCCAGCAGCCTGCGGCGGAGCAGAGAAGGCCAGGCGGCCGCGCGCCGCGAAGAAGACCCCCGCGGCATGAGGGGGGAGGAGGCGGTGACCGCGGTGGCGATGCCCGAGGCGGGCCGCGACGGCGAGCAGCCTCTGCCGCCCGCAGGCCTGGGATGCGGGGCGCGCGGGGAGACCGGAGGCCGCGGCCCCCAGGAGTCCCGGAAGCAGTGTGGGTTCTCTTTCAGCCTCGGACCCCGCGGGAGGTACGTGGGCGAGGAGAAGCGGTGAAAGGTGAACTGGGGCAAACCGCACTAAGACTAGCTGAAGCCGCAAAGGTTTTGGAGGGAGGGGGCGGAGCTGCTGTTTTAGCAAAGGCAGGTGTGATGGTTTTGTGGCCGAAGGCATCTGGTCCATTTCCCCAAGCCCTCCTTCATAAAAGGCTACCTGAGTCCAGGTATCCTCCAACTTAATTGGTAGTGGCATTGGCCTGGAAGGTATTGAAAAAAATTGTGTGTGTGTATATATACATACATATGATATTAAAAATATTAAATTATAAAATATATCTTAATTATAAAAATGTGTAAAATATAATATATATTTAAGTTTTAAATATATTTAAAAATATGTTTAAATTATAAAATGTAAAATGTAATATATAAATTTAAATTTTACACATAATAAAACTATGAAGTTTATATTTTAAATACATAAATTATATACACACACGGAAATATGCAGATCATTTTTGTCAGTTCCTTCATTTTACAGACCAGGAAACTGAGGTCTACACTAGAGGAAAGGAAGTGACTTGCCTACCGTCACTCAGTGCTGGAGAAATCCTTCAGACATTTAAACCCCCATCTCTTGGATTATCAGTTCATAAATTATGATTACCTGATCCTTTTAGAATCTCACAGTTATGGACCACGTTTTAACACACTGCTGTTGTCTCCTCCCTGCCCTGCCAAACACACAAACAACATTCAAATAAGTAAAAGCAGTTCTGGTTCACAGTCACAGCCAACATGGTTGAGTCCACGCTAGGTCCAAGTGCTCTTCCATAAATTTACAGATATTTCACAGCCCTTTGTGCCCCACATGTCTTCAGTAGGTGGTAAGGAATGATGAAGATGAAAATAATAGGCCAAAGAGGAAGGCAAGCATTCCCAGCCCTTTTGCAGCACCTCCCTGATTGCCTCTCTAGAGCACCGTGGCTCCCTCTGTGCCAGGACAACAGAGGAGCGAGGGTTGTTCTGAAGCCGCTCAGCTTCCGCTCCTCGAGCGACCACGCACCCTCCTCCTGGGAGACGGAGACCCCCCGAGGAGCCACAGAACTGTTGCCACCTGGTAAAAGGACCTCTTCCCTCAGCATCAGCCACAATGTGCCTGATTATGATACCTCATTCCTGTTATTGTCAACAGCACGCAGAGACCTTATCTAGAGCAGCTAAATTCACTGTATATAAGTATTCAGTATACTTAAGTAATTCCTTCCTCCGACTTAAAATTCTATCTGGGAATTTTCCTGTTAAAGGAGCTATAATTTAAAGGTTCTGTATTCCCTGTGACTGTAGGAGTAAAAGGTGGACTTAACCATTCACTCACCAATTTGACAGCTGTGGAGTCCTTTTTGCATGTCAGGCATTGGGCTGGTTGCTGGGAAATGAGTAATGAATTAAGGCTGGTGTCCAGACTTTCAGGAGCTCACAAAGTCAGGGTGGGGGGCATATAAAGAGTTCCTGCCTCAGCCTTCCTGAGTTCCTGGCCTCAGCTGAAATAGAGACAGAATATTTACACCTGCACAAAGTATCCATTCAATTTTCAATTTTTTTTTTTGAAAGGTCTTCAATCTCTAGTTTTTGGAAAGGTCCCCAGTCTCTGTACAGCTTCTACCCCCTAATCACACATCTGCTCCCAAATATACACAGATAAAATGTGGTGTTTTCCCACCGAAACATTTTTGAATTATATAGTGGTGGCTATTTGAGCACCCACCAAATCTTTCATAGACTCCGTGTTACCTTTCTTTTTTTCTTTTTTCAGTGTTACCTTTAAAATAATTTGTAGTGCTTTCACCACACTGGCTGAACTATCCCAGTATTCTCCATTTTATTAAATCACTGAATCCAGTACAATCAGATTAGTGTATGTGGTGGGACTATAACCTCCCTTGATCTGAAAATTATACTTCTATTAGGTGGATCTAAAATTACATGAGCTGTTTAGACAGACACATTATATTATTAACACACATAACAAACGCAGTCTATGACATCCTTAGTTTCTCTTTCCCCCCCTGTCCAACTGAAAACATTTGACCCAGGCCTTTTCTGTCCTATGCTTATGCAATTCCTTTGTTTGGTCCTAAATACAGGTCGTTATATGTATCCCCAACAATACCGTCCTATGAATTTCAGCACTTCATTCTAGGCGTAGAAGGCCCTTTGAGTCCTGAGTTTGCCATTCAGCACATAAACCATTCACCAGGTTTGTGCCATTCTCACATTTGGTGAGTTTGCTGAAAGTTCCTATATTCAAATTAACAAATTAAATGGTGATCCCAACAGTTCCAAGTAGAGTCTCTAGAAGCCCCTGATCTGTCAGTCAGCATCTTTGGCATGGGCACTCTCTGCTAAAGAGAAATACACTTTATCAAATGCCTTGCTGAAATGCACGTACTACGCTGTGGCTACAGCGTCTCCCTAATCTGTCTAGTTCAGTAACTTGATTTGAGAGAGTTAGGTAGGCATGCTTTTAATTTTTATGATTTCTGGAAGTTACTTTTTCGTTTATAAAATAGGAATAATTATACCTGCCCATAGGTTGATTGTCAGGAAGAGAGATAATATATGTAAGATGCCTAGGGCATGGTAGCATTCGATAAATTGTAGCAATTGTTATTAGCCAGCTTGTTTGCTTTCTTTCTTTCTTTCTGTCTTTCTTGGAGCAGGGAATATTTGCCTATACTAGCTCTTTACTACTGTCTCATTTTTCGTAGTTCCTCAAAACCTTTGGTGATTTCCTCTGTAAATTCTCATAACAGAAGGGCTGAAATTTGTCAAGAGACTTGAACTTAGAGCGAGTGATCTCTTCCTCTCTTCTGAACTATTACAGCCTTTTCTTCTTTCTTAGCCACATTTCTTAAACCCTTTTTCTGCCTGAAGATCATGATTTAACCAAAAAAGTGTAAACCAAAGTTAAGCTAGAGTAATTCTGACCCTCATTCATCTCTTATTCATATGACTCCTAATTTAGGGGAAACAAGATGCAGGAAGTATCTAACTCTGCCTTGTTCATGTCTGAGGGTGTGTTTGGGTCTCATGACCAGGAATGAACCAGCACCACAGCCATACGCAGCAGGTCTTTTGCCCTATTTGGGTCAGTCTGCACACAAGTCAAATTTATTTACTTGTGTTCCCTATCAGTTAGTCAGGAAAAGATGACACCTGCCATATCTTTGTGTTGGTTAGTTAGGTTTTCCATGGCTCCTTGGATTGGGCTTTTGGGCACTAGGACTAGAAATACTGGTTCCCTGTTGTTCACAAGGCTGCGTGCGCAGACATGCCTATAGAAGAATCTTTCACTAATTGAACAATGCTTAGTTCCACTTGAACACACATTTTTTGAGCATCCATTATTATGTCAAACTCTGTTCTAGGACTCGAATGAACTGAACAGACAACATCCCTGCTCTTACGGTATTTATGGCCTGGTAAGGGAGACATATGGTAAACTAATAGTTACACAAATAATTGTGTATAAAGGAAATGAGGCTGCACACACATTGCAATAAATCAAATGAAAGAAAAGAGGAGAGTACTATGAGAAAAAGTAACCAGGGGCGTTTCAAGATTGTGGAGCCAAGGAAGGTTTCCTTAAAGAACTGACATTTCAGCATAGACCTGAAATTCAGGTAGAAGTTACCCGGGGAAAAAAAATTAGGAGACAGGCAGTTCAGGCAGAGAAAATAGAATGTTCAAAGGCTTCCATGTGGGGATGGACAGAAGGGCCATGTGGCTGGAGCTCAGAGAGCAAGAGAGAGAAGCTGACAGGACAGATTAGAGAGATGGAAGGGCTCAAATGATGCAGCGCTCCCCGGGGTGAGCAGAAGAAATGTAGCTAAAGTACTCAGAACAAATAATCCATCCTCAACTATAGCAGTGTTGTCTTGTGGGGGCAGGTTTAGAGGACAGGAAAAAGTCCTATGTCCATTAGTGGCTCACTACTACAATTCAGGTTTATTCTTTAAAAGATGATGAGGGACTTCCCTGGTGGTGCAGTGGTTGAGAGTCCACCTGCCAATGCAGGGGACACGGGTTCGATCCCTGGTCCGGGAAGATCCCACATACCACGGAGCAACTAAGCCCGTGCGCCACAACTACTGAGCCTGCGCTCTAGAGCCCGTGAGCCACAACTACTGAGCCCGCGTGCCACAACTACTGAAGCCCACACGCCTAGAGCCCGTGCTCCGCAACAAGAGAAGCCACTGCCATGGGAAGCCTGCGCACCACAATGAAGAGTAGCCCTCTCTCACCTGCGCGCAGCAGCAAAGACCCAATGCAGCCAAACATAAATAAATAAATTTTTAAAAAGAGAAAAAAAAAGTCTGGGGTGGGGTCCAAGAATTTGCATTTCTACCAGGTTCCCGGGAGACGTTGAAGATGCTGGTCCAGGGACCCCACTTTGCAAATCACTGACCCAGAAGAATCGAAGTCATTTAAATTGGTCAAAGCAGCCAAGGATTTTATCCCACATACACATGGTATATGAGTTACATGGCCTGGGCGTTGATAGCTTGCACTGATGGTTCATTTGAAAAAAGATGTGCTCTCAAGAATCCCTCATAGATGTTATTTTGAAACTGCTGGAGCCCCTCATTTTCATAGTTCCTTCTCTGATTGCTAGGTGCATATTTCATGCTTTTCAAACCATCAGGTTTTTACTGCAACCCTCTTGGGTACCAGCAGTTGCTTGAAGATATAAAAGAACTGTAAGGCACAACTCCTATACTCAGAGAAGTTGACATTTTCTGAGGAGGACTGTTGTACAACAGTCTGGTGGGACCCCCAATTCACTAAGGATTCCTTAGAGAAGATGCTGCAGGCCCAGAGGTACATCTTTTCAGACTCCATGGTGTATTTTCCCACTTTTTTTTTTTTTCGTATTTCTTCACTCTTCATTTGGTCTTCTTGATCTATTTATTGATCTCAATACCAGTGCCACGTTGTCTTTGTTACTATAGCTTTATAATAAGTCTTTTTTTTTTTTCTTTTTTTAAAAATGTTTTCCCACTTTATGTTTTAAAACCAGCATAGAAACACCTTTTAGGGCTTCTTGTGTCACTCATTCTCACGGAAAGAGAGACCAACAAAACGGCTCATTCTGTTCATCTAGTGCCTTTTTTTTTTTACATCTTTATTAGAGTATAATTGCTTTACAATGGTGTGTTAGTTTCTGCTTTATAACAAAGTGAATCAGTTATACATATACATATGATCATATAGTGTCTTGAAGGAAAGTTTAAAGTCTTAGAGTTTGAACTTTATGGATGGATGCAAAATGACCTACTAAATTACTTCTCTGAACCACAATCTACATATACTACTTCCCTGGTGATTAAAAAAAATATTTAAGTTAATACTATTATATTTTGGGTCACCTTCATTGTTTTCAGAGATTACTTAAAAACTGATTTATACACTAGTTGGATGTTGTATTATCCTTAATGGATACATTTGATTATGAGACTGTCTAAATGATTAGGAAAAATCATTCGGCTTATAAAAATTCATTTTTCTAAGCAGTGTTTTCAAATATTCTTCATATAAAATGGAGAATGCTTGGGGGGCATGGGGGGGGCTGCATTTTTAATAACATCCACCAGAGGTCGCACGGAGGTGCTATTTTAGCCTAGAAAAATCTTTCAGAGCTGAGGATTGATTCTGTAAGGTTAAGTCTTAAAGGGCTCTATTGATGAAAAACAAAAACCTACTCTATTTTTTCTTTTCATTTTCTTCTTCTCTTTCTTTTAATGGCTGGAATCCCCACGTCCTTGGCCAGAATAGGAAACTAGCACCCAAGGAGAG
Source organism: Stenella coeruleoalba (assembly GCF_951394435.1). Taxonomy (NCBI): domain Eukaryota; kingdom Metazoa; phylum Chordata; class Mammalia; order Artiodactyla; family Delphinidae; genus Stenella; species Stenella coeruleoalba. The sequence goes on from NC_137154.1 coordinate 69,885,517, forward strand.
TGCCACACTCTTCCAGCCTAGCCCAGAGGGCTGGCAGCTCGGGTCAGCCACTGGACCTTCTAGAAGGAGGTTTTCAGTGACACAGTCTTTTAAATATCAGAAGAAAGCTATGGCCTCTCTTGCTGGAAAACACACCTTGTCACATACACCCATAATTCTGCATAAAACTCTGAGGGGCTTGTATGACTTATATAGTAGCTATTCCCAGATGTTAGGAGGAAGTATGCTTGACCCATTCATTGTCTTCACTTCTTTACTTATCGTTTGCTCCTTCACCCATCCCAAATAGGCTTTTGCTTCCATGAGTGCAGGGAAATTGTTCTTTTCCGGATTGCAAATGACCTTTTTCTTGAAGGTCAAATGCAGTGATCTTGAAGGTCAAATTCAATCTCCTGGTTTCAATCGTACCGTCTATTGAGGGGCATTTGTTCTGAAGTTAAGCAACTTAAAAGATAGCATGTTTTACTTCCGATGGAGCTAATGATGACAATAATGGAAGTACCCCAGAGCAGTGGACTTAAGTTATTTCTGTCCTTTTTCTTCTCCTTTGGTTGAATGAAATTGGTAAAAGGTCGAAAGTTTCTTCTCTCTGGGTTGAACAATATCAACCAAATGTCAAAAGATCCAGAAGTTAGGTTTTAAGGATGTTTAACAGTGAACATTACATTTATTTTAGAATATTGTTATTTGGGTAGCAAGAAGGGACTCAGGAAAAAGCCGTTCAGTGAGGGACCCTCAGGTGATTGAGCTCTCCCACCTGTTCTTGTGGTCGTGTGTGACAACAGTTAATAAGAGCTGTGAAGACCTTGCAATGGCCAACATGTCCCAGGTGATTGTTACTGTGCGCCCCATACTTGGGTCTGGGGAATGGCATCAGTGACAACAAGAAAAATGGACTGCCAGGCCTCTAAGCCTTCCCTTCTATGGGTTTTTGAGTCCTTCCAGGCTCCTGACGTAGAGCTATATGGGTTCAGTGAGAAGGGGAGGGGTAGGTGGGTGAAGGGAGTCTCTCTAATGATGATGATGATGATGATGATGGAGGTAATCATTAATAATTTTATTTATTTACTTATTATATTGGCCATCATTCACAGTGTGTCTCCTGGACATGAAAGTTCTTACAAATTACCTCTTTCAATCTTTGCAACAACCCCGTGCTCTTACTGAAACTGCAGAATGTGTTTTGGGACTTAGTAGAGCATAGAGCTTGGTAGAGCTTCTGTCTCCGTGCAGAAAGAATTCAGTGAGAGACAGAGTGACAGGCAAGGAAAGAGTTTATTAGTATAGGACACTTGTGAGATTTACAAGTGGGTGGGCAAGAGGGGTGGCACGCCAAGAACTTAGTGGGCTGCAGTTTTATAATCAAAGGAAAAGTGGGGAGGATAGACATCAAGCTTCCATCGTCAGTTCCTCCTCCACATTGGGCAGGAGTTTTCTTGTCCCTACATGGTCAAACAGGGACTATCGTGCAGCAATGGAAATAAGTGAAAAGGCAGTTACATAGACTAAAATATGGTAAATCATCTCAGGTTTCAGTTTAATGTCACCTTTTCCTTGTATTTTTGTCTTTAGTGTGCACAGAGAAGCATGTCCTAGGAATCATTAACTTACTGACCTCACTGGACAGGATGTGGGTCTCATTCCACCACTGTTTTATTGTTTGGGGACACGTCTAATGCTTCTGTTGCATGGTTTTGGAGCTAAGCAAGCCCACTTGGTTTTGTTGTTAAGCAAGCCTGCTTTCTTGCGTGATCATTTAACTTAGAGGGGTCTCCCATACATTTTTTTTTACTTACGATCCCTTCGTGAGATTAACTATTTAATCACCTACTTTGTCCCTGTACTCTGTCCCTGTCATTATTATTCCCATTTTGCAGCTCTGGAAGCTGAGGCTTGGGGGAGGTACAACGACTTGCCTGTTGTCACACAGTGGAATAACTGATACTTGAATGTAGGCTCATCAGAAGCTGATGTCTTTGCTCTTAGCCATTGGGATATACTTTAAAATATAAGATTATGTTTTCTTAGAGGAAAAAAGATTTGAAACTGTACTGGTAGCAAGTAGTATTCTCTTCAGTAACAACAAAGTTGTCACGATCTTCCCCAGGTTTAAGTTCAAACTTGAGGTAGAAGAGGTTTCAGAGGCTTTACACATTCCTGCCCCAAGCACAGGGGCCTGGATCTACAGGGTCTCATCATCCTGAAATGATGAAAGGAAAAAATGCAATTTTCTGATCAGATCTGCTGCCAGGTGTAAATGGAATTTGGGCCACCCATGGAGCCTTCTGGATAAGTAAGAATTTAGCTAACCTCACAATTCATATATTCTTAGTGGTTCCCTGAAGATTTCCCCCTCCTTACAACTTTTTTAAAAAGAAGAGGTAGGTTTATGAGACATGCATTATGGGACTATTGCATTCATTTTGCCATTTATTTTAAAGCTATTTCTACATTTGGAAAATTTTCTATAGAGGACCATGTGGAAATACATTAATGTACTACTTTAATGTTTTCAAATTGCAAGGGCTTTTGTATTTTTCAGGCTAAAACCTGCAGAGTTTATAGTAGTCATGAAAAATTTGATTAATGAAGCTCACTAGTGTTCTCTTATACGTTTCCTTTCCCAATGAATTTCAAGAGTGTACTCTCAGATGCATTCATTTGTGTCTGTATGTGCCTGAATGCATGCACACTTAACGTTGAGTCTGGTTTGTTTATTATGTTTAGTACAAATTTAAGAAATGTGAAATATTTCCCAGCAAGTGTCGATATTTTTGCTATTCATTAATTCATTCAACAAAAATGTTTTTGTACCTACAATATACAAGGAACTTGCTAGACACCAAAGACATGTCAAGATAATTCCCCCAAAAAAGATAATTACTGAGCTTAGAAGTCACCAAACATAAATTTTAATTACTTAAAATTTTCTTCCTCTGACCATGTTTATACAAAGGAAGCATAGACAATATGTTTCTAAACTGGCTTTTCAAGCTCCCATGTTCCTTATTCACAGTCCTGAGACAGCTGGGGAAACAAAAATATTTTTAAAGGGCGACCTTCTGATAGACCAGGTCAGATCCCATTGGCTAAAATTTTCAGCGTAAAGACTTGGTTTTGTAACTTTAAAATTCAGGATAAAGACACACCTAAAAAGGTGTTTGAGTAGAAGAGGTTTGGGGGCATGAGAAGAGGAGAGAGAAGAAGAATCTCTAAGATTCCGAGCTTCAAGAAAGGACTTGATTCCTTTCTCTTAGCGTCTCTCTTATGCCTACTGCCCTTTTCCTTTTCAGGTTAGGCCGCCAACATTGAGGTCTCTCTGGCCCCGTTCTGCACACCCCCCCTTTGTCTTCCTTCCTCCTCCTGGAAAGCATTTGCCCAGAGCTGAGAGAGTTGAATTTCCCTTTAAAGAAGCCTCTGCTTCAAAGGATATTCACACTTCTTTTTGGTCCTCTTTTCCTCCAGTTGAATATATCACTTTCCGTAATGTCTTCATCCAAATATCCTATCAAATCAAAGTCATGCTACTTTTCCCAGCACCCTCTATCCCCAAGTACAGTAAACACTTACGTATAACAACATTTTGCTTTGAGGGTTTTTTTCCCATGCATTTCTAGGCATATGCATTTACATTTCAGGTATTTTCTCTATTAAGCCATAAATGTGATTGCATCTGAAAGAGCCAACTGGATTAGACTAGTACAATTCTATTTAATTTGATGTAGGTTTTCTACAGAGTTCTACCTCTGGATTTTTAACCATTTTCCATTTACCAGACCTTCCCACAATGCGGAACAAAGCTAAATCTATTTTCTTGGTTTCTCACAGGTTGTCACGGGGGGTATTGAATAAGTGTTCGTGGACTCCTACATCTGAGGGTTTGTTACCCTTTTCTATCTCTAGACGGGGCAGGAAAGGAAACTGGCTTGATCAGTAAGGGAAGATTTGGGTTAGATATAAGGAAAAGCTTGAACTTTGTAAGGTCTTGGCAGAAGGAGTCTTGGAGTCTTCCTTGAAGGTCTTTGAAGAAGAGGGAGGAAACGAATCTTGACAGATAGCTCCAGCTGCTCCGTTCAGGAGCCAGGAAGGAGGGGAAAGGACTGACATTCAGCCTGGTGAGTCAGCTCAGTAACTGTGCCTCTGGAAATAGAATCTGAGTCCATGCTTGTACAGGAAAATCATCGTCCCTGTAAAAAAAAAAAAAAGCTACTATTTATTGAGTACAAAGCATTTCATTTCATCCAAATGCTATAATAATCCTTCAAGGTAGATATTATTGTCATCCCCATGAGGGAACTGAGACATCGTGGATTAAATAACTTGCCCAAAGTCATAGAATTGGTAGGTGGTAGAGCAGAGACTGAAACCCAGATCTCCTCTGAACTCAAAGGCTGTGCCCCTACCCATTGCATGGTACAGACTCCTTTAGGGAGGGATCATGTCAGTGTGTATGCCAGTGGGCAGACTTGGATCTGTGGAGAATATTGGGCATTGACATTTGCAGCTTCAGAAATGGGAAAAACAACTTATGGCATTTACCTGAATTCACTTCTTTGTTTGACTTGGGTCACAGTTTTCTACACAGTAGATTTTCACTAAATGCTTGTTAACTGATTCCCAGAATCTAAACATGTGATTTTAGGATATGGAGAAAAGCCCAGTGCAAATCATTACTAAACCAATACTTATTGATGGTATCAGGACTTAGGACTATAATTTGCCTCGTACAGTGCATAGACATCACGTTACAAATATTTTGTTATGCTGTTTTCCAGTGAGTTTACTGTTTCTTTCAAGGAGGAGATTAAACAACCTCTAGTTTAGAAGATTATTGGATCTATTGGATGAATTACTCTGGTAACTTTGGGCTATGTTATCTTTGGAAATATTTGTGCTTCTAGGAGTTAAAGCAGAATCAGATAAGATTGCCTGATGAAGTCCATATATTAATGATTATTTATTCCTGATTTCTCTGCATCTTGCTATTTGTATTTCTTAATTGACTTTTCATCTATTTCTTTAGGGGCAGGTTAAATTAATAACACTGTAGAGGTTAAATTGCATAGGGAATAATTCAATAAATGAGCTAGAATTACAGATTAAACAAAGGCTAAAGACCTTGGGTGGTTTAATCAATCAAACCAAATAAACCTCCACCCAAATGGCTAAAGAAAATAGTCACCAAGTAAATACTTTACGAACATTTTGTGCTGAAAAGAGAAGGAGCTAATAATCATTATCTTGCTTTTGAAAATATTGACAGTGGCCCTGGAAGGGATTTGGAGCATTGAAAGGAATCTCCCTGTGGGAGGCTTGAAGCCAGGACTGCCGAGCAGAAACAGTTTACTGCCACAAGCCAAGTACTATTCGAGGCACGGAGGGCTATGAAGTAAGACCTGGATACCCTTGACTTCCACCCCAAGCATGGAGGATACTGAGCGGTTTATAAACCAGTGGGATATGCTTTAGTTACAGCTCTCAGTCGAAAGCCAATCTTCTTTTGATTTGCTTCTCTCAGGTTACTTGTAGTTTAGCTACATTTCCTCATTGTGGAACCTAAATAGTAATAGTTTAAGTAACCAATTTACCCCACGGATACAATAGAAGTTCACACTCTTGAGTTATACTCCTGACTCTTTCCTTTCCTTTTTATCCACAGAAGACCTTCCAGCACACAGGCTCAGTGGGAAGGAATCTTGCACTGTCCTGTCTTCTAGACAGATGATCTGCGTTTACTAGTGGAAATGAGGAAAGGGAGACGAGGGAATTCAGGAAGAATAAGGCAACTGCTTTGCTAGGTTCCATTAGTTTTACCCTATTTTAGGTAGGAGGCCACCAAGGCTGGCCCCAGTAGACTGTTCCTCACAGACATTATGTTTGGGGAAAAGCTATTACTCATTCCTCACTGTCCCAGCCGATGTCTGCCAGCGATATTTGTGGCAGGATGTGGAGAAGGCAGGGGTTCTGACATGGAAGCACAAGCAGTGTCCAGGTAGTGTACGGACATACAACTGGGTCTATAAGTCCTGAAAACAGCTCTACAATTGGGAGGGAACCCTGGGCTGAGAGGAAAGAAGTGGGTAAGTGCCAAGCTTGGGTCCTCTTAACCAAGATATGAGTCATACTGGCAAATGCTATATAGCACTTCATATTCTAGATTCTTCATATATAATTATATATTAAATCTTTTCAACAATCACATGAAACAAGTACAGTTCATTTCACAGATGAGGAAACTGAGGCACAAAAAGGTTTGAATAATTTACCCAAGTCGCTCAGCTAGTGAGTAGAAGTCATGAGGCACCACCAACTCTGTGAGCCAACGGTACACAGGAACTGGGCTGTCTGGTGAATCTGGAATGGCGTGAGGGCTCAGCCCAAGTGCCACAAAAGAGGGGGGTCCCCGGGGAGGAAGCCTCCAGAATATGGATTCAGTAGGAGGAAAATACAGCCACTAAAGACTGGGACACAAGGTGAAAAAATAAACAAACAAAAAACTTGTTACTTAAGGGGATTCGTGTAGCAAAAAGGAACCAGTAATAGAGACCTGGGTTTAATAATAAAGTAGTAGCCACCATTTATCATGTGCCAGGCATGGCAGTCTTTTATAGTTATGTAATCCACAGGGTCACATGAGATGAGAGTTTCAATCTTCATTTTTCACATGAGAAAACTGAGGCTTGGAGACATTACATTACCCAAGATACTATGTCTAGGGGGTAGTGAGGCCAGAACTACAGACCTGTTTCCATCTGACTCCAAGACTATGCTTCAACCTTTGGGCCATCATGGCAGAGAATTTGCTCATCAGAAAACAAGGGTGGAATAGTAGTGGTTAAACAGGCACAAATGTCAGGGCCATGGGAATTCAGGGTTAGGAACCTGAGAGTCAACTACATGCAAAATCCACAGAGATGTGACCTGAAGTAATGGTTGTTCCACCCAAGTCTGGGACACTTGCCCAGTGGGGGCTGTTTATTTCAGCTTTCCACCCAATTTGTCAGGTCCCAACTCTAGTGGACAAATCCATCATTCCAAGAAAACTCACAAAGCAATTTATTTTAGAGATGATTTTCTAAATGCTGTAATATAAGACTGGTTTGAAGAACAAGTTACCTTCATTTGAAGACATAGAAGTGCAACAGATTACCCGATTTATCAATTGGGGGCATGTAATAAAAAATACATGTTTGATTTTGACCATAATTACATTACTTTCACCCATACGGTTTAGGAGAAACTTATTCACAGCTCCCGCTCATTGATACTCATCCACACGACCTTCCTAGCGGCCCTCAGCCCTCTATCTCCAGCCCGCATCAAGCCCTTACAGTGGTCATGTTATAGTATGTAACTGACATTGTTGTATGTTTTAGCTTCATCTCTGTAAGTTACCAGCTGCATTTTGGCATTTAAACTGCTACTATCTGCTATACAAATCACAACTGATGAATCCATAAGGATTAGCTGATAACTGAGAATTAGATATTTCTCATTATCAATTGGGAAAGTTAGACGCAAGACAGCAATAGCACAGATGAACAAAACCCACAGATAACTCTCAAAAGTTGGTCGGTATTAATTCAAACACTGTCAGAAACCCAATGAAGGCAGGACCCATGTCTCTTTCACTCACCACTGTTTGTCTGGCACTTAGCACGGTACCTGGCACGGTAGGTGCTCAATCACTATCAGTCACAAGAATGACCGCGCGAATGATGAAACAGGAAATACATACATGTTGAATGCCTCCTGTATGTTCGGAACCTTCTTGCTGCTACCCCACACGTCTCCCCCTCCACAAAGTATATGGTTTTCCCTCTTTGAAATGCTAAATGAAACAATGTAAACAATAGAAGGAAAAGCAAGGGAACCCATTGACTTTAGTGTGTGAGTCATGAAAAGTTGTGCATATCTTATATACACACTGATGCTTTCAAAGAGAGGTTTTCCTTGGAATACAATATTTCCAGAAACCTCTCCTATAAAGTGTACTTTAGGTAGATAATTTGGGCAATCCTCACTGTCATCTTTTTCCTATTCACTTGTGCTTTTTTTCCTTTTTCTCATGAACAACACGATCATTGTAGTTGTAACTCCTCCAACATTTAATACACGTCATTTAAAATTTAAATTTAGAATCATGATCATCTAATTGTAGTTCTAAATTCTAAAACAGTTTTTGGTTAGAGACTAGGAAGCCTCTCCTGCTTTCATCATACTAACAAGATTGAGTCATTTACTTTGATCATTTTCTTCTTATTCTGTGGCATGTAACAACAACAAAATAATAATAATAAAGTTGTCCAGCCCAGCACTTCTCAGGCTTTAATGTGACTACAAATCACATAGGTATCTGATCAAAAAGCAGTTTCTGATACAGTCGATCTGGGCTGGGATTTGAGATTTTGCATTTCTAACCAGCTCCCTGGTGATGCTGATTCTGCACGTTCAGACACTATACTCTGAGTAATGAGGGTCTAGAAGACCGAGGTTTCTCCAGTTACTTGAATCACAGGGGTATGGCTTTTATATTCTGCTCTACCAAATGAAGCACTGTTAAGAAAATTAAAGCAATTTTAGATGAAAACGGGGTTGGAATTAAAAAGCATTTCCCCAAAGTAAAAACTTGTTTGTTCACTCATTTCTTTACTCTAGGATAAGATGAACAATTTTTCCATTGAGAAGAAACCTCTTTCTCCTGAGGTCTGAAAAAACAGAAGAAACCCACGCTTGTTTCATGGTTTAGATGTATTTAAAAACATTTATATTAGCCTGTAATTCCTATTATTGGTATTAGTTCCTATCTATAAATTAATCCAAAGCAATGACAGACTATTGGTAAAGTTTGCTAAGCACCTGAAAACAATGGAGGAAAATATTTTTAGTTGTCACAGGTAGGATACACTGGGCTTCTATTTCAGCTTATTTTATTAAGTATGTCAAATATGATAAAACAAAGGCATGTTTATTGAGTCTACTTCAAGGAAAACTTTATAGATGTTAACCTTTCACTGTAATATAATTATGGTCATCCATTAAAAAAAAATTACAGGTATAGTAAAGGTTAGTAAATGAATGGCAGAGATGAAAAGTCTCTGACTCAGAGACAACCATTTTTTTTTTTTTTTTTTTGCGGTATGCAGGCCTCTCACTGTCGTGGCCTCTCCCGTTGCGGAGCACAGGCTCTGGACGCGCAGGCTCAGCGGCCATGGCTCACGGGCCCAGCCGCTCTGCGGCATGTGGGATCTTCCCGGACCGGGGCACGAACCCGTGTCCCCTGCATCAGCAGGCGGACTCTCAACCACTGCGCCACCAGGGAAGCCCGAGACAACCATTTTAATGCTAGCCTTGGTAGAGCTCATCCTTTCTCTAGAATTTGTCCACTAAATAGTAAGGAGCCAGGAAATTTATGAAGAGATTTTAAAGGGAGGGGGCCATTTAAAAAATACTATAATACTACTGGGGTAAAAAGAGGTTAAAAAGGAGAAAAAACCCCTAACCTTCCTTTCCCCCCAATTGTCAAAAGTAACATAGGTACTGTATAGAAAAATTGGCAAATAAAGAAAAATAAAGGAAAAAAACCCATCTGTAATTCAATTCCCAGAAATAACCACTGATAACATGCTGATATATTTTTATTCTTTTTTCGTATGCATGTTTTACTTTACATGCATAGGAAATATTTGAATCACATTGTATGGTATATGTAACACAACATATAATTTCCCACTCATTAAAATATAACTGAATAATTATATTAAAAATGTTTATATGTTTGCACTATTTATTTTTGCATTTATTACTCTATGTTTTGGACCTTTGGATTTTTCAGATTTTTCATTTTATACATAACTGTTGTGATTTACTTACACCCCCTCGCCCACTTAAAAAGTTCTTTTTCCTAGTATTCTGGTTATACACGTTTCATTCTCCTTCCTCTCTTAAGCTCATCTGAAAACTTCCTCCAATTCGTGGTTCTCAAGTTGATTTCTCAGATTTAATGAAATAAATCAAGTCAGCTCAACAAAAATTTGTTGACTGGGTATATCTCTTCCCTACTTAAAAATATTTACACTGTGAAACAGTCAATAATCTCTTGAGTCAAAATCCAAACTTTTCCAGATTTCATACAAAAACTTCCATTTAGTTAATACACATTAAGAGATCCTACATGTAAGCCAGTTCCAGCCATCACCATGTTAATGGAACTCTCTCATCATTGGCTACTTAAAAAACAGTGTTGTGAGCCAGTGGCTAAAATTGGAGAGATTACATCTTCAATTAGTCAAGAAATATAACACCCCAAACTACCTGAAAATGGGGTAAAACATTTACAATGCTTACGAATCTAAACGCTTAACCTCCCCCAGATTCTTACAATCAACCTTTCTGCATGTATATTAGGATGCCACACAAAAGGAGCAGTGGCTGGGGAGTATTGACTTTTATTCACCCATTAGAAACGATGCCCTGTTTGCACTTGGGCTTTCAGGGTTACTTTACAAACACGTGCTCAAGGATTTCCTTCCTCATTTCCACTCTACTTCTGCCCAATACACAATATATATAAACTACATATGTATATAAACTATATTATACTGTATATTCGTTAAATACCCAAATACAAACAGTGGTTATCTGGGGATGGAGTTGGGGGAGGAGCAATATTTTCTTTATCTTCTTCTTTATATTTTCTATATTAAAAAATCTTTATATAGTAAATATGTGCTGTATATATGAGACAAACACAATAAATGCTATGAAATAATCTTCCCTGACCGCACCAAGGTAATTTTATATATTTTATTTCTTGCCATGTCTCAGTTACTTTTAGCTTTGTTTTCTTTCTTTTTAGATACCCTTTTGATGGTAAATGGTAATGATATCTCTTAAATACAAACCCATATTTTTTTATGGTGCCTGTACAATAGATGAGGCCACTTAAAAGGACAGTGAAAAAATATTTATGACGGCTTTATTCAAAATAGCCTAAAAATGGAAACAACCCAAATGTCTATCAACAGGAGACTAGATAAATTGTAATATATTTATACAGTGGAAAGATACAAGAAAACAAAAAAGAATAAACCATATGAAACCAGTGACTCTCACAGTCATTATGATGACAAAAAGAAGCCAGGCACAAAAGAGAACATACTGGAGGAATCCATGTACAGATTTTGAAAAACAGGTAAAACTAACCTATAGAGACAGAAGTCAAAATAGTAGCTTCCGAAGAACCTGAAAAAGAATACATATATGTGTGTGTGTGTGTGTATATATATATATATATATATATATATATATATACATACATATATATACACATATCTGTATAACTGAATCACTTTGCTGTACAACTGAAACATTGTAAATCAACTATACTTCAATTTAAAAATAAATAAAATAAAACAATAAAAGTAACAAGACAATATGGGCAGATTTTAAAGAAAATATTGGGGTGGAGAAGTATGATTTTCTAAGTATGATATGAAAGTCAGAAACAATAAAAATGATAAATTTAACTATGAAAAATCGTGGTTTCGGGGCTTCCCTGGTGGCGCAGTGGTTGAGAGTCCGCCTGCCGATGCAGGGGACGCGGGTTCGTGCCCCGGTCCGGGAAGATCCCACATGCCGCGGAGCGGCTGGGCCCATGAGCCATGGCCGCTGAGCCTGCGCGTCCAGAGCCTGTGCTCCGCAACGGGAGAGGCCACAGCAGTGAAAGGCCCGCGTACCGCAAAAAAAAAAAAAAAAAAAAAAAAAACTTAGTAGGAAAAATCGTGGTTTCCTTTGGGAACTATTGACTAGAAACAAGCATGAAGGATCCTGTTGTGTTTTACATCTTTATCTGGGTAGTTGTTACACAAGTAAGAGTCTGTGTGTGTTGCATGTAAAAAGCACTGAGCTGTGTGCTTAAGTTTTGTGTTCTACACGGGCCTCTCACTGTTGTGGCTTCTCCCGTTGCGGAGCACAGGCTCGGGACGCGCAGGCTCAACAGCCATGACTCACGCGCCCAGCCGCTCCGCGGGATGTGGAATCTTCCTGGACCGGGACACGAACCCGTGTCCCCTGCATCGGCAGGCGGACTCTCAACCACTGCGCCACCAGGGAAACCCAAGTTTTGTGTTCTTTATGTATATCTTCAAAACAAAACAGAGCATAGGAAAATTATCTCGGGAAAGAAAGGACTGCTTCTCGGAATGCTAAAAAGCAAAGAGATTAGGATTTCCCCTGCAGCTGGGATTGTGTTGAAACTCTAATTGGGCTTTCCATATTCTTATTTAATAGTATTACCTATTTCCTAAGAAATAATATTACAATATGTAAAGAGAAAATGAAAAAGAAAAATATACCCAAACTAATTATCCAGGGACATGGGGGTAGGGTGCAACGTCATTGGGCCTAAGATTTAGTTGTGTCCCAACAATGTAGATTTGGATTAGCTCCTAATCTCTCTCTTTCTCTCTCTCTGTCTCTGTTCCTCTCTCTCTTCTCCACCCCTCTTACTCCCTCTCATTTTCCTCTCTTCCTTCTCATCTTTCCTTCCTTCCTTCGTTCTTTTCTTTCTAACTGCCTGTCTGCCTTACTTTCTTCCTTCCCCAGCAGCCCTTTATTTCTTTATACTCTGGGGAGTTTCAAAAAAGATTTACGGGGCTTCCCTGGTGGCGCAGTGGTTGAGAGTCCGCCTGCCGATGCAGGGGACGCGGGTTCGTGCCCCGGTCCGGGAAGATCCCACATGCCGCGGAGTGGCTGGGCCCGTGAGCCATGGCCGCTGAGCCTGCGCGTAAAAAGATTTACGGCTTCAGATTCTTTAACAATGAGATTTGTGGTCCTTCTATTGTAAGTGTGCCTAGATCGTTAAGCTGTGTCTTTTCCCCCTGATCCTGATCTTTACTTCACTATATTCTTTCATTTAAATTCTAATTTAAAGTTTATCAAGTTTGATTCTGGTAGCCAATATTGAAAGGAAAACCTGGTAAGTTAAACAATTCATATTGTTCATAACATTTTAAAAAATTCCCCATGTTGAATATAGGTTGAATTATGTCTCCCCAAAATTCTTATATGGAAATCCTAACCCCTAGTACCTCAATAAAGTTGATTTTTAAGAACACCTAGATTGGGCTTCCCTGGTGGCGCAGTGGTTGAGAGTCCGCTTGGCGTTGCAGGGGACACGGGTTCGTGTCCCGGTCCGGGAGGATCCCACATGCCGCGGAGTGGCTGGGCCCGTGAGCCACGGCCGCTGAGCCTGCGCGTCCGGAGCCTGTGCTCCGCAAGGGGAGAGGACGCAACGGTGAGAGGCCCACGTACCCCCAAAGAAAAAAAAAATCACTTAGATTAAAAAAGAAGTCATGGCTTCTTGGAGGAATGTCTGATTCCAGATCTGAGGCAGGAAATCTCCAGGATGAATTTGGAACATCTCGTACGGAAAACAGGGAAGTTTCCAAAATTAATAGGTCATATCCAAAGGACTTAGGAGCTACCACGAATCCTCTGGCCAAAGATGGGGAAATTTTAGCATAAAAAAATTGGCACTCACTGAATATATAAAAAGCCATGAGTTCATAAGGATATTTTTTAAATGAGAGAGAATAAGGCAAACAGCGACAACAAAAACAAACCCAGCTTCACTAAACACCAATCGAGATTGCAAAGGCATTAATTCTTACTTACAAAGGCAGCAACTGAAAAGAAAGAATTATCTATTATCCTACCTTTTCTGAACAATTTGGTAATTTAGGTACCAAATAGCCCTGGTAGATTAAGGGAAGTCCTCTTTACAGAATTTCAGTTAATAAGTGTGGAAAGAATGATAGATTAGTGAAGCTACCATTTTATAATCCCCAAAACATTAACTGACTGCTCATCAATGGGTGAAGCCATTGGACGAATGTGGTTTTTTCGTCTTTTTTAATTTATTTGTTTTTATTTTTGGCTGTGCTGGGTCTTTGTTGCTACGTGCGGGCTTTTCTGTAGTTGCGGCGTGCTGGCTTCTCATTGAGTTGGCTCGCAGTCTCTAGAGCACAGGCTCAGTAGTTGTGGCACATGGGCTTAGTTGCTCCACGGCATGTGGGATCTTCCCGGACCAGGGCTCAAACCTGTGTGTCCTGCATTGGCAGGTGGATTCTTAACCACTGCGCCACCAGGGAAGCCCTAGACAAATGTTGATGGGAGATTCCTCATTGGGAGAGAAGGCTGGGCACCACAAGAACCTGTGATCAATCTTAACATCACACAAGTGCAACAATTGGACACCAAGTGCCGCCTGGTGTGAAGTTACCTGTGGCTTGATTGGATTCAGGTTCAGCTCTTTTGGTAAGTAGACTTTGCAGGTGACATACTTAATCATGAAGGAATGAAAGATGATATATGGGATTTATTTGAAAACATAGAAATAAAAGAAAAATGGTTAGGTGGCACGTAAGTGGGCAATCAATAATCGCTGAATCTTGATAAAGGGAATTGGGGGTTCATCACCCTTTTCTTTCTACTTTTGTGGTTATAGTTTTTCATAATAAGTTGTTTGCAGGTATTTATTTTAGACATAAGGGAGCATTTGTTTATGGAAATAATAGAAAGACTGAGAAAGTTCCTTCCTCGGTCATCTGTTCAAAATCAGAACAAACACAAGAGACAGACACCTCTCCAGAACTGTTCAGCTCACAAAGGTGTTCATTTCTCTGAGAACTAGTATGCCCACTCCCTGCCCCAAACCACCTACTGACCACCACTGCTCTGGACCCAGTGCCAGACCATAGCTAATTTCACTAGAGGGACACCAGGCCCAAGGTAGTCCAGTCAGATTTTTGCTGCCAAAGACTTAAAACTGAGATTCAAAATCTGCTTGTCAGACTCTGCTGTTGGAGAACTATGGAGTTAGGGAGAACTATATTCTGCCCAGTGAACTGGAGAAACACAGAAAGCTGATAGGGGTGGCAGGGCGGAGGGAAAGAAGCAGATGTAGCATTCTGCCAGCTTTCTCTGCCCTGTAGTCCTCCTCCTGGGCTTTGTAAGAACCCCTTCTCACAAGATAGTAAATTTTGTTCAAGGGAGCTCTCCGTCACAGACTAGCCTTGGGTGCAGGACACCAAGGCCTTACCTACCAGTGAGTTGGTCAGATGAGAGCCTGGGAACCAGTGGACATGTAGGGCATCACTGGAGACTGTTCCTCGGTGGAGGGGCCTTTGGACTCATGGAAGGGTTAAGTCTCTCATCATTTAAGGAAATTTCTGCCTAATGACTCTTTAACTTAATTACATTAGCTTTTTTTTCTTACTATTTTTAATAAAACTCTTCAACTATTAAAAAAAAAAAAAGGTGGGTTTCTATGAGACCCACTTCTTACATGACGGTAAATTTTGTCCCCAACCCTACCCTTTTATTTTTTGGTCTAAAGCTGGGACTTCCCTGGCGGTCCAGTGGTTAAGACTCTGCACTTCCACTGCAGGGGGCACGGGTTTGATCCCTGGTCAGGGAACTAAGATACTGCATGCTGCACGGTGTGGCCAAAAAAAAAAAAAACAGTCATCATAAATCTGTCTCTAGTAAGTCACTGTAACGGCAACAAAAAGAATCCTTAGTGGTACAACTGCCTTTAGTTTTATCTGGCTTAATTATAATACCTGCTTGGAGCACGTGTGTGGGCTAAATAGCTTCCTTCCGTTTCATAATTCCAGGTCTCTATAACTAAAGGGGTTAGAGTGGAAACTTTTGGGTGGAGAGACCCAGGTGTACACCCCACCCCTCAAAAAAACATTGCTTCGCTTTAACTTCAAAAACGTCTTTGATAATATGAACAAACCTTGCTTAACTATTTATAAATGGATATGAGAAAGTTGCAAAGATAGGTGTCTGAAAGACCTTTCCACTCTGATAATGACACTTGATCAGTTCAGAAGTGACAAATGACAAAGTGACAAGGCAATCAAGGAAATTTTGCCTCAAGAAGCAAATAGGCAGGGTTACTAAAGGCCTAACACATCACAGCTTCTGAAGTCTACCTTTGGATTCTTCAGATCTGGAATTTCTCTAAAGCTATAATTTACGTGGGTGGGTTGAGTGTGATAGCTACATGTCCCACAAGGGAAGAAATTTTTGTCTGTTTGTTCAAATATACCTCATGTGTCTGGCACATCCAATAAGTGTTACTACATGAAGTTACAGCCTTTGCAAGTTTTTAAGCCCAAACAAGGTCTGACCCTAATGGAGCCCTTCAAATGTCAATATAGAACGATTCTCAGTCCTGTATTTCCTGGAACACACTTGAAAAATAGCTCTGCAAGCTGATAACGACAAAGGAGTCGTCATAATAAATCCAAATAAAGAAACACTGCAGTATTTTACCTTTTAAAGGAACACAGCCAATCCTGGGGTCATCATATCAACATCTTCTAACAACAATCCCCAAAGTTCTTTCTCAAACTGTGGACAGGGAAATGGGCCCTTGAGAGTTTCAAGGGAACGAAAGAGGCACAGCAGATTTCCAGTGACGAACGGTGAGAATGTGTGAATGGTGGTCAGGCAGCATCTACGGCTTTTATTCGCATCTAATTTCTCTTCTCTGACCTCAAGAGGGGCTGTTATTCCCCTCCTGTCTTAGATGATCCTGGAAATTAAGTCTTTGAACAGTGAGCTCACTCAAAGAAGTTCCCTTTTTTTGCAGAGTCCAGTGGTGCTTCCAGGATAGACGTAGTTCCTGCAGTGCCGTATGGAATTTGAGCTAACTCATTTGACTGAGGACCCAAGTAGACTTCAGGTGAGGTGCAGAGATAATGCTGGTGAACCTGAAGAGGATTTGGGGAGGCCAGTATGATACTTACCATTTTCACCCTACACTTGTGCTATATTATTTATCTTAGTCATTACTTTTTAGTCCAAAATCTTTTGCATACTCTCCATGAATGAAGAAAGTGAACTGTTTCATAAGTGTCTCATGAAAAGTAAAATTAACAGTGGTGTTCATTGATTCACTCATCTATCATTTATTTAACAAACACTTATTAAACACCTCGTATGTGCCAGGCATTGCACTGTGTGATATTAACATGTTTATTGCAATGTCAAAATAATTTTCTTTTGTGTAAGTCTTGTATTCCATAACTTCTACATGTGACTGCAAATAAACTCTATTTTAGGAAAGAGGAGTTTAACAAGAAGAATGCAGAAGTAAGCCCTATAAATATTTTAAATATGGTGCGAATATTTCTGACTTTAACCAGAATTTCACAATGTACCTTTTCCTGAACATCCAAAATTCTTGCACTACCTGTTCAGTCAAGTAAGAATACAGGAAGAACTTGAGTGCATACGAGTAAAACCCTAAAATAAACGTAATAAATTCTCATATTGACTATTCATAACAATATCTTTTAGGGGCAGTACATTTTTGCACTTAGATAAAAAGAAATGACCTTAAAAGCTGGTGTTAGTTTTCTTTTTCTATCAAGGAATGAATAGGGCAATGACCAATAACTTGTGGATTTTTGGGGAATTTATACAATTCCTAATACTTTTAAACTAACAATCATTCCATAATCATCTGCCCAGTTATACACAGTTAAAAACTTGTATCTGACGAAAGAAATAAGCCCATCTTTTTTTGCATACGGGTTAGCTTTTCCAGCTGCACCCGCTCACTGGCTGCTCCCCATTTCCCGGTAAGTACGTAATACTGGGAGGAACTTTGCCCTTTTATCTCTTCAAGAAAAACATTTGAAGTATACTTGGCAGGTCAATGTTCAGCCACAGAAATCTCAGCGAAAAACAGCCACCCATTTGAGGGTAGCCTGTTTCTCATGCACCTGCAGCTGACCGAGCTTGGTGCTCGCGGGCAGACTCAAGGCGGTCAGAACATGTTCTGAGGCATCCCTGGAAAACAGCAACCGTCTCTGGCGAGGAGCAGTAGGACAGGCTTAAAATGAATTCTTTCCCTGGGGAAGAACAAAGCAAGAGTTAGACTTCGAGGAACCACAGTTGGCCTGGTTCTTGCCCCCAGAGAATTTGGAACTGAATAGGCCATTCTTGGCCCCATTGTGCATGGAGCCCTCATCTATCTTGATTAAATGAGCCTTGAATGCTCGCTTTGGCAGCATATATACTAAAATTGGAACGATACAGAGAAGATTAGCATGGTCCCTGAACAAGGAACACATGCAAATTCATGAAGTGTTCCGTATTTTTTAAAAAAAGAAAAAAAAATGAGCCTTGAATTTTGGAGCTCCCCTCTACACATCTTTAGCAAATTCAGGGGCCAAAAGCCCTTCTTGATACCTGACTTTGTCATCATGCTTGCGACTGAGATCCAGTTTTTCCTGTGTAATATTTTGTGGAAACTGGGAGGCCTTTAAATACACGAAAGAAACATTTGTTTATTATTACCAAATTAAAAAGAATCATAGAATGTTTAAAGTTCTAAATTGATTTAGAATTCATTTAGAATAATAATAATTCCTTGCACAAGGCTGGTAGACACGTTGTGTTGGCCTCTGTCCACCATCCCTTCCCTCTTCTTCAGGGAACAGCACTTCACTTTTTCCTTTGGGCAACTACCTTCACCCCACTATTAGTCCATGAGGTTTATATGGGACTGATTCTACGCCCTAGATCCAGAAGAGGGTGTAAAGAGAGTCCACATCCCCTGACCACAGTGATTGCTTCGAGAATGAGCACCCTGTCCAGGTTGGGCCGATGAGACCCACCCTAATTTTTTTTTTTTTTTTTTCTTTTTGTGGTACCCGGGCCTCTCACTGTTGTGGCCTCTCCCGTTGCGGAGCACAGGCTCTGGACGCGCAGGCTCAGCGGCCATGGCTCACGGGCCCAGCCGCTCCGCGGCATGTGGGATCTTCCCGGACCGGAGCACGAACCCGTGTCCCCTGCATCGGCAGGCAGACTCTCAACCACTGCACCACCAGGGAAGCCCCGAGACCCAGCCTAATCTGATGGAGTTTCCGAAGCTTGTCCCCGGGGTCCTGATTAATACATGTGTAGCATTTTACACGGAAAGCTTAAGGAGCTTCTTAAGGTCACAGCAAGTCATTCACATTGTCAGCTTCTCCTGATACTGGCCCACTTTCTAGTTGGGGAACAGTGATACCAAAAGATCATTTCAATAATACATTAAGAGCATTCATTCATTCATTCAAGTCTTCATTGAGATGATGAATACTACTAGATGCCTGGTTCTGTGCAAGAGATGGAGTTTGACTGAAACAGCCATGATTGCTGCCCAGTGATGTTCTGAAAGATGTGTATATGGGCACACACAGGAGGGGCATGTAACCTACCCTGGATGTGTTCATATGGGTGTCCAGGAAGGCTTCCTGGAGAAAGAGACTGGCTTCCTAAGTACCTCTGCATCTATTCTCCTTTAATTTTAATTTAATCTCATCCTCACAGCTACTGTCTTAGTTCAGGCTTTTTTTGTTTCAATCTGAATTATAGCAAGAGCTTTCTAACTGGACTGGATACTTCTACTCTTATCCTGGTCCCTAATATCCAACTCATTCTTTAGTGATGACAGAATGATTTGTTTCTTAGCAACATTTTACTGACATATTATATACATACATAAAATTACATATGTAAGCATACAGCTTGATGAATTTCCTCAACCAAGCACACCCATTAACCAGTGCCCACATCAATAAACATGGCCACCACACCAGAAGCCCATCTCACGTCCTCTTCTGTATACTCACCTCCTCCCACAAATGAGTTTTTAAAAATACTAATCTCAGGGCTTCCCTGGTGGCACAGTGGTTAAGAATCCGCCTGCCAATGCAGGGGACACAGGTTTGAGCCCTGGGCTGGGAAGATCCCACATGCCGCAGAGCAATTAAGCCCGTGTGCCACAACTACTGAGCCTGCGCTCTAGAAGCCGCAAGCCACAACTACTGAAGCCTGTGCAACTAGAGCCCGTGCTCCGCAAGAAGCCACCACAATGAGAAACCCGTGCACTGCAACGAAGGGTAGCCCCCGCTCACCACAACTAGAGAAAGCCCACGCACAGCAACAAAGACCCAACGCAGCCAAAACTAAAATTAATAAATTTAAAAAAGAATACTAATCTCATTATATTGCTCCCTTGCTTTGTTACAGCCTTTCAAGGACTCTCCACAGGCTTCAGGATAAAACCCCAACTCCTTAGCCAAACTAAACTCTTGTAATTCCTAACCTACTATCCTGGTTCTCACTGCCTGGCCTTTGCATATGATGCTTCTTCTGTTTAGACTAATGTCTCAGCCCTCTTCCTCCCCCATTTTAATCATTCCTAATTATTCCAGGAACCACCTTCTCAAAACCTTCCAAGATCCCTTCCTCTCCATAGATTCTGAAAGGTAGAAATAGTGGTTTTCATCCCAGTTTCCCAGTTGGCTAAATGAATAAATGAGAACACCTGGCTTTATTACTTTCCCTTAAAGCCTTTCCTCCTCTTGCCTCCTCCCCTCCATCCCTTTTAAGTAAGAACAAACCATTGCCCGGTGAATAAATGCATATAGTTTGTAGGTAAGTCATGACTTTTTCACTGATCCAGCCACAACCTTCTGCTTCGTATCCCCTCGCATACACCAAGATATGACTGAAGTAGGGACAGTTTGTGGTCCTGCACCCTACCAAGATAAGTGGACACAATGGAAATTGATATTCATGAGATCTGAGCCGTTCTGCCAGTAAAAAGTTGCTTTAATTGGAATATCTGAAGGATCTAAGGGAAAATTGGGAGTGGGGGGAGGATACAAGCAAGTAGGCTAACATTTACCAAATGCCAAACACAATGTTAGGCTCTATCTATGATGTCTTATTTAACTGAAGTTGGGGAGGAATGGGCATAAAGGTATAGATTTTTGAATTGCATAAAAAGAAAAGCCAATATGTCCTTTCCTTCCTTTGGTTGAATAAAGTTATTCATGCATTTATAGCTTTTTCTTTCTAATTAAAAATAAGAGTGGAGAATCACTGAAATTTCTAATTTCAAAGACAATTTGCTTAACTAGCTTGAAAAATGATTCTATAAAAACATTGTAAAAGTTTTTGGTGTGTAGGAGAAATTATCACTAGGTTGATGGGTACAGCCAGAGCACCTAGCGCTGTCCATTCAGCTCCCAAATTGTCACTGTGGGTGGGCAGGTAATGCCACTTGAAACTACCTAAATGAAACCATTTTTATAGAAGCTTTTACAATCTGTACTTGGTTTTCAATGAAAAAGTTCTGCACAATAAATCCAAATGGCATAACATCAAAAACACCTGACAGGATGGCCCCATTCCCAGCAAGTCTACTTATTCCCTAACATCTTGTAACTTACATGGCACTGGGCTGGGGCACCACCAATGCACTGCTGTGATCTAGAAATTCTCTCAAAACTGCCTCCTCTCCTTAGGTCAGCAGCCCACCCATGCCCTATTTAGAACTTTGCTGAATAAAAGTTAAATTACATAAATGAAGGCCAAAATCCAGAAATTCAAATTCAAGCCATCAGGGAAAAAAAACTCCTTAAGTCAAGGTAGAGGTAGATGCCTCAGTTGCTTCATTGATAAACCTGAAGAGGCCACTGTGATACTTACCCTTTATACCCTAAACTTGGATGCTATAATATTTATCTTAGTCATCGTTTTATAGTTCAGAGTGTTTTGCTGGATCTTCATGAGTGCAGATATTACGCTGTTTCTTAAGTGCTTAGTAAAATTAATGGTGTTGTTCATTCATTCATCCCACTGAATAGGCAGGAAATTCATAGCTCTGGTACAAAGAAAGCTATGAGCCAGCAGGCAGAAGCGTTCATTCAGTGGGGGAGCGAAGAAAAAGAATGTGTTTTCATTGCTCAGAAAATTTTCGATTCTTCTCTTTCCTCTTTTGGGGCTGTAGGCAAAGCGAATGTTCTCCTGACAGTAGGGTTTCCTTGAAAACTTGGTTTCACAAAATGCACCACCTTTGTGGGCCGCGCCGCGGGAGCTGACTGCACTACCTGCCTGCGTCGGCGGCAGGTCACGAGGTCAAGGTCGGCTTCGCGTAGGCTGCGCCTCTTTCAGCACGTTTCCTTGGCCTCGCGGGCTCCCTCCCTCCGGCAGGCGTCGCTGGCCATTGATGGGGCGAGAGGAAGGAAGCGGATCTTCGATCCCGCCCGGAGGCTCGGCACCCCTGGGCCGCCTTCCTCCCGTGCCCGCCTGCGCTCGCGCCGCCGCGGCTTCTGGAGGGTCTCGCGCCACCTGCCGGCGCCCAGGGATGGACCGGGCCCTCACTCTGGAAGGCAAAGATCTGGGCGGCCGCGATTGAGGGCTCGGGCGCAGCTGGGAGGGAATCCCCGGCGGGCGAGAGCACCAGCGCCAGGCCAAGGCGTGGGGTACGCGGAGAGGTCCGGGATCACGGCGACGGCATCCGGAGTCGCGGGCGGGGCGCTGCCGGGGAGTCCGGGAACCCTGGAGGGGCCGGGGAGTGGGCGGAGGTGCCGCAGGAGGCGTCCAGGGCTTGGCCGGGCTGGTCTGGTCGGGCGCGCAGTTGAGGGGAGGGACGGGGCTGCGCCGGGCTGGGCCGCCGCGTCTGCTTCCCTCGCCCTGGGCCCTCGCCGGGCGATGAGTGTTGAGAAAGAGAGGAAGACCTGCGGGCCTTTAGATACTGGGACCGCCCTTTCCCGCTCCAGGTCGGGCGGCGAGCAGCAACGAAGGCTGGACCCTCAGTGGCAGCATGAGAGCGGTCGCCGCCGCTCCGGGCTTGCGGCCGCGCGGCAGGCGGTAGCGGCTCTGCCGGCGCTCGCCATGAGCGCGCGGTGGGGCGGGCGGCGCACTCCGCGTGGAGGCCTGAGGCTGTCCGAGACCCATCTGGCGCTGATGGCCGCCAGCCTGGTGTGCAGCGCCGTGGTCGTCTATGTTTGCTGGAAGCAGCTGCCGCCCCTGCCCTGGGCCTCCTCCGTCCCGCCGCGGCGGGTGAGCGTGCTGCTGTGGTGGGAGCCCTTCGGGGGCCGGCACAGAGCCAAAAGGCCGCACCCCGATTGCCGGTTGCGCTTCAACATCAGCGGCTGCCTCCTGCTCACTGATCGCGCGGACTACGGGGAGGCCCAGGCGGTGCTTTTCCACCACAGAGACCTGGTGAGGGGACCCCAGGACTGGCCCCCGCCCTGGGGCGTCTACATGCGCCCGGCGGAGGAGCAGCAGGTGCTGATGGACGACGAGGAGGAAGCCGCGGAGGCCTTAGCCCTGGCTGCCTCGGGCCCCAGGCCCCCCGGCCAGCGCTGGGTGTGGATGAACTTCGAGTCGCCCACCCACTCCCCGGGGCTGCAGAGCCTGGCAGGTAACCTCTTCAACTGGACGCTCTCCTACCGGGCCGACTCGGACATCTTCGTGCCTTACGGCTACCTCTACCCCAGGACCCATCCCAGCGAGCAGCCGCCGGGTCTGGTCCCGCCGCTGGCCCGGAAACAAGGGCTGGTGGCCTGGGTGGTGAGCAACTGGGACGAGCGCCAGGCGCGGGTCCGCTACTACCGCCAGCTGAGCCAGTACGTGACCGTAGACGTCTTCGGCAAGGGTGGGCCCGGGCAGCCGCTGCCCGATGTCGGGCTCCTGCACACAGTGGCCCGCTACAAGTTCTACCTGGCCTTCGAGAACTCGCAGCACCTGGATTACATCACGGAGAAGCTGTGGCGTAACGCCTTCCTGGCTGGGGCGGTGCCGGTGGTGCTGGGCCCAGACCGTGCCAATTACGAGCGCTTCATGCCCCGCCGTGCCTTCATCCACGTGGACGACTTCCCTGATGCCTCCTCCCTGGCGGCCCACCTGCAATTCCTCGATCGAAACCCAGCTGCCTACCGCGGATACTTCAGCTGGCGTCGGAGCTATGCCGTGCACGTCACCTCCTTCTGGGACGAGCCTTGGTGCCGGGCCTGCCAGGCTGTGCAGATGGCTGGGGACCAGCCCAAGAGCGTCCCTAACTTGGCTGGCTGGTTTCAGCGGTGAAGCCACCCTCCCCTGGCTGTAACCCAGGGAGGCCAAGTCGTCGGCTTTTGGATCCTCCGGATCCTCCGCTGTGCATCTCCTTAACTGCCGGATCATGGGACTGTATTTTCCAAACACCCATTTTTAATCTATTCCCATAGATTAAAGTTGACTTACCAAGTAATATTATTCAGCACAAAGACTGGGTGGGAAGGGTCCTGGGTGCTCATGGTTTTTGGACAACTAGCAGTTGGGCTTCCTCTGCTGTCCAAGGGCATCTGAGCTCTGGGGTGAAGATGGGGGCCTTCCTCCCCTTGTAACCAGTGCAGAGGTGAAGAAACAGCTTACCTACAAGAAACAATTGTCAGTGGCTCTGAATTTCCTCATGTGCCACAGGCCATATTTGTGGCCTGTGCTGAGTCCAAATCTCACACAATGCTCCTCCACTCACGTGACTGGGCCGAATGCGGCAAACCCCTGGTTTCAGAAAGAGCCTTGTTGCAGGATAGAGAAAGGACTGTGGCCACAGGTGGGTCTTTCTCTTTGTGCCTGGATTTCTCAAAGCGTCATCTCCTAAGAAAGGTGAGAAGGGTGGTCCAAGAATCCACTGACTTCCTTAACAAGTGCTGTTGTTTGTTCCCTTGCTTTATGAATGGAAACAAGATGCTGGATTGTCCTTGGAGAAGAGTTAGGATGAATATTTGGTGTACCTCACTTTACACAAATGTATTCTTGAAAAGCCGCTTTTAAATCAAATTCACTGTTTTAGAAGAGCGCAATATTTAATGGAACCCTATGGAGAATCCCTTTATAATGTGAATAATCATCTGCTAACTGATTTTTTCTGTGTCTATGTTTTTCTATAACCTGGATCTTTTAAAAAGCATATTAAAATTACAGATGTGAAAATAAAGCAGAAGCAACCTTCTTCTCCCTTCCTCCCAGAAAACCAGCCTGTGTTTACAAACAGAAGAGAAGGAAGCCACAGTGTCACTTTCCACAAAATTATTTATTTTGTGTCTTTACTGGAGCTGAAATTTAAAACTGGAAAGTCAGTCCTCCATGGGGTCCTGGCATTGCCTGTCTGCAGAACAATGAAAGGGATTGCACTGTATTATGGAATCATGCAAAAGGAAGAAAGTTTCCTGTCTGTTAATAGCGGTTTTTGATTCTGTCTGTTTTAAGTTAAATGTTTAGTTGCTAGGGAATAGAACTTAATCAGTGCCTGCAGTAAAAACTTTATCTTTTGTTACAGAAATCTGCAGTTCTCCCTGGGGCCACCAGGTTCCCCTCCTGGTCTGCCCAGTAGTACAGTGGGTACATCCTCACATTTCTAGTGCCCTTGAGACTGTGCTGTGGGACCAACTTTGAAAATATATGCATTGACTTTAAAAGTTGTTGAATGAACAGCATATTAGGTGTCACCATGTACCTGCACCACGGGAAAAACAAAAATGTGTAAGGCTAGGTTCCTCTCTTTAAGGCTCTTATAATCTACCACTGTCAAAAAGTAAATAGTGGACTTTGATAAATCAATTGGCAGAACTTATTTGTTTAAAGTAACGTTCTTTTTTTAAAAATTTAATTTATTTTTGGCTGCATTGGGTCCTTGTTGCTGTGCGCAGTCTTTCTCTAGTTGCGGCAAGCGGGGACTACTCTTTTTTTGTTTGTTTGTTTGTTTTAATTTATTTTATTTTATTTTTGGCTGTGTTGCGTCTTCATTGCAGTGCGCGGGCTTCTCATTGCGGTGACTTCTCATTGTGGAGCACGGGCTTTAGGCGCCCAGGCTTCAGTAGTTGCAGCACACGGGCTCAGTAGTTGTGGCACGTGGGCTCTAGAGCACAGGCTCAGTAGCTGTGGTGCACGGGCTTAGTTGCGCTGCGGCGTGTGGGATCTTCCTGGACCAGGGCTCGAACCCATGTCCCCTGCATTGATAGCCACCAGGGAAGCCCCAGGCTACTCTTTGTTGAGGTGCGTGGGCTTCTCAATGTGGTGGCTTCTCTTGTTGCGGAGCACGGGCTCTAGGCGCGTGGGCTTCAGTAGTTGTGGCACACGGGTTCAGTAGTTGTGGCTCGCGGGCTCTAGATTGCAGGCTCAGTAGTTATGGTGCACGGGCTTAGTTGCTCCGCGCGTGTCCCCTGAATTGGCAGGCGGATTCTTAACCACTGCGCTACCAGGGAAGCCCCATTTTTTTTTTTTTTTTTTGTGGTACGCGGGCCTTTCACTGCTGTGGCCTCTCCCGTTGCGGAGTACAGGCTCCGGACGCGCAGGCTCAGCGGCCATGGCTCACGGGCCCAGCCGCTCCACAGCATGTGGGATCTTCCCGGACCGGGGCACGAACCCGTGTCCCCTGCATCGACAGGCGGACTCTCAACCACTGCGCCACCAGGGAAGCCCAAATATGTTGACTGGGCATTAATCCAGTGGGATTTTTTGGGTTTTTTTCCTTTTTTTTGTTTGATTGACGTATAGTTGACTAACAGTGTTGTGTTAGTTTCAGGTGTACAGCAAAGTGATTCAGTTAATATATATATTATATATGTAGTATATATATATAATATATATTCTATATAGCATATATATTATAGATAATATATCTTCTTTTTCGGATTCTTTTCCACTATAGGTTATTACAAGATATTGAATATAGTTCCCTGTGCTATACAGTGGATCCTTGTTGTTTATCTGTTTTATACATAGTATTGTGTATCTGTTAATCCCAAACTCCTAATTTGGGGGGGAGGGATAAATTAGGAGTAAAGTGACATTCTTAGTAATACCATAAATCAATTATTAGAAAGCCAGTTGATTTAAAGCCTGAAATAATGGGTTTTTTTTCTCCTTGATTTATTATAATAAGCACCCTCAGTGACTGTTGTGGGTAAGGTCCAAGATTAATTAGGTTTATACAGAATTCTGCTGTAAACAGTAATTTTGCATTTGATTAGTACAATTAGCTGAATCATAAAGTAACTTTTATCTCTATGCATTTGTTCGAAACACTTACTAACGTCTAGGTGCTTCAATTCTCCCTTTTCCTTAAAAGGAGAAATTGAAATCCCTGGATAAAATGTCCTCATTAAAATATTATAGTATGGGCAGAATTATCAAATTATCAATAATTTGATAATTATCAAATTATATCAAAATAGACCCCCAATAAAGAAGGAAAGATTCTGTTCTTAAAATAAGTATTTATGAATTATTGGTCAGTGGTCTTGGTGTTATTGGGAATCTACGTGGGACAGTGGGGGATAGTTTGAAGGTAATCTGCCTTAACTCTGAATTCCAGCCATGTGACCTTGGGCAAATTAGTAATAACCCTGAGTCTCAACTTTCTTAACTGTAAAATGGGGCAAGGAGTGACTTCACAGCTCCTTACGAGCTGTTCAGGAAATAAAGTAATAAGGTGCCTAACACATAGTGGTGACTCAATTGGTGACAGAGAGAGAGGTTTATTTCCCTTCTTGCAGTGGTTTCAGGGTGCCTCCTTATCCATTTATAGGGGTTGTAGAATTAAATCTCAGGGTATGTTACAGAATATATCTGAAATAAAAAGGAAGTGGCCTTCCTTTTTATTCATGTATTTCAAATGAATCCCTAAAGCTCAGCCATACTATTTCAAGAGTCATTACTGCCATTTAGGTTGAGCTAGAATTTGCAGACTAGGAAGAAGCACTGTGCTTTCTGTGAATTTTTTTTTTAAAATTGTTTTTGTTCTGGTTAATTTATATTGTTAAATAAGTATTATTTTACTAATGCTCTCCTTGGTATTAACTCTATTTAAAACTAATCATGTTATTTATTGAATACTTAGCATGAGGAAGGTATAATTGCAGTTTTATGTGCAAATTTGGGGTAAGGAAAAAACAATATATTTTTAGGCTAATTTCATCAAACAGCCAGAGAAATGCGGCAATTGCTCATTTTATATGATTTCATTTTTCAAGTCCTTCTAAATTGAGCAGGTTAAAATTTCACATACGCTAATATAAAAATACATAGGGATGCATCACATGTGTTTCAAAATGGCTTTCATAAACTTTTCTTTCAAATGTATTGCAAATTTAATGTAATATTTTTAGTGCTCGATGACTTTAATTACACGAGTACGCCTGAAATATTTGCATCAAGAAGACAGTCTGACTTGCTTTCAGTATTCACAGGTCCTTTCCAGTTTCCAAACCCTTCCTCAGCAGTAATTTAGAGGAGACAGGGTAGCTTCATGGAAAGAGCTCGCAATTTGGAGTCAAAACCTGGGTGTGTGGTTTTGCCACTTTCTGCCCCTGTGGCCCTGATTAGGCGAGTTACTTAAATTAGCGTGCTTCTTTATAATGCATGAATGCCCCTGCAAAACAAGGATTAAATGTGTTTGCCAGGGTGCTTTGTACATTGTAAAGTGCTATACAGTTACAGGATGCTCCAAATTTTCAAAGCTCTAGAGCAGGGATCAGCACACTTTTTCTGTAAAGGGCCAGAGAGTAGATATTTCAGGCATTGCCGGCCATACAGTCTCTGCTGCCACTACTCACCTCTGCTGTTGGTAGTACAAAAAGCAGCCACTGACAATCTGTAAACAGAGGCGGTGCCGGGATTTGGCCTGTGGGCTATAGTTTGTTAACTCTGCTCTAGACTTTTAGAGATAGGAATTTGAGAACCTACCTGCTGGGGTTTTCTTTTACGAATTGGAATTAGAGAATTTTGGCAGTTACTAGACCAGCTTTGCAACGTTTCCTAGTTGTCTCATCTCGGGTAAATTATTTAAGCTTTCTGCGTATTGAAATTCTCATCTCTAATTGAAGGTAATCATATATAATTTATGGAGGTGTTGGGAGAATTAGAGAAGACACTTAAAGTACTCAGGACAACGTCGGGCACACAGGAAGCACCTGGAAGATGTTAGCTGTGATGATCACCAGTCCATTTTACAGAAGAGGGACCTGGTTAAGGACTTACCTAAGGTTACAGTAATAGTGGCAGAACCAGCCGTGCTTGTGCAAGTCACTACTCCTTTGAGCCTCTGTCACTTGAACTGCAAAAGGAGGGGGTTGGACAACATCTTCTCTTGGGACCTTCTAGTTCCATTGCCCTCATTCTACTAACTGGCACCGTAGGGCTTAAAGAACTAATTTACCTCCCTAAGTGCCTTCCTTACAGTCTGGAAATGACTTACTACACAGCATCAGTAAACTGGTGGAAAATCCAGGCACCAGAGAGGGAGACTCTGATGTAGCATTAGTAAAATATATATCTATTTATATATAATATGTAATTATTATATTTTATATATGTGTGTATATATGATATATATCTTTTTTTAATAACATGCCTTAAATATCAGGGAAGGGAGGCCAGCCCTTGGTAATTAGTATGGTGAATAATTGCAACGAACACAGTTCAAGTCATTCTTGGATATGTCTCAGGGACTTTTATGCTGCACATTCTTACAACAAATCAAGTATTTATGTACCCATGTTCAGATTATTTTGACAAAACGATTAAAGATGGAAAATGACTCCTTGTTTATAATGTATATTTCCCAGTCACTAATGTATTCAACAATGATACATGGGATGTTTCTTGGTCAAGGGATTTCTGTAAGTTCTTTGGTTCTAGAAGGGTGACTGAAGTGTGATGGCTTTGCCTTTTCTGAATTACACAAGGTCTCGTTCAACTCGTCCTCTGCTCTTTCTTGCCTGGCTTCTTCCCTTTAACCTAGTGACTCATCTCCAAGGGTGTAAGTAGTGTACCCTTTTCTGTCATTCCAGTTGACTTCACTGAGTGCTCTGATGCCCTCTGTACTGTCTCTAGCTCCTGTGAGCTAAATTAAATAATGCCATTTTTAAGAGAGGTAGAATAATGGGAATTCCCTGGCGGTCCAGTGGTAAGGACTCCTTGCTTTCACTGCTGAGAGCCCAGGTTCGATCCCTGGTCGGGGAACTAAGATCTCACAAGCTGCACGGCACGGCCAAAAAATAAAAAAAATTAAAGAGGTAGAATAAAGACTAGGAATGTGATGGTGGGCAGAGGCATCTTTCTTCTTAACAGCTTATGCTCAAATTATTAAAAGGGGAAAATATGAACTTGGAAAAACACTATTTACTTTCCCTTCTCCAATAGATGCACACTGATGTGCTCATTTAAGTATAGAGTTTGAAAAATGATGATAGCCAGCTGAGGGTAGAAGCAGGTGTGACAAGAAAAGAGGACTCAATAATGAAAGAGTTAAAAATGCGTTATAAAGCAGAATGGGTGGTGAATATATGTGGGGAGTGAAGAGGAAAAAGGAAAGACATTGGGGTAAATGAGTAAGAAGTGCTTGAAGAGACAGTGAGAAGATTCGATGGAAAAAGAGGAGAGGGAAGATGAGGGTGAAATGACAAAGAAGTACGATAAAGGAGGAACGTGTGCCCGGAGAATGAGAGAAGAGAGTAAAATCTACCATTCGAAGCCACTTTCCTCAAAAGAAACCTACCTTTGTTCCAACTTGAAATGCAGCATCTGTTGGCAAGTGGGGAGTGAAATGACAAGGAGTCAGGAACTTAACAAGGAATAAAGTGACATTTCAGCAGAAATATAAAACTGGCCCGTGATTGGTTACAACAAATTCTTCTGATTGCTTCTTTTTCATCTTGGAAAAATCACTTTCATTGCAGTTTTTTTTTGTTTTTTGGGTTTTTTTTTCTTTATATTTCCAGTCAGCATACTTGGACTGTCCTCAATATCTACTTTTAGAGAAATTTATTATTTTTTAAGATAGCCGTAATCAATTGACTCCTTTGAAGAAGGGTCGTTGGGAAATCTGGAGGGGATTCAGAACATCTGATACCTTATTAGTGTCATGGGGAACCCTACTATAAAACTATTTCAAGTAAGTTGTAAAGAATTGGATTTTTTGAGATTGTCAAATGAATGTTTCTGAAAATTACTGAAGCTTCCCTAAATATACTAAAAAATGATGCCCTGTCAGGTCGAGTGCTAAAATCTTAATCTGAATTATTTTGCAAAGAGGGGGAAATGGACTATTCAGCAACATTTTACATACATTTCTTGGGTGTCTTCTCTGCAGGCACTATGCTAGGACTTGGGGATGTAAATAAAACTAAGGCAAGGACTCTGCACTCAAAAAGTGTATGTTCTACTGGGAGAAACACATTTTGACAAACAATTCTAACACACAAGTGCTGTCATAAGAAAGACGTCACAGAAAGACGTATTAGATCATGTGCAGAATCACAGAATTTAAGGGGACAGAAAGCAGACTCTCAGTAGTAGCCTCAGAGGGGTCGGAGGAGCACATGTCAGGAACGAACTTCCTCCACCACAGGCTAAGTCTTCGTAATGTTCTTTATGAAGAATACAAGTGCGACAGCCTCTAGTCTCAACATTTATCTACCTGATTATTTTCACTAACACTACAGTTAAAACTAAATGCCATTATTAAGCATCACCTTCAAAATGACTAATCTCTAAAGGGATTTTGCTCTCCTAGCAACTAGGCACACCTACCCTGACCCTATGATTTTCTCCTTCTTATAATGTCAGATAAACATTTTAGAAATCTCTGTTTCACTTCCTGAAACTTATTCTGAAATACAATGAAGCTCAACCATCTTACTGATCAAACAGAAACACCTTCTGATAAAAATGAGTCTCATCTAAGGACTTATCAAGCCTCCTTTTTTTTTTTTTGCCGTACGCGGGCCTCTCCCTGCTGTGGCCTCTCCCATTGCAGAGCACAGGCTCCGGACGCGCAGGCTCAGCGGCCATGGCTCATGGGCCCAGCCGCTCCGCTGTATGTGGGATTTTCCCGGACCGGGGCACCAACCCGTGTCTCCTGCATCGGCAGGCGGACTCTCGACCACTGCGCCACCAGGGAAGCCCAAAGCCTCCTTCTTTGGGAGGTATACATTTGTGGTTTTAAACAAGGATTCTTTGCTAGAAATTGTAGTTCACCAATATGTGTTATTTATTAAGCTCTTACTGTATGCGGGATGCTGTACATATTTTTTTTCTATTTTTTAAGTCTTTACATTAAAGGCATTGTGGTAGTCAGTCCCTAAGATGAATCTAAGATTCACCCCTAAGATGACGCCCATTGGCTCCTCCTCCTGGTGTCCACACCCTTGTATAATTATCTCCTTTTGGGTTTGGTCTGGATTTAGTGACTCATTTCTAAAGAGAAGAATATGGCAGAAGTGAAAGACTGACACTTCAGAGATTAGGAGATAAAAAACCTGGTTTTCCATTCCGGGGCCCTTTCCTGCTTTCTAGCTTGCTTGCTCTGACCTGCTGTGAGCTACCCTGGGGCAGGAAACAGAGGGAAGCCCTCTGGCCAACCCAGTGAGGAATGAAACCGGCAGTCCAACAGCTCAAGAGGAACTGAGTCTGGCCTCCCAGACACGTGAGACTCCAGATGAGACTCCGGTCCTGGCTGATATCGTAACCGCAACCTCCTGAGAGACCCTGAGTCAGAGGCCGCAAGGTGAGGCAGGCCCAGATTCCTGACCCACAGGATCTATGAGGTAATAAATGTTTGTTGTTTTAGGGTTTGTTTGGGGGTATTAGATAACTAATGCAGGTATTACCCCCATTTTAGAGGTAAGAAAACTGAGAAACAGGTTAGGCATGTACAATACTGCAGCTAGTACCTGAGCCAGGATTCTAATACATGTCCATTTAAGTTCAAATCTTTTGTTATAGTACTCTTTCATTAAGTCCAACTTTTGCAGTAACTGTGATGTGTGCCCCTCTGTCCTAATTTACATAAATTTTGCCAATCTTCTGCTGCTTTTATGGGTAATCTTCTCAACTACTCTGAATCTGCATTTTCTCATCTGTAAAATGTGGGGGCACATATGTAGTGCTGGCTTACCAGGAAGCTTGCTGGGACTTCAGTGTCTGGACATTTGGAAAGAAGCAGGAGCTAGAACTGCAGAGGGCTTAGACCAGGTCAACAGACTCACTAGAGGCAATGCCTTTGGGTGGTTGCTAGCATCTCTTACCATGGTATTGACAAGAGCCTGGAGACCTCATGGTGAGGGCCAGTATCAACTTAATAGCAGTTGTGATCTTGTGGATTGAGTACAAGAGTCTCCAGGTGGACATGACTTGGGGCCAGATGGGTAGCAGCAGCCTTGCTGTTTCAGGTGGTCAGTCCATGAGGTTTAAAGCAGGATCACAGCAATGGGCTAGGCGTGCAGAAATGGGGTCCAGTCCCTAGGTGGATAAGGTTGGCAAAAGCTAGAGAAGATTCTAAGTCTTCTGAGTAGGGCTGGGGAAGGAGACTAGAAAACATAACTGCTCTTCTTTTTTGTTTCAAAAAAGAAACAAAACAAAACAAAATGTTTTTGTTTCAAAATCTTTCCAGTATCCTTGAGGCCTTACATGATCTAGGCAGGTCTGACACGATCAGACCTCACGTCAATTCCTCTCTGCTCTGGCCACACCAGCCTCCTCACTCTTCCTTGAACACACAGGCAGACTCCTGCCTAGTGTATTTGCACTGGTGGCTTTTCTTGTCTGGAAAGAACTTCCCCCAGATATCCTCTTAGACGATTCTCATGTCCTGCAAATCTTTTCTCAAAGGTCACCTCAATGAGGCCCGCATTGACCACACCAGTAAAATAGCCATCTACCCTCCCCCTCACGTGTATACTCGGAATCACTTTCCTCAAAGCTCTAACCAACCTCTAACATAAACACTCCCCTCATTTACTATGCTTATAGTATAGTCTCCCTCTTACCAACAGAACATATGCTC
The DNA here is from genome assembly GCF_951394435.1 of Stenella coeruleoalba. Lineage (NCBI taxonomy): Eukaryota > Metazoa > Chordata > Mammalia > Artiodactyla > Delphinidae > Stenella > Stenella coeruleoalba. The sequence continues at coordinate 69,919,208 of NC_137154.1, forward strand.
CACAGGGCCAGCAATGTTTGCTTGTTTTTAGCTCACCGAGGTTTCCTAGATGTAAAAATACTGTGTCATATATCTGACACACAACGGATATCAGTTGAGTGAATGATCAGTATAGAGCACCTCCCTATTCTAGAGACAGTATCTTTATTAATGGAACCTCAGGCCAAATGCTGTTGCATGGCAGCTGCAGCACAGCAGCCACTCACACTGACATCGGTGCCACCTGTACTTTCCTCACGAGCACTGCCTTCCCTTCCCTCCACCAAGCTCCCCCTCTCACACCAACCCTCCTGCATACTACAGCACACAATTCAGTTTCTCTCTTCAGAAACGATGAGCCTAGGCTTGTAGCTCCCATTTTCTAAGCAACTGTGAGTTGAATTAGACTCTATACATCCATGAGTTTGCATTGGAGCCAGCACTCCGATTATGAGAGCTAAGGGCAGAGAGAGGGGGCAGGTTGCAGAGAAGCTAGAAACCCAACAGGAATTTAATTAAGATGGGAAACTACCAGATCCCTCTTCTCTGCTCATTCCAGGATCTGGTTCTTTAAAAAAATATTGGTAAAGTATGGGAAGAATAATCCAAGAAACACCCCTAGAAAAAGGGCAAGAGCTGGATGAGTCGGAAAATTCATCTCAATACCACAGAGACTCCGTGCAGGGGCTTCCCTGAGACTTGTGGGGACGATGACAGGCAAAATGACTCCTGCTACTGTCAGAAAGAGGGGACACGCTGAGGAGAATGAGACCAGAACTCTAAACACGAAAAAGAACAGGCATAATCCAAAAGAACACCACAGAGGCGAAACATAAACACACAGAAGATGGGAGCTGAGGGCCGGACCCAGGCCTGAACCTAGGCTGACCCGGCTACATGAAGCCCTCACTGCCCATGGTCCTAGAAACAGGACGGGAACAAGGTGATGTCTAAGTCCTTGTGATCACAGGTGCTGGTGGGACAAGGCTCTACCAAAGGGACAAGGACAAAGGAGAAGAGAAGATGACCCAGCTGAGGAGTGACCACACCCAAGCCCAGGATGCACTGAGCACTGGTGCACTGAGCCCTGATGCACGCCCCGTCCATGCTCGCTCTTCAGTCTTCCCCATCCCACCCCGGCCCCCAACAGCAAACACGTGCATGCTGGAAGGTTCTCAGTGCTTCCGTTTACTTCCCGCCTCAAACTTTAGGAATCTTCTCCTTTATTTATTTCTTTATGTTTTTTGCGGTATGCGGGCCTCTCCCTGTTGCGGCCTCTCCCGTTGTGGAGCACAGGCTTCGGACGCGCAGGCTCAGCGGCCATAGCTCACGGGTCCAGCCGCTCCGCGGCATGTGGGATCTTCCCAGACCGGGGCACCAACCCGTGTCCCCTGCATCGGTAGGCGGACTCTCAACCACTGTGCCACCGGGGAAGCCTCTCTTCTCCTTTATTAACCCATCAACCCCACAAGACACAAATTAGAAACGAGAAATTCATATCCGGTTTTTTATTTTCCATAAGGAAGTAAAACATTATTAGTACAACGTGGGGTCAAGTCAGGGATGGAGATGGCCCAGCGCTGCCTCTGATGGAACAGGAAAGCTGACTAGGGAAGAGAACACAGGTCATGTGGAGAGGGGGTCCTGGTGGGCAGGGGTGGACCAGTCTCCCAACCTCCTCACGTGATGCTAATAGGAACACAGACACATTCAGATACCACCTGCGAGAAAAGAGGTCAGGGGACCTTGATGTCACATGGCAAGAGAGTGAACAAATTTTGCATCACTAGTCTCACACAGAGGCAGCTGTCTCACACCGCAGAAGAAAACAACCGCGAACAAATTCAGGCCAGTCACTAACTGTTGACATTCTCAACAGTCCACGCGTGCTCAGAATGTCCCACTCAAAGAATCTCCATAACCCTGTTATGTCCCCTCTGCTCCAACCCCTCCCTCACTCCAGGCCCCCAGGGTCTCACCTTTAGGATCTGTGAAAGACACATCAGAGCACTGATCATTTTCACTGACTGGGGTAGAGCAAAAACAGGATGTGGTCAAAGCCCAGAGATGTGACTAAGGGAGAAATTATGGGCTGGGTGAGGTCCCGGCCATGGGCTTCTGCCTACACCCTCCCACGGTTCTCAGGGATCAACCCCCATCCCCACCCAAACTTAGTGCAGCCTGAGCAGAGCTCCCTCCTTTTTTTTGGCTGTGGGAAGAAAACATCACGTGAGAGGCCAGGGAGAAGACTGGACCATGAGATCCTAGACAAACCCCCTAGCCCTGGACTACAGAGAAGTTCCTAGAACTGTGACTGAAGACTCAGGGCAGGATGGGGAAACATGAAGAAAGGGGATGTAGAAGAATTGGACCAAATGCCCTCCTGGACATCTGTCCTCAGCAGGGACCTTCCCCTCCGATCTTTGAGTGTCAGGGATCAGGTCCGCACACCAGAATTATCAAGGCGAAAATTTTGTCTTTCATTCTCACAAGTGCTTTACAAAAAAGTAAGGGTTAGCAATTAGCTCCAGACTGGGCAAGTACCTGTGTGTGGATCATATTTCCCATTAATGAGGCAGGGCCAACTTCTACCTAAGGCTTAAAACCCTCCAATGGGATAAGAAAACTCGGATCCCCTCCCTCCCTTCCCTACCTGACCTGCTTCTTCCTTCACATCACAGTTCTAAGTCACCACAGCAGGGACCACAAACAGAACCAGGCCAACAAAGATGCCCATGGTGGGGATGGTGAGATGAGGGGCCCAGACCTCAGGCTTGAGCCCTGACCTTGCTGAAGGTGTCCAGAAGGGCTTCTGCTTTCTCTGAGAAGCTCCACCTCTTAGCCCCCTCCTTATACCATCTCAGGGTGATGGGCTTGTTGCACTAAGCAGACGTATCTCAGCTCCTCTCCTAAAGGCATGCCCATGGCCACCCACTTCTGGAAAGCCCTTGTCTCCGCAAGTTCCATGTCCTGGATCTGGACCTTCCTGTCACACTGCCAGCTCAGAGCGATATCTGCAGGGTAGAAGCCCAGGGCCCAGCACCTCAGGGTGACCTCAGGGGCAGAGATGAAATACCAGGGCTCCCGGCCACCGGCTGGGACGCAGTGTTGAAACACTGCAGAGAGTGGGAGCATGGCGGTGGGGACGCGCTGAGAGCCCCCATCTCCCCACTCCCGCACTGGTGCCGGGGCCGAGGTCTACGCGGCCGGGAGGGGAGGAGAGGGTGAGGGGGGTACAGAAGAGGGGAAAGGGACAGCGGGACAGAGAGAGGCCGCGACTTTAGGGGTGGGCGAGAGGAGGGGGCGGGACACGGGGGAGGGCCGGGCCCGGGTCCAGGTGGCGGAAGGGTCGGGGCAGAAGAGGCTTTCCCCGGGGTCCTCAGCTCCGGCCAGGCGGTCCCTTAGCTCTTCCTCCACAAATGCCGTTTCTCTCTTGATCCCGCACTCCCGGGTCCGTCCACCCCCTCCCCGTCCCCGAGAGCAGCAAGAGGAAGGGTTAGGGCGCCGTGATCTGGATCCAGGGGGTCTGGGAAGAATCAGTCCCGGCCCATGCGGACTCTTAACCGAGAATCTCGGTGACCCTGATTGACTTCCCCAGAAATCGGACCCACTATGGGAGGGCGAACTGGGGCAAGATCGCGTACTCTAGCAGGAGGGTCTGACACAGATTGTGAGGGGAAAAAGTGAACCTCCCGGCGGATGGGGATGCCCCAACACTGAGCTTTCTGTATCTGAAACACTGCTCTCGGGTCCTGAGACCCTGAGAGCCACACCCAGGACCTGGTGTTTGCCCTGACCCCTCTCCTGCCTTGAGCATTCTTTGTCACACTGTCTCCCTTAGTCCTGCCCCAGGAGATGACTCATCCATTCTCAAAACATTTTGAATCAATATTATATGTACATAGTCTTAGAATTAGTGAGGACCTTAAGGATAATTTTTTAAAAATTTTTATTGGATTATAGTTGATTTAAAATGTTGTGTTACAGACCTACTAGAGAATGAACTTGAGGATACGGAGAGGGGGAAGGGTAAGCTGGGACAAAGTGAGAGACTGGCATGGACATATATACACTACCAAACGTAAAATAGATAGCTAGTGGGAAGCAGCCGAATAGCACAGGGAGATCAGCTCGGTGTTTTGTGACCACCTAGAGGGGTGGGATAGGGAGGGTGGGAGGGAGGGAGATGCAAGAGGGAAGAGATATGGGGACATATGTATATGTATAACTGATTCACTTTGTTATAAAGCAGAAACTAACACCATTGTAAAGCAATTATACTCCAATAAAGATGTTTAAAAAATAAATAAATAAAATGTGTTAGTTTCAGGTGTACAGCAAAGTGATCCAGTTATACATATATTAATTCTTTTTCAGATTCTTTTGTCATATAGATTATCACATAAGTTTGTTTTCAATATCTGTAAGTATGTTTCTGTTTTGTAAGTAAGTTCATTTGTATCATTCTTAAAAATTAGATTCCACATATGAGTGATATCATATGATATTTGTCTTTCTCTGACTTACTTCACTCAGTATGATAATCTCTAGGTCCATCCATGTTGCTGCTAATGGCATTATTTCATTCTTTTTTATGGCTGAGTAATATTTCATTGTATATATGTACCACATCTTTTTTGTTGTTGTTGTTGCAGCGTGCAACTTGTGGGATTTAGTTCCCTGACCAGGGATTGACCCGTGCCCCCTGCAGTGGAAGTGCAGAACCCTAACCACTGGACTGCCAGGGAATTCCCAGTACCACATCTCTTTTTTTTTATCCATTCCTTTGCTGATGGACATTTAGGTTGCTTCCATGTCTCGGCTATTGTAAATAGTGCTGCAGTGAACATTGGGGTGCAGGTACATTTTCTAATTATGGTTTTCTCTGGATATATGTCCAGTAGTGGGATTGCTGGATCATATGGTAGTACCCTAAGCATAAGTTTGTTTATGTAGGTTTTATCAAGCAATATTTACCATACTAGGAATAAAACAGTTTTTAAAATTTTTGTTAATTTATTTAGAATGGTATTAATGACCTATTACATGATTTTTTGAGAGATCTATCCTTTATTGTAATATTTGTAATAAAACGTAATTGCAGGGACTTCCCTGGTGGTCCAGTGGTTAAGACTCCACGCTTCCATTGCAGGGGGCATGGGTTCGATCTCTGGTTGGGGAACTGAGATCCCATATGCCACATGGCCCAGCCAAGAAATAAAATAAAGGTGTATTTTTAAAATAATTTCATTTAACATGGAAATGTGACTTAACTGCCTTTTGTAATATTAACTGATGGTGTAATTGTAATGACGTAGTTGAACTGCTGTTTATGCTTCTCCCTTATGAATGCCAGGCAAAAAGAGTAGAGAACATTTGCCATAAATGTATTTATTCTGAAGGAAAAGCAAAGGTATGCTAATTAGGCATCTGGCGTCAGCTGTCCACTTTGATACTTGCTGCCCTGTTGATCCAAAATGTAGTATTTCTGCAAATATTTTTCCGACTACTTTAAGCATGTCCCAGGTTCCCAGTGGGAACCAGTCACAAAACCATCAGTAAATATTCATCTTTAGTCTTTTGACACTGATTTTTTTTTTTTTTTTGCAGTAACCTCCTATTTCTTTTAAGATTGTCATCTCCTCTCCATAGCTAGTTGCCTTCTGTCTTTGCCTGTGGTGAACACTGTTCCAGATTTTTGTAAAATACCTTTCTTTTTGGCTGAACGGTTGTCAATTGTTTGGACCTAACTCAGTGATTGATTCACAGATTCAGGAGAGTTAATGGAACTATACTTTACTCTCTCCATTTACCATTCCTTCCCTCAAGTAGGAGTTTTAATTTGAAGACGACAATTAAATGTGACTCAGCTTCTCTAACTGAGCCCGAGACAGAGATTTCTCACTGACCCTGGGCCGTGGATCTGGAGTCAAACCACAAACTCATACTGTTCTCATGACAGTGTACCAGGAAGCCACAATCAATCATTAAAAATCATTTTGCCATTTTTGCTTTGAAGTGAATGATAAACATTTTGTGTTTCTATTGTACGTTAAATAGTCTGCTTGGGGTTTTGTGTATATTATCTCTAATCCTCACAAGGTAGATTGTAATTTTCCATCATTCAGTTTTGGAAATTGAAGCTCTAAAGTTTAAGTAACTGAAGTTCAGATTGTTCTTTATGAACTCTAAAACAGCTCTACCTGACCCTGAAGTCCCTTTTGTTCCACTAAGCGAGCCAGTTTGTCTTAAAGGGCTGGGTCTGGGGCAGCTGTGGGCCCAGGGGCTCTTAAGGCAGCAAGCCTGCTGATGGGTGGGGCTGTGTCCCTGCCTGGCTAGCTGCTTGGCTGGAGGGATCCTAGTACTGGTGCCAACAGGCTGGTGAGGGTTGCGGGGTAGATCCCAGTGCTAATAAGCTAGGGAGAGGATTCCAAAATGGCACCTGCGGGCACCAGTGTCCACGTGGTAGAACACGCCCCCCAAAATGGCTGCTGCCAGTGTCTATGTCCCCAGCGTGAGCTCCAGTTGCCTCTTGCCTCTCTGAGAGGCCTTCCAAGATCAGCAGGTGGGTCTGATCCAGGTTCGTTTCAAATTACTGCTTCTGCACTGGGTCCAGGAGCTGTGAGATTTGGTGTGTGCTCTGTAAGAGTAGATTCTCTATTTCCCACAGCCCTACGGATCTCCTAAAATAAGCCCTGCTGGCCTTAAAGCCAAACATTATTGGGGCTCCTCTTACTAGTTCAGGACCCCCAGACCGGGGAGCCTGATGTGGGTCCTGGACCCGTCGCTGCTTCGGGAGAAACTCTGCAGTTGTAATTATCCTTCCATTTGTGGGTCACCCACCCGTGGGTGTGGTTCTTGACTATATCATGACTCTACCCTGCCTACCTGTCTTGTTGGGGTTCCTTCTTTGTATTTTTAGTTGTAGAAGATCTTTTCGGCTAGTCTTCTGGTTTTTTCTCATCAACAGTTGCTCTGTAAATAGTTGTCATTTTGGCGTGCCTGCGGGAGGAGGTGAGCTCAGGGCCTTCCTCCTCCACCATCTTGCACCTTGGCTACTCCTCAACAGGGCTCCTTCTTCTTCTTTTTTTTTTCTTCACTTTCTGGCTGCACTGCTGCAGCTGGGATCTTAATTCCCCGACCAGGGATCGAACCCATGCCCCCTGCAGTGGAAGCATGGAGTCTTAACACCTTGACCACCAGGGAAGTCCCAGCAGTGCTGCTTCTTAACGAATTTATTTGTAACAGGAGTTGGGCATTTCTGTCTTCTCCTTCTGTACTGAGCCGTGGGGTGATGGCCGGTTAGGAACTGTTTCTTTCTTTGCTACCATCCCATTGAATTCATGAACGCAAGCTCCACTGCTCACCAGATGAAGGCAATCAAGGGGCATCCCTTGGGCAGCAGCCCCTCCCCCCAAACTGGGCACCAGACACATGTACAAGCTCCCCTCGGAGAGATTCTGGCACTCTGGAGCACAGCAGAGGATCGGGCCTGCCCTCTGAGGTCTCTGGATAGAATCACAGTCAGCCCTTAGATGTGTGTTTAGTTAGAAGACTGGTCCTCAGGCCACAGCTGGGAAGATGAGCTAACAGGGCTCTTCCATGGGCTCCTTAGTCCGTTGCCTCTCTGCTGAGTCCTGGGGGTGGTAGCTGGCTAAGAACTGTCTCCATTGATTATAGTCCTATGGGGTCCATGAGCATAAGCCCCACTGGCCACCAGGACCAGGCAATCTAGAAGTGTCCCCTGGGCAGCAGCCACAAAAGTGGGACTCCAGGCGACAAGCTCCTCTCTGGGAGATACCAGCAGGCTGGAGTGAGACAGAGGGAGAGCACAACTATGGCACGCAGCAGCCTCTGTCCCTGAAGAACCCTTCGGTATCCTCCAGGTGTGTGCCAAACCGGAATCCTGCCCCTCAGGCCAAAGCTCCAGGATGAGCAAATAGGCCTCTTTCACAGAAAGACTGAGGCTGTGTGTCAGTAAGCTGTCTGTGCTATGCCCTGCTGGTGGTAGCTGGCTAAGAAATGTCCCTCTGTTGTACCAGTCTCATGGGACCCACAAACGGAAGCCCCACTGGCCACCAGAGCCAGGCCATCAAAGAGCTACAGCTGCAGAAACCCAGGCAACAGACAAGGGTACAGGCTCCTTTCTGGGAGGTACCGTGAGCTGGAGCAGGGCAGAGGGAGAGCGCAAACATGGCACCCACCAATCTCTGTCTTTGGAGACTGTTTCAGTAGGCCCCTAGACATATGTTAAATTAGATGACTGTCCCTCAGGCTAACGGTGTAAGTTAAGCAAATAAGTGCCTTTCACAGAAAGTCTGGGCACTTTTCAGTCAGCTGCCTCTGTGCTGGGCCCTGGGGTGGGTGAATCTGCATAGGCAAGTCCTGTAGGCTGTTTCTCAGTTCACCATTGCCTTGTAGGTCTCATGGTATTCAAAGCTAGCTGTTTTAGGGGCTTGTCTTTCAGGTCTAGCTCTTAAAAATTGGGGTACCAGATGTGGGGTTCAAAGCCTTTACTCCTCAGGGAGAGACTTGAGTTTGTGAGAGTTCCCTCCCAATTGTAGGTAGCCGTGCCAGGGGTGGGGTAATGTCAAGGGTGTGTCTCAGCCTCTCCTGACTCCTTTAGTGTGGGAATTTCCTAGTTTGCCTGATGCGTAGAAGTCACTCAGCAGCTAGTTTGGGTTTTGGTGGTTGTTTTTTCAGAGTTAATTGTTCCATATATAGCTGTAGATTTGGTGTGGCGATACGAGGAGGTGAGCTCAGGATCCACCTACGTGGTCATTTTGAACCAGAACCTATAGTCTTGATAATATCTCTTTGTTGTTTTTGTTGAGAACAGAAGGATAGTTATTTGTGTTCCATGAGGGCAAGTTGTTTTTCCGTTTCTGCTTGTTATGCCCTTTGTCACCTATTGCCATTTTTGCAGACTGTGTTTTCTTTATTTTATATTTCTGTTTTCTTCTGTAACAAACCTTCAAAATTTTAAAAGCCACACTTCAATTCAAGTATTTCAACAAATATTTATTGATCATTTACTGGGTTCAAGGAATTGTGTTAAGTTCAGGGTGGGATTAGAGGCCAGGCTGGTTCCTGTGCTGAAGGAACTCATGATTTAATAACTTTGAGGAACTTCCCTGGTGGCACAGTGGTTGAGTCCACCTGCCAATGCAGGGGACATGGGTTCGAGCCCTGATCTGGGAAGATCCCACATGCCGCAGAGCAACTAAGCCCATGCGCCACAACTACTGAGCCTGCTCCCTAGAGCCTGCAAGCCACTGCTGAGCCCGTGTGCCACAACTACTGAAGCCTGCGAGCCTAGAGTCCGTGCTCCGCAACAAGAGAAGCCACCGCAATGAGAAGCCCGTGCACCGCAACCAAGAGTAGCCCCTGCTCGCGGCAACTAGAGCAAGCCCGCATGCAGCAATGAAGACCCAACACAGCCAAAAATATATAAATAAATAATAACTTTGAAAAGACAAGCTTACCAATAACTATTGTGGTCAGTGCTGAAAGAAAGGTACAAAATGCTAAAGAAGTCAAAGAATGAAAAATGTTTTCTTGGATATGCAGGAAGCTTTCAAGAAGTAAGAGACATTTGAGTTGGGTTTGAAAAAAATAAGGTACCACTATACGTATTTTAATTAGGAAGGGATTTATCTTTTGCGTGTGTGTGTGTGTGTGTGTGTGTGTGTGTGTGTGTGTATTTCTTTATTTATTATTTTTAATTAGAAAGGGATTTAATTCAGGAATGTTGGATATGCTGAAACAGTATGCTCTATATCCTTCTGGCATGACTCCTGGAATAATGCAGAACTGGCCCAGTAAGACACTTACTGCCTCTGGGCCACCACTGGGCGTGTGCTTTCTTGACTCTGGAACCCACTGCCATACAGCAGCCTAGATACCAGGAAACCAGAGAAAAGGGCAACAGATAAAGTAGCCCTAACTACCCTGACAAAGTCTAGGGTATGGTTGGAAAAAAGAGCCCATGCCAGGGAAACTAATTACAAAAGTCTTTGAAGAACTCATGTCAAAACCAGATGCTATGGCTGTATTATATGGGCATAGTGACTCAGGTGAGCAGGGCCTACTCCCCTGGGCTGTTGTTTGTGGGCAGATCTGAATATGATTATGTCATAACTCTTAGCTCCTTTCCTCATGTACCTGTTCTTAGCTGGCCTGGGAGAGCTAACTCAAGGGAAGAAGGGATACCACCTCTACAGTAGTCACGTGCTTCTTTTAAATTCTCATTTCTAGCCACAAGGTAACGAGTATTTCTCCGGTGGTCAATGCTTCTAAAGGAAAGATGGGTCTGTCATGGTCAGAGTATGGAAGACAAATAGCTGGTTCCAATTAGTCATGGTTTTTATCACCCCTCCCAGGGCGGCTAGGCCAATCTAGGATCTCAGTTGGTGCCTGGGACTTATTTTTCAATACTGCGAATGATATAACCTTGTCTAGTTCATACTTATTTTTAACAGAGATACCTGTTTGGTTGTTAAAACCCTATTAAAGCATAGGGAGGGGAGTGACATCAGCATCACATGGTTTGACTATTTCCCTTCTCTCCCTTTTGATTTACAACTAATGGGGCATCTATAACTGAACAAAAGTGTGTCTGCACGGTAAAGCAGGACACCACCTGCACATCCAAAAGTGGGTAGATAGGACCTCAGAGGGGGCTGCGAATCCAAGAGAGTCGGTAAGCCTGCCCCACCCCACTTACCATGATTAGGAAAATGGGAGCCTGGAGAGTGCAAAGCTGGGCAGACACCACAGGAGACAGAGAATTTGTGGAGGTCCAGCCTGCCTGATGGGAGAAACTAGCATGCTATCAGAGTGGGAAAGGGATGAGTTTGGAGGCAGAGGAGAGGGAGGACATGGCCAAGGCAGCCCCCTTCCTGAGGGTGACACTGCAACACACTGGACAACTGAGCAGTTGCAGCGGCTACCTCTCCAGCAGAGGAGATGGAAAGCAAAAGTGGTGAGTGACAGACTGCTCTGCTACCCTGGTTGCAGCTGGAGGGACCCATTTCTCTCCAGCAGCACCCAGATTTCTGAGGAGAGACCTCTGTGACTTGGGGGAGGGAGAGGAAAGAGGAAGGAGGCAGACAAGAATATCAAAGGGCATTGAAGGAACACATTTCCTGTTGTATGCTTGGGACCTTCAGCTGGTTGTCAACTATGGACCTCTGGGAGTCCTCCACTCAAGGATTCCCCCTGTGAGGGCTATGGACACCCCCAAAGCCCCAGATGCTAAGCCCACACCTCTCCCCAGTCTGCTGCCAGCTCCTTGTGTGTGCCCTTGACTGCAGCCCTGAGAAACAGCTCCAGTAGGAGAAATCAAAAACTTCAGCAACTTCGCCACCTTCTGGAATACAAAAGAAAGATTTCTAATTGTCAGCCTATTGAACTGTAAAAACCAAAGTAAATAAATACTTAACTAAGGACGGAGTCCGCTACTTCAAGTGTGAAAGCAGAAGTGCATATTATCAAACACTATGAAAAATAAAGGAAATACGATTTCACAAAAAGAAAATGATAATTCTCCAGCAACCAAATTCAAAGGCACAGAACATTGCTTTCTAAATGATAAAGAAATTATGAATAAATTCATAATTTATGAAGAAATTCAACCAGGTACAAGAAAACTCAGGCAATTCAATGAACCCAGGAATAAAATCATTGAACAGGAGTTCTTTATCTAGGATATTGAAATTATAAAAAAGAACCAAACAGGGATCTTGGGGCTGAAGAATTCAATGCATGAGATAAAGGATACATTAGAGAGCATAGGCAACAGGGCAGATCAGATGGAAGAAAGAATAAGTGCCTTGGAGGATAGGAATTTAGAAATAATTCAGTCAGAAGAGGCTAAGACTTTTAAAAGGTGAAGAAGATCTACAAGTTATAAAATTTAATTGGAAAGACAAATATAAGAATAGTTAGTATACCAGAAGGAGAAGAGAGGAAGAGGGGTGCAGAAAGTTTATTTAGAGATGAGAATTTTCCAAACCTGGGGAAGGAAATGGAAATACAAGTCCATGAAGTTCATAGAACACCCTATTATCGCAATGTAAAAAGACCTTTTCCAAGACACGTTATAATGAAACTGTCAAAAATTAATGACAGAGAATGAATCTTAAAGGCAGCCTTGGAAGAAAAGAAAGCAACCTACAAAGGATCCCCTATTAGACTATCAGTGGATTTCTCAGAAGAAACTCTCCTGAGGCCAGGAGAGAGTGGAATGACATATTCATAGTGTTGAAAGAGAAAAGTTGCCAACTAAGAATACTTTATCTGGCAAAGTTGTCCTTCATATATGAAGAAGAAAGAAAGGTTTTCCCAGACAAACAAAAGCTGAGGGAGCTCACCACCACTAGACCTGCCTCACAAGAAATGCTGAAATGTGTCCTTCTGGCTGAAATGAAAAGATGATAATTAGTGACATAAAAGGAAAGTACACAATACTCTGGTAAAGGTGAAAAATAAAAAGTCAAAATTAGAAAATTGTAACTATATTAGAATGGTGTTTTCATCACTTTATTATAGTAAAAGGTTAAAGGAGAAGAGCATTAAAAATAACTATAGTTACCATAATTTGTTAATTAAATCACAGTATAAAAGGAGGTAAATTGTGGCATCAAAAATATAAAGGGAGAGGAATAAAAGGGTGGAATTTTATAGGAGAATGAAGATAAGTTACTGTCAGCATAAAATGGACTACTTTATCTTTGAGGTTTTTTTTGTAATCCTCATGGTGACCACAAAGCTAAAATCTAGAATAAAGTCACAAAACATAAAAAGAGGGAAGTCTGAGCACATAACCATAGAAAAGCACCAATTTACACAGGTAGACAGAAACAGAGGGAAGAAAGGAACAATAGAGATACAAAATAACCAGAAGGCAAATGATAAGATGGCAGTAGTAAGGCCTTATATATCAATAATCACTCTAAAGGTGAATGGGTTGAATTCACCAATCAAAAGGCACAGAGTGGCTGGATGGATTAAAAACAAAACAAAACAACCCCCCCCCCCAAAAAAAACAAGACCCAACTATATGCTGCTTACAGGAGACTCATTTCAGCTCTAAAAACACATATAGGCCCAAAGTGAAGAGATGGAAGATATTCCATGTAAGTGGAAACCAAAAGAAAGCAGGGGTAGCCATATTTATGTCAGACAAAGTAGACTTTAAGCCTAAAATGACAACAAGAGACAAAGAAGATCATTATAATATGATAAGGGGTCAAACTTCAAGAAGATATAACAATCGTAAATATTATATATGCACCCAATATCAAAGCACCAAAATATATTAAGCAAATACTAACAGATCTAAAGGGATAAATAGACAACAATACAATAAGAGTAGGACATTTCAATACCCCACTGTCAGCAATAGATAGATCATCCAGACAGAAAATCAACAAGGAAATGTTGGAATTGAAACATACTTTGGAGCACGTGGACTTAGATATATAGAGAACAACTTTATATTGTTGTTCTATTTATAATATAGTGTGTATTCTGAATACACATTCTTCTCAAGACTACATGGAACATTCTACAGGATAGATCATATGATAGGACACAAAGCAAATCTGGGCAAATTTAAGATTGAAATCATACCAGCTTTTTTTTTTGACAACAATGGTATGAAACCAGACATCATCAACAAAAGGAAGGCTGGAAGATCTACAAATATGTGGAAACTAAACAACACACTTGAATAACCAATGGGTCAAAGAAGAAATCAAAAGGGAAATAAAAATTATCTCAAAAGAAATGAAAATAGAAATACAACATAGCAAAACTTATGGGATGCAGCAAATGCAGTTCTGAGAGGAAAGTTAATAGCAATAAATGCATATATTAAGACATTAGAAATACCTCAAATAAACAACCTAACTTTACACCTGAAGGAACTAGAAAAAAAGCACAAATTAAGCTCAAATTTAGCAGAAGGAAGGAAATAATTAAGATCAGAGTGAAGATAAATGAAGTAAAGGTCAGAAAAGCAGTAGAAAGGACCAACAAAAATAAGAGCTGGTTTTTCAAAAAAGATAAACAAAATTGACCAACCTTTAGCTAGACTGACTAAAAAAAGAGAGAAAACTCAAAGAAAATTAGAAATGAAAAAGGAGACATTACAACTGTTACTACAGAAATACATAGGATCAAAAGAGACTACTAAGAACAATTATAAGTCAACAAATTAGATAACCTAGAAGAAATGGATAAATTTCTAGAAATACACAACTTACCAAGACTGAATCAGGAAGAAAAAGAAAATCTGAACATATTCTATAACTAGTAACAAGATTCAATCAATAATAAAAGTCTCCCAACAGAGAAAACCAGGGCCAGAGGGCTACCCTGGAAAATTCTACCAAATATTTAAAGAAGAATTAATACCAATCCTTCTCAAACTCTTCTATAAAATTGAGAAGAAGGGAACATTTCCAAACTCATTCTATGAGGCCAGCATTACCCTGATTCCAAAGCCAGATAAGGAAACCACAAGAAAAGAAATCTGTAGACCAAAATCCCTGACCAATATAAATGCAAAATTTTTCAAAACAATATTAGCAAACTAAATTCAAGACACATTAAAAGGATTATACACCATGACCAAGAGGAATTTATCCCTGGGATGGTTCAACATATGCAAATCGATAAATGTAACACATCACATTAATAACATCACATTAATAAAAGGAAAGATAAAAATCACATGAGCATCTCAATAGATGCAGAAAAAACATTTGATATAATATTTACAACATCCTTTCATGACAAAAAACCTTAACAAATTGGGTATAGAAGGAACATACCTCAATATAATAAAGGCCATATATGACAAATCCACAGCTAACATTACATTCAATGAAAAAAATTGAAAGCCTTTCCTCTAAGATCAGGAGCAAGACAAGGATGCCCATTCTCACCACTCTTATTCAATATAGTACTGGAAGTCCTAGCTAGAGCTATTAGGTAAGACAAAGAAATAAAATACAGCTAAATCAGAAAATAAGAAATAAAATTATCACTATTTGCAGATGATATGATTTTTACATAGAAAATTCCAAAGACAACAAAAAAATGGTTGGAACTGAAATCAACAATTTTGGTAAAGTTGAAGAATACAAAATCAACGTACAGAAATCAGTTGCATTTCCATACACAAATGATGAAACATCTGAAAAAGAAATCAAATTATCCCATTTATAATTACAATCAAAAACAATAAAATACTTAGGAATAAGTTTAACCAAGGAAGGGACAGACATATACAAGAAAATCTACAAGACTTTGCTGAAAGAAATTGAAGAAGCCACAAATGGAAAAACATCCTCTGTTCATGGATCAGAAGAATTAATATTGTTAAAATGTTTATACTGCCCAAAGCCATCTATAGATTCAACACAATCCCTATCAAAATACCAATGGCATTTATCACAGAAATAGAAAAAGTAACCTTAAAATTTGTATGGAACCACAAAAGACCTCAAATAGCAAGAGCACTCCAGAGGAAAAGAACAAAACCAGAGGTATCACACTTCCTGATTTCAAACAATACTATGTGTGAAGCCATAGTAATAAAAACTGTGTGGTACTGGTACAAAAACATATGTGACTACATCAAGCTTAAGATCTCTGCACAGCAAAAGAAACAATTAACAAAATGAAAACGCACCCATGGGAGAAGATTTTTGCAAATCATATTTGGATAAGGGGTTAACATCCAAAATATATAAAGAAACCATACAACTCAATAACAAAAAAGCAAACAATCTGATTGAAAAATGGGCAGAAGAACTAAATAGACATTTTCCCAAAGAAGACATGCAAATAGCCAATGAGTATATGAGAAGAGGCTCAACGCCACAAATCATGAGGGAAATGCAAATCAAAACCACAGTGAGATATCACTTCACACTTGTTAGAATGGCTATCATCAAGAAGACAACAGATAACAGTTGGTGAAGATGTGGAGAAAAGGGAATGCTTGTATGCTGTTGGTGGAAATGTAAATTGGTTCAACCACTATGAAAAACAATATGGAGGTTACTCAAAAAATTAAAAATAGATCTGCCATATAATCAAGCAATCCCATTTCTGAGTATATACTCAAAAGAGATGAAAACAGGATATCAAGGAGATACATGCATTCCCATGTTTCTTGCAAAATTATTTACAGTAGCTAAGATATGGAAACAACCTAACTGCCCATCAATGGATGGATAGATAAAGAAGATGTGGCATATGTATACAATGGAATATTATTCAGCCTTGAGAAAGGAGGACATCCTGCCATTTGCAAAAACATGGATGGGCCTTGAGCACATTATGCTAAGCAAGATAAGTCAGACAGAGAAAGACAAGTACCGTATGACATCACATACATAGAATCTATAAAAGGCCAGACCCATAAAAACAAAGATGAAAATGGTGGTTATCATGGTAAGGGGATTGAAGAATAGGATAGATGGTGTTTAAGGGTACAAACTTATAACAAGTAGTAAATAGCCAGAGAGACATAATGTACAGTATAGTGAATATAGACAATAATATTGCATTATAATCATCAAACTTGCTAAAAGACTAGAACTTAAGTATTCCAACTAGTAAAAAGAAACAATAATTGTGTAATGTGATAGAAGTGCTAATTATCATTACAATGACAATCATATTACAATATACAAATGTATCAAATTAACATGTTGTACACCTTAAATATGCACAATGCTACATATCAAATATATTTCAATAAAAATATATTAAAACCACAAAAGCAAAGAAAGAATGGAAGACAAAAGTAGGAACAAAGAATAAGTACAATGAAAAGAAAACAGTAATGAATATGGTAGATATTAATCCAACTATGTTAATAATCACTTTGAACATCAATGGGCTAAAGCATCAACTAAAAACAGAGATGGTCAGAGAAGATCAAAAAATGAGATACAACTACATATATATATATACTGTCTACAAGAAACCCATTTTAAATATAAAGACACATATAGATTAAAAGTTAATTGGGTGGAGAAAATGATACCATGCTAACATTAATTAAAAGAAAGCAAGAGTAACTGTACTAATTTAAGACAGAGCAGACTTTAAAGCAAGGAAAGTTATCAGGGAGAAAGCAGGGCGTTATGTAACGATAAAAGGGTCAGTTCTCCAAGAAGACACAGCAAGCCTTAATGTGTATGCACCTAATAACAGACCATTAAATTACATAAGGCAAAAACTGATAGAACTGCAGGGAGAAATAAAGGAATCCACTTTCATAGTTAGAGACTTCAACATCCATCTCTCAAAAATGGACAGATAGCAGGTTGAAAATCATAAGGACATAGTTGAACTCAATAACACTATCAATCAACTGTATATAATCGACATCTATGGACTACTTCATCCAGTAACAGGAAAATGAAAATACAACTTATCAGGATTGCAGGATGCAGTGAAAGCAGTGCTGGAGGGAAATCTATAGCATTGAATGCATATATTAGAAAAGGAGAAAGATGTAAAATCAATCATTTAAATTTCCACCTAAGGAAACTAGAAAAAGAATAGCAAATTATATCCAAAATAAGCAGAAGAAAAGAAATTAGAGCAGAAATCAATGAAACTGAAAGCAGGAAATCAATAGAGAAAATCAACAAAACCAAAAAGTTTCCATAATTAAATAAAATAAGTGGACATACCTGCACTCACACAGAGGGGACTACTGCAAAGGAAATCTGACCCGGAAGACCTGCGTCTACCCTTGGCTGTTGATCTTGGGTATGGGATCCACCTTCATCCACCTTCTGCACACTTCTGGTGGGGATTGGGAGCCAGGGGCCATCCATAACCCTCCTGATGTAGTGCCTGCGTAGGCCTCCGCATCAAATAACTCAACTTGGCAAACGCATATGGACGTGACAGCAGGGCTGCCTCATGCATTAGATGCAGTAGGCACAGTGTCTAAGGCCCACAGTACTTTGCGGGGGGGGGGGCACAAGAAAATGTTTGATTTCTTTTAAATTAGAAAAGGAAACAATTTTTTTGTTCCAAGAAAATGTTCTAATATATAATATTAATATATTCATCTTTATATCATCTAACTTATAAGATATAATTTTTAATATTTTTAACTGAAAAAGGAGCCCACCAAGTGAAGGTGCTTATGACCAAGGAAAGTCAAAATGGCAGCCTGAAGTCATTGGGGTGAGTTTTCTTGCTGAAGATGGATGGATTTTCCCATGGAATGAGTGCTTGGGTGAGGAAGGTGTAAAGGTAATGGCTAGAGAACTAGGGGAGAAACTAGGAAATAGAGAAGCTCTCCACTGTAAACATTTTTCTTTTGCTTTATCTTGTACATGTGTGTAAATAATCGTAAATCCTTCCTGGAGCACAATGGGACCACACACAGATAAACAGAAACACCTCTGCAGCATGGAATATTTAGTGCTTGTAAGTTCATGTCTCCAGAAGGAGTTAATTGACCTTTAGAGCATTTACTATAGAGCAGGAGGTAGATAAAATGTTTTGGGACGATTTCCTTCACAATGGCTAAGCAGTTAACATGGATAATGGGAATTTTTCTTTCTCTCGATATTTTAATAACGTATTTCTTACAATTTGTTGAGAGAGAGAAAAAGAGAGACTGTTCACGTCACAGATAAAAGAAGACTGAGGCATAACAACAAAATGCAATGTATTATCCTGTCCTAACTGTATTTTGGACATGAAAAAATGTTTTAAAGGACATTTGGGGACAGTTGTCAAAAGTAACTATTGACTGTAGGTTAGACAACAGTGTTTTATCCACGTTAAATTTTGTAACTGGATTGAGCTTATATGAGAAATGGAAGATATTCTTTTTCTTTTGCTCCAAAAGACATTTATTTTTCTATCACATTTCAATAATAGCTTGGTTGTGAAAGTACAAAAATGAAGTTCTTTTCTTTCAAAACAATATCTATTGTTTTCTTGCATTCAAGTTACTGTTACAAAATCTGATGTTACTTTTACACTTACTTTTTTTTAAAAAAAATAGGGGTATGGTTGCTTTAAAATGTTGTGCTAGTTTCTTCTGTACTACGAAGTGAATCAGCTATATGTATACATATATCCCCTCCTTCTTGGATCTCCCTCCCATCCCCTCATCCCACCCATCTAGGTCACCACAGAGCACCGAGCTGAGCTCCCTGTACTATACAGCAGGTTCCCGCTAGTTATCTGTTTTACACATGGATGTGTATATATGTCAATCCCAACCTCCCAATTAATCCCACTCCCCCTCTTCTCCCCACCTGTCTGTTCTCTACGTCTGCGTCTCTATTCCTACCCTGCAAATAGGTTCATCTGTACCATTTTTCTAGATTCCACATATATGTGTTAATATACGATATTTGTTTTTTTCTTTCTGACTTAACTTCACTCTGTATGACAGGCCCATCCATGTCTCTATGACCCAGTTTCATTCCCTTTTATGTCTGAGTAATATTCCATTGTATATATGTACCACCTCTTCCT
Organism: Stenella coeruleoalba; assembly: GCF_951394435.1. Classification (NCBI taxonomy): domain Eukaryota; kingdom Metazoa; phylum Chordata; class Mammalia; order Artiodactyla; family Delphinidae; genus Stenella; species Stenella coeruleoalba. Next base: position 69,938,726 of record NC_137154.1, read on the forward strand.
TATCTATTCATCTGTCGATGGACATTTATGTTGCTTCTGTGTCCTGGCTATGTAAACAGTGCTACAATGAACATTGGGGGTGCACGTGTCTTTTTGAATTATGGTTTTCTCTGAGTATGTGCCCAGTAGTGGGATTGCTGGATCATATGGTAGTTCTACTTTTAGATTTTTAAGGAACCTCCATACTGTTCTCCATAGTGACTGTATCTATTTACATTCCCACCAACAGTGCAAGAGGGTTCCCTTTTCTCCACACCCTCTCCAGAATTTATTGTTTGTAGATATTTTGATGATGGCCATTCTGACCAGTGTGAGGTGATACCTCATTGTAGTTTTGATTTGCATTTCTCTAAGGATTAGTGATGTTGAGCATCCTTTCATGTATTTGTTGGCAATCTGTATATCTTCTTTGCAGAAATGTCTATTTAGGTCTTCTGCCCATTTTTGGATTGGGTTGTTTGTTTTTTTGATATTGAGCTGCATGAGCTGTTTGTATATTTTGGAGATTAATCCCTTGTCAGTTGCTTCATTTGCAAATATTTTCTCTTCATTTGCAAGTATTTCTGGTGGCATCTTTAGGATTCTCTATGTATAGTATCATGTCATCTGCAAACAATGAGAGTTTTCCTTCTTCTTTTCCAATTTGTATTCCTTTTATTTCTTTTTGTTCTCTGATTGCCGTGGCTAGGACTTCCAAAACTATGTTGACTAATAGTGGTGAGAGTGGGCATCCTTGTCTTGTTTCTGATCTTAGAGGAAATGCTTTCAGTTTTTCATCACTGAGAATGATGTTTGCTGTGGGTTTGTCGTATATGGCCTTAATTATGTTGAGGTAGGTTCCCTCTATGCCCACTTTCTGGAGAGTTTTTTTTCATAAATGGGTGTTGAATTTTGTCAAAAGCTTTTTCTGAATCTATTGAGATGATTGTATGGTTTCTATTCTTTAATTTGTTAATATGGTGTATCACATTGATAGATTTGCATATATTGAAGAATTTTTGCATCTCTGGGATAAATCCCACTTGATCATGGTGTATGATCCTTTTAAAGTGCTGTTGGATTCTCTTTGCTAGTATTTTGTTGAGGATTTTTGCATCTATGTTCTTCAGTGATATTGGTCTGTAATTTTCTTTTTTGTGTGCTATCTTTGTCTGGTTTTGGTATCAGGGTGATGGTGGCCTAGTAGAATGCGCTTGGGAGTGTTCCTTCCTCTGCAATTTTTTGGAAGAGTTTGAGAAGGATAGGTGTTAGCTGTTCTCTAAATGTTTGACAGAATTCACCTGCAAAGCCATCTGGTCCTGGACTTTTGTTTGTTGGAAGATTTTTAATCACAGTTTCAATTCCATTACTTGTGATTGGTCTGTTTATATTTTCTATTTCTTCCTGGTTCAGTCTTGGAAGGTTGTACCTTTCTAAGAAGTTTTCCATATCTTCCAGGTTATCCACTTTATTGGCATATAATTGCTTGTAGTAGTCTCTTATGATCCTTTGTATTTCTGTGGTATACACTGTAATTTCTTTTTCATTTCTAATATTATTGATTTGAATCCTCTCCCTTTTTTTCTTGATGAGTCTGGCTAAAGGCTTATCAATTTTGTTTATCTTCTCAAAGAACCAGCTTTTAGTTTCATTGATTTTTGCTATTGTTTTCTTCATTTCTATTTCATTTATTTCTGCTCTGATTTTTATGATTTCTTTCCCTCTACTAACTTTGGGTTTTGTTTGTTCTTCTTTCTCTAGTTGCTTTAGGTGTAAGGTTTGGCTGTTTGAGATTTTTCTTATTTCTGGAGGTAGAATTGAACTGCTATAAACTTCCCTCTTAGGACTGCTTTTGCTGCATCCCATAGGTTTTCAGTTGTTGTGTTTTAATTGGCATTAGTTTCTATGTATTTTTTTATTTCTTCTTTGATTTCCTCAGTGATCTCTTGGTTATTTATTAGAATAGTATTTAGCCTCAATGTGTTTGTGTTTTTTACAGTTCTTTTCCTGTAATTTATTTCTAATCTTACAGTGTTGTGGTCAGAAAAGATGTTTGATATGATTTCAATTTTCTTAAATTTACCAAGGCTTGATTTGTGACCCAAGATGTGATCTATCCTGGAGAATGTTCTGGGTGCACTTGAGAAGAAAGTGTATTCTGCTGCTTTTTGATGGACTGTCCTGTAAATATCAGTTAAGACTCTGTGGTCTATTGTGTCATTTCAGGCTTGTGTTTCCTTATTTATTCTCTGTCTGGATTATCTGTCCATTGGTATGAGTGGTGTGTTAAAGTCCCACACTATTATTGTGTTCCTGTCAATTTCCCCTTTTATGGCTGGTAGCATTTGCCTTATATATTGAGGTGCTCCTATGTTGGATACATAAATATTTATTATTGTTATGTCTTCTTCTTGTATCAATCCCTTGATCATTATGTAGTGTCCTTCCTTGTCTCTTATAACAGTTTTTTTTTTTTTTTTTTTTTTTTTTTTTGCGGTACGCGGGTCTCTCACTGTTGTGGCCTCTCCCGTTGCGGAGCACAGGATCCGGATGTGCAGGATCAGCGGCCATGGCTCAGGGGCCCAGCCACCCCGCGGCATGTGGGATCTTCCCGGACCAGGGCACGAACCCGTGTCCCCTGCATCGGCAGGTGGACTCCCAACCACTGCACCACCAGGGAAGCCCTATAACAGTCTTTATTTTAAAGTCTATTTTGTCTGATATGAGTATTGTTCCTCCAGCTTCCTTTTGATTTCCATTTTCATGGAATATCTTTTTCCATCCCCTCACTTTCAGTCTGTATGTGTCTCTAGGTCTGAAGTGGACAGCATATATATGGGTCTTGTTTTTGTATCCATTCAGCCAGTCTGTGTCTTTTGATTGGAGCATTTAATCCATTTACATTTAAGGTAATTATTGATACGTATGTTTCTATTACCATTTTCTTTATTATTTTGGGTTTGTTTTTGTAGGTCTTTTTCTTCTCTTGTGTTTCCCACCTAGAGAAGTTTCGTCAGCATTTGTGGTAAAGCTGGTTTGGTGGTGCTGAATTCTCTTAGTTTTTGCTTGTCTGTAAAGCTTTTGATTTCTCTGTCAAATGTGAAAGAGATCCTTTCTGGGTTGAGTAATCTTGATTGCAGGTATTTCCCTTTCATTACTTTAAATATATCCTGCCACTCCCTTGTGGCCTGCAGAGTTTCTGCTAAAAAATCAGCTGATAACCTTATAGGGATTCCCTTGTATGTTATTTTTTGCTTTTCCCTTGCTGCTTTTAATATTTTTTTCTTTGAGTTTAATTTTTGTTAGTTTGATTAGTATGTGTCTTGGCGTGTTTCTCCTTGGGCTTATCCTGTATCAGACTCTCTGTGCTTCCTGGACTTGGGTGACTATTTCCTTTCCCATGTTAGGGAAGTTTTCAACTATAATCTCTTCAAATATTTTCTCAGACTGTTCCTCTGTCTCTTCTTCTTCTGGGATCTCCATAATTTGAATGTCAGTGTATTTAATGTTGTCTTGGAGGTCTCTGAGACTGTCCTCACTTCTTTTCATTCTTTCTTCTTTATTCTGCTCCTCGGCAGTTATTTCCACCATTCTATCTTCCAGCTCATTTATTCGTTCTTCTGTCTCAGTTATTTGCTATTGATTCCTTCTATTGTATTTTTCATTGCAGTTATTGTGCTGTTCATCCCTGTTTCTTTAGTGCTTCTAGGTCCTTGTTAAACATTTCTTGTATTTTCTTAATCCATGCCTCCATTCTGTTTCTGAAATTTTGGATCATCTTTTCTATCGTTACTCTGAATTCTTTGTCAGGTAGGTTGCCTATTTCCTCTTCATTTATTTGGTCTTGTAAGTTTTTACCTTGCTCCTTTGTTTGTAGCATAATTTTGGTCATCTCATTTTTTTTTTTTTTTGATGGGTCGGGCTGTGTTCCTGTCTTGCTGGTTGTTTGGCCTGAGGCGTCCAGCACTGGAGTTTGTAGGCAGTTCCGTGGAGCCGGGTCTTGGTGCTGAGATGAAGACCTCCAGGAGACCTCACCCAATTAATATTCCCTGGGACCTGAAGTTCTCTGTTAGTCCAGAGGTTTGGGACTTGCTGCGCCCACCACAGGTGCTCAATCTCGACCCCTGGCCTGGGAACCAAGACTCTGCAAAGCCATGCGGCATGGCAGAAAAAAACAAAAACAAAAAAAGCAACAGGGGCTTCCCTGGTGGTGCAGTGGTTAAGAATCCACCTGCTAATGCAGGGACACGGGTTCAAGCCCTGGTCCAGCAAGATCCCACATGCCACAGAGCAACTAAGTCCATGTGCCACAACTACTGAGTCTGTGCTCTAGAGCCCGTGAGCCACAACTACTGAAGCCTGCTCACCTAGAGCCCGTGCTCTGCACCAAGAAGCCACTGCAATGAGAAGCCCACGCACCGCAATGAAGAGTAACCCCTGCTCGACGCAACTAAAGAAAGCCCATGGGCAGCAACGAAGACCCAATGCAGCCAAAAAAAAATAAATAAATACATACATACATAGATAAAAAATTAGAAATAGTGCCATTAATTTAAAAAAAGCGATAAACAGAAAAGATCAGAACAATAATGAAGAATAAAAAGTAAAATAAAATTAGAAAAATAAATAATATATTAGAAAAAATAACAATAAAAACAAAACAGCGGGGTGGGATAGGGACGGAGACAAAGAGGGAAGAGATATGGGAACATATGTGTATATATATAACTGATTCATCTTGTTGTAAAGCAGAAACTAACACACCATTGTAAAGCAATTATACTCCAATAAAGATGTTAAAAAAAAATGAAACAGCAACAACAAAACAAAACCAAAAAATAAATAAGGAAAATAAAATAAAGAAAATTTTAAAATAAAAATAAATAAATAAAATTTAAAAATAAAAGAAAAAAATTTTTTTTATTAAAAAAATAAAAAATTCCCTGGTGCTCTTCTGTCTGTGTCCTTGACCCCATGGTGAGCTATAGCTTACCTCCGCCTCCCCAGTAGTCCTCCAAGACCTCTAGGTAGGTCTCTGGACCCGCTTGTCAGCCCCACCTCTTCCTGTGTTCCTCTTGACAGTGTCTGTCCCTTAAGCTGGCCCAGAGCACACATGTCTGAGTAGGCCAGCTGGGGTGCAGGCTTCCACAGGTGCACCCACAGGGGCCGGCACAGCCAGGGGAGGCCTTGGAGGGGGGTGGAACTCAGGCTTTGGCAGAGGTGGGTCTCAGGACTGGGACCACACAGCTGGAAGAGGCTTTGATGCGGGTGGGGGTGGGGCTCAGGCCCGGGACCTGCTTGGCTGGAAGAGGCTTTGTCGGGGTGGCACTCAGGCTGTTAGGAACCCTGCCACCCATGGAGGCCTTGTGAGGGGCGGTACTCAGTTCCACTGGGATCCATGTGGCTGGAAGAGACCCCGGCTGGGGCAGGGTTCAGGCCTGGGAGCCGTGTGGCTGGAGGGGGCCCTGGGGGTGGGGTTTCAGGCCCAAGACAGCAGCTGGCTTGCCAGGGCCAAAGCGGGTGGCTGAGATGCTGGCTGCATGTCCCTGAGATCCCCTGAAAGTCCCTCTCCGTCCTGGCTGATTCCCTCATGTGGGATTCCCTCCAAGCGTGGGAACCTCTGCCCTCCTCCAGCCCCCCTCAAGGGTGCTGGTCCCACCCTGCCTACACTTTTCTTCCTCCCCACGTACTATCTGGTCGTGTGGGGATCCCTCCTGTCCCCTTAGGTGTCCAAGGTCTCCCACCACTGCCTAGTAGGTGCCCTAGTTGCGAGGAGATGCAAACTCTGCGTCCTCCTACCCTGCCATCTTTCGGAAGATATTGTTATTCTTAACAAATGCACACTAAAATATTAGGGGGTCAAAGGGTATTATGTGTACAACTTTTTTGTAAATGGGTCATGTGTATATATGTGTGTGTGTGTGTGTGTGTGTATACACAAAGAGAAAATAATAAAGCATATATGTCAGAATATTAACCTGTGAATCTTGGTGAAAGGTTCTTTATGCGGGTCTTGCAAATTTCTGTAAATGTGATATATTTCAAAATAAAAAGTTAAAAAATGAGACTGTTCAAAATTAATCCAGTAAGTATTGCTGAAATAAGGTCCAGAGAAGACAACACACTGATGCACTAATTTCACAGGTTCAACCATCTACACCTGTGCCTGGGAAATTAGTTTTGTACTAGCAGGAGCCACAGAGAAACCACTGAACAAATAAATTAGCTGATCTGAACATGTCTGCACTTATAAGTTGTCATTATTTAGTGTTTTCCTAATAAAAATCATTAAAAAAAATTAAGGTACAACCACAGGACTGAATAACTGAAAAACTGATTTTACAGCTGACTTGGAGGATGAGTTTAGGTAAATATTTTAATTTATTTTTCATCATTGATAAAATTCAAATACCCATGCTTAGGTCCACAGTGGGCATGAAATATGTTTTAAGTGAGTGAATACTATATTCTCTTACTGAACTAGACTAGCCTAGCTTCCCTCCAAACAGAACCTGAGATGGGGGCTTGCATGCTGGTAGTTTATTTTGGGAAGTGATTGCAAGAAATAGTAGAGAGCGAGTGGGAAGAGTGAAAGAGAGAAGGATGATGTCAACTCAAGAATGCATTACCGGGGCTTCCCTGGTGGCGCAGTGGTTGAGAGTCCGCCTGCCGATGCAGGGGACACGGGTTCGTGCCCCGGTCCGGGAAGATCCCATATGCCGCGCAGCGGCTGGGCCCGTGAGCCATGGCCGCTGAGCCTGCGCGTCCGGAGCCTGTGCTCCGCATCGGGAGAGGCCACAACAGTGAGAGGCCCGCGTACCACAAAAAAAAAAAAAAAAAGAAAGAATGCATTACCGAGGTGATCACCACTGTGACATCTGATACTTGATCCCACTCAGACCCTCTGTGAAGCCGTAGAATGCACCACAAAACAGTTTGCCCAGTGGATGGAGGACGGTGTATTTATCCACCATCTTCCACGCTACATTGGCTAAGCATTGCCCCATGATATGTCAACCCCTTCGCACTTCTAGGTTTGCTCATGTGTCGGAATGGCTAAGTGGGTTCCTCTGGGCATGTATCCTGCAGCAGCAGAGATGCCTCAGGACAGAAACGAGAGAGGTATGGTGCAGCTGAGGTTACGCTGTGTGCAGATGATCACCACAGAAACAGCTGGAGTTAAAAGGTGGGCAGAGGAGAATGTGAAGGATGGCACAAGACAAGAGTTGTCTGTGCCTAGAACATCATGGCCAGTATGTGTACGTGAAGGGATCTGACACAAATACGAAACATGGCAAAAATTGTAGTAAGTGAATTTTTGTAAAATGTGTCCATCACACATTCTTATGATAAAAATGTCAAAGCAGGCAGTTAGCTAGATATGAGCAGAGAAAGGGGATATGGGCCAAATGGCAGGAACCCACACATCTTGTAAACAACGGGGGTCCTTGGGGAGGCAAAGAAGAGCAGGAATCTCCAGACTGACAGGGAACCACACATTTTGGGGTGATAAATGTCCGGGAGGCAGACAAAGGAAGGTGAGAAAAGGTGGGAAAATCTCTGGCTTCCAAATGTAATCTTTTGCTCATTATGCTCTCATTACAATGAAATCAGCCTTGCAGATAAGAAGTACCCATTGAGCACCTCCACCATGACGCTTCCGATCAAGACTAAATAAGGACAAAAATCCCTCCCCATCTCAGGAAGGTGGAGCTGAGATAAAAATCAGGGAATATGACTCCCAAAACCTTCCCTCCCCAATGAATATTTCACCTCTTCTTTTCTACACCCCACATAACCAGCTTGCCAAAGAAACTCAGGTCAGCTACTCCCCTGAGTTTGCCTGCTCTCCCCTTGAGAGCATACTATCACCTAAATAAATCCTCACTTTGCTTTCTTGACCTCCCTGTCTCATCTCTGAATTCTTTCTGCCATGAGACAAGAATGTACCCTCTGGTATTGATAATAACTAATTATCCAATTTTTATTACATGCCAAACACTACACTAAGTGTCATTATTATTATTTCATTTAACCCTTGAAACAAGCCTGAGAGGTAGCCATATCAAAGTGGTTCTTAATCTGGGGCAATTTGCCCTCCAGGAGACATCTGGCAGTATCTACAGACATTTTTGGTTCTCACAAGGAGAAGAGATACTGGTGTCTAGTGAGTAGAGGCCAAGATTACTGCTAAACATCCTATAATGTATAGGACAGACCCCCTCAAATAGCAAATTATCAGGCCCAAAATGTGAATAGTGCCAACGTTGAGAAATCCTGGCATAACTTTATCCCCATTTTACAGTTGAAGAAACTGAGGCTAAATGAAATTAAGTACATTTTCTTGAGTCAGAAAGCTAGTAGGTGATGGAGTTGGGATGTAAATTCTAGTCTGTCTGACCCTAAAGCCCATGTATGCTTGTAACCATGCCATACATTCCCTATTACAGTCAATACATAAGTGCCTTTAAAAATCATATGTGCAGGGCACAGTGTGAATGATTTTTATGTCACATATAGTAATTATAACAGGGAGTTGAAAATGCAGTTAACGATTGGAAATAACTGATATTTCTGATTTCATAATGAGTTAGTATTTGGAAAATTGAAAGGATTTGACTGTTTGAAGTTGCCTACATGTGTTCTCAGCATTTCTCATCACTCTTAGTGTTCTCACATCAGTACAAGTCAAATTTACCAGGAGGTGGTCAATTTGGAAAACATGAGGTAAAGATTATTTTTATATTCAGAAACAAAGCACAGATTTTCAAAAGTAGATTCCTTGTCCAGATTCTGTTTTCCACCTGCCCTACTTTTTAGCATGCAGTTTATGATCATTCAGAACTGTCAGACTCATTCGTTTTCAAAGAAATGTGTTATTCATTAGAGTGGCTTCACTGAGCCAAGTCCAAGACTGGCCATCTCTGTCCAAGGCCATCATACCTCTTGCACTTGACAGCCCTCAGGGATAATGATTTCCCAAGACAACTGAATAAAAGAGTATTCTGATGGGAAATAAATAGAAAGAAGAGCATGGCATTTTACACAGGACTGGGGCTTTTTTCTATAGTACAGGCTGTATCTAAAGTCAGGCAGATCACCTTTTTGGAGGGAGATGAATAAGAGATGAGGGGATATGATGTGGGCTTTAAGGTAGATAGACCAGAGTTGGAATCCCAGCTCTGCCACACAAACTGTAGTACCTTGGATGAGTCACTTAAGTGACTCAAGAATTTCAGCTATCACAGTCACTTTCAACATTGTACAGGAAAACTTGATCAACATGATAAGACAAGAAAAAGAAATAAGAATAAAAGGGATGAGATAAAATTACTATTATTTGTAGATGATATAATCATCTACATGCAAATTCAATGAGATCAAAGGACAAGCTATATGAACTAAGGAGTTCAGCAAATTTGATAAACAGTATCAACTTACAAAAATCAATATCATGTATCTATATTAATAATAAACAATTAGAAAATATAATGAAAACAAGATATACTTCAAAATACTAATAAAACCATAAATTTCTATCAATTAAACAATACACAAGACTTTTCTGAAAAAATTAAACTCTATTAAAGGACATAAAGACAAACTTGAATAAATGAAGAACTATAACACTGTAAGAGGGGCAGTTCTTCCCAGACTAATTTATATATTCCATACAATGCCAATTAGAAATTAAGGAGTTTTAAAGAAACTTGACAAACTTATTTTAAAAATTTATATGGAAGAATACAGTTGGCAAAAAATAAATGAATTGAAAATATCAAAGAATAAAGACTTGCCCCACCAGATTTCAGGAGTAATATAAAGAAATAGCAATTACAAGTGGTAAAGTACTGGTGCAGAGCAGATATAGATAAGTAGAATAGAACTAGAAAGCACAAAATTAGATCTAGGTATATATGAGAATTTGTGATTTGCTGGTCGTTGCTGCACAAACCATTATATACATTTTAATAGATGACATTCGGGGAAAACGGCTCACTCTAAGGAGATAAAGTTAGATCCCTACCTCACATTCTACATATCATATAAATATATATATATAAATATAAATAAACTCGAAGGATACAAGATAGCTAATGTGAATAGTAAACTTATAAAGTTAATAAAAGAAAATGTCATATAACATCCTTGTAAATTTAGGGCAGGGAAAATTTTCTTTCAAGAAAACCCCAAAAAGCACAAACCATAAAATTAAAAATTAGTAGATTTGACTCCATCAAAATTGACTTTTGATTAAAGAACTTCAAAGTTAAAATTAATAATTCATAAATAGGGAGTAGATATATTCTATGTTAAGAAAAAATTCTTCCAAATGACAAGAAAAACATGAGAAATCCAATTTAAAACAGCAACGGATATAAACAGACAATTCACAGAACAACATCAACAACAAAAACGCCACAGCTATCACATATATGAAGAGGTGGTTACCCTTTTGTGTTTTCTTTGGCATTCATGCACATTTTAAAATAAATGCTCCCCATCCCCCAATAGGTGAGTCAGATATTTCCCAGAAACAACATTTACATGACATATTCAAAGACATCTAGAAGCCAGGAGTAGAAGTGAGCAGATAATACAGACAAAAGGTAACAGTGTGATGCAACCTTATATACACATAATGATGGGCAAAAACTAGAAAGCTGGATAATTCCAAATATGGTGGGGGCTGTGGATGAAAAGAGAAGTCTGGCCGCAGCCCTCACACCGCCTCCCGCCCACGTGCTCCCCCCGCCCCTACCACGGGACCTGGTGGGCTGTGCGCTTGGCTCCACCCACTCGTGCGCCTCGGCTGCCATTCCAGCCCAGGACCCACTACTTCCACCGCTTCTGTCGCAGCCTTGTCATCTGGGTACCGGTGACAAAATACCCTCGTTGAGACTTGGCTGCCTTTGAAGTCACTCTGGGCGCATCTGGAACATGAGCGGCCGGGCCCGAGTGAGGGCGCGAGGCATGGCCCTCAGCCCCAGCGCCGCGGACGTGGGGCGCGTCCAGGCCTCGCAGTTGGTGGGTAGAAAGCTTAGCAGCTGGCATTGTCTCGCTCACTCCTACCTCTGTTTCCTTCGTGGACACCGCCTTCCTCGGCAGATATCTCTTCCTCTCTGCTACGAAGTAGTGGCTTATCTTCTCTTTCAACTTTGAGTTCTTCCAGGGTTTCTCACATTTTTTTTTTTCCCTGTTGGGGAGCTTATCTGAGTAAGATATTAAGATAGATATTTCGGTCAGTGAAAAAGGTTGAAAATGGGAGGCAAGTATATCATTAAGTGTTAATTACTTCATTCGTTTGTAAGTCTCCTCGTGAAAATGGCTGTCCCTTCAAAGGTACCATTATGTGGTATATAATCTAATATGATCTGTCTCGCTAATTTATATATAAAAAGAAATAATCTCAGACACAAATGAAGTTTAGAATCAACCACTGTTTCTTGAGCAACCACTGCGCATAGGGCTCCTTATTAGACTTAGACAACTAGGTTGAATTGAGTGGCAAACCAGCAATTTTTGAGTGATGTTACATTTAGTATTTGGAGCAGTACTTAGCAAAAACTCAGTATTTGGAGCAATATCTTAGACCAGAAGTGTTCAAGTGAGTAGTCTATGCCTTTATGCTCATAGAGAGGTCTTCTCTTGGTATCATCCATTTTTTTTAGCAGGCTGATTTATACCTTCTTGAACAGAGAAGTAATTACCCTGAAGAGAAAATATTAATGGTTCCCTTCACCTGTTTTGTGAACTTTTGGAGCAGTTTATTCAGGAGGGTCATCATCTGAGCTGGTGGCCCAGATCCTCTGGGCTCAGTTTATTTTCTTGCTACAAATATGTTCACATCAGAGGCCCCATGTCTGAAGGCTACAGGAGCATGAGGTCTGCGATCACCTGTACCACCTTCCAGAGGAGCTCTGATGAGCTCCTCGGGTGCAAGGATCACACCTCTGCCTCTTTCCACCTCCAGGGGCTAAGGGCTGTATCTGGCTCACAGTTGGCACTGAAATCAAAGATTGATGAATGGGAAAGACCGTAGCTTGTCCTTATCTTTCTTCTGAAATGGGCAATCTTTTCTCCTCTCTCAAGCATCTTACCTGCCAACATTTTCTTTTCCTAGCTCACGGTAATCCAATGACATAGGACGTGATACCATTCTCATCTTGTGATAAAATTTTGGTTTATGACTTAACATCTTAAATCTGACTATTTTTTCCCTGTTTTAGCCTCTGTCTGTTGCGCTTAGTGACAGTGAAGCATCTTCTAGCAGTGACCACGTGGGAACCAGCAGGATTTCACAGAAATGTAAGTGCAGCTCTGTCTGTTCCATCCAGTTCCGTCCCATCTGAATGGAATAGGAGTGACTCTACTAAGCCTTTCAGCAGCAGACTCACTTCTTGAGCATCTTATCTTCCTTTTTTGAAGGATCCCCCAGTGTTTGTTGTGTTTCTTTGGGACTTCCAAACACAGAATCTGCCACTGAATTTCCTGATGGTGCTTAGCAGTTGGGAACCCCCAGATATTAGGAAACCAGTTTTTCTGATTCTGTCTGTTTACTGAATAATTTTGAAAACGTATTTTTAAATTCTTTGTGACACATAAATGCCAATACCATTGCCTTGCAGGGATGGTAGTAACCTCACATGCCTGTTGCCCCTTCTCTCTTCTTCCTTCCCCGCCCACGGTAGACCTCACCATTTGGTGGTGGCTCTCTTACCTGCAAATCCAGGTTTGGCCTCAAGATACTTGTCAACGTGCTAGTCCAAGTAGCCCCTACCACACAGTATAATTTGGCATGCCCGATGCACTAATTTGCTAGGGCTGCCATGACAAAGTACCACAGACTGGGTGGCTTAAACGGTAGAAATGTCCTATAATTCCAGCCCTACTGCCACCATTCAAGTGTTATTCCAACTTTTCTTTGGGAATTTCCTTCGCATCTGCTGTGCCTTCTTGTGACTAGCAAGTGATGGAAACTCTTTATCCTTTGAGGGTAGACTGATTTTTTTTTTATTTTTAAAAATTGTGGTAAAATAGGTCTAATATAAAGTTGACCATTTTAACAGTGTTTAAGTGTACAGTCCAGTGGCATTGAGGACATTCACATTGCTGTGCAACCATCACCACCATCCGTCTCTAGAACAGTTTTTCATCTTACAAAATTGAAACTCTGTACCCATTAAACAAGAACTCCTCATGTGCCCCTCCCACCCCCAGATTCTGGGAACTACCGTTCTATGGTAGATTGAATTTTTAGAAACCATCAAACATCTTTTGAAACCAAGAGCAGTAAATGATATGGATAATCTAGTGAGAATAATCGAATTTTTAAAAAATTAAATAAATTTTGTGATTTTCCTGGGAGACTCCAACTCCACTGAGAAGGGTATGGACAGCAGTTTTGGGCAAGTGGGTAGCGCCATTTGGGGTAGTTGCATACAGTGACTGTATCAAAGGACAGTGGTCAAGTCAGTGTCCTAGAGGTTTGTCATACTATTAGCCACATTACTTTGTAGTAATAATTCTGTAATATAAAATTTATATTTTCACATTTCAAAGTGCCAAAGTTGTATCCGAAAAATTAGCATCTTTTTGTACTCATTTAAAAAAGAAAATAGTCATCAGGAAACAGATTTTAATTTCCCATTTTCTAGAACCTAAGAGTAAGTGACACGTCCCAAGGTGACGTGCTGACTTTCATTCTCAGGGGAATGATCTAGCATAAACACTGACGGCAGTGTATGGGCATTTCTCTTCTTGTGATTGAGAAGGGGGAAAGGTTCAGCCCCAATCTGTACAGAAGTTGATGTGGCCAGTCTTAGTCTGTAATTCTTTGGGTGTTACACAAGAGCTACAGGAGGGAGACCAGCCTTCCATAAATGGGTGTGGAGTGGGATATAGGGAGATAGAGCTTTCTCCTTAGCCAAGGGGAGAATCAGGTAAGCCCCAAATGTTATGAGGTAGGACTAACTCAGAGTCTGTTATTTCTAACAAAACACGCCATGCTTCCTTCACAGTTTTCAATTTTCAGGCTGCAGACTTCTGTATGGTCATGACTGTTTTCAGCAATGCGGGCCAGTTTTATTAAAGCTACAAAAATCTGAGCTTTGGTTCTAGATGCATCTTTTTTCCTGGCTGTGCCAAGGGGCATGCGGGATCTTAGTTCCCTGACCAGGCATTGAACCTGGTGCCCTTGACAGTGAGAGCTCGGAGTCCTAACCACTGGACTGCCAGGGAATTCCCTCTAGATGCTTTTTTTTTTTTTTTTTTTTTGCGGTACGCGGGCCTCTCACTGTTGTGGCCTCTCCCGTTGCGGAGCACAGGCTCCGGATGCGCAGGCTCAGCGGCCATGGCTCACGGGCCCAGCCGCTCCGCGGCATGTGGGATCTTCCCGGACCGGGGCACGAACCCGTGTGCCCTGCATCGGCAGGCGGACTCTCAACCACTGCACCACCAGGGAAGCCCTAGATGCATTTTTGATATGATAGTTGTAAACGATATCACTAGCATGAAATGTTATTGATGTATATAATATTAATAATATATAACATTTTGGTGTTCCCTTCATATTTTAGGTGAAGGTGGTCTATCTTCTGGTGATGCTGGATGTACCTTCAAGGAAAGAGTTGGGAAAATCAGACGAGAGATGATGGATTTGAGTGTTTGTACCAGAGAGAAATTGGCCCATGTGAGAGACTGCAAAAGAGGTACCCAGTCTTCATGTTACTTATTTTAAAATTTTTATTTATTTATTTTTTTGGCCATGCCATGCTGCTTGTGGGATCTTAGTTCCCCGACCAGGGATTGAACCCAGACCCCCTGCAGTGGAAGCAGAGAGTCCTAACCACTGGACTGCCAGAGAATTTCTTACTTTTTTTTAATGTTACCAAATTTTGCTTAAGAAATTTTAATTTAAATTTAATAAAATAAACAAGTTCATATATTGACTTAAAAGATATGTATTGAACATCTGCTATATTCAAGCATTGTCTAGGCACTAGTTGTTTTAGCCTTAATTCTCTCTTTCATTAATAGGAAGAGTAACATTTTCTCCAGAACTACATTTCACTTGTTGAAAACCTTTTCTCCTTACACCTGAGGTAGGGGTCAGCAAAGATGCTTTGTCTCTTTCCCAACCTTTTTCCTATATGGGGAATAACCTTTCTGGACTTGAGGTCTAAAAAGAAAAATGTAGCCTCTTTGGGGAATTCTTTAGGCAGATTCGGGGCTCACCCCTGAAATTTAACCTAGGATTGCATGTGTATTTTCAGGAAAAGTAGGCATATTGTTTTCATAGGATTCTCAAAAGGCTTTGTAACTCCCTCTAAAAGTTAAGCCTCACTGATGCAGATCAGTCTTTTTCAAACTCTTTCAAACCATGCAGCAAAAATAAGTACATAAATTGTTCTCCAGCATACACACACTACACAAACGCAACTGAAACAAAGTTTCATGAAACAATGTTTGCCCTTCCTATGGGCAGCACACTCCGATCCATTCTATTGTATTCCAGTCTTTCTATGAAACATGACGGTTCACCTCACTTACTTTCATAACTGCAGCACTAATTAATGGGTCATGATTACAGTTGGAACACACTGTTGTAAGTGGTCTTGAAGGGTATTGCCAGCTCTGATATTCTAGATGACTTCTCTTTGTCCATTAATATGAGCATGTCCTCTGGGAGAACAACAAAAAAAAACCCTTTTCTTTAATTAAAATAGCACAAAGATTCCTTGTTCCTACTGGATATTTGCACGTCAATGAAAAAAATATTGCCTACCTTATCAGTACACAAAAGATGTTGCAGCCATGAAGCCGCTGCAGCCACTCCCACGGTGAGCCCTGAGGGAACTCAGGATGGAGACAAACGGGGCGCCGGCTGCCAAGTCTTCAGTCACTGCAGCCAGCCTCCAATGACGCCCCCTAAGGAGACTCAGGGTGGGAAAGAACAGGATACTGGCCCCAGATAGCTGAGGTGCAGATCAAAGGAATGATTTCAGTGAGCCCTGACTTTTGCATCTTCCCAAACATAGAAAAGCGCTAAATTCATTAACTCGAGACATATGGTTTTCCTTAATTAAAAGTAATCTTATGATGTTCCGGTCTTTGTTGCGAAAGCTCCTATATATCCTGGCTCTTCCCTTACCTCTTGGGAGCAGTCCCTCAGAACTGAGCTGCTGTGTCCTGGGCTTAAGCCCTCAGTTTTGTCCGCTGAATAAAACGTAACTCTTACCTTTTAGGTTGTGCATTATTTCTCAGTAGATACACAGGTCAAAACTGAGGGAATACTACGTAAGGTATACATGATACTTTTTCTTCCTCACCACCTCAGGGCTCATGTTTCCACCTCCTCCACCAGAAAGGCAAATAGTGACTATTTGATAATTCTTTCCTATAAGACGAACACTGGATGATTCCCTCCAAGGAGAGGTGAGAAGTACTTCCTTTATGCCCTCCTAGAGTCTGTCCTGGATGGAGTTTATGCCATCCTGGGCACTGACCAGCGACATCGTGGCCATCTCTGAATTTGTCCTGTAGATTTTGAAGAGGTGAATAAAAATTCTGTAGGGGATGGAATTCCTGGAAGCCCACATGGCCTCCCTGTGCTTGCAAAAAAACAGAAGCCCAGAGCCCTGTCTGTTCTCACACAGGGAAGATGTAAAATTTCTTCTTCCATCCCCAGTCGCCCCCTTATCTCTGGGGGGCCTTCGCTGGGACCTACAGAGCCATCTAATCACTGAATGAAGTGATTTCAGAATTTTCCGAAGTATGGTGAACTTTTGATTATCTGGATTTCCAAGCGGATGGGGGTTGTATTCATGATAAAAACTGGAGAGTTTCTTTATAATCTGAGAGCACCATAATTCCAGAGCAGCATCTGAAACTGTTACTGAACTAAACTTGGGTCCCTTCCCCCATGCTCAGTAAAGCCAATCTACTGACATTGGGCTGTGGTGAAGGGAAGTGCAGCGTTTATTATGAGGCGCTGTACGAGGAGTCTAGGACGGCTAGTGCTCAAAAAGCCCAAACTTCCCGAAGGGTTTCAGCAAAGCATGTTTAAAGGCAAAGTGAAAGAGGGGCGCCCCAGGGTCTGTGATCAGCTCCTGCACAATTCTCTGGTTGGTTGATGGTGAGGTAACGGGTTAATATTATCAATCCTTTGCTGCCAGTAGGTCTGGAGGGAGCTAATGGTCATCAAGTAGTTAATTTCTTCCATTTGGTAGGGGTTTTAGCATCTGTAAAACAATTCAGGAAATGTACACTAGATACTGTTACCTACATACTTCAGCAAGGAGCTAAAGCAGAGGATATGGGGGAGGCCCCATGGGGTCCTGCTTGGTTACAAAATGCTTACTTGATCGATTTGAGAATCAGCTGGAAGGCAAGCTTTGGAAGGAGTCCTAGGGTAGTTGAATTCAGATGTTTCTTTTCTCCCCAAAACAAGAATGTCAGTGTCTGCTCTCAGGTTCTTATGAGGCCTGCCTTACACAGGATCCTTTTGCTTGCGGGGCTCCAAAGGTTATCAGGCAGCTGGTTACTAGAGCTTACCTTGTGTCACTGAACAAGAATCCTTGCTTTCTAGCAACGATTATGCATATGCAAATAAATTTTTTGAATGCTGTGATTAATATGAACACGATGGGTTTTTTTTTTGTTTTTTTGGTTAAAACATGTTTTTTGTTTGTTTTCTTCAGGTTCCAGTGGAATACCTGTGAAACTGGTCACAAATCTTTTTAATTTAGACCTGCCCCAGGACTGGCAGCTCTACCAGTATCATGTGACATACAGTCCAGATATAGAATCTAGAAGGCTGAGAATTGCTCTGCTTTATAGTCACACGGAACTTTCCAACAAAGCAAAAGCATTTGATGGTGTCATCCTTTTTCTCTCCCAAAAGCTAGAGGAAAAGGTATGGTATTTTAAATTTTTTAATACACACATGTGTGCATATATTTATACTCCTTCATGTAGATTTTAGAGGTTAGCTGATTTTCATGACAGTTGGAATGAGTATGTCACTCACTCCTTTTCTCTTTCCTATTCCCATGCCTGAGAGCGAAAGACTTCTTAATTAAGACCTCATCAGGATTGATTTCTTAATTAAGAAGCTGATGGTCTGGCATTTAAAAAAGAAGAGCTGTAATACAAACACTGCTTTTTCAACTACTTTTTTAAAGGCAAAGTGTCCTTGAAATAGGAATCCTTTTCAACTTTTCCCAAATAGGCAAGAGTTTAAGTAACAGGGACTTCCCTGGTGGTCCAGTGGTTAAGACTCCGAGCCCCCAACGCAGGGGGCATGGGTTTGATCCCTGGTTGGAGAATCCCACATGCTGCAGGGTGTGGACAAAAAAAAAAAAGTTTAAAAAACACCATTTACCCTATGGCCTAAGAGCTTTAAATTTACTCTACATTTTTTTGCTCCTGCAGATTGTGTCCACGTGTCCAAAGAACTTTACATCAATCCTGATTCTAAAAGTGTCATTTCTTTCATGACTTGTTCCATCATATGAAATAGGAGTCATTTATGTCAATCTTAAGGATATTTTTAATGGTTATGACCATTGGATATGGCAATTGCAAGATTCATAGCCCTTTATTTTATTTTTTTACGCCTTCCACATTTTTAGCCCTAAAATCAAGGTATTGTTATTGAGGTTTTTATCATATGCTTTGTTCTAAAGCAGTATGAAAATTATGAGAAAGAACTGGTTTCTGTATGAAAAATTAAAACAGAGTATTGGATTAAAACTTGACGCTTCTATCCCTTGGAAAGCTTAATTTTTTTAAATTTTTTTTAAGTTCAGCATTTTGAACACCAAGAGCATAAATGTAAATTTCTAGATTCCATGTGTATCTTTGTTAATTTCCTCAAGAAGTATGTTTCTGAGCACTCTTGGAACCTTTTTCCTTTTATGAGACTGTGAGATTTATAGGAGCTGCTTGAGTGTTTATTTCATCCGAATATGGAGTTTAAAAATTCTACCATATGATTAAATTTAAGGACTTGGAAAATCTGGATCTGTAAATTTAGAAACATTTTTATTCATCATGAATCCTTAGTGATCCCTCAGTATTTTGTCCTATGACTAGATGTTGATAGCATGCTAATATGGCCTCTCATACCTAAATGATATATTTCAAGGGCATTACTATCATTAAAGATCTTGTTCTTCTAAACACATTTGCAGTAACAGTTTGGAAATTTGGATATATTAAAATCACATAGCCCCCTTGAATGGTCCAGCTTTCTTCAATTTTACGTAAGGAAAATGGAGGAATTTTACTCTACAGATGCTAGGAATAAGTTAATATTACTCATTTCTTATTCAAAGTGAGCATGTAGTATACGCCACACATCTTCTTATTGTTGGGCATGGAGTCTAATGAGGATGCAGGGAGTAAATAGATGGTGAAAACGTGGTGTGACAGATCAGACCTGTTGCTTCTGTCTTCCAGACACAAGGGATACTAGATTTAGACAGAAGAGTGTTGTCTTAATTTCTATCAACATATGACCTGCCACCTAATGACAGTAAAAATGAGATAGTAAAAAGAAACTGTCCTAACAAAGGTTGCTAGTCTCATCTTTTTCTTCTGGTCTTAACACTGACTCAGGCTTAATCCTGTGCTCCCATCCATCCCCTACACACTTTATAGGATGCTTATTTTCATGGAAAGAGCCCCTCCACTGATTCACTCATTGCACCCCCAAATGGTGCAGTTCTAGAAGTCCTGTTCTGCTGCCTCCTGGCCTTCCACTGTCTTTCAGACCCCATCTGTGCATCTGTGGCCACGACCCAGGTTGCTGTCTCCTGTCACATCTATTTGCCACTCTCATGCATTCCTTCTGCACTTATAAAGAGCCTACTGTGTAGCAGGCAGGGTGCTGGCACCTTGGAGGAAACCAAGATAAATAGAACAAGGTTCTTGTTGTCAGAAGCATTTCAATTTAGTACTGAAGTTATTTACAAATAAATTCAGTGCCAGATAGAATGACATAAGCGGCATAATAATAATTAGTGGTTTTGTTATGCTAGCATTTATCGAGCATTTACAAGGTGTTAGGTGCTCTGCTTGGTTGTTCTCTGGATTAGCCCCAGCACAGCTCTCTTGAGATGAGCAGATCTGTGTTTTATGTCCCACCTACCACTGGATTACATTTGATGAGCACTTACTCTGCCAGGCTGCTGTATGCATGAACTCATTTAATCCTCTCATCACCCCTGGAGCCTTAGAGAGGTTAAGTGTCTTACCCAAGGTCTTCAGAAAGAGGTGATGAAAGGAAAGGTTATTCCCAGCAGGACACTTCAGTGGGAATGGTCATTAATTTATCTCCTGGGCAGGATTTGAATTAATGAAGGGGGAGATGGGGAGGACCGGAGGAGCAAAGGCACAAAGATGGGAAGTGAAGGGCATAGTTTAGAAACTTCTGGTTGTTCAGGCTTAGCTGGGAAGGCTTGCAAGTTGTGGCTCCAAAGGTAGGGAGAACGTTGAATGTCCTGCTGAGGAACAAGAACTGTCCTCCGTGGACCCCTGAAGCCTTTGAGAGAGAGTTTCCATAGAGCTGTGTTACATTTCAGTGACTCTGATCACATCCTATTGAATGGCTGACAGAACAAAGTGGGACGATTAATAAAGTGCCGCTGGAATAATCTGGGCAGGCTGTCGAAAGGACTCGAACAAGGTACAAAGCACTGCTACGGATAGGGATAAGATCCATGAATTATCCCATTTAATCTTCGTTTTTCTGGTCTCACTCCCACGTTAGAGATGGGAAAAGGTCTTAAAGAGTTGCAGTAACTTGCTCTGCATCATACAGGCTGCAAGAGGCAGAGAACCAGGGTCTGTGTAACTCCACGTCACGTGCTCTTGGGCTCGGTGGTAAATATTGGTATTGGAACAGCTGAAATGGAGTAGAGAAACTGGTGTAGAAGGGCGAAGACTTGCCAACCCGTTAGATAAGTGGATGGAGAGGAGGAAGTGAAAGCGCACTCTGAGAGTGAGGGTGTGGGATGCAGAACAGGCGGGAAGCGAGGAGGAGTGGTGTTTGGTGGGGGAAGTGCAGGGGGTGCTGCCGATTTTGCTCTTTGCTGGCTGTTACGAATGGGGTTCCTGAATAACGCTCTGCGTGGGGACCGTCTGCTGCCAGCCACTCATCCCTGCATACTTTGTTGGCTTACGCCTTTGTTCTGAGATCCTGGCAGCAGTCTGAGGGCCGCTCCCCCATCTCCTGCGCCTTAGACTTCTGGACGTTGATAAGCTCTTCCTGCAACTCGCCACCTCTGACTTCTCTACAGTTTTATCTGAAGCAAGAAACGCCTCAGTGAAATATTTCATCCCCTGTGAAAGGACACATTTCTCTTTGTTTCCCTGAAGTGAACTATCCCTTCCCTACATTCTTGGTTCAACCTAAAAGCCATTAAAACGACACTTTCACCATGGAAAGTAGGGGTAAAATACATAAATGCCTGCTAATAAACTGACCTCTTGTAATTCCTTACCCTTCTGAAAAACCCTTGATCATAGATTTTTACTGACTGATTTGTCGTTTTTTATTCCAGAAATCTATCCTGAGCCCTCCCTGATCTGAAGAGCTTTAAATTTAGTTAGGCATCTGGTATAAAGACCTATTCATGCGTTCATTTTAATTGTTAGAACGTTGTTCCAGATTATAGGAACCCTAGGGATTTCTCTAGACCTTACAAAAGTTAATAAAATCAGATTTCATATCTGTTTAAACTTTCACCATTTTCTCCTCTCTCTTTCCACATTTATGTTTCCCTCTCGTCTGTTCCCTATCCTTTGCTTTCTTCTTCTCTGTTCCTCTGTTTTTTTGAATGAACTTTTGAGAGGCTTCCCTCTGAAATCCATGAACCCAGGATGGGCAGGAAAGTTCATTAGTAGGCTTCTGGGCATCCGTGAACATCTGAAAATGGGTACATTGTATACATTGCTTCTGTATGTACATATGTGACATTTTCTTTGGAGAATGTCTGTAACTTTGATCAGACTCTCAAAGTAGGTTGTGACCTGTCTTCCCACCCCCACTTCCCAAAAAGGTCAAGAACCGCTGCTCTGGATTCTCTTTGGATTGAATGTTTGAACCCCGAGGCCGGTTTTGATTCTCTATTAAGAAGTTCGAGAGGAAAGAGATGTGTCGCTTTTCTGGTATTAGCAAAATAACAGCGAAAAAAACCTTCCACACGTAACGTAATCATTAGATTATTACATTACTGACACCTGCAGTTTTGTTTTTGTTAATGCCTATTAAGTTGGGACGGCTTTAGCATATCCACATTCTGTGCCCTTGAGGATAATCCGTAGAGTGCATTTTAAGTACTTCTTTTTTCAGGTCACGGAATTGTCAAGTGAAACTCGAAGAGGCGAGACTGTAAAGATGACTATCACTCTGACGAGGGAGCTGCCGGCAAGTTCTCCCGTGTGCATGCAGGTCTTCAGTATCATCTTCAAGAAGTAAAGTGCCTTAAATGTGAATCTAATTTAGGCTCATGATGCCTGTCGTGGTAGAGCCTGGGTATTAAAAGTATTAACCATTTTGTAGGCAGTGTACCAGCAGCAGTGTCATCTTTAGGGAAATCTTCCATATCCTTTCATGTACTTGTGCAATAATACACACCACAGTCCATCACGGCCTCAGACTGGCACCTCTGTTACTATCCAGTATCATCTGTGTGGAGACAAAGGACTCGAGGGTTGTGATGTCTCAGTGGCTGCAGGGCAGGTGCCTCTTCCCTTTTCTTCTTTTTCTGTGCCCGCTCCCAGCCTCCACCGCCAGACTTAAAAGATGCGTGTGTCTGGGTTAGTAAACGGAAGGATTGGTTTTTCTCCTGGCTGATGGATTTTAGGTGTGAAAGGCCATCAGCATCTGCTTTCTGCTGTCACTTGCCTCTCAGCCCCCTTTCCTTCCCCATGTGTCCCTGGGGGCAGAAGGGAGGTTGTCACCAAGCTTCTCAGTGTTCTTCAAACTGACCTGAGGATCACTTGCTTCCATGTCATCTTGGACGTTGGGTGGGACTCGACAAAATGCAGATTCCCTAGCGCCTCGCTGGACCTAGTGAATAGAATTTCATGCATGGGGCCTGAAAACCCACATTTTTAGCAAGCTTCCCGGATGACACGTGGCAGCACGAAAGCTTGAGAACCACCGTTTTCCCCGCTACGGGTGTGGATCACTAGCAGGATGTGTTAAGAACCTAAGATTTGAGCCCTTCACTCAACAGTGGCCTCTGGACAGGATGAGGACGGGGCGTTTGGGGGTTTGCTGAGTAGGGCACGTAAAGGAACTTTCATCACACAGATAACGTTGCTTTCTAATTCTAGTCAGACATCTTGCTGAGCGTCTTTAGATCATATCTGGGCCTCAGCTCAGCACTGTAAAATGCCCTTCAGCAGCCAGTCTTGCATGTGCCCCCCTGAGAGGGGACTATTTTAAGTCAGCTGACGTTTGCAAGGTGCTTTGCAGTGACAAAGCTCTTTGTGTGGTGTTAGAGCTTCCTTGATCCTTACTCGAGAGCCCTGAGGCAGGTGTGATTAAAATCCCCGTTTTAGGACTTCCCTGGTGGCACAGTGGTTGAGAGTCCGCCTGCCAATGCAGGGGACACGGGTTCGTGCCCCGGTCCGGGAAGGTCCCACATGCCGCGGAGTGGCTAGGCCCGTGAGCCATAGCCACTGAGTCTGCGCATCCGGAGCCTGTGCTCTGCAACGGGAGAGGCCACAACAGTGAGAGGCCCGCGTACCGCCAAAAAAAAAAAAAAAAAAAAAAAAAAAATCCCCGTTTTACAGATGAGGGGACTGAGGCTCAGATGACATTGGACAGCCAAAAATCATGCAGTTGGAACCCCTGTTTTCAGATGTGAAACTCTCCTGTTTCCCCCATGCATGGGGCAGCCTCAGATCAGTGATGTGTCACGTTACAAAGGTGACCAGGATTAGTTGCTGAAGAGGCAACCTTGTCATTTGGTAGCGCTGGGAAGCCTGAGTAGCCTCATTAGCAACAGCCTCCTTGGGAATGTAAATTGGTGCAGCCGCTATGGAGAACAGTATGGAGGTTCCTTAAAACACTAAAAATAGAATTACCATGTGACCCAGCAGTTCTACTCCTGATATGTGGAGAAAACTCTAATTCGAAAAGAGACATGCACCCCAATGTTCATAGAAGCACTATTTATAATAGCCAAGACACGGAAGCAACCTAAATGTCCATCGAGAGATGAATGGATAAAGATGTGGTACATATATAAAATGGAGTACTACTCAGCCATAAAAAAGAATGAAATAATGCCATCTGCAGCAATATGGATGGACCTAGAGACGATCATACTCAGTGAAGTAAGCCAGGCAGAGAGAGACAAATATCATACAATGTTGCTTATATGTGGAATCTAAAAAAATGATACAAGTGAACTTATTTACAAGACAGAAATAGACCCACAGACATAGGAAACAAATTTATGGTTACCAAAGGGGATGCGGGGGGGAGAGATAAATTAGGAGTTTGGGATTAACATATACACACTACGATATGTAAAATAAACAACAAGGACCTACTGTATGGCACAGGGAACTATATTCAATATCTTGTAATAACCTACAATAGAAAAGAATCTGAAAAAGAATATATATAACTGAATCACTTTGTTGTACACCTGAAACTAACACAACATTGTAAATTAACTATACAAAAAATAAGAAAGAAAAAGAAGGGAAACAGCCTCCTCATCTCAAAATAAGAAAGAGGCCAGAAGAGCCTGTGGACATGGCTTTTCTCACCTCATCCACAGCAACCAGAATGTTACAGTCACAGTCATAACTGGAAAGTGACCACCTCCTTATTGCAGTTAAACCCAGAGAGATAGAACTAATTTCAATTGTGTCATTCCCAAACATGAAGTGATAGTTCTTGTATATACACTCATATGTACATTTAGCAGCTAAACCTTCCAGTGTTATAACAATAAGAGTTCTGGACTTTTCTACTATTTTTCTTTCAGCATGCATACAAACTTGGAAGTATACTGTTATCAACGGTTGTTTAACAGATTTTAAAAATATATACTTGCAGGATCTTAAAAAAGTTGTCCATGTACCAGATTGGACGGAACTTCTATAAGCCTTCGGAGCCAGTGGAAATTCCCCAGCACAAGTAGGTTTATTTATGTGTTCTGTTACTCTGAAATTGTTATAATGTGAACAGCATAATTTATGATGCAATATTATACCATTATGCCTCCTATGAGAGATTCTGTGGTATGAAAAATAATGGATTTTTAAAATTTTCAAGTTCTTTATAGAATGGTGAATGTCAAAAGCTAGCAGCCTGTTTTCTTATATTAGTGTGCTAGGTCGTTATCATAAATCCTAGAAGGAATTCAGAAACTGAGTTTTCTGTGTATGACAAGTCGTAATGAGAGCAGAATAAGCTCTATTATGTTATACCACATAGCTGGGGCTCTGTTTTCTTGCTGATAGAAGGTTAACACAGCCAGGGTGGTTGATTGGAAATTATTGGGTAAGCAGATGTCAGACACACAAGCCGGCTAAGCTGCCCTAGTGAACTGTTAGGAACACTCGCAGAGTTTTTACCCTAAACTGGGAGGTAGATGCTGCAGGGAATGTGATCGGCTGTGTCTTGAACTGGTTGTTACTCAGCTCTCCAAAATAAGTAGCTGTGCCAAAGACAGAGGCAGCCAGTAACCCAAAGACAGACACGAAACAAATGGAGAAGTTCGGACGGTCCCTGCCTTACAATATTTCGATTTACGATATTTCGACTTTATGATGATGTGCGAGCCATGCACATTCAGTAGAAACCATACCTCAAATTGTGAACTTTGACCTTTCCCCGGGCTAGTGGATGTGGAGATGATACTCGCTGATGAGGTTGGGCGGCGGCAGCCACGACTCCCAGGCAGCCACCCGATCACGAGGGTAAACGACCGACACACTTACAACCATGATGGACCCGCACAGTCATTCTCTTTTTCACGTTCAGTACAGTACCCAATAAATGACATGAGATATTCAACACTTTCTTATAAAATAGGCTTTGTGTTTGATAATTTTGCCCAACTGTCAGCTAATGTAAGTGTTCTGAGCACGTTTAAGTTGGCTAGGCTATGATGTTTGGTAGGTTAGGTGTATTAAATGCATTTTCTACTGAGGATATTTTCAGCTTATGGTGGGTTTATCAAGATGAAAACCCATCATAAGTTGAGGGAGATCTGTACAGAAAAGATAGAAAGTGGAGGCAGGGAGTTTGGCTTCTGCCAGGTAGAGGAAAAGGGCGGGGTTTCTGTATGTTAATTCAGTGTGTCAGAGTGGTCTGTCTAAAGCATCCTATTCATTCACCCCCGTCACTTATCTCTCCACCTGGGTTAGAAATCCTCGTGGGCCCAGTGTTGTGCTGAGCTAGAGCTGGTCCTAGTGCATATGCTTGTCCTGAAAACTGGCATGAGTATCACAGCAAATGAAGTCCACAAAACATAAACTGACATGATTTTTTAAAAATATTTGTCTATTCTTTCATGCCATTTCCATAACATTTTCTTACTTAAGACTTCAGACTATGATATTCATAAATGTGGAAAGGGGATGTAGCCACTGCTCCAGTTTTCCTTGTATGTCTGTACGTGATATCACTTAGATTATTTCTTAATCTCATTATTAAGTGTAGTCATTGTCTTCACCATTGAGCCAGTGTGCTTTTCTGAACCTAGATGTTTTCATACTGGGATGGATCCCCCCATAAACATTTTTAATCCTACAGGTGTACTCTCAACCAGAGGCGATTTTGCTCCCCAGGGGGACATTTGGCAATGTCTGGAGATATTTTTGGTGGTCACAGTTTGGGGGCTGATACTGGCATCTAGTGGGTGGAGGCCAGGGGTATTGCTAAACATCCTGCAATACACACGAGAGCCCCTGACAAAGAATTTTCCAGTCCAAATGTCAGTAGTATCAAGGTCAAAACAATGCAGCTCTACAGGAATGTATTTTATCCTAAATATATGTTTAAGACACTCCAGCTGGAAATAACTGAAGTGTTAAGTCAGCCACTGAAAGAAATCAGATTAAAGAAAAATTGTTTCATGAAATCTAGAGAATTGGAATGTAAAGTCGCCATTTTAAAATGTTTATTGTTTTCCTGATATAACATTTAAAACATTTAAAAAAATTTTATTAATTACAATTTATTTATTTATTTTGAAGATTGTCCCTTTGGCCTGGGTTTGCCGTTTCTGTGTCACATTTCGAAAGCAGGCTCCTGTTTTGTGCTGACGTGAGTTATAAGATACTCAGGAATGAGACTGTTCTAGAATTCATGACGGATCTCTGCCACAAAACTGGCATGTCCTGCTTTACCCAGACGTGTGAGAAACAGCTGATTGGGCTCATTGTCATTACAAGGTAAAAGCCTGCGTTTAAATAGACTCTTCTCTAGAGAATGCATTATGTATCCCGTGTGGGAACAGGGCACTGGCCTGAGCCCAGACCTGATCAGTCTACTCACCTGTTACAGACCTGACCGTTCTCAGTTGTCTAGAGTGCAGGCTTCCTCGAGGGGCATGCTTGGTGGTCCACAGTCTGACCTGGTCCTTCCTTACCTCCTGCTGTAGCCTCTCCCTTAATCGCCAGTGGTCTGCATTTTGCTGCTCCAGCCCCTCTGCCTGGTTCCCGCACCCCCATTTCTGCCTTTTAGATTTCTGCTCCCACAAAGTCCAGCTCAAACGTTACTGCTTTTCTGAAGCTTCCACCTGTCCATTCAGTTGGAATTATTCAGTTCCTGCCCCTGTGCTGCTCCCCAAACCCAGTGCTCTTTTTTCTTTCTTTCTTTCTTTTTTTTTTTGGCCACACCATGCGACTTGTAGGATCTTAGTTCCCTGACAGGGGATTTGAACCCGCGCCCTCGGCAGTGGAGGCTCGGAGTCCTAACCACTGGACCGCCAGGCAATTCCCAAAGTCCAGTGTTTGTAAGCCACCTCTTTAGAGCCATTTTATTTCATTTTATTACATCACAGTGTAAACAAGCAGGACCCTATGGGGCCTTCCCAGGCGGACTTCTGCCCCATATCCTCTTTCTTAGCTCCTCTCTGAAGTACCCAAAGAACAGTATCTGATGCACATTTCCTTCACCACAACCCAGTGTGTCAGCAGACTGGCTTTACTGTGCGTGGGTGAGCAGACCCAAGTCTGATTCAGTAACAACAGGACAGAACATCAGGTCCGTGTCTCATCTCTGCTGTAAGATTATGAGGCCGTCAAGGCTGAGACCTTTCAAGTCTCTAGGTTTGTCTGTGTATACATCTGTCATCAATGCACATTTCAACTGAATGGGACACGGGCGGTTAGGTGACTTCGTGAGGACCAAAAAGCCCCGCCTATGCAGCTGCTGGTCCAGGGACGCACTAGTCTTCTCCTAGTCTGGCTTGGAATTTCCACTTGAAGTTGTCTTTCTGGGTTACAGAGTAGAGAGGTGGTGCGGATTGAATTCCACGCTGCCCCCTTATTCTCCTGTCATGATCTTCATGGATTAAGTTATCACACTATTTCAGAGTCACCCTGCAAGGTACCCAGAGCCCAGAAGAAACCTGACAAGGAGGTTTCTGTCCCAAGGCTGTGGTGGCATGAGAGAATGTTCCAGGCCACACGGTACCTGATGAAGGGGAGAAAGAGCTTAGAAAGATCTCAGCCGACCTGCTTTGCAGTTTTGCCCAGGCCAGCCCTAGATGGGAGAGGAAGCAGGCTTCCAGAATTGGGTGGTCCATCAGCCTGCTTGGGGTGCTTTTTATCAGAAGCGCTAGTTGGGAGTTCAGAAAATCTTAGTGGCACCAGAAGCTGATGGGAAAGTTTTGAGCCATGCTTCAGCCTTTGAACATTTAAGAATGATGTACCTGAAGTGGCAGTGTATCTCAGTGAGAAAAGCACCTGGTGGTCTAATGACTCTCCCACTGGTAGAGGTCCTCCTGTGAACGAAGAGTTAATTAATGCTCTTCTCAGATAAGAGCTGATCCTTTTTTTTTTTTAAAGTGGCTATTCTTGAGTTATTATCTTTCATAATTTCTGAAATTCTTGAGAATAATACTTTGAATTAAAAGTATAGTGAAGGGCTTCCCTGGTGGCGCAGTGGTTGAGAGTCCGCCAGCCGATGCAGGGGACATGGGTTTGTGTCCCGGTCCAGGAAGATCCCACATGCCGCGGAGTGGCTGGGCCCGTGAGCCATGGCCGCTGGGCCTGCGTGTCCGGAGCCTGCGCTCCACAACGGGAGAGGCCCGCGTACCGCAAAAAAAAAAAAAAAAAAAAAAAGTATAGTGAAAGAGCCACTTACCTTGTAGGATTTGGGAAAAGAACTTAAAGATTTCTTGCCTTTACCAGATACAATAACAAAACCTATCGCATCGATGACATTGACTGGTCAGTGAAGCCCACACACACCTTCCAGAAGCGGGATGGCACCGAGATCACCTATGTGGATTACTACAAGCAGGTGGGACTTGTCTTCCTTCATCCTCATCTCCCTTCTGCTTAGCTCAGAAGAGGGTCCCTGTTCCTTTCCAATCCAACAAGTCCCCCAGTCTGTCGGGCTGAGTCTGCCTCTGACATAATTTTCTGACCTGTCCCTTCCCCTCCATCTCCACCGTTCCTGTATTGGCTCAGACCCTCATCCTGTCTCCTGTGGTCCTTCCTGTAGTCTGAGTTACCTCCTTTAAAACATATCTGATAACGTCACTTCCCCGCTTAAAATATTCCCATGGCTCTCTGTTGCTTTAGAAGTCAGATCTAAGCTCCTGGGCAGAATTCCCCAGGTCCTTTATGATCTGGCCCCTCCCTGTCTCTTGAGTCTCATCACTTACCATCCCCTGTTTCCTCTTGGGTTCTGCTGTGCCCACCATTCGTGGTTCCTCGAGTCAGTTACCCCCCTATGCATTTTCACACATGTTGCTTCCTCTTCCTTGATGCCCCCTCATAGCCAGCCGGTCACTGAACACCCTTCAGTACTCAGCTCAGCAGTCAGCTCTTAAGGGAGCCCTAGGATGCTCTCCCCCGGGTCCCCTCCCTGCACTTAGCTGCAGACGACTATCACAGAAAGGACACGAGTGGTCTGACTCCCCTCCTCAGCGCTGAGCTCTTGATTTCTGGATGCCCAGGGTGGCATGTAGTAGGTACTCAAACATTTACTGATGGAATCTCCTGCTGACTCTGGGAGCTTGATTCACAGTGATGACAATTTCCTCATCCCCACCATCCAACTTCAGTTCCTTTCAGAGGTGCCTTCTCTTTAATGTGCAGTCGTATTTCAGTCTCCAAAATCTCACTGTTTTAAAAACAAAACCAGAAAGCAAAAACCCTGCCTTGACCTTTCTATACCTTCAGGAAAAACGATCTCTTTTTCCTCCTTAGCTCATTTCTTTAGAAGGTTGTCTAAACTAGCTCCAAACACCTCTTCAGTTCTTCCGTCCTGAAGCCTCAGTAGTCTGGTACCCGGTTCTGCTGCTA
This sequence comes from Stenella coeruleoalba, assembly GCF_951394435.1. Classification (NCBI taxonomy): domain Eukaryota; kingdom Metazoa; phylum Chordata; class Mammalia; order Artiodactyla; family Delphinidae; genus Stenella; species Stenella coeruleoalba. Next base: position 69,969,227 of record NC_137154.1, read on the forward strand.
TGGAAATAGCCCTCCAAGGTCAAATTCAGCTACTGTTCTTCTTCGGAGGGGCTTTCGGTGGCTTTGGACACTAGTAACCACTCCCACTGAGCTGAACTCTTCTTCCGTGGCCCCTCCGCACATCCCTGGTGGTTCTCTGCTAGGTTTCAGGTGGTTCTTTCTCAGCCTCTTTTGACATCTTCCTTCTTCATTTCCTCCAGACATTAAATGCTATTATTCACTGTGGTCCCCTTGCAGAGGATCTTTGCTTCATATTTTGAGATTGTTCAAATATGGTATTTTTGCCTTGCCCTTATTCCTAAATTATATCCTCATCTCCGTTTCAGACTGTATTTGCATGAATATCCTGCAGGCATCTCACACTAACATAATTCAAACTGAATTCATTGTCTTTCCCACTTCCCTCTCTCCTTGGGAATTCTGCCTCTCAGGAAGACATTTTGGTACTTCCTCATCTTTACCGTCACCTCCTCGTTCAGTTGTGTAAGCGCTGAATCGTCCACGCAGAGCTTTTAGTCCAGTTCCTGCAGGTGATGAGCACTTCCTTTCTTCAACTGTAGCATCACACAGTTTGACCTCATCTCTCACGGCACTCCCACCACGCACCCCATGCTGCCATCACCCCAGTCTACTTGCTGTCACTCAGCCTTCGCTCATGTTCAAGAGACATTGGCATAAAGCCTCACTGTACCTTTCCTCTTCAAGGTCAAATGTCATCTCGTTAGTGAAGTCCTCTCTGACTTTGCTCCCTCTCACACTCACAGAAGAGCTAGCTGTTCTCTTCCCTGAGCACTTGTAGAACATTCCACACTGCTTCCAGAACACGTCTTCCTTACAGAACACAGATGGCATTTGACATTTGGCAAAGCGTCTTGTGCAGAAAATGTGCTCCATAAGTGTTCGTTTATCAGACACAAAGTTTGTTAAACATTTTTTTTTCTGCACAGTTAAATTCATTTTTCTTTGATGTATTTTAGGACCCGTGACATTTTGAAAAGGGAATCATGATAAAATCCCACTCACTTTCCTGTGTAATGAGTTGTGGTTCACTGCATATATATTAGGGAGAAAAAGAAAATGGTGCCAATTTCTAGAATGTCCTCCTCTCTGTCCTAGGAAAGGAATGCTAATTATTATGCAGTCAACTTTCAAAGTGGAAGACATCTTGATATTGACCTTTATATTTCTCTATTTTATCTTATCATGAAAAATATTTTCAAACGCTAAGAAAATTGGGGCACGGGAGAGAGTAAAGTTCAGCTGATGACACAGCTTAGTGGGTAGAATTCCTGGCCATGTTCCAGGTAAATGGAATATCCTCTTCCTGGAACATGTCCCACTTTTGCTTGAGCTGTTCCTGGAACTTGTAATACTCCCACGTTTTCTTCAAGGTTCTCTCTTGGATTCTACTTCCTTCACGAAGCCTTCCCTGATTTACCAGCCAGAAATTGTTTTCACTACCACCCTGTTCCCTACTCCTTGCGAGGGACCCAGTCCTGAGTGGTGTAACAAGCAGAGGTTCCCAGGTCTTAAGGGATGAATCCTGGCTGTGCTAATGTACAGTTATGGGACCTTGGGAAAGTTACTTAATTTCTGATGCTGTTTCCTCATCAGTGAAGGGGATGATGATAGTATTTGACTCATCGTGGTTAAGATTAAAGGAGGAAATGAATTAATTTACCAAACAGAAATAGACTCACAAACATAGAAAACAAACTTACAGTCACCAAAGGGGAAAGGGTGGGGGATAAATGAGGAGTTTGGGATTAACAGATACACACTACTATATATAAAATAGATAAACAACAAGGACCTATTGTATAGCACAGGGAACTATACTCAATATCTTGTAGCAACCTATAATGGAAAAGAATCTGAAAGAGAATACGTACGTGTGTGTGTGTGTGTGTGTTTGTATAACTATGACTTTGCTGTACACCAGAAACTAACACAACGTTGTAAATCAACTACACTTCAGTTAAAAAAAAAACATAGTACACATCCATTAAAAAAAGACTAAATGAGGGAAAATATAAGTGCTTAGCATATATTATTTGTGCTACTGGTCTACTTTGCTTTGTAGATAATGTAGTTATGTGTAAACGTAGGAACTGTGCCTCTTTTATCTTTGTATCCCCCGCTGTTCCTGGAATATAGCAAGCACGAGATGTGAATTAATGAAGTCACATATAAAAACTCTCTGTGAAGCCTTCTCCAGGCTTTTCAGCCATAGCATTGTTGCAATGATCACATTTCCTGAATTGTTTTTAAAGACTTAAAGTCCTAATTGAATAGAGAAGCACTCACTGCTAGCTTCCTTAATTATAATTATTGATGTCAGTGTCATATAGTTGCCAGGCAGTTGGTAAATTATAATTCCAGTTGTTCTGTCATCAGTATTGAGTAAATTATACTGGGAATGAGTGTTCATTGGAAACTTTGCCGTTGGAAGGTAAATGAACTCGTGGCAAGGTGAGAATGTTGAAATTCAAGTTTACAAAGGGAAAGGGGGTGGGGTAGGAACTAATGATTGCTGAGGACTCATTATAAACCAGACACCACGCTAGTGGTTTACATGGGACACCTCTGAGCTACCGTTCTCCTCATGTCATAGATGAGGAAAGGTAAGTAACTTCCCCAGTGTCACAGTCCACGTACGCACTGACAGAAGAGCTGGGGATCAGATTTACATTTGTTGGAGTTCAAAGCTGTTTCCCTATAGCGTCATACTATCCTAGGAATGAAGGACAGTCGTGCCCTTTTGGGAAATCTGAGATTGACTCAATATAACCCTTGCCTCCAACTTGTGTATAGATATTTTCCAAATGAGCACAGGCGCTTAGAACCAGTTAGTTATACATGGGGCAGTCTGCCTCAGTCTCCAACGGTGGAAATGCTGCAGTGGGGTCATGGCATTATGGATGGAGCTAGCTGAAGGCTATTCTGTCTCTGGATGAAACTCAGAAGAGAGCAAGGAAATGAATGAAAAAAAAAACAACAGTATTGCATTATAAAAGATAATAAAATCATGAAACTGACCCTGAGATATAAGAGATAGGTCCTAGGAAGGAAGTAGAAATGAGTACGTAACCATACGGATTAGTAGGAACTTTTTTTCCTCTATTGAATGGTTTTGCTTATCTATTCATTTGGGGATTACCTTGCTGCTCATAAGCAAGGATGCTCGTTTTACAGTGTTTCCATATTAACTTTTCCCTCATTAATCTTGCATCCTACAGCAATATGATATTACCTTATCTGACCTAAACCAGCCAGTGCTCGTTAGTCTGTTGAAAAGCAAGAGAAATGATGACGCTGAGGTTCGGATGGCCCACCTGATCCCCGAGCTCTGCTTTCTAACAGGTGATGTTTACGTTTTATATGCTGTCAGGCTCTCAGTCACAGATTCCTGATACTTTGCGGTGGGTAGAGCCTCCTTAAGTTAGCTGAGTGCTGGAGCACTAATTTAACCCATGGAGGATGAACCTTAAGTTATTTATTTCATCACAGAGGAAGTGGAAGGGTAGAGTGCTCTTTGGAAATTGCTCAGCACGGTGAAAGCTATCTATTTCCTTTATCTCGTGTATTCTGTTTGTTAATTTGATGTTAAAATGGTCCCCAGATGTTTTCCTAAAACCAAGCTGTTCTTCCGCATTTTTTGAACTTCACTAGGCTAAGAAGCCACGTGATTTAATTTTCTTCAGGTATATTCTTTGAGTGGTGCCAAAATGCTCCTTATTTTCTTTTTGCATAAGCTTCAAGGTAATCTTCGCTCTCTAGTAGAAGCTGAGTAACTGTCTCAGGTGCTTTTAATCATGCTCGTCTGATTACCAGGGTGAGACTAAGGGTGGACTTTCTACTTTTTACGCTTTGTATTGCTCGGATCAGTTATCATGTGTATGTATTTCTTTCGTGATTAGAAAAGTTAACAAGGACATCATCCCTGCAGGGAGGGATGCCCATTCTTAGTGGTACTAGGACATCCCAGGTCTGCACAGTCCCCACGGTGGCCTCTAGCCACACGTGGTCACTGAGCACTTGACACATGACTAGTGCGACTGAGGGACTGGCTGGGGAAGTGCTGTAAGTGTCAAATACAGACTGGATGCCTAAGACGTAGTATGAAAAGAAAAGGGAAACTACCTCATTGACAAATTTTTCATATTGGCTGCATGTTGAAATGATAATATTTTGGATATATTGAGTTAAGTAATATATACTATTTGAATAATTGCATCTGTTTCTTTTTGGCTTTTTTTTAATGTGGCTACTACCGAAAATTTTAAATGACACATGGCTTGCACTGCTGTCAGATGGTGCTATCCAGACGGTGAATCTGATTCAGTTTAAGTGAAAACTTTTATTACCCTGTGCCTGAGACGGGCTGGGGTTACATCAAGGACTGGCCATTTTTCACTTTGTTTTCATTCACGTTGAATAGGGCTGCCGGGCGAGGCAACGTCTGATTTCCGGCTGATGAAGGCTGTGGCTGAAGAAACGCGCCTCAGTCCTTTGGGAAGGCAGCAGCGCCTGGCCAGGCTCGCAGATGATATCCAGAGGTACAGGGACATCTCCACATCCAGACGCTTCACAGTATCTCTTTAGTGATAAGTTTGTCATCAGCAATGTTATCTCACCTTTATTGAGCACTTAACATGTACCAGGCAGTGTGGTAGCACTGTCCATGTATTGTCATGTTTAATTTTTACATCAGCCCTGTGAAGTAGTCAGTTAGTCCTACCTTTTGCCAATAAGGAAACCACAGCTTTAAAAGATTTCAGAGTTTGCTCAAGGTCACATGTTATTAAATGTCAGCACTCGGAGTTGAAGTCTGGTCTGTCTGGCTCAAAGTCCCATTTTGCTAACCAGTGAGCCACACTGGGAGCCTTTCCATCCCTGCGTGTCCCCCATGGGTGCAGTCTTCCTATAATTCTCTTGAGCAGCGAAAACAATGGTGAGTAGAAATAGAAGTCAGGAGCCCTAAAAAAATCAGTCCGAATAATTAAGTTGTAATTTTATCTCTAATGATTAAAATTCTTTAGAAAGTAAGCCCTTTAATGATTTAAAACTCAACTCTATCAACAGAAACAAGGATGCTCGTTTTGAGCTGGAGACCTGGGGTCTGCATTTTGGATGCCAGATGTCTCTGACTGGCCGGGTTGTGCCTTCAGAAAATATAATAATACAAGACCACACAGTAAGTGCAGTGATTTTATTTTCATTTAAAAGTATTTTCTTGAATGTGTGTCAGTTTGATCATATGCCAGAATGACTAGTGGGCTTAGAATATTCATTTGGTTTTTCCATGGCCATGTCCCTGCCTTTCCTTTGTTCTAAACCTCCAGGTCCCTCTGTTTTGCTTTTTAATCCGAGTGTACTTTTGAAAGGCTTCGCGGCACCCAGCGGACATAATTTAGGTCAGTCACTGTGATGTGGTGTCACATTTAAAGATGAGTTAGAAAATGGTATTTCAAGCCATTGCAATCAAAACATGCCAACCTATTATTGCGTGTTGTAGTACTCTTACATCACTTAAAAAAAAAATCTATGGTACCTGAGAAAATTCTTTTAACTGCTAAAGATTAATTCCAATAGACCATATTTCCTGATACCTCAGGGTTTTTTCTCCCCCAGAGTAAAATGCTGCTCAGTTGGTATAAACGTGAAGAAGTTTGCACAGAGCCCATCCCAGCCACGGCATTTGGGCGGAGAGGCACTCTGAAACCTGGAGAGACAAATCATTGCTTCTTTGGGGCTTCCATTTAAAAATGAACCTATTTTATGCAAAAATTGCACATTCTCTTTCTACTTTTTCCCCTCTGTTTTGCCCATTTTTAAAGCCAATTACATTTCATTTTTAAAGGCACTCTTCTTGCCTTTATTTGATACAATAAGTAAGCCAACATATCAAGACTAACGACTGAGCAAGCGAATGGTTTTCTGTTGGCAGAATGGAGATTTTTCTCATCATTTCTTTTTGATAATCTATCCAAGCAACCGAAACCCTTATTGGAGAAGCTGAAGAAAAACTACTTTAAAAGCAGAACAAAACAAAACTTTGTCAAGTCCTAAAATGTAGACCCCCATTAAGATCTTGTTCAGGAGTCAGTAAAGAGAAGCTCAGTTTCGGTTCCACACGTGAAGTGAGATGGGAAATATTTAAAATGGTCTGTCTCATCATCTCTAGGTCGAGTCATACTTGTCAGAGATTTGTTTGCATTTTTTGGCCTGGAAACAGGTCTCCATAGGAGAAGGGGCACTAAGGTGGAGAACCCGCCCCCTAGAGGCGATGGTGGGTGGGCTAGAGGTGGCTGTGTCCTCGACTTCTCAGCTGATCCTGCTTTCTGGAAATTGGGTTTGAGGAACTGAGTACACTAAAGGTTCACAGGCTTCAGAGTGGCCCGTGGCCATTTGTCCTGGGCCCCCTGCCGGCCCATAACAGGTAGGAGTGTAGGTGAGAGAGCTGTGGCTCTCTTCACACTGGTTGTAAAGGGAAGGAACGAATCCTAGCTCCAGACAGAAGCCTTTATGGAGGCCTAGCCCTTCCCCTTCATTCTCAGGCTAAGGTTGCTTCCTGAAGTTGAGTCCCTGCCTGGCCACCGTGAGATTGGCTGGGGCCTGGAAGTCAGAGTGCTTGCTGGAAAGGGCCCTGGTTGCAAAGACAAAAGCAGTATTCTAAACCTTCAGTGCCACCAACTGGCTCCATCACCCTTTTCAGCCATGTCTTTGGAACCTGTAAAACAAGGGAATTGGAATGCTTCTTAAACGGTAATGTGCAGATGAATCACTGGGGAACTTGTTAACATGCAGATTCTGATTCAGTGGGTCTGGGATTGGGCCCAGGACTCTGCATTTCTAACGAGCTCTCGGGAGATAGCCATGCTGCTACAAGGCAACACTTTCAGTAGCAAGAGATTAGATTGCAGTGTTTTTTTAAATTCTAACAGTGACTCTTCCTGGTTTACCACACCAAGAACATTTCCATTTGATTCCAGTCCATGGATATAAACAGAAGGCTAGGGACCAGTCTGAAGGCTCCCCTCTTCAAGGCAGGGAGCTTGTTTTTCCTGGTCATCTGGGGAACCTTCCAAAGAATGAGAAAGGAGCTTGTGTCCTGGCCTCAACTTTGCTCCTAGACGTATCTACTCTTGGCATAATGTATAGTCTTTAATTGTAGGGTTTGTTAGTTTCAGTATGATGACCTGCATTGTGTCAGTCATCAGCATTTTCTATTTGAGATATCTAGGTACCTAAAGCAAAGAGACCAAACTGGACAGCCAGTAGCCTGGCTTTTACATTCATAGTAAAGGTCGTAGACTTTTAGAGCTGGAAGGGAACCTAGAGATTTGAACCAGGCGCCTTTCCTTGCCCACAGCAGAGCCCCGTGAAGTAAAGGGACTTGCCAAGGATCTGCAGGCAAGGAACGGCTAACCTGGGATGGTGCCGAGCTACGTCCACTCCCCGGAAGCACATGTGTTGTGTTCAGATGTGCAGTGCTTGTATCTGTGTTTTAAGTCTGAGAATAGCAGACTGTACTAAATAGTTCTGTTATGACAAATATGAACTATTTCCACACTGTCTTTTTTATTTAATTGTTCTCTGAGTAAATTTGTTCAACCCTTTCACAATCATTATTTTTCTCAGTGTCAACCTGTGTCTGCGGCTGACTGGTCCAAGGATATGCGAACTTGCAAGATTTTAAGTGCGCAGTCTTTGAATAAATGGTTGGTTATGTGTAGCAACAGAGCTGAACGTGTGACGGAGAGCTTTTTGAACTGCTTGAGAAGAGTTGGAAGGCCCATAGGATTTAATGTGAACCACCCCAAAATGTGAGAAGATGCAGAAAATCATCCCAACTTTTTTCACATATTAATTTGGTTTGGTTAAAAGATCGGAGATGACGGCTGATATATTTACAAAAGTGTTTTTTTTTTTTAATGTCAGTAAAGTTTCCTAACGTAGAATGCCAAGCAGTTATAAGTAGATAGATTTGGCAATGATTAAATTTTTATCCAGTTGAAATGTATTTTATGTTGGTCTTTATAAAACTTTATTTTCATAGTTCTTCCTAGGCAGTACTCTCATTAGCTCAGTGTCTTTCCAGTACTAGTTGGGGTATAAATCCTTAATAAATCCATATAGTGCCTCCTCAGTTTCTTTTCTTAATTCTTCCATATCACTTACTTATAAAACTGAACAGCAAACAGGATATTAACAAATAAATGTTGCATTTCCTGACTTATTTGATAGATTTTATGTTTTAAAATTTAATGTAAGAATAGATCTGAAATAAGCTCTTCTTATTCTGTTCCTGTAGCATAAGATTAGTCATCTAGATAGTTTCTGATAGAACCAGGTCATTCATTTAGCCTTTGAACATTTATTGAGTATCTGCTACTACATACTAAATGCTATGCTATTTGCATGGGATGAGGTAAATATGATGCTTTCAATTTAATAAGGGATCCATTCACATACAGCCACGCTCAAAGTCGAATATTGTTTTGCTTTAGAAAAGCCGTAAAGTTGGTCATACCTTACTTCATTGAGCTCGCTATGCATAAAAAAGAGCAACAGATACTTCTTTTTCTTTGTTGTAGTGGAGGTGCAAATGTCCTAAATTGGCAGGGTGGGAAGTTATTCTTTAAACACATGGTTACTAATTAATTACATCAGCAGCATAAGCATTGTTGAAAACCATAGCTGTTCCCAAAGTCTCATTTTACACTGTAGTATAGAATTCTTCTCTTATCAAATCTGTTAACAAATCGCCTGGTTTGAGTTTCACCTGCTCTAATTTCTCTTAACCCATGAGGTAATAAGGCAGGAAAAGATTCATGAAAGAAGCCACAGTCCCGGAACCTGGGCTGGCATCATAGGCTCTTTCTCACCCAAATTCCAACAAGCCCATGCCCGTGTTCGGTCCTTGGCCTGTTTTATTTGAAAGCTCATATTTTAGTCCATCCTTTTTTTTCCCTATGAAGTATCCATTTATTTACTAGATTTATATGTGTAGTTTTCTTCCATCTGAAACAACGTTGCTGGCCACTCCTGTTAGAACCCGCAAGCGGCAGACAGTGCTCCTGCCACCTGCTGGTCAACTTTCAAAAGGCCACTGGGTATTGGGAAAGTCCCATTATATTTACATATGAGAGGCTGAACCTATGTCAAGAAAACAGATCTAAAAATTCTTCTCCGTGGCAATTTTTTTCTGTAGCATCTGGCCCCTAATATAATGGAACCACAGAACTGATAATTGATAAGTATTGATACTTGTCCACTGATTGATTGATTATGGCTAAATATTCCAGGCTCCACACAGTGTGCCATTAAGGAAAAAAGGAAGGTTTTAGTATAAATCATACAGATTAACTGAACATCTTGATCTCATCAACCTAATGATTTTTATTTTAAAGTTCCCAGGGAGATTCAGAATTAGAGAATTGTTAATCCCAGTTTAACTTGAACTCTGTTTCAGTCATTTGATATTGAGACTTGTGTTTCAGAAGTTCACTTTCAACTCCATTTTGAACAACAGAATTGTTCAAATAGCATCTGTAGGGACTCTATACAATGGAGAAAATTTCATTTTTCACCAAACTATTTTTTTAAGTTAATAAAAATGGTAATGAAATGTTGCTGGTGTATCACGTGTGGGAGAAGCAAGTTTAGACTCAAAAGCTTTCACTTTAATGATTTTTTCCTCAACTTATAGTCTGTTATAAAAATCAACTAATATTATTTTTAGTTCTATATGATTATGTGCTACTAAGAAGGGAACTATGCATTTTCAAAATTAATTTTTTTTCTGTAGCATAAAAGTACAAGAAAATCCAGCTGCATTTCTTCACGCTATACAGAAATATGTTGATCCTGAGGTTCAGTTGGTAAGTATAGGATAATTCTTGAGGTATAATTTTAATTTTTCTTCATATCTAATAGCCTTGAAAGAAGGAATTTGAACATGTTCTCCCATGATATGTTTACAAATTGCTGTGCATTTCCCCAAGCACTCAAGAAAGTATTTATCTTGATATTTTAATCAATATTTTGTTTTCCTTTCATGTTTCTAATATTAATTTTTAAATACTTTTTGTTACTCCTGTATCAGCCTCTTGGATGTCTACATATTTTCCAACTTACTGGGAGGATCATCTTTCACTCAAGATTTAAGATAAATTGACTCCCATCTTATCCCATAAGTGTTGGGGCACCCTGTGTTCTCCCCATTGTTTCAGGAGATTCTTGGAAGGTTTAAGTGTCTCCATGTCACCTATGGCCCCATGTCCCTGCCTCCTCTGAATTCTTGCCCGCTTTCATGGGTACCTTTTCCTCCTGCATTGCATCACCCTGAGGGACACCTACAATTGCTTCATTTCCCAAAGTATTGTGTGTGTGTGTGCGTGTGGTATGTGTGTGTGTGTTGGTGTATGTGTGTGTCCTGTGTGTGTCCTGTGTGTGTGTGATGTATCTGACTTTGCTGAGGGTTTGGGGCCAAGGCATGGTTATATCACATGTCAACATTCCAGACAAGTTAAAATTGACATCCCTTTCTTAAAAAATCTCTCAATCATTCCTATTTCTTGGAAATGTTCTCTCAGTCTCCCACAGTACTGCAGTGCTTTTCTGTCCCATCTCCTGTCTGATCCCCCTAGCTCATTCATCCCAACTCCCAACTTTCCTATTCATAGTGCATGCAAAGCAGCTTAGCTATCTCTTTGTTTCCACAAAAAATGGCCCGTAAGGATGTTACAATACAGGAAGTTATCATCCTAAGAGCATTTATTTTTCACTTTAAAAAGTAAAATCAAACTAACAGAAAAGTTGCAGGAATAGTACAAAGAACTGTAATATATCATTCACCCAGATTCCCCAATTTTTGACATTTTATTTATGATTTTCTATCATTTTCCACCTCCCTCCCTTCCTATCTATCCTATTTTTTTCCTGAACCATTTGAGTGTAAGTTACAGGAGTGATGCCCATTACCTTTTAAAAAATACATTTGCACCCATTTCGTACAAACAAGGCCACTCTCCTATGGAACCATAGAACAACCATCAAAATCAGGGAGCAGTACAACTAGCTAATCCACAGACTCCACTCATATTTCTCCATTTGTCCCCCAAATGTCTTCCATTAAAAGGATCTAATATGTTGCCCTTAGTTTCCCTGTCGCTTTCATCTCTCCTTCAGTCTGTAACAGTTCCCTAGTTTTCCCTTGACTTTGATGACCTTCCAGTTTTGAAGAGCATAAACCAGTTATTTTATATAATGTCCCTCAATTTGGGTTTGTCTAATGTTTCCTTATGATTAAATTCAGGTTATGCGCTTTTGGCAGGAGTATCACAGCAATGATTCTGTGTTCTTACTGCATCTTCCCAGGGGGGACTCCATTGATTGAGATGGTTTCTGTCAATTTTCTCCATTGTAAAGTTACACTTTTTCTCTTTGTAATTAATCAGGTTTTTTTCTTTATTTTTTTGGTAGGGAGATACTTTGAGACTATGAAAATATCCTGTTCTTCATCAGATTTTTCCTACTAGTTTTAGAATCCATTGATAATTCTTGTCTGAATCCATTACTACTCTGATGGTGGCCAAATGGTGGCTTTCTAATTTTGTACTTCCTTCTATAATTATTAGTTGGCATTATAAGGAAGAGCTTTCTCTTCTTCCCATTTGTTTGTTTGTTCACTTATTTACATCAGTATGGATTCATGGATTCCTATTTTATTTACCAGCTTATAGTCTATCACTACTGTTATTTATTTCGATATCCAAATTGTCCTTGGTTTTGCCAGTGGGAGCCCCATTCAAGCTGACTTGTGTGTCTTTTTGACACCTTCCCAACTTTCTTGGAACAATTCCTTACTGTCTGGCACAATAAGACATTCCAGGTTAATCTAAGTTTTGCTGTCGAACTCTAGAATCATATGTTTTCCCAATGAGCCCTGATTCCTTTTGGTAGAGAACAGTATTTAGAAACCAAGATCTGGGCGCTGGGTGTGTTTATTTGCTACTGGGGTGTCACTGGCCCTAGGCTTTCCCAATGGGCAAAGCTAAGAAATATGTATATGTATGTGTGTACATATATATACATACACACTTGCATCCATTTTATTACTGTATGTAGTTATGTATATGTTAAAATATTTTATTAAAATTTTAAAGATTAAAAACGTGTTCACGCCTCCAGTTGCAACCCAGTGCCACAGGAAAGTGTTCCCCCTTTCCATATTTGTACCTCATCTCTCTAATAGTGAGAAACATGGCCCTTATTATTCTCCACATACTTGCTTCTTTATCCGTGGTGTGTTACCAGTCTCACTTGACTCCCGCCTTCTTTTGGTCCTGGTCCCCATTGGGCTATTCCTTGTTCTTCCACCTACCTTGCTTAGCCCCAGACTCATGGGATGGAAGGCAGGAAACCCCCCTAAGAGAATTTTGCTGATAATTTAAAAATATTTTTCCCAACTTTATATAATTAAGTGTAAATAATTTTAGCCCTTGACATTATGATAATGAACAGTCCTATAGGTGACAAAAATCACGTTGTTCTCTGTTAATTATGACAGTGCCTATCTTTTCTGTAATTTGGGTGTTTTGAAAGTAGAGAATAAAACATAGGAAGGAGATGGAGTTAGGCCAGGAGAGGTCCTTCTGTGAGGGAAGTACTTGATGGGAAGTAGAGGCAGTGAGAGAGAAGGGTGGAATTTAAAAATACCAGAGCACCTGAACCTTCTTTTTCCTTATTTTCCCTCCCCTCATACCTTACACTCAAGTCCAGGTTAACAAAAAATGTGTTGTTGCTTCTTCCTTTTATTTTGCCTGTCCAGCGCCTAATGGGAAAAAGACCACAATTTAAGCTAATTCTCCACTTTGCTTATCTGTGGATGAAGTTGGGGAGGAGGCAGTGGGGATGATAGCTGGAGAGCTACAGGGAAGGATCACTGCAGTAAGGGAGGCAGCTGGAGGAAGAGCTAGGATGGAAGGGAATTTGAGGAGACTGGCAGAATCAGATTGGCAGAGAAGCAAGGAGGAAGGAAGAGCCAAGGGAAGTGGTAGGGTTGGAGGGAGGCTTTGCAGAGTGGATGGCTGATGAGAAGGCATTTCAAATCGCTTAGATTCATTGCTCTTTAAAGGCCATTTAAGAGAAGAACTGTAGGGGCAATTCCCTGGTGGTCCAGTGGTTAAGACTTGGTGCTTTCACTGCCGTGGCCCATGCTCAATCCCTGGTCAGGGAACTAAGATACTGCAAGCTGTGTGGTGTGGCCAAACAAAAAAAAATAATAGAAAAGAGAAGAACTGTGGGGATGTTAATATTTGCTTCTTGGGAACTTGAGGGCAAAAGATGTTTGCATCCATATATTCGTGTTTTTTTAAAGCTTCCTCTGAACATAAGTAAATGAACTTTCTTTTCTTCTGTTTTTTTTTTTTTTTGACTTTCAGGTAATGTGTATTCTGCCTTCTAATCAGAATAGCTATTATGATTCCATTAAAAAATATTTGAGCTCCGACTGCCCCGTCCCCAGCCAGTGTGTGCTTGCTCAGACGTTGAATAAACAGGGAATGTTGATGAGCATCGCCACCAAGATTGCCTTGCAGATGACCTGTAAACTCGGAGGCGAGCTGTGGGCTGTGGAGATCCCTGTGAGGAACCGTCACTCTTTTTCTTTTAGTCATCAATCTATCTATTAATGAATTTTAAAAATTAAATCAAAGTAGGAGGAGATCTTTTCACGTGATCCTAGAAATATTTGCTTTGTTTGGTGGGTTGGTGGGTTGTATGTTTGTCTGCTCTGGGCTCCGTTACACCAGCCACTGGGAGGGTATCCAGAAGGTGAGGCGTGGCCCCACTCCGAGGCGTGGCCACGGAGGCGTGGCCTCCGTGTTCTCATGGAGCTTCGGTTAAGCTAATAACAGAATCTCTCGTGAAAGAGAATCTAGTTTGGCATCGACTTGGAGGCACTTGATTTGGAGCCTCCCAGCCGTGGTTTAAAATCTGTGCTCCATGGCCTGTGCCTTTACCTGCTTTCAGCAGGGTGATACTTTGCAGAGTAGCCTTGAATCCTGGATGGGACGCCCCCACTAGAGCTTGGGGAACCGGCAGAGCCTGTGATACAAACCTCCAAGTCGTGTTGGGAACTGAGAAAATCATCTCCTCTTTCCTGAGCTATGGCCACCATGGGAGGAAGTGAGGAGGGTGAGGAATGAGGGAATGTTGCCTATTCCCTTAACCAGGATGTACAAGGTTACCCCCAGCTGCCCCTCCTGGAGGACATAGACAAGTGAGGATTCCTTAGAGAGCTGAAGAATGGGGAATGGAATTTCCCTTCAGATTCCTTCAGCCTCGAGACAGGGGAGAAATGGACGGGCCACTTTACCAGGATCTCTTGAGCCACTGATGGCCCTTGCCCACCCCCATAAAGGATGGTGGCCATTTTCTATTACAATGAGTCTCTTAAGCAAAGTATGTACTATATTGTTCCCTCCATCTTTTTGCTTTTTGTTTTTCTTTGAAGCAGGTTCTTATTATTCCCTTCATCTTTAAGTTTCTCTGGTTTCTGGTTTAATAATCTGCCTCATCTCGACCTTGATCTCCCTGGCACATAGCTTAACTTCAATAATTCAATAACTAGGGACAGTCTTTTAAAAACTTCATAATACATCATTGCTTGGGAAAACACCTCATTCCATTAAATCATGAAAAATTTTAATTTTACAGTTAAAGTCCCTGATGGTGGTTGGTATTGATGTCTGTAAAGATGCATTCAACCAGGGAATGGTGGTGGTTGGATTTGTGGCCAGTATTAACCCCAGAATCACCAGGTACTTTTAAAATTACCCTAACATACTCTTCAGTTATTTAGACTATTACTTGTGGTTTAACTAAAGACTTTACAGAAAGGAATAGTTTGTATTCTTCACTCATTTTTAAAATATGGACACTTATGGTCATAAATTATACTTACATCTATAAATGTGATGGATAATATTGGGGTAAAGTGTAGTTCATTAAAAAACCATTTTTATACATACATTAGGACAAGCTATTGCTCGTATGCAAATCATATTCCCCAAATGATGGCCGTGTAGAAATTCTTGTGCATTTGTTTTCTGAACACCTGCACTGTATTGGGCTCCATACTAGGAAGTTTACATACACGATGTCAAGCAGTTGAGAATCAGATTGCCTGGATTTATATCCTGATCTGTCACTTACCTATTATGGTAAATGCTCAAGACATGCTTGCTGTTATTGTTGTTTTTAATGCTCACAGAAACTTGATGTGGTGGTGGTTTACACAGCTATTAAAAACATAGGCAAGGGGCTTCCCTGGTGGCGCAGTGGTTGAGAGTCCGCCTGCCGATGCAGGGGACACGGGTTCGTGCCCCGGTCCGCGAAGATCCCACATGCCGCGGAGTGGCTGGGCCCATGAGCCATGGCCGCTGAGCCTGCGCGTCTGGAGCCTGTGCTCTGCAACGGGAGAGGCCATAGCAGTGAGAGGCCCGCGTACCGCAAAAAAAAACCAACAAAAAAAAACATAGGCAAGGATGAGGGATAACACATTAAGCATTGACTCATAGTACATGTTAAATTGTAGTTCTTTGAAGTGTTTCAATATTCGTAACTAAACAATGTGTTTTGAGGCTGTTTTGAACCATGTTTTCTTCCTAGAATTAAGCTATGTGATGTACTCCTCTAAATTGTGATCAGGTATATATTGGGGATTGTGGGAGACAGGAAAAGCAGCAATGTAACTGCGTGCCCCTGACTTCAGCCCAGGTTGTATGAGATCCCTGTTCTGTATGTCACTTCCTTAATCAAGCACATGAGGGACTTCCGACTGTTAGCAGCATTTCTAATTGCATCGTTATTATTGCACAGATTTAGAGAACTGGAATAACGTGGACACATATATACCACTAAGTCATGATCTTCATTTTCCAAGTGCTTTTAATGAATAATTTTAGCAAGAGAACTTGCTTCTGAAATCTAAATAAGTTAATCATGTTAAGATTTCAATTCCCGAAAGCTTACCTATAGAAATGAAGTTTATGCTTGAGAAATCTTTGAATATTTTTAAAGTAGATCTGCTAAACTAATAAATTCCCTTATAATAATAATGTAGTGGCCTCTATTTATCAATGCTTATTATGTACCAAGTGCTGTGCTAAGTACTTTACATATATTATCTAGTTTAATTTTTACAACAACCCTATGAGGTAGTAACTACCTTACTATCTTATAAATTTCCTTGGCACAAATGAGGAAACTGAGGCTTAGGTTCACATAAAAAAGTCATGTAGCTGGTGAGTATACCAGCCAGGATTTGAACCCAGAGACGTCTGATGCTAGCACTGTGCTTTAGTTTCTCGTATCAATAAATTTTATTGAGGGGGGGGCAGTGAGGGAGAGCATTTTAATATAATTGTAATCATACAGTGTATATAAAATTATGAACATTAATTTACTTATGTCTATTTCTTAATACTAATGCATGCTTAGAATAGAAATTTTGAAACTGAACTTTACTTTTGTTCTTTGCTTACTTTAGATGGTTCTCCCGCTGTATGCTTCAGAGAACAACGGCTGATGTTGCAGATTGCTTAAAAGTTTTCATGACTGGTACTGAAAGTGTAACAATGGGGGTGGGCTCCAAGCACTGTTCTTTCAGACCCCAAATTCATAAGCCTCTAGCAGACCAGACAGGTGGAAACAGACTTCTCAAGCCTGCCTGAGTTGACTGCCACCCAGTAGGAGACCCTGAAGTTGTGGCCTGACTCAAGCTAACAGACAGGCTCTGTTACTCTGTTATTTACATTTGTGTCTGTGTGTGATAAACTAAAAGCCAGGAGGAAAAAAAGTCTGTAGCTGCTGGTGGCTCTTGCAAGCAGTTTGAAGGTCAGAATAAACCTACCCTGGAGGAGCAAGGATTATGACAGACCAGCATTAGGTCTAGAAATAGGAGAGAAGCTTTTGGGACTGGGATGGGGATGCTGACACATCAAGTGTGGCGTGGCAGGAGAAGATGGGAAAGGCAGCAGATGGGGAGGGTGCCCTCCTTACAATGGGATGCAGTAGAAAGAGGGGGTCTGGGGTTCCCATGCCCTTTCCAACCCTGGTCTGAATCTGGCTTGGTCATTCCCTAGCATTGTGACCTGTGCAAATCACTCCCCGATTTGCATCGTCCCAGCTATCAACTTTGGGGGGTCATAAATATTTGTTTCCAAAAAAGGTGAATTTGGTGACATATTTTGGTAGTGGGCTTACATATACGGTCATCTTCTATCAAACAAATGAATTTCCTGGGCAATAAACTCTCCTAAAACAATGGTGCCGTATATGCATGAAAAGAAATATTTTATCATATTACTTTCCCCTCACTTCAAAACCTTATTAGCAGTTATGAAAAGCCTCTGTTGGGCAGGAGTCACTGTCTGGCCTCTGCTCTTCAGGCAATTTCTTAGAGCGAGTGGAAAATTTTCAGAGTTCATATTGTCAGCGAGAGTGATGGGTGAATCCACGTGAAGAGATGCTTTTAGAGGAACAGCCAAGTCGTTTCCTTATGTTTTCATATTTATGCTCATTAGAGAAGAAATTTACATAAAATTATCCAGTCTGTCCTTATTGAGAGGATTTATAGATTTAAAGAAACTAAATTAGTATTAATATGGGTTTGGGAAATTTGTATGTCTATTGCATGAATTAAATTTTAATTTATTGCTTAAATATTAAAATTTTACTAAAGAGAGATGCTAAGTTTGAGAATACATTATGCCATAGAAACCATAATGATTCCTTAAATAGCAGAGTTGCAGGAATGTTCTGGAAAGGTATCCATTTTTATATTATTGCAAATACAACCCAAATTAGGTATTACCCTGTCTTATCATGGTCTGAACTAGCAAGCTATTTAAATGTTAAAATATATGGGAATGTTATTCTTTGTTGGCATCAAGCAAGTCATTCTTTTCTTACTAACACCAAATCCTGCAGGGGCACTGAACAGATGGTACAAGCATAACCAGGGTTTGCCAGGACGGATAATTGTGTACCGTGACGGTGTAGGGGATGGTCAGCTAAGAACACTCATTGAATATGAAGTTCCACAGCTACTGAGCAGTGTGACAGAAGCAAGTTCAAATACCAGGTATCAAATTAGTATCCTTCCCCCACTTCCAATTCTAGCATATTCATCGCAACTATTAAAATTACTATATGCCAGCATCTCTTTTTTTTTTCCATGCAGTTAAGTTTCACTACATTTCTGCATTATGCAAGTACAACCAACCCTAGATTGGAGGGTAGTTGGGATGGTATTACGTAAATAGTCTGGGTGGTATGAGCTTTTGGGGGCCCTGGGTTGGGGCACCAGAAGAAGGCAGGAATCCTCCAGGGTGCCTGACACTGAGATTCAGCAGGAAGCCTGCAGGGCTGCTGGCAGGTGAAGATGCTTCACACCTATTAACATGCTAGGGGAAAAAACAAGCTGTGGTTTCAACTTTGAGGCCTAAATCAAGACACAGGGCAAAAGCCTCTGACCTGCAGGCACTGATGTGCAGCTCAGGTCTGCAGAAGGGGCTGAGAGTGGTGTGTGTGCTGTGAAAGCTGGGCTACATATGAAAATCAGACCATGCTAAACACCAAGTACCTTGCTCTGCTGTCACACTTCTAGATTCAGTGTCTGGGTATATTTTCCTCCATGACTGTGTCAAGTGTTAAGTGCAAGAAAAATGTTAGAACTAGAAAATGGAGGAGGATGACGATCTTAAATTGGCTTCTTAAAATGCTCAGAAAGCGTCTTATTCTGTTGTGCATAGAGCTTGGTCTGTAGGGTTACACCGTCGTCACCACCGTCAACCAAAGTGTCGCAGCCACGAGCCCCAAAGGAGCTGAGCCTTGACCTCATTAGTAACCATCAGAAAGGAGGGAGAGAATCATAGTTTGGAGGCAGAACCACCTTTAGCTGTATCCAAAATATCAAAGCCAAAATTTCTCATTCCCCGCTGACCTTGGGTTAGTTAGATTTTATTAAGAATCACCTCCATGCAATTTGGGGATCACAGGAGTAAATTTAGCAGCTGACGGTGCTAAGGAGTTAGTTCTCCTGCACTATAACATCAACTTTTAAAAAGTTTCAAGATTGAAAACATTAATAATATATTTTTAAAATAATTAAAACACTTAGGGCTTCCTTGGTGGCGCAGTGGTTGAGGGTCCGCCTGCCGACGCAGGGGACACGTGTTCGTGCCCCGGTCCGGGAAGATCCCACATGCCGCAGAGTGGCTGGGCCCCTGAGCCATGGCCGCTGAGCCTGCGCGTCCAGAGCCTGTGCTCCGCAACGGGAGAGGCCACAACAGTGAGAGGCCCGCGTACCGCAAAAAAAAAAAAAAAAAATTAAAACACTTAAAGTGAAATTTCAGTGACCCTTGCATCCTAGAGGTTTCTTCCATGATGGGAATATTTGGATTTGGATTTGGATTTTACCAAATACTGACTTAACACTTGGTCATTTAGCATTTGGCCCATATGCGTATGTGGACCGTCCATCGATCCTCCCAGGTGCGTGTTTTGCAGGATTCAGAAGCGTTGATTTGAAGAATAAGAGGAACTTCTGGTTCTTCCTTTGCTATTCAGAAATTGAGAAGACTGAAGGTGAAAATAGAGATGATTGCTAATGGGAAGAAAGTATTGTCTCCACGGATAATTCTGAAAAATCTTTCTTTAGAAGTGCTGATTGTAGTTCATTGTCCTGTGAACCATTCTCCCCTGTCCCGCCTCAGTGATATAAATTGGTCAAATGACTGAGCATACCACGCTTTTGCAACAAATGAAGACAATCCTTGATTTAAAAAATTGTTTGTGTCTCTGGGGGAGGGGAGATTGGGGGTAATTTTTCTTTGTTTTGCAATGTTTCGCTGATCAATTTATTTCATTTTAAGATTACCAAAAAATATATATAAATAGATAGAAAGTTGCATGGCTTGGTTTAGTTCTCTCCATATTTATTTATTTATTTATTTATTATTTTGCCTCTCTTGTTCCAAGCCCCAAACTGTCAGTGATCGTGGTCAGGAAGAAGTGCATGCCACGATTCTTGATGGAAACAGGCCGAACTCTGCAGAACCCACCTCTTGGCACCATCGTGGATTCAGGAGCAACGCGGCCTGAATGGCAAGTCTGTTAGAAAATCCGTTTTTAACAAAGCTTGACTGTGTGTGGTCAGGTTCAGTCCTGTTCTGCAAGCTTTCTTTCTCACAGTCCTTCTTTTCCCCTCAGGTATGACTTTTACTTGATCAGCCGGGTTGCCTGTCGGGGAACCCTTAATCCCACCTACTATAATGTCATTTATGATGACAACGGCCTGAAGCCTGACCACATGCAGAGACTCACATTCAAACTGTGCCACCTCTACTACAACTGGCCAGTAAGTGACAGCTGTTTATTTAGGTACAGAGTGGTACTCGAGGTGCCTACCAGGGAATTGTCACCCAATTCACCTTGGTGTCCCAACCCCTGGCACAATGCCTGATTTTCCACAAAGGAGGGATGAATGAATGAATGAATGACTTCTTAAGTCCACAGTGGATGAAACCCAGTCTATCATAGGCGTAAAATAGCAGTAACTCTATAATGCATTAGCGTTGATAATTTTTCTAGAAGACTTTATTATATACATTTTCTTATGCCAGCCTGGGAGGAAATCAGGGTATTGTTATTTCCAAGTTACAGATGAGGCAATTGAAGACAACTCAGATGTTGTGTCTGGTGGGAAAGTAACAGGCTTGGCTCTGTTCTGTATTCCTATACATTAGGCCCAGAGCTGCTCACCAAGTCCAAAGTCAAGATTTGCTCTGAGCCCCTTGGACCATCAAATTGTAGGAAACTTAGATCAGCCCTAAGCATGTGGCTCGCAGGTCCCAGCACCGGGAAGCCAGACTGGCCCTCTCTGCTCTCCCATCTTGCTAAGTGAATTTAAGTTCCCAGGAGAAAGGGTGCCCTTTGTTGATTGAGTTTGCTTCCAATTGACTTACATTCTATCTTGTATAAAACTAGTGGATGAAAAAACTCAGGAAAAAAATATCACTTTGAAGAGGAAGTTATTCTCTTAATCATTACCAATACTTTTTCCTCCTTAGGGCCTAATCAGTGTTCCAGCCCCGTGTCAGTATGCACACAAGCTGACCTTTCTGGTGGCACAAAGCACTCATAAAGAACCAAGTTTGGAATTAGCCAATTCTCTCTTCTACCTGTGATGACACGAACCACGGGCATCCCTAGCGGAGGTTTCTGAGGAGTCGTTGGTGTACTTCGTACAAATCTGCTGTGAGCTCGAGGCTGTGACTGGGGGAAGGAGATTCAGTTTAGTTTTAACTTACGGAAAAGAAAAAAACCCCAAATAACTGAATCTGAAATGGTTCAAAAGAAATGTATGTTGTTTTATTTTAAAGGTTACTTGCTTGAAGTGAATGCTTATTGTGGTGTACGGAATTAAAATGTACTATCATCTGAAAGTAATACTACAAAGCTAAATAGCTTCTAAGAAAATAAATGTTTGCATGATGTTTTGATGGTAGGCAAACGGGGTCTACGTTCTACACTAAAATTTGCAGAAGTTTTCTTAAATTATGTTACAGAGCGTTTTGTTGAGTGGTTTAAATAGTTGTTAGAAAATAAAGAACATTCAGAGCATCACATGTGTGTTTACTGTTATTCAGATTTCAGTTGGCATTTCATGTGAATTTCATTATTTAAGGGTTTTCAGCAAAGACTCTTACCCAGTAGACCACTTCACCATCACTCTTTGAGTTATATTTCTAAAAATGAATATTTCACTTATTCTCTCTTTTTGAAAATTGAAGTGTAGTTAATTTACAATGTTGTGTTTCAAGTGTACAGCAAAATGATTCAGTGATATATATATATATGTGTGTGTGTGTGTGTGTATATATATATATATTCTTTTTCAGATTTCATTTGTTCTTTTAGGGAATTTTATTTCTCTTAGGGAATTTTATTTCACTTAGTAGCAACTGCTCTCATTGATGACCTTGCTTCCTACTGCACAGAAAAGACAGACGCCATGAGGAGAGAACTTGCACAGGCTACCATCCCATCTACCCACCTAAGGGCATCTCTGTGCATAGACCCTGCCCCTCGCCTCATTATCATAAATAAACTGTGTCTGCGCTCCTGTGGAAGGCCCTCCACTGGTGTACTAAATCCCGTTCCCTCTGCTCTATCAAGAACACTGCTTTAGCAATCCTTCCCTCTCCCTTCTGCATCATCAATTTCCCTCTCGCACTGGATTATTCCCATCAGCATTGTAAATCTACTCTTATTTCTTCCATATTAAAACAGAAACATTTGCCCTCCAGCTCCCACCCCATTTCTTTGCTCCTCTTTACAGAAAAATGAACCCAGTTCCATACTCCACTCAGAATTTCACCACAACCACGAGAGCAAAATTGCTTTTGTCAAGGTGGCCAGTGACCTCCGTTTTATTAAATCCGATGGTCAATTCTCAGTCCTCACCTTCCCTGACCTGTCACAGCATTTGACCCAGTTGGTCATTTCCTCCATCTTGAGACACTCCACGTGGCCTCTAGGATAACACTCTCCTGGTTTCTCTCCTGTTGCATCCATCACTCATTCTCAGTTTCCGTTGCTGGTTTCTCCTCATCTTCTCTCCCTTTCACAAGACTGCCCCAGGGATGAGCATATTTCGATGCAGGAAAGTTCAGAGTTCCAGATTCTTCTCCCAGGGGAGAGAGTGTGTGAAAGGCTGCGGTGAAGTGGGAAGCAGAGAGCAGAAGGTTCTCTCTGAGGGATGAGGGGAAGCAGACACCAATGCAGAGATCGTTTAAGAGAGCACAGTCTTCTCCTGTTTGAGAGTTTTGTCCGGGCCGGGCAAAAATGCACCCACCATGGGTCCACTCCAGTAATAGTAACAATAACCTTTTGTGGGGTATAAGGGTGGAGGGGGGGTTAATACATTGCAGGCACAGTGCTAAGCACTTTACATACACATTAACTCTTCACAACAACTATATGAATTAGGCATTATAATGACCATTTTACAGGTGGTGAAACTGAGCCGTGTGGCTAACCAAAGTTTATAAAATTAATAATTGTGGAGCTAGAACTTGTCCTCAGGTGTGTTTGACTCCAAAGCCTCAGAGGTGAACCACAAGACTCTACTGCCTTAATAAAAGATTAAAAAAAAACTTCTCCCAGAGTTCTTAGATGAGGGAGTGCCTTATATGCCTTAAAATCGGCCTTGAATAGCAAGTCTTAGAGGCAAGGCACTGTATAAATCCAGAGTGGTTGTGTTTTTGTGTTGACGACGTGGTTTTCTTCCTTCCAAGTACAAGGATGATGTAAAGCGCCACCAGCTAACAGCCGGCTTGTATAAACCTACATGCAGCACGTTGATGAGACAAGCCACAGGCCTGTAGAGTTCTTCATCCTTTTACCTATTAAGCACTGTCCAAGGTAGCGGCTCTTTACCATTTTAACCCACCAGGGGGCACACAAGGACTGTCGTATAGGCCGAGCCCCCGGCCTTTGCCTGGTCCATGCGGTACAACAGATTGTGGAAGAATAGCCAACCCCAAGTGAGCTGCCAGAGGGCAGCATAGATTAGGAAACTCTTCATTTGAGCTCTGGTTCCAACTCTTTTAGCTTTGGGATGTGATTGGGATGTGATAACTTCTCCTCTATGAGACTGTTACCCAATTTGCAATGTGAGAAGGGGTTGGAGTAGACCAGTAGCGCTCAACCATGGAAACATTAGAACTTCCTATATTTAAAAGCTTTGTAAAAAAACATTGGCACCTGGGCCCACTTCCAGAAATAATGATTTTATTGGTCTGAGGTGAAGTCTGATCATCAGGTGATGCTGACGGTTAGCCAGGGTTGAGGACTACTGGTCTAGGGCAGTAGTCCTGGGTTTGAATCCCAGAACCACCACTTACCAGCTGTATGACCTTGGGCAAGTGACTTAACGTCTCTGAGCCTCAATGTATCTACCTGTAAAGACACCTAACAATGTTCACATTGTAGAAATGTGTAGAAATGTCCAGTCTAGGGTATCTGGGTTTAAACAAGAGCGCCATGTTATTATACTTCATGAGACATGAAGTGACATAATTTATTAGTCAGCAAATACAGGTCCATGTAATGTGCCAGGTGCTATGCTAGGTTCTGAATTCTACAATCTTGCTTAAAGGAAAGCTTAATGTTTTCTCTAGATATAAGCAGTCTACCAGTTGCTGTTTTAGGGAGTGAGTTTTTTGGTTTTGCTTTTATTTGGGGGTTGGAAAGCAGGCTCTGGAAGAGAGCATACTTTGAATACATTTCCATGGCAGCCATGAAGGGCACTAATCACACCTCCTGCAACTGGCTGACAGCCTCCAGATGCTACGCTCAGGGTCCACTGCAGTGGTGATGTTGAGAGCAGGCTCACCCCAGGCTGCTCCTTGCCACTGACTGGGCCCAGCAGAGGTGCTAGATTTGGGCCATTTCTGCCCAACATGGGACTCCACTATTGGGCAGTCCTCTTTGACTTGACCAAGGCTTTCTCAGAACTGCCCTGTAGTCTGGGGCTCTTCCTACCAACCCACTTCCCTTCCCCCTCTCCTTTCATGGATGTCAGACTGGCATCTTGGTCTGTATGCTCTCCGTGCTTAACTACCCCCTCTCACTTTCATCCTTCACAGGCTTTTCTCTCAATAAATCTCTGAAAAGTCTAATTCTGCCTTGGTGTCTGTTTCTTGAGGGACTCAAACTGACACAACTTCCTTAACCACTAAGTCATTTTTACGTTTTTAATAAAAATGAGCTGATTCGTAGTCTTAGGAATCCCCATTGACCACAACCTGAAATTTAAAAGAAAACTATTTATCTTGAGATATCATATGTTTAAAATATTGGATTTCAAGTTAGCCACTTCCCATAGGACAGTTTACTCTTAACTCTTCCTAACACACTTCAACATCTCAGACATGAAATGCCTGCTTCTGAGAAGTGCTGTCAAATGCCTGAGTTTTGTTGCTCAGGTAAATTTGTACTTTTCACTTTCAACTTGACCCATTACCCCCTGGGCAAGATAATCCAACAGTCCTGATGGGAAAGATGAGCAAAGGATTTGTTTTGAAGGGGGAGAGAGTGAGGATGACTGAAGAATTTAAGACGGAATCCAGTTCCTTCCAATTTACTGAGAAAGTTTTAAAAAATCCTCAATTAATTTTAAATTTATAAAAATAATAGACTTTTGGGCTTCCCTGGTGGCGCAGTGGTTGAGAGTCCGCCTGCCGATGCAGGGGACATGGGTTCGTGCCCCGGTCTGGGAAGATCCCACATGCCGCGGAGCGGCTGGGCCCGTGAGCCATGGCCGCTGAGCCTGCGCGTCCGGAGCCTGTGCTCTGCAACGGGAGAGGCCACAACAGTGAGAGGCCCGCATACCACAAAAAAAAAAAAAAAAAAAAAAAAAAAAAAATAGACTTTCATTATGGAATATTTGGAATGTACAAAAACATATAATGAGGTGGAAAAAGAGTCACCAATACACCTACTACCCAGAAGTACATACTGTCAACATTCTGATATATACTTTTCATCTAGTCCTTTAGCTATACCCTACATATAGTTTTATATACTTTATTTTTCACATATGATTATAACATGTTTTTTGTTAAAAATTTGGTAAGCGTAAATTTTAATGATTGAATAATATTTTATTGTACAGATGTAACAATTTCCCCTCTCTTTTTAAAAATTTATCTTCTTGAAATATAGCTGAGTTACAATGTTGTGTTAATTTCTGCTGTACAGCAAAGTGATATATATATATATATATATACATATTCTTTTTCAGGATATTGAATATAGTTCCCTGTGCTGTACACTAAGACCTTGTTGTTTATCCATTCTACACATAATAGTTTGCATCTGCTAACCCCAAACTCCCAGCCCATCCTTCCTCCATTCCACTGCATATTTCGCTCTCTATTGTAGCTCTAGGTTGTTTCGAATTTTCCCTTACTATAAAAAGATGGCATAATTTTTCTTCACAGTATTTTGGGTTTGTTCCTTGGGTTAGATTCTTAAAAGTGAAATTAATAAATCAAAAAGAATACTTTTTAGGTGCTTGGTATATATTGCAAATTTTTTCCCCAAAATGTCATATCTTAGGCTCTCACAGCTAACAAGTTTTGTATATTCTCATTAGAAGCAAAATATGTTGTTAATATGGTAGATGTCAGATAGTTCGTTTTTATTTATATATATTTGATTACTGGCAAAGGAAAACAATTTGAAAATGTGTATTAGCCATTTATATATATATATATTTTTTTTGAATTTTATTTTTTTATAGAGCAGGTTCTTATTAGTCATCCATTTTATGCACGTCAGTGTATACATGTCAATCCCAATCTCCCAATTCATCACATCACCCCCACCCCCACCCCCACGGCTTTTGCCCCTTTGTGTCCATACATTTGTTCTCCACATCAGTGTCTCAATTTCTGTCCTGCAAACCGATTCATTTGTACCATTTTTCTAGGTTCTACATATATGCGTTAATATACGATATTTGTTTTTCTCTTTCTGACTTACTTCACTCTGTATGAGTGTCTCTAGATCCATCCACGTCTCTACAAACGACCCAATTTCGTTTCTTTTTATAACTGAGTAATATTCCATTGTATATATATACCACATCTTCTTTATCCATTCATCTGTCGAAGGGCATTTAGGTTGTTTCCATGACCTGACTATTGTAAATGGTGCTGTAGTGAACATTGGGGTCATGTGTCTTTTTGAACTATGGTTTTCTCTAGGTATATGCCCAGTAGTGGGATTGTGGGTCATATGGTAATTCTATTTTTTAGTTTTTTAAGGAACCTCCATACTGTTCTCCATAGTGGCTGTATCAATTTACACTCCCACCAACAGTGCCAGAGGGTTCCCTTTTCTCCACACCCTCTCCAGCATTTGTTGTTTGTAGAGTTTCTGATGATGCCCATTCTAACTGGTGTGAGGTGATACCTTCTTGTAGTTTTGATTTGCATTTCTCTAACCATTGGTAATGTTGAGCAGCTTTTCATGTGCTTCTTGGCCATCTGTATGTCTTCTTGGGAGAAATGTCTATTTAGGTCTTCTGCCATTTTTGGATTGGGTTGTTTGTTTTTTTAATATTGATCTGCATGAACTGTTTATATATTTTGGAGATTAATCCTTTGTTGATTCATCTGCAAATATTTTCTCCCATTCTGAGGATTGTCTTTTTGTCTTGTTTATGGTTTCCTTTGCTGTGCAAAAGGTTTGAAGTTTCATTAGGTCCCATTTGTTTATTTTTGTTTTTATTTCCATTACTCTAGGAGGTGGATCAAAAAAGATCTTGCTGTGATTTATGTCAAAGAGTGTTCTTCCAATGTTTTCCTCTAAGAGTTTTATAGTGTCCTGTCTTACATTTAGGTCTCTAATCTATTTTGAGTTTATTTTTGTGTATGGTGTTAGGGAGTGTTCTAATTTCATTCTTTTACATGTAGCTGTCCAGTTTTCCCAGCACCACTTATTGAAGACACTGTCTTCTCTCCATTGTATATCCTTGCCTCCTTTGTCATAGATTAGTTGACCATAGGTGTGTGGGTTTATCTCTGGGCTTTCTATCTTCTTCCATTCATCTGTGTTTCTGTTTTTGTGCCAGTACCATATTGTCTTGATTACTGTAGCTTTGTACTATAGTCTGAAGTCAGGGAGTCTGATTCCTCCAGCTCTGTTTTTTTTCCCACAAGACTGCTTTGACGATTCAGGGTCTTTTGTGTCTCCATAAAAATTTTCAGATTATTTTGTTCTAGTTCTGTAAAAAACACCATTAGTAATTTGATAGGGATTGCATTCAATCTGTAGATTGCTTTGGGTAGTACAGTCATTTTCACAATATTGATTCCTCCAATCCAAGAACATGGTATATCTCTCAATCTGTTGGTATCATCTTTAATTTCTTTCATCAGTGTCTTACAGTTTTCTGCATATGGATCTTTTGTCTCCCTAGGTAGGTTTATTCCTGGTTATTTTATTCTTTTTGTTGCAATGGTAAATTGAAGTGTTTCGTTAATTTCTCTTTCAGATTTTTCATCATTAGTATATAGGAATGCAAGAGATTTCTGTGCATTAATTTTGTATCCTGCAACTTTACCAAATTCATTGATAGCTCTAGTACTTTTCTGGTGGCATCTTTAGGATTCTTTATGTATTGTATCATGTCATCTGCAAACAGTGACAGTTTTACTTCTTTTCCAATTTGTATTCCTTTTATTTCTTTTTCTTCTCTGATTGCCATGGCTAGGACTTCCAAAACTATCTTGAATAATAGTGGTGAGAGTGGACATCCTTGTCTTGTTCCTGATCTTTGAGGAAATGCTTTCAGTTTTTCACCATTGTGAATGATGTTTGCTGTGGGTTTGTTGTATATGGCCTTTATTATGTTGAGGGAGGTTCCCTGTATGCCCACTTTCTGGAGAGTTTCTATCATAAATGGGTGTTGAATTTTGTCAAAAGCTTTTTCTGCATCTATTCAGATGATCATATGGTGTTTCTTCTTTAATTTGTTAATATGGTGTATCACATTGATTGATTTGCGTATACTGAAGAATCCTTGCATCCCTGGGATAAATCCCACTTGATCATGGTGTATGAACCTTTTAATGTGTTGTTGGATTCTGTTTGCTAGTATTTTGTTGAGGATTTTTGCATCTATATTTATCAGTGATATTGGTCTGTAACTTTCTTTTTTTGTAGTATATTTGTCTTTTTTTGGTATCAGGGTGATGGTGGCCTCATAGAATGAGTTTGGGAGTGTTCCTTCCTCCTTAAATTTTTGGAAGAGTTTGAGAAGGGTAGGTGTTAGTGCTTCTCTAAATGTTCAATAGAATTCACCTTTGAAGCCATCTGGTCCTGGACTTTTGTTTGTTGGAAGATTTTTAATCACAGTTTCAATTTCATTACTTGTGATTGGTCTGTTCATATTATCTATTTCTTCCTGGTTCAGTCTTGGAAGGTTATACCTTTCTAAGAATTTGTCCATTTCTTCCAAGTTTTCCATTTTATTGGCATAGAATTGCTTGTAGTAGTCTCTTTGGATGTTTTGTATTTCTGTGGTGTCTGTTGTAACTTCTCCTTTTCCACTTCTAATTTTATTGATTTGAGTCCTTGCCCTCTTTTTCTTGATGAGTCTAGCTAATGGTTTATCAGTTTTGTTTATCTTCTCAAAGAACAAGCTTTCAGTTGTATTGATCTTTGCTATTGTTTTCTTTCTTTCTATTTTATTTATGTCTGCTCTGATCTTTATGATTTCTTTCCTTCTGCTAAATTTGGGTTTTGTTTGTTCTTCTTTCTCTAGTTCCTTTAGATTTAAGGTTATATTGTTTATTTGAGATTTTTCTTGTTTCTTGAGGTAGGCTTGTATAGCTATAAACTTCCCTCTTAGAACTGCTTTTGCTGCATCCCATAGGTTTTGGATTGTCGTTTTTTCATTGTCATTTGTCTCTAGGTATTTTTTGATTTCTTCAGTGATCTATTGGTTATTTAGTAACGTATTGTTTAGCCTCCGTGTGTTTGTGATTTTTACGTTTTGTTCCCTGTATATGATTTCTAATCTCCTAACATTGTGGTCAGAAAAGATGCTTGATATGATTTCAGTTTTCTTAAATTTACTGAGGCTTGATTTGTGACCCAAGATGTGATCTATCCTGGAGGATGTTCTGTGCACACTTGAGAAGAAAGTGTAGTCTGCTGTTTTTGGATGGAATGTCCTATAAATATCGATTAAATCTATCTGGTCTATTGTGTCATTTTAAGCTTGAGTTTCCTTATAAATTTTCAGTTTGGTAGATCTGTCCATTGGTGTAAGTGAGGTGTTAAAGTCCTGTACTATTATTGTGTTACTGTCGATTTCCTCTTTTATAACTGTTGGCAGTTGCCTTATATATTGAGGTGCTCCTATGTTGGGTGCATATATATTTATAATTGTTATATCTTCTTCTTGGACTTATCCCTTGATCATTATGTAGTGTCCTTCCTTGTCTCTTGTAACATTCTTTATTTTAAAATCTATATTATCTGATATGAGTATTGCTACTTCAGCTTTCTTTTGATTTCCATTTGCATGGAATATCTTTTTCCATCCCCTCACTTTCAGTCTGTATGTGTCCCTAGGCCTGAAGTGGGTCTTTTGTAGATAGCATATATATTGGTCTTATTTTTGTATCCATTCAGCAAGCCTGTGTCTTTTGGTTGGAGCATTCAATCCATTCACATTTAAGGTAATTATTGATATGTATGTTCCTATGACCATTTTCTTAATTGTTTTGGGTTTGTGTTTGTAGGTCCTTTTCTTCTCTTGTGTTTCCTACTTAGAGAAGTTCCTTTAGCATTTGTTTTAGAGCTGGTTTGGTGGTGCTGAATTCCCTAGCTTTTGCTTGTCTGTAAAGCTTTTGATTTCTCCATCGAATCTGAATGAGATCCTTGCTGGGTAGAGTAATCTTGGTTGTAGTTCTTCCCTTTCATCACTTTAAGTATATCATGCCACTCCCTTCTGGCTTGTAGAGTTTCTGCTGAGAAATCAGCTGTTAACCTTATGGGTGTTCCTTTATATATTATTTGTCATTTTTTCCTTGCTGCTTTCAATAATTTTTCTTTGTCTTTTATTTTTTCCAATTTGATCACTATGTGTCTCAGCATGTTTCTCCTTGGGTTTATCCTATATGTGACTCTGCACTTCCTGGACTTGGGTGGCTATTTCCTTTCCCATGTTAGGGACATTTTTGACTATAATCTCTTCAGATATTTTCTTGGGTCTTTCTCTCTCTCATCTCCTTCTGGGACCCCTACAATGCGAATGTTGTGGCCTTTCATGTTGTCCCAGAGGTCTCTTAGGCTGTCTTCATTTCTTTTCATTCTTTTTTCTTTATTCTGTTCCATGGCAGTGAATTCCAGAATTCTGTCTTCCAGGTCACTTATCCATTCTTCTGCACAGTTATTCTGCTATTGATTCCTTCTAGTGTAGTTTTCATTTCAGTTATTGTATTGTTCATCTCTGTTTGTTTGTTTTTTAATTCTTCTAGGTTTTTGTTAAACATTTCTTGCATCTTCTCGATCTTTGCCTCCATTCTTTTTCCGAGGTCCTGGATCATCTTCACTATCATTATTCTGAATTCTTTTTCTGGAAAGTTGCCTATCTCCACTTCATTTAGCTGTTTTTCTGGGGTTTTATCTTGTTCCTTCATCTGGTACATAGCCCTCTGCCTTTTCATCTTGTCTATCTTTCTGTAAATGTGGTTTTTGTTCCACAGGGTTGGAAACTTCAGGATTGTAGTTCTTCTTGCTTCTTCTGTCTGCCCTCTGGTGGATGAGGCTGTCTAAGAGGCTTCTGCAAATTTTCTGATGGAAGGGACTGGTGGTGGGTGGAGCTGGCTGTTTCTCTGGTGGACAGAGGGCAGTAAAACTTTAATCCACTTGACTGCTGATGAATGGGGCTGGTACCCTCCCAGTTGGTTGTTTGGCCTGAGGTGACCCAAC
Source organism: Stenella coeruleoalba (assembly GCF_951394435.1). Taxonomy (NCBI): domain Eukaryota; kingdom Metazoa; phylum Chordata; class Mammalia; order Artiodactyla; family Delphinidae; genus Stenella; species Stenella coeruleoalba. The sequence goes on from NC_137154.1 coordinate 70,000,820, forward strand.
ACTGGAGCCTTTCTGAGCTCCTTGGTAAGGCTAATGGTGGACTCTGGGAGTGCTGAGACAAAGGAGTACTTCCCAGAACCTCCACCGCCAGTGTCCCTGTCCTCATGATGAGACAGAGCCATCCCCCGCCTCTGCAGGAGACCCTCCAACACCAGCAGGTAGGTCTGGTTCAATCTCCTTTGGGGTCACTGCTCCTTCCCCTGTGTCCCAATGCGCACCCTACTTTGTGTGTGCCCTCCAAGAGTGGAGTCTGTTTCCCCTAGTCCTGTCGAAGTCTTGCAGTCAAATCCCACTAGATTTCAAAGTCTGATTCTCTAGGAATTCCTCCTCCCACTGCTGGACCCCCAGGTTGGGAAGCCGGACATGGGGCTCAGAATCTTCACTGCAGTGGGTGGAATTCTGTTGTATAAGTGTTTTCTGTTTGTGGGTCACCCACCCCGCAGTTATGGGATTTGATTTTATTGGGATTGTGCCCCTCCTACCATCACATTGTGGCTTCTCCTTTGTCTTTGGATGTGGGGTATCTTTTTTGGTAAGTTCCAGTGTCTTCCTGTCGATGACTGTTCAGCAGTTAGTTGTGATTCTGGTGTTCTCACAAGAGAGAGTGAGAGCATGTCCTTCTTGCCATTTGTATTTTTTGTTTGTGTTTTTCTTGACTTCTGTAAGGCTTTTTTCTTTTTTTTTTTTGTGGTATGCGGGCCTCTCGCTGTCGTGGCCTCTCCCGTTGCGGAGCACAGCCTCCGGACGCGCAGGCTCAGCGGCCATGGCTCAGGGGCCCAGCCACTCCGCAGCATGTGGGATCCTCCCGGACTGAGGCATGAACCCGTGTCCCCTGCATGGGCAGGCGGACTCTCAACCACTGCGCCACCAGGGAAGCCCAAAGGCTTTTGTATTTTAAAGATATTAATAATTTGTCATACTTTGGTACCTATGTCTCTAATTTACCATGTGCTTTTAAATTTTGTTTATGTTGTCTTTTCAGCTTCAGAAATTTTAAGTTTATATATTCAAATTATCACTGTTTTCTTTTAATGTTACTAAAGCAGAGTGTGATTTGAAACCTAGAAAATCTATCCCTGTCTAGATATTTGACAAATATGACCTTTTCTTGGTTTTTATTTCCTTTCCTATAGTCCTGTGAATCCATCTATATTATATTTTAGTGTAAAGTGAGTACTGTATCTAAGCTATTTTCCCCAAATCTGGAAGAGAATTGATGAGTTAAAGGAGAACCAAATATAAATCCTGAAAATTAAAAATAGAATCATTGAAATAAATACCTCAATCGATTTGTTAACCAGACAAAGAGAGGATTAATAAATCAGAAAGCAGACTTTAGGAAATCAGTAGATTTAGAATGCAGTACAAAGAGCTACACGTGGAGTGTAAAATGAGACACCTCACCACACATTTGGTAGAAGTTCCAGAAATAGGAAATACAAAGAACAGGTAGAAGATGGAGGCAATTTTCAAGAGATAATGCCTTCAAATGTTCCAAAATTGGAACGTACATTCTTAGAGTGAAAAAAAAAATCACAAGGAGAATAAATAAGAAAGTTTCATACTTAATACAGTTTGATGAAATTATAGAACATCAAGTATAAGGGAAAATCTTAAAAGATTTCCAGAAAGAAGTGTAGACTTGCAGACCACCTGCAAAGAAGCAATAACACTGCCTGTAGAATAAGTGAGAAAAAAATTGAATAATATCTTTAAAGTCTTGAGAGAAAAGAATAATGAAGAATAATCTATGTGCAGCTAAATGAACTTTGAAGAATGAGTGATAAATTTAAAAATTCAAATATAATGAGGGTTTACTGCCCACAGACCCTTGCTGAAAGAGCTACTAAAGAATGTACTTCAGTATAACAGAAAACAAACCCACTGAACAAAGCAAAGATGAGTAAAGAAATTAGTAAAATATGTTGTAAATCTAAACTAATATTGGTTGTTTAAGCTCATACAACTCAATAACAACAACAACAAACAAAATTGAAAAATGGGTGAAGACCTAAATAGACACTTCTCCAAAGAAGACATATAGATGGCCAATAGACACATGAAAAGATGTTTATCATTGTTAATTATTAGAGAAATGCAAATCAAAACTGCAGTGAGGTACCACCTCACACGGGTCAGAATGACCATGGTTAAAAAGTCTACAAATAGCAAATGCTGGAAAAAAAAGGTGTGGAAAAAAAAAAGGAACCCTCCTATAATGTTGATGGGAATGTAAGTTGGGGCAGCCACTATGGAAAACAGTATGGAGTTCCTTAAAAAACTAAAAACAGAGTTGTCATGTGATTCAACAATCTCACTTCTACACACACATCCAGACAAAACTATAAATCAAAAAAGATAAAGGCACCCCTATGTTCAGAGCAGCACTATTCACAATAGCCAAGACATAGAAACAACCTAAGTGTCTATCAGCCGATGAATGGATAAAGAAGATGTGGTATATATACACAATGCAATATTATTCAGCCATAAAAAAGAATGAAATAATGCCATTTGCAGCAACATGGTTGGGCCTAGAGATTATCATACTAAGCGAAGTAAATCAGACAGAGAAAGACAAATATCATGATATCCCTTATATGTGGACACTAAAGGAATGATACAAAAAAATTTTATTTACAAAACAGAAACAGACTCACAGACATAGAAAACAACTTACAGTTACCAAAGGGAAAAGGTTGGAGGGGAGGGGTAAATTAGGAATTTGGGAGTAACATATACACAGTACTATATATTAAATAGATAAACAACAAGGACCTAGTGTATAGCAGAGGGAACTATACTCAATATTTTGCAATAACCTATATGGGAAAAGAATATATACATTCTTTTTCAGATTATATATATATATATATATATATATATTCTTTTTCAGATTATATATATATATATATTCTTTTTCAGATTATATATATATATATATATATATATATATTCCTTGCTGTATTATTTTTAAAGCAAATCTATACATCCTACAATTAAAATCTGGCTCTTTGTGGGGAGAGACCGGTAGAAAATAGTTTTAGCAAGACTCATGAAGAAAAAGAGAAGGCAGAAATAAAACAATGTTAGGGGTAAAAAATGCACAGTAGAGATCTTAAAATATCATGTTAATAACACCATTATGCCAATAATTTTGAACATTTGAAAGAAAGGTATAATTTTCTAGAACTATGTAAATTAAGACCATTTATCCCAAAATGAATAGAAAAATTTACTATATTATAGTGGTTAAGAGCATAGCTCCTACAGCCAGACTGCCTGTGTTTGATTTTGGCTCTGCTGTTAACTGTGTGAACTTCAGCAAGCTACCTAACTTTTCTTTGCCTGAGTTTCCTCATATGTAAAATGGGAATAATAACTACACCTAGATCATAAGACTGTTGTGTTGATTAAATAAATATTTGTTGTTGAAATGCTTAGATTAGAACAAGGGCCTCGTACTGTGTAAGTGTTACCTACTGCTAATATGGTAGTGACAAAATAACAAGAGATTGCATCGGTAGTCAAAAATGTCCTCCCTAAAAAGGAAACAGAGCCAGAAAGATTTACAGCTGAGTTTTACTATAGTCAAGGAACAGATAATTCCTATCTTATACAAACTGTTCCAGAGAGTAGACAAGTAGACAAAGCCATTCTGTTTATTTTATGAGACAATATAATTTGCTTCCCAAACCAAAGACACTATAAAAAAGAAAACCACATGCCAAACTCACTTATAAACATAGATGTAAAAAATCCAAGTAAAATGTTAACAGATCCAGTTTAGCTGAATAGAAGAATACATTTAAAAAATATAACCTAGCATGATTTATCCCAGAGATGTACAGAAGTTTTAACTTAAGAAAATCTGTCAGTGTAATTCACCATGTTAGCAGGGTAAAAGAGACAAAAAAAAAAAAAAAATCCACATGATCACTGAAAAGGTGCAGACTAAGCTTTCAAGAAAATTTAGAACTAATTTGTGACTTAAAAAGACAATTCTTAACAAAGTGTAGATAGAAGAAAACTTGAACATCCTTGACTTGAAAAAAAGGCATCTGACAAAAACGTACATCATATCATAATCAATTTTATCATATTACATAAAACAAGTGCTTAGAAGCTTTCCATTAAAGTCAAAAACAAGACAAAGATATCCACTACCACATCATCAATACTGTGTTATAATTACATCTAATATAAATTATCATTATTCATTCATGGTGTGATTGTCTATTTAGAAAACCTAAGAAATTCTTCAGAACTAATAAAATCACTCAACAGGATAGATCATATAAAACTACCTTCAAAAACAAATAGCAGGGCTCCCCTGGTGGCGCAGTGGTTGAGAGTCCACCTGTCGATGCAGGGGATGCAGGTTCATGCCCCGGTCCGGGAGGATCCCACGTGCTGCGGAGCGGCTCGGCCCGTGAGCCATGGCTGCTGGGCCTGAGCGTCTGGAGCCTGTGCTCGGCGACGGGAGAGGCCACAACAGTGAGAGGCCCCGTACCACAAAAAAACAAAAACAAAAACATAGCATTTCCACAGGCTAGCATTATACAAAGAAATTGAAAAAAATCTAATTTAGCAATAAAAGTAATTTGATGCCTAAGAGTAAATAAAACAAAAACTTTGTAAAATTTTTTGCTGAGAAAATTTCAAAAATGGTATTGAAAAACATATAAAAACCTTTAAAAAAGTAAACAGATATGCAGTACTCATGAATAGGAAGATTCAATATGGTAAGGATGGTAACGCTCCTTCAAATAAATCTAAATTTTTAATGCAATTCCAATAAAAATCCTAACATGGTTTTTCATAAAACTTGTAAAGTTATCTCAAAATTAATGTGATAGAATAAAAGCCCCAAAATATCCAATGTAATTCTGAAAAAGAATAACAAGAAAGGAATGCTTATTCCACCCATTATCAGAATTTATTTTAAAGCTAAATAAGTAAAACAGTGTGGCTTTGGTTGAGTCATAGATAAAAGATCAGTTGTGCAGATTAGAAATTCCAAAGCAAGTACATGTATGGAAACTTATTTAATGGAGCTGGCATTACAGATCTGAAAGGAAAGGATGAATGACTTAATCAAAGGGACCAGGTAGCTGTGCTTCCTACTCAAAGAAAGTTAGATTTTCATCTTACATGAAAAAAAGAAATTTCATGTAGATTAAAGACCTAACCATTAAAAACAAAAATTGTAACAATTAGAAGAAAACAGAGGGAATATTTTTAAGATATTAGGGTAGAGAAATGTATTTTATATATTTTAAACCATACATTAAAAAGCATAAATTTAAAAAATTGTTAACTTTCACCATGTCAAAATGTAAGCTTCCAAATGACAAATGAGATAGTAGTAATGTTAAAAGACAAACAACAGACTGAAACAATATATTTTTAACATGTACAATAAGAAAAGGATTATTACTCCAAAAATGTGAAAAAAAATGCTATTAAGTTAATTAAAAAAAAAAACAACAACACCCAATAGAAAAGTGGGCAAAAAGATGAACAAGCAATTCACGGTAAAAGAAACCACATGACTAATGAATACTTGAGATGATGCTCAAGTTCACTAGTAATCAGGAAAATTCAAAATAAAATACTAATGAGATTTAATTTCACTTTCCTAACATTGGAAAAAATTAAAAAGTCTTCTGATACTAATTGTTGTTGAGAATGCAAGGAAACAAACTTAAACATCGTTTCTGGAGTGTGAAGTTGTACAACCATACTGGAAGGCCTATACCCTACAAACCAGCAATTCTACTTTGAGGTATGTACTTTCGAGAGTCTCCTGTACGTGTGTAAAGGAAGAGAATGAATTAAATATCCTACAGTCATACTATAGAATACTATATAGAAGTTAAAAGAAAGGAGCTAGCTAGTTCTATGTAGACCTACATGAATGGTTCTCAAAAATAATGTTGGGGGCTACCCTGGTGGTGCAGTGGTTGAGAGTCCGCCTGCTGATGCAGGGGACACGGGTTCGTGCCCCGGTCCGGGAAGATCCCACATGCCGCGGAGCGTCTGGGTCCGTGAGCCATGGCCTCTGAGCCTGCGCATCCGGAGCCTGTGCTCCACAACGGGAGAGGCCACAACAGTGAGAGGGCTGCGTACCGCAAAAAAAAAAAAAAAAAGAAAAAAAGAATTATGGTTTTCTATGGGTATATGCCCAGTAGTGGGATTGCTGGATCATATGATAATTCTATTTTTAGTTTTTTAAGGAACCACCATACTGTTATCCATAGTGGATGTATCCATTTACATTCCCACCAACAGTGCAAGAGGGTTCCCTTTTCTCCACACTCTCTCCAGCATTTGTTGTTGTAGAGTTTCTGATGCCCATTCTAACTGGTGTGAGGTGATGCCTCATTGTAGTTTTGATTTGCATTTCTCTAATAATTAGCGATGTTGAGCAGCTTTCAATTTGCTTCTTAGCCGTCTGTATGTCTTCCTTGGAGAAATGTCTATTTAGGTCTTCTGCCTATTTTTGGATTGGGTTGTTTGTTTTCTTAATATTGAGCTGCATGAGCTGTTTGTATATTTTGGAGATTAATCCTTTGTCTGTTGATTCATCTGCAAATATTTTCTCTCATTCTGAGGGTTGTCTTTTCGTATTGTTTATGGTTTCCTTTGCTGTGCAAAAGGTTTGAAGTTTCCTTAGGTCTGATTTGTGTATTTTTGTTTTTGTTTCCATTACTCTAGGAGGTGGATCAAAAAAGATCTTGCTGTGATTTATGTCAAAGAATGTTTTTCCTATGTTTTCCTCTAAGAGTTTTATAGTGTCCTGTCTTACATTTAGGTCTCTAATCCATTTTGAGTTTATTTTTTTGTATGGTGTTAGGGAGTGTTCTAATTTCACTGTTTTACATGTAGCTGTCCAGTTTTCCCAGCACCACTTATTGAAGAGACTGTCTTTTCTCATTGTATATCCTTGCCTCCTTTGTCATAGATTAGTTGACCATAGGTGCGTGGGTTTATCTCTGGGCTTTCTATCCTCTTCCATTAATCTATGTTTCTGTTTTTGTGCGAGTACCATATTGTCTTGATTACTGTAGCTTTGTAGTATAGTCTGAAGTCAGGGAGTCTGATACCACCAGCTCCGTTTTTTTCCCGCAAGACTGCTTTGGCTATTTGGGGTCTTTTGTGTCTCCATACAAATTTTAAGATTTTTTTGTTCTAGTTCCGTAAAAAAATGCCATTGGTAATTTGATAGGGATTGCAGTGAATCTGTAGATTGTTTTGGGTAGTATAGTCATTTTCACAGTATTGATTCTTCCAATCAAAGAACATGGTATATCTCTCCATCTGTTGGTATCATCTTTAATTTCTTTCATCAGTGTCTTATAGTTTTCTGCATACAGGTCTTTTGTCTCCCTAGGTAGGTTTATTCCTAAGTATTTTATTCTTTTTGTTGCAGTGGTAAATGGGAGTGTTTCCATAATTTTTCTGTCAGATTTTTCATCAGTAGTGTATAGGAATGCAAGAGATTTCTGTGCATTAATCTTGTATCTTGCAACTTTACCAAATTCATTGATTAGCTCTAATAGTAATCTGGTGGCATCTTTAGGATTCTATGTGTATAGTATCATGTCATCTGCAAACAGTGACAGTTTTACTTCTTTTCCAATTTAATTTCCTTTTATTCCTTTTTCTTCTCTGATTGCTGTGGCTAGAATTTCCAAAACTATATTGAATATTAGAGGTGAGAGTGGACATCCTTGTCTTGTTCCTGATCTTAGAGGAAATGCTTTCAGTTTTTCACCACTGAGAATGAGGTTTGCTGTGGGTTTGTCGTATATGGCCTTTATTACGTTGAGGTAGGTTCCCTGTATGCCCACTTTCTGGAGAGTTTTTATCATAAATGGATGTTGAATTTTGTCAAAAGCTTTTTCTGCATCTATTGACATGATCATATGGATATTCTCCTTCTATTTATTAATATGGTGTATCACATTGATTTGCATATATTGAAGAATCCTTGCATCCATGGGATAAATCCCACTTGATCATGGTGTATGAACCTATTAATGTGTTGTTGGATTCTGTTTGTTAGTATTTTCTTGAGGAATTTTGCGTCTATATTCATCAGTGATATTGGTTTGTAACTTTCTTTTTTTATAGAGTCCTTGCTGGTTTTGGTATCAGGGTGATGATGGCCTCATAGAATGAGTTTGAGAGTGCTCCTTCCTCCTTAATTTTTGGAAGAGTTTGAGAAGGATGCACGTTACCTCTTCTCTAAATATTCGATAGAATTCACCTTAGAAGCCATCTGGTCCTGGACTTTTGTTTGTTGGAAGATTTTTAATCACAGTTTCAATTTCATTACTTGTGATTGGTCTGTTCATATTTTCTATTTCTTCCTAGTTCAGCCTGGCAAGGTTATACCTTTCTAAGAATTTGTCCATTTCTTGCAGGTTTTCCATTTTATTGACATAGAGTTGCTTGTACTAGTCTCTTAGGATGCTTTGTATTTCTGCGGTGTCTGTTGGAACTTCTTTTTCATTTTTAATTTTACTGATTTGAGTCTTCTCCCTCTTTTTCTTGATGAGTCTGGCTAATGGTTTATCAATTTTGTTTATCTTCTCAAAGATCGAGCTTTCAGTTGTATTGATCTTTGCTATTGTTTTCTTTGTTTCTATGTCATTTATTTCTGCTTTGATCTTTATGATTTCTTTCCTTCTGCTAACTTTGGGTTTTGTTTGTTCTTCTTTCTCTGGTTCCATTAGGTTTAAGATTATATTGTTTATTTGAGATTTTTATTGTTTCTTGAGGTAAGCTTGTATAGCTACAAACTTCCGTATTAGAACTGCTTTTGCTGCATCCCATAGGTTGTGGATCGTCGTGTTTTCATTGTCATTTGTCTCTAGGTAGTTTTTGATTTCCTCTTTGATTTCTTCAGTGATCTCTTGGTTATTTAGTAACGTATTGTTTAGCCTCCATATGTTTGTGTTTTTTATGTTTTACTCCCTGTAATTGATTTCTAATCTCATAGCATTGTGATCAGAAAAGATGCTTGATACGATTTCAATTTTCTTAAATTTACTGAGGCTTGATTTGTGACCCAAGCTGTGATCTATCCTGGAGGATGTTCTGTGCGCACATGAGAAGAAAGTGTAGTCTGCTGTTTTTAGATGGAATGTCCTATATATATCAATTAAATCTATCTGGTCTATTGTGTCATTTTAAGCTTCTGTTTCCTTATTTATTTTCATTTTGGATGATCTGTCCATTGGTGTAATTGAGGTGTTAAAGTCCCGCACTATTATTGTGTTACTGTCAATTTCCTCTTTTATAGCTGTTAACAGTTGCTTTATGTATTGAGGTGCTCCTATGTTGGGTGCATATATATTCATAATTGTTATATCTTCTTCTTGGACTTATCCCTTGATCATTATGTAGTGTCCCTCCTTGTCTCTTGTAACATTCTTTATTTTAAAATCTATATTATCTGATATGAGTATTGCTACTTCAGCTTTCTTTTGATTTCCATTTGCATGGAATATCTTTTTCCATCCCCTCACTTTCAGTCTGAATGTGTCTTTAGGTCTGAAGTGGGTCTTTTGTGGACAGCATATATATTGGTCTTATTTTTGTATCCATACTGCAAGCCTGTGTCTTTTGGTTGGAGCATTCAATCCATTCACGTTTAAGGTAATTATTGATATGTATGTTCCTATGACCATTTTCTTAATTGTTTTGGGTTGTGTTTGTAGGTCCTTTTCTTCTCTTGTGTTTCCTACTTAGAGAAGTTCCTTTAGCATTTGTTTTAGAGCTGGTTTGGTGGTGCTGAATTCCCTAGTTTTTGCTTGTCTGTAAAGCTTTTGATTTCTCCATCGAATCTGAATGAGATCCTTGCTGGGTAGAGTAATCTTGGTTGTAGGTCTTCCCTTTCATCACTTTAAGTATATCATGCCACTCCCTTCTGGCTTGTAGAGTTTCTGCTGAGAAATCAGCTGTTAACCTTATGGGAGTTCCCTTGTATGTTATTTGTCATTTTTCCCTTGCTGATTTCAATAATTTTTCTGTCTTTAATATTTGCCAATTTGATTATTATGTGTCTCGGTGTGTTTCTCCTTGGGTTTATCCTGCCTGGGACTCTCTGCACTTCCTGGACTTGGGTGGCTATTTCCTTTCCCATGTTAAGGAAGTTTTCGACTATTATCTCTTCAAATATTTTCTCAGGTCCTTTCTCTCTGTCTTCTCCTTCTGGGACCCCTATAATGTGAATGTTGTTGCATTTAATGTTGTCCCAGAGGTCTCTTAGGCTGTCTTCATTTCTTTTCATTCTTTTTTCTTTATTCTGTTCCATGGCAGTGAATTCCAGCATTCTGTCTTCCAGGTCACTTATTTGTTCTTCTGCCTCAGTTATTCTGCTATTGATTCCTTCTAGTGTAGTTTTCATTTCAGTTATTGTATTGTTCATCTCTGTTTGTTTGTTTTTTAATTCTTCTAGGTTTTTGTTAAACATTTCTTGCATCTTCTCGATCTTTGCCTCCATTCTTTTTCCGAGGTCCTGGATCATCTTCACTATCATTATTCTGAATTCTTTTTCTGGAAGGTTGCCTATCTCCACTTCATTTAGCTGTTTTTCTGGGGTTTTATCTTGTTCCTTCATCTGGTACATAGCCCTCTGCCTTTTCGTCTTGTCTGTCTTTCTGTGAATGTGTTTTTTGTGCCATGGGCTGTAGGATTGTAGTTCTTCTTGCTTCTGCTGTCTGCCCTCTGGTGGATGAGGCTATCTCCACCTTCTCAACTTTAAATCTAAAGTTATTCTAAAATAGAAAAGTTTATTTAAAAGCAGAATAGGTACAGTATTTTTCCAATTTTGTGTGTGTGTATGTGTATACAAAGAAAAAGACCAGCAAAATATTTATCAAAAATATCAGACAATGATCAGGTCTGGATGGTGGGCCTATGTATAGGCTTTTCTTTTCTCTTTAATTCTTTTACTTTTCTTAATCTCCCACGTTTCCAATTGCTTTTGATATCTGAGAAAAAAATGCCTATTTTTAAACTCCCACTATTTATTATATGGCAGGTATGATATATTGGTACATATCAGGTATCAGGACCATCACTAAGACCTGACATTGTTCCTATCTACACATGGCAATTATTGGTCCCATCCTCCTAACACCTCTTTCCTAGATTTTCCAGGGGTGCTTGCTAAATGTGTGAAACTCTAAGTTCTATGCCAGGAATTTCCAGAGAAGAAGCCAGAGAATTTATTTTAAAAAATAGCCTCTAGGTGATTTTTTTTTTTTTATAGTTCAGATACATTTAGAAAAGTGACTCACCTAGTTGTCTCCCTAACTCTAAGGCTCAGCTTAGCATCAGCTTCGCTGTCGAGCTTTCTCTATCCATGTCAGGCACTTAAGGTCTCACGCACAGGACTCCATCACTGCTCTCCTTGTAATGTGTTCTAGTTAGTTGTTTACACATTTGTCTCTCTGACTGTTTTGCATATTTTTTTGTGATGTCAGTGAGAACTCATGGCAGTTTCTCAATATGTGCTCCTTGGATAAAAGTGTGAAAGGATAGATAGATGGATGGACTGCTTTTAAATAAATGGGGTGATTCTGAGAATTCCACCAGCATCCATCTTCAAGCCCCTCAAGAACGTTGTCCCTGGTTGCTTTGTGATTGGTGGGGTGAGGCTCCTTTATCACCTCTGTAGAATAAAGCATGATAATATTCATTTTATTCCATAACATATTGCTTTAGTCTTGGATAATGGTTAGAGAAACTGGTAGTGTAAATATGTTTCTTAATATCTGGGAAATTATCCAAACCCAAACTCACATTTGGTGAGTAGTGCCTACAGTGGGGCGGGCTACTCAATGCTTAGAGCTGTGCTATCCAATATGGCAGCTTCTAGCCACATGTAGCCTTGGAAATTTAAAGAAATTAAAACTGAATGAAATTAAAAGTTCAGTTTTTTAAAAAAATAATTTTATGTTTATTTATTTGTCTGTGTCAAGTCTTAGTTGTGGCATGTGGGATCTTTTTGTTGCAGTGCATGGGCTCTTTCATTGTAGTGTGGGGCTTCCCTAGATGTGGTGCGGGCTTTTCTCTAGTTGTGGCTCATGGGCTCCTGAGCACACAGGCTCAGCAGTTGCAATGCACAGGCTTAGTTGCCCTGCGGCATGTGAGATCTTAATTCCCCGCCCACGGATCGAACCCACGTCCCTTGCATTGAAAGGCAGACTCTTAACCAGTGGACCACCAGGGAAGTCCCTAAAAATTCAGTTTCTTGTTCAGACGTTTCAGGTGCTCAAAGGCTGCATATGGTAGTGCCTACTGTATTAGAAAGTATATAGAATATTTCCATGATAACAGAAAGTTCTGCAGGAGAGTGCTGACATAGATTATTCCTCTCTATCCTTCAAAATCCAAATCTGATACTTCTTTAACACAAGGCTTTTCCTTATCCCTCCAAACAAAGTTCTGTTTGGTTCACAGTGCCAGGCTTGTCCAAGGCACCAGGAATCAGCGAGGAAAAAAATGTAGTTACTGCCTTGCTAGAGTTTATAGGAGGTTCTCAGCTGGGGACATTGGCAATGTCTAGAGACGTTTTTGGTTATTATAATGTATGTGAGTGTGTGCTGTTTGTGTATATACATGTGTGTGACACTGGCATGTAGTGGGTAGGGGGTCAGGGATGCTGTTGAACATTCTGCAAAGTTCCAGGACAGCCCCTCCCTTAGTCAAACATTCATCTGGCCTGAAATGTCAATAGTACTGAAGTTGAGACACCCTGGCTTAAAGCCTTGTTGGGGAGAGGAACCCAAGAGCAGACAATGCCAACGTAATGTGGGAAGTGAAGAGAGAGGAGTGGTGTACAGAAATGGGGTAGGAAGATTCTCGAGCTGAGTCTGGAAGGAGCTGGAGGATTAGTCCCTCCATCTGTGGTCCCATAACCCTTTGCACATTCCTCTCTATGGCACCTACCACTGTATGTTAACCACAGGTTCACACATCCTTCTCCCTGTTACTCTGTGAATTCTTCAAGGGCAGGTCCTGTGTCTAATTCACTGACATGTGTGCAGTGTGTTCAGTGATGGGCCCACACAGTAGAAACACATTTGCACAGGTGAACAAATGATGGGTGGACCTAATCTCCCTTACCTCTCCCCCACCTCTCCCCAAACAGAGGTGTCTCTTGATATGTCCTGATGTGAATTATTTTGCTCGTTGAAGAAGCATTTTCTAAAACAAGGTGCCAGTGTTGAGTTAAATCTGTCACCAGAGTCTTCAGAGAGAGCCCTGTCCTCGGGCAGTTGTTCCTGAGAGATGAATTGGGGGATTTAGCTCACATACATTAGTGGCTTGAAATGCAGCACATATATGCCTCCTTGGCAGCATCAATTCATCATGGAGTGTGTCATCAAGGCCAAACAGCCGATGCTGAAAACACAGCAACAATTTCCCCTCAGGATGCCATGCAGCTGGAGCCAGGGAACAAGGCACCTCTGTGGAGAAGAGATAATCAAGCCCCAATTTAATGCAGGGATTCCCTTGGAATTTTAGAGACTTTCCTGTTATTCTCCAGTATGCTGGAAAAAATTCCTGAAGCAATGTGAGCAAATGCCACCTTGCCTTTTCCTTTCCTTGAAGATGTTTGTATCTGTTAAGCCCTTGATTCAGATTTTTATAAAACCTCATCCTGAGGTAATTAGAAGTGTCTTGGGTTGCAATTCACATTTTACACAAAGATTTAACATCCAGAACAGACATACAGGCTTACAAAGCACAAAGGAAAAGAGAAACAATTCAGTAGAATGTAGGCAAAGGATAGAGGCAGGCAATTCACAGAAGAGGAAAGCCAGGTGGTCAATAAATGTCTGAAAAATTGCTCACCTTCACTAGTGATTAGGAAAATGGCAATTAAACGGGACACCATTTCATCCCCGTTATGTAGGCAAAAATTAAAATCTGAAACACAGAAAGTTGGTGAGGATGTGGGGGAAGAGGAACCCTCATGTGTTGCTGGTGAGAATATAAATTAGCACAACCATTCTGGAGAGTAATTTGACAATTTCTGGCAAAGTTGAGAATGTTCAGACCCTCTGAGCCTGGATGCAGCACTGTTTGAATAGTGAATATTGGAAACAAGGTAAGTATCCATCAGTAGGAGAATAGATAAATAGAGTAGAATACTATTCAACAGTTAAGATGAATATATTGATATATACTAATGTGCAAATCTCTCCAAAACACATACACCATTGAATGAAAAAAGCAATTCACAGAATTATATGCACGACATGAAAACATTTATATAAAAATCTTAAAATGTCAAAATAATGCTATCCAGTGCTTATTTATATATACGTAATAAAAGTTAAAAAAAAAACATATGCACAAATGGCATACACCAAATTCATGCAATTGGTTATCTCTGATGAAGGGGGAGAATGGAACAGTGAGGTGAACAAATAAGACTTCTAACTCTACCTTGTGAAGTTCTATTTATTTATTTTTTAAATGAGGAGCAAAAGTAGCAAAATGTTCCCAGTAGTTAATTCCAGGTGGAGGGTTATGGGGGTTATTCCCTGTTGCTCTCCAGATCCACACTTCGCCATTCTCCACCCTGCGATGCCCCAGGAGGCTGGTCCCTCTGCTCAGATTCTCGGCCTTCTGGCTCCCACTGGGTTCATCCAGCTGGGACAGGGGCAGAGATGGGAGGGAGGGAAGGGAGGGAGTCATGGTATTTATTCCTCCACTCCTTCCCTCTCTGCAGAAATACAAGCTCCTATTAGGAAGCCCTCTCTGTCAGGTTCTGGTAACAGGTCCCCACCTTGTGTCTTTAAGATGCTAAGGTTTCCCGAATCCTTGGGGTACAGCACTATCTCTTGTGGCTTTCCTATACCTTGCTCACTCCTTTGCCGTATATTTCCTGTCAGGACGCTTCTTGATACAAAGGTATGAGATGTTTGCTATTTCTCTGCAAGTTTTGTATTTTAAAAACTATACCAAAAAAAAAAAAAAAAGAAGTATCAGAGATGTAAGGAGTTGAGTGGGCAGAAGCCAAAAAGCATGAAAACTTTCTACAGAACCTGGGATGCCTTGAGGAACTAGACATTAGGTAAATGAGGACCTTCATGCTGGTGTTTTATGTGAATCGTGTCCCCCTGCTTCCCCTCTCCCATGGGTCACACAGGAGTCCTGCCCTCCTGCAGAGATGCAGCCTGGGAGCACTCGCCCCTGCCCTGCCATCAGCTTGACATGTAACAGAGGCATTGCTCTAAGCCAGCAATTTACGCTCCCTAATTGGTTTTGTTTGAGAAACTTGACTCCACATCTCCTCTCTGTCAACCACTGAGCCAGATGACGGGAGGTGCAGAGTCATCAGAGCCATCCCTGCTGCCAAGGGCTTTACTGCCTAGAGGCAACATCACTCCACAAGGTGCGGCATTTTTATAGGAAGCACAAACTTTTTATTTTATTTTATTTATTTGTGATAAGAGCACTTAATATGAGATGTGCCCTCAACAAATAGTTAAGTGTATGATACGTAATTTTTGACTATGGGTATAACGTTGTACAGCAGATCTCTAGAGCTTATTCATCTTGCTTAACTGAAACTTGAAGCCCATTGATTATTAACTCTCCATTTCCCTCTGTCCCCAGCCGGGTGACCACCATTCCACTCTTTGATTCTATAAATGTGACTGTTTTAGATACCGCATGTAAGTAGAATCATGCAGTATTTGTCTTTCTGTGACAGGCTTATTCCAATTAGCATAGTGCCCTCAAGGTTCCTCTATGTTGTTGCATATTGTAGAATTTTCTTTTTTTAAAAGACTTAATACTATTCTGTTGTATGTATATATCATATTTATTCACTTGTTGATGGACATTTAGGTTGATTTCACATCTTGGCTGTTGTAAACAGGGCTGCAATGAACATAGGAGACTGTACTATACTTTTCCTCAATGCACTACCTAATTAAGGAAACAGTACTTTCTTTATGTTGCTTCCAGTTTCTGAACAAAACATAAAGGGCGAAAATGGGTGGTTTGGAACAAGGATGAGAAGGGAGTATTTTTTATTTTGAGTTTTCAAAATGTTCAACTATATTCTAATAAAATAAATTAAAATTAGAAAAAAAAAGAATATAGGAGGCTAATATCTCTTCAAGACCTTGACCTCAATTATTTTGGATAATACCCACAAGTAGGATTACTGGATCATATGGTAGCGCTATTTTTAATTTTTTGGAGGGACTTCCATAATGTTTTTCACAGCAGTACACCATTTTGCATTCCCATAAATAGTGTGCATTGTTCCAATTCTTCACATCCTTGTTATCTTTTGTTTTCTCAATAATAGCATCCTGACACATGTGCAGTAAAACCTCATTTTGGTTTTGATTTGCATTTCCCAGAGGACCGGTGACTTTGAGCATTTTTTCATGAACCTTTTGGGCATTTGTATGCCTTCTTTGGAGAAATGTCTATTCAAGTCCTTAGCCTGTTTTCAAATTGGGTTATTAGGGTTTTTTTGCTATTGAGTGGTAAGAGTTCCTTGTATATTTTGGAGATTAACCCCTTATCAGATTATATAGTTGCAAACCAGGTATACGATTTGCAAATATTTTCTCCCGTTCCATAGGTTGCCTTTTCACTGTCCATTGTTCCTTTGCTGTGCAGAAGCTTTAGTTTGATGTAGTCCCAGTTGTTTCTTTTTGTTTTTGTTGCCTGTGCTTTTGGTGTCATACCTATGAAATCGTTGCCAATATCAATGGCACGAAGATTTTCCCCAATGTTTTCTTTTAGAAGCTTTACAGTTGTAGGTCTTGCACTTAAGTCTTTAATCCATTTTGAGTTGATTTTTGTGTACAGTGTAAGAGTCAGAATCTGACAAGACAGGAATTCGCCTCAGTCTCAGGGAGAGCACAGAACAGAACTCAGTGAGGTCTTCCGTGCAGAAATGAAGACTAGGGTGAGATTTACCAGGAGAGTCTAACTCTCATTAGTTCAAGAGACGGTGGTTGAACACCATCTGTGAGAGGGATACTGATGAAGTCTCCACCTTGAAGAGCACTGCTGGCCGATAAACCTTTGTGCTGATGGGGAAGTTCTATTTGATACCACTCGCCACGTGTGCTTATTAAGCACTTGAAATGTGGCTATCACAATGAAGAAACTGAATTTTAAAATTTTACTTAATTTAAATTAAAATTTAAAAGCTATGTGTGGGCCATGGTGATCATATTGGACAGTGCAGTTCTAAAAAGTCACATCTACCGGGACAAACAGCAGGTTATAATTACAATGATTATATGATATCATATATAATCTTTTTTTCATTCAATAAACATTGCTTGCCAAGGGGGAGAGTGGGTGGGAGAGGGAAGGATTGGGAGTTTGGGATTAGCAGATGCAAACTATTATATATAGGATGGATAAACAACAAGGTCCTGCTGTATAGCTCAGAGAAGTATATTCAATACCCTGTGATAAACCATAGTGGAAAAGAATATGAAAAAGAATATATATATATATATATATGTATAAGTATAACTGAATCACTTTGCTCTACAGGAGAAATTAATACAACATAGTAAATCAACTATACTTCAATAATTTTTTTTTAAAAAAAACCCAACATTCCTTGAGGATGAGATATGGGTTGGCACAACAACACAGAGATGATTCGGCCTTGGCCTCTGTCACCAAGAGGCCCACAGCCTAATAGAACTTTAACACTAGCCAGGTCAAATCCCCCCTTTTGAGAATGTTTTTGTAACATGTAGAACACCTGGATATAAATAAACCTCACTGAAACTAAGGTCTTTAACAGCATGGGACTGGGGAGTATTTACTTAGTCTAGCCCACTCTGAGCCTGGGAATCTTGACTGTGATCATCAGTTGTGATCATCCAATGCACATTTACACAAATACGACAATATTGGTAATGATCCTTTAACTGCAACTGTAGTAAGATCACTGAGGATTTGATGGTAATGCACCCACGACCAAGGGTAAGAACCACACTCAGTTTACACATCACTGTGTACGTTTATGCAAGCCAACTATAAGACACACAAGGGATTCTGATACTGATTCCTCATACGTAAGAGTTGATAAAAGCTCTTAAGCAGCACGGCTGGGTTTAAACTGCTGGCCCTGTCTGGATTATCCTGTGTCTCACTTTGTTCTTATCAGAACTTGAGCCATACAATCTGTGCTGGAACATTCCCTTCCTCCTTCACGGCTTTTGTCACTCACATCTTTTTTGCTTTCTGCACTTACTCAAAGCATGTGCTTTCTCAACCATTTCTAGGAAAGGTTCTGTTAGATGCAGCTGTGACTCTGTCTCTAAATTGGACCCTCTGCGCCTGGACCTGCGTTCTCTGCCTCCGCTGCGTTCTTTCAGTGGGATGACCTTTCTTCTAAGTGCTGTGGTCACGGGAGCATCATTTTAAACTCATTAACCATTAAACATAGCCCGTTCTGCTCTCTCAACTGCTACATGAAGGGCCTTGTTGCTAAGTCATGTACAAGATGATGTGGAATATGTACAAACTGGTCACTGACAATTCCTTACACCATGCAGTGGGCGTCTTTTGGGAACATCAGCCTCTTTCTCTGACCAACTCCCATCTCCCCCCCTGTACATGGTCACCATGGGTGGCAGCTAAGATCGTAGTGTGTGTCCCCACCCCCTGTGGCCAGAGATGACTGCTCTAGAGGTGAGCACCTGGTCCAAGATGCCTTCTCTGAGAATTTAGAACTAGAGGGCAGGGGAGAGAGAGAGAGAGAGAGAGAGACTGATTCTACCCAAGACAGCATGGGGTTGGAACTGTAGAGCACAAATGGAGATCAGATAAAGTCAGTCCACAGAAAGTGACAATGATGAAGCAAATGCACACAGAGACACAACTTTCCCTACAGGATTCTACAGTCTAATCTCTGTTCTTCCACTGGACAAGCTGCATTATTACGTTCTGTCTACAAGACATCCTTATTTCCTTAAAACCAATTTCCCTGAGTTTGTTGAAGTAAGTTGGAGCAAGGTGATTTCTGCTTACACACACACACACACACACACACACACACACACACACACACACACACACCCCATAGAAGCTCAGCAAATGGAAGGTGTGGTTGGGAGAGTTTTAATATGACTTCTGTTGATTTCTATCCCTGGTATCCATGCTTCTGTGTGTTCTCCTCACCCTGAGTTGTGGGAGGGAACTGTAACTTGCTTCTAAGCCATAAACTATAGCAAGAGGAGGGAAATTTGCAGTCCCTAATCAGTTGATTTTAAGTTAATCAAATAAGAGTTTATTCTCGGTGGGTCTGACCTAGTCAGGTGAACCCTTGAAAGAGGGTATAAAAATCAGAGACTCATTTGTTTCCTCTACCCTTAAAGAAACAAATGAATGAGTTCTACAGCTACAAAAAACTGATTTCTATTGTACGGGAACAAAATTTGCCACCGCAAAATGTCTCTTTGGCATGTGGATTATTTTGAGCTGAAAACAATCGAGGCCTAAAAGACTCAGGAAGAAACTTTGACCTTCCTCCTTAGCTGCCTAAAGAATTTAGATAGCAGACCTGTTCCCAGAATAGAGCATCACCAGAGATATCTGCAAAGAATATGGTCTAGGGTGGTGGGGAAACCCTAGGCAGGGCCTGGGAATCAGAGTCCACTCTGTGTCCCATTTTCTCTGCATGGCCCAGCAAACATTTATTTACCAAACATTTGCTTTTCTATCTTCGTGTGAATTGCCTTCCTCCCCTTGAAGTCCCAACCACTACTCTCAACATCCTCTTTGGTCTTTAGCTGAAAATAGTATTTAAGGTGAGGGTTTCAGCCATTTTGGTTAGTGACTCAGTTTTCCTGGGGCTGTCTCATGTACACATGTTATTAAACTCTCGTGTGATTTTCTTTTGTTAGTTCTCATGTCAATTTAATTCTTAGACCAGCCAAAAAAGCCTAGAAGGGTAGATGAAAACATCTTCCTCCCTGACCCTACCAACAACCACATGAGCTTGGAAGAGGACCCCAAACCCCAGACAAGACCACAGGCCTGGCTGAGACCCAAGACTTGTGAGACCCTGAGCAGAGGATCCAGTTACACCATGCCTGGACTTCTGCTCTAGGGAAACTGTTTTAAGTTTTAAGCTGTTAGGTTTGTGAAGATTTGTTACACAGAAAGAGAAAACTAAGAAGGCAAATGAATGGCTGTGTTATTTCTTATTTGAGCCTCCTTCTTCCCTCCTTTCTCCTTAAAAAAAACCTAGCACTGTCTTGCACATCTGATCTGTAATTGTCTCGATGGACCCTAAGAGGTCAGATTAGCTATAATCCTAGTTCTTTTTTTTTTTAAGTTTTGAATTTTATTTTATTTTTTTATACCGCAGGTTCTTATTAGTCATCAATTTTATACACATTAGTGTATACATGTCAATACCAATCACCCAATTCATCACACCACCAGCCACCAACCCCTGCTGCTTTCCCCGCTTGGTGCCCATACATTTGTTCTCTACATCTGTGTCTCTATTTCTGCCCTGAAAACCGGTTCATTGATATGATTTTTCTAGGTTCCACATATATGCGTTAATATACGATATTTGTTTTTCTCTTTCTGACTTACTTCACTCTGTATGACAGTCTCTAGATCCATCCACGTCTCTACAAAGGACCCAATTTCGTTCCTTTTTATGGCTGAATAATAATCCATTGTATATATGTACCACATCTTTATCCATTCATCTGTCAATGGGCATTTAGGATGCTTCCATGACCTGGCTAATCTAAATAGTGCTGCAATGAACATTGGGGTGCATGTGTCTTTTAGAATTATGGTTTTCTCTGGGTATATGCCCAGTAGTGGGATTGCTGGGTCATATGGTAATTCTATTTTTAGTTTTTTAAGGAACCTCCATACTGTTCTCCATAGTGGCTCTATCAACTTACATTCCCACCAACAGTGCAAGAGGGTTCCCTTTCCTCCACGCCCTCTCCAGCATTTGTTGTTTGTAGATTTTCTGATGATGCCCATTCTGACTGGTATGAGGTGATACCTCATGGTAGTTTTGATTTGCATTTCTCTAATAATTAGTGATGTTGAGCAGCTTTTCATGTGCTTCTTGACCATCTGTGTGTCTTCTTTGGAGAAATGTCTATTTGGGTCTTCTGCCCATTTTTGGATTGGGTTGTTTATTTTTTAAATATTGAGCTGCATGAGCTGTTTATATATTTTGGAGATTAATCCTTTTTCCGTTGATTTGTTTGCAAATATTTTCCCCCATTCTGAGGGTGGTTTTTTCGTCTTGTTTATGGTTTCCTTTGCTGTGCAAAAGCTTTGAAGTTTCCTTAGGTCCGATGTGTGTATTTTTGTTTTTATTTCCATTACTCTAGGAGGTGGATCAGAAAAGATCTTGCTGTGATTTATGTCAAAGAGTGTTCCTCCTATGTTTTCCTCTAAGAGGTTTATAGCGTCAGGCCTTACATTTAGGTCTCTAATCCATTTTGAGTTTATGTTTGTGTACGGTGTTAGGGAGTGTTCTAACTTCATTCTTTTACATGTAGCTGTCCAGTTTTCCCAGCACCACTTATTGAAGAGACTATCTTTTCTCCATTGTATACTCTTGCCCCCTTTGTCATAGATTAGCTGACCATAGGTGCGTGGTTTTATCTCTGGGCTTCTATCTTGTTCCATTGATCTATATTTCTGTTTTTGTGACAGTACCATATTGTCTTGATTAGTGTAGCTTTGTTTCCTCCAGCTCTGCTTTTTTCCCTCAAGACTGCTTTGGCTATTCAGGGTCTTTTGTGTCTCCATACAAATTTTAAGATTTTTTGTTCTAGTTTTTGTAAAAAATGCCATTGGTAATTTGATAGGGATTGCAGTGAATCTGTAGATTGCTTTGGGTAGAGTCATTTTCACAATACTGATTCTTCGAATCCAAGAACATGGTATATTTCTCCATCTGTTGATATCATCTTTAATTTCTTTCATCAGTGTCTTACAGTTTTATGCATACAGATAGTTTGTTTCCCTAGGTAAGTTTATTCCTAAGTATTTTATTCTTTTTGTTGCAGTGGTAAATGGGAGTGTTTCCATAATTTGTCTTTCAGATTTTTCATCATTAGTATATAGGAATGCAAGAGATTTCTGTGCATTACTTTTTGTTTTTTACTTTTTTTTTTTTTTTGTGGTATGCGGCCCTCTCACTGCCGTGGCCTCCCCCGCCGTGGAGCACAGGCTCCGGACGTGCAGGCCCAGCGGCCACGGCCCACGGGACCAGCCGCCCTGCGGCACGTGTGATCCTCCCGGACCAGGGCACAAACCCGCGTCCCCTGCATCGGCAGGTGGACTCCCAACCACTGCGCCACCAGGGAAGCCCTGTGCATTACTTTTGTATCCTGCAACTTTACCAAATTCATTGATTAGCTCTAGTAGTTTTCTGGTGGCATCTTTAGGATTCTTTATATATTGTATCATGTCATCTGCAAACAGTGACAGTTTTACTTCTTCTTTTCCAATTTGTATTCCTTTTATTTCTTTTTCTTCTCTGATTGCCGTGACTAAGACTTCCACAACCATGTTGAATAATAGTGGCAAGAGTGGACATCCTTGTCTTGTTCCTGATCTTAGAGGAAATGCTTTCAGTTTTTCACCATTGAGAATGATGTTTGCCGTGGGTTTGTCGTATATGGCCTTTATTATGTTGAGGTAGGTTCCCTCTATGCCCACTTTCTGGAGAGTTTTTATCATAAATTCGTGTTTAGTCAAAAGCTTTTTCTGCATCTATTGAGATGATCATACGGTTTTTCTCCTTCAATTTGTTAATATGTTGTATCACATTGATTGATTTGCGTATATTGAAGAATCCTTGCATCCCTGGGATAAATCCCACTTGATCATGGTGTATGATACTTTTAATGTGTTTTTGGATTCTGTTTGCTAGTATTTTGTCGAGGATTTTTGCATCTTTATTCATCAGTGATATTGGTCTGTAATTTTCTTTTTTTTTCTTTCTTTTTTTTTTTTTTTCTGTACGTGGGCCTCTCACTGTTGTGGTCTCTCCTGCTGCGGAGAACAGGCTCCGGACGCGCAGGCTCAGTGGCCATGGCTCACGGACCCAGCTCCCCCGCGGCATGTGGGATCCTCCCAGACTGGGGCACAAACCCGTGTCCCCTGCATCGGCAGGCAGACTCTCAACCACTGCGCCACCAGACAAGCCCTGTAATTTTCTTTTTTTGTAGTATCTGTGTCTGGTTTTGGTATCAGGGTGATGATGGCCTTGTAGAATGAGTTTGGGAGTGTTCCTTCCTCCTTAATTTTTTGGAAGGGTTTCAGAAGGATGGGTGTTAGCTCTTCCCTAAGTGTTTGATAGAATTCACCTGTGAAACCACCTGGTCCTGGACTTTTGTTAGTTGGAAAAGTTTTAATCACAGTTTTAATTTCATTACTTGTGATTGCTCTGTTCATATTTTCTATTTCTTCCTCTTTCAGTCTTGGAAGTTTATACATTTCTAAGAATTTGTCCATTTCTTCCAGATTGTCCTTTTTATTGACATAGAGTTGCTTATAGTAGTCTCTTAGGATGCTTTGTATTTCTGTGGTGTCTGTTGTAATTTCTCCTTTCTCATTTTTTTTTTTTTTTTTTTTTTGCGGTACGCGGGCCTCTCACTGTTGTGGCCTCTCCCGATGCAGAGCACAGAGTCCAGACGCACAGGCTCAGAGGCCATGGCTCATGGGCCCAGCCGCTCTGCAGCATGTGGGATCTTCCCAGACCGGGGCACCAACCCGTGTCCCCTGCATCGGCAGGCGGACTCTCAACCACTGCGCCACCAGGGAAGCCCTCATTTCTCATTTTTAATTTTATTGATTTGAGTCCTCTCCCTCTTTTTCTTGATGAGTCTGGCTAATGGTTTATCAATTTTGTTTATCTTCTCAAAGAACCAGATTTTAGTTTTATTGATCTTTGCTACTGTTTTCTTTCTTTCTATTTCATTTATTTCTGCTCTGATCTTTATGATTTCTTTCCTTTGTTAACTTCGGGTTTTGTTTGTTCTTCTTTCTCTAGTTCCTTTAGGTTTAAGGTTAGATTGTTTATTTGAGATTTTTCTTGTTTCTTGAGGTAGGCTTGTATAGCTATAAACTTCCCTCTTAGAACTGCTTTTGCTGCAACCCATAGGTTTTGGATCGTCATGTTTTCATTGTCATTTGTCTCTAGGTATTTTTTGATTTCCTCTTTGATTTCTTCAGTGATCTCTTGGTTATTTAGTAACATATTGTTTAGCCTCCGTGTGTTTGTGCTTTTTTACTTTTTGTTCCCTGTAATTGATTTCTAATCTCATAGCATTCTGCTCAGAAAAGATGCTTGATATGATTTCAGTTTTCTTAAATTTACTGAGGCTTGATTTGTGACCCAAGAGGTGATCTATCCTGGAGGATGCTCCATGTACACTTGAGAAGAAAGTGCAATCTGCTGTTTTTGGATGGAATGTGCTATAAATATCAATTAAAGCTATCTGGTCTATTGTGTCATTTAAAGCTTCTGTTTCCTTATTTATTTTCATTTTGGATGATCTGTCCATTGGTGTAAGTGAGGTGTTAAACTCCCCCACTGTTATTGTGTTACTGTCGATTTCCTCTTTTATAGCCGTTAGTGATTGCCTTATGTATTGAGGTGCTCCTATGTTGGGTGCATATATATTTATAATTGTTATATCTTCTTCTTGGACTTATCCCTTGATCATTATGTAGTGTTCCTCCTTGTCTCTTTTAACATTCTTTATTTTAAAGTCTATTTTATCTGATATGAGTATTGCTATTCCAACATTCTTTTGATTTCGATTTGCATGGAATATCTTTTTCCATCCCCTCACTTTCAGTCTGTATGTGTCCCTAGGTCTGAAGTGGGTCTTTTGTAGACAGCATAAATATGGGTATTGTTTTTTTATCCATTCAGCAAGTCTGTTTCTTTTGGTTGAAACATTTAATCCATTGAAGTTTAAGGTAATTATCGATATGTTTGTTTTTATCATCATTTTCTTATTTGTTTTGGGGTTGTTTTTGTTGGTCCTTTTCTTCTCTTGTGTTTCCCACTTAGATAAGGTCCTTTAGCATTTGTTTTAGAGCTGGTTTGGTGGTGCTGAATTCTCTTAGCTTTTGCTTGTCTGGAAAGCTTTTGACTTCTCCATCTAATCTGAATGAGATCCTTGCCGGGTAGAGTAATTTGGTTGTAGGTCTTCCCTTTCATCACTTTAAGTATATCATGCCACTCCCTTCTGGCTTGTAGAGTTTCTGCTGAGAAATCAGCTGTTAACCTTATGGGAGTTCCCTTGTATATTATTTGTCATTTTTCGCTTGCTGCTTTCAATAATTTTTCTTTGTCTTTATTTTTGGCCAATTTGATTATTATGTGTCTCGGTGTGTTTCTCCTTGGGTTTATCCTGCCTGGGACTCTCTGCACTTCCTGGACTTGGGTGGCTGTTTCCTTTCTCATGTTAGGGAAATTTTCTACTATAATCTCTTCAAATACTTTCTGAGGTCCTTTCTCTCTGTCTTCTACTTCTTGGACCCCTATAATGCGAATGTTGCTGTGTTTAATGTTGTCCCAGAGGTCTCTTAGGCTGTCTTCATTTCTCTTCATTCTTTTTTCTTTATTCTGTTCTGCAGCAGTGAATTCCACCTTTCTGTCTTCCAGGTCATTTATCCGTTCTTCTGCCTCAGTTATTCTGCTATTGATTCCTTCTAGTGTAGTTTTCATTTCAGTTATTGTATAGTTCATCTCTGTTTGTTTGTTCTTTAATTCTTCTAGGTCTTCGTTAAACATTTCTTGCATCTTCTCTTTCTTTGCCTCCATTCTTTTTCTGAGGTCCTGGATCATCTTCACTATCATTATTCTGAATTCTTTTTCTGGAAGGTTGCCTATCTCCACTTCATTTAGTTGTTTTTCTGGGGTTTTATCTTGTTCCTTCATCTGGTCATAGCCCTCTGCCTTTTCATCTTGTCTAACTTTCTGTGATTGTGGTTTTTGTTCCACAGGCTACAGGATTGTAGTTCTTCTTGCATCTGCTGTCTGCCCTCTGATGGATGAGGCTATCTAAGAGGCTTGTGCAAGTTTCCTGATGGGAGGGACTGGTGGTGGGTACAGCTGCTTCTTTCTCTGGTGAGCAGAGCTCAGTAAAACTTTAATCCTCTTGACTGCTGATGAACGGGGCTGTGTTCCCTCTCTGTTGGTTGTTTGGCCTGAGGCAATCCAACACTGGAGCTTACAGGCTATTTGGTGGGTCCCATGGCAGATTCTGGGAGGGCTCACGCCAAGGATTACCTCCCAGAACTTCTGAGGCCAGTGTCCCTGTCCCCACAGCGAACCACAGCCATCCACCACCTCTGCAGGAAATCGCCCAACACCAGCAGGTAGGCCTGGTTCAGTCTCCCCTGGGGTCACTGCTCCTTCCCCTGTGTCCCAATGCACACACTACTTTGTGTGTGCCCTCCTAGAGTGGAGACTCTGTTTCCCCCAGTCCTGTCAGAGTTCTGCAATCAAATCCTGCTAGCCTCCAAAGTCTGATTCTCTGGGAATTCCTCCTTCCATTGCCGGACCCCCAGTTTCAGAAGCCTGAAGTGGGGCTCAGAATCTTCACTCCAGTGGGTGGACTTCTGTGGTATGAGTGTTCTCCAGTTTGTCAGTCACCCACCCAGCAGTTACGGGATTTGATTTTATTGTGATTGCACCCCTCCTATCGTTTCACTGTGGCTTCCCCTTTGTCTTTGTATGTGGGGTATACTTTTTGTTGAGTTCCAGTGTCTTCCTGTCGATGATTGTTCAGCAGTTTGTTGTGATTCTGGTGTTCTTGCAAGAGGGAGTGAGAGCACGTCCTTCTACTCTGCCATCTTGGTTCAAGCTCACTCTATTCCTAGTTCTTACTTTTTCATCCTTTAGTCTTTTACTTCAACAAAATCTTATGAAGATCATTACTCAGCTCTGATTGTCATGGAATTGGTGGCTTGTCATAAAGAATAGCTCCACCACTGGCAGCAGTGAGGAGAGAGTGGGAGAAGGAGATTTTTAGGAATGCCTGATCCCCAGGACAAAAGCCCACAGGAAATTGTGCTGGCCCTGACCCAAAACATGGGCACGAGGCTTACTGATGGGACTTTCCTCACTTCTTCATAGAGATAGGGTTCTCTGGCGAAATTAGGCAGAAATTCTGCTTTGGCAGGAAGAACCCCGGCTTACTGCCCACCTCTTAATCCAGCTCACTGCCCCATTGACCAGCATCCAGAATTTATGGGCACCAGCAGGCCCCTGCCCATTCAGAACTTTTCTGGAAACCATGAAGCCTAAGAGGCTTGAGATTTGGGTGTTGAAGCTGTTGAATCCTCCAGTAACCAACCCAATTGTAAAAGAGTAATAATATATGACATCCACATAATATTTTACAGCTTCTAAAGTACTTTAAGCTGCATTTGTCATTTGGTTCTTTCTATAGCCCTGGAAGCAAATCAGATATCATCATCCCTGTTTTACGGATGAGGACATTGAGGCCCAGAGAAGTTAAATGATCTTCCTAAGATCACACAGCTCAGTGAGTGGTAGAACCAAGACTGGAAGCCAAGTCTTTCCTCACAGTGAGTCCTGGCTCATGTACTCCTTCCACAAAGAGGTGCCACAGGTCTTCCAGATGTCAGGCACTGTACTGTGCCCAGGGGATGTAGCCATGAACAGAGCAGGTGTAGTCCTGAGCCATCAAATAAACAGCCCCAGGAATCTTTAGTTAAAATGTGATCATGAAGGAGATGTACAACATTCTATGAGAGTTTATTAGAGGGCTCCCTAGCCTAGTGTGCAGGGGTGGGAAAGTTTCTTCAGAGGTAATCACATTTAAGCTGAGAGCCAAAAATTGTTGAGAGAAGACTGGCAGTGGGGACAAAATTCCAGACAGAGAAAAGAGTCTGGCATCTTCATGGAAGAATAAATTATGTTAATATGGTTGCAAGCAAGCAACTGGGAAGAGTGGGGCAAGAGGAGGCTGGGGAGGTGGGCAGGGATAGACCACAAGTGCCTAAAAGTTCTAGTTAAAGGTTTCAAAAGCAATGATTCTAAAAGCAATGGGAAGCATATATAAAAGATAACTAATAAGAACCTACTGTAGATGTTATAGAGAGAGGACCTTCAAGATGGTGGAGTAGTAAGACATGGAGATCACCTTCCTCCCCACAAATACATCAGAAATACATCTACATGTGGAACAATTCCTACAGAACACCTACTGAACACTGACAGAAGACCTCAGACTTCCCAAAAGGCAAGAAACTCCCCACGTTCCTGGGTAGGGCAAAAGAAAAAAGAAAAAACAGAGACAAAAGAATAAGGTTGGGACCTGCCCCTTTGGGAGGGAGCTGTGAAGGAGGAAAAGTTTCCACACACTAGGAAGCCCCTTCACTGGCAGAGACGGGGGGGTGGGCAGGGGGAAACTTCGGAGCCACGGAGGAGATCGCAGCAACAGGGGTGCAGAGGGCAAAACAGAGAGATTCCAGCCCAGAGGATTGGTGCTGACCAACACTCATCAGCCTGAGAGGCTTGTCTGCTCACCCACCGGGACGTGTGGGGGCTGGGAACTGAAGCTGGGGCTTCGGAGGTCAGATCCCAGGGAGATGACTGGGATTGGCTGCATGAACACAGCCTGAAGGGGGCTAGTGTGCCACA
The DNA here is from genome assembly GCF_951394435.1 of Stenella coeruleoalba. Classification (NCBI taxonomy): domain Eukaryota; kingdom Metazoa; phylum Chordata; class Mammalia; order Artiodactyla; family Delphinidae; genus Stenella; species Stenella coeruleoalba. Next base: position 70,029,534 of record NC_137154.1, read on the forward strand.
GCTAGGTGGGAGGGAGTCTGGGAAAAAGCCTGGAACTGCCTAAGAGGCAAGAAACCATTGTTTTGGGGTGCACAAGGAGCGGAGATTAAGAGCGCCACCTAAACGAGCTTCAGAGACAGGCGCGAGCTGCGGCTATCAGCGCAGACACCAGAGATGGGCATGAAATGCTAACTCTGCTGCCGCAGCCACCAAGAAGCCTGTGTGCGAGCACAGGTCACTATCCACACCTCCCCTCCTGGGAGCCTGTGCAGCCTGCCACTGCCAGGGTCCCATGATCTGGGGACAACTTCCCCGGGAGAACACACAGCATGCCTCAGGCTGTTGCAACATCATGCTGGCCTCTGCCGCTGCAGGCTTGCCTCGCGTTCTGTACCCTTCAGTCCCCCCGAACTGAGTGAGCTAGAGCCCCCTAATCAGCTGCTCCTTTAACCCCCTCCTGTCTGGGCAGAGAACTGATGCCAGAGGGCAACTTACATGCAGAGGCAGGGCCAAATGCAAAGCTGAACCCCAGGAGCTGTGTGAACAAAGAAGAGAAAGGGAAATTTCTCCGTGCAGCCTCAGGAGCAGTGGATAAAATCTCCACAATCAACCTGATGTACCCTGCATTTGTGGAATACCTGAATAGACAACAAATCATCCCAAAATTGAGGCAGTGGACTTTGGGAGCAACTATAGACTTGGGGTTTGCTGTATGCGACTGACTAGTATCTGATTTATATGTTTATCTTGGTTTAGTTTTTAGTGCTTGTCATCATTGGTGGATTTGTTTATTTGTTTGGTTGCTCTCTTCTTTTTTTTTAATACATTTTTTATTTTTTATTTTAATAACATATTTTTAAATTTTTTACTTTAACCACTTTATTGATTATATTTCTTTCTTTCTCTCTTTCTTTCTTCCTTCCTTTCTTCCTTTCTTTCTTTCATTCTTTCTTTCTTTCCTTTCTTTCTTTCTTTTTCTCCCTTTTCTTCTGAGCCATGTGGCTGACAGGGTCTTACTGCTATGGCTGGGTGTCAGGCCTGAGCCTCAGAGGTGGGAGAGCTGAGTTCAGGACATTGGACCACCAGAGAGCTCCCGGCGCCACATAATATCAATCAGTGAGAGCTCTCCGAGATCTCTATCTCAACGCTAAGACCCAGCTCCACTCAACTACCAGCAAGCTTCGATGCTGAACACCCCATGCCAAACAACTAGCAAGACAGGAGCACAACCCCCCCCATTAGCAGAGAGGCTGCCTAAAGTCATAATAAGGTCACAGACACCCCAAAACACATCACAGGATGCAGTCCTGCCCACCAGAAAGACAAGATCCAGCCTCATCCACCAAACGCAGGCACCAGTACCCTTCACCAGGAAGCCTACACAACCCACTGACCCAAACTTACCCACTGGGGGCAGACACCAAAAACAATGGGAATTACAAACCTGCAGCCTGAGAAAAGGAGAACCCAAACACAGTAAGTTAAGCAAAATGAGAAGACAGAGAAACACACAGCAGATGAAGGAGCAAGATAAAAACCCACCAGACCTAACAAATGAAGAGGAAATAGGCAGTCTACCTGAAAAAGAATTCAGAGTAATGAGAGTAAAGATGATCCAAAATCTTGGAAATAGAACAGAGAAAATACAAGAAATGTTTAACAAGGACCTAGAAGAACTAAAGAGCAAACAAGCAATGATGATGAACAACACAATAAATGAAATTAAAATTCTCGAGAAGGAATCAATAGCAGAATAACTGAGGCAGAAGAATGGATAAGTAACCTGGAACATAAAATAGTGGAAATAACTAATGCAGAGCAGAATAAAGAAAAAAGAATGAAAGAATTGAGGACAGTGTCAGAGACCTCTGGAACAACATTAAACGCAACAACATTCAAATTATAGGGGTCCTAGAAGAAGAAGAGAAAAGAAAGGGACTGAGAAAATATTTGAAGAGATTATAGTTGAAAACTTCCCTAATATGGGAAAGGAAATAGTCAAGTCCAAGAAGGGCAGAGAGTCCCAAAGAAGATAAATCCAAGGAGAAACACGCCAAGACACATATTAATCAAACTATTAAAAATTAAATATAAAGAAAAAATATATTTTTTTAAATATAAAAAAAATATTAAAAGCAGCAAGGAAAAAGCAAGAAATAACATGCAAGGGAATCCCCATAAGATTAATAGATGATCTTTCAGCAGAAACTCTGCAAGCCAGAAGGGAGTGGCAGGACATCTTTAAAGTGATGAAAGGGAAAAAAAGCCTACAACCAAGATTACTCTACCCAGCAAGGATCTCATACAGACTTGACAGAGAAATTAAAACCTTTACAACAAGCAAAAGCTAAGAGAATTCAGCACAACCAAACCAGCTTTAAAACAAATGCTAATGGAACTTCTCTAGGCAGGAAACACAAGAGAAGGAAAAGACCTACAATAACAAACCCAAAACAATTAAGAAAATGGTAATAGGAACATACATATTGATAATTACCTTAAATGTAAATGGATTAAATGCTCCAACCAAAGACATAGAGTGGCTGAATGGATACAAGAACAAGACCCATATATATGCTGTCTACAAGAGACCCATTTCAGACCTAGGGACACATACAGACTGAAAGTGAGGGGATGGAAAAAGATATTCCATGCAAATGGAAATCAAAAGAAAGCTGGAGTAGCAATTCTGATATAAGATAAACTAGATTTTAAAATAAAGACTATTACAAGAGACAAAGAAGGACAATATATAATGATCAAGGGATCAATCCAAGAAGAAGATATAACAATTATAAATATATATGCACCCAACATAGGAGCACCTCAATACACAAGGCAAATGCTAAAAGCCATAAAAGGGGAAATCAACAGTAACACAATAATAGTGGGGGACTTTAACACCTCACTTTCACCAATGGACAGATCAACCAAAATGAAAATAAATAAGGAAACACAAGCTTTAAATGACACATTAAACAAGATGGACTTAATTTATATTTATAGGACAGTCCATCCAATAACAACAGAATGCACTTTCTTCTCAAGTGCTCATGGAACATTCTCCAGGGTAGATCATATCTTGGATAACAAATCAAGCCTTGGTAAATTTAAGAAAATTGAAATTGTATCAAGTATCTTTTCTGACCACAACACTATGAGACTAGACATCAATTACAGGAAAAAAAACTGTAAAAAATACAAACACATGGAGGCTAAACAATACACTACTTAATAACCAAGAGATCACTGAAGAAATCAAAGGGGAAATCAAAAAATACCTAGAAAAAAATGACAATGAAAACACGATGGCCCAAAACCTATGGGATGCAGCAAAAGCAGTTCTGAGAGGGCAGTTTATAGCAATACAATCCTACCTCAAAAAACAAGAAATACCTCAAATCAACAACCTAACCTTACACCTAAAGCAATTAGAGAAAGAAGAACAAAAGAACCCCAAAGTTAGCAGAGGAAGGAAATCATAAAGATAGATCAGAAATAAATGAAAAAGAAATGAAGGAAACAATAGCAAAGATCAATAAAACTAAAAGCTGGTTCTTTGAGAAGATAAACAAAATTGATAAACCATTAGCCAGACTCATCAAGAAAAAAAGGGAGAACTCAAATCAATAGAATTAAAAATGGAAAAGGAGAAGTAACAACCGACACTGCAGAAATACAAAGGATCATGAGAGATTACTACAAGCAACTATATGCCAATAAAATGGACAACCTGGAAGAAATGTACAAATTCTTAGAAATGCACAACTTTCCAAGACTAAACCAGGAAGAAATAGAAAATATGAATAGACCAATTACAAGCACTGAAATCGAAACTGTGATTAAAAATCTTACAACAAACAAAGGCCCAGGACCAGATGGCTTCACAGGCGAATTCTATCAAACATTTGGAGAAGAGCTAACACCTATCCTCCTTCTCAAATTCTTCCAAAATAGAGCAGAGGGAGGAACACTTCCAAACTCATTCTACGAGGCCACCATCACCCTGACACCAAAACCAGACAAAGATGTCACAAAGAAAGAAAACTGCAGGTCAATATCACTGATGAACATAGATGCAAATATGCTCAACAAAATACTAGCAAACAGACTTAAACAGCACATTAAAGGGATCATACACCATGATCAAGTGGGGTTTATCCCAGGAATGCAAGGATTCTTCAATATATGCAAATCAACCAATGTGATACAACATATTAACAAATTGAAGGAGAAAAACCATATGATCATCTCAATAGATGCAGAGAAAGCTTTTGACAAAATTCAACACCCACTATGTTAAAAACCCTCCAGAAAGTAGGCATAGAGGGAACTTTCCTCAACATAATAAAGGCCATATATGACAAACCCACAGCCAACATCGTCCTCAATGGTGAAAAACTGAAACCATTTCCACTAAGATCAGGAAAAAGACAAGGTTGCCCACTCTCACCACTATTATTCAACATAGTTGTGGAAGTTTTAGACACAGCAATCAGAGAAGAAAAAGAAATAAAAGGAATCCAAATCAGAAAAGAAGAAGTAAAGCGGTCACTCTCTGCAGATGACATGATATTATACATAGAGAATCCTAAAGATGCCACCAGAAAACTACTAGAGCTAATCAATGAATTTGGTAGAGTAGCAGGATACAAAATTAATGCACAGAAATCTCTAGCATTCCTATACACTAATGATGAAAACCTGAAAGTTGAAGTAAGAAAACACTCCCATTTACCATTGCAACTAAAAGAATATAATATCTAGGAATAAACCTATCTAAGGAGACAAAAGATCTTTATGCAGAAAATTATAAGACACTGATGAAAGAAATTAAAGATGAAACAAATAGATGGAGAGATATACCATGTTCTGGGATTGGAAGAATCAACATTGTGAAAATGACTCTACTACCCAAAGCAGTCTACAGATTCAATGCAATCCCTATCAAACTACCACTGATATTTTTCACAGAACTAGAATTTAAAAATTCACAATTTGTATGGAAGCACAAAAGATCCCGAATAGCCAAAGCATATTGAGAAAGAAAAACAGAGCTGGAGGAATCAGGCTCCCTGACTTCAGACTATACTACAAAGCTACAGTAATCAAGACAGTATGGTACTGGCACAAAACCAGAAGTATAGATCAATGGAACAGGATAGAAAGCCCAGAGATAAACCCATGCACCTATGGTCACCTTATCTTTGATAAAGGAGGCAAGAATATACAGTGGAGAAAAGACAGTCTCTTCAATAAGTGGTGCCAGGAAAACTGGACAGCTACACATAAAAGAATGAAATTAGAACACTTCCTAACACCATACACAAAAATAAACTCAGAATGGATTAAAGACCTAAATGTAATGCCAAACACTATCAAACTCTTAGAGAAAAACATAGGCAGAACACTCTATGACATAAATTACAGCAAGATCCTTTTTGACCCACCTCCTAGAGAAAAGGAAATAAAAACAAAAATAAACAAATGGGACCTAATTAAACTTCAAAGCTTTTGCACAGCAAAGGAAACCATAAACAAGCCCCAATGACAACCCTCAGAATGGGGGAAAATATTTGCAAATGAAGCAACTATCAAAGGATTCATCTCCAAAATATACAAGCGGCTCATGCAGCTCAATATCAAAAAAACGATCAACCCAATCCTAAAATGGGCAGAAGACCTAAATAGACATTTCTCCAAAGAAGATATACAGATTGCCAACATACACATGAAAGGATACTCAACATCACTAATAGTTAGAGAAATGCAAATCAAAACTATAATGAGGTATCACCTCACACTTGCCAGAATGGCCATCATCAAAATATCTACCAACAATAAATTCTGGAGAGGGTATGGAGAAAAGGGAACCCTCTTGCAGTGTTGATGGGAACGGAAATTGATACAGCAACTATGGATAACAGTATGGTGGTTCCTTAAAAAACTGAAAATAGAATTACCATATGACCCAGCAATCCCACTACTGGGCATATGCCCTAAGAAAACCATAATTCTAAAAGAGTCATGTACCACAATATTTACTGCAGCACACTTTACAATAGCTAGGACATGGAAGCAACCTAAGTGTCCATCGGCAGATGAATGGATAAAGAAAATGTGGCACATATATACAGTAGAATATTAGCCATAAAAGGAAACAAAATTGAGTTATTTGTAGTGAGGTGGATGGACCTAGAGTCTGTCATACAAAGTGAAGTAAGTCAGAAAGAGAAAAACAAGTACCGTATGCTAACACATACATACGGAATCTAAAAAAAAAAAAAAAAGATGGTCATGAAGAACCTAGGGGCAGGACAGGAATAAAGACACAGACTTGGAGAATGGACTTGAGGTCACGGGGATGGGGAAGGGTAAGCTGGGAAGAAGAAGTGAGAGTGGCATGGACATATATACACTGCCAAATGTAAAATAGATAGCTAGTGGGAAGCAGCCATATAGCACAGGGAGATCAGCTCGGTGCTTTGTGACTGCCTGGAGGGGTGGGATAGGGAGGGTGGGAGGGAGATGCAAGCGGGAGGTAATATGGGGGTATATGTATACGTATAGCTGATTCACTTTGTTATACAGCAGAAACTAACACAACAATGTAAAGCAATTATACTCCCATAAAGATGTTAAAAAAAAATAAAATAAAATACATGTAATGTTATTTTATTGTTTATCCCTTAAACCCATAGTTTTTGTTATATCTTGATTTCACTAGCAACAATCTTTACCAACAATAACATTTTCCAAGAATGTAATCCTTATGGTTGGCAAGAGTGATTATTTCCAAAATATGGAATAACATGTGCAGATGGGCTGTTTCTACAATAAGCTACATTTAAGATCATGTTGTAAAAAGAGGTTTTATGCATGCATAATGGGAACTGAATTGCTATTTCTTAGGAAAAAATCCAAGAATGTCCTACAAGGACAGACAAATTTATGATAACTACCGTTCATTCAGTGTCTTCTGGCTCCCAGGGACATGCTTGATACTTGACCTATATTATCATAGTTAATCTCATATTGGACCCTCAAGATAGCTATTATTATACCCATTTTTAAAAAATGAGAAAATTTCACCAATGGGGGAAAGCGGTGGTGGTGTCGGTGGGATGAACTGGGAGATTAGGATTGACATATATACACCAATATGTATAAAATAGGTAACTAATAAGAACCTGCTGTATAAAAAAAAAAAATTAAAAAAAAAGAACCTACTGTATAGTACAGGGAGCTCTATTCGGTGCTCTGTAATGACCTATATAGGAATGGAGTCTAGAAGAGAGTGGATATATGTATATGTGTGGCTGATTTACTTTGCTGTACAGCAGAAACTAACACAACATTGTAAATCAACTATACTCCAATTAAAAAATTAATTAAAAGAAAAGCAATGTGAAACTTTGATGGTGTTTAACCAGAAGAGTTACACATACAGATTTGTGTTTTTAAAATATTGCTCTGCCTGCTGTGTAAGAAACTGGCTGAAGGTAGAGGATGGCAAGAGCGGAAATGAGGAGACAAATGAAGAGCTACTGCCATAGTCCAGGGTAAGGGTGTGGTGAGAATGATGGCAACGGGGATGCAGGGAAGCAGAAGGGCTCCATGACTGGATATGGCGGTGGTGAGGGAGAAACACCCTCAAAGATTTTCCTCTCTCTACGGTGCTATCTCCCAGGGTAGGTTTCTTGTGTTTGCTTTCCTTCTTACAAACAAAGACAAAACCAGGCCCTTCCACGCAGCAGCTGGAACACAAAGGCAACACAGCCAGACTTCAGCTTTGTCTCAGAAAAGCTCTCCAAATATCCCATCATTAGGGATTCCCACAGTATTGGGAAAGGAGGCAAAATGTTCCCATTTGATTCTTACCTGTTTGATCCAGCTCTTTCAAGAAGACATTGAACTTCTCCCCAGGCAGGGGGAAAAAAAATAACTTGTTATATAACACAAATGGGAAAATGTCATGTTACGTAAAATGTTCAAAATACTATATTGATGATAACCCATTGGTCTTAGCACAGTTTCTGAATACCAAGGCTGCTGGTGTTAGCAATGATAATATAATTATTTAGAATTAGAAAAAAAATTATCCTTACCTTTTCTACTCAAAATTCTAGGTTGGAGGGGGCAATTTGTACGTAAGAAGAGTCAGGGCACCTCTGAGAGTGACAAATTGGAAAGAAAGGAATTGGGGGGCATTCAATTCATGTATATTAAAGGGTGGTGTAGTAGAAAATACACGGGCTTTGGAATCTGAGCTTGGTTCACATTCTGCTTCTTCCATTTCTTAGCTGCATGATGTTGAATAAATGTCACCCTTTCTGTATCACGAACGGCGATAAAAACTGATAAAACCTCTAGGCCCCGGTTATTATGAAAAGTAAGACAATGCATTCACAGCCAATACAGGTGTAATATAAGCTACAATGATGTATTGTACAACATGGGGAATATAGCCAATATCTTATAATAACTATAAATGGAGTATAATCTTTAAAAATTGTAAATCACTGTATTGTACACCTGTAACTTATATCACATTGAACAGGAACTGTATTTCAATAAAAAAATAGTACCTGGCACAGAGTAAACATTCAATAAATGTTAGTGGCAATGTTGTCATGCTTATGTTTAAAGGAAAAAAGATTTTGACTGTTGGTAGTGAATGGAAAATTCTTCACTCTCACTAGCAATGATAGAAAAGATCATTTCAATTTCAAAGTGAATGGTTTGATTTTCAAAACAATCAATGAATATTTATTGAACATCTACTATGTGCTAATCATTTTGCAAGGTGATGTGAGAGGACCAAAGAGGCATTAAGACAAACATACAGATGAGTGGGTGAGACATAAAGTAAGACCTAGAAAGGGAGCTCGGTTAGGTCCAGGTGGGCTAAGTTGCAGGTGAGGACAGAGAGGGTGGGTGTTCTCATAAGTAAGAATTGCTATCTGGCGGAGGTGGCAGGGCTGGGACAATGGCTGGTGATAAGATCCACTTTCCTCATGTCTGAATGCAACCCCTAACTGCTAGTTCGGAAAAAATAAGGAAGAACAGTTTCCCCAAGCAATTACGAGTTGTTTTGGAATGGGTTGGAATAAAATATGTCAGCTTCAGGATGTGTGAGATTACTGCTCTGACATTTACCCGTAAAGCCAGTGTCATTTGACCTTTATCTAAAAGGTATAACTTCGTGAGTTTTCAACAGTAAAAAAAAATCTGCTTTCAAAATAGCTGCCAGAGAAAATAAGCCTGAACAGACCCCATCGTGAAAGATCTGAGGGCTCCAACCAATTTTCAATTCAATTCAAAGTCATGAGTATGTTCCGAACATCTCTGTGGCAGTCCCGTGGGTATAATGCTCTGTTGAGGATCTCATGGGCTAGTGGAGGGGACAGGCATGTCAACGGATAAATTATGAAACAGCGTGCAGAGTACAGCAGCAGAGATGTGTTCTAGGTTCAGAGGTCACACAAAGGAGAGGGTGATGTTGAGGGCAGGTGGGGATGTCCAAGCTGGGTTTGAGGAGAGAACAGTAGGATTCAACAGAAGGATGAGGGAACGGGGAGGTAAGAAATGGTGTTCAGGAAATATACGCAGTTGGGAACTCCAAACAAGCCTCACCTCTCCCAGCTCCCAGGAGGACAAAGCCACGGCCAACCTCTCATGCTTTCTGATTCACACAACTTTGAACCAGCTCTGCCCCAAATACCTTCTCACCATTATTCAGGATGTCTACTTTAGCTACAAGTTTTGATCCTTGTTTACAAACAGACACATTTTAAGCTGTAGCTGATCATTTATACTTGAGTGCAGATGAGTTCCGTGTGCTGTATCAGGAGAAGGTTTAAGGTATTTAAAGAACAGGAATGTCTGAACCCCGGCTAGAAAGCTTGATTATGTTCAGCCCCTCCTCCCAACTCCCATTGGCTTCAAAACCTTCGCTCAATTACTTGTATATTTAAAAATTTACAAATCTGCTGGCTTTTAATTATGTTGACTTTGCTATGTTTGTTGTTGATTACATTTCCTTTTTCTTGGGTACATTAGTAAGACCCTCTAGCAAATATCAAGATGAGTCATTTAATCTTAACATTAGCCAGAACTTGGTCTTTACTTATAGTCTGTTTCTTCTTTTCAGATACAGCACTCTGAGAAAGTCAAAGAAAAGTCAAAGAAAAAGACTCCTTTCTTCCTTTTTTTTTTTTTTAAATTAAGCTTACCTGGAAATGCACAAACTGTGTTCCATTCCTCCTGTGGCTCAGACCCAGATCCTCAGAGGAGAGCGTGTGTCTGTCTCTGTAATTGCTTAGGTTGCTATGTACGTTCCCAAGCCATTCTCCTAGCCATGAAAATACACATTTTGTGACTTGCCAGGTATTGTGTGCTATTGTTCTTGGCAAAATACTTTGTTCCATTACTCTCCTGCCCAGAGGCAGAGAGGACAGAGGACGTCTAGAAGTCAACCTGGCAATTCTATTCCTCCATATACTTTAGAAGGTTCTGGGAACAGGACAATGTGTCATCAAAGTAGTACTTCCATGAGATATTCAGAACAAAATATTGACGTTCTTGGGTGATAAGAACCTTGGGAAGCCCCAAATCTCAGCAAGATTGACCATGTCTGCAAAGCGGCTGTTGGCAATGTTGCCAGCTTCAGAGAGAGTCTCAGAGAAGGGACTGTAGGCTGGCTTCAGGTGTCTCTGGAGATGGCCATGCATTTTTCTAATTATGAAAGAGTCATAATATACCTGAGGTTTTGTGGGAAGTGGGTGGGGGCAAGAATGAAGGGAATAGACCTTCAGTAGAAGGTCCAGAGGATCTAAAGCTATTTATGAGGCCAAGGACAGTGCATCCTTGCTTTCAGCAGTGGCATGCTGAGGGAAAAGCAGCAGGAGTAGGTGGGGAGAAGTAGCTTTGTCTCTCTCTGGACTAAGAGAAGTTACCAGCATGCACATATAGATGGGCAGGGCTTCTGAGCAGACACACACTTGACTTCAATCTGCTGTTCTTTGTATCCCATAAAACCTCATTCTGGGAGGAATTATCTCAAGATGACTATACTCTTAGAACCCCAAGGAGAGTCCTTTGGGGGACCTTGGTCCTCACCCACAGGTCCCTAGTGACAGGCACATCATGTTTAGGAGATGTGGGGTTGCTAGGGAGAAGGCATCCATTACTCCAGATGGCGTCACTGACCTTGGAGAAACTACCACCATTATTCAGGACTTTGGGGGAAATCCTTGGAATACTAATGAATGAGGTCAAGGAAGTCCTTCAGGATAATATCAGTGGTCTCAGGGGTGTCCTGGAAGAACAAGAACAACATAGTTGGAAGAGGATAGAGTGACGACATTTGAAACTGGGATAGTTTTTCAGGTAAGAGATGAAAGTTTGCATGATGTCTATGCAGATTGAAGAGGAATGGAATATGTCATACAGAGGGAACTGGAAATGATGTCAGCTGGCTTTGGTCCCACTCTCCTCTCCTCTCTAGACTGTCTTACACTCTGCCATCCAAGTTGATAGACCTAAAATACAAATCTGGCCATGCCACTTCCTATAAAAAGCAATTCAATAGCTCTAGTCATCTCCATTCGGGAAAGTTCACACACTTAGCATAACCCAGGGATCTCACTGATGTGGCACTGGCTTCTTCTCCAGCCTCAACTCTTTGCTTATTACCCATTGCCCCACCCCCACCCCGATCTTTTACCCTTTGCTCTGTTCTTGTTGAACAATTTACCTGCAAAAACCATGCTCTTTAAAGACTGTACACATGCACATGCTATTCCCTTGGTGTGGCATACCTTTCTTTTAAGTCATCAAGACTAAATGCAAGGGACTTCCCCAGTGGCGCAGTGGTTAAGAATCCACCTTCCAATGCAGGGGACACGGGTTCGATCCCCGGTGAGGGAACTAGATCCTACATGCATGCCACAACTAAGAGTTCACATGCCACAAATAAGGAGCCTGCTGGCAGCAACTAAGGAACACACGTGCCGCAGCTAATGGAGCCAGTGAGCCGCAACTAAGGAGCCTACCTACCACAACTAAGACCCGGTGCAACCAAAAAAAAAAGACTAAATGTAAGAGACTTCTAGGAAGACCCACTCAAGGAGAATTAATTACTAACCACCTCTCCCTACTTGTTGCTTCATGCACCCACTGAACCTAGTGTAGTTGACCCTTATTAGTTAATTTCAGATTTAAATTCCATGAGTTTGAATGCTATCAAGCAATTGAAACATCCATGACATACAAGAATTTGCTAATTTTGTCAAGGCTGTAGTTTGTGTTATACATGCTGGGAGGCAGGTTTCTAGAAGGTGGTTCGTAACTAGTGAGAGAATCTAGTCAACCACCCAGCATTTGCCTTTCAAAGTGACATGTCCTCCCTGCTTGTGGTCACGTAGGCAGTAATCTCATGGAGGGATGAAAACTTGTTGACCCCTACCTACAATATTACCTATTCAGCCCTATACAAACATACTTTCATGTAACCCTTAATGAAACTCCCATGAGTTCTTATGAAAATTCCCATTTTACAGGTAAGGAAATTGAGACAAATACTTTTCCCACATTTAAACAGCCAGTGGGACTTCTCTGGTGGAGGAGTGGTTAAGAATCCGCCTACCATTGCAGGGGACATGGGTTCGATCCCTAGTCTGGGAAGATCCCACATGCCGCAGAGCAACTAAGCCCACACGCCACAACTACTGAGCCCACACGCCACAACTACTGGGCCCACACACCACAACTACTTGAAGCCCGCGCACCTAGAGCCTGTGCTCCGCAACGGAGGGTAGACCCCACTCGCCACAACTAGAGAAAGCCCTCGCACAGCAATGAAGACCCAACACAGCCAAAAAAAAAAAAAAAGAAAGTATATAAATAACCAGCAAGTGAAGTCAGGAATCAAACCTAGGTTCAAAACCAACAGAATGGAACAGAGAACATACAACTAGAACTAGTGATTTCTGAAGTTGGTGAAAAGGGACAAAGACTGAAGAAATTTAAGAATGGGATTCTTCTTTAGAAAAGGTTTTGAGTAAATAAAACAGTGGGGAAAATTATGTTAAAGAAGAATTTGCCAGTTTGAGGATTCTTGAGGCTATCCTCACAAAGTTTCTGGACACAGATCTTTAGGAACAGCACTTAATGTTAAGGATCTGCACTTCCATGGCCTCCATGTTGCTAAATCCGAGTCAACCCACAGACTTCTAGAGCACTGGGCAGAGTCGATCACATTTCTTCCTGGACCTGCTTTCTTTGCCTGGCTTCTGGGACACCAAGCTCACCTGGTTCTCTTCCCCCCTCACTGGTTACTCCTTCTCAGTTTCCTTTGCTGGTTCCTCCTCATCTCTCCAGCCTCTGAATGGCAGAGCATCCAGGGGCCCCTTGGGTTTATTCTCCTTTGTACCTACACCCTCCTTGATCGTCCTTTCTAGTCTCCTGGTTTTACATCTCCCCTATGTGCTGACAACTCCCCTTGAACTCCAGACAACCATATTTCAATGGCTGCCAGACATCTCCGTGTGGATACCTGGCAGACATCTCAAACGTGAAATGTCTCTGAATGTTTATCTTCTCCTTCAAACCTGTTCTATTTTCATTCTTTCACAACGTAGTTGATGACAATATCCTTCTAGTTGCTTCGGACAAAAACCTTGAGTCATTATTAATTCCTTTCTTTCTTACACCTCACGTGCAATCTACCAGGAGATTTCTGTCAGCTCGAACTTCAACATAGACCCAGAACTTGGCCACTTCTCACCATCACTATTGCTACCACCTGGCCCAGATCATCGCGCTTCTCTCGTGGATTATACGGGAGCTTCCTAACCATTTCCTTTCTTTTACTCTTGCCACCCACTCCCAACCTCCACTGTCTGTTCTCAAAACAGCAGCCAGAGGATGCTATTAAAACATAAATCAGGGCTTCACTCGTGGCGCAGTGGTTAAGAATCTGCCTGCCAATGCAGGGAACACGAGTTCGAGCCCTGGTCTGGGAAGATCCCACATGCCGCGGAGCAGCTAAGCCCATGTGCCATGACTACTGAGCCTGCACTCTAGAGCTCGTGTGTCACAACCACTGAGCCCGCGTGCCACAACTACTGAAGCCTGAGTGCCTAGAGCCCATGCTCCACAACAAGAGAAGCTACTGCAATGAGAAGCCCACACACCGCAATGAAGAGTAGCCCCTGCTCGCCGCGACCAGAGAAAGCCCATGCACAGCAACAAAGACCCAACTTAGTCAAAAATAAATATTAAAAAAATAATAAATTTATTAAAATAAAACACATAAATCAGATGATGTCACTTTGTTAAAAATATCTCTAAGGCCTCCTTTGTTCAAAAACCTTTATATTTCTCAGAGTGGAAGCCAAAGTCCTTACATTGACTTATCATTCTCTCCTGACACCATCGCCTACTGACATACCGTATACCACTTCTTTACTTAGTAGGCTTATCGTTTCTTTTCCCTTCCATCAGACAGCAGAGATTTTGCTCCGTTTTATTTATTACTACTTATTATGTATGTCCTACCTAGGCAACACTAGGAGACCTTGGGTGTTCAAAAAGTATTTGCCTAATGTTGCAATGGGATCTTATTGAAGGCCAGTACTTAGAGAGTGATGTGATTCTCGGTGTCTATCACGTGGGTGGTGGATACCCTCATGGCGGGGAGTAAGGCGCAAGTTAATATGGGAAATAAATTAAGAGCAGTGTAACTGTGACAGGTGCTTATTTGTGCTACTGGTTTCCCAAATGGAAACCTCATTCTTAATGAAATCCTTTTTTCAAATGAGACCTGTTTCTAAATTAACCAGAGCAAACAAACCAGGCCAATGCCAATTTTACCATCAAATGTCAGTAGAAAATCACCTGTCTGCTGCTTTACCAGGAGTCGGTAATTGCCTGGGCACCCAAGGGAGGTGGGTGGTGGTGAGGACAGATATGGCCTATCTCTCACGAAGACTGTTGATGGAGAATGGGCTAAATTCACCAAGCTCTGAGTGAAATTTTTTAGGTTCTTTTTTCTCCCCTCTGAAGAATCTAGAGAATAGACTTGAGGATATGGGGAGGGGGAAGGGTAAGCTGTGACAAAGCAAGAGAGTGGCATGGACATGTATACACTACCAAACGTAAAATAGCTAGCTAGTGCGAAGCAGCCGCATGGCACAGAGAGATCAGCTCGGTGCTTTGTGACCACCTAGAGGGGTGGGATAGGGAGGGTGGGAGGGAGGGAGACGCAAGAGGGAAGAGATATGGGAACATGTGTATATGTATAACTGGTTCACTTTGTTATAAAGCACCATTGTAAAGCAATTATACTTCAATAAAGATGTAAAAAAAAAAAAAGAATCTGATTCTTTTTTACAGAGCTTTAGTGTAACCACAACAGAGATAAGTTTTATTTTACACGGTAGACATGTTCCCAACAAGCTGCAAATCAACATTCCATGAATTCAATTATGTGAAAGGAGGGGTGCTTACTCTTAACAGGACCCTGAGTAGGGGTTTAGGGGGTACAGGGGGACCTGGGTCTCCCACTTCCAGGGGAGCTTCCTCCATCTCTCAGTAAAATGGGTTAATAGTATCTAAGTCACAGGGTTGTTGAGATTATCTGAGATCATCAGTATATATGAAGGTAATTTGTAGAGTACAAAGTGATGTCTAAGTGTTGGTCTGTGACTAAGTAGTAAAACGTTTTCATAAATCAAAATGCTCCTCCCATAATCCTCCCATCATTTATCTACCTTGTAAGTTTTGATCTTTACATACCAACCTGGGTCAGATTTTTATTGTTGTTTTTGTATTTTTATGTTTTAATCTCCGTTTCTGTTGTGAAAACTGAAATTGTGTCTAGTCAGTTCCATTATTTTGCTAGATTAGTTTATGCAAAGGACCAGGTGTTTCAGGTCAGCATCTGCTCACACTGACGATTTTCTGAACTTCCCCAGGCCTTCCCCAAATTGCTCAGGTTGGCCACTTTTATGGGTTGAATTGCGTCCCCCTCCCCCACAAAAATATGTGTTGAAGTCCTAACTCTCAGTACGTGTAAGTGTGACTTTATTTGGAAATAAGGTCTTTGTAGATGTAATCAAGGTTGTTGGGTGAACCTTAATCCAATAACTTGTGTCCTTATATGAGAAAGAGAGACACAAACTGACACACAGAGGGAAAACAACATGATGACACATGGGGAGATCTCTAAGTGATGACAAAGATCAGGGTGACGTGTGCAAAAGCCAGGGATTGCCAGCAACGACAGAAGCCAAGAGAAAGGCATGGAACAGATTGTCTTTTAGAGCCTTCAGAGAGAGCACAGGCCTTTGATCTGGGACTTCTAACCTCCAGAGCTATGAGAGAGTAAATTTTTGTTAAGTCACTCAGTTTGTGGTATTTGCATGGCAGCCCTAGCAAACTAAACACAGCTGTTTCTCCCATTGGCCCATTTGAGGTGGGCCTGGTCACTGTGACGGGCACCACGGCTTATTGCTCTGGGTTTGATAAATGACCTTCCAAGTCAAGTAAGAGACCAATGTAAACTTGAAATAAGTGGTCTGGAGTGAAAGTCCCATCCATTTATGTTCCTGAATGAGCAGGCTTACATCCTCTGTCATATAACTGACTGTACCAATGAACTACTAGGGTGAAAACAACACCCTTCTTGCTGGTTTTTCTCTCCCACCACTCTCTTTCCACTTTAATTGTGAATGGTTAAAAAAAAAAAAAAAAAAAGCAATTTGATGTTTTTTTGTTTTATACCATTAAAATTTTTTTTTTGAACTTAGGAAAAGCTGCATTATT
This sequence comes from Stenella coeruleoalba, assembly GCF_951394435.1. NCBI lineage: Eukaryota > Metazoa > Chordata > Mammalia > Artiodactyla > Delphinidae > Stenella > Stenella coeruleoalba. The sequence goes on from NC_137154.1 coordinate 70,046,343, forward strand.
TATTTCAACACTTTAGGGTAAGGTAGATGCATAATTTTTTTTTTCAAATGTCTCTGGGGAGCATATAAATGTGCTGTTAGAAAGTCTCTATTTTGACTTGTCTTCAAGCTTTGATGCCATTCCAAGATTGATTTACCTCTTTGAAATGCATGTATATTCCCTTTTACAATATCTTATAATGTTAAATTTTTATTAGTGAAAAAAAATGAAAGGGAAAGCTGTATCAGGCTTATCTCAACCTGAAAGAGAAAAACTCAGAAAACAATTTAGTGACCTTCTGCTCCGGTGGCCCACAGTCCTGGCTGCACTTCATAATTACATGGGGTCCTTTCAAAATATTGTCACTTGATTTCTACCCCTATTGACTTTGATTTAATTGATTTGAGGTGGGGCTTGGGCTTTGGCACTGTTTTAAGTGCCCCAGACAATTCTCATGTGTAGCCAGGATTCAGACCCAGAGAGCTGGTCCGACCATCTCATTTCACAGAAAGGCTGAGATCAAGCAAGGTTAGTGACTTGCCCAGGATCAGAAAGCCAAGTGTCCTGCCACTGCATTCCCAGAGCATTTTGCTCCTCCTTCCCCGTCTGGATAATTCCTGGTCACTCATCAAGGCTTAGCTCAAGTGTTGATTGCTCTTGGGGCCTTTTCTGACTCAACAACTCTCAGCTTCTCAGGCCAGGTCAGGACCTCTCCTCTGTCCCCTTACCTTTCACAGTCACTGCCCTTGTCATATACTTTGTTTCTATTCTTTTTAAAAATTTTTGAATATAGTTGATTTATAATATTTCATTAGTTTCAGGTTTACTACATAAAGATTCAAAATTTTTATAGATTATACTCCATCTAAAGTTATTATAAAATATTGGCTATATTCCCTGTGTTGTACAATATATCCTTGTAGTTTATTTATTTTATACACAATAGTTTGTATCTCTTAGTCCTTTACTCTTACCTTGACCCTCCCCCTTCCCTCTTCCCACTGGTAACCACAGTTGTTCTCTATATCTGTGAGCCAGTTTCTATTTTTTGTTTGTTTGTTTGTTTGTGGTATGCAGGCCTCTCACTGTTGTGGCCTCTTCCATTGCGGAGCACAGGCTCCGGACGCACAGGCTCAGCGGCCATGGCTCACAGGTCCAGCCGCTCCATGGCATGTGGGATCTTCCTGGACCGGGGCACTAACCCGCGTCCCCTGCATCGGCAGGCGGACTCTCAACCACTGTGCCACCAGGGAAACCCTCAGTTTCTGTTTTGTTATATTTTTGTTTGTTTTATTTTTAGATTCCACATTTAAGTAATAACATACAGTGTTTGTCTTTGTCTGACTTATTTCACTTAGCATAGTACCCTCCAAGTCCATCCATGTTGTTGCAAATTCCTTTCTGTGGCTCAGTAATATTCCATTGTGTATATATACCACATCTTCTTTATCCATTTGTCTGTTTATGAACACTTAGGTTGCTTCCATATCATGGGAATTGTAAATAATGCTACTACGAACACTGGGATGCATGTATCTTTTCAAATTAATGTTTTTGGTTTTTTTGGATACATACCCAGGAGTGGAATTGCTGGGTCATATAGTAGTTCTATTTTTAGCTTTTGAGAAAGCTCCATACTGTTTTCCATAGTGGCTGCACCAATTTACATGCCCACCAACAGCGTACGAGGGTTCCTTTATCTCCACATACTTATCAACATTTTTTATTTGTGGTCTTTTTGATAATAGCCATTCTGACAGGTGTGAGGTAATATCTCACTGTGGTTTTGACTTGCACTTCTCTGATGGTTAGTGATGTTGAGCATCTTGTCATGTGCGTGTTGGCACCTGTCTTCTTCGGAAAAATGTCTATTCAGGCCTTCAGCCCACTTTTAGAATCAGGGTTTTTTTTGACATTGAGTTGTAAGAGCTATTTATATATATTGGATATGAACCCCTTATCGGTCATATAATTTGCAAATATTTTCTCCCACTCAGGTTGTTCTTTCATTTTGGCAATGGTTTCCTTTGCTGTGCAAAAACTTTTAAGTTGAATTAGGTCCCATTTGTTTATTTTTGCTTTTGTTTCCTTTGCCCTAGGAGACAGAGCCAAAAGAATATTGCTGTGATTCATGTCAAAGAGTGTTCTTGCCTATGTTTTCTTCTAGGAGTGTTATGGTTTCTGGTCTTACATTTAAGTCTTTAATCCATCTTGAGTTTATTTTTGTATACAGTGTTAAAGAATATTCTAATTTCAGGAATCCCCTGGCAGTCCAGTTGTTAGGACTCCACCCTTTCACTGCCAAATGCCTGGGTTCAGTCCCTGGTTGGGGAACTAAGATCCCACAAGCCATGCAGTGCAGCCAAGAAAAAAAAAGAATCCTCTAATTTCATTCTTTTACATGTAGCTGTCTAGTTTTCCCAGCACTACTTATTGAAGAGATTGTCTTTTCTCCTTTGCATACTCTTGTTAATTGACCATAAGTGCATGGGTTTATTTCTGGGCTCTTTATTCTGTTCCATGACCCATGTGTCTGTTTTTGTGTCAGTACCATACAGTTTGGATGACTATAGTTTTGTAGCATAGTCTGAAGTCAGGGAGCATGATACTTCCAGCTCTGTTCTTTCTCAAGGTTGTTTTGATTATTCAGGGTCTTTGTATTTCCACACAAATTTTAGAATTATTTGTTCTAGTTCTGTGAAAAATGCCATTGGTATTTTGATAGGGATTTCATTGAATCTGTAGATTACTTTGGGCAGTATGGTCATTTTAATAATATTAATTTTTCCAATCCATGAACATGGTATATCTTTCTGTTTGTGTCATCTTCAGTTTCTTTCATTAGTGTCTTACAGTTTTCTGAGTATAGGTCTTTTACCTCCTTAGTTAGATTTATTCCTAGTTATTTTATCCTTATCACACATTTTGATTTATAGGACTTTCTTTCCACTAAAGAGTAAGCTCCTCTGGGGAGATAGGAAATAGCCAGTGGAAAATCATAAGAACTTGCTCCAAAGTTCAACAAAGGAGAACCCCACAGTACTTGCAGTTTCCTAATTTGCATATAATTCTTATGGTCAAATTCATCTCTGATCATTGTTAAGTTCTCTTGCCCTTTTGCTTGTACTTATTTTTTAATGTTTATTGGATTTTTTAATTAAAAAACTAATTCATACTCATGGTCAGAAATTTGGAAAACATTAAAAATTACAGAAATAAAATAAAATTCCCACTGAATCACCACACGAAAGCTTGTTGTTAGTGTGATTCCTCAATTAATCAAGCATTTATTGGGTGCCTATCATATGCCACTTGATGTCAACAGCTGGGTTCAAGCCAATGCTCCATCTCTGTGTCCTTTCATTTATAAAATGTGCTTTGTTTGTAAAATGCTCATTCTCACAATGATTCCTTTAAGTATTATTATTGCACATGAGCAAACTGAAGTTCGAAGAGGTTGTCTATGTTTCTTAGCTTCTAAGCACAAGTTCTGGGATTAGCACCCAGGTCAGGCTGACTCCAAAGCCCATGCCTTCTCCTCCACTGGAAGCATTCAATTGCCAAACTCTGAAGGCCTGGTCAGTTCAAAAGAGCAGTGAGATTCTGAGCTCTGCTGGTTACCATAGAGCCCATTGTTAAGAATGAGGAAGTAGGGCCATCACGGACAGCTGCCTAGGTTGTGCACTGTCAATCCCAGGAGGAGTCATTCACATTACAGTCCACATGAACTGCTATCCCAGACACTGTGCAGTGACACAGGCTTGAAGACTGGAGCCTGCACTGAACTCAGGACTGTAGCCCTGAGCTGAGCTGGAACATCTGCAGGTTGTGGAGTGACACTGAGGGCTAGATTGCCTCAGGTGGATGGTCAAGCCCCATGGCTCACTGAGCCACGAGACTGAAATACTGCACTCATGCTGGCCTTCTGAAATGTTCTCTGAAATGTTGCCAGTAAAAAGGAACAAGAGGAGGAGGCCTGGAGAGCTCTGCAGAGCAAGTCAAAGGCCATGTTTACTCATCTCGGGGAAAAGCACTTTCTCTGAGCCCAGAGCAGGAGGACATATTGATAGGCTGGCTGCAGGAGAAGCAAGGCTCCAAGGGGCACCGAGAAGGCACAGTGGGGACTGCTTCTTGGGCCAGGGAGCTTGCAGCATGTGCCTCCAAGGCTGCTTGAGAAACATCCAAGCTGGTTCCCGGGCATCTTGGGGAAGTGAACAAAGCTGACAGGGCTTTCTTCTCAGCAGGAAAGTGGTGGCCATACCCCCATAGAACTTCGGAGCAAGAAACAAAGAGGTCTCCCCCAAACTCAGAAAAACCATTAGGAGGAAGGGTTGCGAGGGTGGTGGGAAGAAAAAAACAACAAAAGAAACCTGTAAGACAGGCAGATTGCTGAGTTTTAATAATCAACATTGTCATTCTAACAAACCCTGGCATTTCTGTGGCATTTGCAAAGCATTTCCATACTCTTTTCCCATTTGGTCTTCATAACTGCTCTACAAGGTCATCGTCATCGTCATTTTACTAATGAGGAAATTGAAGATCAGAGGGACCTGCGATCTGGCCGTTACATGCCAGGTGCCACAAACAGAACCTGGCCTCCATGTACAGCCGAAGCTCCTGATGACAAATCTGAGCTCCCATCATAGGGGAGAGCTTCAAAACTCACCGTGGGAAGTGTGAGCCTTGGGAAGTGTGGCCTTGGGAACCATTGGAAGGAATGGTTAGGAAGAAGCCCTAGGAAAGCACAGGTGAGTCTCAGCAGGCTGGTTCATCTTTGATCTTGCAGAGGATGGCCCCCTGATCTCTCGAGATCTAGCCCCTGCCCACTCTCTAGAGTCTTTACCTCCTATTATCTCTTATTTCTGAAGCTCCCAACTCCCTGAAGCTTAGCCATCATGAACTGCTATTCTGCTCTGTTCATGTGGAAGATAATTCTTCCCCTGACTAGTTTCTAATCAGCAGTTGCCTCTTCCGGGAAGCCCACCCTCATCCTCAGAGTGGGTGCTCATGTTCTGAGTTCCCATAGCTTCCTTTTGCCTACTCCTCTCAAAGCAATGATCAATTGGCTATTAGCTATCTTGGTAGTTCTCAGTGCCACCTCCAACAGAGATCCCCCGTTACTACTAGTGAAGCCTTCATCCTCTCTCACCTGGTGATAGCCTCACTTCTCTTTTGTTCCTTTACAGTCCATCCTGCATGTGGCAGTCGGAAGCAGTTTTCTAGGTATAAATGAGAACATATCACTCTGCTGCTTAAAACCCTCTATTGTCAAAGCTGACAATTTACAACTCGTTGGCTGAGTGGTGCTGCACGTGTTTTTGTAAATAAAGTTTTATTGAAACACAGCTGTGCTCATTTATTTATGTATTGTCAATGACTGCTTTTGCACTGCAACAGCAGAGCTGAGTAGTTGCCACAGAGACCCTTTGAACTGCTAGGCCCCCAATATCCAATATTTACCATCTAACCTTTTACAGAAAAACTTTGCTGAAAAACTCCTGCTCTATTGGTTTCCCATCTGTTTGGGTTATCTATTGTTACATAACAAACCACCCCAAAACTTAGTGGATTGGACAGCAGCAATCATTAATTTTGCTCATGAGTGGTCAATTAGCACATGGCTCATAGGAACAATGCTTCTCTTCTCCATGTGGGGTCAGCTGGGCACCTGACTGGGGTGGAGGGTCCACTTCTTCTTTTTTTTAATTTATTTTATTCAAGTATCGTTGATTTACAATGTTGTGTTCATTTCTGCTGTACAGCAAAGTGATTCAGTTATACATATATATATATATACATTCTTTTTCATATTCTTTTCCATCATGGTTTATCCCAGGATATTCAATATAGTTCCCTGGGCTATACAGTAAGACCTTGTTGTTTATCCATTCTACATATAATAGTTTGCATCTGCTAAACCCAAACTCCCAATCTATCCTTCCCCCACTGCCCCTCCCCACTTGGCAACCACAAGTCTCTTCTCTATGTCTGTGAGTCTGTTTCTGTTTTATAGGTAGGCTCATTTGTGTCATATTTTAGGTTCCACATATAAGTGATATCATATGATATTTGTTTTTCTCTGTCTGACTTACTTCACTTAGTATGACAATCTCTAAGTCCATCCATGTTGCTGCAAATATCATTATTTCATTCTTTTTCATGGTTGAGTAGTAGTCCATTGTATATATGTACCACATCTTCTTTATCCATTCATCTGCCGATGGACGTTTAGGTTGCTTCCATGTCTTGGCTATTGTAAAGTGTGCTGCTATAAACAGAAGGGTGCATGTTTGTTTTTGAATTATAGTTTTCTCAGGGTATATGCCCAGGAGTGGGATTGCTGGGTCATGTGGCAACTCTACTTTTAGCTTTTTAAGGAACCTCCATATTGTTCTCCACCAACAGTGTAGGAGGGTTCCGTTTTTCTCCATACCCTCTCCAACATTTGTTATTTGTAGATTTTTGATGATGGCCATTCTGACTGGTGTGAGGTGATACCTCATTGCAGTTTTGATTTACATTTCTCTAATAATTAGCAATGATGAGCATATTCTCATGTGCCTGTTGGCCACCTGTATGTCATCTTTGGTGAAATGTATTTAGGTCTGCCCATTTCTCAATTGGGCTGTTCATTTCCTTGTTATTGAGTTAGATGAGCTGTTTGTATATTTTGGAGATTAAGCCCTTTTCAGTCGCATCATTGGCAAATATTTTCTCCCAGACTGTAGGTTGTCTTTTCATTTTGTTTATGGTTTCCTTTGCTGCGCAAAAGCTTGTAAGTTTGGTTAGGTCCCATTTATTTATTTTTGCTTTTATTTCTATTGCCTTGGGAGACTGAGCAGGGTCTGCTTCTTGAATGGCCCACTCCCATGGCTCACATGTTGATACTGCCTGTTGTTCTGAGAGCTCAGTTGGAGCTCTTGTTCCTCTATGCGTGGGCCTCTCCAAGGAGCTGTTAGGATTTCCTTGCAGCTTGGGTTCCAAGGGTAAGTTTCTAAGGGACGGGAAGTAGAAGCTCCCAGTCTCTTAAGCATCACATCTCCTGAATTCTATTGGTCAGGCAGCCAGATTCAAGGGGGAGAGACATAGACCACAGACTTCTTGATGGGATCATACAAGGAATAAAATCCAGGCTCTCCATAAGCCGACCACTGTCTCCCACTTTGCTGTCATCTCTGCATGCTTCCCCTTATTCACTTTGCTCCAGCCACATTCACCGTCTTGCTGCCCCTCTAACATGGTTGCTTTTTGGCCTTTGTCCTGGCTCTTCCACGTGCCTAATCCCACCGGTACCCTCCTGGCTGCACCGTCCCATCTCTCAGCTTTATTGTCACCTGCCTGGAGAGGCCCTCCTCCACCTTCTTGTCTAATGCAGAGCCCACCCCAGTCACTCTCTCTCTAACACATACTTTTTCTTCTTAGCACTTATCTACCTGAAATTCTCTTGTTTCTTGTTACGTGCTATTTATTCATTTACATGTTTACTGTCAGCGTCCCCCTCCCACAACAGAATGTAGAGACCTTCAGGGGGGAGGGATGATTTAGGAGTTTGGGATTAACATATACACACTACTATAGATAAAATAGGTAACCAACAAGGACCTACTGTATGGCACAGGGAACTACACTCAATATTTTGTAATAATTTATAAGGGAAAAGAATCTGAAAAAGAGTATATATATATATATATATATATATATATATATATATCTGAATCACCTTACTGTACATCTGAAACTAACACAACATTGTAAATCAAATATACTTCAATGTAAAAAAAAAACAAAAAAGAATGTAGAGACCTTCAATTCAAGGCAGAAAGCCTGTTTATGTGTTGATATATGCCCATCACCCAGCACAGGCCTGGATCAAAGGCAGCACTCGATAAAAATGTGTTGGCACAAGGACTAACTGTTCTACTGACTACACTATAAGCCCCTTAAGGACAGGTCCCACCAAGTCTGGTGCAGTCCCAGACACACCATGGGTGCTTATTAAGTAACTATTGAATGAATCAGGCTTGAGTATACTTAAATCAGAAATGAGAAATCCAGAGATAGGTAGCCATTCCCCCCTTCCCCACCGCTTTCAGATTAAGCTGCAGGAACAGGCCTGAAAGGGTCTCTCGGAGAGTTGGTTGGACTCTGTAGCTAACAGCATGTGCTCTCTCCATCCCACATTTCTCCCTTCTCCCTTCTTACCTCTCCCTACCACTGTCTCTCAATCTCAAATGGCTCTGAGGCTGCCCTCAGGATGTGAGTGGTCCACAGGGTGCTCCATGGCTGGGTGTTCATGAGCTCCAGGTACCACTGTTGGACCTGAGACCTTCCCAAATGTTTGCATCGGCTCCAGGGTGGTCCCAAGATGAACTTAGGACCTAGACCTCTGACTAAGGCCAGAAATGGAGCCCTTAACGTGATAAGGTGAGACTTCCAGTGCTTACCCATGAGTAGCTCTGTCCAACCAACATTTGTCGAGTGAATGAATGAATGTAGGGGTAGCCCTGGTCCCCCATCTGGTTAGAGATTCTCTATCCTGAGGTTAAAGGGGGAAGGCACAGGCCTGGCTGTGAGTCCCAGGGTCTGAGTCCCAGGCCAATGGCTGTTCCACTCCTGCCTAGCCCCTGCAGTGACAAGGCCTGGCCCTTCCTGTTCACCCTGAGCGTCAGGCACCTCTCTGTCACATCTCTACACTACCCCTTGGGCCAGGAACAGTGAACTCTGCTGCTGGGAACCTTGGAAAGGAAGGACACCCCCACACACATATATTCTGAGAAAAAGAGAAGAAAGTGGGCCAGAAGATCACTCTGGGCTGTTGTTTCAAGAGAAGAAGAGTTTCTCTCTCCTTAGAAAAATCTACTCACAAAGGCATAAAGCAGAAGGAGCCTGGCAATTTCATTTTAAATAAAGTCCTTCTCCTAAATGATCATATTTCAAATTGGAATCACATCTCCCCCTCTTGGCCCCCGCCCCAGTGCTCTTTCTTCATGTGCAGATGCACTGATTAAAAGCCACCCGTGATGGGCCTGCCACCAGCTAGTTCTGAAGAGACACGTCCAATTAAAACAGACAACATTTTCAAAGACCCCAGTCAGGCATTTCATCTCAGCACTTTCTCCAGCGTGTCAACGTCACCTGCAGCAGTTCTTCCTCTTTTTTAAAACATTCTTCCCCCAATATGAAATTTAGGTCAGTAACTGCATCATCCACAAAAACAGCCCTGGCTGCCTGTCTCCCTCCTCCCACTTCTGGAGTTGGATGTTTGGAAATACATAATTGAGCCCAAATGCTGCCCCTGGCTGACTTCGGCGTTTTGGTGAGAACCCGGCCTAGGAATGCTGAGTGGCTGGTGAGCTCTGCTGCCCACAGGACCTGTGATGAGAAAAAGGCCCAGAAGTTGGTTGTGTGATTCAATCACGAAGTTGAGCCATGCTCCCAGCCCAGGGGGCCAGCTGAGCTGTCTCACTGTGATATTAAATTCTCTGCCCCACCCTGCAAATCAATGGTGTGGCCCTGGGAGAGCCACCAGCCCTCTCTGGGTCCAGTCTTTTATCCACAAAAGGAGGTGACCTGGATGGATCTCTACACCATCCCTTGCTGCTTTTGCTCCAGTACTTCTGTGCTTCGCCAGAGCCTTTTGGGGGCAGGTGCCCTCTCAGGGGGTACAGATCTCTCCCACTAATCAGCTGAGGGTGAATCTGTGTCCACTTGTTTCTCTGGATGCCTTGATGCATCCAGAGAATGTCCAGATCCCAGGGAGATGGAGAGATGGGTGTCTGGAAAGAGAGGCCTCCCTCAGCCATACGAGGCAGGGGAATTGGCTTCCTTCCTATACGTAAGCCAGGGCGAGCACTGTGCCTGCCATAGAGACAGCATATTTTCTCAAACAGAAAAGTAAACTCTGTGCTTGGACAGTAGGCTGACTGGAGCCAGGGCCAGGGGAAGAGGACCTAGAAAATGTTCTCCTGCACTACTCCTGTCTCCGACTGGCTTCTCGTAGGCAAGAAGACTTCCGACATTTGCCAGGTGAACTCGGGAAAAACTTTTCACTCGACATTTTTCCATGGGAGAAAGCTGGGGAGACTGACTTAGGAACAGTCACCTGGTTTTGTCTGACAGACCGTCTGGCCCAGTATTGAGGCCCAACAGGGCACATGGGGACCCAATGGGGTGGGCTGTGGTCATTCATCCTCTCTGGGTCACACTCAGCTACAGGGACCTATTGCTAGAAGAGACCTTATGATGCTATACCGTCTAACCTCTCCAATCTGCAGTTGAGGAAACAGGCCCAGACAGGGGAAGTGACTTCCATGTTCACACAGAGTTACTCACCTAGTTGGTAGACCAGAGATTCCTGACTGCCAGGCTAAGATAATCTCCATTATCTTATGACCTTTATACTATCTTCTTTTCTTCTTCCCTGTTTGAGAATTAATTTAATTCAATTCAAGGGATGTTAATGGAGCACCGGCCTTGTCCCAGGCACTGTGTGGGGCATTGGGGTTGAGAAGTGAAAGGGTCACAGACTCTGATCATAAGAAGTTCACTGTATTCTAGGCAGGAAATTTCTGTAGCGAAGGAAGTGCAGGTCAGCATGATAAACCCTTGCCTGAGCTCCAGGAGCACGTGTACCTTCATCAGTAATTGCACCAGCTACATTGAATTATAAGTGATGTCCATTGGACACTGAGATCTTGGAACACAAGGACTTGGCTCAGTAATTTTGTGTCCTCAGTGCCCAAGGCAGTGTCTAATACATGGTGGGTACTTAGTAAATATATATATATATATATTTTTTTTTTTTGCCATATGCGTGCCTCTCACTGTTGTGGCCTCTCCCATTGTGCACAGGCTCCGGACGCACAGGCTCAGAGGCCATGGCTCACGGGCCCAGCTGCTCCGCGGCATGTGGGATCTTCCCGGACCAGGGCACGAACCTGTGTCCCCTGCATCGGCAGGCTGACTCTCAACCACTGCGCCACCAGGGGAGCCCAGTAAATATATTTTTTAAAATAAATGAGTAAATGTTTCACTCAAACATAGTAATCCGGCAAGTTATTGAACATTCTTATGCTTCCGTTTCCTCGTGTATAAAATAAGGATAAGTATTTCTTTTTCCAACTCTGGTGGACTAGTTTGTATCAGAATAGCTCTCTTGCTGAGAAAAATTATAAAAGAAGAACTATATATATTTAAGTTATATTAAATATATCTATTTAAGAGCATATGTGTATATATACATATACCCTTACATAAATATATATTTTTAAAATTATATTGTATATAAATAAAATATAATTTTTAAAAGGTATTGGCAGGAACAAGGAAGTTAGGACTCAAATGGTCAAAATCCCAAAGAGAAGGAAAAAGGGAAATTTGCCCAACATTTGGAACCAGTTTTTTCCCTAAGGTATTTGCTGGTTTCCAACAGCAGTCAAGAGGCCAAGAGCAGGAAATGACAGCTAAGGAGCTGAGAAGCTGAGCAGGGTTTCAGTAGTCACTCCGGTTTTGAAGTTAAAAATTAGCATTATCTGTCCCCAGGGTGGAGAGACCCTAATAAACACACTGAAAGGTAACACCCTAGGAACAAAGATGAATTGGAAACACCAGTCATCACAGACTGAGGCACAGCTTAGCATCAGCTTAATCTCAGAATCTATGAACCTGATCTGCTTCTATCCTGACTGCCTACAGAAGCTGAAGTAAACCCTCTCTGGAGAAAGATAACATCTCCAGAGCCTTGAACTATTTCTACCATTTTCCACGCACTATTACTAGCATTCAATTCCAAATCATCAGACATACCAGGAATCAAGAACAGAAAGGATCAAAGCCAAGAGAAAAACTGACAAGAGAAATAGACCAATGAGAGATCCAGCTTTTGGAATTAACAAACATACATAAAATAAGTATAACAATAATGCTTACTAAATGAGCTAATGCATGTTTAATGCTCAGAATAATGCCTGGTACAGTGAGCCTAAGATAAGTGCATGTTAAATATAAAGTCAATACTTTGTTAAACATAAAATCAACACATGGGTGTTCTGTCGGAAGAAAATTTCATTCACCCGGCAGACACTTATAGGATCAGGTAGACACTGTGCTAGGCCCTGTGATTACAAACAAGGTGAGGACCCTGACTTCAAGATGGTCACAGCTGGATGAAGAGAGAAATTGTAACCGAGCAGAACCCTTTGGTGCCTTCCCGGGACAGATCCCTCCCCCCAGGTCCTCTGCTTTAGCTCCTCTCTGAAGTACCTAGATAATAGTAACATATGCACATTTCCTGAGTTGTTTTACAGATGCTAAAACTACCACCAAATGGAAGAAATTAACTACTTGATGACCATGAGCATGTAGTCCCCAGACCTACTGGCACCTAAGGATTGATAATGTTAACCCCTGTGACATCACCCTGTTACCTCACCATCAACCAATCAGAGAATTGTGCACAAGTTGATCACTACCCTGGGACTCCGCTCCCTCACTTTCCCTTTAAAAATGCTTCCCTAAAGCCCAACGGGGAGTTCCAGTGTTTTGAGCACTAGCTGCCTTGGACTCCTTGCTTGGTACCCTGCAATAAACACTGCACTCTCCTTCACCACAATCTGGTGTCAGTAGATTGGCTTTACTGTGCATGAGCGAGCAAACCTAAGTTTGGTTCAGTAACAAAATTTATCAGTATGGGAGGATCTTATAAGGTTGTTCTAAAGAAAAGAGGGAAAGGAAGAATCACAGTACATGGGACCAATGGATCTAAGTAAGCAGAATAGAGAGGTAAATAATATGGTGGGCACTGTGGTCAGGGGAATGGCCAGCTGGAGTCTGATGCCTTCCCATAGTCCTTGGCATTGGTTGGGATCATCTCCCATTCCTGAGGCAGCTGTAATTGTTAACAGCATCCCCATTTTATACAGCAGAAAGCAGAGGCTCAGAGTGGTTAAGGGATTTGCCCTGGTTGGTCAGAGCAGAGTTGGTGTTCAGATTTCCTAAGTGCCATCCAGTATTCTTCTTCCTTCTCTATTATACTATTTCAGAATATGGGACTCCAGGCCAAGGTGAAGGTATATAGCATACAGTAAGACTCACTCTAATATTTTAAATGCTATTATTTTTAAATGCTATTACTGTTTAAAATTTTTTTAATTAAATGCTATTATTTAAAAAAAATTTTATTGGAGTATAGTTCATTTACAGTGTTGTGTTAGTTGCAGGTATACAGCAAAGTGAATCAGGTTTATGTATATATATGTATATATACAAGAAAGAATAGATATATATCCATTCTTTTTCAGATTCTTTTCCCATAAATTTATTACAGAATATTGAGTATAGTTCCCTGTGCTATAAGGTAGGTCCTTGTTAGTTATCTATTTTATATATAGTAGTGTGTATATGTTAATACCAATATCTTAATTTATCACTTTCTCCCACGTTTCCCCTTGGGTAAACATAAGTTTGATTTCAAGATCTGTGAGTCTGTTTCTGTTTTGGAAATAAGTTCATTTGCGTCATTTTTTAAATTAGATTCCACATATAAGCAATATCATATGATATTTGTCTTTCTCTGTCTGACTTACTTCACTTAGTATGATAATCTCTAGGTCCATCCATGTTGCTGCAAATGGCATTATTTTGTTCTTTTTTATTGTTGAGTAATATTCCATTGTACATATGTACCACATCTTTTTTCTTTCTTTTTTTTAACCTATCCCTGCCCCCTATGCCTGGCAAACACCAACATGCTCTCTTTTTCTATGACCTCAGTTTTAGATTCCACATGAAAATGAGATTATACAGTATTTGTCTTTCTCTGACTTGTTTCACTTAGCATAATGCCCTCAAGTTTCATTCATGTTGTTGTAAAAGGAAGGATTTTCTTCTTCTTTTTTTAAATTTAATTTTATTTATATATTTTTTATACATCAGATTCTTATTAGTTATCTATTTTATACATATTAGTGTATACATGTCAATCCTAATCTCCCAATTCATCACACCACCCCTCCCCCCACTATCCCCCCTTGGTGTCCGTATGTTTGTCTCTAAATCTGTGTCTCTATTTCTGCCTTGCGAACTGGTTCATCTGTACCAGTTTTCTAGATTCCACATATATGCATTAACATATGAAATTTGTTTTTCTTCTTCTGATTTATTTCACTCTGTATGCCAGTCTCTAGGTCCATCCACGTCTCTACAAGTGACCCAATTTCATTCCTTTATATAGCTGAGATAATATTCCATTGTATATATGTACCACATCTTCTATATCCATTTGTCTGTCGATGGGCATTTAGGTTGCTTCCATGACCTGGCTATTGTAAATAGTGCTGCAATGAACATTGGAGTGCATGTGTCTTTTTGGATTATGGTTTTCTCTGGGAATATGCCCGGTAGTGGGATTTCTGGGTCATATGGTAATTCTATTTTTAGTATTTTAAGGAACCTCCATACCTTCTCCATAGTGGCTGTATCAATTTATATTCCCACCAACAGCATTGGTTGTTTGTAGATTTGCTGATGATGCCCATTCTAACTGGTGTGAGGTGACACCTCATTGTAGTTTTTTTTTTTTTTTTTGAATGTAGATGTATTATTTCCTGAATCCAGGGAAATGTATTTTATTTTTTTATTTTTTTTTAATTTTTATTTATTTATTTTTAAATAAATTTATTTATTTATTTTTGGCTGTGTTGGGTCTTCGTTTCTGGGCGAGGGCTTTCTCCAGTTGCAGCGAGCAGGGGCCACTCTTCATTGCAGTGCGTGGGCCTCTCACTGTCACAGCCTCTCCTGTTGTGGAGCACAGGCTCCAGACACGCAGGCTCAGTAGTTGTGACTCACGGGCTTAGTTGCTCTGCAGCATGTGGGATCTTCCCAGACCAGGGCTCGAACCCGTGTCCCCTGCATTGGCAGGCAGATTCTTAACGACTGCACCACCAGGGAAGACCCTCATTGTAGTTTTGATTTGCATTTCTCTAATAATTAGTGATGTTGAGCAGCTTTTCATGTGCTTCTTGGCCATCTGTATGTCTTCCTTGGAGAAATGTCTATTTAGGTCTTCTGCCCATTATTGGATTGGGTTGTGTGTTTTTTTTAATATTGAGCTGCATGAGCTGTTTATATATTTTAGAGATTAATCCTTTGTTTGTTGAGTCATTTGCAAATATTTTCTCCCATTTTGAGGGTTGTCTTTTCGTCTTGTTTATGGTTTTCTTTGCTTTGCAAAAGCTTTGAAGTTTCATCAGGTCCCATTTGTTTATTTTTATTTTTATTTCCATTACTCCAGGAGGTGGATCAAAAAAGATATTGCTGTGATTTGTGTCAAAGAGTGTTCTTCCTGTGTTTTCCTCTAAGAGTTTTATAGTGTCCGGTCTTACATTTAGGTCTCTAATCCATTTTGAGTTTATGTTTGTGTATGGTGTTAGAGAGTGTCCTAATTTCATTCTTTTACATGTAGCTGTCCAGTTTTCCCAGCACCACTTATTGAAGAGATTGTCTTTTCTCCATTGTATATCCTTGCCTCATTTGTCATAGATTACTTGACCATAGGTGTGTGGGTTTATCTCTGGGCTTTCTATCTTGTTCCATTGATCTATACTTCTGTTTTTTGTGCCAGTACCATATTGTCTTGATTACTGTAGCTTTGTAATATAGTCTGAAGTCAGGGAGTCTGATTCCTCCAGCTCCATTTTTTTCCCTCAAGATTGCTTTGGCTATTTGGGTTCTTTTGTGTCTCCATACAAATTTTAAGATTTTTTGTTCTAGTCCTGTAAAAAATGTCATTGGTAATTTGATAGGGATGGCATTGAATCTGTAGATTGTTTTAGGTAGTATAGTCATTTTCACAATATTGATTCTTCCAATCCAATAACATGGTATATCTCCCCATCTGTTTGTGTCATCTTTGATTTCTTTCATCAGTGTCTTATAGTTCTCTGCATACAGGTCTTTTACCTCCTTAGGTAGGTTTATTCCTAGGTATTTTATTCATTTTGTTGCAATGATGAATGGGATTGTTTCCTTAATTTCTCTTTCTGATCTTTTGCTGTTAGTGTATAGGAATGCAAGAGATTTCTGTGCATTAATTTTGTATCCTGCAACATTACCAAATTCATTGATTAGCCCTAGTAGTTTTCTGGTGGCATCTCTAGGATTATCTATGTATAGTGTCATGTCATCTGCAAACAGTGACAGTTTTTCTTTTCCAATTTGGATTCCTTTTATTTCTTTTTCTTCTCTGATTGCCATTGCTAGGACTTCCAAAACTATGTTGGATAATAGTGGTGATAGTGGACATCCTTGTTTTGTTCCTTATCTTAGAGGAAATGCTTTCAGGTTTTCACCATTGAGAATGATGTTTCCTGAGGGTTTGTCGTATATGGCCTTTATTATGCCCACTTTCTGGAGAGTTCTTATCTTAAATAGGTGCTTAATTTTGTCAAAAGCTTTTTCTGCATCTACTGAGATGATCATATGGTTTTTATTCTTCATTTTGTTAATATGGTGTATCACATTGATTGATTTGCATATATTGAAGAATCCTTGCATCTCTGGGATAAGTTCCACTTGATCATGGTGTATGATCCTTTTAATCTGTTGCTGGATTCTCTTTGCTAGTGTTTTGCTGAGGATTTTTGCATCTATATTCATCAGTGATATTGGTCTGTAATTTTCTCTTTTGTAGTATCTTTGTCTGGTTTTGGTATCAGAGTGATGGTGGCCTTGTAGACGGAGTTTGGCAGCGTTCCTTCCTTTGCAATTTTTTGGAAAAATTTGAGAAGGATGGGTGTTAGCTCTTCTCTAAATGTTTGATAGAATTCACCCGTGAAGCCATCTGGCCCTGGTCTTTTGTTTGTTGGAAGATTTTTAATCACAGTTTCAATTTCACTACCTGTGATTGGTCTGATATTTTCTATATCTTCCTGGTTCAGTGTTGGAAAGTTATAACTTTCTAAGAATTTGTCCATTTCTTCCAGGTTGTCCATTTTATTGGCATAGAGTTGCTTGTAGTAGTCTCTTAGGATGCTTTGTATTTCTGTGGTGTCCATTGTAACTTTTCTTTTTTCATTTCTAACTTTATTGATTTGGGTCCCTTCCCTCTTTTTCTTGATGAGTCTGACTAAACGTTTATCAATTTTGTTTAACTTTTCAAAGAACCAGCTTTTAGTTTTATTGATCTTTGTTATTGTTTTCTTTGTTTCTATTTCATTTATTTCTGCTCTGCTCTTCATGATTTCTTTCCTTCTACTAACATTGTGTTTTGTTTTTTCTTCTTTCTCTAGTTCCTTTAGGTGTAAGGTTAGATTGTTTATTTGAGATTTTTCTTGTTTCTTGAGGTAGGTATTGCTATAAACTTCCTTCTTAGAACTGCTTTTGCTGTATCCCATAGGTTTTGGATTGTCTTGTTTTTGTAGTCATTTGTCTCTAGGTATTTTTTGAATTCCTCTTTGAATTCTTCAGTGATCTCTTGCTTATTTAGTAATGTATTGTTTAGCCTCTATGTGTTTGTGTTTAGGTTTTTTCCCCTGTAATTGATTTCTAATCTCATAGCATTGTCGTAGGACAAGATGCTTGATATGATTTCAATTTTCTTAAGTTTACCGAGACTTGATTTGTTACCCAAGATGTGATCTATCCTGGGGAATGTTCTGTGTGTACTTGGGAAGAGAGGGTAATGTGTTGTTTTTGGATGGAATGTCCTATAAATATCAATTACATATATCTGTTCTATTGTGTCTTTTAAAGGTTGTGTTTCCTTAATAATTTTCTGCCTGGGTGATATGTCCCTTGGTATAAGTGAGGTGTTAAAGTCCCCCACCATTATTGTGTTACAGTCAATTTCCTCTTTTTTAGCTGTTAGCATTTGCCTTGTGTATTGAAGTGCTCCTATGTTGGGTGCATAAATATTTATAATTGTTATACTTCTTCTTGGATTGATCCCTTGATCATTATGTAGTGTCCTTCTTTGTCTCTTGTAACATTTTTTATTTTAAAGTCTATTTTGTCTGATATGAGAATTGCTACCCCAGCTTTCTTTGGATTTCCACTTGCATAGAATGTCTTTTTCCATCCCCTCACTTTCAGTCTATATGTGTCCCTCAGTCTGAAGTGGGTCTCTTGTAGACAGCATATATATGGGTCTTGTTTTTGTATCCATTCAGCGAGCCTGTGTCTTTTGGCTGGAGCATTTAATCCATTCACATTTAAGGTAATTATCAATATGTATGTTCCTATGACCATTTTCTTAATTGTTTTGTGTTTGTAGGTCCTTTTCTTCTTTTGTATTTCCCACTTAGAGAAGTTGCTTTAGCATTTGTTGTAAAGCTGGTTTGGTGGTGCTGAATTCTCTTAGCTTTTGCTTGTCTGTAAAACTTTTGATTTCTCTGTCGAATCTGAATTAGATCCTTGCCAGGTAGAGTGATCTTGGTTGTAGGTTCTTCCCTTTCATCACTTTAAATATATCATGACACTCCCTTCTGGCTTGTAGAGTTTCTGCTGAGAAATCAGCTGTTAACCTTATGGGAGTTCCCTTGTATGTTGTCATTTTTCCCTTGTTGCTTTTAATAATTTTTCTTTGTCTTTAATTTTTTCGGTTTGATTACTATGTGTCTCAGCATGTTTCTCCCTGAGTTTATCCTGCTTGGGACTCTCTGCGCTTCCTGGACTTGGGTGGTTATTTCCTTTCCCACATTAGGGAAGTTTTCACAATATTTTCTCACCTCCTTTCTCTCTCTCTTCTCCTTCTGGGACCCCTATAATGCACATGTTGTTGCTTTTAATGTTGTCCCAGATGTCTCTTAAGCTGTCTTCATTTCTTTTCATCCTTTTTTCTTTATTCTGTTCTGCAGCAGTGAATTACACCATTCTGTCTTCCAGGTCACTTATCCATTCTTCTGCCTCAGTTATTCTGCTATTGATTCCTTCTAGTGTAGTTTTCATTTCAGTTATTGTATTGGTCATCTCTGTTTGTTTGTTCTTTAATTCTTCTAGGTGTTTGTTCTTTAATTCTTCTAGGTCTTTGTTAAACATTTCTTGCATCTTTCTGATCTTTGCCTCCAATCTTTTTATGAGGTCCTGAGTCATCTTCACTATCATTATTCTAAATTATTTTTCTGGAAGATATTTTTCATTATTTTTCTATCTCCACTTCATTTAGGTGCTTTTATGGGGTTTCTAATTGTTCCGTCATCTGGTACATAGTCCTCTGCTTTTTCATTTTATCTATCTTTCTGTGAATGTGGTTTTCTTTCCACAGGCTGCAGAACTGTAGTTCTTCTTGCTTCTGCTGTCTGCCCTCTGGTGGATGAGGCTATCTAAGAGGCTTGTGCAAGCTTCCTGTTGAGACGGACTGGTGGAGAGTAGAGCTGGCTGTTGCTCTGGTGAGAAGCGCTCAGTAAAACTTTAATCTGCTTGTCTGCTGATGGGTGGGGCTTTGTTCTCTCCCTGTTGGTTGTTTGGCCTGAGGCAACCCAGCACTGGAGCATACCCAGCTACTTGGTGGGGCTAATTGTGGATTCTGGGAGGGCTCATGCCAAGTAATACTTCCCAGAATTTCTGCTGCCAGTGTCCTTGTCCCCACAGTGAGCCAAAGCCAACCCCCGCCTCTGCAGGAGACTCTCCAACCCTAGCAGGTCGGTCTGGTTCAGTCTCCTAAGGGGTCAGTGTCCCCTGGGTCCTGATGCGCACACTACTTAGTGTGTGTTCTGAGAGTCTCTGTTTCCCCCAGTCTTGTCGTAGTCCTGCAATCAAATCCTGCTAGTCTTCAAAGTCTAATTCTCTGGGAATTCTTCCTTCCATTGCTGGACCCCCAGGTTGGGAAGTCTGACATGGGGCTCAGTACCTTCACTCCAGTAGGTGGACTTCTGTGGTATAAGTGTTCTCCAGTTCGTGAGTCACCCACCCAGCGGTTATGGGATTTGATTTTATTTTGATTATGCCCCTTCTACCATCTCAATGTGACTTTTCCTTTGTCTTTGGATGTGGGGTATCTTTTTTGTGAGTTCCAGTGTCTTCCTATCAATGACTGTTCAGGAGTTAGTTGTGATTCTGGTGCTCTTGCAAGAGGAAGTGAGTACACGTCCTTCTGCTCTGCCGTCTTGACCCACATCTTCTTTATCCATTCTTCTCTCAATAGATAAAATTTAAGTTGCTTCCCTGTCTTGGTTACTGTAAATAATTCTGGGTTGCATGTATCTTTTCGAATTATGGTTTTCTCCATATATATACCCAGGAGTGGGATTGCTGGATCATACGGTAGTTCTATATTTAGCTTTTGAAGTAACCTCCATACTGTTCTGCATAATGGTTGAACCAATTTACATTCCCACAAACAGTGTAGGAGGATTCCCTTTTACCCACACGTATTCCAGCATTTATTGTTTTTAGATATTTTGATGATGGCCATTCTGACCAGTGTGAGGTGATACCTCATTGTAGTTTTGATTTGCATTCCTCTAATAATTAGTGATGTTGAGCATCTTTTCATGTGCTTTTTGGCCATCTGTCTGTCTTCTTTGGAGAAATAAACGTCTAATAGTTTACTTCTTTATCCTCCTGATGTTCCAGACTCAGCTTCTAAAAGTCTGGAGACTCAGACTTCTTCCCAGCTGAGGGTCTGCAGCTGGGAGAAGCCGTGTTTGAGGTCCTTTCCAGGCAGGAACCCCTCCAGGACAGGATGCATGGCTGTGTTCTGGGAAGATGGGCTTTAGAGTCCTTGACCCTCTGCAGCTCACTCCAGTTTCATGGAATGTCCCACAGTCAGATGGCTGTGGAAACCACAGAGCTGGACCCTAGAGCTTTCCCCACTAGCTTGCTGCTTGGAGGAATGGCCAGACCATAACTGCAGACTTATACTTCCTGAGAGCTTGAAGGTCCCTTCTCTCCTGGCCTATGTAACTTCTTCCATAGCTGTCTCCAATTGCTCTTGGCTTCTTCACCTGTGGGGGGGTGGGGGTGGGGCTTGGGGAGGCCCTGCCTAGGGAGCTGTGTTCTAAGGGAATAGACAGGATAGCTTACCTATCCTAGCACAGTACCATGGCCCACCTGGCCAGGGTAAGAACAACATGCCCAGAATGGCATCTGTTGAAAGTGAAGCCTATTTTGAGGAGATACTTGCTGTATCTATGAGATAATCTCTCCCACGGGGCAGATGCCCAGCCCTTCCAGGTAGTGAAATGTCAAGTGTTCAAACAGAGGGCTGAGTTGGAGGAGGCTCTCCTGGGATGGCACGTGGGGGTGGCTCCAGGGTGGACGGATGGAAAGGAAGAGTCATCCTACCTCTATTTATGATACGGCAAGAATATGAGACAGAGGAACATGAGAAAGGCCATTTGAGGTCACACATGTGACCATCTATACCAGATTCTCTTTCTGACATTTGTTTCTAGGGATGCGCTGGACATGAAGCCTTCTTACCAGTCAGTGGTGCTTTCCCACGCAGCCTAGAAAAGAGGAGGGCTAGGAGGGGCCTCCCAGCTCCGAATCCCGGCCTCACTGCTGACCTGCAATGTGACTTGAACCTTAACCTCTCTGAGATTTAACTTCCATCCTGTAAAATGAATATATGGATACTTACCCTGCCAACCTCATAAGATTTTTCTGGGGGCAAAACCCCTATCTACAAATAATTTGTTAATGATTCCATAGAGAAGCCTGTGCCAGAACGTAAATCAGTGGTCACTAAACACACAGTTTAGTTCAGAGGATAGTTGGTGTATGGTCAGGCCACTCAGGATGGCTGTTCTCTCACTCCCTGTACACCCCCTGCCTGACCAGTGCCTGTTTCACCTACACCCTACTCACAACGCTGACCTTCCTGCATAATCGCCCCAGGCCCCAGTTAGTGACTGTTCTTATCAAAGGGGCAGTGCATGCCCCTCTGCTGGTTTCCCTGGTAACCGATGAGCCAACCTGACGTCAACTCCCCTTATAACTGGCAATCTCCCCCACCCCAGGAGTGAAGACTTCTGCCATGCCATGCCCTGCCCACCATCTACCACACAAGGTGGGGTGTCACTCCAGGACCTTGCCTAAGTCATATACGCTCCCCCATCCATTAAACCACTGATGTCTCTGTTACTGATTCCAGGCTCTTTCTTCAGTCTTGAAGCTGGGCAAGTACAGCCTTGCAGGCCTACAGGATGCAGCCCAACAGTTTGTTTATCATAAGACTTCCTTGTTGAAGGAAGCAGTGCTGGGAGAGTTCCTTAGCCCTTTGAGTAGCACTGCTGTAAACATTATACCTATGGGTAGCTCTCGTCTTAAATGCCGTTATCCTAGCTACCATATTCTCTCCCCTGGCCCCACCAGCCTAGCCACCTGTTGAACACCTATTATTTTTCAAGATGTAGCTCAAGCATCTCCCACCTAGATCGCCAGTCCCCTCCTCCTTGGGCCTTTACTGTATGGCAATTATGAATGCAATATCTGTCCCCCAACTAGGCGGTGACATTCTTGAGGTCACATTCATCTCTGTGTCCAGACACTGGCACAGAGGAGGTGCCCAATGTGCACTCATCAAATAAAATAAAATTTAGAAATATGAGATATGATAAAATGGAATATTACTAAGCCATGAAAATGAATGAAATAATGCCATTTGCAGCAACATGGATGGGCCAAGAGATTATATTAAGTGACCTAAGTCAGACAGAAAGACAAATAGCATATGATGTCACTTATATGTGGAATCTAAAAGAAATGATACAAATGAACTTATTTACAAAACAGAAATAGACTCACAGACATAGAAAACAAACTTATGGTTACTAGAGGGGCTAGGGGTGGGGGGAGATAAATTAGGAATTTGGAATTAACATATGCACACTACTGTATATAAAATAGATAAGCAACAAGGACCTACTGTAGAGCACAGAGAACTATACATAATATCTTTTTATAACCTATAATGGAAAAGAATCTGAAAAAGAATACATCTATATAAATATATATGTATAACTTAAAATGTATGTAATCACTTTGCTGTACACTTGAAACTGACAAAACATTGTAAATTAACTATACTTCAATAAAAAAATAATCTGAAATAAAAAGTGAGATGTGCTCCATCCCTGTCTATTTCTTAGGCGGGTGCCGTTAAATCTGTTAAAGAGCCTGAACGGTCGAGGTGTGGTGGTTGAGAGGCAGCTCTGCTTGGAGGCTGGGAAATAAATGAGGCACTGACCCTTTGAAGTTGAAAGATTCTGTGGAGCTCTATTTATTCAACACACAAGTATTGGTCACCTACCATGTCCCAGGCATGGTGTGAGGCATTGGGAATACAACTATGAACGAAATGCAGCATCAGTTCTCCAGAACCTGCACGACCTAGTCTCCATGTCAGTATCACCTTATGGAAGGAAGTGGAGTCTCGGATGCCTGGACTTCCACCATTGGTGTGTCCACCTCATGATGCTGGGTGTTAATAATATGGACTTGATCCAAGTCTTGCTTTCTGAGAAATCCCTCAGAGCCTCACCTGCAGGTAAGGAAGAGGTTTGCTATTTAGATGGCAGAAAGGAGAGGTAAGGGTCAAGGAAGGGCAACAAAGGGTTGGGGGAGGGGATGCAAGGCTCAGTCTGATTCTTTCAAGGCAGAGCTTGCTCTCCCGGCATCTACCTGGCTACCCTCGTCCTATCTCTAGATGCCGCTCCTGCACTCGCTTGTCCCTGTCTTCTTTGGGCCACCTCCCTCCGTCTACATGTTACATCATCATGGCACTCACTAAGCTCCTTTGTATTATAATAATTTGTTTATATGTCTGCTTCTCTTCCTGGGCTGTGAGTTCCCTGAGGCACAAACCAAGTTTCAGTCTTCTCATCTCTTGCCGAGTGTGTCTATTTCTTGAATAAATGGATAATTATCTCCACTTATACAAATGCAGACCCAGGTTCAGAAATACTGTGTCCTGCCTAATGTCACAGCACGTGAGCCAGATCTTCTGAATCCAGCCACACCCAGCAGGTTGGCCCTGGGGACTATAATTAGAAAATCCCTACTCCAGATCAACTTTCCTGTTCTGAGAAGTAGAAACCGAGGCCAACAAGGGGATCTGTGTTGTGAAAGTTTGAAAATAATGGCCAACTGGGGGTTCTGAATCAAGTTCTCTGGTCTTCAGGTCAGTAAATCTGGAAGTCATTCTGGACATTGCCCTCTGTTTCACCCGTCATCCTATACTCAAAGTATTCCTAAGTCGGGTGGATTCTGCCTCTTCACACCTCTCATTTCTCTCTCACCATCGTCACTGAATCAACTAAGACCCTCAGCAGCCTTCTAATTACTGGTCCTCCTCCAGTGACTCCTGCTGCAGCCAGAGTGGTCTTTCTAGAATGCAACCCCAATCATGCCCCTCCCCTTGTGGAAACCTTCCTATGGTACCCAGTGTCCCAGGAATCAATCTAAAGCCGCACCTTGGCATCCTTTCCATCTGACTTCGCACCTCTCCAACGCTCTCTCACCCTTCAACCCCTGTACTCAGGGAGCTGCCCCAGGCTATCTTCTCCCTGCCCAGCTCCAGCCTTTAAGACTTTCTCCCTCTGCTCTGAGCTTTGTGTTTCAGTCCTGAGCCCTGGGAACTAGATCTTTCTCTGACCCAGTCCCTTTACGTTGGTGAACTGGTTACACATCTGCCTGGCTTTGCTTATTGTTTCAGACTCACGCTGATGCTCTGTCAACCCCTGTTGGCAGATCTAAGAGCATCCCCATCCCTCCCTTCATGCCCCCCCACACACACTCTGTGAGCTTCTCCCGTCCCCAAGTTGCCAGTCTGGGTCTCTCCATTCCAGTTCTCACTTGTCTGGAAGACCCTATCAGAATGAATGAATGGGTGAACCAGGAATGAATGAGTACATTTCTGTACTTTCTCCCTTACTTCCTGTTCAGATTCCCAGGGCCCTCATCCTGTGCCATGGTTCTTAGACGAGTCTCGCTACGGTTCCTCTTAGCCCAGGCCTAATCTCCCTGAAGTGGCCCATTCTCTAAAATAATCTCAACTTTCCTTGCTCTAACCCCAAGTCAAAATGTCCCTCCCTATCAGGCTGACTGATATGGAGAAAGGGTACAGGCATAAGCCTCAGGAGGCATAGAGTTTAGTCCCAGCCCTGTCCCTTAACCCCCGTGGAGCTGTCACTTAGAGGTTTCCCCTTCCAGAATCACTTGAGGTTCAGTAAGATCATAATCGTGGCAGATAGCCATTTGTGCAAAATTTAAGGCCCAGAGAAAAGCTGAAATTGTGGGCATGGCTTTCCTCTATCCTGATGCCCCAGGCCTGCCTGTCTTCCTGAATTGAAGCCCACCAACCCACTGCTTCTTTTTTGCTTTCCCCAGTCTCCATGCCCAAACTGGGCTTGGTAACGTAGAGCTCCCCATCAGAACCGCCGGTAGGGCAAGTCCTAGCAATGAGGCTGTCCCAGGCTGACACTCAAGCACTTTGCCTTGCTTTATGGTACGCAGTCCTCACAACATCTTTCTGAGTCAGGCTGAGCCGGTGTTAATATCCCCATTTTATAGCTAAGGAATCCAAACTCCAAAATGTGGAAAAACCTGTTCACGAACACAGAACTGAGTGGCAGAACCAGGATTCAACACCAGGTTTCTTGAACCTAAAGTTGTATTGCTGCCCCTATAGACCAAAGTAATGGAATTGACCATGGCCCCTGATCCCTTTATTCCTTCCCTTCCTTCTTGCCTTCCTTCCATTTCCTGGAATGTTGGGAATATGAAAAGACTGGCTCAGGGGCAGGGGACTTAATCCAAGGTGATGAGAAGCGTCTTTGACAGACACAGACCTCACAAAGAGCGTTGGGGGCCCAGGGCGGGGAGCTGGCATGCCGCTTTGCTTGCAGACAGAAACGTACATCTTTCAAATGGACTTGTAAGCCTCATCCAAATAACCATGCATGAGGAGGGGAGCAATCATCACCTCTACAGGAGAACGTGCTTCAGTTTGCCCATCCTGTATTAGATTCCATTCAAACTTGATATGAAAAGCTCCCAGGGGTGAGAAAGACGACAGGTACCACTTCCAGGCCCCTCTCTCAAGGCTGTTTTGAAGGGCAGCCTGTCATCCGGCATAGGGGATGGCTGACATTCCTCTCTGGGGCAAACTAGGAGTGGTCTAGACCTGTCCTAACAGCTGTGGGTGAAGATTCTTGGCCCTGCAGAAGAGACTGGGGTCGCCTTGTGCAGACAGATTTGGGCTGGGTCCAGGCAGCTCCACAAATGAGCCTTGGGCACCAAAGGGGAATAGCTCAGAAGTTCTCCTTTCCAAGGAATCACTCACAGCAGCAGCCCTAGAAAATCCACCACACCCCCACTCCTGGCTGGTACCCGAGGCTAGGGTGCCCTACCTTCACTGACCCTGGGTTCTAAGGCGATCCCGTTAGCGTAGCACTCGCCCTGAAGTGGTCACTGACCAGTGTCATTTCACCGCTCTGTCTTGGTTTCCTCCGCTGCAAGGGCAATGATAATACCCACCCTGCCCTGCGGTGAAGATGACAGGAGCTCTGAAGATGACAGGAGCTCATCCAAGTGAAAGTGTTTTGCAGATTCTAAGCTGTGATTATGGGAATGATTATTATCAAGATCATTAGGGTCACTGCCTGGTTTGGGTCCGGAGACCCAGTCAGTGAATCCAGGAGGAGTCTGAAGGCAATCTGGGAGTCATAGGGCCGCCGTACTGATTAAAATGTGCCTGTCTGCCATTGGAGGGCTAGAGAGAGAAGGGGGCTGCGGTCCTTTCAGAGAGGGATGCAATAGAGCGTTTCCGGGTCCCCTTTCTGGAAGAAGAGGGATGGGATGGAGGCGCCAGTGTAGTGAGTTCCCTGCACATGCTGCTCAGTGCTGTTCGTGGTCACAGTCCTGGGAACAGCACCTGGACCCAGCTGACACTAATTGGTCTTCATGGCACGTGTGGATCCTCAGCAGAAGTGCTAAATGGCTGGCAGAGCTCCTGTTTCTGAGCCTCCCCAGATGGGACCCACCGAGAGGAGGGGGCTAGGAACCAGCCCCAGGCCCCTGGATTTCCATTCTCAGGTCTCAGCCCACTTAACCACTGGCACAGTTTCCGTCTACACAGCATCCAAGGCTCCCAGCGTAAGAGGACCTACAAACACTGATTCTATCACTTGTGGGGTCAGCTCTATGAGTCACACCAAATTGGGTGGATTCAAGAACCAACTCAAAGCAGCTTAATGTTCAAATCCAAGTACGATCGCCTAAAAGAGCTTAATATTAAGAGTTCGGGTTCTAGGGTAAGATACACTTGGACTCAAATTCTAAGTCATCCATTTACAATTTGGGGGATCTAGAACAGGTTTTCTTATCTTTCAAATGGTAAAATATAATAGTACTAACCTCTTTGGGTTGTGAAGAATGAATGGGATAATAGAGGTGCCTGACAAGTAGCCAGTATTCAATATATTTTTGTGGTTTTGGATTTCTTCATCTAAGATGCTTTCACTCTAGAAGGCAGATAAATAAGGCACTGACTAAAATTATTTTTCATAAGAAAATGAGTCTAATTGCCCAAGCTAGAAACCTAAGTGTCATCCTTAACTCCTCCCTCGCGCTCACTCACGAAGGCCAATCAGCCAGGTA
Organism: Stenella coeruleoalba; assembly: GCF_951394435.1. Classification (NCBI taxonomy): domain Eukaryota; kingdom Metazoa; phylum Chordata; class Mammalia; order Artiodactyla; family Delphinidae; genus Stenella; species Stenella coeruleoalba. The sequence goes on from NC_137154.1 coordinate 70,073,919, forward strand.
CAGCTCTCAAATATCTTTCATATCTGTTCCCTTTTCAAGGCCACTCACCAATTCAAGCCATGATAACATGCCACCTGTACTGCAGTATTCGCCTCTTTATTGATCAGTTTATTCATCAAAGACATGTGCACTTGGCAATTAGAGTTCATCATATGAGATAACCACTGCTTCTAGAAGGAACAAAATGATGTGGTCCTGTGCTGCGCTGCTCTAGGTAAGTGTACCATTTCAAGTAGACTGTTAAAATTGCTGAGCATGGCTTGAGGTTCTCCTTAACTTCCGGTTCATGATCTGGTTCCTGCCTCTCTCTCCAGCTTTCCTTCTTGATTCTCCCCTCATGGTACTGGGTAAGTTCATCAGACGGAATTACTTGCTGTTTGCTGGACAAGTCATGCTCTCTTTTTCTTTGCTCATGTTATCCCCCCTGCTTTTAACACCCTTCACCTTCTTCATCTGGGAAAATCCTACTGGTCCTTTGGACTCAGCTGAGGTGTCACTTTCTTTGGGAAGCCTCTCCCCTCCTGCCCCCAACACACATACTTCAAGAGTAGATTAGGCGCCCCATCCCCTAAGCTCCCAGGACATCTTTTTAATTCATTCTTTCATAGCACTTGTCACACTCTTTGGTTGGTCTCCTCCCCTCCCCACCCCCACTCCTCCACCCCATAGATGGCAAATGCCTTGAGGACAAAGATACATCTTAAAGCCTCTTTTCATATCACACTCCGAGTGGTACCTAAACAGGGACAGGTGCTGCTGAACTTGGGGACGAGCACAACCATTCTATCAGAATTCCTGCAGAGGGCTGCCTTCTAGGGCTGCCTTAGAGCCTCTGCTTATTTTTGTAACCACAGGTCGGTGGGCAACAGTCACCTACTGTAAATTTACAGCCCAAATGACTCCTCCAAGGCAGTCCAAAGGGGGATTGGACTGATTTCAAGCTGCATTTCAATTTTTGTAACACTGAGTCTCTTTCATATTTGCCCTTGTTTCTGGGGCACAGCTCTCAAAACAACAAACGGAAGCCTAAGATTCCCAGGTTCCCTCTCCTTACCATGCTGAAATGGCCGAAGCCTGCCTAAGTTCTCAACCTCTTATCTGACGCTTTCTGCTTGACTAATCAGCATGACACCATGCAACTTATGAATAGACAAATGCTTTGAGGAGAAAAGCATCTCCAATTGTCAGAATCACTTCACTGTGCTCCTTTCTCTCTTGGTCCTTCCATCCTGGCTCCCTTGGTGGTCCTGAACTTCAATTTGTGCTCAAAGCTCTGCTTAACCACCGCATTGCTTTCTGCTTGGCTTCTCAGTCTCTCAACCTAAACTAATTATGAGCTGGCAAATCCCTTGAGAAGAGGGTAGAATATCAGGCCCACCTCAACCAGAGTTTCCTCTTCACTCAGAGACCTTGTCCCCTCAAGTCCTGGTTTCCACGGTAACACTCTAATTCCTTTAGCTGTTTTTAAAGTATAGCCCTTCTGTTTGTTTGTTTGTTTGTCAGTGGGAGGTTTGGTCTCCTGCAAATCGGTCTGATGCAGCTGACACCACTGAAAGTAAAGTCGGTTATTCCTCCTTTTTAAACAAAATTCCACTTAAAGGTGATTTTCACCTTAAGACAAATTCTGAATGGGTTTTTAAGATGATAAAAATTTATCTGAATTACTATATGGTGAAGAGTCATGAAGCAAATCAAACCCTATGAACTTGGGGTTCAAGAGAGAGAACAGCCATTTAAATACTGTGGGCAATTCTGTTTAATAAACCAGTCTATGTAATAAACGTGCTCCAGAAGGAATGTGAGATGGGAGCCATGAATCTCAGGCTCCCTCGGTCAGCTTCAGTTTGAGATACTTGCCATTCTACATGTGATGCTAGATAGAATGACACAGTACAATGCTTGTCTGTCTAAAAGGCAGCTCCTTCATCTGAAGGAATGGCAGGACGGCATCTGTATAGGATGCAATGGTTGTGTTGGACTTACTGAAAAATGGCATTTCAGTCTCCAAAATGATAGTTTATAAGAGACTGTCTATGCTACTTTGAATTCTATGCAATTTTCTCCTTGTATGCTAACTCTCAGGGTCTAGCTCTGTATCAAATTTAACTCAACACATGCGGCACCCATTTTTCTGCTCTAATTACCTCACAGAACCGGTGCTGAGGAAAAGAACCTTTACAGAGAAGGGTCATCATTCCCTCCTAGAAGTTTGGGCGGTGGGAGCCACTCTCAGGAATAAGAAGAGAGGACAGAAATCCAGAGTCACTTTCTGCTCTCATGTCAACATGAAGTCAGGAGCTGAAAAAAAGCAATGGAAAGATACCTTGATCTTTGTTAATTCCCCACATTTAAAAAAATATCCTCAGCATGTTTTCCTTGGGTGATTGAAGTGAAAAGGGCCTCTCTGGATGAATGGAGAACCTCGAGGATTGGGAAGTGGCAGCACTGAAGGACATGGGCCAGTGTACTGAGTGTCTAGGATCCACCGTTGGGGGATAGGGGGAAGGAGGGAAACCTCAGCAGGAAAGCTGGGCTTCATCAAGCTTTACCTTAAGGATTGTGGGCATTTATTGTAATTGTATACAAAATTTACTTTAAAATTTGATAAGTTATTTCAGGTGGGCACGAGACCCTTATGCATGATATAAGAAAAGAAATTTTGTTTTTTTCTGAGGAGACGAGAGAAGAAAGAGGGAGAAAGGGTGGAGTTGGGAGGAGATGGGGTATAAGGGAGATGGAGAAAGAGCCGGAAAGAAAGAGAGAGGCTAGGACAAGGTAGGTCGAAGATTCTGTGCTACTCCGTGCTGGGGATGCTGAAGGAGGCTTTGAGAATCATGTTTTATAAATGTTCCCTTTAAAGTCCTCCTATTAGTTTGCTAATGCTGCCACAACAAAGTACCACATACTGGGTGGCTTAAAGAGAAGTGTGTTGTCTCACAGCTCTGGAGGCTGGAAGTTCGAAACCCAAGGTGTCGGCAGGGTTGGTTCCTTCAGGGGGCCGTGAGCTGTTCCATGCTTTTCCCCTAGCTTCTGGTGATTTGCTGGAAATCTTTGGTGTACCCTAGCTTTTAGAAGCATCCCCCTGATCTCTACTTCATCTTCACATGGTTCTTCTTGGGTATAGGTCTGCCTCCAAATTTCCCCTTTTTATAAGGAAGCTAGTCATATTAGATTAGGACCCACCTTAATGACTTCATTTTAACTTGATGATCTCTGTAAAGAACTTGCCTCCAGATGAGATGGCGTTATGGGGTACTGGGGTTAGGACCCCAGTACCTCATAATGGGGGGGACACCATTCAATGCATAATAGCCTTTCTCTCTCTCCTCACCAAATCACAAGGGCTCATAGGACCTGGATTTTAGCAGAAGTCCCACAGCTAAGACCATGTACAGCCAGAGACAGCACAGGAGCTACAAGAAGGAGCTCAGGGGGCGAAGGGGCCACGGGCTCACAGAAAACTTGAAGCAGTCTTCACACATCTACCGGCTGCCACACCAGGGTGTTACAGACAACTTTACAGAAAATTTCATTGAAAGCACAGGTCAATGTTTTATTACAATCTTGTGGCAGGTGAAAAGGCCTCCAGTTGACGAATTCAAAGATTCACTTTTGGTAGGGTTTTTTTTTTTTTTTTTTTTTAGGCGAGGAGAATAGTTACATCATTATTGTAACATAAAATAATTACATTTTATGTTACAAAAAGAAAAGAAAGATTATTTGGTTAAACATTTGGCTAAACATTAAGACCATTGGCAAGTAGGAGGTTAGGTGATTAGATTCCCAGAACAAAGTTTAATCTAGTTAAATTTGATCAGAAAATTGATTAGTTAAGCATTTTATCAGGAGCACTCATTTCTTCCCAGAAGTAGATTTTGAATTATATTAATCAAAAAGGTTCTGGGGATTCCCTGGTGGTCCAGTGGTTAGGAATCAGTGTTTTCACTGCCTAGGGCCCAGGGAACTAAGATCTCACAAGGCATACTGCGAGGCCAAAAACAAGAAAAAAAGGTTCTGCCCTAGACCAGATTTCAAATGTTTTTTTTCTCTGGCAGGGGTTCCTACCTATTCAGCTCCAGCTGACATCCAGGAGGCATTCTAAGGATCTCAAGTCCCACCAGCACCTCTTTAACAAACACTTCTTCACCGCCTCTGCCCTCAGAGTCTGCCCTGCACTGTGTTCTCCACTGGAGCAGCTCCAGCCCTACCTGTCCTCATGCTCCCGGAAATGGGAGTTATTCTCCTCTTACAAAATTCAGACTTCTTCTCAAGGCCCCGTGCCTTCCTGCCTCTCTCTCACCTGACCTCAGTCCACCTCCTCTGGGCTCACTGTTCCCCATCCACAGGTCTAGAACATCCTTACTGTTCTGTAGACCTGTCCAGCTCACTGCTGTTTGGGGTCTTTGCACCGGCTCTTCCCTCCGCCTAGAGCGTTCTTCTGCAGGGTCGGCTCCTCCCACCATTCGGAGCTCAGTTCCAAGACCCCTCCTCAAGGATGCTTTCCTTATCCCTCTCCCAATGACCCTCCATCTTTACCCTGTTTACTTTCTTCACGACACTTAGCACCATTTGCCTTTGTCTTGTCCTGTTCTCTTGTCTGCCTTCCCTACCAGATTGTTAGATGCATCTGGACAAGAAACGGGTCTGTTCGCCACAGTATCCAACTGTCTGGCTCATGTAATAGATGCTCAGTAAATTGTTGGTGAATGTTCAATAAGTATCTGTTGGTGAATGTTTAATAAATATATGGAGAAACTGTGGCTCAGAGTAGTTAAGTAATTTGCATAACATCACACAGCATTAAGTGATGGAGTGGGGAAACTATCAGTAGTTTGACTCACTGGTAAGGCCCTACTCTTTTCACTAATCTTCTCTGTCTTCTTTGTCTCTTAACCCTGGGGGACCTCAACACTTCTTTGTTGTTAGTCTATGGGCCAGACCCTGTAAGAGTTAATTTCCTCTCTCATTTCCTCTTGACCCAGAGGCCACAAATCCCTTCTGATGCTGTGGGTCCCCTGGACAGTCCTTTGATACCCAATTTGCTCGGAACTGGTTGCCCTTCCTTCCAAAGCACGAGACACTCACTGGGCATCCCCGAAGCCTCTCTTTTTCTCCACCTCAGAAGCCTTTCACTCCACACTCACGCAGCAAATGGTCATTAAAAGCCTTCTCTGGGCCAGGCCTCTTCTAGGAGCTGCCAAGTCATCCCTGCTTCTCTCAATCAGGGCTTTCTGTCACCGTGCTGCTTCATCCTATTTCCTTCTCAGTGTCTCTAAAACACAAATAAATGAGTAACCGTTTGATCTTTTCTCTTCTTAAGCCTCTTTCCTGCAGGCTCTCAGGCCCAGGGCCCTGTTCACACCTGCCTGGTCTTGTCCCCCCCTGGGGAGGCAGAAAACAATCTGTCCCAGCTCAGAACAAGCATTAGCATATCAAACACTCTGGTTTACATTGTGGTTACTCCCACTCAGCACAACCCCTGAGGCTCAAATCCAAATGGATCTTGAGGTAAATGGTTTCATGTATTATATTTCCATAAAAGGTGCCTGGTAGGATGCAGACACACAAACCCTGTGGCAACATCTCAGACTTTCTCTGTCAACTCCAACCCAGATACTGAGTGCTGGGCGGTGGAGGGGGTAAGTTGGATTGGCCTGGCCTTGCTTCTTCTCAGGCATTAGTCCAGGACAAGTCTAAAATTAGCCCCACCCCCTCCCAATGCTAAAAGTCAGCTGGAGCAACGTGGGGCCAGTTACTTTTAGAAACCATCACTTTGGGGCTTAGGGCTGAGCAACAGAAACAGGTGTTGGAAACTGGGCCTGGAACCTGCAAGGCAGGAAAGAAGAGCCGGATCAAGTTCAGGAGCCTGGATCAGAATGCCAGATCCAGGGACAAGGGCTGCAAATCCAGACTGATGCAGTGGCCGCGGTCAGATCAAGGAGAAATAGCAGAAAACCAAGCCAGAGCTGCCTGTAGCTCTTATTGCAATGCTAAGGCAGGGTGGGGCTGGTAGGTACAGGAAAGGAAGGAAGCAGACGTTTATTAGGTACAGTGGGTACCAAATGCTTTATATGTGGTGTCTTGTGGAATCTCATTGGTAGGAACTATTACTTTGCCTCTTTTACCGTTGACTAATGGAATGTCAGAGCTGTTCAGTAAGTTAGCCAACATCACACAACCAATACATGGCAAAGCAGGGATTCAAACCCTAGCTTATTTAACATAAGGCCTGGCTGCCTCTAGGAGCAGCAGGAAGGGAGATTTCAGATCCACCCACAACCCATGAGAATGTACCACGAAGTTGCCTGACCAATATTTCTCACATCCTAATTTCCTGGGGAGCCTTGACAAAAGTACCAATGCCTGGGTACCATCGCCCAGAGGTTCTATGTAATTGCTCTGGGGCAGGGCTTAAGAATAGGTATTTTACAGCAGATTCTCTTACGCCACCTGGGTCGAGAACAAGGCTCTACGCTTGGTTGCTGACCAGTTCCCCTAGGGCAAGCTGGAGAAATAAGGTGGGGATAGATGTTTATGCCCGACTTATCTGGGTTCCACTCCAGAGGGGCAGGGTACCTAGTCAGCCATGGCATTTTCCACAGAAGATTCTCTGGTTGAGGGTTGGTCTTCTCAAATTCTGAAGTCAGTTAAAGAATTGAAACTCATTCCCACACTGTGCAGTAGAAGCTAACACAACATCGTAAAGCAACTATATTCCAATAAAAATTAATTTTAAAAAAGTTTAAAAAAATACAAAGACAGATGAAACTAAAAAAATAAAATTAAATTAAAACGCTTTCCCACAAAGAGAGGGTGGAAGCCAGGAACCTGGGGACTTAGGATTCTGTAAAGCAGAAATTTTCAAAGAAGAGAGGAGTAGAATCAGCATCATCTATCATTCTAACATGTCACTGTGCCCATTTCATCAAACCTTTATAGAGGGAGGAGACTCCCTCAATGTAACTGGCAGGGCTCCCTGCCCAGGAGTGAGAAGTACAGGTGAGTCCACTTCTGATCTCACTCAGGAATGTCTACTCTGGCACAGTTAACTCACAGCTTCTATGCAGTTTAGCACTTGATTATGTATCTTTGGTGTCCTTTTGATTTCTAATTGCTTCATATTTAATTACTTCAAGTCTTGCTTTCTTTGAAGTCTCCTGGAGAGCATGGACTGTATCATGTAGGATACAGAAAATAACATCTGAAAAACTTCTCATAGTCTTAGCTGGGACATCTTCGGGTCCTCATGATTGCATACTGGCATCATCTTGGAAATTAAAAACAATACTAATGCCTGGGTCCCAATCCTTGAGAAAGTGATTTAATTGGTCTGGGATGTGGCATGAACATCATGACTTTTCAAATATGCACGGATAATTAGAATATGCACCCAAGGCTGAGAAACAAAATTGAAGGATAATAAAAAGCTATGTGAAAAAAAGTTACAAAAATGGTTATGTCTCTGAGGAGAAAAATGGGGTTATTTGATTTATTTTTAATTTATTTTTGCGGTACGCGGGCCTCTCACTGTTGTGGCCTCTCCCATTGCGGAACACAGGCTCCGGACGCGCAGGCTCAGCGGCCATGGCTCACGGGCTTAGCCACTCCGCGGCATGTGGGATCCTCGTGGACCAGGGCACGAACCCGTGTCCCCTGTATCGGCAGGCGGACTCTCAACCACTGCGCCACTAGGGAAGCCCGATTTATTTTATTTTTGCTAATCTGTGTTCTCTATTTCCTTCTCCACATTGGTTATATAATTTTAAAAATAAGACCAAAACAAAAATGAAACTGGATTAGGTATTCCTAAAATTGTTTAATTTTTTCAGAGATAGATCACTGATGATAACTTGTACCAAGTTGGAATGGGTCCTGATCAGACACTATTCTCACTCACTCAGCAAATATTTATTGAGAGCCTGCTGTATTCCACATGATAGACACTGAACGTATAAGAGTGAATTTTACAAGCACAATCCCTGCTCTCATGAAGTCTACATCTAACGGGGAAGATTAACCATCAAACAAGCAAATACAGACTTCAAGAAGATGTTCTAGTAGGTACAAACAGCTGAGTATTATATTGTTTTGTAAGTAACCATAACAGAAATTACAAATATCCAGCTTACATTTTCTCTCCTTTGTCCAAGGCAGACATTGCTTATTGATTATCTCACCCTTTTCTGCTGAAGCTCAGTATCCACTTCAACATAACCGATCAATCTGAGGTGGTGCTTGAAATAAAACATAAATAGTATCCTGGGAAAGAGCTATGAATTATCTTGTTGAAAGTAAACTAGATGACTCAAAAGGTAATTGAAACCTTCTGGTATGGCCAAGTAGCTCCTCTTGGACCATACGTCTTGTAGATAACAAATATAATCTCTGGGCAAAATATAAGAACACCTAACTGAAGGTACTGGAGAGAAAAAAAACAGGCAAAAACCAGAGGAGACTGAACCACTGGAAGAAGAGAATGGCATGGGGTAAGTTTCCTGATTTACAACTTTTAGCCTAAGAATGGGGCCCTGTCTGTGATATGCAGGGCAGAAGGGAAGCCTTACATTCTATGAATGAACTCTGCCCAGATCTATGGCTGACCCCAAACCACATATGTAAGAGGCAGACTTTAAGAGTCCCAGCTACAGCTAAAAGAGCTGAACTGAAATTCCAGCTGCTACTGGGGAGATAGGGTTTTGTAGCTTGAGTTCAGCCACTCTAAAGACCTGAATAAAGAAAAGTCAATACTCACTAAAACAGCATAACAGAATCAGACTTTTTACAATATATCATTCATAATGACCAAGATACACTCCAAAATTATTCAACATACAACAAAACAGATTTTAAAAAGAAAACACAATCAACAGAGTCCAACTCTAAGATGACTTAGATGATGGAATTAGCAGACAAGAATTTTAAAGATGTTATTGTAACTATGTTCAAGTATGTAAAGGAAAATATATCCATAGTGAAAGAAAATATAGAAAATCTTAGCAGATAAATAGAAATTATTTTAAAAGAATCAAATGAAAACATAAGAACTGAAAAATAAATATCTGAAATAAAAATGCAATGTGTGCTTAAAAGCACAAGGGAAATGAAAGAAGAAAAAGTCAATGAACTAGAAGATAGATCATCAGAAATGATTCAAACTGAACAGAGATATAATAAATGTACAGAGACTCATAGATCTTTGAAACAATGTCAGAATGTCTTATATGCATATAATTGGAGTCCCAGAAGGAGAGGAGAGAAAGAACAACACAGAAAAGTATTTGAATAAATAATGGATGAAAAGTTTATAAATTTGGAAAAAGACAAATAGTTATGGACTCTAAAACCTCAATAAATGCCAAGAAAGATTAATATCAAAACCAAACAAAACAAAGATAAAAACATTCAGGCATATCATAATCAAACTGCTGAAAATCAACGACAAAGAGAAAATCAAGAAAACAATGCTGAGAGAAATTGAAGGTGTAAATAAATGGAGAGATACACTAAGTTAACGGATTGAATGATTCAGTATTAAGACAGCAATTACCAAATTGACCTATGGATTCATTACAATCCTAATCATAATCCTAACATGCTTTTTAGTGAAAATTGACAAGCTGATTCTAAAATTTCTGTAGAAATGTAAGGAATTTAGAATATTCAAAGAAGTTTTGAAAAAAGAAGTCAACGGTGTAGACTTAACACCACTTGACTTCAAGACCTACCCTAAAACTACAGTAATCAAGACAGCGCAGTGCTGGCACAAGGATCAACAAACAGATGGATAGAACAGAATAAAGAGCCCAGAGATAGACCCATACTTAGACATTTATTTTATTTTTTGACAAAGGTGTTAAAGCAACCCTACTGGGAAAGGAACAAATGGTGCTGAAATAATTACATATTCATATGGAAGCAAATTAATCTTGCCCTAAATCTTAGTATCCACAAAAATCAATTTGTGAAGGACCATAGACCTAAACATACAAGCCAGAGCTACAAAACTTCTAGAAGAAAACATAGGAGATTATCTTCATGACTTGGGGGAAGGCAAAAGCCAAACAAACAAACAAAAAATTACACTTAATCAAAATTAAGTCTCTGTTCATCAGAAGAAATGTCATTAATAAAATGTATAGGCAAACCACAGGGCTGGAGAAGATATCTGCAAAACATGTCTGACAAAGAATTTGTGTTCTGAATATACTAAGTACTCCTAAAACTCAATAATAAAATGACAAACAACTCAATTTAAAAATGGTCAAAAGATTTGAACAGACACCTCACAAAAGATGGTAAATTAATGGCCAGTAAGCACGTGAAAAAACGTTCAACATCTTTAGTCATCAAGGACATGCAAATTGAACCACTATGAGGTACCATTCCACACTTACCAGCATGGCTAAAATTAGACTGAGAGCACCAAATATTGTCAGAAAAATGTAAACGTACATGGTTGGTAGGAGGGGAAAATGGTCAAAAACATTGAAAAAGATCTTCCAGTTTCGTATAAATTAAATACAGCCACTTTCTAAGACCCAGCAATTCTATCCTAGGTATTTACTAAAGGGATACAAAAACACATGTCCACAAAAAGTGTGTCCAAAAGTGTTCATATTAGCTTTATTCATAATAGCCCCAAACTGGAGGACCAGCTGTCCATTAATAGGAGCCTGGATAAACCGTGGCATATTCATACAGTAAAATACTATTCATCAATGAAAAGAAACCAACAACGTGGATGGATGAATCCCCAAAACATGCTGAGTGAACAGAAATTCCACAAAAGTATACAAATTGTACAACTGTATTTATATGAAGTACTAGAATAGGCAAAATTTATCAATGGTGAAAACATGAGAATATTGGATCTCTCTAGGAGTGTTAAGGCAGGAGTTTTCTGGGAAGGGACATGGGAACCTTTCTAGGGTGATGGTCAATGTTCTGTCCCTTGATAGGGTCTGGGTTGCACAGGTGTGTGCATTTATAGGAACTCATCAAATGATATACTGACAATTTTTGCATTGCACTGTACACGATTTTCATCTGAAAAGAAATAAAGGAATTGTAAACAAATTTTGAACTCTGGTTAGTAACATTGAAGTACTTTGGGGAACGTATTAATGTCTGCAACTTACTTGGGAATGTAATAGCCAAAATAATTAAATGAGCGGCTGAATGGATAGAGGAATGGAAAGAGAATTAATATATGATAAAGCAAATACAGTAAGGCGTCAGTTGAAGAAACTATGTGGTATGTATATGGGTGTTCACTATAAAATTCTTTCAACACATTTCTAAGTTGAACATTCTATAATGGAATGCTGAGAACAAAGATAACTGAAGAGAATTGGCAGATTGCCCATGAGATGAAGTCCTGGCCCTGGAGAAAGACACCAGAGTCTAGCTGATGTACAGGGGAACAGGGTAGGCAAAAGGGACTTGTGGGTCCAGAAACTGACTTTCTTTGCTCTATTCTAACTGTGGCGATGAACCTGGGGGCTGAGGCAAAGCAAAGGACAAAGTGCCTCTTGTATTGCATAAGACCCAGGGGCTCATGCTCTCTGCAATTGCCTTGTTTACCAGATGGTGACTTTAAGAATTCTCAATGTATATAAATATCAAATCACTATGATGTACACTATGATGAACACATACAAAACTACAACGATGTTGTATGTCAATTATGCTTCAATTTAACAAAAAGTCCCGAACAGATCTGTTCTAGAAATCTGGAACAGAAGGGGCTGTCGGACACCATTTATTCTCTATCTACTGAGCACCTGCTGTGTGCTACTCTCTGTGCAAGGCTCTGAGGAGTCTATGATCAACCGAATAAAAATGCCCCCTGCCCTTTCTTGATCTCAACATTGATGAAACTCTGCTCCTCTTCTATGTTTCTCACTACTTACACCCTGACTAGAAGACTTGCAAATCCTTCTACAAGCCATGTTGACATTTCTTAAATCTCTGAATTCAAAAACCCCTTTCTAATGTTGGAACTGAATATCTCCATCTCAACAGAAAGATAATTTTTTTCTTGTTTTATCCTCTCTGGAGTGAAGCTTGACACAGGAAGATCCCCAAAGCCTCAAAATAGTTCGGCAAGAAATTGGACACATGCCTAGGGACCCCAAGTCGCTGTACACTCTCCTGAAGTAGAGATGTGATAGAAAGGGCAGTCAGATGCTAAGCTCAACCCTCTGCCCTACTTCCAACGGAGGTCACAGCCATTACCATGCCTTGTCCTGGCACCACAGCCAGAAGGTCTGCCCAAAGTTTAGCCCAAGGGCATGACATCAAGCAGAGGTGCCTGGCTTCCTGGGTAGCTTCACATGACCTTGAATCCCATGTTACAAATCTAATTGCTCCAGCCTCACCTTTAGCTTACAAAAGAGAAAATTCCTGACTTAAACAAATGTCTCTTTCCCCAAATTTGGTGAAATGTGGGCACGTTATGAGCTAATATATTAATGTTACAAATGACCCCAAATGAGTTGAGTGATACCACAGGCAATAAAAAGAAAATAAAAATAGGTCGCCTTCATTAAAGAGACTGTCAACTTTCCTTTCATACAGTGACTCATTCCCTTTGCAGAACTGAATACTTTCCCCTCTGCAAACTCCAGACCATCACCTATTTGTCATCTTTGTAGGCTTACAAATCACCAGGTCTGCAAATCTCTCAGCACAGTGATCCTTTCCAGCTTCTTTCTGCTCCTCGTCCTGCCTGAAAGATCTTTGCTTCTTCTCTCTCCCCTCCTTCCCCAAGAATGTTTACCCCTCAGACGCTTAAATACCTGTTTTCCTTCCTTAGAATGTTGGATTCTTGGGAGATAATGATATGACTTAGGGAAATAAGTGTGTGGTTTCCCCACCCCTGGTGCTGGTGAAGGCGGTTAGTGCTTCCGGACTTTCTGAAGCTCTTTGAAAACAACAGGGCAAATCAGATTCCAAAGCTTCACCTTCTGAAGGCTGAGCGTGTCTGGGCAGCGGCTGCATGATTTGGATGGAGTCATCACTGGCGAGGTCGAGCTGACTCAGCCAGGAAGCACTTGTTGCTCTTCTAAACTCCACGGCACCAGAGATGAAGTCACCTTTCTTCTTTTAAAAGCAACAGATCTGCCCTGTGAGTCCCTGTCACGTCTGCGGGAACTCAGTGTTTTTTCCACAGCTGGGCACCAGGACCTTCTCTCAGGTAAGAAAGCTTCTCTTTAGTGGGTTTCCATTCAGGAAAGCTTGATTGTGTGTGGGGGGGGGGCACTTTTTAGGGCACCTCAGGGTAAAGTTGGAGTTGGGTCAAGGGACGTTCTGGGTGAGAACAGCTGGTTCCCAGGCAGCTGGTACCCACCTGGTGGGCTGGCAGGCCCTGGACTGAGTGACCACTCAGCTCGGGCTGCAGTGGCATGGAAATCTAACCCGGGCTTGGTTGCAGGTGTCTGTTCTAACAGTGGGACAATGAACCCTTTGGTGAAGCAGCTAAAAGTGGTCTCCTTAGGCTGGGGCTGTCCTACCTGTTTTGCCTTCCTACAACGGGCTTTGTGTTTTGGGTAGAACCCTTAGAGGGTCTCATGATAAAGGCTGATGTATAGGAAAGCAGCAGCTCTCTGGAGAGCCTTCATTTGCTCATTCACCGGCTTGAATTCTTCCCTTCTTCCTCAGAGTGTAGCAGGGACAAAGGCCCAGCTTCTTTGTCCTGACACGCAGGGACCTTGTGTAAACCATGGCTGTGCTCTCCTGTGGGGCAGAAGCGTGCAAACACATCTTAGAGCCTGTCCATGCGAGTTCTAAGTTTTGGCGTGTGTGCGTACGTGTGTATGGTCGACCTGTGGTCCTAGGGGCCCCTGAAATCTCCCTGCCGCACTTTCTATGAGCTATATGAATCACTGCCACTAATTGAATCATACAGCTCTTACGAGCTCTGGAAGTCTCAGTAAAGACATCTTGGTGAAGATGGAGGCGCCTACAGGGTGATAAATGGCTTTTGAGAGAGTCGAACCACAGTAAAGTGAAAACACTGAGAATTGCAGGGTCCCTTTATAACCTGACACAGAACCCTATCCCACACAGGATTCAGTGCTTTCATCTATAACCTCTGAAGGGAACAAAGAATTTCATTGAGATAAGAGATGCTTGTTTTGTTTTAAATGCAACTGCACACTGGCTGCGAGCGCCTGCTTACTCATTCATCTCAAACTTGGCACATCCAGAATTTATCCTTACCTGAACTCTGCGGAACCTCCCCCCACCCCCGTGTCCCCCAGCTACGTGAAAACATCTGGTTGTCCACGACAGATTTCTGGACTTCAACCTTGACCCTCCTTCACCCTCACATTCCCACATCTAGTGTGGCAACACATCCCACAGATTCTGCCTCCATGAGATCTCTCAGATCCATCCACTCTCCCACTTCCATGGCTACTTTAAGCCCTTATCACCTTTTCCAGGAATACAGAAACCTCTTATCCCAGCTTCCTCTCTCCAGCCTCATCTTCCCGGGGCAGCCAGAGTGATGATTCTACAATGACTGATTGGCACCTGCACGATCTGATCCATCACTAGTCTGTTGATCTGTCTTCTTAATAGGCCTCAAAATTTTTCTTGCCTACCCATCCCACCACCCTACCTTGGTCCGTCCCACCAGCACTCTTTGCCTGAGTTATTGCAATAGCTGCTTAGCTGACCTGCTACCAGGCTCACTCCCTTCCTAGTATAAGACACTTCAAGCTTCTTATCTTCCCAAGAATTTTTTTTTAATTTTATTTATTTATTTTTGGCTGCGTTGGGTCTTCGTTGCTGTGCGCCGGCTTTCTCTAGTTGCAGAGACTGGGGGCTACTCTTCGTTGCGGTGTACGGGTATCTCATTGTGATGGCTTCTCTTGTTGCAGAACACAGGCTCTAGAAAAGAGGGTTTCAGTAGTTGTGGCTCGCGGGCTCTAGAGCACAGGCTCAGCAGTTGTCATGCACGGGCTTAGTTGCTCCGTGGCATGTGGGATCTTCCCGGGCCAGGGCTCAAACCCATGTCCCCTGCATTGGCAGGCGGATTCTTAACCATTGCGCCACCAGGGAAGTCCCTTCCCAAGCTTTTTAAGGATGTTTCTCATAAGAGCAGAACTTGAAACACTTATTACCCTATCTGGGGTTTAGAAGCATTAGCATTTCTAGGACTCGTGTGGATACTTCAAGGAGGGAGGCAGAGAGAATGGGGGGAGATGGGAGATGTATATTGCAGTGGAAAGATGGCTTGAAGAATACATAACGCTCAGGCCCTGGAACCATGCAGGTCTGCATTGGAATCCTATTTCCCTACTTCCTAGTGTGGCTTTGACCAAATTGGTAAATTTTCTTAAGACTCATTTTCCTCAACTATGAAATAGAAATAATAATGCCTATTTCTCTGGGTGAATATGAATTAAATGAGAACATTTATGAAACACAGCCATTACGAGTTTTTAGTTCCTTTCCTTCTTTCCTTCTCTTTTACAACTTATAATCTCTATCATATATCTTGTAAGTATCCGTGTGTGTATGTATGTATCGAGTTTTGGCAAGGTGGGGAGGAGTGGCAAAGAAATAGGTGAGAACTCTCTCAAGGAATTTGCGATTTACTTAGAGAGGTAAAGCAAACTTACATAATATGAAAACATCGATAAAAAAAGCATTCTGCCATTGTCATGTGGACAGTCCCAGTTGAGTACATAAGTGGGAAGAGCTTGAGAAAACAGGTCTGTGAATACCTGCAGACAGAGTGTAAGTAGATTTATATCAAGCAATTTTAGATTTAGGCTCTTTGGGGACTTAAAAATCATTGGCCTCTCTTATGTTGAAGTAAAACTTTCCAGAAGGCTTTCCACTTTTAGAGTGATTTAAGGACATATACATTAGAGTTTAAGTGACTTTACTCATTCATTCATTCATTCATCAAACACTTATTGAACACCTACTCTGTGCCAATAGGTCCTCTATTATACTCTTCCATGGGACATGGATAATTCTCCTCTTCTTGAATCAGGGATAGCCTTAGAGACTTGATGATCAATAGGATAAGAAGAAAGTGACCTTCGGGGACATCCATGGCTAGGTTCTCAGGAGCTTTGCAGCTTCCGCCTGGTTTTCCTGGCCCACTCACTCTGGGGGAAGCCAACCACCATATAAAGTCATGTGGTGGTAACCTGGCTCTCTGGGGCGGGGGGATCCCCCTGATTTGCAGTGTTTACCAGTTTTTATTCTATAAATACTCCCTCCCACCATGGTTGATTTCAAGCTACCAAAGTGACAGCACTGAATGCAGGGTTGGAAAGAAATACACAGAATCAGTTCTTACAAATTTGTACAAACCAGTTCCAGTGCATGACGGCCAGTTACCCTTGAGGCCATCATCCTGTGAGAACACCCAACCTAACTAGACGGAGAGGCTCCATGGAGAGAAGCCCAACCAGCTGCAGATTTTCCAGCCATTCAGATTTAGGCTACAGGAAAAAAGCCTACAGACGACTCCAGACTCAGCCACTATCTGACTGCAGCTGTATAGAAGATCCTGAGGGAGAACATGTCAGCTCAGTCCAGTCACCCCACAGCATTCTCAGAGATGTGACAAGTCATATTCTCTAGGTTTAGAGGTGGTTTGTTACACAGCAAAAATAACTGGAACAAGGTGGTATTCTTGTTTATCCAGAAGGCAACCCAGATTAAGCCTCCAAGGGTGTGGAGGGGTAGAGGGATCTATCCAGAGAATTCTTTGTCCACGCATATTCTCAGGCCTCAGACCACTGAGGAAGAAAGCGTTTCATTTAAAAAGGCCTGGGACTTCCCTGGTGGCACAGTGGTTAAGAATCCACCTGCCAATGCAGGGGACATGGGTTCATGCTCTGGTCTGGGAAGATGCCACATTCTGTGGAGCAAGTAAGCCCATGCGCCACAACTACTGAGACTGCGCTCTAGAGCCCATGAGCCACAACTACTGAGTCTGCGTGCCACAACTACTGACGCCCGCTTGCCTAGAGTCTGTGCTCTGCAACAAGAGAAGCCACCGCAATGAGAAGCCTGTGCACTGCAACAAAGAGTAGCCCCTGCTTGTCGCAACTAGAGAAAGCCCGCTGGCAGCAACGAAGACCCAGTGCAGCCAAAAGTAAATAAATAAATTTAGAAAAATATATAAATAAAAAGGCCTGAGAAAGAGACTCAATGACTTTACTAACTAGTTTTACCCTTATAATTAAATCAGTGAAAGAAATCTCTCTCTCTCTCTTTCTCTCACCTCCCCCCACCCCTCATCATCTCCCCCATCACTTCCCCATCTAACTCAACTCACATAAAACTCTGCTGGGATATCTCCCTTACCTGCTCTTTGGGCTCTGCTCCGTCCTCCACATGGAATTTGCTGGGAGAAGCAGGCAGACAGAAAAAACATGAAGTCAAGGAAATGCCCAGAGTCCAGAGCCCTGGAGGAAAGCAACTGAGACCCCTAGAAAAGAGCAGCCAAGAGGAGAACTTAAAAACAGGCTCTAGGGCTTCCCTGGTGGTGCGGTGGTTGAGAGTCTGCCTGCCAATGCAGGGGACACGGGTTCGTGCCCTGGTCCGGGAGGATCCCACGTGCCGGGGAGCGACTGGGCTTGTGAGCTGTGGCCGCTGGGCCTGCGCATCAGGAGCCTGTGCTCCGCGACCGGAGGGGCCACAACAGTGAGAGGCCCGCGTACCGCAAAAAAAAAAAGAAAAACAGGCTTTAGTGGAGACACAGGGATTAGTGGTCAAAGCATGAGGCATTTTTTTAAGCAACTTTATTATTATTATTGTTTAATTTTATTTATTTTTTGGCTGCTTGGGTCTTCATTGCTGCGTGTGGGCTTTCTCTAGTTGTGGCGAATGGGGGCTACTCTTCATTGCGGTGCGCGCAATGAGAACATTGTGGTGGCTTCTCTTGTTGCGAAACACAGACTTTAGGTGCGCAGGCTTCAGTAATTGCAGCGCACGGGCTTCAGTAGTTGCAGCGCGTGGGCTCAGTAGCTGAAGCACGCGGGCTCTAGGTCACAAGCTCAGTAGTTGTGGTACACGGGCTTAGTTGCTCCAGGGCATGTGGGATCTTCCCAGACCAGGGCTGTAACTCGTGTCCTCTGCATTGGCAGGCAGATTCTTAACCACTGCTCCACTAGGGAAGTCCCAAAGCATGAGTTTTGAAATCAGATGACCTGGGTTCCAATCTGGATCCTGACATTTTCTATTTGGTTGACCCTGGAAAGTATCTAGACATCTCTCTTCTCGGTTTTCTTTATCTTTTTAATATTCTTTTTTTTTTTTTTTTTTTAATTTATGGCTGTGTTGGGTCTTCGTTTCTGTGCGAGGGCTTTCTCTAGTTGTGGCAAGCGGGGGCCACTCTTCATCGCGGTGCGTGGACCTTTCACTATCGCGGCTTCTCTTGTTGCAGAGCACAGGCTCCAGATGCGCAGGCTCAGTAGTTGTGGCTCACGGGACCCAGTTTCTCCACGGCATGTGGGATCTTCCCAGACCAGGGCTCGAACCCGTGTTCCCTGCATTGGCAGGCAGATTCTCAACCACTGTGCCACCAGGGAAGCCCTTCTTTATCTTTTTAAATTGAAGTATAGTAGGTGATTAACAATGTTGCGTTAATTTCAGGCGTACAGCAAAGTGATTCAGTTATACATATGTATATCTATTCTTTTTCAGATTCTTTTCCATTATAGGTTATTACAAGATATTGAGTATAGTTCCCTGTGCTATACAGTAGGTCCTTGTTGTTTATTTTATGTAGTAGTGTGTATCTGTTAATCCCAAACTCCTAATTTATCCCTCCCCCACCCCCTTGCTCCTTTGGTAAACATAAGTTTGTTTTCTATGTCTGTGCATCTGTTTCTGTTTTGTAAATAAGTTTATTTGTGTCACATTTTAGATTCCACATATAAGTGATATCACATGATATTTGTCTTTCTCTGTCTGACTTACTTCACTTAGTATGATAATCTCTAGGTCCATCCATGTTGCTGCAAATGGCATTATTTCATCCTTTGCTATGGCTGTCTTCTCAGTTTCTTCATCTTTAAAATTTGGATAATAATGCCATCTCACAAAGTTCTTGTGAAGATTAACTGAGATGATGCCTAATACCTGGGGCTGAATAAGTAGCAGTCAACCTTAGTAGTAGTGATAGTATTGGAGTCATACTAGTTTACTGTTGTCACAAGTCCCATAGTCACAGGCTCTTCACAGGCCCAGAGATTCAGTCAGTCAGTCACACTACAGGTGACCAAGATTCAATAAGTACTTAAGTCAGACCAAATATCTATATTCTGAATGTTTATTCTACTGCCAATTTTCTTCTCTTATTGTCCGCCAAATATATTTCCAAAGGCTTTAAAAGCATGACTGTGCATTATTTCTCCTGTATCTTAAGCAATATGAATTAAAACCATATTTTCTTATTTCTTGTGAGTCCTCTTCTTACCTTCTACTGTGTAGCAGGTAGTGGAGTAGTTCAGTGATCAATACATTTTAACTATTATTATTTTTTAAATGCTGTTTAAGAAGAAATTGAAGTTGGGTGACTTTTGCAGGAATCCTGTGCCCAGGGCGCTCCAGAAACGTCAAATTTACCATTTTGCAGATGGCATCACTGTGGTAGGACAATCAGGTTGAAGGATAACGTGATTCTTGGGAGCGAAGTGTGAGTGTTAAGTTCTCCTGCTTTATTTATATTTTGTGAATACGAGTTACTAAAACTTTAATCTATGAATTGACGTTAGGCAGACTTGTCTCATTAAATTTATGATTGGTCTAGTCATGTGGATTTTTTGAACAAAGAATAATGCAAACATTCAGACTGTTAAAGAAAAGCTGATTTGCATACTTCTAAAAAGCTTTTCTAATAAAATATTTATTGATTCACAAGTGTGTGCCCACTTCACCCAGCGTCCCCAGTGTCAACATTTTGTGTAACTGTAGTACAATATCAAAACTAGGTAATTGACATTGGTACAATCCATAAACCGTATTCAGATTTTATCAGTTATATGTGTACTCATTTGTGTATATGTGTATAATTGTATGTAATTTTGTCATGTTTATTTCAGGTAACTATCACCACAATCAAGATACAAAACTGTATCATCACCACGTGGCTCTCTTGCACTATCCCTTTGCATCCATCCCCCTCATCCCTAACCCTTTGAAACCATTAATCTGTTGTCCATCTGTATAATTTTATTTCAGGAGCATTATATAAATGGAATCATGAGATTGACTTTTTCCACTCGGCATAATTTTCTTAAGATCTATCCAAGTTGTTGCATGTATCAATTGTTGGTTCTTTTTTTACTGTTGAGTAGTAATCCACAGCATGGTTGTAGCAAAGTTTGTTTAATCTTTTGCCCATTTACCCATTGGAGGATATCTGGGTACTTTCCAGTTTGGGACTACTACAAATAAAGCTGCCATAAGCATTTGTATGCAAGTTTCTGCATGAACATGAGTTGTCATTTCTCTGGGATAAATGCCTGAGAGTACAATATCTGGGTCTCATGGTAAGTCCATTTCTAGTTTTAGGGTGAACGGAAAACTCTTTTCCAGAGTGGCCATAACTTTTTCATTACCACCAGCAGTGTGTAAGTAATGGAGTTTCTCTGCATCCTTGTCAGCATTTGGTGTTATTACTATTTTTTTATTTTAGCCATTCTGATAGTTGGGTAGTGATAACATATTGTGATTTTAATTTGCATTTCCATAATGTCTAATGGTGTTGAACATTTTTTTTTTCATGTGCTTCTTTGCCTTCTATATATCTTCTTCAGTGAAATGTCAAATTAATGACTTCTGCCCATTTTCTAACTGGATGCTTTGTTTTTTTTATTGTTGAGTTCTGTGAGTTCTTTATATATTCTAGATAAGCATCTATTTTTCAGATGTTTACAAACATTTTCTCCTGCATTGTAAATTTGTACATCATCCTCTAAATAAGGTCTTTCAAAGGGCAAAATTTTAAATTTTGATGAAGTCCAATTTGTCAATATTTCCTTTTATAGGTTGTTCTTTTAGAGCAAAGAATAAAAACTTTTTGCCTAGTCCTAGTTCTCAAAGATTTTCTCCCATTTTTTCCTAAAAACCTATGGTTTTACATTTAGATCTGTAATCCATTTTGAGATAGATTTGTGTAAGTCGAAGTTTAGGTCAAAGTTAATTTTTTTGCTTAAGTATGTTCAGTTGCTCTAGCACCATTTATTTAAAAGGCTATCTCTCCTTCATTCTGTTGGTTTTGAACCTTTGTCAAAAATCAAGTGAGTGGGGACTTCCCTGGTGGTCCAGTAGCTAAGACTCCACACTCCCAAAGCAGGGGGCCTGGGTTCGATTCCTGATCAGGGAACTAGATCTCACATGCCACAACTAAGAGTTCTCACACCACAATTAAAGATCCCACAGGCCGCAACTAAAGACTCTGCAGGGCGCAACTAAAGATCCCACATGCTGCAACTAATACCCGGCACAGCCAAAAAAAAAAAAAAAATATATATATATATATATATAAAAATATATATATAAAAATTATATGGTGATCTATCATCAAAAATTATTTAAAAAAATCAAATGGATGTATTTGTATGATTCCGTATGTGGGTTTTCCATTGTATCCCATTGATCCATGTGCCTATCTGACAATACCACACCATCTAGGTGACTAAATCAAAAGCTATATAGTAAACCACACACCAGGCAGAGCGATTTCTCCCACGTTAGTGGTCTCTTTCTAAATTGCTTTGGTTATCTTCAGGTCTTTCACATTCCATATAAGTTTTACAAAATGCTTGCCTATGTCTACAAAAACCATGCTGGGATTTTGATAGGAATCTTGTTAAAGATGTAGTTTAATTTGGAGAGAAGACATTTTTACTAAGCTGAGTCTTCCAGTTCTTGAATGTGGAAAATTTCTGTGCTATTTAGGTCTCCTACGGTTTCTTTCATCAGTACTTTGTAATTTTCAGCATGCAGATTCTGTACATGTTTTGTTAGGTTTATAACTAAGTATTTCATTTTCTTTGGAACAATTGAAAATGGTATTGCATTGTTAAATTACCTTTTTCATGTATACATTTAGTATATAGAAATACAATGACTATTTTTCTTCTCTTTTTCCCCCAGCTTTATTGAGGTATGATTGACAAATAAGAATATATATTTAAGGTAAACTATGTGCTATTTTGATATACACACACATTGTGAAATGATTATGATAATCAAGCTAATTAACATGTCAGTCAGCTCACATAGTTACCATTTGTGTGTGTGTGTGTGTGTGTGTGTATTGTGAGAACATCTGAGGAGATTATTCAAGATCTTACTCTCTTAGCAAATTTCAAGTGTACATTATTAAACTATTGTCACAATGCTGTACATTATGTCTCCAGAATGTATTCATCTTATAATTGAATGTTTGTATCCTTTGATCAATATCTTCCCAAAACACAATTAAATGTTCTGTGTTGATATTGAATCCTATAATCATGCTGAACTTGCTTACTAGTTCTGGGTTTTTTTGTTTTGTTTTTTGTAGATTCCTTGGGATTTTCTACAGAGATCATCTGCAAATAGAGATTGTTTTAATTTCCCCTTTCCAATCTGTATGACTTTTATTTCTTTGTCTTGCTTTATTGCACTGGCTAGAACTTTCAGTTCTATGTTGAGTAAGAGTAGTGAGACAGACATCTTTACCTTGTTCCCAATCTTAGAGGAAAAGCCTTCAGTCTTTCTGTCACCATTAAGGATAATGTTAAGGGGGGTGGTGGTGGTGGGATGAACTGGGAGATTGGAATTGACATATATACACTAATATGTATAAAATAGATAAGTAATAAGAACCTGCTGTATAAAATAAATAAATAAAATTTAAAAAAAAGAATAATGTTAACTGTAGATTTTTTTTCAGGTACTCTTGATCAAGTTGGGAAAATTTTCCTCTATTCCTAGTTTGTTGAAAGTTTGCATCATGAATGAGTGTTGAATGTTTTTAAATGTTTTTCTGCATCAATTGATATGATCATATGTTTTTTCTTCTTTAGCCTGTTGATAGCGGGGATTACATTTGAATGATTTTTAAATTTGAGCAAGCTTTGCATATCTGAAATAAATCCCACTTGGTCATGTATATAGTTCTTTTCTATAAAGAGCTGCTGGATTCAACTTACTGATATTTTTTGGAGAAGTTTTGCATCTCAGTTCCTGAGAGTTATTGATTTGTAGTTTTCCTTTTCTGTACTGTCTTTGTCTAGATTTGGTATCAAGGTAATACTGGCCTCATAAAAAGAGTTGCAAAGTGATTCCTTCTCTGTATTTTTTGGATATGATTATGTAAAATTGGTGTTAATTCTTTAAATGCTTGATAAAATTCTCCAGTGAAATAGTTTGGATATAGAGATTTCTTTTGCAGGAGCTCTTTAAGTATAAATTCAATTTTTATAATAATTGTAGAACTATTCACATTACTTATTTCAGCTTAACTGAGTTTTCATTGTTTATGGTTTTCAAGGTATTAGTCCATTCCTTTGATGTTGTTGAACTTAAAAGTGTAAAATTGTCCATATATTTCCTTATTATCTTTTTAATGGCTACAGGATCTGTAGCAATATCTCCTCTTTCATTCCTGATGTTGGTAATTTGTGTCTTTTTTTCTTTTTATCTTTATCAGTCTAGCTAGAGGTTTACTGATCTTAGTGATTTTTTTTTCTCATAACAACCAGCTATTTGTTTTACTGATTTTCTCTATTGTGTTTCTGTTTTCAGTTTAATGTATTTCTGATGTTATCTTTATTATTTCCTTCCTATCTCGTTTCTTATTTCTGTTATTTTTAAACTCTATATTTTGCATTTGTTTTTTTTAAATAACTTCTATTTCTTTGCTTGGATTTTATATTTTTTCATTTGTTTCAAGAGAATTTGTAATTATTTATTGAAGCATTTTTATAACAGCTGCTTTAAAAATCCTTGTCAGAAATTTCCAACAGCTGATTCACCTCAATGTTGGCAATGGTTGATTGTCTTTTCTCATTCAAGTTGTGTTTTTCTTGGTTCTTGGTATGATGAATGATTTCCAATTATATTTTGGACATTTTGGATAACATGTTAGGAGATTCTTGATCACACTTAAATATTTCATTTTGGTAGCAGTCACCCTACTTAGACTTTTTTTTTTTTTTAATCTTTATTGGAGTATAATTGCTTTACAATGGTGTGTTAGTTTCTGCTTTATAACAAAGTGAATCAGCTATACATATATCCCCATATCTCTCCCCTCTTGCATCTCCCTCCCTCCCACCCTCTGTATCCCACCCCTCTAGATGGTCACAAAGCACCGAGCTGATCTCCCTGTGCTATGTGGCTGCTTCCCACTAGCTATCGGTTTTACTTTTGGTAGTGTATATATGTCCATTCCACTCTCTCACTTTGTTCACCTTCCCCCTCCCCGTGTCCTCAAGTCCATTCTCTAGTAGGTCTGCATCTTTATTCCCATCCTGGCCCTAGGATTTTCATGACCATTTTTTTTTTAGATTCCATATATATGTGTTAGCATATGGTATTTGTTTTTCTCTTTCTGACTTACTTCACTCTGTATGACAGACTCTAGGTCCATCCATCTCACAACAAATAACTCAATTTCATTTCTTTTTATGGCTGAGTAATATTCCATTGTATATATGTACCACATCTTCTTTATCCATTTATCTGTCGATGGACACTTAGGTTGTTTCCATGTCCTGGCTATTGTAAATACAGCTGCAATGGACATTTTGGTACATGACTGTTTTTGAGTTATGGTTTTCTAAGGGTATGTTCCCAGTAGTGGGATTGCTGGGTCATATGGTAGTTCTATTTTTAGTTTTTTAAGGAACCTCCATACTGTTCTCCATAGTGAATGTATCAATTTACATTCCCACCAACGGTGCAAGAGGGTTTCCTTTTCTCCACACCCTCTCCAGCATTTACTGTTTGTAGATTTTTTGATGATGGCCATTCTGACTGGTGTGAGATAATATCTCATTGTAGTTTTGATTTGCATTTCTCTAATGATTAATGATGTTGAGCATTCTTTCATGTGTTTGTTGGCAATCTGTATATCTTCTTTGGAGAAATGTCTGTTTAGGTCTTCTGCCCGTTTTTGGATTGGGTTCTTTGTTTTTTTAATATTGAGCTGCATGAGTTGTTTATATATTTTGGAGATTAATCTTTTGTTGGTTAATTCATTGGCAAATATTTCCTCTCATTCTGAGGGTTGTCTTTTTGTCTTGTTTTTAGTTTCCTTTGATTTGCAAAAGTTTTTAAGTTTCATTAGGTCCCATTTGTTTATTTTTGTTTTTATTTCCATTTCTCTAGGAGGTGGGTCAAAAAGGATCTTGCTATGATTTATGTCATAGAGTGTTCTGCCTATGTTTTCCTCTAAGACTTTTATAGTGTCTGGCCTTACATTTAGGTCTTTAATCCATTTTGAGTTTATTTTTGTGTATGGTGTTAGGGAGTGTTCTAATTTAATACTTATAGATGTAGCTGTCCAGTTTTCCCAGCACCACTTATTAAAAAGGCTGTCTTTTCTCCACTGTATATTCTTGCCTCCTTTATGAAATATAAGGTGACCATATGTGCGTGGGTTTATCTCTGGGCTTTCTCTCCTGTTCCATTGATCTACATTTCTGCTTTTGTGACAGTACCATACTGTCTTGATTACTGTAGCTTTGTAGTGTAGTCTGAAGTCAGGGAGACTGATTCCTCCAGCTCTGGTTTTCTTTCTCAGGATTGCTTTGGCTATTTGGGGTCTTTTGTGTTTCCATACAAATTGTGAAATTTTTTGTTCTAGTTCTGTGAAAAATGCCATTGGTAGTTTGATAGGGATTGCACTGAATCTGTAGATTGCTTTGGGTAGTAGAGTCATTTTCACAATGTTGATTTTTCCAATCCAAGAACATGATATATCTCTCCATCTATTTGTATCATCTTTAATTTCTTTCATCAGTGTCTTATAATTTTCTGCATACAGGTCTTTTGTCTCCTTAGGTAGGTTTATTCCTACGTATTTTATTCATTTTGTTGCAATGTTAAATGAGAGTGTTTCCTCAATTTCTCTTTCAGATTTTTCATCAGTAGTTTATAGGAATGCAAGATATTTCTGTGCATTAATTTTGTATCCTGCTACTCTACCAAATTCATTGATTAGCTCTAGTAGTTTTCTGGTAGCATCTTTAGGATTCTCTGTGTATAGTATCATGTCATCTGCAAACAGTGAGAGCTTTACTTCTTCTTTTCTGATTTGGTTACCTTTTATTTCTTTTTCTTCTCTGATTGCTTTGGCTAAAACTTCCAAAACAATGTTGAATAATAGTGGTGAGAGTGGACATCCTTGACTTCGTCCTGATCTTAGTGGAAATGCTTTCAGTTTTTCACCATTGAGGACGATGTTGGCTGTGGGTTTGTCATATATGGCCTTTGTTATGTTGAGGTAAGTTCCTTCTATGCCTACTTTCTGGAGGGTTTTTAACATAGTGGGTGTTGAATTTTGTCAAAAGCTTTCTCTGCATCTATTGAGATGATCATATGGTTTTTCTCCTTCAATTTGTTAATATGGTGTATCACATTGGTTGATTTGCATATAAGGAACAATCCTTGCATTCCTGGGATAAACCCTACTTGATCATGGTGTCTGATCCTTTTAATGTGCTGTTAGATTCTGTTTGCTAGTATTTTGTAGAGGATTTTGCATCTATGTTCATCAGTGATATTGACCTATAGTTTTCTTTCTTTGTGACATCTTCATCTGGTTTTGATATCAGGGTCATGATGGCCTCATAGAATGAATTTGGGAGTGTCCCTTCCTCTGCTATATCTTGGAACAGTTTGAGAAGGATAGGTTTTAGCTATTCTATAAATGTTTGAAAGAATTCGCTTGTGAAGCCATCTGGTCCTGGGCTTTTGTTTGTTGGAAGATTTTTAATCACAGTCTCAATTTCAGTGCTTATGATTGGTCTGTTTATAGTTTCTATTTCTTCCTGGTTCAGTCTTGGCATGTTGTGCATTTCTAAGAATTTGTCCATTTCTTCCAGGTTGTCCATTTTATTGGCATAGAGTTGCTTGTAGTAATCTCTCATGATCCTTTGTATTTCTGCAGTGTCAGTTGTTACTTCTCCTTTTTCATTTCTAATTCTATTTATTTGAGTTTTTTCCCTTTTTTTCTTGATGAGTCTGGCTAATGGTTTATCAATTTTGTTTACCTTATCAAAGAACCAGCATTTAGTCTTATTGATCTTTGCTATTATTTCCTTCATTTATTTCTGCTCTGATCTTTATGATTTCTTTCCTTCTGCTAACTTTGGGGATTTTATCCTTCTTTCTCTAATTGCTTTAGGTGTAAGGTTAGGTTGTTTATTTGAAGGGTTTTTTGTTTCTTAAGGTAGGATTGTATTGTTATAAACTTCTCTTTTAGAACTGCTTTTGCTGAATACCATAGGTTTTGGGTCATCATGTTTTCATTGTCTTTTTTTTTTTAGGTATTTTTTGATTTCCTCTTTGACTTCTTCAGTGATCTCTTGGTTATTAAATAGTGTATTGTTTAGCCTCCATGTGTTTGTATGTTTTACAGATTTTTTTCCTGTAATTGATATCTAGTCTCATAGCGTTGTGCTCGGAAAAGATACTTGATATGATTTCAATTTTCTTAAATTTACCAAGGCTTTATTTGTGACCCAAGATATGATCTATCCTGGAGAATGTTCCATGAGTCCTTGAGAAGAAAGTGTATTCTGTTTTTTTTGGATGGAATGTTCTATAAATATCAATTAAGTTCATCTTGTTTAATGTATCATTTAAAGCTTGTGTTTCCTTACTTATTTTCATTTTGGTTGATCTGTCCATTGGTGAAAGTGGGTGTTAAAGTCCCCTACTATTGTGCTACTGTCGATTTCCCCTTTTATGGCTGTTAGTATTTGCCTTATATATCAAGGTGCTCCTATGTTGGGTGCATAAATATTTACAATTGTTATATCTTCTTGTTGGATTGATCCCTTGATTATTATGTAGTGTCCTTCTTTGTCCCTTGTAGTAGTCTTTGTTTTAAAGTCTATTTTGTCTGATATGAGAATTGCTACTCCAGCTTTCTTTTGATTTCCATTTGCATGGAATATATTTTTCCATCCCCTCACTTTCAGTCTGTGTGTGTCCCTAGGTCTGAAGTGGGTCTCTTGTAGACAGCATATATATGGGTCTTGTTTTTGTAGCCATTCAGCCAATCTGTGTCTTTTGGTGGGAGCATTTAATCCTTTTACATTTAAGGTGATTATCGATATGTATGTTCTTATTACCATTTTCTTAATTGTTTTGGGTTTGTTATTTTAGGTCTTTTCCTTCTCTTGTGTTTGCTGCCTAGAGAAGTTGCTTTAGCATTTGTTGTAAAGCTGGTTTGGTGGTGCTGAATTCTCTTACCTTTTGCTCGTCTGTAAAGGTTTTAATTTCTCAGTCGAATCTGAATGAGATCCTTGCTGGGTAGAGTAATCTTTGTTGTAGGCTTTTTTTCCCTTTCATCACTTTCAGTATGTCCTGCCACTCCCTTCTGGCTTGCAGAGTTTCTGCTGAAAGATCGGCTGTTAGCCTTATGGGATTCCCTTGTATGTTATTTGTTGTTTTTACCTTGCTGCTTTTAATATTTTTTCTTTGTACTTAATTTTTGATAGTTTGATTAATACGTGTATTGGCATGTTTCTCCTTTGATATATCCTGTATGGGACTCTCTGCACTTCCTGGACTTAATTAACTATTTCCTTTCCCATATTAGGGAAGTTTTCAACTATAATCTCTTCAAATATTTTCTCAGTCCCTTTCTTTTTCTCTTCTTCTTCTGGGATCCCCATAATTCAAATGTTGGTGCGTTTAATGTTCTCCCGGAGGTCTCTGAGACTTTCCTCACTTCTTTTCATTCTTTTTTCTTTATTCTGCTCTGCAGTAGTTATTTCCACTATTTTATCTTCCAGGTTACTTATCCGTTCTTCTGCCTCAGCTATTCTTTTATTGATTCCTTCTAGAGAATTTTTAATTTCATGTATTGTGTTGTTGTTCATCATTGTTTTGTTTGCTCTTTAGTTCTTCTAGGTCCTTGTTAAACGTTTCTTTTATTTTCTCCATTCTATTTCCAAGGTTTTGGATCATATTTATTATCATTATTCTGAATTCTTTTTCAGGTAGACTGCCTTTTTCCCCTTCATTTGTTTGGTAGGGTGGGTTTTTACCTTGTTCCTTCATCTGCTGTGTGTTTCTCTGTCTTCAGTTTGTTTAACTTACTGTGTGGGGTCTCCTTTTTGCAGGCTGCAGGTTTGTAATTCCCATTGTTTTTTGTGTCTGCCCCCAGTAGCTAAGATTAGTTCATTGGGCTGTGTAGGCTTCCTGGTGGAGGGTACTGGTGCCTGTGTTCTGGTGGATGAGGCTGGATCTTATCTTTCTGGTGGGCAGGTCTGCATCTGGTGGTGTTTTTTGGGGTCTCTGTGACCTTATTACAATTTTAGGCAACCTCTCTGCTAATGGGTAGGGTTGTGTTCCTGTCTTGCTAGTTGTTTGGCATTGGGTGTCCAGCACTGTAACTTGCTGGTCATTGAGTGGAGCTGGGTCTTGGCGTTGAGATGGAAATCTCTGGTAGATTTTCACCATTTGATATTATGTGGAGCTGGGAGGTCTCTGGTGGACCAATGTCCTGAACTCGGCTCTCCCACCTCAGAGGCACAGGTCTGACTCTTGGCCGGAGCACCAAGACCCTGTCATCCACATGGCTCAGAATAAAAGGAAGAAAAAAAGAAAGAAAGAAAAATAAATAAAATAAATTTATTAAAATAAAAAATAATTATTAAAAATAAAAAAGAATTTAAAAAGTAATAAAAAAAGAAAGAAAGGAGAGCAACCAAACCAGAAAACAAACAAATCCACCAATGATAACAAGTGCTAAAATCTATACTAAAACAAACAAACAAAAAAACAGAAAAAGAAATGGACAGACAGAACCATAGGACAAATGGTAAAAGCAAAGCTATACAGACAAAATCACACACAGAAGCATACACATACACACTGATAAAAAGAGAAAAAGGGAAAAGAAAAATATATATCTTTGCTCCCAAAGTCCACTGCCTCAATTTTGGGATGATTTGTTGTGTATTCAGGTCTTCCACACATGCAGGTACATCAGGTTGATTGTGGAGATTTAATCCGCTGCTCCTGAGGCTGCTGGGAGAGATTTCCCTTTCTCTTCTTTGTTCTCACAGCTCCCGGGGCTCAGCTTTGGATTTGGCCCTGCCTCTGTGTGTAGGCCACCTGAGGGCATCTGTTTTTTCCTCAGACAGGACGTGGTTAAAGGAACAGCTGATTCGGAGGCTCTGGCTCACTCAGGCCGGGAGGAGGGAGGGGTACGGATGCGGGGCGAGCCTGCGGCGGCAGAGGCCGGCGTGACATTGCACCAGCCTGAGGCGTGCCGTGCATTCTCCCGGGTAAGTTGTCCCTGGATCACAGGACTCTGGCAATGGCGGGCTGCACAGGCTCCCGGGAGGGGAGGTGTGGATAGTGACCTGTGCTTGCACACAGGCTTCTTGGTGGCTGTAGCAGCAGCTTTAGCGTCTCATGCCCATCTCTGGAGCTCCTTTAAGCGGCGCTCTTAATCCCCTCTCCTCGCGCACCACGAAACAAAGAGGGAAGAAAAATTCTCTTGCCTCTTCGGCAGTTCCAGACTTTTTCCCGGACTCCCTCCCGGCTAGCCGTGGTGCACTAACCCCTTAAGGTTCTGTTCACGCCGCCAACCCCAGTCCTCTCCTTGGGATCCGACCTCCGAAGCCTGAGCCTCAGCTCCCAGCCCCCGCCCGTCCCGGTGGGTGAGCAGACAAGCCTATCGGGCTGATGAGTGCTGGTTGGCACCGATCCTCTGTGCGGGAATCTCTCCGCTTTGCCCTCCGCACCCCTGTTACTGTGCTCTCCTCCATGGCTCCGAAGCTTCCCCCCTCCGCCACCCCCCATCTCCGCCCGTGAAGGGCCTTCCTAGTGTGTGGAAACCTTTCCTCCTTCACAGCTCCCTCCCACAGGTGCAGGTCCCGTCCCTATTCTTTTGTCTCTGTTTTTTCTTTTTTCTTTTGCCCTACCCAGGTACGTGGGGAGTTTCTTGCCTTTTGGGAGGTCTGAGGTCTTCTGCCAGCGTTCAGTAGGGGTTCTGTAGGAGTTGTTCCACGTGTAGATGTATTTCACATGTGTTTGTGGGGAGCAAGGTGATCTCCACTTCTTGCTCTTCTGCCACCTTGAAGTTCCTCCCCTATTTAGACTTAAAGTACAGGTTCTGGCCAACTTTTGTGAGCTATAGTTGCAATGACAATTTGGTTTCAGCGCTCTTGCAATACTAATATGTGCTTCCTTGTTCCTCTGGGATTATTTGGGCTCTTGATTTATTACTGCAAGAGCCTCCTGGGCTGCTTGGTGGATGTGGAGTGGGTGATGTGTCCCTAGCCAGGCAATTTCTGGGGGGAAAAGTAATGTCAGGAAGGGATTCTAGCCATACTAGATATTAAAGCCTGTCATGACATTTACAATAATTAAAATACTGGTGCAACACTAGAGAGACCATGGAAAAGCATGAAGAGTCCAGAAATAGATCCAATAAAGATAGCAATGTGGTATTTCAATCTAGTAGCACTGGGATAATTGACCACCACTTGGAAAGAGTCCACTTTTTAAAAAGTAGCCAATTATCCCAATACAGTTTATTGAGTAATCCATCTTTTCCCCACTGACTTGAAATGTCAATTTTTTTCATATACCAAATCAATTTCATTGATTATTTTTTAAACTTTTTATTCTAGTCAAAACAGTTTATTCCAGGAATAAGATTACCCTCTTTGAATTACTTTAGCTTTATAATTTGTTGTGTTATCTGAGAAAGTAAATATCCTCTCAAACCCTGCCATTATTTTTCAAATCAAAAATTTCTAGGCGAATAACCAAAATATATTAGTGTGAAAAAAAAGCTGGTCACAGCAAAAAAAAGTATGTGTGTGTGTGTTTGTATACTATTCATGTGTGTGTCTCTCTCTCCATATACATATATTTGTATGTATAAATACATGTGCATATATATACATATATGTACATATATATTTGCATGGGCATAGACAATTTTTGGAAGGGCACGCATGAATCTAAAATAGTTACTTCCAGGGAGGGAGACTGTTGGGGATTCTATTGATGAGTGAGACTTACTTTTTTCCACTTTGGCCAATTCTCCACTTTTTATGTATTCTTTAAAAAACAAATACGTATTTCTTTTATAATTAAAAACAGTACATGATTTTCTCTGTCAGAAATCCAAGCCTGTACAAGGGCATATCATGTATATTAGTGTTTCTCAATTGTGACTACACATTAGAATTACTTGGGAAGCTTTTAAGAAATACGGATGCCCAGGGACCTGCCCCCAGAGATTCTGATTTCACAGGTCTGGGAGAGGCCGTGGGCATCAGGGTATTTTGAAAGTACCCCAGGTAGTTATGATGTGCAGTCACGGTTGAGAACCGTGATGTGAGGTTTTAAAGGGTCCCCAGAAGGCCACCGCAATGAGGTCTTTTCAGAATATAATTATTTGGGAATGCAACCCAAAGTAATCCATCACATCTCTATCAGGCTAAATGTCGGCATGAGATGGAGTGCAAACAAGTCCAGAGGGAGGTGATGGAAAGAGCTTTGCTTGAATGTGTGTGAAAGCATCCATCTCTGTAGTAGGCCTTTTTGTTGAAAGGTATAGATTCATTCAGTCTTCCTCCATACATAAGGGATTCATATAAACTAATCATGACCATAAAAGATACAGAAATCTCATAGAAAACCAGAAATAGCAAAACAGCTGTGCCTCAGGAGCCCAGATTGTGTTTGATACTGGAAGGTTCCAACAGAGAATCAAGGTTACTTGGAGACCCTCCCATAGGAGGCTTTCAAAATTCTTTCATCTGGAGAACTGCTTTGTGAAAATGAAATGCCCTTTGGAAGCCTGATCTGGAAAACAGATCAAAGAGGAGCCTGAAGAAACCTGAGAATTGACTGGAAACCCCACATTATTGTAACGCTTTCTGCTTCTTGTGTGTGTGTCTTCTTCTGATACTTCTCCCTATCGACTGCCTGATTCTGCTTGTATAATACTGATAGAGGAGCTGATTGGCCCAACTAGTCCACAGTGGTCTGTCTCTGGTTGGACAAGTTTTTCCACACCAGGTGACTACAGAGATGGAGCTAACAGTTCATGAGTCATACGCCTATTCATCCCTGGTCACCCAGGCCAGAGAGGGCCTGGGGAGAACAAGTGGGTACATAAAACTGCCTTGGGATTGCAGGGAGAAGGTGTGGGTAAGGCAGTTCCCCTTAGAATGGGAAAGTGGACGGAACATCCACCACGATTAACCTGCCCAGGCCAAGCACTAAGTTGGTCATCGGTGAGTGCTGAATTGGAGGAGGTTTTCAATGGGGTGTGAAACTGTTTAAATTCAAGCAAAGATGTTAAAGAAAAACTGTCAGGAATGAATAGATGGCCCTTGCATGCTGTACATCTCCAAAGGTCTTTTCTTGCTCTATGAATCTGGGTTTTTTAAAAGTCTTAACAGCAGCCTAGGAGGTCTAGGAGAATGGAATTCATGTTCCCTTGTGATTAGCTCTGGGCCACATGTGGCTTTTGGGCACTTGAGGTGTGGCTGATACAAATTGACTGTGCTGTAATTGACTGGGTTTTGAAGGCTGGGTAGGAATAAAAGAAATCTGACATTCTCATTAGTAATTTTTTGTACTGAATACATGTTGAAATACTATTTTGGATATAGTGGGTTAAAGAAAATATATTATTAAAATTAATTTCACCTGTATTACTTTTTTAAAAATGTGGCTATTAGAAACTTTAAAATGATACATGTGACTCACATTATCTTTCTCATGGACAGCTGGGTTAGATGGTGACTCAGCTATCTCCCCCTGCACAGGTCTGGCTGTAAAGATCTGTGTATGAACGACAGTTCTTTGCTGTGGGGCCCACATCAGTATATTATTCTTGGTTCATAATCAGAGCTGTGGCAGTTCATCTTGCTCTGGCTCTCTCTCCCTTTGCCCCGTAGACTGCAGCCTGATTCCTTTTCTCAAACAGAACCACCTAATCCTCTCCTGTGGTTTTCCAACATCCCATAGTCAGGCAGCATTGTTCACGACTCTGCATCAGCAAGTCCTTACAGAACTTTGCTGTGCCTCTTGGCCTCTGTTAGTCTTTCCTGCCTCATTTTCCCCCTTCCTTTCCAGGACCGGCACACAGCAAATGTTCCGCATTTGTATTCTTGCCCACTTTTTACAAATGTCCTTTTCCGGGAAGGCTGTCCTTTTCCAGCAGCCTTCCTTTGGGGACAAATGACTGCTTCCTAATGCTTTGTCACAGTTTATCCTGGTTCCCCATGGAATGAAGTTTGTGGATGGGGCTAAGTCACTTCCAGAAGTGTATCTACTTAAAGAGTTAATAATGATTTTAATGAAAACAACTACTATTGCCATTTATTGAGTTTTATTACTGGCCAGGATCTATACGAGGTATATTATAGATATTTCTTATTTAACCCTGACAGCAACTTCACAAAGTATGATCCCCTATGACAGATGGGAAAAATTAGGTTCAATGACATTATATCCCTTGCTTACAGTTCTTGCTAGGAAATGGTGGACCTGTGATTTAAATCTAGATCTGTTCCCAAAGTCCTTGCTCTTACCCATTACATTTAACACTGCCTCCTGGATGCTCTGTCACCTCCCAAGTTGGGCAACTCCAAGTTGGAATTCAATGCTGCATATCAAGTGATATCTATAAGCAAATTTGCTGTGCATTTGCATATTGTTTTGACGATTCTGCAGCTGACATGCAATTCTCATGAAACTCTGATAAAGATGGAATAATGGACTTTATGAGCCCTATTTCATACACTGGAAAAACTGAGCTCCAACAAGATGAAGTGATTCATCTGGGGTTACAATTTGAGTAGCAATCACAAGCCAGGCAAGAACCCAGTTTTCTGAAAATATTTATTCTTTTTCTTTGCTCATCAGGGTGTCCTTGGGCATTATGCTGCCTGGATGGCAGCATATGGTGGCAAATCATGTGTTATGCTTGCTGATTTAACGTGAGTTATGTGAAGAGTTTGCAGGCACAGACTCATTTGAGTTTCTCAGCTCTAGGTGTGTCAGTTTCATTCATTTAGCAAGCATTGCCTGAGCCCAAGTCTGGCCAGCCATTGTGCTAACAGTGGGCACGAAAGGGTGGATAAGATATGATTTTGTCCTAAGAAGACTACCTTCTAAAGAGGACGACAATTGTCTTGTAAAGAGAGTATTATCATCCAGTGGAAAAGTGTGGTCTTAATGGACTATAAAAAGTTCTGAGAAGTGCAAAGGGAGAAGGAAATAACTCTGCTTGGGAAAGTTTCATGGTGGAGGGAACTTCTGAACTTGGTCTCAATGGACTGACTTTAGAGATGAAAAGCCTGAGTCACTGAGAGTTCTGCAAAGGATCTCATCATCTTATAACTTCATTAAGTTTCCTAAAAATATGCTTGTTGCCACAGCTCCTTAGAGAGTAGTAGCATAGATTATTTATTGGAGTACTTAAAATATTAACATCAATAAATTCCACAGGAACTTCACAAATACTCTGCCCAGTTGGATAAGCCAATCTGAAAGACTGGTTTTTAAGTTACTCACACTTTCCAATTCTACAAAGTTGATAAGAATATGTGGAAACAACTACAAAGCCCAGGGGAATCATGTCAACTCTCTAAACAGCCATTTCAGACAGAGGAAGACTCTGTGCCTCTAGCATTTCATGTCTTTTTATCCACATAAAGAGATGTAATCTTTCACAGTGGATATTTACAGTGTTCTACTCTCTCTTTTCTTCCATACAAGCTTAAAAGTCTTGTATTTTAAGTGCCGTTGAATTTTATCATTTGAAATATTAAGAGCCCAGATGTATACTCTAATATATGTGGTTTATTTGGAGCTGAAAGGAAAATATCCTTCTAAGTTTAGAAGTTGAAACTCATCAGAGCCAAACCCTTGGGGCAGCCCAAGAGGAGAGTGCTCTCTATCATACTGTGGTCCACAAGGTTTCCGATGATTGCTTTTTTCTGGTAGCTGATACCAGGCTAGACTTAGTGCAAAGGACTGAAAGTTTGTGTTCCCTTAAAAATCTGTATGTTGAAGTCCTAACCCCCAATGCGATTGTCTTAGGAAGTGGAGCCTTTGGCAAGAACTTAGATCATAAGGGTGGAGCTCTCATGCATGGGATTAGCGCCCTTTTAAGAGGGACCCCCACAGAGAGCTCTCTAGCTCTCCTTCTGCCATGTGAGGATACAATAAGTCAGTAGTCTGAAATGGAAGAGAGTCCCTCCAGAACCTGACCATGCTGGTACCTTAATCCCAGACTTCCAGCCTCAAGAACTGTGAGAAATACATTTCTGTTGTTTATAAGCCACACAGTCTGTGGTACTTTGTCATAGCACCCCATCTTGACTCAGACACCTAGATCCTAGATAATAGAGATCTTAGCTAGAAATTCCTAGTTGAGAAGGAAGATCCCATCTTGTGACCTCTTCCTTCTTGTGCTTCAATTTAGTCATTTAGTTTGTTTCTGTGACCAGATAGATTTATACCCCCTACTCATAACCAAGATGGAAAGTTCCTTCTGATTCCTGACTCACTGAAGAATAAGGTCCAGATCTGCTTGGAGAGTATTAAAATGGGGTAAAATCTTGATATTCCTGGAAGAGTATCTCACCTTCAAGCAGCCTTTGAAGAACAGAACAAGGGGCAGGAGCCTCTAGAATGGCTCAGCAGCACTGAGGGCTGTTGGTGAATATCAATATTTTGTCGAAAATTTTAAAATGAATTGCTTGACTGAAGAGTTCACAAATACAGTGGGCTGCCTGGGGAGAAAGTGAGGTCCTTCTCACTGGATATTGAAGTACAGACTGCATAGACATATACTGGAGAGTCATGCATAAGGCAAGGGTTAGACTAAAGGTCCTAAGATCCCATCTAATTTCCAGATTCTATTATTTACAGATCTTTGCTTTACTTTGTGCATGCCTCTAAGCTTGCACTTAGTACATTGTTCTGTAATAATATGTCCATATATTTGTCTCCCCTACAAGGTTGAAAACTCTTTGAAGGAAGGGCTGTATTTATCCTTTTCTATCCCAAGCACTTAGCACAGTGACTTGTACATAGGAGACACCAAGTAAATATTTATCAAATGAATGAATGAATTCATTTAATATATTTATATCTATACATACTTTCATGCATATCTTGATTTATACTATAAGATATCAGCAAGTGGACCTGCTTGCTATGAGGGTGTTCCTATTCTTTAGAACCCATGGCTGCTTGAGTGCCTGGATGATGGAATATGCCATCCGATTCCCTAAGCATGGCACTTCTAGTTAATTCATCTCTTCTCTACTAATGGAGCTGTATTATGGCAGTTAAGGCAGAATCAAAGTATGGATAGGGTTTTTCTGAATTGTATTTCCAGATTAAGCCCCCCCACTCCCACTCCAGAAATGACCATGGAGGTTATTGTTTAGAGGTCTAGGTATGACTTGGCTGCATTAGGTGGGCAGGTATCTCCTGTGGATAATCAGAAGTGTAGTTGCATCCCAGTCTTGGGGAGGGAGGCAGGTATATGATGGGCAGGGGCTTCAGGGGCATGCTGGGCAGAGGAGCCAGTATGCACACTGAAGTGGGAGCATAAATGGGATAATCTCAGCCAGTTAGACCGGATGAGAAGGTCAGAATAAGGCCAGGAAACAGAGGCAGATAGGGTACGGGTTTTAGGTGGAGAAATTGCCAAAGGAGCAGAGGAGGGGGGTGAGGTTGCAAAGAGAATACTTTCCAAAGTGACATGTTAAACTGAGGGATGCTTGTGCCAAACAACACCATTCAGTACTATATTCATTCATTCGACAAACACATATTGGGTGCTTGCTTACCTTGAGAAGCCCCTATACCAATGCTAGGGATACGAATAAATAGAATCTCTGCTCTTACATACGTATACTACGAACTATACTCTACAGGCATATTAACAGATAATTACAGTGCAGGGTGATACATGCTGTAATGAAGCAAGAACAGGACAGTCTAGGGGGACACGTAACCAGATCTGAGATGTGAAGGATAAGTTGTATTTTGCAAGGTGAGGCAGGAAGAACACTCCTGCTCCAGCTCCAGGAATGGCTGAATATCCAAAAGACCAAGAGGGGAGCTAATTCAGGGACTGCAAATACTTTGCAATAGTTGGGCCTTCTATGCCATGTTAAGTGGTCCAGACTTTCTCCTGGGAATAATGAACCATTGGAGTATTTTGATCAAGGAGTGACATGATCAAATTTGTGTTTTAAAAATATTACAACAAAGTGTGGAGAAAGGGTTGGAAGTAAGAAAGACCAGGACCCACTGAAGTCATTGCCGTGTCTCAGTGTGAAGGGATGGTGGCTGAGCTAAGGATGAGACAATGAAAGCAGAGGAGAGTTGCATCCTTGAGACATTTGAAAGTTAAACTGGACAAAGCTTGGTGATTGATTTGATGTGAGATGTAATCAGTTAATCAAGGATGACCAGGGAATTCCCTGGCAGTCCAGTGGCTGGAACTCAGTGATTTCACTGCTAGGGCCCGAATTCAATCCCTGGTTGGGGAACTAAGATCCCACAAACTGCGTGGCACGCCCAGAAAAAAGAAAAAAAAAGATAAACAGTTTCTGGCTTAGGCAGCTCTAGAGGTGGATCCCAAAAGAGTTCTGGTGGTCGGGGAGACCAAAGGCTAAACTCCTTAAGTCCAAAGGTCCATCTGGCCTCATAGTCTCTCTTAGGGTAGACAGGTCTCCTTTGGGAGCTTAATGGGATGTAATAGCTGACTAGGGTCCTTACCCACACTGGCCATTATCATTTATTCATTCATTCAATCAACCAGTACTTGTTAAATATCAATTATGTGTTCATATTATGCCAGTATTCCATAGATCCCAGTGTCCCACTCTGCAGGTGGCTTAGTTCTTCTCTTTCTCTCTCTCCCCACTCCACTTTTTTTTTTTTTTGCTATTTATTTTTTTTTCAGTTTTATTGAGGTGTAATTGACAAATAACATTGTCAGATATTTAAAGTGTACATCATGATGATTTGATATACATATACATTGTGAAATGATTCTCCCATCTAGTTAATACATCCATCATCTCACATATTTATCTTTTTTTTCTTTTGGTGAGAACATTTAAATTACACTCTTTTAAAAAGTTTCTATTATACAGCACAGTGATATCAACTCTGGTCACTGTGTTATACATTAGATCTTCAGACCTTGTTCATCTTAGAGTTGAATGTTTCTACCCTTATACTAACCTTTCCCTTGGCAACCACTTTTCTACTCTCTATTTCTATTAGCTCCACTTTTCTTTTCTTTTTAGATTTCACATGTACATGATACCATGCAGTATTTGTCTTTTCCTGTCTGGCTTATTTCACTTAGCATAATGCCCTCCAGGTTCATCCATGTTGTTGTAAATGGCAGGATATCTTTCTTTCTCATGGCTGAATAATATTCCATTGTATATATATATATTCCACATCTTTATCTATTCATCCAGTGACAAGACACTTAGGTTGTTTCCATATCTTGGCTATCGTGAATAATACATCAATAAACATGGACTATAAATATCTCTTTGAAAAAATGCTTCTCAAAGTCAGAGTTACAACTATTAAGTTTTCAGTAGACTTTCCCACTCATTCCATCAACCCCACCTTATTGTATATATTATTGTTTGAGCTGCCATGTGCTATTTTAGACAAAACTATTTCCTCACTTCTTATTGCTATGGCTGCATAATTTTCTTTTTGCCTTTTATTTTCTTTTTCATGGACTTAGTCTTTGATAGAATTTTGACTTGGATAGAGGTTAAAATTTTATAGAAAACTCTGAATAAGTTGTTTTATATGGCCAGAAGTCTGGAAAATATTTTCTAGCCTCCAGAGTTTCATGAGCCACTCTGGGGCTTCTTGTGACTGACGTGATGGTGTTAGAGTTTCAGTAACAGATGTGATTGATCAGTCTTCCTTGAAATACTTGTGTTTGATGCAATTCATTTCACATTTTGTGCTTGACTTTCCCAAGCCGAGGTGTGAAATTCAAGCATCAGAGAAACCAGCGGGGTTTTTGAGTAGAAGTCAATAAAACACTCAACATGAACCTATGTAGTTCAGCTTAATAAAATAAAATGTATGGGTGTGAGGGCCTAACCTCACACATCTAGAAGATATCACGTTGTGAATCTGTTTCCTGGGGGCCAGTGAGTGTCAAGACCACTGGGCCAAGTGGGATGGAGAATCTACTTTGAAAACCACTCTCTTCTCCAATGATTAAGTAAAGCTCTATTTTTTAAAAAAATTAATTTAATTTACTTATTTTTTATACAGCAGATTTTTATTAGTTATCTATTTTATACACATTAGCATATCTATGTCAACCTCAATCTCCCAGTTCATCCCACCCCACCCCCTTTCCCCTCTTGGTGTCCATACGCTTGTTCTCTACATCTGTGTCTCTATTTCTGCCTTGCAAACTGGTTCATCTGTACCATTTTTCTAGATTCCACATGTATGTGTTAATATACGATTTGTTTTTCTCTTTCTTACTTCACTCTTGTATGACAGTCTCTAGGTCCATCCACGTCTCTACAAAAGACCCAATTTCGTTGCTTTTTATGGCTGAGTAATACTCCATTGTATATATGTACCACATCTTCTTTATCCATTCGTCTGTCAATGGGCTTTTAGGTTGCTTCCATGACCTGGCTATTGTAAATAGTGCTGCAATGAACACTGGTGTGCATGTGTGGTTTTGAATTATGGTTTTCTCTGGGTATATGCCCAGTAGTGGGATTGCTGGGTCATATGGTAATTCTATTTTTAGTTTTTTAAGGAACCTCCATACTGTTCTCCATAGTGGCTGAATTACATTCCCACCAACAGTGCAAGAGGGTTCCCTTTTCTCCACACCCTCTCCAGCATTTGTTGTTTATAGATTTTCTGATGATGGCCATTCTGACTGGTGTGAGGTGATACCTCATTGTAGTTTTGATTTGCATTTCTCTAATAATTAGTGATGTGGAGCAGCTTTTCATGTGCCTCTTGGCCATCTGAATGTCTTCTTTGGAGAAATGTCTATTTAGGTCTTCTGTCCATTTTTGGATTGGGTTGTTTGTTTTTTTAATATTGAGCTGCATGAACTGTTTATATATTTTGGAGATTAATCCTTTGTCCATTGATTCATTTGCAAATAATTTCTCCCATTCTGAGGGTTGGCTTTTCATCTTGTTTATGGTTTCCTTTGTTTGCAAAAGCTTTGAAGTTTCATTAGGTCCCATTTGTTTATTTTTGGTTTTATTTCCATTACTCTAGGAGGTGGATCAAAAAAGATCTTGCTGTGATTTATGTCAAAGAGTTTTCTTCCTATGTTTTCCTCTAAGAGTTTTATAGTGTCCAGTCTTACATTTAGGTCTCTAATCCATTTTGAGTTTATTTCTGTGTATGGTGTTAAGGGAGTGTTCTAATTTTATTCTTTTACATGTAGCTGTCCAGTTTTCCCAGCACCACTTATTGAAGAGACTGTCTTTTCCTCCACTGTATATCCTTGCCTCCTTTGTCATAGATCAGGTGACCATAGGTACATGGGTTTATCTCTGGGCTTTCTATCCTGTTCCATTGATCTATATTTCTGTTTTTCTGCCAGTACCATATTGTCTTGATTACTGTAGCAGTAAAGCTCTATTTTTGTCAAACAAAGTTACTAGAATCTCCAACTCACTTCTCAAGGGTACTGCAAGGATTAATAAAATGGTTTTGAGTGACTAGTGTATGGTAAATAAATGTTGCTTTTTAAGGATGTAGTATTATTGTTATTATTTCATAATTGGTAAAGATATAAGATGTTGACTATTTAGTTCATTTGATTAAATGACGATAGCAGTAAGATCATGGCCCAGGTTTGGATTTCTATTCCAGACATGTTTTTAGTTCTGCACAGAGAACATGTCTTATTCCAATTGCAGACTACCTCTAGCCTCAATCAGCCACCTCTCCCATGCTGAGGCTGATGTCTCAATTTGCTAATGGACAAATAACACAGCTTTCTTGGCCTACTAATGTGGTTGGATAGGTCATCTTTGTATGTAGAAACATATTATTATAGACTGTAAGTCCTGGAAGACTGTACAGATCTTTGACATCATCTAATCCTAATTCCTGCATTTGAAGTTGAGGAAATTAAGCCCTGAGAGCATAAATGTGTTTGCCCTAAGTCACCCAGTTAGTGCAAGAGTCAGGGCTGAAATCTGGATTTATTGTTAAGTCCAGTGTTTTCCCTATGGAATTGTGCTATACCCATTCTGGTCTAGAATTTCCCTCTAAAAGTTTTGGGTGCTTGCCTTGAACACAAATCCCTAGTGAGCCGGGACCCAATAAAGTGCAGTACACTGCCTTGTCTACAGTTGGACGGGCAGTGCAGGAACATGCAGAGCGAACAGCATTCTTGAGACGAAATCAAGCCAGCTGCTCTGATTACAACCATTGATAACTGGATGCCCATCATAATTAGGCTGATAGGATTTCTCCCCTGCTGGATGTCCCTCTGGCTGCATTCACAGATTAGGTCAATCAATCATGTTCAGTTATTCAGCCACGTCCTTTGGAGGACCTGTTATGCATTATGAAGGGTTATGAAGTCTCTTTGTAATGTAGGCAGAAGTTTGGCCATGAGTTGTAACCTTCCCAGATACAGTTTACAGGTAGAGATTCCCAGGCTGGACTTCTTGGAGGCAGCCAGTGAGGCGTCCTTTTTATGGAAAAACGAGAATCCTCCTGACATGGACTTTCTATCATGGTTTTCAAGAGGAAGTGGAAAATTGGTCTTCATGGTCCTTCTCAGCCCTGGGATTTTCCTTAAAATGTATTATATACTTTTTTCAGATTATAAAAGTAATGCATATTTATTATGGAAAATGCAGAAAGTTGTAAAGAAAATAAAAATAATTCATATTTCCAATACAATGGGAACTACCTCAAAATTTTAGTTCAATTTTTCCAGTCTGTTTTTTAGGCCTTTATAGAAATATACAGCTATTTATTTTTTTATGAAATTGATACCCTACTCTGAAATTCTAGGATTCTATAAAGCATGCAGGACTATACACAGTAAGTTCCTTGCTCAAAGCCTGGCCTGCAATAGTTGCTCCATAAACATTTGTTAACTGAATGAAGAAGGGGGTCACGGTGTGTAGACCTGAATAGCCAGCCTTGTCGGAAGATCTCACACTCAGACCATGCCTGAATCTTTTATTTTTTATTGAAGTATAGTTGATTTACAATGTTGTGTTAATTTCTGCTATACAGCAAAGTGACTCAGTTATACATATATATACATTTTAAAATACTCTTTTCTATTATGGTTTATCCCAGGAGATTGAATATAGTTCCCTGTGCTATACTGTAGGACCTTGTTGTTTATCTATTTTATATTCTATATGTAATAGTTTGCATCGACTAACCCCAAACTCCCAGTCCATCCCCACACCCTGGGCAACCACAGCTCTGTTCTCTATGTCTGTGAGTCTGTTTCTGCTTTGTAGATACGTTCATTTGTGTCATTTTTTAGATTCCACATATATGTGATATCATATGGTATTTGTCTTTCTCTTTCTGACTTACTTCACTTAGTATGATAATCTCTAATTGCATCCATGTTGCTACAAATGGCATTATTTCATTCTTTTTTTATGGCTGAGTAGTCTTCCATTGTATATACGTGTACCACATCTTCTTTATCCATTCACCCATCAATGGACATTTCGGTTGTTTCCATGTCTTGGAATGCCCGAATATTGACAACAGTCTTTGCATGTTAAAGAAACATAATAAACTAGAAACTAACCACTTTCCTTCAAGAAAGTGTCCCCTTTCCAGGAGAGCATCAGTAGTCATTTATCTCCATTTTTTCATGCTCATTATTTATTTCAGGAGATTCCCTTTGATCAGAGAGCTGCACATACAAGAGACTTGCTGCAAGCATGGACCTCAGTGAAACATGGCCTTTGGAGGAAGGAACCTGGCTGTCTCATGCTGGAATTCATCATTTTGCCAACACCAGAGGGGGTATGGCTGCTTTTGCTGTCCCTGATACACGCGGTCCTCTTCAACTCCTGCACCCATTGTGTCAACCCAGCTGTACTCTGTACGTGCCCAGTGCTGTTTGCCTTTTCACAGAAGCAGTCGGGTGGAGGGGAGAGGGCATGGACTTTGGTGTCAGACAGACCTGGGTTCAGATGTGGAATTTCCTTCTTATAAGCTATGTGGCCTTAAGAAAATCGATCGTTTCCTCAGCTCTAACATGAGAGTAAGAATGCCTACTTGTAGGGTCGTGATAAGCAGCACTGAGTAATGTAAGCTGTCATTGACTGAGACCTTACCCTAGCTAGGTGGGAAGTTAGTCACATATCTTTGAACCCCTAACATGTGTCAGGCACTATTTTCTTGCCCATCTCCCCCCTCCTCCCCTCTTCTCTCCTCTCCACAGCCCTGCAAAGATTAAAGTTGAAGATAATGCAACTGGTATAAACAGTCTAGGTCAGTTCACCTTCCTTCTGGTTCTGTGTCCTAGCATCTGATTAATGCAACTCAGCATTAATTGATGGGGATGTT
This sequence comes from Stenella coeruleoalba, assembly GCF_951394435.1. Classification (NCBI taxonomy): domain Eukaryota; kingdom Metazoa; phylum Chordata; class Mammalia; order Artiodactyla; family Delphinidae; genus Stenella; species Stenella coeruleoalba. The sequence continues at coordinate 70,118,736 of NC_137154.1, forward strand.
GTTTACTGTCCTGGCGTGGGGCATCCAAGTGTAAGAGTCACAACCCTGACACAGAGCAGTGGTCCTCTTTCAGGTCTAAGAGTCTGCCCCATCCCCCATCCCCCAGATCTAATGGAGATCCACTTGGGCAGTAGTCATTCTATGGATGGGAGAGCAAAGGCCACTAAAGTTAACGCATTCACATGATGTTTTTAGTGAGGGTATGCCTCCCATTTGTTGTTGTTTATTCATTCACTCAATAACTATTGAGCACCTACTATGTGTCAAGCACTGGGAATACAAAAAAAAAGAGTAAGATAGACATGGAGATCACCAGACTACACTCTCTACTGTGTCCCATCTCTAAAATGGGGTAACTGATACAGCAATAAACATTTACCGAACTTCTGCACTGCATCAGGGTACATCTTCCAACCAAGACAACTGCACACAATGGGAGATTCCCCGAAGGGAAGCTTGAAACTCTAAGAGAGGACACTTGGATGAGGCCCAGACAAAAACCAATAGCTGTTCACTCCTGTGCCCTGTCGCATTGCCACCCTAGTCACTTTTAGAGGTCCTTAAGCCAGTGTCTCCTCACAGCCCAGCCCATGGAATAAAGTTGAACTTCCTCAGCTCAACATGCAGCCTTCCTTTCCTGATCTGACCCCTGCCTGCCGCTCTAGACTCATCTCCTGCTGCTCCTCACTAAAAGCAAACCCCTTTCTCATCACTGTATCGACCTCCCCCTGGATCCTTGAATACATCATGCTCTCACACACCTGTGCGCCTCTGCGGAGGCTGTCATTACTATGTGCCTTCTACTTGGCCAGCTCCTGCTCATCTTTGAAGTTCCAGCTTAAGTCATCTATTCTGGGATCTCTTCCTGCTGCTGCCACCTACCCACCCCCACCCTGATCTGAATGAGTGGTCCATCCTCAGTGCTGCCACGGAACTTGCAGATTCCTGTGTCACAGAGTTGCCACACTGCATTGTCATTATCCTAGACAATGTGTGAGCTTCTTGGGGGCAGACATCTTGTTTTATTCACCTTTGCATCCCTTTCACAAGTAGTCTGGCAAATACTTGATGCATATTTGGTGGCTGGCCGGCTGGCTGGCTGGCTTGATGAATGAATGGATGGATGAATGAATGATGGCTAGGAACATATCCTCTACATATTTCTGCTTTCCTTGAGAATCTTTTTTGACTGTGGCAACCCAACTGGTTGCATAACTTCTTCTGGCACCACTACATCACTTCACCTTACCTTCAGCATACCTAGAGCATTTCATTCAGTTACCCCTCTCCCCCCAGAGCTTGTTAACCAAAGCTGGATGAGAGAGGAGAGAATTAAGTAGGTGTGGTTTGTCCGCCGGTGCTTTTGTAACCTAGGCAATAGAGTCATCCATCATACAATTTTAGAGGAGAAAGAAGCCCTAGGGATCACTGTGACAAAGGGGTGGGGCTAGAAATTCTACTGTGACCAGCTCCAAGCATTATCACACACCTCCTTGAGTTCACCACATCATGTATCTACAATCTTTGGAGGTATGGCTGGCTCATAGGAAGGGGAACCAGACCTGTGTCTGCATCTACCTAATAGGGAAGCACTACTCTTGGGTAAGTGATGAGCTTCTGGGGCGGATGGGCAACAGATACCATGATACCTGGCCCCAGTTCAGACAATCAGTATGTGATGATGGAGGTGTCCAAGACAGAGTATGGTTGTATTGCCATATGTGGGTGAAGCGCTGTCACAGTGAATCAATGTGGCTAAAATGTGAAAGTCCTTGTGAGCAGCTGGATTAGGGTGGTTCTCAGAGGCCTAGGCTGCGGTTCAGGGAAAGGATGTAGGTCCTAAGAGGACTAGGCAGGGTGGCAAAATGGAAACATGGTGAAATGTTGAAATGAGATGAGAAAACTCGCACTAGAAACAAAGTGAGAGCTCTGCTGTGCCGGACCTAAGTCAGAATTGGACGAATTACAAAAGCATATTTGCAATCATTTATTAGGTAGATACGTTACACCAGACATGATGCTATGCCCTTTTCCCCCTAGTTTTTAAAATTTATTTTTTGTTAAAATGTCTATTTAATTTTTACTTTTTGTTTTTAAAAAAATAATGGTAAAACTCTGAATTCTACCTAAGTATGTATGGTAACATTTTTCACCTTTATTTTTGAAAGATAGTCTTTTTAAAAAAATTTTTTATTTTATATTGGATATATATTTTATATATAAATATATATAATATATTTCTATTTTTATATATAATATAAATATATATTATTTATTAAATTATTATTATTTATTAAATTATATTAAATATAAATATATTTATTATATATTTTATATTTATATTTATTTTATATAGTTGATTTACAGTGTTGTGTTAGTTTCAGGGGTACAGCAAAGTGATTCAGTTATACATGAACATATATCCCTTTTTTCTGAAATTCTTTTCCCATTTAGGTTATTACAGAATATTAAGCAGAGCTCCCTGTGCTATACGTTAGGACCTTGCTGGTTATCTCTTGTAAATACAGTAGTGGGTATATGTCAATCCCAAAGGGCCTTTTTTGTATAGATATAGACTGTCGCCATTCATTCTCACAACAACCATATTCTCCTTTTATGAATGAAAACACCTGAGCCTGAAGAGACCGAGAAACTTTCTCAAGGTCACTGGCAGAGTGGGGATTTGAACCGAGGGCTGCCTAACGCCAAGCTGCGCCAAGCTATTGCTCCACAACTCATCCTCCAACCCTTGCTACTCTGCCTTCTCAGTTAAAGGCTCTGGTGGCCCAGTTACAGATTCTTTATTGCTTACTTAATTGTCACGGTAGAAAAGAGCACTAGCTCTGAGCTGGGCCAAAAAATCAGCAGTTCTGTCACAAAGTGTGGATTATCATCCAAGACCCTCTGACGGCCGCCTCAGCTAACGCATTGCCAAGGCCTTGACCCACCTGCCTCAGAGCATCTTTCCTCCATCCCCTACCCCACACCCCCTGTTTCCCAACACTGGCCGGTCCCATCTGCTCCATCTCTGAGGCCCACCGTGGGCTAATGGGGTTTACATTTCTAGTGAGGTACCAGGGAAAGTCCTGGAAGTGTCCAGGCCTTGAGGTGTTTTTCTTGGCTTTCTGGAGTCCTCTGAGAACTGCATTATCTACTAGGGAGGCTCAGTCATCCTGGTGAGTCATGGGCCTTGAGACAGGGCCAGATCCACGCAACATCTGCCTTTGCGGTATCCTCAGAGCATCTCAGGCTGCCATGAGGGTGGGTCAGCCTCCAGGAAGCTGGCTGGGGAGAACCCAGGATGTCTGAGGGTGATACAGAATTTCTGCAGGAAAGTCCCTCTGCCACTCCCGCTTCCTACACTCTTAAAATACCCTCAAGGACGTGGGCCGGTGGTTATGCAAACTTATTTTAAAGGCTTGGAACACATTTTCCAAATGAAATCATATGCAGTGCCTGACACACAAAGCAAAAGGGGGCCAGAGCCCTGGTTCTGATTGGCGCAGTGTAAGCTCCTTTGGCCGCTCCTTTGATTTGCCAGCTGCCACATCAGACGTGTGGGGATTTGTGCAGGAGGGGAGGCCTCCATAGCCCTTCTCAGTGAATCTATAAAACACTTCTTCATGTTATAGATGTGCTCGCTCAGCTGTTTGGGTATCCTGCTGCCATTCACTCTTCCCAGGGCACCCAGCCTGCTTAAGCTCCTCATTAGGGAAGAGTAAGGAAGTGTGGGAAACATTAACCTGGCAGTAGGAGCCAGGTGTGTCTAGAAATTCAGCGCTGCTGTTCCCATCCTGGTTATAAAAACAGGAAGGAGCGGATTTCCCTCCTGGTCCCTCTCAAGGTCAGGGAGAGTTTTAACATGTCAGGAAGGAAGGAAGGAAATTTTTCTGAGTGTGGTCTGGGTGCCAAGCACTGCTGTGGGCATTATTTCATTTTATTCAAATCCTCATTGAAATCTCTTCAAGTAGGTATTATTATCCCCATTTTTCAGATGAGGAAACTGAGCTTGGGAAGGCATGATAACTAAGGCACCATAAGACTCATATAGCAAACACCAGCAGAGCTCACATTCACACTCAGGCCTTCATTCCCCAGAGCTCTGCTCTGTCCATTTCACTTCTCCATCAGCTTCAAAGGGCATCTCCACCTTTCCATGAAGCTTGATCCTTTGTGTCTATTTCTTTTTTTCTTTAAATTTTATATTGGGGTAAATTTGAGCTTTGTGTCTATTTCTCTTGCATACAGGGTGGTAAAAAGATTAATACAACAGAATCTGGTATCCACGGTCTCCTATTAGCATTCGTTTTAACAAGTTTCATAAAGGTCATTTCTTTTTACAGAGGAGATACAGGCTAGGCAGGTTTGGAGACTTGTCAAAGATTAGTGGCAAAACTAAGGCCAGAACTCAGGCCTCTGATTCTCCTGCCGGCACCGACGGTAGGCTGACTGCTAAGGCCATAGCTTCTTGGAAAAACCATTTTAATGTGGAAAAAGAGAGACTCTTGTGCACCAGGTAGACTCTCTTTGCAGCGTCTGAAAGAAGCGATTCCCTCTCAGGCCTCTGTCCAGGATACTGGGGTGGAAAATGGGAGATCAGGATGGTCTCTGCATCTCAGCAGAAACTCAGATCCGTCCTATGGATGTCCCTTGTAATGATGTAGTCATAGATTTCAATGGCAGCAAATGTTTTTACCCTTAATCTTAACACAGGGTATTTTGTCTGATTTCACTCAGTAGATCCAACTGAGTGTGAGCTGGAAATGTATGATTTTCCTCTGCAGGGACCTTTTTCTTTGTGTATTTTTGGAATGGTTTATTCTGATTCATGGCCACATACACCTTCTAGTTGCTTCTTGGCTCAGCCAGAGTTTATTTCCTTTGATATGATGTTGAGTGGGGCATCTTTTAAATCTTCATCTCTATTCCATAGTTGGTAAAAGGAATCCTGGTCGCAGGGGTCTGGAGAGATCCAAGTTGTTTATATATTTCATAAAATGTCTTGCTTTTATTAGTAGCATCTACTTCATGGTATTTGAATTTTTCAGAGACTATATTTAGCATTTTTACCAAAATGAATCCTTGGCTTCCTGTCAGACTTAATATCATATCATCTCTGGGCTTGTATTGTTTCTGCTAAAAGTAATGATTTTTTTTTTCAGGTGAGATATAGTGAACTATTCTTCCTATAGAGCCCATTTCTTTTTTCTGGATGTTATCAAACGCTTAGAGCAGTTATCTGAGACTTGATTTTCATTTAAGGGAAACAAAGCAACTATATTTTCTTTCTCCCTTTCATCAAGGATTATATAAAAAGTGGGGTTGTACTAAAATAAAAGAATATTAAACCCTAGGAGAAGATGAGATGTCCTTTGGGCCAATTCAGCCCTGGAGCTAATGCTGAGACCAGCAAATGCAAAATTCTCTTTGATGAAACTGTATGGGTGGGTGCATATATTTTCCTGCTGTCCTCTGTTGGCTCGTCCTGAGAGGATGCAGATAAGGGACAGGATAACAGGAGAGAGTCATGCCTTTCTTAGAGCAGACACAGACCCACTCTTCCCTCCTAAATCTGTCCTGCCCATGCTCCCCAGGGTGAGGAGGGGAGGGGGGGGCAAGCATTGCTTCTCCACTCTGTTCTGCTGGTAACTAGCAGAGGGCCTCCAGGAGACGGAAGACTACCTGCAGAGCAGGTGAGCAAAGGGCGATGCCAGGGTAGAGAGGGAGGCAGAGGTAAGGCTTAGCTCGCTTCCTCCTGTCTTTCATGCTTGAGATTGGTGACCTCCCGGGGTAGGTGTTGGGAAGGCTGTGCACAGATCCGAGTGGCCTCTGGCTACCATTCTAACTTGTTGTTATGACATCCGTGCAGCTTCTTCTTGTAAAGGAATTGATAACGTCCCTTGGCTGAAAAAAAAACTTCTCCCCATGTGGCATTTAGCCCTCACCCATCTCTTGGGGGAAGAAGCCACATCTGTTTGAGACCCCATCTCCTCCTTTTCTCCACTGACCAAGGGGCTGTAGCCCCTGGGGGCCTCCAGAGTCAAAGCAGCCCATATAAGCCTGCCCTCTCCGTGGCCTTTCCTCCAAGCAGAACCTGCAGTCGAGGTAGGCCCTGCCACCGTTGCAGCAGAGGCCAGCCAGGGGCTGATGGCACTCCCAGACTCCTGTGGGGCATGGTCCTGGTCCATAGCTGCCATCCTGCACACTAAGCAGGATATTAGCGATGGCTGTTTTGCTAGAAACCCCTCTGCTAGCCACTTGAAAAGCATTTGGAGTGTGCTTTTAGCTCTAGAAATGGATCTAAGAATTCCTTTGACCCTAGAGTTACGTTCAACGTGGCTATGTGAGCATACTTCATTTACAGAGGAATGAGGGTTATGATTAAGTGAGTTTTCCAGATAGCTGAAGTATAACTCTTTAAATGCCTACATTTTGTTCAGGATTTTACTGTTTTGTAATAGTTGATAAAACTTTTTTCCTATGATTTTTTTATAAACTTTCTTGCCCTACTTACCAGAAAATAGTCACACCTTAGTTTATGACTGGGTTGGACCAAAATCTCATTTAGAAATATATTGTCTTTCATTTAGAAGCCATAATATGATATCCAACTTGTTTCAACAGTTCATAAACATGTTTGAATATGCCTAAAAAATAATCTTTACCAGGGAACACAGGAAGGTGTGATAGTGCTTCAGTTTGGGGATGGAGACTGTGATAGGACAGGAGAGAGGACTTCCATTTTTCAGTTTATACCCATGGGTATTAAATGTTTTTTCCTTCACCTTGAATATATATTATTTGCTTATATAATAAAAATTAATTTAAAACATTTAGAATTATATATAATATTATATAAGATTATTACTATTGATGAATAATATATTATTAACTTTATATATATAAAGAAATATTAAAGCTAGGGGCTGGGTTCCCTGTCTAGCTCCCCAAAGTCTGTTCAACTCACGATGTAGTGGGTAACAGCTAGAGTGGATATCAGACATCAGCCCCCTGCGTGCTCTGTTTCTATGGAAAACCTGAGCCCCAGAAACGCTTCCTTCTTGCTGCTTTCTCCCCACCTGTCCCACCTTCTAATAAATGCTGCCCTAGAAGTAGGATCAGACTCCTTCCCTGTCTTCAGTGGTCACGGCAGCAGGAAGCCCATTCTCCTCCAAGGACGGTCAAAAGAGGGGACTCCAGGGACTTCCCTGGTCGCGCAGTGGTTAAGAATCCGCCTACCCATGCAGGGGACACGGGTCCGAGCCCTGGTCTGGGAAGATCCCACATGCCGCGGAGCAACTAAGCCTGTGCGCCACAACTACTGAGCCTGTGCTCTAGAGCCCACAAACCACAACTACTGAGCCCACGTGTTGCAACTACTGAAGCCCACGTGCCTAGAGCCCACGCTCCGCAACTAGAGAAGCCACCGCAATGAGAAGCCTGTGCACTGCAACGAAGAGTAGCCCCCACTCGCCGCAACTAGAGAAGGCCCACGCACAGCAACGAAGACCCAATGCAGCCAAAAATAAATAAATAAAATAAATGAATTTATTTAAAAAAAAAAATGAGGGGACTCCGCATGCCTAAGCCTTCTATGTGGGAGAGAAAGGCACCGTGCTTGGTCTGTCTCACACTTTTCCTGTTTGGCTTCTCCTGACAATACAATGAGATAAGTATTATTATCAGGAAACTGAGGCTTTGAGAGATCTAGTAACATCCCTGTGATTTCTCCCCTAATAATCTGACAGCACTATTTCAACCTATAAGACTGTGCACTGTCCTTTATAACTCGGTGACCCTCCAGCAGAATCATTTCTTTATAAGAGGGCTATAAAAGTCAAGTGTGGGTAAGCACTTTAGACATTGCCTGAGGTTTAGTCAGGTCCTCTGAACCTATTAGAAGGTGAACAACATGAGGGCAGGAACCTGTTCCGAGCACTTTTGTATCTGCATTGCCTGGCACCATCCTGGAAGCATGGTCTATTCCCCATAAATATTGTTTGCTTAACAAGAAACATTATTGTTTGCTCTGCTCTGCTTCCTAAGACAGAAAATTGGAATCATATAGTTTAGAAAAATTGTCAACAACAGATATTGAAACAAGAAAAATATTTTCTCGTGAACCTTCAGTTGATCAGGAAATTTAAATAACTAAAGTGCTGTAAGAAAAGATCTTGGCTTACGAGCCATCCATTTATAGGAACAAATTGAAGGGGAGTCCATGGTGAGTTAGAACAGTTTGGTAGACTCCAGAACCTAATGACCTGGTGGTATATGAGTAATGCTCTTCCTACGTGGGAATGCCTGGTCCCAACTCCACATAACCAACTTTCAAGGCACCTCTTAGAAAGCAAACTAAAAGATGGGACAATGTACACAGCCTTTAATTTGAAGCATGATCTGTGGTTAGTGATTCCTTTCGGTAACTCAAATTGCTAAAGGAGAGAAAAGAGCCCATTTTTTCTCAGCTGTAAAGGAGCATGCCATCTAATAATAACTAACATTTGCTTGATTTTCACAATGTGATAGTCTCTCTAAACGCTGTAGTTTATCGCATTCTCACCACAACCTTATGAGTTAGATACGATTATTATCTCCATTTTTATAGAAAACTGAGGTTAGCAGATATTAAACTATTAGTTAATAGTGGAGCTGGTATTAGAACCAAGGTCTGGCTGACCCCAAAGCCCTCTGTAGACTGTCTCTCTTGGAATACAAAGACTAGTTGCCTCCCGGTATGATGGGGAAATAGAGGAGACTGGTCCTGCAGACAGTCCATCTGAGCTCACCCACTTATGGATTCAGGGGTTAAAAGCTCCTATTCGGACCAAGAACTGACCGTTGGAATTTGGCAATGTCAAGGCCAGTCCTGGGCTGCACTAGTATCCACTTGAGGTTAGTGGTTACAAATTGAAAATAAGACCAGTCAGCATGAGATGGTATGTTTCTCCAATGATGTTTCACTGGGTGCTGGCAGACAGAAGATGAAGAGTTAGATTCTATCAGGATTATGGTTTTCCCAAGGACTTAATATGGGGGGTGGGGAGAAGGAGAAAGAGAGAGAGGGGTAGAGAGGGAGAGATGGATTTGAAGGTGCATGTAAGAGAGAAATGATAATAATAAACCTGGAGACTAGGGTGGTTAAAAGAGGAAGGAAGGTCAAGAGGAGAGTGAGGAACAGAGAAAAGATCATGGGATAAGTAAATTATAGGAGCTGTTGGGGGTCAAGGAGACATTGGGTTAGGATAACAGAAAGAATAAGCTGCAAAGATAGGAGGTGGTGGTTGGAGAGTGGGATGCTTGGCATTGAGACTACAGTTGGTGTCACTCTGAGAGCAGGGAGCTGGGATAGCTGGAGCTCCAGGAAGGGAGAGGAAGTTGAAGAGTTGAGAGACCAGCGTATGAGAAGAATCCATTAGGTAGAATTGGAAATAAGAATTATCATGGGGATGGTGTTGGGGGAAGTGACAGGGATCCAGATGCCAATATCTTCAAGGAATGAGGTAGAATAACACAATGGCTGCAGGGAGTAGGGGTGGTGGGCCATGTGGTCTCTTATTTTCAAGGAGAGTCAGGTTTCCATCAGAGTAAGGAATTGAAAGAAACATTCAGAGAAGAGGCTGAAGATATTGGGGATTGTGATGAACTGTGAATTCTTGAGGGCAAATAGAGGTTTCTAGGAGGTGGGAGGGGATGGATTGATGCGTGCAAACATTCACCCAAGCACATTCACTTCTCGGATTTGAGAGCTCAGATTGTCACGAGGCGGGGCGGCGGGGGGGGGGGGGGGGCGGGAAGAAGAAGATAGAGAGATAGGCTAGGCAGCTCAAGAATGGTTACTTTGGGGAGTTACCTGATGGCCTAGTGGTTAGGATTCTGGGCTTTCACTGCTGTGGCCCTGGTTCAATCCCTGCAGGCTGCACACAGTGCAGCCAAAACAAAAAACAAAAAACAAAAAGAAGAAGAAGAAGAAGAAGAAGAAGAAGAAGAAGAAGAAGAAGAAGAAGAAGAAGAATGGATACCTTGGTGAGGAAGAAGGACAGTCTCAACCTGGTCCCCAGACATTCCTCTGTGAGCACTCTGGCCAAAGTGGGTTCTTTCTGTCCTCCATGGTAATTTGGGTAATTTGTAAACTGACAGTGGAAAACCCAGAGATGACTGAGAATTTACAGAATGAGAAGACCTTGGCACTGATCCGGGAGCCCTCAGTCTGCTGCAGCTGGTGATCTGATCAGTCTGAGACTATACAAGGCCATTGCCCAGGACATTGCCCAGACTGTTGACTCTCCAACTATCAGTGTCCAAGGACAGGGATGGAGAAGAGACAACCATTTTCCATGTTTGCTCTTTCCTTCCTCTGGCTTTCTCCCAGCAGCTCTCTAGCGCACATCCCCATAGCCCAGGGCCCTCCCAGGCAAGCAGTCAGTCAGTCCTGGTGGAAAACACATAATGCATCTGCATAGGTTATTCAGGCCACTGACCCAAATAGGGAGATTCCCGCAATCTGACGTGAATTTCTTTAGGACCTACAACTCGGACTTTCAGACTCTAACTTCTGTTCCTATATTCTGTATTTGAAACCTCTCGACAATAGAAGGAGCACCGCTTTGCTCTACACACACACACACACACACACACACACACACACACACACACACACACACACACACACACAGAGACACCCATCACAGTTCTGTGCAGTCATCCATAAGTTACTTAACCTCTGAGCCCCAGTTTCCCTACCTGTGAAATGGAGACATATTGCCTTCCTTGCTCGAACCACGTAGTCTCTTAAGAGGAGGAAATATTGTTTGGAGTGGAGTTAGAATTCAGGTTCAGAAACAAGGAGATGGTTGGGAGTATTAAAAGCTCCTCCTTCCTTGCTGCAAGAAATATTCAAGCTCTGAAAATTCTGCCTCTCCCCATGAAAAGCACAGAAAAACGATTTCCCAAGCATCGGAGTAGTACAGACATAGTACAAAAAAGCAGGGATCGTTTTAAAACTGGTTATGCTCTAATTTGTAATGAAAGGTCGAAGAGGGTGGGGGTGGGGAAGCCACCCTCCAACCGGGAATTGGGAGGCAGCGCGCTCGCCGCTGCCGAGCTTAACGGCCGCGGTCGCCTAGCAACGGGCGGCGGGGGTGGGCGCGGGGAGCTCGCCGCTGCTGCTGCGCGCTCTCGGGTCTGCTGGACCCACCAGGAAACTTTGGGGCTCCTGGGCGCCGAGGCGTCGACGCTAGACCCAAAGGACGCCGCGATGCTCCCCGCGGGCTGAGGGCAGAGGATGAGGTCGCGGCCCTGCGCGCCCAGCCGGGCGATCCGTGGGGTCGCACCCACGGAAAGTTGGCGCGCACCTGTCCGCGCCCGGAAGACGCTTGGTCCCTGGGTGGAACTGCCCCCCCTGCCAAGTTTCTTTGACAATTTCTTACCCCTAGTGGCTGGGGCATCTGGGACCCCGCGTGGCCCTCGGTTCACGGATTCCGGTCGCTGCGGGAGAGAAACCCGCGCTTTTCTAAGAGACCTACGACGGTAACTGATGCTTAATCCATTAGCCCTGAATGGTTGCGATTCTATTTTTGTTTTCTGCTTTTCTTCTTCCTCCAGACAGTGAGTTTGTGGAAGAAGCCTCATCCGCGCCCTACAGCCCCGAGGAGTTAGGTAAGTCTGCCCCTTTTGCTTTTTCTTCTCGAAATCCAGCCCGAGAACCGGGAATCTGGGGGGCGCCCGGGTCCAATCAGCCAGAGGGGTGGAGAGAAACGGTCAGGGAACACACTTCCCCAGCTGTACGTTCCCTTCGCGGTGAGAACTGGCCTTTTCCTGGCGCTTATGCTTTGGGGGTGGCGGGGAAAGTGTCAGCTGTGCCGTGTGTGTGTGTGTGTGTGTGTGTGTGTGTGTGTGTGTGTGTGTGTGTGTGTGTGTGTGTGTGTGTGTGTGTGTGTGTGTGTGTGTGTGTGTGTGTGTGTGTGTGTGTGTGTGTGTGTGTGTGTGTGTCCAGGTCCGTGGTGCTGCTCCCTGGAGCGCGGCCCAACAAACTTCCCGATCTGGGGGCCTCTGCAAGCAGCCTGACTCATCCTGCCTGGAACGATGCGGTGCGGGCTGGCTCAGTCTAGCCAGTACCTGCCCCAAGAAGGACATCGTGTGGCTAGTTCCTAACCTGAATTTAATGAAGTCCAGGGCCATAAACGTTCTGGTAATTAAATTTCAAGACTTGGGAGCTGCGTTCCTCCCTGATTTGTTTCTTCTTCGGGTGTCTGGGAACAGGGCATTTCATCTTCCTGTGCCTGTCGTTCTAAGTGTAGATTTGTGGTGGGTGAGCGCGACGGTCTTGTCAGAGACAGACTTGCTCCTGTGAAGAGAAGGAAATTTGCATTGTCGGGATCCCTCTAAGTGTTCCTGCCACCCAGTCTCACTTGGTGGCTGAGTGGTTGATGGGTTTTTGTTTTTCTCATTCTAGGGTTTAGTTAAGCTGCTAAAAATCTGGGCTGTCAAGTCTGTCCTTGCTGTTCTTTTATCACCAGCGTGCCTGCCTGCCATGAAATGACAGCTGTTTAAAACCCTGTATCCACACTAAGGCTCTCAGCCTTGGGTACCGTGTGTCTGGTCAGCCTCTCCTCCTGGGCTGTATGTCCTCAGCAAGTCCCACGCCACCTGAAGTAAAATTCCACCGCAGCAAGGACTTTCATCCTTTTCTAGGAGCCAGGTACCCAAAATAGGTCTGGATCAAGGATGGCGTTGTGAGGCAGGGAAGAGGACCTTGTTTTATTCAGAAGATGTGTTTCTGAAAAGTTGTGAGGCAATCACATCTCTGGAAATGGAATCATAAATTAAATGCATGGGCAAAACTAGCTTTTAAAGGTACACCATGGTGAGTCTTTTCATGAAATGAAAACGACAAACCGTAGCTTTGCGTGGAGCAGTTTATTAAGAGGGCAGATTCTTGGTGATCTGCTCCACATGTGTTGAATTGTGTATTAATGACACCAGAATTGGTACCATTGCATTCACAGAATGGTTTATGTACCAGAAAGGCCCAGGTGATTGACCCTTTTTGGTTTTCATCTCTTCCCCCCACCCCACCCCCCACCGCCAACAGACTGGACGGCCCAGCTGAGGTGCCGATCAGTAGGGAGAGCCCTTCAGGTTAGCAGTAGAAAACTCAGAAAATAACCTTTTTTCTCTTCAGCCCTTCTGTGGGAAAAGCCCAGTTTCTCAAGGGGAGATGAGAGTGTTATAGGAATCCTGGTCCCTCCTGGGCTCTGGGATGGCAGGATGATTGAGAATATAAAACACAAGTCAGAGTTTGAGACCAGGGTTCTGGGTGCTTCACCTTCCTTAGCAGATACGTTAACCAGTCTGTTTTCTCATCTTTGAAAAGCTGGGGTTGTGCCAGCTGGCCTCTAAGCATCATCCAGTTCCAGCCTCCTGAGACGGAAGCCAAAGGAGGCCCATAGCTATCGGGTATTTATTATTTACATTCGGGTGCCATGCTGTTTGGGTGTGTGGTAGCTCCAAAGGGTTTTTCTCTTCCTGACAGAGCAGCTCATTGGATGAGACTGCATTGTTTCCATGCTATTTGGGTCAAAGAGGGAGCTGGCCTTTCTCCCTTGGAAAGAGTTGTGATACTTTTGGGTGCTTTTCTAAGTCACACAGCAGGAAAGATGCCTCCTACAGCAGTTGATGAGTTTGTCCAGCAGCCATTTTTTCTGGAGCACAGAAGAGCACAGATTCACCCCCTGGCCAGGATCTAAGGGAACTGGAGAAGAGGTGGAGGGAGGTCATAAACACTTAGTTTGAATTCTATCACTGCACTTACCTGTGACCTGTGACAGTTTAGCAGGTGACTAAACTGCTCTGGGCCTCAGTTATCTCAACCTAATTGGAGACCTTGCATGGCTGGGGTCAATGGTGTGTGTAGAGTCCTAGCCCCATGTGTAGTATGTGCAGGTATTCAGGAAGTGCTTCTTGCTGTTACTTTATTAGTAGTATTCATTTGAAAGACACTTATTTCCTGTGCATGATGGAATAGCTCTCTCATCAATTGTCCCAACCTATTAACTAAAACCATTTTCATTTCTAGAAATTTCTCTGCAACTTACCTAGTCTCCAAACACAGATTCTTAGGAATGGTGATCAGGTCGATTGAATTATTTAGTGATTTATTCTTGGAGCAGCGTGTGGAATGGTGTTCCATCTGGGGTCTTCGGTGACGATCCCACTACTTTCTTGTGGCATGTTAGGTAGTTGGTTTTGCCTCCAAATTTTCATGTAAGTCTCCAAATGAACTACGACTTGCTCTTTGGGGGATTTATTCTCAGTGTTGTGGCAAGATCATGTAATGGAATTAAGTAAGCAAAAAGGGGTCTTTGAAAAGAATGGAAAAAGGAGCCTATCTCTAGATGAATGCTGTATTGAAGGTGTCCTCTCATGGAGAGTCCAGAAATATGCCCTCTCTCCTGTGATGGTACCACTTTCTACACCTTTCCATAGTCTTTCTATAGTCCCACCCATAGGTAGAAGTGATGGCCATCTGAGGGGGTGAGAAAGAATGCATGGAGAGTTGGGATGAATGCAGATGTGATCATGTCTGCCCGTCTAATAACCTGTATCAACTTCCCACTACCTGGAGGATAGACATTTGGCTAGCCATGGGAGGACCTCCATGATTTGCGTCACCCCCAGCCACCATAACCTTCTAATTACATTGAACTATGGGACAGTCCTCTAACTGCAGCTCTCTTCCTGTTGCCTGCCTGCCTTTCCTCCCCCTTCTCTCCTCCTCCCTGGCTGGCTCCTACCGCTCTTTCAACACTAAGTCCATGTGTCATGTGCCCCTAGTGGTTCTTAACCCTAGACGTTAGAATCAGGGGAGCTATTAAAAGTCCCGAGACCAAGTCCTAACCAATTACATCAAAATCCCTGGAGTGTGGACCAAAGCATCAGTGTTTCATCAGTGTGTACTTTAAAAATTGGATCTCAGTGATTCCAGTGTGTAGCCGTGGTTGTTAGCTACCATACTAGGTTGTGGTCACCACACTTTTCTTTGCAAATCTAGCAGCGAGCCCAGTGCCTGGCGCATGTAAGTCTTCAGTAAATGCTCGTTGAATGTGTGAGTGAGGGTCACCGCTGAGATGCTTTGTCTTTTCATGGTTATATACTCCTAAAATTGGCCTCTCTGCTTGTCATAACAGTGCCTTGGGGCACTTGAATCCTTTGACCTTTGACCTATATCTCTCTCCTTTGTTCATTCCTTAGGCTTAACCAGTTTATTTTCTTTCTTAAAAACTGAAATCCTAAAACCACTTTTTAGCATAAAAGTAACACATGCTGACTTTAGAAAATTTGAATATTAGAAAGAATAGGGGAAAAGTTCACTCCCTCACCATCCAAAAGCACACGGATGTGTCCTTGTTTCCATAACTTGTCCTAATTTGCTGCCCTTATGGGAGTTGCTTGACCCTCTGGCACACCTCGTTGAGCTCAGTTGACGCTCTCTTTTGCTCAGACCCTGTGAACTTTCCTGAGTTCCAAAAGGAGTGCTCATGAGAATAGCATTCTTGGGAGAGAGCAGGGCCAATGCCCCCAGGGCCAGTGTACCATGAGAAAGGGTTTTCTTGTGCTATTCTTGCCTTCCTCATTCAAGCAGGATGTAGGGGCTTTATTAGAATAAATGATAACAGTTGTGTAGCTTCTTTAAAATAATGACTTAAATGTTTGCCAGCCCACCCCCTAGCCCTCCTAAAATAGGAGATGAGATTGCATTGTTGGATAAAAGTACTTACGTCTTTCAGAGCGCAGCAGCTGGTAAGTATAAATTTAGGATAGATAGCCTAACTGCTACAACAAACAAGCCCAAATGTCAGTGGCTTAACACTGTAAAGGCGGTGTTTGTTGCTTGTGTTGTAGTCTAGTGTTGAGCTGTCGAGGGCTCTGCTCCATGTGGTCATGAAGAGCCCCAGGCTCCTTCCCTGCCTTGGCTCCATCCTACCCTACAGCATCAGGTTCCTTCACCGGATCCTTTGAATCCATTTGGCAGACAAGTCAATAAGGTGAGCAAGACCAAGGTATGCTCACCGATGGTTGTCTCAGCCTGGAGGTAACACACTGACCTTCCCTCATATTCCAAAGGCGGAAGCTAGTCCCATAACCTCATCCACATGGAAGGAGGCTGGGAAACGTAGTCTAGTAATGTGCCAGGAAGAAGAGGAGTGCACTTGCATTGGTGATCACCAGCTTTCACATGCCTCTTATTGTTCTAACCACAATGACTGAGCTACATCCTGGTCTTTGTATTGTTTAGGATACTGGTTTGGCTGCTACAACCAAGGCTAAAATGACAGTGACTGAAATAAGAAACAAGTTAAATTCTCTTTCACTTGGAGTGTAAGCAATCCAGTGCCGATATGGTGGCTTCGTTGTCCTCTGATAGACTCAAATGGAGCTTCCATGCAGTGAGCTAAGGTGGCTGCTTCAGATCCCACCATCACATCCACATTCCAGTCTATAGGAAAGAGAGAAGGAAAGTGGAGGGCATAACCTAAAAGCTGCACGCATTATTTCACTTACATTCCTTTGGACTGAACTTTAGTCAGATGGCCATACCTTACTCCAAGAAGGCTGGGAAATCTGGGTGGGAGTAAGGTGGAGTCTATTACTGGAAAGATGATTGAGTAGGATACAGGGAGAAAGAGGTGCTGGTTAACGAGTAATCTTTTCAATCAGTTCTAGGAAGCATGTCTTAGTGGTTAAGTGCATGGACTCGGAATCATACTCTGTGTATGGTTTGAATTTTGTCCCACCTCTTATTCGCTCTATGACCTTGGGCAAGTTACTTCATCTATATCTGCTTCCTAACCTGTAAAATCATGTGGTGGCTCTTTTCTGTTGTTCTTCCAGACCCACTCACCATCCTTCACTACCCTGGTCTGTGCCCTGGAAAACTTACCTTTTGGAATGTAGCCTCTGGCTTCCAGTTTGGCCAGTGAGAGGTACTGGCAGCATATGGGAGGGTGGAGACCAAGAGATGTCAGGGTACTTAGTCCCTTCCTGTCAGGCTGTGGGATAATGTGGCTGGATTAGTTTAGGCCACTGCTTCCTCTCTTACAGCATCAGATCGTGCTGGGTTCTGGAACCTCCCCTTCTGACTGAGGGGTGGCTCCCACGTGGCTTGCCCCGGGCTGCTTCTCCATCCCGTTTTCCCTTAACCCGCCCATCACACTTTGATCTGCAGTCCCATCATCAGACTCTCTTCAGTCACTTTTTTGGAGCATACCATCCATTTCCTCTTAGGACCCTAGCTGATATGATGGGGGTAATAATAGTATCAGCCTCAGACCATGGTGGTGAGGGCAAATGGGTTTTAGAAGGAACCCTTGAATGTCGTAACCATCATTAAATGTTTACTATGTTTCATGTCCCTAGCCGAATGCTCCTATCCCTTCAGGCATGGTCAAACCTTCTGAAAGGCCTGACTTTTGACGTATAAATGAAATAACATGGCCATTCATCTCCTCTTCCCCACCCCGTGTTAGGAAGATGCAGCAAGACCTAAGAGTAGTGAACAAATCTCTTCCTGCATCCAAAGTTTTCTTCCCTCCCATCATATGGGGATGAATAAGGAGAAAGATCCTGGGCCTTTATCATTATTCACCTACTCTATGGTGGGCACTTTACAGGTGTAAACAGTCTACCCAGCTTCCCGGCTTGGGGTTTAAATCATGTCACCCACATGGATAGCCCCAAATATAATGATTTCCAAGGATTTGCCTGCCCATATTACTAACAAATCAAGTCTTTCTCTAAGGCTACCCTCTAATTTTAGGCCCAAGAATTCTCGGGGGTGCTTGTTTGCATCCACAGCTTCAGTTCTGGCTGCTCTAGCCTTTTGCCAAGGGAGCTGGAATCCAGATACACCTCACTGAGGCCAGTGGACACCTGGGTTACTGTTCCACGTACTCTTTCTTCAGAAACCGGTGACCACATGACACAGTCATGGCTGCTGCTGCCCCTGCTTACACCAGGACCTGCAGGCTTGGTGTTTGTTCGCCTGCTGGGAGCCTGACTGATTTCCCAGTGTCCTGCCCTGTGCTGGCCGCAGAGTGGGCCCAGGGCCTTCTAACCATTGCACAAGCCCAGACTCACCGAGGGTCTGGGATCAGATTGGCTACCTTCCCAGCTCTGAGCTGGTCTCTAAACGGCCAGGGCCATTCACCCCATCCCTGGATCCACCCCCAGATCTCTCCACCCTTAGAAGCCTATCTGTCCTCCTTATTCCTCCCCCCAGCTCCGAGCATAGCTTCTGAGAGGGAGGGAGTTTTCACCCCAGTTTAACTTTTCCTAAGGATGATTGACAGTGGAAAATTCAATTCCCTTCACAGGAAACCTCACCCTACCACAGGGGTGTAGTCTGGCCTCCCCGCTCCAACAAAACAATCACAGAAAGGCTCGCCACTGTTACAGTTCCCTAAACCTGGGCACTCAAGGCTCTTCCACAATTGATCCTGTTAAGTTTATCAACTCATTTCATCCTCAGAACAACTCAGTGAAGCAGAAGGAATTATTTTCACCTCATGGAGGAGGAGACAGAGGTTCAGAGGCGTTAAATTATCTGCCCAATGTCACACAGCTAGTTAAAGGCAAAACTTCCATTCAAAATATCATCTCTGGCTCCAGAGCCAATCTCAGTTTCTTGGAGAGGAGAACATACAAGTTGCCCTCCTCCCAGGCGGATTTGGTGGTGGGCTGAATGCTATAAATGATGTAAAAGGAACTAGCCCAGGGCCTGCCAGTACAGTATATGGCTGTTGGGTACGTTCTCTGTTGAATAAATGAATGAATAGTAGGTGCTGAAAACCATATATATATATTTTTTTCTTTAGACCACCAAATAATGATTAATATGCTCCAAAGGAATTTTCCATAATGGGATCTGAAGCAACAACCAGAAAAACTCTTCCTAGCTTCCTTCATTTAGTTCCTGCTGTTCCCGCTCTGTGTTACAGGGCCAAGTCCCTGGGACAGGAAACCTCTTATGGTTTCCTGATGGTACTGACGCCATTTCTAAAGGAAACTAGACCTTGGAAGCAGCACAGTTTGGGGCGGGACAGTGGCAGCCTGGAGGGGAATCTGAAAGCATAACTGAGGGCAGGTAGACTTGGGTCTGGTTGTAAAACTCATCCCGACTCCCCTAATGTTTGTGAAGTGACACTACTCATTGCCCAGGAGATAAGATTTTATTTCAGGGTGTTCTCCTTGGGAGGGAAAATGGAGTAGGAAGGGGAAAATGACAATCAATTCTGGGAGATAAATGGTTATCTACCTTGGCTAAAAGAGCAAGGAAGGTGGTATGGAATAGTGGGATAAAATACACACACACACACACACACACACACACACACACACACACACAGGAAAATGGAAAGGGCATTTTCCTTGCCAAAGAGATGTTTTACTAGAAAAATATAGGACTGTGTCCAGTCATTCCTGAATGTTAAACACAAACCACCTAGAAACCATGATATTTCATCAATTGTTAAGGACTTCCTGAGTCTAAAGAGTGTAAAATAACCAGCTTGATCTGTTCAAGAATGCTGATTATGGTTTCTGGGTCACATTCTTACTGAATGATCTTTCTGGAATATGTCCTGTTGGTTTTGGTTTCTCTCAAGTCAGTTGTGCCCATGGTGGTTGCATTAAGATGGCTTGCTGGGACTTGTCAGCTCTCACTGTCTCTCCTGGGTTACCCCTTCCCCTTTTCTCCTTTCTCCCCGCTTCTGGCTCCCTGCGTCCCCCGCCCCCACCTCCGCCTCAGTTCCCCTCAGTCCGTCCCCTCCCCCTTTCCCCTCTTGCTGCCTCCTTCCTGTTCCCATGTTAAGTTGGAATACAGACAGAAAAGGCAGTGCTTGCCTTGCTAGGGCCCTCTGCCAGAAAAATGGAACAGGTCAAATTATAAAAAAGGATTAAAAAAGAATGCTCTTTGGCAAAATGGGGGAAACAGATGTTCAGGGGTGGTTTTGCTGTCTCGGGCTGTCTGCCGCCTGCTGAAACACACTCCTTATAGGATAGCTAGATACAGAAATTCATCATCATGGCACACATGTGGTTGTTTTAATGTCAAATCTGTATCTATATATTTGTCTCTGCTTAATTCTCCTCTCTCCGTGACCTTTGTAGCCCCAAATCCAGAGTTGGCAAGATTACTGACCACCTGATAGAAAGATTTATTTTCAGCCTCTTCTCAGAGGGATTTTTTTTTTTTCCTGGCTAGGAAATTTTTATTTATTTAAAAAAATTATTGAAATATAAATTTTTGTACAGCAAAGTGATTCAGTTATACTTATATATATATATATATATTTTTTCAGATTCTTTTCCTTTATAGGTTATTACAAGATATTGAGTTCCCTGTGCTGTACAGTAGGTCCTTGTTGATTACCTATTTTATATATAGTAGTGTGTATATGTTAATCCCAGACTCCTAATTTATCCCTCCCCTCCTTTCCCCTTTGGTAACCACAAGTTTGTTTTACAAGTCTGTGAGTCTATTTCTGTTTTCTAAATAAGTTCATTCGTATCATTTTTGTTTTTAGATTCCACATGTGAATGACATCATATGATATTTGTCTTTCTCTGTCTGACTTACTTAGTATGATAAGCTCTAGGTCCATCCATGTGGTTACAAATGGCATTATTTCATTCTTTTTTTTAATGAGTAATATTCCATTGTATATATATATACCACATCTTTATCCATTGATCAGTTGATAGACACTTGTGTTGCTTCCATGTCCGGGCTATTGTAAACAGTGCTGCAATAAACATTGGGGTGCGTGTATTTTTTCTAATTATAGTTTTCTCTGGATATATGCCCAGGTGTGGGATTGCTGGATCATATGGTAACATTATTTTTGTTTTTTTAAGGAACCTCCATACTGTTTGCACCAATTTACATTCCTACCAACAGTGTAGGAGGGTTGCCTTTTCTCCACACCCTCAAGGGGCTTTTTTTAAAGACTACCAGGAAGAGTGGACACTGGGGCTGCTTTCAGGTCACTGTAAATATTTTATGGAAACTTCAGGTTCTTAAGAAAATAGAGAAGGAACTTGTGGCTGCAGAACCTGGTCTGAAATGAGCCCTACGGAAAGTTCATGGTTGAAGGTCTCCTGCTGGGACTTGTAACCTGCCAGAGGTCCTTTGCTTCTGTCTCCCAAAAGGCTTGCCATTTACTGGCTGTTGACCAGAAATAAAAGTCCGTTACGTAGCCCCTGTGGTTGGCCAGCCAGAGAATTCAGACTATCTCCTTTAGAAAAATATTTCCCTTTTGGCTCTAAAAGCCATTTCCACCACAGACTCAAAAGAGGGATTCCAGATTCTGAACATTTGCTGTAGACTGAGGAGTGTGGCAGGCTGTTTCCGTGCCTGTCGGACCCTTGTGTGGGTTAACCTCACATGCCCACCTGGTGCCTCCCCCTCTAGTGGTTCCCCCTTGTCATGTAGGAGTGTAACGAGCATCCAGTGAGTTAGCACATCTAAAGCGCCTAGAACAGTGCCTGACAGATGACCAGTGTTTAGTAAATGTTACCCTGATTTTACTGCTTTCCTTTTTTCCCCGCCTTCCTTCGCATCCCTCATCACTTTCAAGTATGTCTTCCTTCCCTGAGCTCCATTGTTTCTTCTCCCCTGTTCTGTTCATCTAGTGACACTGAAAGAAAAGGGGAAAGAGAATCAATTACGAAAGTATAAAGCTAGAGCTGCCACCAGCCCAAACAGTGCCTCTGAGCAAATTAGAAAAAAGCATCCCCTCCAAGTGGATGAAGAGCAGAGTCCATGTTCCCAGTTTAGCAAGCAGAGGGCAAGCTGGATTTTAGCCCCACACCTCTGCTTCGTTCAATCTGTCAGCCCGGCACTCTTGTGCAGTGAACGGCTTATACAAGTGGACATGGTAGCCTGGATTCCCCACTCCCAGCCTTCTCTTGGATATTTTTTCCCTTTTCTGGGAACTCTTTCAGTGTTGTGTAACTACTAGAAAGCCTAAATTCTTCCTTGAATAGTCCTTTTTTTAAAAAATAACAACAAAATATTTTTATTAGGTGTTAATTGGATACTTTAGATATGATACGAAGTTGGGATATTAGTTGAATAGAATGCAAACAAGTAGAGATTTTTTTTTTCTAGATAACAAAGTCTCTGCTCAGTTATCTGACTGACATAGCATTAGGGATATAGAAGTAAGCAAGGCAGTCACAGGCCTTGCTCTCTGGAGAGAGGGCAGTCATTAAAATATAATTACACAAATTATTATTTAATTGCCCTTGTAACAAGTTCTTTTTTTTAATTTTATTTTTTTATACGGCAGGTTCTTATTAGTTATCTATTTTATACATATTAGTGTATACATGTCAATTCCAATCTCCCAATTCATCTCACCACCACCACCACCGCCCCCGCCACTTTCCCCCCTTGGTATCCATACGTTTGTTCTCTACATCTTTGTCTCTGTTTCTGCCTTGCAAACTGGTTCATCTGTACCATGTTTCTAGATTCCACATATATGCGTTAATATACAATATTTGTTTTTCTCTTTCTGACTTAATTCACTCTGTATGACAGTCTCTAGGTCCATCCACGTCTCTACAAATGACCCAATTTTGTTGCTTTTTATGGCTAATATTCCATTGTATATATGTACCACATCTTCTTTATCCGTTCGTCTGTCGATGGGCGTTTAGGTTGCTTCCATGACCTGGCTATATTAAATAGTGCTGCAATGAACACTGGGGTGCATGTGTCTTTTTGAAATATGGCTTTCTCTGGGTATATGCCCAGTAGTGGGATTGCTGGGTCATATGGTAGTTCTAATTTTAGTTTTTTAAGGAACCTCCATACTGTTCTCCATAGTGGCTGTATCACTTTACATTCCCACCAACAGTGCAAGAGGGTTCCCTTTTCTCCACACCCTCTCCAGCATTTGTTGTTTGTAGATTTTCTGATGATGCTCATTCTAACTGGTGTGAGGTGATACTCACTGTAGTTTTGATTTGCATTTCTCTAATGATTAGTGATGTTGAGCAGCTTTTCATGTGCCTCTTGGCCATCTGTATGTCTTCTTTGGAGAGATGTCTGTTTAGGTCTTCTGTTCATTTTTGGATTGGGTTTTTTTTTTTTTTATTATTGAGCTGCATTGAATAGTTCTTTTAAATAGATTCCCCCAAATTATTTACACTATTTTCCCCAAGTTCTGATTTCCTGAATAAAAACTGTGTCTGAAACTTGCACTACTTATGCCAATAGTTAACCCAAAATTACTTACTCCAGTTCAAATGGCATTTTAGAATGTATTAAAATAAAAAGAGCTCATATTTGTGGAGGGCTTTTCATGTATAGGTGTCTTGCTAAGAACTTTATGTCAGGAATGTCAAAGCAATGCTGCGAAGCAGGTACTATTGTTTCCCTCATTTGACGGTTGGAGAGTTGGAGCTTAGACAAGTTCAGTAACTTGCCAAGTCACACCTGGGAAGTGGTGGAGCTGGGGCTTGAGCCTAGCTTTGTTCTCTCTTGCTGGGATTCCTAACCTCTGTCCTCAATTCCAGAGCAAGTTACTAGAACCCAAACTCCTGATTCTCAGTGGCTGATTCTTGGCAGAACCATGATTTGCATCCAGGCCTATTTGACTGTAAAATAATGGCTGACCCATTTACAATGCTGCCTACCACTTGCCACACACTGTAGGCTGGGCTTGGGGACACGAGGGTGAATGAGAAATAATCCTTCCCTGGGAGAGAAAGACCAATTAATAGAAAAGTTTACAATGTGGTACTCTGGCTCCTCCAGACCAGTGGGCCCTTATTGACTGTGTGACCTTGTGTAGGTTATCTAAGCTTTCTAGGCTTTACCCATCTGTGATATGGGAATGCACATACCTACTTCATAGGGTAGTTGGGAGGGATTAAATGAGATGATACGTACATACACACACACACACACACACACACACACACACATACACACACACACACACACACACACACACAAAGTGATTAGCACATAGTTGGCACTCCATGAGTGGTTACAGTTATTTTTTATTGTGGTGAGTGCTATATAGGAAGTATTTAAGGGACCGTGGGACCCCTGAGAAGAGGAACCTGACTTAGTCATGGAGGTCAAGGGGAAGCCAGGCAGGCTTACTGGAGGTCATCCACCTTTCACAGCATGTGCTGCAAGAGGAAGGGTACAGGGCATGAACAGGTTATGTCTGTGTTAGGACAGCTGGTGGCAGCCAAAGTCAGCTCCTCCTCTGGGGTCCCCGAAACTGAGTTCTGAATACTGGAGTGAAGGTGAATGAAGCGGAATCTTCTCCCTTGAACATGCCCAGGTTGAGCACGGAAACTCTGCAAAGTGGGACTGTAACCTCATTAACTCTTTTTTTTTTTTGTGGTACGCGGGCCTCTCACTGTTGTGGCCTCTCCCGTTGCGGAGCACAGGCTCCGGACGCGCAGGCTCAGCGGCCATGGCTCACGGGCCTAGCCGCTCCGCGGCATGTGGGATCTTCCCAGACCGGGGCACGAACCCGTGTCCCCTGCATCGGCAGGTGGACTCTCAACCACTGCACCACCAGGGAAGCTCCCCTCATTAACTCTTTCCTCAAAATGCCGTGCACATCCTGATGACTTACAGGGTCTGTTTGTCCCACTCTTAAAAGGCCTTTAAATTTGGCATGGTAGGGTTCAGTGGGACAAAGCTGTTACACTGTGTCCATTTGAATTTCACTCCTTTTTCCATTATTATCATCATTATTGCTTTCTACTACTGTCAGCTTGACATTGCACACTGTTTGCCAAATGAGGGACTGAGGAATCCTCTAAAGCAAGTATAGCGATATCACTCACGAAGGCAGGTAATTGTCAGAATTCACAAAATCTAAACTGGGTATCCAAAAATAGAGGATACCCAGTTAAATTTCAGATAAACAGCAAATGATTTTTTTAGTAGTATATATATGTCCCTTGCAATATTTGGGACATAATATACTAAAAACTTTTGTTGCTTATCTGATATTCACATCCAGCTGGTGGTGTCTGGCAGCTCTGGGTGTGGGAGCAGCCTCTGGGGGTGCTCTGCTTTTCATGTCAGATTTTAGCTTGCTCTGTTAGAAGGTGTGGTAAAACATGGCTCAGGTCCTGTCACTGGGTATTTAGTCCCCACTGGACTCCACTTAAGGTGCTTACATTATTGAGAATCATGGCTGACGGGTGCGCTATTTTATCAATTAGAAAATGGTTGTTGGAAATTAGCCCTTCGTACAGCAGAAATCCTGAACAGCTTCAGGGATTCGATGCATGCTTATTTTACATAATATATAAACACGGGAGCATTTGCCTGCTCCTGGATGGGCTCCATGACTTATGGAATCTGGATACTGAGGTTTTGGTTTTCTCCATTCTCTCTTGTAACAGAAGCTCAGGTCTGATCTACTCGTTTAGAGCATCTTCGTGTCCTCATTGGAGGGAACACCCAGTGCCCTCTTTCCTTAATGCATGGTTCCTCAGCGTGGGCTAGACCATCACCATAGGGGGTGATGTATATATGGGGGAGGGGGTCCTGCCTCATGAGAAAACCTAGTTTATTGTTATGCAGTGATCATTATTATAACACTTTCTTTGAGGGAGCTGAAACCTGATTTCCTGTTTCTTGCACCCAGTTGTCCATGTTTTACCTTCTAGAGCTTTCAAACATTTTTTTTTTTTCATTGTGACCCTACATAAAGATACACTTTATAGACTCATACAAATTTGAATATAAGTATAACTAAGACAGAAGTTTCATGGAATAGCAATTACTCCTTATTAGACTGGCTGCATCTGATATTTTCCACCTTGTTCTATTTTATTTACTTAAAATGCTGATTAACCTGTTCAGTTGATTTCCACTAATAGGTTGCCTACTACCATTTGAAAAACAATGCTCTAGAGTGTTTATAGTAAACACAGAGTCAGTCTGTACCTCTTTTCTTTCTGTAAGCTCTCAAAATATTTTAAGATGGCTATCAAATTGTATCTTAATCTTTTCTCCCTACTAGGTCTCTTGTTTTATTATTATTTTTTAATTGAAGTATAGTTGATTTACAATATTGTATTAGTTTCAGGTGTAGAGCAAAGTGATTCAGTTATACATATATGTGTATATATATTCTTTTTTCTCTTCTTTGCCGTTATAGTTTATTACAAGATATTGAATATAGTTCCCTGTGCTATTCAGTAAATCCTGTTGTTTATCTATTTTATACGTAGTAGTGTGCACCTGTTAATCCCATACTCCCACTTTATCCCTTCCCCTTGCCCCTTTGGTAACCATAAGTTTATTTTCTATGTCTGTGAGTCTATTTCTGTTTTGTAAATAAGTTCATGTGTACTATTTTTTTAGATTCCACATATAAGTGATATCATATAATATTTGTCTGACTTACTTCACTTAGTATGATAACCTCTAGGTCCATCCATGTTGTTGCAAATAGCATTATTTCATTCTTTTTTATGGCTGACTAGCATTCCACTGTATATATATACCACATCTTCTTTATCCATTTATCTGTCGATGGGCACTTAGGTTGCTTCCATGTCTTGGCTATTGTAAACAGTACTGGTATGAACATTGAGTTGCATGTATCTTTTCAAATTAGAGCTTTCGTCTTTTCTGGGTATATGCCCAGGAGTGGGATTGCCAGATCATATGGTAACTCTATTTTTAGTTTTTAAAGAAACGTCCATACTGTTTTCCACAGTGGCTGTAGGTCTCTTTTTTAAGATGCTCTGGTTTCTCCATCGATTCCCATGCTGCTCAACCTCTGTTGAGTGCTTTCGAAGAGGAAAGTTTTGTTTCAACCTGGCACCGAGAACTAAGCCTGACCTCACATATAACTTGACCAATATTGACCATAGTGGGATCATCAGATCCCTTGACCTCAACCCCCCACCCAAGTTAATATCATTCCATTACTCAATACCCATCGGGTGTAGTTATTTAATTATTTTAAATTCACCTAAAATACCTAAGCTAGCCCATTTTTTCCTGTTTTGTTTGTAAGGATCTCTTGAGATATTTTTCCTAGCTAGGGTGTGGGAGGGGCTCAGATCAAGATGCCTACCGTTCATATTTCCTGGATCTACCAATTGAATATTCCCAAACTCGAGAAACGTCAACGGAAGAAGCTGTGTGTCTAGGACCGTCTAGCACAGCAATAATCAAAGCTTCTCTAAAATGGCCATATTTTGAAAGAAAATGGATAACAGGTTAGTAATCGTAGCTGATAATTATGGAGTATGTGCTGCATGTTAAGAGCTGAGAGCTTTACATGCAAGTGACTCAGGAATTTCTCACAACCCTTTGAGGCAAATACTGTTGTAACCACTACTTCTCAAAAGAAGAAAAACTGAGCTTTAGTCAAGTCATATAACTAATAAATGACAGAAGGGAAGTTGAGCCCAGGCCTGTCTCACTCCTCAGCTTGTGTTTTAGAATACTTAACTGCCCCCCACAGACTGAAAACCACCCCTGGTGGTTTTGAAAGAGATGATGTATGTAACACGCTTAGGGCAGTGCGTTTGTGGAGGCTTAGTAGAGTTTATTCCCTTCCCTAAAGAAAGGGAAGAACTTGGTAACAAGTTCAGGTCCCTAGCAGCCCCCAGGAGTCTGTGAAAAGTGTCTGCACCCATCGCTGGCTGCACAGGGTCGGCCTCAGAGCGCTCTGCAGCGGGGCAGTGGGTCTGGAGCCTGGGGAGCATCTCTCCCGTCCAGGGGAGCCTGGAGAGGGAGCTGTGTGTATGCAAGGCAATGTAGTGTAGCGTCAAGATCAAGAACTCTGCCTTGAAGAACAGGTTTGAATCCTGGCCCTGTCACTTTTGAGCCATGTGATCTCGGGAGATTCCTATAACCTGGGGCCCAGCCCCTTTTCCTCATGCGTAAAACAAGGATAATGAAGCCTGCCATGCACTGTGTTATGTAGCGATGAAATGAGGTAACATATGAAATCACCTGGTACAGAGGAGACACACTATTCCGTACTTGCTCACTCGAGACAGAAAACTGGGTTTTGATCATTCTCCTGCTACAATGCTTCTTGCTTGTTCCCTCATTTAGGTTGGGATTCTGAGTGCACAGAAATGTCGGTCCCCAAATATCCTAAACCAGGGGTTCTCGAAGTGTGGTCCGTGGACCAGCAGCATCAGCATCATCTGGGAACTTGTTAGATTAAAAGTGCAATTCTTGGGCCCCACCCTGAGCTGCGGAATCAGAAACTCAAGGGTGGGACCCAGCAGTCTGTTGTAGCAAGCTCTTCTGGTGACTTTGATGCAGCTCACGTTTAAGAACCACTGCCTTACTGGCACTGAGCATCCTAGGTCTTCCCCTGTTTTCAACAAGACTCAGATGGGGTTTCCCTGGGGCGCAGTGGTTGAGAGTCCGCCTGCCGATGCAGGGGACACGGGTTCGTGCCCCGGTCCGGGAAGATCCCATATGCCGCGGAGCGGCTGGGCCCGTGAGCCATGGCTGTTGAGCCTGCGCGTCTGGAACCTGTGCTCCACAACGGGAGAGGCCACAACAGTGAGAGGCCCACATACCGAAAAAAAAAAAAAAAAAAACTCAGATGAAGGCTGTAGAGAGATTGCATCTTTCACGTGGTGACCAATGTGGAGTTCACTTTCAGGTTGTTTCCATTTAATCCTTTTATTATTCTTCATCCCAAATTGGTCATTTTCTGACGTTCCTTTTCTCTCTTCCACTTAATTTGAAACTCATATTGTTTGACACTCATAAGGTATTACATCCTAAAGGATGACTGGAAAGGGACCATTCCCAGATGCTGGGTAAAGGAGGCTCGTAACATTCCTAAGGAACTCATCCCGGGGTGCTCCAGACTGGATCCATGCAGGCCCTCCTCCCTATGCCTCCTTTAAGCTCCTTCCTGCTTCAAGATCTCCGCACAGGCTGTTTGCTCCGCTGGATGGCTCTTGCCCCTGTTCTTCGTCTCCTTGGAGAAGCCTTCCCTTTCCACTCCCCCTAAGTAGCCACCCTCTCCCTCGTGAGTCTTTGTTATTGCACCCTGTTCCTTTTCTTCATCGCACATAGACCAGTTTGAAATGATAGGTTTATTTATACACATTTTAATAAGCAGAGCCCATAGCAGGGTATTTGCACACCTAGTGGAGGGTGTGGCTTATTCAATGTAGTTGATATTTTTTGAATGAATGAATGAACCACTGCAGCTTTCACATGGCTCTGCCTTCTTTCAAACTCTGTTGTGCTTTCGGTTAATCCTTTCAGTTAGTCCTTCTGTTTAGGACTTTATTTTTTCTAGTTATTTCTAATTATTCCCCTCCCGACCTTGGACTTTTCTGAAGACTCTGTTCTGCTTAGCATGATACTGGCTCTGTTGCTGACACACAGTAAATAATTCCTGATTTCTGGGTGGATCACCTACCATGTAAGATGTGAATTTTAACTCTTAACCTACCCTCCACCCCAGTCTGAGATTATGCTGTAAAACAAATTTTTCTCCTGAATTGAACCATCCAGAGTGGCCGGAGCCCTTGGGAATGGTGAGAGCTTCCCCATTTCTCTGTCTTTGGCATTTAAGATGTGCTGGAAGGATGCTGGTCTTTAGTGCATATTCTAGAAAGAGAAGAGCTAGAACTGCTGTGTAGGCTATGGAGGGGCCATTCTTCTCACTGTTCTTTCTAGCTATGAACAGAGAGGACATGTTTTCAGAATAAAACATACCTGCATCCTTTTCAGAAAGGCGACTACAAGCGATCTTAATTAAGTCTGAACATTCTGATCAAAGTTATCTCCAGTTATTGTGACAGTCCTTGTTTTTGATAGCGATTGTATGTCGCTCTTGTTTTAGAAACTCAGTATGATTCCAGTTTTTAGAAAAAAAAAAAAAAACCACATATCTGTACCATCATTGGAAACAGAATAAAACCTAATTGGTTTTTTGTTCATGAAGAGAGAAATGGGAAGAAATTACCATAGTGTGATATATACTGTAGAACGAACAAAACTGAGGCCGCCTCCTATTAGTACGCGATTGGATTCACCCAACAGCTCAATGGAATGATCAGTATGGTTAGAAGCTTGGGAGCCTGTAAACTGGGCACCATTAACTACTCATCTAATTCAGTAGTTCTCAACCGGTGGTGGGGGGGGGAGTTTTGCCTATAGGAGACATTTGGCAATATTTGAAGACATTATTAGTTGGCACAACTTGGAGTGGGAGGTAGGGTGGTTGCCACTGGCATCGAGTGGGTAGAGGCCAGGGATGCGGCTAAACATCCAACAATGTGGAGGGCAGTCCTTACCACAAAGAAATCTCAGCACCAAATGGCAAGAGTGCCAAAGCTGAGAAACCCTGAAATAGCCAATTAGCCAAAAAGTACGAGCTTTCAGTGTTCCCGAGGTTTCCGTAGTTAAGAGTAGCAAATAACAGAATGATCATCATTTATTAAATACCTGTGACATGCCAGGTGCTTTATATTCATAGCTACTGAGTGTCTCAGTCAGGATCTGACCCCAGGTTTATTTGGGGACAATGTCTCTACTCTTCCTTTTTAGCTTTTTGGTGTAGGTGCATTTTGCCTGGACATGATGGTATCCACCTTCTGCTTCCTGTGTTTTATATAGATCAGATTATGCGTTTAATGCATATTATGTAATACGCTCAGAGGAGAAAGCTATGAGGCAAGAAGAGGCCAGTGTGTCACCGTGGGTGTGAAGCTGAAAACATCCAGACAAACAGGCCTCAGGTCCATAACTCACTACATGAGCCAAACGCCTGTGGAGGATGGTAGCACGGAGCCTGGCCCTTAGTAGGTACTTAATACATATTTATTGGGCAATTTTTCCATAATCAACAGAGTCCTGGGGTAAGCCTCAAATGGAGCAGGGTTTTCAAATGACCCATTCTGTTATATGACATTTAACTCCTCCTGGGAGCAGTTTACCCATCTCTAAGGCAGCCGGTATTTCCGGAACTGCAGAGCGGTCTCACCTGTGCGTCTTCCACTTGCCTTGCACGTCTTCCTCTTTGTTTTTCACTGTCCGTTCTCAGTCAGTCTGGCCTGGAAAAGGCTCACCCCTGACCCCACCTTCCTCACAGCAGTGCTCTCCTGGCATCCTCTGCTTCGGGCACTTCCAGGACCCCCTGCATTTTGCTCCTGTTAACAGTTTACAAGATGGGGGCAGGGCATATGTCAGAATCTCCAGAGGAGGAGCTTATTTGAGAACGGGATTTTATATTTGGAAATAAGCAGGAAAAAAAAAACTACAACTATTGTCTTTGTAAAACAGAGAACTGAAAGAAAAGCTTGGAAGAAATCCTCTTACCTGGCAATAATATAGATTTAGCAAACCTGGGGTTGGTGTGACCGTTTTATGTTTTGGAAAAGAAGAAGTTCAAAGAAAAAGTGTTGAGAAGCACAGCAATGTGCCCTCTCCGTTCCCCTGCCTTTGCTAGTAAGGACGTCCTTCCCTCAGCACTTGGATTTCTTGGAACCTGCCCCTTTCCCTCCCTGTACAAAGCCAGTCACTCCTGCATGCTCCCATAATGCTTTGCTTTTAACGTTCTAATATGTCACCCATTGTCCTTTACCTTTATCATATTGAGCTCGGATACAGTAAATGCTGCTGAAAGAGAAATGGAAGAGCACCTTGACCCCAGTGAACCAATGGGAGGCCTTAGTCCTTGACCCTCGAATTCTGGTGGGCTTGGCATTGCTTACAGTGGATTCTATGACGACTCCATCCTTAGAGACCCTGAATCTCTAGAATTTGGAGGTGAGACATCAGGAATTTAAAATTTTACATGCTTTGGCTTATAAATCACACTTTGGGAAGCACTACAGAACTTGGGTTTCTATGTTCTAGAAACAAAACAAGCGTTTGATTAAGGCAGCCTGGCTGCATTGAGCCATTGGTTTGTTCGTGCAACAGGTGTTCATTGAGAACCACTAATTGTAGTGTGACCTGTCCTAGGTGATGCCGGGCAGTAGCTGTCCCTTTTGTGGACATGCCTGTCCACTCCTTTTTTGCCATTTGCTGTTTCCCTCCTGGCAAGCTCAGGCCCATTCTTAGGGCCCATCCTAGTCCAAGTAGCAGGTGATAAAGACTTTTAAGGCTGTGTTTGGTGGGTGCAGAGAAGAAGAGTGGGGGCAGGGAGAGGATTCCCATTGTAATAGAGAAGTAAATTCCTTGGTATTTCAAATCGCTGGAGAAGGGAAGGGTTTCTTTTACTGAATTCCTATTATGTGCCCAGCGCTTGACATATCTTTTCTAATCCTCACTATAAGCCAATGAGCTAAATGTAATGATTCCCATTTTACAGAGGAGGTAGCTGAAGCTTACGTTTTGTTACTCTCCATAGCTAGAAATAGGTGGACCCGGACTAGAGCTCAGGACTTAACTCTAAGACCATGCTCATCCTTCTCTTCCTGGAGTCCTCTGTTCCCTCACTATTCTTCCAGCCTCTGTGCTTGTCTGGAACATCCTGGTACCTGCCCTGTCTGGACTTAAAGACTGTTCCCTGAGGTGTCCCTAAGAGTGCCAGAATTGCTCTGTCACCTTCTTAACTTTCCTAGGGGTGAGTAAAAGACAACTTGGGTCGCTTTATAGAAAGGATGCTAACCTGTAGAGTGAGTACATAGGTCCAAAATCACAGATGCTGACTGATTCACTCCCTTACTGCTAGTAAAGCTGCATCCAGTTTTTATTGTAAACATACCTTGTTTCTTTTTGGCCCCAGCCTTAGTCAGGATCTGCAGCCAAATATACTATAAAATGTTACCGATGGACTCTTGCTGGTTAAATCTGAAGTCTTTTTCTCAGCCCTCAGTTCCTGAACACGCGTCAGATATATTTGATGTAGAAGATTATTCATTTTCTGCATTTGATATAGTGATTATTAATGGTTGAGGAAATTAAGGTGAGCGGAGGGGGAAAATTGGCCTAGTAAACTATCACTCGGCATCACTTTGAAAAGTCTAGGCTGGGTCCACCCGATTGAATCAGCAGATTCTTGAGCCCACAAGCTGTGCCTGTCACTTCCTCAGAAGTCTAGGAGTCTGTGGCATTTGATAGGGGGACCATCTTCTTAAAGCTTCCTCTAGCTTCCATGCCTGGAAACCTTCCTAGCTCTTCTACTTCCCCAGCGTCTGCCTCTTCTGCCTCCTCCTTTCCTGAATTTTCTGTCGTGGGCATTCTCCAAGTAAACTGATCTTCAAAGCTGCATCTCTGTTTTTCTCTGCATTTCTGTCCTTGACTTCTCACCCAGGCTCTTGTCCCTTTTTTCTCTTGCCCAGAGGACAGGAAGCCTGTCAACATCCTTCTCAAACCAGTTCCCCCTCTCAACTCTGCTTCTTCCATCATTGGTTCATCCGTTGGACCAACTGGTTTATAAATGTTCCAAGAATGATCCATTCTTCCTGTAACCCAGGCACAAAATCTGAGTTAACTTGATTACTTTGTTCTTTCTCCCAGGATAGCTGTCTAGTCAATGAAAAGAGTAAAATCTTGCTTCAGAGATTTTGTGTCTTCCCTGTATTGGGCATCAAAGATTTGGTATCTACATGGTATCTCTTTCTTCCTTTCTGTCTCCCAACCTCAGTTGTCATTGCTTCCTGTAGCTATTTCCCAGATGGGCTCCCTATGTCCAGGGCTAATGGAGGGTTGCTTGAAATAATAGCAAATGTGCTGAGCACTTATATGCATCGTGCTAAGTATTTTATATTCGTTGCTTTATTCAGTCCGTACAACCACCCTGTGAGGGTTGGTGCAATTTCCCTCATCTTGCAAATGAAGAAACTGAGGTTTAGAGAAGGTAGATGACTTGCCTAAGTGCCCACAGGTAGAGTGGTTGAGCTGTGACTCAACCACTCATTTCTGTTTTGTTCCAGCGGATGCTTGTAACTGTTAAATTCTGCTGCCTCTCAGGATATAGTATGGTATCTAATAGGGGGCCATTAATAAATGTTAGTTTCCTTCCTACTTTCCCTCCTTTTTCTATCCATCACCTCTCCCCCAGCCTATGCTAAATTCATACAATGCCAGTGGCTCTGAGCTCCACCACTCTCCAAGGCTCTCCTTTCTCCTGCATGCACTCAGTTCTCTCCACCAGGGGCCCGCTGGCCTGTTAGGAACGGGGCCGCACAGCAGGAGGTGAGGGGGCGGCGAGCAAGTGAAGTTTCATCTGCCGCTTCCCATCGCTCCCCATTGCTCGCATTACCGCCTGAACTATCGCCCAGCCCAGTCCTTGGAAAAATTGTCTTCCAGGAAACCGGTCCCTGGTGCCAAAAGGTTAGGGGACCGCTGCTCTCCACTTTTTCCAAGCATCTCCAGTGCTTTCCTGCTCTGTGGTTGCGTATTTTGTTATCTTAAATAAATAAATCCTTGAAGGGCTGGTGAGCTGCTGTTTCGTTTCTTTTATGTGTTATCGAGTACTAGGGTATCGGACTTTAAATGTGGTAGGTTTTTGGTAAATAATTGTTAAATTATTGCATTTGGGTTTTATCTTGAGAGCAGAGGTTACTGAACCATCAGGGATGTATCACAAGGAAAGACTGGAATCAGAGGGACACACAACCCACCAGGATTGAGTGGAGGGGTAAAACTGCTGGCTGACTAGTTAGCTAATTGCCACAGTCCAGGCGGGAATTCCTGAAAGAATTCTGGTCTAGACAGAAGGCAGAGAGGAGAGGCGCACAAGGTAAGAGGTGTGGTATGCCCTGGCTCTCCTATTAACATCTTCCTCAGCAACTGCAATACTATTACCTTGCCTGTGCTCCTGTAAGCAGCAGAGACAGCTCCTGGAAGCTAGGGAGAGATGTTACATGGTGTGGGTAGGTTTGGGGTCCCCAGATCAAGGCTCCCGAGGTCTGCAATTGAGTATACTGGGGTGGGTGAGGAGTGTTACTCAGTGTAGCCTGGTTTAAGAGGTGGGACAGAATCAGCAACATTCTCCCAGAATTACTTTAATCGCCTCCGCTCGGGCAGGTAACAGCCTAGAGGTTTGTGACCACTGGTTGTAATATCTGAGGTTGTAGAATCTGTTTTGACCCTTCTGCTAGTCAACGGAGCCCAGAGCAGCAGCTTGTCGCCCAATCCCAGTGCATGATAGAAGCACTGGGGCTAGGGGAATGCAAAGAGAAAAGTCTGGCCACTTTTCATCTGGAAATTCCGCTTAAGAAGAAAACAATCCTACACAGAACTGATCTGGACTTTGAGGGCAGATCGGGAAACCGATTTCGGCCGGAGTTGGCCTGGTGGGAAGGAAGAGAAAGTCAAAGGAAGGAGAAGTGGAGTCTGACATGAATTAAACCTCGGCAGGGACCAAAACAAGGGAGGCCGTCGCCCTCCTAACTGTCGGGAGACACGTCAGCTAGAGCTCGGGGCAATTTCAGCTGGCGATCTCCCGGGCCCCGGGAGGGGCGGCGGAAGCCTGGAGACGGACTCTAGGGCCCAGCGGCCGGGCGCTGGGCGGGGGTGAAGTGTAGGGTTACAGTGACGATCCCGGACTACCCTCCCCGCGCGGTGCGCGGGGCGCGGGGAGCGCGGGCGGCGGCGGCAGCGCACGGGACGCTCTAGGACCCAGCGGCGGTGGTCCGGTTTGGGGCTGGAGGGGAAGCCTCGGCGTGTCTCCTCTTCCTTGTGAATGGGGCTGCTTGTCGGGCGCCGCTTCCCCAGGCTGCCACACGCCATGCCCGGCGCGCTGCCTGGCGGCCGCCTTCCCCATCCGCGGCACTGAACTAGCCATGATCGCCTCATGTGGAGGGCAAAGTTGCGGCGGGGAACTTGTGAGTCTGCAGTGAAAGGTAACCAGTCCCCGCTCCGGGCGCAGGGCGGGCGCCTCCGACTCTCCCGCGCAGAGGACCCGGCCCATCGATGCTCCCCGCCCCCTGCCGCTCCGGGCCGGCGGCTCCTCTCCGGGAGTTCGGGGCGGAGATCGGCCCGGCTCCGGAACGACTTGGGCAGCCTTTTCGGTGCCGGGGGCCGGGAGTGCTTGCCACCGGAATCTTGATCTCCCTTATCCATATTGCTTTAAAAAAAGAAAAAGAAAAATCAGAACTCTGTTCCCGCGCCACTCTGCAGGCCCCGGAGCCGGCCGGCCGGGTCGCAGCGCCGCGCCTCCCCGCGCCCCCTCGAAGACTGGGAGTCGTTTGGCCGTCGTGGCCCGTGGCCGGGGCTGCAGGCGCGCCCTCGCCTTGGGGCTGGCCTTTCCGGAGGGGCGCTGCCATATGGCCGCCCTCTCCGCGACGCGCCGGCGCGCGGCTCTCCGGCGGCCGAGGGAGGCGGCGGAAGGGGTGGCCGGTGGCCGCTTCCCTGCGCGCGAGACAAAGGCGCGCACGGTGGCCCGCCCGACGCGCCGGACCCCTCCTGTAGCCCCAAAGTCTAGTCTCTGGCGGGTGGGGGCGGAGAAGCGATCGCGCCGCGGACCCCCGTCCTCGGATCGCGTTCTCTGATTGCTTCTTCTTTGTTCTCCCGGGACAAGTTTCTTTGACAGAAACTGGGGAGTTAGATCCAGCTCTCCCTTGCTGTTCGTGTTGCTTCAAAAGAATCTGGTTTCAGGGGGAAAAACATTAAACTTTCCAAGTGGAGATGGCTCTTCTTGGAATGGGACTTTCGTGGCACTTCGGTCGATGACAGCTGGGCAGAGCGGGGCCCGCGCTGTGGCAGGGGCCGGACGTGCCCCGTGGGCAGCCGGGCTGGAGGACCGGGCGGCGAAACCGACGAGCGCTGGCTCGCACCCACCTCTAGGGCCTCCGCCGCGGCGACCTTTCCAAGTTTCCCTCTTAGGAGCCCAGGCTGAGAATCCGGCTGCCTGCCCGCAGCTCCCGCGCCTCGCCACGCCCTACTCTCTAGTATCTTGATTGGTGGCTGTAAAGACTTTCCCTTTCCATTTTTGTTCGAAGGGTCTTTGCTTCTTTGGCTTTGGCGTCGGTTTCCTGTCCCCGAGTGGCACATGCTTGGGAAAATGCCCGGCTAGTGTGTGGATCACCTGAACTGAGGCTTCAGTAGACGTGGCCCTGACGATGGGCCTCGGAGCCTTTGAGGTTGGGACCGAACATTTTCCGCCCTCGGTCCCCCTCAGTTCCTTTGCCCTGTCCTGATACAGTGCGGACACGGTTGCCCGTTTTCTTCTTCCGAGGCATGTTAGGAGAATCGAGTTTTTGTACTGCTTTTTAAAGTCCTTGGTGGTGTTGGAGATAGTGGGTCACTAGAGCCATTTATGATGCCGGAAGATGCTTTGGACTACCCCAAACAATAACGTTACTTGCTATAAGCAAATACAACCAGAATAGAGGGATTATTAACAGCTACTATTCCAAAAAATTTCCTTCCTTTTCAGGAAGTGAAAAGTCTGGGCTTGAAATGTTGAATAGTCATTTCTCTCTCTCTGCTTCCAAAACTGGCCAGTGTGTCGCTGCCAAACTAAGATTTCCCCTGGCCGCCCACCACTCCGGGCTGCCCACCACTCCGGGCTAACCACCACTCCGGGCTGTCCGCCACTCCGGGGTGTCCACCACTCCTGGACCCGGCAGCTCTCCGTGGACGTCCGACCCAAGTTAAGCATTGGTGTCTCTCCAGCTTGCGAGTTCTTGAAGCATCTAGACCAGTGTGACATTTATCTCCCAGGACGCTGCTCTGATCATCATAGTACATCTACTATAAGGCTTTTTATGGAAGCAATGTGGGCACAATCCTTAATACACTTTGAACTGTTCTACAGAGGAGCAAAGGGTTGGAAACCACTGATTTGACCAGAATTAAAAGGAGTAGGGCATAGAGTAGAAGGCTTTAGAGCTGCCTGCCTCTACTCTCCCTGGTGGGGCATGGGGGATGTTTAGTTTCTGGATGGGTATACTTTGCTTTTGTGAGATACATTTTTCAAGATAAATGAGGAAACCCTTGTGAACTCTGCAAGTGGATAGGAGGAGAGAAGGTGCTCTTCACTCCACTCCCACTCCCTTCTTTTTATTAGTATTTTTAGTTTTTATAAAAATGTTTACTTATCTAGCTGCACCGGGTCTTTGTTGCAGGATCCCTGCATTGGGAGCACAGAGTCAACCAGGGAAGTCCCCTCTCCCTTCTTTTTTTTTTTTTTTTTTTTTTTGCGGTACGCGGGCCACTCACTGTTGTGGCCTCTCCCGTTGCGGAGCACAGGCTCCGGACGCGCAGGCTCAGCGGCCATGGCTCACGGGTCCAGCCGCTCCGCGGCATGTGGGATCTTCCCAGACCGGGGCACGAACCCGTGTCCCCTGCATCGGCAGGCGGACTGTCAACCACTGCGCCACCAGGGAAGCCCTCCCTTCTTTTTAAAATGCACCCAAGTCTTGGTCTTTTGGTTCTGTGTGATGGTGGGGGGTGAAGAATACTAATGTACTGAAGGGCATGTGGAGATCAAAGCACTTAAAAATACATCTGTTCATGCGAGCTAATGGAGGACTTTCGGTTTAAATGAGATTTTAAAGTGCTGTTAAGAAAAGCACAGGAGTGCAGAAATGTGAGTGATTTTCTGGGAAGGCACTCTGCTGATTAGACTTGAGAGTGTCTTCTGCCCTTGGCCAGTTCGTCTGGAGGCTTCTGTGGATAGAGCTCTGCTTTTTTTTTTTTTTAAGTCTACCCCTGTGGAGAATTGTAGACCCAGGGCCTGGGGGAAAGATGACCGACCTAATTGAAATTAGATGGCAGTCTGGCTGGTGAGAGTTCTGTTGAAAAGTACAGCCCCTAGGTACCAGTGCTTCATAGCAATTTGTGAAAATGCTTTGAAAATGATAAAGCACTGTATAACGTAAAGCTTTTTAAAGAAAAAAATAATGAACAACTTAGAAAACAAGGAATTGCTAGTGAAAATCGTAAAAATCTGATTTTCCAGGCCAATACATTAAAAAGGAAGTGACTTTGTAAGACCCATTAGTAGTCCTGATAAGCAAAATTCTCCCAGAGTAACATCCTCACTCCTTGCAAGTAGCTATCTGCATTTTAAATGCATATGAAAGCTTAGATCAGGAAATTCTCTAGTGTTTTGAATAATTTTTCTCCTCCTATTCTTTCATTAGTTTTGGTAGGTTCTTATGTCCCAGAATTCACTAGGCAATAGAATACTTGAAAAGCAAGGGGTAACTTGGAGGTCAAGTAAGAGGACATAATTATAAGGTTCCTTGGAAATAGTCTGAGGTTGTTGAGGTTTTTATTTGTTTGCTTAGTGATTTAAAAAAATTGTTTTATTTTGTTGGTTTGTTTTGTGAGGGGAGGCAACATTTAAATCTTGGCCATTGTGGGTGGATCCGTACACTACATTTTCTGGAACGGAGGCACGCCTGGGCTTGCGTGTTGCCACCACTCTGAGTTCTTCTCTAACTTGTGAGGCCCTTGGCCTCCATCCTTGTGAAATCGTAGGGTATATTCATTCCAGGCTCTTAGGACCAGACTCCTGGACTCCCAAAGTGTCTCACACATCAGGCATTTTTTCTCCCTTTATTGGGGGGGCGGGGGGAGTAGCCCTAACGTGTTAGGAAATGTATCCCTGTTAAGCCTCTGGAGAATTGGGCTTAACTTGAAAAGAATAATAAAGTCACATGATCCTACTGTGTGTGTTTCAATCTGTATTTGGGACTTCACTGGCCAGTACTGCAGCTATGTACACCTCTTTTCTTGTTTGTTTTGTTTTTAAGTAAAATGCCTGTAGCTCACTTGTTTGTTTGTTTAACTTTTAGTTTTGAAATGATTATAACTTTATGGGAAGTTGCAAAAATAGTAGAGAGGTCCCTTGTACTCTTCACCCAGTTTCCCCCATTGGTAACATCTCACATAACCAGAGTACAACAGTAGAACCAGGAAATGGACCTTGGTGCGATCCAGACCGTATTCAGATTTCACCAGTTTTACGTGCAAACATTCGGGTTTGTGTGTGTTATCCTCCCGTGCAGTTTTTTTTTCACATGTGTAGCTCCCTGTAGCTACCACCACAATCAAGATGCAGAGTTATTCTATCACCTCAAAGCCCTGCTTTGTGCCACCCCTTTATGGTCACCCTCCCCTTCCCCCTATTCCATCTCTAAACTGTAGTAACCACTCTGTTCTCCTGTATAATTTTGAGAATATTACATACATAAAATTATGCAGTATGTGATCTTTATGAGATTAGCTTTTTCACTCAGCATAATACCCTTGAGATCCACCCAGACTATTGCTTTATCACTAGTTTGTTCCTTTTTATTGCGGAGTAGTATTCCCTGGTGTGGATAGACCACAGTTTGCTTAAGCATTTGCCCACCGAAAGACACCTGGTTGTTTTCAGTTTTTGGCTCTTACAGTTAAAGATGCTATGAACGTTCATGTACAGGTTTTGGTGAGGACAGAGTTTTTGTTTCTTTGGAACGAATGCCTAGGATTAGGATTGCTGGGTTTTGTATGGTAGGTGTATGTTTAGTTTTTTTAAGAAATTGTCAAACTTTTCCAGAGTGTCTACCATTTTACATTGCCACCAGTAATGTGTGAGAGATGCAGTTTCTCTGCATCCTCACCAGCTTTTGTTTATTATTTTAGCTGTCCCAGTAAATTTTTGATCTCATCATGGTTTTAATTTGCATTCCCTAATGGCTAATGACGTTGGACATCTTTTCATGTGCTTGTTTGCCACCTGTGTGTCCTCTGTGGTGAAATGTCTGCTCCCGTCTTGCCGTGTTCTAACTGGATGATTATTATTATTATTATTTGCCATTGAGCTTTGAGAATTCCTTATCTATTCCAGATATGAGTCCTTTGTCAGATGTGTGGCTTGCGTATATATTTTTTTCAGTATGTAGTCTGTCTTTTCAGTTGCAGGAAAAAAATGTTTAATTTTGCTAACGTCCAATTTATTGAGTTTTTCCTTTTCTGGATCGTGCTTTTGGTGTCACATCTAAGAACATTTTGCCTAGGTTAATATTCCAAAGATTTTCTATTTTTTAAAAAAAATTTCATGGTTTTACATTTTATATTCAAATTGTAGTTCACTTTTACCCTCTTAAGAATGTGTATGTCTTGCTATCCATCTTCTAAACCATCTCTTAGGTGTTGATTATGCATTTAGTGCTCTGGAAGCACACGGGTGAATCAGGCATAGTTCCCACTCTCCAGAGCTCGCTATTGGTGAGGTGGTATGTGGACATTCCCAGGTGTTAATATTATGATAGAAGAGAAGAGCGTGATGTATTTGGGGGCACAGAGAAGCATCAGGGAGGTCTCACTTTGATCAGGTGGTCAGGGAGGGCTTCCCTGGGCATGTTGCCCAAGCACGGTGGGAAGAAAATGGGTTCTTGCCTTTGATCTAGTTTTTAGATAGTTTACTGACATGAATTCTTCAGTGTGGGTTACCCTGGTTCTTGAGCACAGGCTGAAGGACTTTGGGCAAACTGAGTGGTTGAGGACTCTTTTGAACAGCACATGGCATAATAGGTTAAAAAAAAAAAAAAAGAAAATGCAGTACTTAAAACTGAGTATGAGTAAGGTTGAATTGATTTAAAGTTAGAATATGTGTCAAAATGAAGAAGGCAGTAGTATTTTGGATTGTTTAGGGTCAGATGGACTTAGTTTGCTTCCTAGCCCTAGTTTGCTTCCTGGCCCTGCCACCTCCTTTCTGTGTGATCTCAGACCCGTGCAACTTCATGGAGACAGTGGAGACAGTAATGGTTCTTACCGGCTGGAGTTGCATGCAGGTGAAATGAATTGATGCATATACGGCACTTAGCTCAGTGCTGGCACATTCAAAGCATTCAGTAAATGCCTATTATTATCATTATTATTATTACTAGTAGTAGTAGTAACATAGCAGAAAGACAAATGGTTTTATAATGTTATGTGTTTTCTCATGTATCTTTTTCTTTGAGAAACTGGTTTCCCAGTTCTTACTCATAGAAGCTTGCCTTTTCACACTTGGGAAAACTGAGCTGTATACCAAATACTGTTTATTTATTTAAAATTTTATTTTATGTCCTTATAGTTAATTTACAATGTAATGTTAATTTCTGCTGTACAGCAAAGTGATTCAGTTATACATATATATATTCCTTTTCATATTCTTTTCCACTATGGTCTATTACAGGATATTGAATATAGTTGCCTGTGCTATACAGTAGGACCTTGTTGTTTACAAATATTATTTATTGATTGAGGTTAGAAGCTAGGATACTCTATTCACGATCTAGTACTCCTTATAGAATATACCTTTTCCCTACCTCTAAACCAAGAGTTTCTGAGTAAAGAACAATTTTCTCTCCGCCCTGACCACAGGAGGTGGTAGGAGGTGTGTGCTGTCCTGAGCTAGTTCAGAGTTTGGAGTCCTTATTACCCGAGGTACAGTAAGCCAGGGCTGATGTCACTGTGTCCCAAACTTCACTACTGGCAGCTCCCTTTCCTTTCCTTTGATGACCAAGCTGTTTATTTCCCAGAGGAAACGGACTGCGCCTTAGATGTACAGTTGTAGAGCAGTGGTTCTTAAACGTGGGTGGACATCAGAATCGTCAAGAAGGCTTCTTTAAAACCAGACTGCCGGGCCCCAGCCCCAGACTTTCTGTTTCAGCAGGTCTTGGATGGGGCCTGAGAATTTGCATTTCTAACAAGTTTCCAGGTGATATTGTCACTGCTGGTTCGGGGCCCACACTTTGAGAAGCACTATTTTAGAGCATTGGCCCCTATAAATTAGACCTAGACTGAGGTCCCTTACTCTTTGGAACTGATTCTGTTCATGTTTAATGGTTGAGATCGAAATAGATTTGATTTCTGAGGTTCCTAGTTGATGTACATGACTGTATCCTTTCCTCTAATCCCTCTTCCATGCCTTCCCCCTTCCCCACCCCGACTTTTCCTTCTCTCGGTTTCCTTCTCTCTTTTGATCTCTCAGTGCTTGGAAGACATGCCAGGTTATGGTAAATGGTGACCATATACCAGCCATATCGCCTTGGCTAATTCACTTAACTTCTGTAAAATAAATGTGTTTACTAATGCTTATATCCTAAGGTTATGGTGAGGCTTACCTGAGATAATGCCTGTTAAAGGGCCGTATAAGAGGTCAAGCATGGTGCAAAATTTGTTTTTTTATTCTTTTGAGCGCCCTTGATTTCCCTTTGGAAGAGTGTCCTCGGATTTGGAGGTGGACTGCCTCTCCTGATGCTGAGTTCCACTGCTGCTGGGGGGACTCGGTAAAGATTGCTTAGAAATGTTCAGGGACACTGTGGAGAAGTTAAGAGAGTCCGCTTCCTCTCAGTGGAGAATTAAAATTCCATGATTTTTTCCTCGCAGCTTAATCTGGCCCCAGATTTTTCTTTCTTTCTTTTTTTTTTTTTAAAGTTCTAGATCTATACCTTCCATGTTAACCGCTAGCCACATGTGGCCATCTAAATTAATGAAAATTAAATGAAACTAAACATTCAGGTCCTCAGTCATACGGGCCACGATTCAAGTGCCTAAGAGCCATGTCCATCATTACAGCAAGTTCCACTGGCCAGTGCTATTCTAGAGGGATGCTAGCCCTGTTTGTCTGAAGGCAGCATCATTGGGCTTCATATCGTGGGACCGGGGCACATTTTTTTTTTTGCGGTACGTGGGCCTCTCACTGCTGTGGCCTCTCCCGTTGCGGAGCACAGGCTCCGGACGCGCAGGCTCAGCGGCCATGGCTCACGGGCCCAGCCGCTCCGAGGCATGTGGGATCCTCCCGGACCGGGGCACGAACCCGCGTGCCCTGCATTGGCAGGCGGACTCTCAACCACTGCGCCACCAGGGAAGTACCCGGGGCACGTTTTTGAGTGAAATGTACCACTCTTCCCTTGGAAGTCTGGTGTGACTGATGGGGAGAAAATACCGCGGGGATACTGCCCTGTCAGCTTGAACCTCACTTTGCCACTGGGCAATTCGGAGGCTCATTTCCTTTGGAAGGTGGGTCAGCAAGGCATCTGGGCATGGAGTTTATCAAGTTAGCAGGCTGTTATCAAGGGGGGGTGTGGTCTACTGTTTCTAGGGGATATTCGAAGCTTTGGTTCAGTTCATGGGATTCTTCCAGGAATCTGGTCCTTGAGAGAAACAAATGGAAATGTTAGGCTGGATTTAGCCCTGAGACCCCCTTCTCCTGGGGAGGATCCAGAGGCGGCCTGGACTCCTCCGCCTTGGGTCGGCTGCCCTGTTGAACCAGCCTTTGTCCGTGGGAGGCTGGGGGCTCACTCGTCTGGTTTGTGGCGCCAGTTTGGACTTGCTCGGATGCCATTCCGCGCTGCGTCATCCTCACTCTTGCCTCCTTTGAACGTGTTCTGTAAACTGTCAAGTTCCTTTCCTTACTCCCCGGCATCCAGTCAGTCACCAGGTCCTCGCAGTTGACCCCCAGGATGGTTCTCGCATATGTCCCCGCCCTTCACGTGTCTCCACAACCCAACCAGCCGGACTCCTCATTACCTGGACGCTGTGGGAGCCATGTGACAGGTGTTCCCACTTTGCTGTCTCCCACCTCTTCTGATGAACTCTGTCCTCCCTCCCTCCCTCCACCCCTCTCAGGACAGGCAGGTCAGGAAAAGGATGACAGATGT
Source organism: Stenella coeruleoalba (assembly GCF_951394435.1). NCBI lineage: Eukaryota > Metazoa > Chordata > Mammalia > Artiodactyla > Delphinidae > Stenella > Stenella coeruleoalba. The sequence goes on from NC_137154.1 coordinate 70,163,328, forward strand.
CATGTCTTTCAGGCTCACTCTGCCTCCTCAGTGTGAGGTGGGGCGCACACACGCCCTGTGGCCCTGTGCCCCGGAGGAAGGAGGCATCTCCCTTCCAGCTGCTGCTTCTCAGCTGTAAGGGCTGCTCCGGATGGCGTGGCCCAGGAACGGAACCCCTGAGAGCAGGCGTGAGGCAGGCCTTTCCCTTCCTTCCACGAGCTGTGCTCTGAAGGGCTCTGACCACCAAGTTTCTAGTGAGTGAGTCTTTCTATCTGGCAAGTCTGGGGAAAGGAGAGAATGTAAAATTCTCTAGTAAGGCCCTGTTTCCTGAGGGACGGGTCCCTAAAATCACTGCAACTAGGTTGCTCATCCTGGTGATGTGGGAGAAGGTTGAAAGATGTGAGAGCAATTTGTTCACTCATATGAACTCTGTAATTTATAATCAGCCCTCATTTTAGGGATGTGAGGTTTGTTTTCAGTATTGGATATTACAGGCAGTACTTTGTCTTTTACATACTTCTTTGCAAATGTACTAATATATATCTACTATAAATTCCTAGAATGATAACCATAGTATAAGTACATTTTGAATTTTAATAGATATTGCCAAGTTGCCATCCAGAGATTCTATTTTTTTTCCATAAATTCTCCCCAATTCAATTTTGTTAAAATTTTACCATCTGATAGACAAAAGACTGTTATATTTTAAATTTTTGTTTATTATGAGTGATATTTAGCTTCGTTTTACATGTTTATAAACTACCTGTATCTGTTTTCCTGAAAACTTTCTATTTATGTTAAACTTTTGCTTATCCATTTATAAAATCTCCTCATACATTAAAGGATGAGCCAATAATTGTCAAAAAAAAAAAAAAAAACGATGTGAGGGCAGACAAGAGGGAGAGTCTGGGATCTTTTCTGAGGAATGGGGCGAGGAGGAGGAAGGATAGGAACAGAGACTAGGGAATGTGCTTTCTCAGATTTATGGAAACTCGTGGAGGCAGTGGACATTCCTTAGTGCATAGTAGCAAACTCACTGCAGAACACACGTAACCCCACTCTAGATTCTGAAAGGAGACATGGACTAATGTTCCTTTATCTGGAAGAGAAAAAGAAAATGTCTTCTGAAATCCCAATAGGCTTCAATGAAGACACCTGGGAAAGTACTGTAACCAGCACAAAACCATTTACACAAACCTTGAAGATAATGGGGGTGTGAGGTTAGAAGCTGGAGGTTTGTAAAAGGACAGAATCCTGTCACACTCACCCTTCCCCATGGTGGTGACTGGCCTGGTAGGTCCAAAATGCATGGCAGCATGAAAAGTGGTGAATAAATTCACTTTAGCTAACTTTTAGATTTGCTCCTGTAAAATACTCATCCAAAAAAAGGAAAGGGTATATCTGAAAAGGTCTACTCCGAAATAGGGATTATCTTGGTCCTGAGTTTAGAGCTAAAATTTCCCCAAATTCTGAAGTTACTTACCTTCAACTTTCTCCAAAATAAATTCCAGGAATATGGAGTGGAAAATAATGGAAAGAAATACAAATATTTATATTTTAATGGCATTTGTTAACTGTCTAAGATCACACTGTAGTCTAGGACCATAAAATGGGCTCTGTATAATTAAGTTTGCTCATAAAGTGAACAGCTTTTGTAGGATTAAATTTAGTAGTTAGGCAGAAATCACAAATATTCTAATTGAAACTACTCTGAATTAGTTTCAACTTCTCTGAGGATGGTACATGTTGAATATTTGGGGAGCATGACATTTCTTATTTGGGGACAGAATATAAATTAGGCAAAATTTTGGATACAGAAGCTCTCACTGCTCAATAAAAATCTGTTGATTTACTAACTCTGGACTGTGCAAGTCGATACTGAGGTGGCGAATTTGGTGAGGATACAGTAAAAGGATATAGTTCCTCCATTTGACATTTGCGGTCTCTCACGTGCGTGGAACTGAACTCGGTGTGGGGTGTATGTCCTTTGCACCTATGGAATTTATATTCTAAAAGGAATGTAGTGTTAGAAAACAGAAGGCAAATGAACTGGTTTATTCCACTCTGAGAAACGAAGGCCAAGAAACGATTAATAACTGCCTTTCAAGTATTCTGTCTTCACTGTGGACTGCGTAAGAGGAAACGTGTTGAAATGACAGATATCGTGACTTCTAGAAGCATGGAAGAGTTCCCTGCCAGGGAACTTGGGAGGGTATATGGAGGACACAGATGCAACCAGGGAATTACTAGATGTGTGAGTGTGACTTAGTGGAGGACACTCAGTAGAGATGATGGGAGGTGGGCCTAATGGGCCAGTTGTGATGTGTTCATCTGTGGAGCTGAATGGTTAAGACTCCAGAGCTGGAAACCTGGAGTCACTTCCCACCGGTGCCTCTCACTGGCTTTGTCATCTTGGGCAAATTACTTAACCTCTCTGTTAAGTAGTTTCCTCATATGTTAAATAGGGATAATAGTAACACCGACCTCCAAAGATCATTGTAAGAATTTATGTGTATTATGTGAGTTAAAATATGTAAAGTGCTAGGAACAATATCTGACACATTAAAAGAGTCATGTGTTAGTTATCACCCATGTTCCATTGCTGTGCAACAAATTGCCTCATCCTACTGGCTTCAAACACTCATTTATTCTGCGTCCAGATTCTGTGGATCTGGACTTCAGACGGGGATGAGGTGGTTTGTTTCTGCTCCAGTGTGCTGGGAGGAGGCTGGGGGGGGGTGACTGGATGGCTTGGGATTGGGTTATCTGGAGGCTCCCTCATTCACCTGTCTGGCATCAGGGCTGGGATGCACTTGAAGGCTAGGTCTGCAGACTGGAGCTCCTTCAAGTGGCCTTTCCTCCCAGCATCAGGCTAGTCAGAATTCTTGCGTGGTGGCTCAGAGCTCCAGATGTGAGTATCCCAGCAAACAAGATAGAAACTGCCCTGCCTTTTATGGTCTGATCTTGGAAGTCACCTAGAGTCACTTCTGTCGTTCTTTATTGGGCAGTGCACTTAAAAGCTTGCCAAAATCCAAGGGAAGGGGAGCTCATCTTTCTACAGGAGTGTCAAGGAATTTGCAGACGTGTATTAAACTGCTCATCGTAAGAATCATGTCGCCAATATTAAGATAAAGTATTAACCGTTGAGCACACAGTAAATCCTCAGCATTTGGACCACCTAGAGAATGTATTGTTCTGAAGATGTGAATTTTCTGTGTAGTTAAAGGTAAATGTGGCAGTTTTTCTGCAAGATTGATTCCCACCCCGACTCCGCCCCTCCACTCCCTCAGCTCTTGCCTTGTGTAACTTCTTCTTGATGGTTCAGAATCATTATTATAAACATCAATTAACATGATGTGTTGTTTGAATTGAGGGCGGGGGGAGAAGGGTATATAGATAATACAAATATTTGGGGACAGTGAGTCTCATTTTTTAGATATAAGCACCACAGTTACCTTCCAAGAGGATGCTTTCCTACTCATTGTTGAAATAGGATAGTAACTAAAATAGGTAGTAACTGAGGGTGCAAAATGATGATAGAATTAGTGTAAAAGTTCACATACATGTTCTATGTGCAAGAGGTACTCGGTGATACACTGGAAAGCCCTATGCTGATGACGTTTCCCATTTCTTAAAGATTTGGACTGTGAGAGCCCTAGACACTTGCTAGGTGGAAGTTGGTCAGCACCCACAGAACAGACCAGAGTCATCAGCACTGCAGAGCAGTTCAGTGATAGAATATGCTCTGGATCGAGTTCTGAAAAAGTCATCTTGTTTGAAAAAGTGTTCGAATTGGCAGACTTCTTTTCATTGGCTGTCTGTAGCCTTCTAATGCCCTTGACTTAACTTGCAGCCTTAAAGACCTCCATGGCCTTTTGCTTCAGCTCTTTTTCACTAAGAACTGCTCTTAGAGGATTGATCCAAAGATAGCTCAGAACCTTCACATAAATCAGCTGCTTTCTGAGTCTGATAGGGTGGCTAAATCAGTATTGTCCTGGTCTTTTAGTTTTGCTTTTCAAAAATTTCTTTTCTCTTTCTTTTTTCCTGCCCTCCCCCTTTAAAAAATCATAATCATATTTTAAGTCATAATTTAAAAATCATGATCCTTGGTTTGTCATTTTTGGTCTCCCTGGAGAAAGTGACAGCCAGTCTGAGAACTAGAAGTGGGTAGGAACAGTGCAGGTCTTAGACCTGAAGAATGCCATTTGTTGAAAAGGGACATGGAGCCCTGGAGCACTGGCCGGAAGCTCAGGTGGCTGGAATCGTGACCGACAAGGACCAGATCAGACTCAGCAGGTTCTCCCAGATGAGGGAGGGGAGCCCTTGGAAAACCACCAGGTGGGGCATGTGTCAGGGAGTCATATGAGACGTTCTATGGCGACAGCACGGGTTATGTCTACATTCACCTTTCAATTTTCTCTTTGATTTGAGTGAGTTGTTCTATCTGGGAAGACCAGTGGAAGATTAGTGCTAGTTATACATCATTGTTTGCAAAATCTGCCTTATTTCATCATATAGAAAAAAGGATTTAGGAATCTGTGATCTGTTGTTTGCTCATCCATTTAAGAAGTTAAGAAGAAAACAACCCTCGGGCTCTTAATTCTGGTTATCACCTAGAAATCTCCACTGAACGAAACTTAAGCCTCATCAACATAGCAGTGAAATCTGCTCACGTTGATGACCTTTGTGTTGATTCAGACCTGAGATTCAGATCTCCAGAAATGTTACATTATGTTCTGGTCATATTGATTCAGGCCTTTTTTTCAGAGAAATTATTGTAAATCAGTTTTGAAACCCTTGACTTGGAGGAATTAGTCAGTTACTTGTTGCACTGGGCATTAGAGGAAATGTTCTAGTGGGTCTTTGTAGTCAACTGATACATTATACATCTTGAAGCGAGGTCAGCCATTTTTATTCTTTGATTTTTCATTTTATTGGCCAGTTATAAGACTTACTGCTTGGTGATGAAAATAGGCTTTTAGTTGCCACCTGTGTTATGATCCGGAAGGACTAGGCTTTCAGGATCATAGGTAGTAAAGGGTCAGTTTTTTCCTCCATTGACAGTGAAAGGGATGGACTCACTGCAGGAGATGCAGAGAAGAGATTTGGAGTTCACACCTTGACCTCCATCCTGTTATACCACCGGTGGATTGAAAGAAAAGTCATGGAACACAGGTGACAAGGAGAGGAGGGTTTTTTGAATTATTTGTAATTCTCAGTACAAAGGACAAATCTGCCTCCCCCCCACCCCACCCTGACTCCAAATAACTACCCTATTGTCCTTCTGTGTGAAGGTGGAGCCTCCGGAGCAGCTGACGGTGTTCAGGTTAGATTCTGGTTCCTGACACCTTCTCCAGGTCCACCTAGGCTCCTGTGTGCCAGGGTGGCCAGACAGGTTAGGAGTTTTGGAGAGCTTTTGGATGACACCGTGTATCCTTTTATGGTGGTTTTTGATAGTAGGACCACAACATTATGCTGATTTTCTGAGGAATTGTGTGTTGTAAGATGTCCCTTATTCCAAATTCTTGGAAAATTGAAAGTGTACTTTTAGTCTTGTTTGTCGGTCAGCTGAATAGTCTGACCTAAACCACTCTAAAAGCCTTCACCTCTGGTTTGCTCGAGCATCTTGCTGCTGTTCCTAAAAAGCTCACTGGTTGGATCCTCTCTTGAAAGTGAAGTTTACGGCGATGATTCTTTCTTTTGTTGTTTTGCTTTTATTTTATTTTTTAATTAAAATTTTTTTATATTCTTTCCCATTATGGTTTATTACAGGATAGTGACTATAGTTCCCCGTGCTATACAGTAGGACCTTGTTGTTTGTCCATTCTATGTATAAGAGTTTGCATCTGCTAATCCCGAACTCCCACTCCAGCCTTCCCCCATCTCCCCCTTGGCAACCACAAGTCTGTTCTCTATGTCCGTGAGTCTGTTTCTGTTTCGTAAATAAGGTCATTTGTGTCATATTTTAATTCCACACATAAGTGATATCATATGGTATTTGTCTTTCTCTTTCTGATTTACTTCACTTAGTATGATAATCTCTAGGTCCATCCAACAGCCTTGATTCTTGTTCCGTTTCCCCATTCTCATCAAAAGAAGCTAAAATGTATTGAGCACTTACTGTGTGCTGGAACACTGCTCATAGCCCTTGCCATTGTCTCAGTTAAGCTTTGTTAACAGTCCTATGTAGTAGGTCCTATTATCCCCATTTCTTGGTAAGGTAATGGGCACCAAGAAGTTAACTCATTTGCTCCAGCTCACATAGCTAATAAATGGTAGAGCCTGGATTCTTACATTGTTTAAGAAACAGATTTGTCAAGACAGAACAAAAAGCACGGCACATCCTTCCTTTCCATTCAGTGGGTATTTTCTCCTCTGTCGTTTTTATTCTTTAAGTCTTTCTAATACTCAAGTCTTTTGGCTTGACAGCATCATTCTCTTTTCTCTTCAGTCATCATGTCTTAACATCCTTCCCTTTGTCCAAAGATTGCCTGACTTCCTACCAGGCAAGTTATTACAGTTTCTTTTCTCCCCACCTCCTTATAGCAATCTCACAGAGGCTTTTTGCCCATCAAATGTCATGGTTGATTTTTATTCCCTTTTATAAGAATTCCTCAAGGGCAAAAAGATGCATTCCTATACAGGTGTTTTCTAGAGGGGCTGCTCTCTCTCTTCAGATGCATTTTCTGTAATCAACAGGATCTTTCTTCTGACAGAGTTCAAGCAGCGCTTTGCATCAAAGGGCCTCTGTACGTCTTCTCTGTATGTCTCACCAGCTTTTCGGGGCTGTGGGCATCTTCCTTTGCCTGGGCAGGGAGGTAAATCATTTTCAAGTATGACTGGTTTGCAACATTTTTCATCTTAGAATTCTCCTTAAGTTTCACATTTTTTGCTGGAAAAGGCTATAGAACAAAAAACAGTGTTTCTCAAAGTGTGGCTTGTGGAACGCTGGGGGTTTCTGAGACCTAAAACTTATCTTCTTAGTAATACCAAGACATGCGCCTTTTTCACCGTATTGACGTTTGTACTGATGGTCCAAAAGCAAAAGTGGGTAAAACTGCAGGTGGGTCCACATGAATCAAGGCAGTGGCCCCCGACTGTACTAGAAGTCAGGCTGCTTCTCACCAGCACACAATATAAAAAGCCCGTTTCACTTAAGAATGTTCTTGTTGAAGCAGCACAGATGATCAATTCTGTTAAATCTCCGACCTCAAGTACATCTGTGTAGTGTCTTGTGTGACGAAGTGGGAAGTACACATAAAGTGCTGCTGCAGCAAACTTAGGAGGAGCCCTTGTGTGACAAGCACTTGAATCGTGACCTTAATAGCAGCTTTTCTCAGTTTTAGTTGAAAGAACAATCGACAAACTATGGTTATTCTGAGTTAGATATTTAATAGCTGTTTTCTCAAAAGTGAATAAAGGGTGACTGTTACGTCAAGAAAATCAATGCACAGTATTTGTTACCAATGATAAGACTCAAGCTTTCAAGTGGAAATTAGAATCTTGGAAAACTTGGATTTGCCACCATGAGCTTGACAACTTCCTAATACATAAAAGACTTTGATGGTTGCGATCTGTGTTGTCATAACAAATGTGATTTTGTCAATTTTGTTGATATTGCTTACTTGAAATATTTCCATGTATGGAAGATTTTGCATAGTTCGGTGAACCATTATTTTCCCAATGACCAATGTATGATGTTAGGAAATCCTGCACTGGTAAAGAAAAGTCCCTTCAAAGTGAAAGATGGACCAGTAGACTTTAACATAATAGAATATAGAGGAATATCCAAGAAAAGGTTTGTTTTTAAATTTACTTAAGTTTTATTGGAGTATAGTTGATTTATAATGTGTTAGTTTCAGTGTATAGCAAAGTGATTCAGTTATATGTATATGTATTATATATATGTGTATATATAATACATATATTCTTTTTCAGATTCTTTTCCCATATAGGTTATTACAAGGTATTGAAATAGTTCCCTGTGCTATACAGTAAGTCCTTGTTGTTTATCTATTTTATATATAGTAGTGTGTATATGCTACTCCCAATCTCCTAATTTATCCCTCCCCTCCACCTTTCCTCTTTGGTAACCATAAGTTTGTTTTCCATGTCTGTGAGTCTGTTTCTGTTTTATAAATAAGTTCATTCATATCACTTTTTTTAGATTCTACATGTAAGTGTTATCAGATGATATTTGTCTTTCTCTGTGTGACTTACTTCATTTAGTATGACTTACTTCTAGGTCCATCCATGTTGCTGCAAAGGGCATCATTTCATTCTTTTTTATGGCTGAGTAGTACTCCATTGTATATATGTACCACATTTCTTTATCCATTCATCTGTTGATGGATATTTAGGTTGCTTCCATGTCTTGGCGATTGTAAATAGTGCTGCAATGAACACTGGGGTGCATGTATCTTTTCAAATTATGGTTTTCTCCAGATATATGCCCAGTAGTGGGATTGCTGGATCATATGGTAGCTCTATTTTTAGTTTATTAGGGAACCTCCATACTGTTCTCTATATTGGCTGTACCAATTTACATTCCCATCAACAGTGTAGGAGGGCTCCCTTTTCTCCACACCCTCTCCAGCATTTACTGTTTGTAGATTTTTTGATGATGGCCATTCTGACCAGTGTGAGGTGATACCTCATTGTAGTTTTGATTTGCATTTCTCTAATAATTAGTGATGACGAGCATCTTTTCATGTGCTTTTTGGTCATCCTTATGTCTTCTTTGTAGAAGTGTCTATTTATATCTTCTGCCCATTTTTTTGATTGGGTTTTTGTTGTTTTGATATTGAGCTGCATGAGCTGTTTGTATATTTTGGAGATTAATCCCTTGTTGGTTGCTTCCTTTGCAAATATTTTCTCCCATTCTGTGGGGTATCTTTTAGTTTTGTTTATGGTTTGCTTTGCCGAGCAAAAGCTTTTAAGTTTAATTAGGTCCCATTTGTTTATTTTTGTGTGACCCAGAGCATGACATTCCTGCTTTTTGTTTAGGAAAAAAGGAGATAATGAAACCTAATTCTCAGAGATGTGAGAATTATCTGAGATAATGTTTGTGTATCATGTCGTGCTCAGTAATGTTACTTTCTTTGCCTTCCTTCCCTATAATTAGATAGCTGCTTGTTTTACATGACTTGCTGGCATAGTTGGCCCTGTGATTTCTCAGTTTCAGATTTAGAAGTATTTATCATATAATATGGTAGGCAGTTTCCCAGGCTTTTTCTCATCATGCTGAATTAGATGTATTTTTTTGTATGATCACTTTTCTATTGTATCTTTATAACAATATTTCAGATGTAGCTGAAATAGTCATATTCCCTTACCAGTCATTTGGGTTAACTATTATGAAATACAGGGCACTAAAACTATTGACTTCAAGTCTGAATTTATTAAAAAGTAACACATTTATGCAAAGGATTTTTCACTTTAAAGGAGTCAATGCAGATTGGTTGGCTGGTTGGTTTTAGGAAAAGTTGTCTCCTTTAATTGTTCATCATTGTTTGGATTCTTCAGATCTAACAGGTTTTGGCTTAAAATGTGATCGATTTATAAAGTTTCAGTTGACCACAACTTTTCAGTTCATGTGTTATATAAGATCTTATATGGCAGAGAAGTACAAGCTTCCCAAACCTGACTCTGCATTCAAATCAGCTGGGAGGCGTAGCCAAAAACTTCCTTTCTGGTCCGTACTTGTGGTGATCCCGATGTTACAGGTCTGACATGGGGGCTTGGAGGTGACATTTTATATGATCCATGAGTAACTCTGACACACCACGGGTTTAGGATTCACTGTTAAAGTGGAGACGCCATCATGAAAATAATATGTGGCCAAATGGAAGGGATGGAAAGGTTGGTTTCATCAACTGCCTTGGTGTTCTGGTGATTGGCAGGTGGTGTGTTCTTATTACTCTAAGCTTTTATAAGAAATAACACAAATCTGTCTCCTATATACTGGCATTTATGCAGGCATGTATGGAGGGAAGGAAACTTTCCCAGAGCCTTTCCCCATTATCCACAAGCAAGGACATTTCATTAAAACTCCTCTAACATTAATATAAGAAATTAGGCAGGAAAAGAGGACTTAGAATTAAGTGTGTACTGCAATCCCGCTCCTGGGTATATATCTGAAAAAAACAAAATTACTAATTCAAAAAGGTACATGCACCCCAGTGTTTGTAACAGCATTATTTACAATTGCCAAGATATGGAAGCAACCTCAGTGTCCATCAACAGGCGAGTGGATAAAGAAGATGTGGTAAATATGTATCTACAGACACACACAATGGAATACTACTCAGCCGTAAAAAAGAATGCAATTTTGCCATTTGCAGCAACATGGATGGACTTGGAGGGTATTACGCTAAGTGAAATAAGTCAGACAATGACAAACACTGTATGATATTGCTTACATGTGGAATCTAAAAAATACAACAAACTGGTGAATATAACAAAAAAGAAACAGACTCAACAGATATAGAGAACAAACTAGTGGTTACCAGTGGGGAGGGGGAGGGGGGAGGGGATTAAGAGGTACAAACTATTAGGTATAAAATAAGGTACAAGGTTATATTGTACAACACCTGGAATATAGCCAATATTTTATAATAACTATAAATGAAGTATAACCTTTACAAATTGTGAATCACTATATTGTATACCTATAACTTATATAATATTGTCCATCAACTATACTTCAATTAAAAAAATTAAGTGTGCACGATTGGGGGATCTTTGGATGGCAGAATAGCATAGTAAAAAGAGCTTTGCTGTTGGAAGGGCTTAGGAGCTGTGCTGCTGGCTAGTTTTGTGACTCTGGACGTGACTTTACCACCGTGAGTCTGGTATCCCTGTCTGTACAATGGGAATAGGGTGATAATTAAATACAATAATTTTTATATCATCCCTGCACTTAATAGGCCCTCAGTAAATTGCTATTATTGATTATACTCTTCTTACTAAAGGGATGTTTAATTTCTTGGGGAATATTCGTTGCTTTAAATTATGTAGTTCATCCATGAGCCACTACTGACTTATGGGGTGGGCGGGAGTGATAAGAAGAAATGTACTTGCCTCTCCAGAGTCCCAGTCCCTGTGAAACGCTGCCGCCTGGCAGACCTCTCGGGGTCACTAAGCTGCAACAGCACGCTCTTAGGATCCGGAAGGCTGGAGGGTCCTAAGATCCTCGTGTCTGAACTGTTCCTCTCTCTGCAGTGGGGGTGAGAGGGAGCTTTGAGGAGCACAGCTGTGCATTCATGTTGTCACTTTAAGTCTTGGGGTTTATTTTAAGGCTCTTCATCCTGTTTGTTTTCCTTTGTTCCCAAAACATTAAGTACTTACTGTCTGCAAACAGTGATAGAAACACGTTTGAGCAATGGAGCTTACCTGCTAGTAATCATTTGTTTTCCTCACTGGGAACAAAATGTGAGGCAGGGCACCCAAAAGAATCCCTTTGTGGTCCTGAGATAAGTATAAACAAATAGGGTATGTTTAAAGATGATTTAAATTTCAGTTATTAAATTAATATAGGGCTTATTTATTAAAACTGATCCAAGTAAATAAGGTCTAGCGATCTATTATACAGCATAGTGCCTAGAGCTAACAGTACTGTATTGTATACTGAAAATTTGCTAAGAGGATAGATTAAGATCTTACCACACACACACACACATACACATACAAATAATAGAGGGGGTGGGAGAAAACTTTGGGTCGTGATGGATATGTCTGTGACCTTGATGGTGGTGATGGTTTTACGGTGTATGCTTATCCCCAAACTCATCGAGCTGTATACATTAAATATGTACAGCTTTTTATGTGTTAATCATACCTTAATAAAGTGGTTTAAAAGAAAAAACTTACCTGAGGAAAGGAATCTCTGAAGTCCAGGTACTTTTAGTTTTAGCTAAGTTAAACACCAGATACATCAACATGAAATATGAATTGTGATAATTATGTGTACTTGAGTCAAGATATTTATGTAGCCTTTGGATGTGATAGTAAAACCCACATTTAAAAAATGATTTCCTCTTGGTAGGTGGGGTCCTTTTACCATGGACGCTCTCACTGTATACTCCCTGTGACTCTGGGTGGTGGGACTGCAATGACTCCTTTTATTTATTTATCTTTTTAACGGTGCATGAGTGGACACACTTAGAGGTCTCCCGACTGCACCAGCTCTCAGACATGTGAGGAAGCAGAAACCAGGGGCTGTATTTAGCACACAGTCCCAGGGCTCTGGGATCTGCTGTGGGTGTTGAGTGGGACCAAAGAGCCCCTTTCTCTAAATGTGAATTTGTGTTTAAGCTACAAAATCCCTGTGATGTTGTTACCTCTAACATGTACAAAGCCCCTGCAGGATTTGGATCACAGCATGCTTGTAATTAACCTGTTTTAGCACTAGATGGCTTTCTCCCTTTTTTTTTTCCCCACTAGCATTTACCAAGCCTTGGTCTCCTGAGTAGATTGAAAGAGACAACTCGCCTTTGAGTTAAGCTCTGTAGAATTAAGAATATGTTTGTAATTGGTTACTTTAAAATGTATCTTAATTCCATTAATGTGTATTTATTGAGTGCCTATTATGTGCTAGAAACTGCTAGGGACTGTGAACATATGCAGATGGGTCATTGATTCAATAAATAGGTACTGAGCACTTACTTTGATCTTATTCCTGCTGGAAACTGGAGATACAAGAGGTGAATAAGGCAAGATCCTTGCTGTTAATCAACTTATAAGTTAATGGGGAGAGAAAAAAAACTAAAAAAATGAAATACACAGGCAATGTAATATATTGCGGCATAAATATGCATGAAATGTGATGGGAATGCAGGTGAGTGGCATATACAAAATTGGGGGAGGAGGGGTAGATGACTTCCTGGAGGAAGTGGCACTAGAGGAGGGCTTCCAGAGACATTTGGATAGTCAGGGTATATATTTTAGCATTTAGAGTGTGCCGAAGTAAGAGTTTCCTTTTTCCGTATAGGGAGAAAGGCCCTCCAGATGGAGGAAACTTTGGGGGAACTGCAAGTATTTCTCTAGGTTTTGTGCAAAGGGTATTTGGGGCGATAGACATGAGTTGCTATAATTCAAGGCAGGTTGTGCTAAGTCATGTAGTACTTACCATACAGTGTTGTGTTCTTAGAATAGGGGTCAGAACAATTAAATTTTCTTGTAAGGTAAGTCTCTGTATCTATAAGAAGTTCTTTTTAAAAAATATTTTATTGAAGTATAGTTGATTTACAATGTTATGTTAGTTTCAGGTGTACAGCAAAGTGATTCAGTTATACATAAATGTATATATTATTTCTTTACATTCTCTCCCATTATAGATTATTACAAGATATTGAGTATAGTTCCTTGTGCTATACAGTAGGTCCTTGTTGTTTATCTATTTTATATATAGTAGTATATATATTTTAATCCCAAGCTCCTAATTTATCCCTCCCCCACCCCCTTTGGTAACTGTAAGTTTGTTTTCAATGTCTGTGAGTCTATTTCTGTTTTGTAAATAAGTTCATATGTATAATTTTTTTAGATTCCACATATAGACCTATGATATATGTCTATCAGAAGTCCTTGACTGTAAGCAGTGCAAAGTAACTTTGGCTAACTTAAGCAAAAGAAGAATTTATTGGAAGTATATTGGGCAGCTCACATATTAATGGGAAGGCTCAGAAAATGAGCAGGAACCTAGGTGAAGATATACCGGCAACCCAGGCAGGGCTAGGCTACTTGTGATGATGGCGGCTACCATGGATACCACTGTTGCTCCTGGACTCCTGGGGGTACTGTTACCATAGATACTTTATCAGCATCCTTTGTTTTTGTGTCATTTCCTCAAGATTCAAAGTCTTTGGTTGGAATATCAGTTGACTGGGCCTCGGTCCTCCTAACTGCTAGAACAGGGAGGGCTTCTGTAATGGGAGGTAGACCCAGCTTCCAAGGCTCACACGGTGAGTTCAGGGTTCTCCAACACTATTAGTATTTAATTGGAGGTGATTGACTATCAGGGATATGATAGGTAGTAGTTGAAAGTTGAACCACCTAATTCTAAATTATTTTCCATTTCTGTAGTGTTATAAAAATAATGTGCTACTGCTTTTATTTATTTATTTTTATTAAAGCACAGTTGATTTACAATGTTGTGTTAGTTTCTGGTGTACAGCAAAGTGACTCAGCTATACATACATGTATGTACATATATTTTTTCATATTCTTTTCTATTATGGTTTATTATAGGATATTGAATATAGTTCCCTGTACTATACAGTAGGACCTCATTGTTTATCTATTTTATATATAGTAGTGTGTATCTGATAATCCCAGACTCTTAATTTATCCGTCCCCCACCCCCTTTCTATTTCTGTTCATTTGTATCATAGTTTAGATGTTGTGTGGTATTTGCCTTTCTCTTTCCGACTTCATTTAGTATGATAATCTCTAGGTCCACCCATGTTGCTGCAAATGGCATTATTTCGTTCCTTTTTATGGCTGAGTAGTATTCCATTGTATATATGTACCACATCTTCTTTATCCATTCATCTGTTGATGGACACTTACGTTGCTTCCATGTCTTGGTTATTGTAAGTAGTGCTGCTATGAGCATTGGGGTGCTTGTATCTTTTCGAATGAGAGTTTTCTCTGGATATATGCCCAGGAGTGGGATTGGTGGATCATATGATAACTCTATAGGCTTTTAAACCTAAATACTGGATTCTGGGTCTGCAGATACAGCTTCATCCTCCTCCTTACCTATACCCAAGCACCAATGAATTCTCCATTGCTTAAAGAGACCAAACACTTTGGTGACTCAGTCCCTGTGCTTCACCTTTACCTTTCGGGGCTCATCTTTCCTCACTAGCACCCTCTCCTCACCCTGAAGCAGATTAACATCCTCCTCCTTTTTTCCACTTCAGCTCAGGAGTCTCTTTCTCCTGTTATTTTAGCTCCGAATCACCTCTGTCAATCATCGCGTAGTAAGGAATTACTTCTGAGCCTCCAAAGCTTTGTGTCCCTTTAATAGAGCACTCACTCTGAGATGAAGTTTGGATAGTTGTGTGCCTGTGGTCTCCAGAATGGAATCAAAATATCCTAAGGCTAAGGGTGGTCTTACTCATTTCTTTGTTATTCATAGCTCACATCACAGGGCCCTGTTGAACTCAATTGTTACTTTAAAGGTTAAGCATACTTTCTGTAGTTTGGTCCACACTGATACTATCTCAGAGATATTTTTAAAGAAGCATTACAAAGTTAAACTTCACACAACTTTAAAGGTATTCATCACAAATTCCACTTTGAGAGCGTCTAAATTAAATAGGCGTATTTATTTTTCTTGTTTTCTACAATGGATGGATTATTCCAGGGATTCAAACTGAAGTTCCATGCCCAGGAAGACCATATCTGTAGAGGCTGGGAATTTTAGAAATCTTCCCCACTCCCACCTCCTCCCCACTCCCCCCCATCTTGGGTTTCAAATAATGGTTACTTGGGAGAAAGGGAGTGAGAAGGTGTATTCAGCTGTTTGCCTTCAGTTTAGTGTTGGAGATCCCCGTTTGCTTTTTTCAGTGTGTGTGCTGCGTGCAGGCGTTCATAGAGGGGGATGCCAGGACCTGTCTGCTTCCTTCAGGCCTCAGGGTCAAGAGTGTGACTTGGCTACCCTAGGGAGGGAGCTTGGCTTCACATAAGGGCTTGTGAACACCCGTATTTTTCAGGTACTGGTCGTGGAGTCTCCACGCTCCCTTTAAAAACATTGTTTCTAGGGTATCTGTCTCCCTGAGCAGAGTATTCTACTCCCCGGAGAAACCTCCAGTTCTGCCAGAATCCGAAGGCGTGGCTCGGTTGCTGACATTTAACTTTGAGGCCGCTGGCGCACTCAGTCAATTCCTTAGCTCTTTGAAAAGGAAGGTAGAAGCCACAGAATTGTTTTGTTGCTTGTGGTTAAAATCTCTGTTATAAGGTTAGAGGAGGTTATTCTAATCTCGACAGTGGAATTTTTTTTTTTTTTTTTTTTTTTTTTGCGGTGCGCGGGCCTCTCACTGTTGTGGCCTCTCCCGGTGCGGAGCACAGGCTCCGGACGCGCAGGCTCATGGGCCCAGCCGCTCCGCGGCATGTGGGATCTTCCCGGACCGGGGCACGAACCCGTGTCCCCCGCACCGGCAGGCGGACTCTGAACCACTGCGCCACCAGGGAAGCTCAGTGGAATTGTTTTTAAAGGCATTAGGTGGTTTTGGCTTACATAGAGCTGGCAGAAAGTCTTGCACTTGGGTGCAGTGACACCTGGGAGTTTTTTTGCAGTGAGCGAAGGCCCCAGAGCATCACTGCCAGCTGCAAAGGGGAGAGCGAGTGCTTCCTCATCTTAGAGAACTGAGAGGGCCAGGGAATCGTCGGGAACTCTCAGAGACTGGCTTTGAAGGGACCCTCTCATTAAACTTGGTAGTGACATCATCCCAGAGGATATGCCAAGTTCTCCATCCGTCAGCAAGTAGTAAGGGATCATATACCTTATACAGAAAGTAGCAAGTACCCATATGGTGCCTTGTCTTCAAGCTTCACCAGGGCACTGGCACCAGCATATATATATATATATATATATATATATATATATATATATATATATATTTATTGAAGTATAGTTGATTTATGTTGTGTTTAATTTTTGCTGTATAGCAAAGTGACTCAGTTATACATATGTATATTCTTTTTCATATTCTTTTCCATTATGATTTATCATAGGATATTGAATATAGTTCCCTGTGCTATACAGTAGGACCTTGTTTATTCGTCCTATATGTAATAGTTTGCATCTGCTAATCCCAAACTCCCAGTCCTTCCCTCCCACATTGCCCCTTCCCCTTGACAACCACTAGTCTGTTCTGTATATCCGTGAGTTTGTTTTTGCTTTTTAGATATGTGCATCTACTTAATGGTTGAGGAGTATTCCATTGTATATATGTACCACATCTTCTTTATCCATCCCTCTGTCGATGGCCATTTAGGTTGTTTCCATGTCTTGGCTATTGTGGATAGTGCTGCTGTGAACATAGGGATGCATGTATCTTTTCAAATTAGAGTTTTGTCTGGGTATGTGCCCAGAAGTGGGATTGTTGGATGCACCAGCCTGTATTAAGTGACTACTGCAAACTACTAGGCAGTTGATGTTTAAGTGCTCAGTTGTGCGCTTTCGATCATAATTACCGTGGCCATTGGGGGAAGGCAGGCCACTGTAGGGGAGGTAACCTGAAGACGTAAATGTATTGGGATAAACTTTAGAGGACTTGGGGAGGGGAGTGTGCAGCTAGAGGATGGCATTCCCAGCAGGGCCTTGGAGAATGAGGGTGGCATGTTCACAGGATGCTGGGATGCTGAGGGGACCAGCAGGACTGTTGACACCTAAGGGAGGGGGCCGAGTGTGGACAGCCTTGAAAACCGAACAGAATTTGAACTTGAAGCTGTAGCCGATATGTTTATGTGCAAGGGAGTGGCATGCTGGCAGTGGAGTTTAATTAAGGACAGGTGATTCCCAGCTGTGTGAGTGCAGGACGATAGTGGGGTGACGGTTTGAATGTCCTCTGATGTTTACACCGGAAGGAGACTCCTGAGCCTCTTATGTTGGTCTGTTTATGCATTCCGGATCTGATCTTAGGGAACGAATCAGTTACAGTGGAGGTGAAACAGCTGAGCAGGTGACCAGGATTCTTGTTGTACCTCTCGCCTCCCCCAGGGAACTCACTTCATTTTTACCTTAATTCATTTTTCCTTCAACAACGAGGCCTTTGTTATCCCTACTACGGAGGGAGGGAAAAAAGTCGTGTTCAGGGTCACATTACCTAAAGGCCTCTGGACAGTTACAAAGAAAGTGAGAGAGTGAAACCATAATGGGAAGGAAGTGTTCAGTGCTTCAGAAGCCGGCCAAAAGTAGTCATGCTCCTAGAGAGAGAAGCAAAGGATTCTTGTTGAGAAATGACATGCAGTTTTTGCAAAGAGAAAGGAACTATTCTTGTTGAAATGGGTCATCATCAATATAAGGCAGAAACGTTGAACCCTCAAACTGAAATTGCAGAATTTCACCCTCTGCCGAGTACAGCACAAACAAATGTCTAGCTTTACTTCAGGCAGGAGCCCGAGGTGCTGCCCGCCCCCTGCCCAGAGGGAGACCCTGGGCAGGTTTTCTATTGCTTCTGCCAGTTTCCCCACACAGACTAAAGCTGTGTGAGCCATGGTCCTTAGATGAAGGTTTGGGTTGAAAGTAGGTGACTGCAAGTTACTAAGTCAAGAGAAACTTACATGGAAACCCTGAGAGGCAACTCCATGTACAGATTACATAGAAGTTGAATCCTTGGTCAGCTGTGGACTCCCCTAAAACCTGCACTGTCACTTAGGCCCTGGGCCCCAGCCAGGCCTCGCAGCGCTCACCGGGTAGGGGTGGTGTCCGGGCGTCTCCTGTGGTTTCTCACAATTCTTGCTCCCGGGGCTGGAGACCTGCTAACAAGGAAAACCGAATTTCTGCTTCTGACAGGTATTGATGTCCAGTTTCTGATTTCAGAGATCCTTGACCCTGTTGGTTAGATTATATACCCTATGTTTTTACATAAGAAAACAGACTCAAATCGTGCTACCGGAGTTCCTAATGAAGATCCTGCACTAGAACAGGAAGGGAAGGATTATGCGCACGTGGGACGGCGGATGGTGTCTCTCTTGCATTTTTGCTGTGTAGCCCAGGAATGTCGTGCCACCCTGTGATACACGTTATTATCATTTTACCTTGTCTTACAGGTGAGGGAGCTGGAAGTGAAATGATTCCTTTCAGGTGTGGCAGTGCTGGGATAGCTCACTGGGTTGTCTCTTGGCCCAGTGGAGTGATGATTCCTGGGCCTGGCTGTCCGTAGGGTCTGTCCGGATCATCTTCTCTGCATTTCCAAGGAGAGGGGGCAGAGTGGGAACGGAACTCTCGGTCAGTGTGTGGGCCACTGAGTCTTAGATGACTGTTCGTATGGAGTTGGGCGTCCTGTCCTTCAGTCTGCATAGGGGTGTGTGTGTGTGTGTGCGTGCGTGCGTGCGCGTATGAAGAGCATTAGTTCCTTCTTAATACTGAGGCCTGCCGAAGAAATGGTGAGAGGCGGCGCATCTTTGGTGCCCTCTGAGCTTAGGCCCCTCCTTGCAGCTCTGCTCTCTCTATAGCGCCCTGTGGCCTGGAGCCCTGCGGCCTACTCTCACTCGGCAGGCCGTTGGATAAGGTGTGGAAAAGCAGTTTATACCAGTGTTGTGATGATAGGAATGGCTGACTGCAGGGTTCTTAACTGGGCTCCATGTTGAAAGCATGTATCTATGCAAACACACATTCCCTACGCCCACCTTTATACACCCATACATATACACATGTATATTCTTAGGTAGGCCACAGTTTGGCCCAAAGAGTTGTAATCTGTTGGCATATGCCATTCCTGATCCAGATCGTAAGAGAACACCACACTTTTTTTTTTAATTGAATTGAAGTATAGTTGATTTACAGTGTTGTGTAGTTTCAGGTGTACAGTAAAGTGATTCAGTTTATATATATATATATATTTATAAATATATGTAAATATATATAAAAATATATATATATTCTTTTTCAGATTCTTTTCCATTATAAGTTATTGTAAGATATTGAATATAGGGCTTCCCTGGTGGCGCAGTGGTTGAGAGTCTGCCTGCCGATGCAGGGGACACGGGTTCGTGCCCCGGTCCGGGAAGATCCCACATGCCGCGGAGCGGCTGGGCCCGTGAGCCATGGCCGCTGAGCCTGCGCGTCCGGAGCCTGTGCTCCGCAACGGGAGAGGCCACAGCAGTGAGAGGCCCGCGTACCGCAAAAAAAAAAAAAAAAAAAAGATATTGAATATAGTTCCCTGTGCTACACAGTAAGTCCTTGTTGTTTATCTATTTTATATATAGTAATGTGTATCTGTCACACTTTCTTTACTCAAGTGTCTGGGTCCTCAACTCCTCCCTGGCTCTGATTTGGTGGGAGAGAGGCGGAGGGTGCAGAGGTGTGTTTGTGTTTTTTGTTTCTTTGCCTGTGTGCACTGTTCTCCATCTAGCTTAGGGCTTCTCGGCGGTGGTTGCACGTCGGAATCATATGAAAAGCCTTATAAAATACACATGCCTGGGCCCTGTCCCAGTGATTCTGATTGACTAGGTCTGGGTGAGACTGGGGTACTGGCATTGGCAGCGTTCCCCGGGTGATCCTAATAGGTGGCCAAGGTTGCTCTGTGCCTCTCTCCAACTTTCCACCAATATTTTCCACCTGCCTGAAGTAGAAGCCAGGCCAGGATTTGCCTTTGGATCCAGGCCATCGATGATTCCTAATTTTAGCCTTGACTTTTAGATTTATAGATGTAGAAGATGAGGCCCAGAAAGGGCTGAGTTTCTTTCCAGGGTAGTCCTTTGTCGGTCGGCCAAAAAGAGAACGCTGACAGATACTGTCACAGGCATTGAAACTGTCATTTTAGGCTGATCTTTACATAGTATGTCATTCACACTCGGTTTTTATTCATCCTTAAGATCTAAGTCACAACTACATTATTTATTTTAACATTGTAAGATAAATATTCTGGTTGTCAAAATCTTTTTTCTCTTTTTCTCTCTAGTCTGAACGTGCTTACGATACATGTGAGCACACGCGCAAATATTATTTCGTGGGTTGAGGTAGAGAAACTCAGGAAGAAGTTGAGTAAATTTCCATCTTACAGCCTCTTAGAATAATTAGTTGCTTACTACTAGCTTGGGCCTTACGGGAAATGGGTAGATAACAATCCCAGCAAGAAATTGCAAATGACCTGTTTGAAGTGATGGCTGTAAAACATGATTTTTCTTCTAATGGAATTACCTCTGGGGCAAGGATTTTTTTTTTTAATGTATTTTTATTACATCACAGGAGAACAACTCATGTTATCCTGCTAAGTGACAGCAGCATGACACTGTGTGATTCCAAATTTGTATGTACAAATCTTAATGTATAAAATTAAACAGAAACGTACCATAAGACTAACAGCAGTCCTCTATATGATTGTATTATTGGTAATACATAATCATAAAAATGCATTTTCTTTCCTTGTGAAAATCAGATACTGAAGCAGGATCAGCTTAAGCTCCTTGGCCTCTGTGCAGGTTTTCTTGACCTTTAGGCGGGTTAGGCCCTTTGTCCTGAGCTCCCACTGTATCTAGAACAAGCCTTTGTTACAGCCAACGCTACCCTGCCTCGTAACTGCCAGCCAACATGTCTGCTTCCTAATGAATTCTGAGACTCCTGACGGCAGAGTTCTTGTCTTGTTTATCACTCTAGCATGGCGCCTGGCACTTAGAACATGCCAGGCACATGTTGACTAAATGTTGAAACAATTTCTGTTGGAACTATAGACCAAAGTAATCAGATTTAATTCTGAGGCTTGGTATTGCCCACTCCTTTTCGGGTTCCACAGTCAGTAACACAAGCATCTCAGATAATATTTTTCCTAAAAGCTTTGTCTACAACTCGGGTGAATTGCCACCGGGAAATGGGTGCTGCTTGGGTGTCTGGGTGGGAAAATTCCTTTGAGGGATATGGAGGCATCAGACAACTCTACCTATTCGCATCCATCATTTGATCATGCATCTGCCTCCCTTACTGGGATTCCTTGCTCACCATGCAACTTCCAAGTTGTAATTTGGCTTCCTGTGGAAATGTCAAAACAGTAAATGTGCTGGCTGGCCTGGAGGGCATAAGAGACTGTTCCCTCTGGCGGTTGTGTTTCTCATGGTAAATTAATGAATTGGCAAAATTTGGATTCTGATGACCCAATGAGGGGCCGCCACCCTGTGAAGTCTCTTGGCATGCTTTGTACCATCTATCTTATCTCCACCAACAGTGGAGAATCAGAGGGGAGGGTGCATTGTCCAGAATGCTAGGGAAAGGATATCCAGGATGGAAGAGAAGCTGTCGAGGTAAACTTTGGACAGCTGTGGACAAACCTTCAGGTTTGGGTACAAGAAAGTTTTGATATGGATTAATTCTACACGTGACGAGGAGAAGACCAGGGCAAACTATACAATGATCCATTACAGTCACACGTTAACGGAAAAGGCACTAAGATGTCCTTAGCCGTTAACTCTCTAAATTGTTTTTCCTTGTATTTGTAACTAATCTAATTGATATTCATGTTTAGCTACCATATATATATGTCTATATATATGTCTATATATATATAGTTTTTAATAGAAAAGGCCTTTTATTTTTTTTGGACTTTTGAATTTTGTTTTATTTATTTTTTTATACAGCAGTTTCTTATTACTTATCTATTTTATACATATCAGTGTATACATGTCAATCCCAATCTCCCAATTCATCACACCACCAGCCCCACCCGCTGCTGCTTTCCCCCCTTGGTGTCCATACGTTTGTTCTCTACATCTGTGTCTCTGTTTCTGCCCAGCAAACCGGTTCATCTGTACCATTTTTCTAGATTCCGCATATTTGCATTAGTATACGATATTTGTTTTTCTCTTTCTGACTTACTTCACTGTGTATGACAGTCTCTAGATCCATCCATGTCTCTACAAATGACCCAATTTTGTTCCTTTTTATGGCTGAGTAATATTCCATTGTATATATGTACCACATCTTCTTTATCCATTCGTCTGTCGATGGGCATTTAGGTTGCTTCCATGACCTGGCTATTGTAAATAGTGCTGCAATGAACACTGGTGTGCATGTGTGGTTTTGAATTATGGTTTTCTCTGGGTATATGCCCAGTAGTGGGATTGCTGGGTCATATGGTAGTTCTATTTTTAGTTTTTTAAGGAACCTTCATACTGTTCTCCATAGTGGCTGAATTACTTTCCCACCAACAGTGCAAGAGGGTTCCCTTTTCTCCACACCCTCTCCAGCATTTGTTGTTTGTAGATTTTCTGATGATGCCCATTCTAACTGGTGTGAGGTGATACCTCATTGTAGTTTTGATTTGCATTTCTCTAATAAGTAGTGATGTCGAGCAGCTTTTCATGTGCTTCTTAGCCATCTGTATATCTTCTTTGGTTAAATGTCTGATTAAGTCTTCTGCCCATTTTTGGATTGGTTTTTTTGTTTTTCTAATATTGAGCTTCATGAGCTGTTTATATATTTTGCAGATTAATCCTTTGTCGGTTAATTCATTTGCAAATATTTTCTCCAATTCTGAGGGTTGCTTTTTGTCTTGTTTGTAGTTTCCTTTGCTTTGCAAAAGCTTTGAAGTTTCATTAGGTCCCATTTGTTTATTTGTGTTTTTGTTTCCATTACTCTCGGAGGTGGATCAAAAAAGATTTTGCTGTGATTTACGTCAAAGAGTGTTCTTCCTGTTTTCCTCTAAGAGGTTTATAGCGTCTGGCCTTACATTTAGGTCTCTAATCCATTTTGAGCTTATTTTTGTGTATGGTGTTAAGGAGTGTTCTACTTTCATTCTTTTACATGTAGCTGTCCAGTTTTCCCAGCACCACTTATTGAAGAGACTGTCTTTTCTCCATTGTATATCCTTGCTTCCTCTGTCATAGATTAGTTGACCGTAGGTGCATGGGTTTATCTCTGGGCTTTCTATCTTGTTCCTTTGATCTATATTTCTGTTTTTGTGCCAGTACCATATTGCCTTGATTACTGTAGCTTTGTAGTGTACTCTGAAGTCAGCGAGTCTGATTCCTCCAGCTCCGTTTTCTCCCCTCAAGACTGCTTTAGCTATTCGGGGTCTTTTGTGTCTCCATACAAATTTTAAGATTTTTTGTTCTAGTTATGTAAAAAATGCTACTGGTAATTTGATAGGGATTGCTTTGAATCTGTAGATTGCTTTGGGTAGTAGAGTCATTTTCACAATATTGATTCTTCCAATCCAAGAACATGATATATCTCTCCATCTGTTTGTGTCATCTTTGATTTCTTTCATCAGTGTCTTACAGTTTTCTGCATACAGGTCTTTTACCTCCTTAGGTAGGTTTATTACTAGGTATTTTATTCTTTTTGTTGCAATGGTGAATGGGATTGTTTCCTTAATTTCTCTTTCTGATCTTTCATTGTTAGTGTATAGGAATGCCAGAGATTTCTGTGCATTAATTTTGTATCCTGCAACTTGACCAAATTCATTGATGAGCTCTAGTAGTTTTCTGGTGACATCTTTAGTATTCTCTCTATATAGTATCATGTCATCTGCAAACAGTGACAGTTTTCCTTCTTCTTTTCCAATTTGTATTCCCTTCATTTCTTTTTCTTCTCTGATTGCCATGGCTAGGACTTCCAAAGCTACGTTGAACAATAGTGGCGAGAGTGGACATCCTTGTCTTATTCCTGATCTTAGAAGAAATGCTTCAGTTTTTCACCATTGAGAGTGATGTTTAATGTGGGTTTGTCGTATATGACCTTTATTATGTTGAGGTAGGTTCCCTCTATGCCCACTTTCTGTAGAGTTTTTATCATAAATGGGTGCTTAATTTTGTCAAAAGCTGTTTCTGCATCTATTCAGATGATCATATGGCTTTTACTCTTCAATTTGTTAATATGGTGTATCTCATTGATTGATTTGCGTATATTAAGGAATCCTTGGGGGCAAGGATTTTAATTTAAAAAAAAAATAGCCTGACTCTTTCCCCAGAGTAAACTAAGTTACTTTTGCCAGAAAGAGCCTTCAACTTGGTGCCCATGCAAAGAAACGAGTGCAGAGAGGAAAGACAGCCCAGACCCATCCTGCTGAGTATTCCCATGATGTTGTAGATGCCAGATCAGTGTTGCTGTCGTGGTATCTCATGTTCAGTGACTGTAGAATTGAACACAGTGTCACGTTTAATTGAAACAGGAAGCACACTCCTCTTTGAGTGTGAAGCAGATACAGAGGAGCTGAAAAAGGTCAGTGCCGGGCAGAGGGCCAGAACCCATGACCCGGGCTCACACTGCCACCCGAGGCTCCAGAACCCTCAGAGTGGGGCTGAGCGCTCTGTCCTGGGTTGGGACAGGCCCTTGCTAACACGTGGTCTGGCAAAATGACCACCCCTCTCTGCATCTTTCATACATTCCAAGAGACAGCTGTCCTTCCCCTTTTAGTTTTCCTTTTCTGGCCTCCCTGCCTCCCTCCTTTCTGTCCCCCACCTTGACCTTTCCAAACTTGGTGACTTGTCCAGTTCCTCAGGGGACTTGATTTCTGCCAGTGTTTCTGCTGCTGCCCTTGGAAGTAGGTTGTGAGAAAGGGTCCCTGCCTTCACTCAGCGTGTCTTGAAAATTGTTATTGTGACCTCACGGGTCATTTTGGTGGGTGGCTAGACTTGTGATGATTCTGAATAGTAACTTTGGAATTTTATGAATCGAAAAGACAGAGCTGCCACTGCCAGTGGAAATGTGTGTGGGAGAACAGCTAGTGTGACTCACACGGCGAAGAGGGAGAGGAGGACTTCATTGGCACTAATATGCACTTTGCTTTCTGCCCCCAGGTCCCCCTCCTGCCTGTTACGGCCCCAGTAGTCCCATCCAGATTCTGGAAGACCCCAACTACTTTTTCCCAGACTTTCAGCTCTATTCTGGGAGGCATGAAGCATCTTTGACGGTGGAGGCAAACAGTAGCATCAGGGAAAAAGTTGGTAAGTTCTTTTATTGGCACTTGTGTTGGAAAAGCAGAACAATCTTATGTTTCTCATTTTTCGCTCTTTTGCATAATTTTTTCTCTATCCTTGTTTTAAATATCAGCATATTGAATTATTGGTTGTCTCTGTATTGGTAGGTGCCTTATTTTTAATGTTTGGTAAACATTAACAAGGTTTTAATAGACTGTTTTACTATAATATGTGACCCTCTCAACAGAGTTCCTAAGTATGTAGGAACTTCAGAATTATACCTCTTATGCCTTCATTTTCTTCTAATTCCTAAATATTCTTTTGTATTCTTTCCCAGAATCTTTCATTCCTTTTTTTCTTCTCTGCTTTCATTTTTACCTCTTTTTGCAAATGATTCAGAAAGTCAGAGA
This sequence comes from Stenella coeruleoalba, assembly GCF_951394435.1. NCBI lineage: Eukaryota > Metazoa > Chordata > Mammalia > Artiodactyla > Delphinidae > Stenella > Stenella coeruleoalba. Next base: position 70,189,298 of record NC_137154.1, read on the forward strand.
AATTCAAAACTATAGTCGGGAAGGAACTGCTTCCTTTGTAAAAACTTTCTGCCTATTTTTGAGGGTTTATGAGATTGGTTAAACCATGAAAAGGAATCTTCAAAACCACTTTAAAGAAGATCTCAGGGTTCTTGCCAAATGTGCTTATGAAAAGGAAATTCAGTAGTTTTCATGCTTAATGAGACACCATTCCTTTTATTATTCATCCAAAAAAATCTTTTTCCTTTGGATATATATTTTTATTTGAATTTTTATTCATTTTATTTTAAAATGTTGATTTTTATTTGAATTTGCTCGTTTCATTAAGCCCTGAAGGTAAGGACTGTCCACTTCACTCTCCTAACCCCAGCACCTATCAGAATGCCTGACTATAACAGGTTGGCAGTTGGTATTTGTAGAGTGAGTGATGGCTCAACTCAACCCACACTGTTAATCGCTCTCCTAGGGTTGTTCATCACTTATTACAGTTATTTGGCAATTCATCTTGTGTGGACTTTCAATGATCTGTTTTTGTTGTTTAAAAATTTTTGTTGTTGAACTTCTGGTTTAGATCTCAGTTACTGTACACCTTCTCTGAAGGTGAGGAATAAGTTTGAATTTACTCCACATGCCGTCCTGTGAGGCAGGTATGAAGCCTGACCATTATACAGAGCAGAAAGGTTCAGAGAAGCCAAGTAATTTGCCTGAGGTCACAGAGGTGTGATTTTGGGGTTGATCAGAGTTGAGCTTCAGGAACCAGTCTGTAAAGTTCTTTACTTGGCAATTATTATTATTTTTTAACCACTTTTTAAAATTGAAGTATGGTTAGTTTACAATGCTATGTTAGTTTCAGGTGTACAGCAAAGTGATTCAGTTATATGTATATCTATCTATCTGTCTATATATCTATTCTTTTTCAGATTCTTTTTCATAATAGGTTATTACAAGATACTGAATATACTTCCCTGTGCTATACAGTAGGTCCTTGTTGCTTATCGCTTTCATGTATAGTAGTGTGTATATGTTAATCCCAAACTTCTAATATATCCCTGCCCCCCACAATTCTTTCCTGAATGCCTTCTGTATATTGGGGTAGTATTCTAGGCACTGGGTATACGGCGTGTGAACGTAACAGATAAAACTCTCTGTTCTCTGGTGCTTGAATTCTAGTAGACAAATACAGATAAATACAGTGTTGATCAAAAGGAGAAGAGGCCAGAGGCAAGAGATATTAGGCTGCTCAGGACATTTAGACAACTCGTTAGGGGACTGGAACCCGGGGAGTAGCTGAGGGCATGGAAGCTGGGGCTGCAGTCTTTGCTGTTACAGAGACACTCAGAATGTCATCTACGGTCGCCTTTTCTCATATTTTAATACTGAAAAGTGTAAGAGGGATGTAATCCTTGACAGAATCCCTTGCCCAAAGAAGACAATAAACCCAATGACTTATGTCTAGGTATATACACATGTATATGTGTATTTCTATATCTTGTAAGCATATCACACCACCTTCATTTTTTCTCATTTCACTTATCACACCACCTTCATTTTTCCTCATTTCGCTGTGGACTGAAAAGTGCTTGGCACTTGATTAAATGTAGGGAGGAAAGGAGACAAAAGGATCAAAATTGAATCTGAAATTTCTATCTGGTTGTCTCTGATGAGGATGCCATTCATAGAAAAAAAAAAAAAAGGCAACCTTGGGGAAGAAAGACGGTTTGGGGGAAAATGATGTGTCCTGTGCATATGTAAGAACAAAGAACCGTCACTGCATGGAATTGTAAGAGTGAAGGCTGCTGTCTCTAAGGCTCTTATCTCTAAGGGGCTAGCTCAGCTCCCTCTATTGACAGGGGAGGATGTTGAGCTCTAAGAGAGCAAGTGATTTGCTCAAAGTCTTGCCAGTGCCATCTATTGTGATGATTGCTCTAAGGGAGGTATAATAATGGAGCCCGGACATTGGAGAAGGAGGGCTCAAGCCTGCTGGGCTACAGCAGGAAGGGTTCTACTTAGAAGGTAGCTTTGGAGCCATCACTCAAAGCATGTCTAGGAATTTCCCAAGAAGGGTGTGGTGAGATGCATCTTTCTAGGCAGGGGGATGGATGGGAGCAAAGTCCTGGAGGCCTGAGAGAGCTAGTGTGTCTGGGAACTTCTTAGGGTATTGCTGGAACTTGAACTCCGAGGGGTTGCCGGTGAGGGGGCCAGTGATGGCATGAAATGTTGCTGGATGGACAAAGCAATGCCTGCTACACCCTGTGTTGGATTGTCAGTTTCATCCTATAATTAATTGGCGAGGAATTTTGTGCAGAGGAGTGATATGATTAAGTTTTCCGGTTTGAACAATCTTAGGGCAGTGGGGAAGATAAGTTGGAGTCTGAGGGGGTGGGTTTGGAAGTGGAAAAGAGCCTAGTGTCAGAGAAATAGATGAGGGGGCTCTTGGAATGGTTTGGGTGTGAGGCTCCACGGGCTTGTCCTGCGGAATGAACACAGATTTCGTCGTGGAATGAGTCGGATCCTGGATCTGTCTCTTCCTACCTCTGTGACCTTGGTGATTTACCTCCTCTAAACCTCTCTCCTTATCTGTAAGATGGGGGAATTAATACCTGCCTCATGCGATTCTATGTGGACTAAACTAAATAAAGGAGGGAATTTAGTACAATACCTGGCACATCATATGCTCCTTAAGAATGTTTTTTGTGGTTGTACTGTGGTTATTGATAATGAACTTGGAGACTGGCAGGGGAATAAAGGGGAGAGTTGGGAGAGATGTTTCATTTCGGAGGCAGAATTGACAGGCAGGCGCTGACCAGATGTTGGGGGTAAGGGAGAGAAAGGAATTTTGGAAAACTCTCAGGTTTCTGGCTTGGCAAAGAGTAGATGAGGCAGGGATCCAGGGGTTGTTTGGATGGGCTGAGGAAGACACGTCGAGTTTGGAGGACCTGTGGGCCATCGGCTGGTGGTTATAAATGGGTGGGCTGTGGGTCAGTAGGTTCAGACGAGCGGTGGATGAGATGAGAATCTGTCAAAGTGAGGGTGGGTGAGTGCTCAGGGCAGAGATGTGGGAAAGAATTTAAGGGGCAGGTGGAGAAAAGGGAGCCGGAGATGGAGTGTACGGAGAAACAGCAGGATCCCGAACCATGAGAGGGGGCGGCCTGGATGCTGAGTGAGGAGAGCATTTCAAGAAGTGGATGATCAACATGCTAAATGCTTCAGAAAGGTTAGGCTGGAAAGTTCTCCCTGGGAATGATTACTAATCAGAGCGGTAGGGAGGGCAGTGGACAGCACGTTCGGAAAGTGGAGATGGCAAGTATCGATTGCTTTCTGAGGACGATTAGAAGGGGAGGAGAGCTGCAGGGTGGCACTTAGAGGTTTATGTAGAGCCATGAAAAGATGGTTTCTTTTTGTTTGGTTCTGAGTTTTGCTTGTTCTTTTTTCTTTTTCTTTTTTTTTTTTTTAAGTTGGGAAAGACTTGACCTGTTTATATGATGAAGAGAAGGAGTCAGTGGAGAGCTTAAAGGAAAGGGAGGGCTTGAAGGCCCGAGCAAGGTCTAGGAGAAAACGGTAGGCAAGGGAAGGGAGAGTAGTAGAGACACTTTGATTTGGAGAGATGCTTCCATGAGAAACTGTAGGGTAAATGGGAGTGACGGTGTATTGGAAATCTTTAAATGCCTCTGTCGTTAGAAAGTTCGTTATTCACCATGTACGTCCAGACCTATATCTGCGTGGAACAGCCTGACATCTTTTTCCCGTGTTTACCTTCTAGTTGAGGATCCTCTTTGTAACTTACACCCGCCGAACTTCCTGAGGATCTCAGAGGTGGAAATGAGAGGTTCCGAGGATGCGGCAGCTGGAACAGTGTTACAGCGGCTGATCCAGGAGCAACTGCGCTATGGTACCCCGACTGAGAACATGAACTTGCTGGCCATTCAGCACCAGGCCACAGGGAGTGCAGGACCAGCCCACCCCACAAACAACTTTTCTTCCACGGAAAACCTCACTCAAGAAGACCCACAAATGGTCTACCAGTCGGCACGCCAGGAACCGCAGGGTCAGGAACACCAGGTGGACAACACGGTGATGGAGAAACAGGTGCGGTCCACGCAGCCTCAGCAGAACAACGAGGAACTGCCCACGTATGAGGAGGCCAAAGCGCAGTCCCAGTTCTTCCGGGGGCAGCAGCCGCCGCCGCCGCCGCAGCAGCAGCAGGGGGCCGTGGGTCACGGCTACTACATGGCCGGGGGCGCCAGTCAGAAGGCGCGGACTGAGGGCAGGCCCACGGTGAACCGCGCCAACAGCGGACAGGCGCACAAGGACGAGGCGCTGAAGGAGCTCAAGCAGGGCCACGTCCGCTCTCTCAGTGAGAGGATCATGCAGCTGTCGTTGGAGAGGAACGGTGCAAAGCAACACCTCCCTGGCCCAGGGACCGGAAAGGGGTTCAAGGCGGGCGGGGGGCCCTCCCCAGCCCAGCCTGCAGCTAAAGTGCTGGACCCCCGAGGTCCTCCACCCGAGTACCCCTTCAAGACCAAGCAAATGATGTCCCCGGTGGGCAAGACCCAGGAGCATGGACTTTTCTACAGTGACCAGCACCCGGGAATGCTCCACGAGATGGTCAAGCCTTACCCTGCTCCCCAGCCTGCGAGGACAGAAGTGGCCGTCCTGAGGTACCAGCCACCCCCAGAGTATGGGGTAACGAGGTGATTATCGAGCCTAGAAGTTTTTTTTTTTAATTAAAAGGAATTCTTTTTTATTGAAGTATAGTTGATGTATATTATATGTTAGAGGTGTACAGTATAGTGATTCACAGGTTTTAAAGGTTATACTTCATTTATAGTTATTATAAAATATTGGCTGTATTCCCCATGTTGTACAAGATATCCTTGAAGCTTATTTTATACCTAATAGTGTGTACCTCTTAATCCCCTGCCCCTACATTGTCCCTCCCCCCTCCCCTCTCCTCACTGGTAACCACTAGTTTGTTCTTTATACCTGTGAGTCTGCTTCCTTTTTGTTGTATTCACCAGTTTGTTGTATTTTTTAGATTCCACATGTAAGTGATAACAGACAGTATTTGTCTTTCTCTGTCTGACTTACTTCACTTATTATGATAATCTCTAGGTCCATCCGTGTTGCTGCAAATGGCATTATTTCATTCTTTTTTTTAAAAAATAAATTTATTTATTTATTTACTTATATTTATTTTTGACTGTATTGGGTCTTCGTTGCTGCACGTGGGCTTTCTCTAGTTGCGGCAAGCGGGGGCTACTCTTTGTTGTGGTGCACGGGCTTCTCATTGCGGTGGCTTCTCTCTTGTTGTGGAGCACGGGCTCTAGGTGGGTGGGCTTCAGTAGTTGTGGCACGAGGGCTCAGTAGTTGTGGCTCACGGGCTCTAGAGCACAGGCTCAGTAGTTGCGGCATACGGGCTTAGTTGCTCCGTGGCATGTGGGATCTTCCCGGACCAGGGCTCGAACCCGTGTCCCCTGCAGTGTCAGGTGGATTCCCAACCACTGTGCCACCAGGGCAGCGCCTATTTCATTCTTCTTTTATGGCCGAGTAATATTCCATTGTATATATATGCCACATCTTTATCCATTGATCAGCTGATGGATACTTGTGTTGCTTCCATATCTTGGCAATTGTAAATAATGCTGCTGTGAACATTGGGGTGTGTGTATCTTTTCAAATTAGTGTTTTTGTTTTTTTCGGATATATACCCAGGAGTGGAATTGCTGGTTCATATGGTAGTTCTATTTTTAGTTTTCTGAGAAACCTCCATACTGTTTTCCATAGTAAGCCTAGTGGTTTAATTCCTGTTTTTAGCACTCATTATTTTCAAGGCGTGTTAGCTTTTTGTCGTTGTTTGTTTTCTTGTGCATAATATTTAATAAGCAGCATTTTGCCCAAAATATGCAGAGTGAAACAGAAAAGAGGGCAATTGGGTATTTTCTCCAAATGTGACGGAAGGCAGCGGGGGATTTATGAGTTTAGGGGAGGAGCCTCCATTGCTGGCCATCCTTGGGAGCTCAGCCCAGTGGCCTGGCAGAGCAGCAATTTTCCTGGCTGGCTTTGTGGAGCGTGTCCAGACTCCTGGAACATATTATTACCATGGGGTTTTATAGAGTCTTTCTTCATTGTAGATTTTAAAGGAAAATGTAGTCTGAATTCTAGAACAGAGGAGTTAAAGGGACCATAGAAATCATATAGCCCCACCCCCGTATTCAACAGATGAGAAACTAAATTCCCACGGTACTCGACTCTGAGGCAGCTGGAGCAAGGCTTAAGTATGCTTCCTGACTGTCAAAACCTTATTCCTCCATTGCCTTAATTCCTCCTACATCTGTTGATGGATTCAACAACACTTACCAAGTGTGTATTCTGTGCAACCCTGTACCTGGTCCAGAGATAAAGATATGGTTCCTACCGTCAAGGTCCTTCCAGCATCGTCTTGGGGGAAACCAGCATCTTAACAGATCCTCGTGGTGCAGTGTGCTGTTTTAGGATAGAAATATGCAGAGAGCATTAGGGCACCAGAGAGGGTAGTGTGACTCACAGCTGTAGGGCTTAGGGAGAGCTTCACAGAGGAGGTGACATTTGAGTTGGGTCTTGAAGAATAAATAAGAGCTGTGGGGTAGAGGTGAAGTAGCGGTAGGTACTATGCAGGGGAGATACCGTTTCTTCAGACAAAAAGCTTTGGAGGTTTTGCCGGGCGTGAGCTGCAATAATGCAGAGCACTGGTGGGGTAAGAAGTAGCAGACGGTGTGTTTGGACAGGGAAGTTGAGACCGGTTGGTGAAGGTCTTTGACTGTCATACTAAAGAGTTCAGAATTTATCCGTAAACAATTAGGAGAACCAGTGTTTTTCAGTAGATACTGTGTTGATGTTTACTAGGCTGACTTCAATGGCAGCGAGGGATGAATTAGAGGAAGGGGATACTGGAGGCCAGGAGGGCCTCAGGGACTGGGTCCATTGTCCAGATAAGACTTGGTGAGGGTGACCTCGGTTTGAGGACATAGGTATAGGGGAGCCTTATATGCTAAGAGAAATAGAATTGATATCATTTAATGATTGATTAGCTGTGGACGTTGAGGAATAATAGGGCAGCTGGAAATAAGGCAATTGGAAAACAAGCTCTCAGGAGAGAAACTGGGTCTGGAGATAGACATTTGGGAATCGCCAGCATTTAGATGTTTCTGAGCTTGCTCTGCTCAGGGAGAGCATGGAGCATGGGAAGAGAAGACAAGTGGCCACTGCCTATCCTGGATATGTCTTCATTCTCACCAAAGGCTTTATTCATCTGTTTCTAAATCAAATGAGCTGAGATTTCCCCGTGCCACCCCCATGGCAGTGTGCAGGGCATACTTTGGCCGTACATCTTGCAAAAAGGGAGTGACTGGGCCTTGGCAGAGAGAGAGAGAGCTGGCTGATGGGCCTGCCACTTACTTCCCAGCTGCTGACACATTTCCCTGCCTTCGGTGGGGGATGGCAGCTGGGAAGCACTATACCAACCTTTAGGCCCCCGACAGGCAGCAGAACTCAGTGGGCACAGTCTGACCCCACTGGGGAATCAAGATGGGGCCCGGGAGGGCTCTTATTCTTACCCTTTTATGGTTCCTTAAGCCAGGGAGAAATTTAAACTTAAAAACTATCAGGTTTGAAGAAGAAAAATAAACCTTCAGATCTCTGGTTTTTAGAACATTGATTTGTCAGAGCTAAATAATCCATGATGTTTATCCCAGAATCATATCAGAGTCCGGTTTGTGATAGTTCGCATTTGTTTAAGTCAGCCTCTAGATCCTGATAGAAAGTGAAAATCTCCCCAGACCCAGTCTCCTTCCTTCTGCCCGGCTTTATTCTTTGTTAAATGGCAACGCATAAAGTGGGTCATTTTGCTTTTCGTCATTTGGCAGTAGATGTACTGTGAGTGGGAGACACAGCAAGGGGAGGAGGGAAGCCCTTCCTGGAGGGCTAGCCGGTTATTGGTGGGCGGTGTCATTTGTCTCAAAGTTATGACATCAAAAAGAAGAAGAAATGTATGAAGGATTTGACCTGATTGCCAGGCTTGACAGCTGGGTCCACATGACACATCAAAATGTCCCAGAAGACGTAACAGACAGGCCATGGAGGCTGGGCCGCAGAGCTACAAGGCGCCTTTGTGAGCCTGGCCATGCCTAGCCAGCATGACTCCAGCAGTGCAACCTTTGGCCGACAGGGTAAACAAAGTTGCGTCCACACCAGCCCTGCTTCAGACACCTTCAGTGTGGCCTGAGCTCCAAGGGTTGGATCTGAAGTTCAGCAGTGTGTGATGTTCAAGTTATCTTTGACCCACGAGAAGAGCAGGGCTCCTTTTAATTTCACTGACACATTCCCTTATGCTTAATGGGTTATCAGTTTGTCATTAATAGTGATGGTTTGGGAAGCTGCAGGCTGTTGGGTCAATACATCACAGACTCTTCTGAGTCAGAGAGACTCGGTAATCTCAGACTCTTCTGAGTCTGACTGAGATTACTGGGTCCACGTCCGGGCCGCGTGCTGCAAAAACGGCCTCAGTATGTTGTGAATGTTCAGTGTTCTGATCCAACCCATCAGCCTGTCGAGACTTCAGTTCTTTTTGCCTAGAGGTGGAAAGGTCCAAAGAGCATAGAGCTTAAGATAAGATGAGGAAGAACTTGGAGTTCTTTTGCCTTCATTACTGAGTCACCATAGCTTACAAATTCTCTCACCTACTCTGATCTGCGAATGATGGGAGATGTGGTGGCTTATGGGCTCCTTTTGTGGGAAACCCCATGGAGAGACCACCAGTCAAGGTGTACTTGACTTGCACACCTTGGCCTTTTTCATGAGCATGCTAGTGAGGCTGGGGAGATGGAGGGACTAGGGCGACCTGGCCCCACTGTGGTGGCTGGTGGGGACCTCCAGGGACCATGAGTGGCCATGGGTAGAGACTCTGGTTTTGTTCCTGCCCTTTCTTCCGTTTCCTTCAACCTGAAAGTGGAAATGGATATAAATAAGGACAAGGTGAGAATTGGACAGGTTGTTCTCTGGAGAATTAGGCTTTAAAAAAAATAAAGAAAAGGAAGAATTTTGATATTAACGCTGACACATTTTGTAGAAACAGAGCACTTCTAAGAGTTGTGACTTGGCTTACGCAGTCTGTACCGTTAATGGAAGTGAATGCACGAATGAATACCAGTGGATGATCTGACTTTCATCAAAGCAGTTTGGAGCACAGTTGTCAAATGTATGTTTGTTTTCCAAAGAAATCTGTCCATATTTCTGAAAGTGGAAACTAAAGATGCTAAAAGATTATTTAAAGTATCCTACTTTCTTAATACAACCACTGTTAACATTTTTCCTGTACAAATTAATTTTTTCACATGTTGTAATCATAGATTATATTCCGTTTAGTATCTTAGCTCTTTTTAGATAGTATTGTATTACAAGTTTTTTTCTACAATGTTTGTTTTCATAACCATCCTTTCTGTTGCTGCATAATATTTCATAAATTATATCATTTACATCTTTTTCTCTATAAATAGTATAGAGACCATCATCCTGCACATCGAATTTTCCATATTTTGGTTTACTTCTTTAGGGATCATTATTTAGAAAGGAAATTATTGGGTAAATTTTAGTTAAATATTTAATGACTTCTGATACCAGATAACTTTATGAAAATATTATAGTGCCTGCTTCACTGCCCTATGACCAACACTAGTCATTATAATTACAAAGCCTTTGCTAATGTAATAGGCAAATTGTGTTAATTTTTAATTTTCATTTGCAATTATTAGCTTGGTTAATTTGGCGGGGGCCGTGTATTTGACTAGTTAGATTGATTTGATTTTGAAAATTGACCCTTGGTATTTTTGTGTTCATATGATCTGTATATTTTCATGGCTTCAGAATAAACTAAAACCTGTTTTCTCTAATACTTGCTCTGATTTTCCAGTTTCTGGAACTCCATCTCCACGCTTCTCAGGTAACAATGGAACAGAGGCAGTGGTAGCATAGGCCTCAGGCGCTGTGTGGGTCCTCCTCCTACATCTTCAAAACAGTTCTCAGGGATGGATACTGTGAATATCCCCATTTTATGATATGGGGATTTATGATATGATAAAAACTTAGGCTGAGAGAGAGAGGTTAAAGTAGCTTAGTCACGGGCACCAGATTGAAAGTGCGGGAGCCGGGGTGCAGCCCTGGACCTCTCTGCCACACGGTGCCTCTCCCATGAGTGTAAACACTCGACCACGGCCAAGGATTTCCGGTTTTATTTGGTGTCACTTAGCCGGTGAATTTCTGATCAGATTTATATGTCACACCTGATGTCCAGCCTGTGTTCCGCCCCCCTGGGACCAGGATCCCCTTTCTCCCCAGATACCTCGGAAGACTTAGGAGCACACTGAACCTTGCTGACAGCTGTAGGTTGTGAGCTTCGGCTGTCTTTGGTTTGCTCTCATTTGGAGGTCGGGGACTGTGAAGCAGTATACCAGCAGTATATGGAGTTATTTGCTTTAGCCTGTGTTTAGCAGAAGGTTTCAGTTATGGAAGATGCTACGTACTCTTTTAGTGATTTTTAATGTTTCAGGCAGTATGAGAAAAAGACTAAAAATGACTTCTGTCAATGAAAGGCACTCTCTTTCTGCCTGTCCATTACCTTTTCTGCCCTTTATCTTAGCTGAGTCTTGCCTTTCAGCATACGGGGTTTGATTTACTAGCTTCCCAGAGGCAGAGGGAAGAGTGGTAACTGTTTATTGATAGTTTATTCATCTATGAATGTATTCATTTTATTCTTGGTGTGTAGATAGATACTATAAAAGCAAGGAGTGGTGGCGTTTGACCCAGCCCTTCTGTCCTGGGCTGATACAAGCATCTTCTTACAAGATGATGTCAGAGCCAGCGGTGCCGTGGATCCCCTTCCACAGAGCACATTTGCTCCTTCTCTTTGCAAGCCGGCATCACCACCACCATCCTTCCCATCAGTGCAAGGGGCTCGCGGTTTCCTGCACTAATGGAGGGACCCTATAGTGTGACTGGTCTCCCAAATCGCTCATGTTTTCCTTTAAAAAATGCCCTGTACATTTTCCCCCAGATAAACCTCCTGGTGTGGTTTTATTTAGCATAGAGTCAAAGTTCCTGATGCTCTCTGGGAACATGTCAAAAGACAGTGCAGGGAGGAGGGAGGGAGCAAAGAGGACACAGCCCTGGGGCACATGTGGCGAATTAGAGAGAGAGAAAGCCTCTCCCCAAGAACACACATCGATCCAACAGTGCAGCCAGAATGCAGTGTACAACGTGAACAAGCATAAAGATACAGGCTTAAGAGCAGGTCTTACCTCTGGGTGGGCGTGAGGTCTGGAATGTGCTGTAGTACAGGAAAGAGTGTTTGATGGTCCGGTCTTACTCTGAGTTGGAAACGGCTGGAGGAGGAAGGAGGATTTTTGGAGTAAGTGTGTTTGCAAAGTGCTGATTTGCAGTTTAGACACCTGTGAAAATGAATTGCTATGTGGCATCAAAATGTGAGCTAGACCCAAGGCTATTGGATTAACAACTATGCGTTGCTCTTAACGAAAGTGAGACCAGGGAGTGTTATTTAAATTCCACCAGCTAGGGCTTCCCTGGTGGCGCAGTGGTTGAGAGTCCGCCTGCCGATGCAGGGGACGCGGGTTCGTGCCCTGGTCCGGGAAGATCCCACATGCCGCGGAGGGGCTGGGCCCGTGAGCCATGGCCGCTGAGCCTGCGCGTCCGGAGCCTGTGCTCCGCAACGGGAGAGGCCACAACGGTGAGAGGCCCGCGTATCGCAAAAAATAATAGTAATAATAATAAATTAAAAAAAATAAATTCCACCAGCTAAACATGTGTTTTGAATACCAGCATTAAAACTCAGGAGTTTGTACAATTTTTAAGCTGAATTATGGCTGGATGAGCCAAATAAAATGCCCTGTTTATTGTGAGAAGCAACTCTGCAGTGTGGGAATTTCAAAAGGCTAGGGTCAAGTTCAGGTTACTTTCTCAGGAAATCTAACACAATTCCCGCAGCAATGCATTAAATGAGTGGCTTCTCCAAACAAGGGGATTATCCATATGCATCCTGCATAGCAATCATTTTGATATTAGTTCACCCAAGACACCAGTCTCAATTTGAACATTTATGAGTCTCGTGTCTGCACTGCCAAAGGGATCCAGGTGGGAAGGCTGTGGGTTTGGGAAAAGAAGATTTGAGAGGTTTTGAGTCCTGGCTCTCCCACTTTGTAGCAAATTGAATAAGTTCTCAGAGACTCAGTTTCCTTATGTGCAACTTGTTACAGCTGATTTTTCCTAAAACTAACTGATTTTCTTCCTTACATAAATGAAACATGTTCATTGTAGAAAATCTAGAAATATAGATAACTCCCACTTCCTCCACTCCCTAAAAAAAAAAGGAAGGAAAATAGAAATTACCTGCAGTCCCATTATCCAGCTGTAACCATTGTTAAGTACTCCATTCACTGTTGCTTTGAGGGTTAGAAAATTATAAGAAAATACTCTAAGTTGGAAATCTCTAGGTAAATAAGAGGTATTTTTATTGAGTGAGAAGTCTTAAAATTTGAACCTCTTCACAGCCAAGAAGCCCTTTGTTATTTTCATCTCATTTTAAAATTATTTTATTTTATTTTGTTTACTTTCTCTGATTATTAGAATAACTGCTGATTTTTTGGCTTATCTTTATTTTCTAATTTTTCTCATTTTTGGCTTATCTTTATTTTCTAATTTTTCTCTATTTTCTAATTTTTCTATAACATATATTACTTAGTGAAAGTTTTTTGAATAGCCATCCGTGTTCATTGTAGAAATTATATAAAGAACAGAAAAATATGAAGAGTGAAAAAACATCCCTAATTTCATCACCTAGAGATAGTCATTCTGACCTTTTGTCATAGTTCCTTCTAGTCATTTTTCTGTATATTATTTTTTACTCAGGTGAAATGCTAATATGTATCATATCTTGAGAATTTTAAAGAATCTTTGCTTAGAGGCTCAGTAAACATTCATTGAACTGAATTGTTAATGTTGATAAATGGAAAACAGTTGTTTTGATTTTACTTCTCTACTAATAAGTTTGCTTTAGGAAATGTATTTAGCTGTTTGCATTTTCTCTTCTGAATTACTTGATCATATCCTTCATCTGTTTATCCATTGATGTTTCTTTTCCTGTTGTGTTTTGGACAATTTTTGTCAGTCACACAAGCCATATTTATTAAATGTTAGCATGATGGCCTAACTGTAGATAAATATATAGTTTAATACATTGAATATAGCCTGCTGATCACCGTTGATGCTTGGGGATCTGGGGACAGTAGAGTGGGGACTGCTAGTCTGTTTGCATGAATTGTTTTGTTGCTTACTGATTTCTGGAATTATCTCCAAAATGAGGCCTTTTGGTGTTCATGCAATGTGGACTAGAGCAGTGCTCAACAATAGAAATATAATGTGAGGAGGGAAAGAAGGGGTGGGATAAATTGGGAGATTGGGATTGACACATACACACTACTATATATAAGATAGATAACCAATAAGGACCTACTGTGTAGCACAGGGAACTCTTCTCAATACTCTGTAATGACCTATATGGGAAAAGAATCTAAAAGAATCAGTGTATAACTGATTCACTTTGCTGTACAGCAGAAACAAACACAACACTGTAAATCAAGTACACACCAATAAAAATTTAAAAAAATAAAATGGCTAAATTAAAAAAAATAAAGACATTGACATCCTTAAAAGAAAAGAAGTGTAATCTGGGTCACATATCTAATTAAAATTTTTCCTGCAGCCACATTTTTAAAAAGTTAAAAGAAACAGGTGAAATTAATTAAAAAACATGTTTTAGTTAACCCATTTTTAAAAATTGAAGTATAGTTGATTTACAATGTTGTGTTAGTTTCTGCTGTACAGCAAAGTGATTCAGTTATACATACATATATACATTCTTTAAAAATATTTTTTTCTATTATGGTTTATCACAGGATATTGAATATAGTTCCCTGTGCTATACAGTAGGACCTTGTTGTTTACCTATTTTATATATAGTAGTTTGTATCTGCTAATTCCAAATTCCTAATTTATCCCTCCCTGCCTTCCCCTTTGGTAACCGTAAGTTTGTTTTCTATGTCTGTGAGTCTGTTTCTGTTTTTTGTCAATAAGTTCATTTGTATCATTTTTTAAGATTCCAGATATAAGTGATGTCATATGATATTTGTCTTTGTCTGACTTACTTCACTTAGTATGATAATCTCTAGGTCCATCCATATTGCTGCAAATGGCATTATTTCTTTCTTCTTTATGGCTGAGTAATATTCCATTGTGCTTACATACCACATCTTCTTTATCCATTCATCTGTCAACGGACACTTAGGTTGCTTCCATATTTTGGCTATTGTAAATAGTGCTGCTATGAACATTGGGGTGCATGTGTCTTTTCCAAATATATGCCCAGGAGTAGAATTGCTGGATCATATGGTAACTCTAGTTGTAGTTTTTTAAGGAACCTCCATACAGTTAGTTAATCCATTTAAAAACATATTTTTAGATACATGTTTTAGTTAACCCATTATATGCAAAATATTATGATTTCAACAGGTAATCAACATAAAAATCTATTAATGAGATGTTTTACATTTTTTGTACTGTCGTCAAACTTTGATGTGCCTTTTACACTTCCTGCACATCTCAGTTCAGATGAGTCACGTTTCAGGTGTTCAGTAACCACGTGTGCTTTGTGGCTACTATTTTGGACAGCACAGGTCTAGAAGAAAGTGAGAATCTGTGTTCAAGAGAGAGTATCCCGACGTGTACAGGCATCACCTTTATACTCTTGTTCTGCATTGCACTGCAAGCAAATAGTTCAGAAATGGAAGATTCTATGGTGCTAGCATTTGCTTTTATTCCTTGTTGAAGCTTTAGTGTTAGGGACTGGGATTCTCAACACATAGTGTTTGAAGAGGAAGCGACACCCAAGGGTGCATTTGTCCCTTGCCTTTCTCCTAACACCCGTTAGCAGTGTGTGATAATAGCAGAGGCTAGCAGTTATTAAGTATCAATAGTTTCCTAATGATAGACACTATGTGCAGTGCTTTACATGCATTATCTCATTTAATTCTCACAACAACTCTTGAGGTAGATACTGTTATCTTCACCATTTAAAGGTGACGAAGAAGTTAAAAACTTGCCCATGGTTACTTGGCTGGAAGGAAGCAGAAGCAAGGAAAAGAGACCCCATATTAAGGAACAGTGCTCTCCTGTACCAACATGGGGCAAAAGCCCTGGTGTGGTGGGAGTATGCGGGTTCCAACCCCCAGTTCATAGCCCATTGTTTTGCTTTATAAAGACTGAGATCTCTGGTTTGTGATCCTCTGAGCCTTAGTTTGCATACTTTAAAAACAGAATAATAATATATGGTGTGAGAGCAGGGAATGCCCAAGCTTGTGAGAATGAAATGACAGTGGATGTAAAGTGCTATTCATGGCACATTTCGTACAGGTATAATGTAAACACATACATTTAAACAAGCTTATTTATGAAGCCTTACTGTATGCAGAGAGAAGCAAATGGATGCTGATTAGCTGTCTCCAATGACCTCGTTTCCCCAGTCCAAATAACATTGTCACTCCAGTTTTGAGCTGCATTTTGTGACCACTCAATACATGAGAACGGCAGTGACTTGGAGCTATGTTATTATATTGGCAATGTCATGATTGGAGATTCTACCTATGTGATCCAGAACAAATCTAAATACCAGAGGTCTCTTCCTTAATAAAACAATGTTGAAGGTTGAGTCAGTCTTTGAAAGTGCATCGAGCATATATGGTCTCCTAACTTGCTCTTGGGTTCAGGGGCCAAATCAATTGACAAAAATGTACTGGGTACCGACTTAATATAAGTCATGCTTTTCTACCCTCAAAAAAACATGCATGCTAATAATTAGGGAGAATAATACACACATGCATAAAAAATTAAATAATATTGTATTTAAAAATTCAAGAGAAGGTAGGTTGTCAGGTGTGTGATTCAGGCAAGGTTGTAAGTTTGGAAGTAAGAAGCGGGTGCAGATTCTGGGGTCAGGCTATGCCTGGTGTGGTCCAAGTCACTGACGATGGAAGACCAGCCTGCACGACTTCCCAGTATGACCCCCTATTTTGTCTCTTAGATGTGGCTCTTTAAATGCTCCTTGATTCTTGTTTCTAATACATCACTGTGGGCTTGGGGCAAAGAGGCTTTTTCAGCCCTGCTCAGACGTATTTAAATAACTGGTCAGTCCAGTGGCATGTGGGAAGAGGTCACTTTCTGTGGTGTCCCAAGGCTCATTTGGTTCCTTGAGAAAGGAGCAGGACCTGTTGGTGGTCCTGCCTTGGTTTGTGTGAGGATTAAGCAAGGTGATGAAATGTGCTAACTGGCAGATGGCATAGACCCTCAATAAATGTGAGTTGAATGCTCTCTGTAGAAGGGACATTAACCTATGAAACATAATAATGTTGAAGGTAAGTAACAGTCCAAGAGGACAACTCAGGGGCAGGTTTCTAGCCTTCATGCTTCTCCCGAGGTGGCTCAAGCCTACAAAAAGCTGTGATGCTGTTGTTAGGATATGAGTCATGGATGTGGTGGTGGCTCAGACTGAGCCACAGGACCGCGGGAGCAGAGGCCAAGGGGTGGCTGCCTTCCCTCCCTGCTTTCACATGGTCTGTTCAGGGAAAGAGTGAACTACAAGGACTCAGAAACTGAAAAGCCTGGGCTTTGATCTCCTTTATGTTTCTATTATCTCTGTTCCATTTTGCAGGTTACTTACCATCCTGTGCCTTTTGTTCTCATCTAAATACAGAGACTTGACAATGATGCCTGTTTTATAAGGCAATCGTAAAGGTCAAAATGAGATGACGCATGTAGTGGTGCGTACCACAGTGACTGGTACGTAAAAAGTGCCCAGTAAATGTCAGCCGTAACAGAAAAAGATGATCGGACTGCTCATGAAAGCCACACTCAGGGCTAGGCTCTGGGATATAGATGATGATAATTACAATAATGGTGATAATAGCTAACATTCGTCCACTGCTTAATTTGTGCCTGGCTTTATACATATTAACTCCGTAAGTCCTTTAACAATAAGCCAGGTGGTGGATGGTTCCGGGAGACACGTGATGTCAAGTAACCTAGCTCTCTGCCTTCACTTTCTAACAGGAGGAACAGGCTCACAAATTGAAGATTGTGGCATAGAATTCTAGTCACAAGTAGTTTCTCAGTAAATGTTGGTTCCCTTCTCCTCTTTTTCCCTTTTCTTTGTGTCCCTTACGAGGAAGGGTTTATCCTGCTGGAGGCTGATCCTGCTGGTGGCGTTATCTTTGGAAGCTGGGGGTAGCTTGTTTCATAGCACTGGTATGATCGGGACATTTTCCGGCCCTCCCCCACCATTCTTTCCTCTTCATTACCCTCAGCCAGATTTGCCCTGTACAGACCTCTGAGCCTACCAGCCCCAGCTGGCTGAGTAGCGAAGCCACGGAACAGAGGTTTGCTCTCCTGGCTGCACGTCGTCCATTGTAATACGCTGCTTCTTGAATGTGTCACCGAGTTATTTTGTGTGGCCGGTGTTCTCTATTTAACAGAAGACTTCCCATTTTGAAAAACCCATTCTTTCTGTCTCCAAGCTTGGCAGACACCCTTTTCCTGCATTGCCACTCAGGTAACTCGTCACTGTCGTGGATGGCTTAGGCTGGCATTATGAAAAACCTCCCTTTTTGTTATATAAAGGAAAAGGATGACCGAGAAGATAAGCCCATCACTGACTGTGAGTTCCAAATCCCAGAGCCCAATAAATGTTAAAAGGTAGAAGCCCCACCTGAAGCTGCCTGGGTCAAAGGCAAGCCCAGATGCCTCACCTGTGCCCACTTCAGCTCCAAGGAGACGCGCCATGCTTGTCATTTGCGTTGGATGAAGTGAGAAGGGAGAACCGAGGAGGTAGGGATGGGTGTCTGCCTTTGAATTGAGGCAGTGTAATTTGTGGCATTTTGTCTCTTGCCAAGGTAACCTCTTATCCATGAAAATTGCACCGTAGTATTTAGCCAGCCTGTGGGAATGCACGTACTCACTAAGGATCTATGGTTTTCTGGGTCCACGACTGATAGGAGGTCCTGTGATATGGGGCGAAAGTTGGGCGTTGTGAAGAGCAACCAGGGGCATCTCACTCTCGCTATGGAGTTGGACTTTGTACACACAGACCTCCTCATACACACAGGGCGACACATATTCCCATACACTTCAGTGTGGAAGGGGCACAAATTCATCAGAATGCAGAAATGTTTTATTTCATAACGGCCAGATAGTTAAGTATTCAATGATAGGTGTGGAGAGGGAGGGAGGGAGGAGGGAGGGTTTGCACTTCCCCATCGACAGCACTCCTTTCTGAAATCTGAGACACTTAAGGAAGAAAGAACCACATTGAGCTCCACGGTTCTCTACCTTGACTTGGGGAACTTAGTTCCCAGCTATTTTAACATGGAATGGATGGGGCGCCTAGATCGAAGGCATAAGGAAATCTAGTTGGGAACTATCTCCTAAGCCCCGGTGGAGCGCTCTGACATTGGTTACCAGAGCAGAGCTTGTGGTTAGTCACTCTGGTGGGATCTGCTGGGTTCCTTTTGAGCTCGTCTTTAGGAGTAACTGCGTCTCCATGTAGGGAGGGCTAAGGTGACCGTTGTCAACTGTTCTGCTAGAGTTTGACATTTAGCTGCCAGGAGTCAGCATTCAGAGGATGCTTAAAATGCCCTAAGAGATACTTACAAAATGAGAGCTATGGAGGCTGACAGGGTCCAAAAACATTCCAGCAAATATACTCAAAAGGAAATATAAGGCCAGATGAGCTCCCGAGAAAAAGCGTAGTAGCTCTGAGAGTGTTGGCCACGGATGGCCACAAGTAATGGGAAGTGGCACAGGAAACTGTTACGGAGTAGAAGGATCTCAACCCCTTGATATAAAGTGGATGATTTGGGACTTGCTGATAATTCTTAGCACCCCAGTTCCCAGACTGAGACCTAAAGGTTGAAGGGGACAGCAAAAAAAGCATTGTTCCCAAGTCTGCAGAAGAGCGACAGCCGTGGTTGGAAAACTAGAGGCCAAGACTGTCTTTGCTGTTTATACCTATAGAAGTTGTTGTTGGCTGAAAGAAAATACAATGATTCTTATGAAACAGGTTAACAGAATCGTGAGGAGGGGCTCAGTAGGGAGGGGCAACAGAAGGTGGAAATTCTAGTAAAGGAGCTAGTACCCAGAATTTGAACCATCAAGGGACACCTCTGTGTGTTCTTTTTTTTTTTTTTTTTTTTTTGGCGGTACGCGGGCCTCTCCCTGCCGTGGCCTCTCCCGTTGCGGAGCACAGGCTCCGGACGCGCAGGCTCAGTGGCCATGGCTCACGGGTTCAGCCGCTCCGCGGCGCGTGGGATCTTCCCGGACCGGGGTACGAACCCGTGTCCCCTGCATCGGCAGGCGGACTCCCAACCACTGTGCCACCAGGGAAGCCCTGTGTGTTCTTTTTAACCTGGTTAAAATCAGACTTTTGATCCTCAGACCTCCTTATCTCAGCAAATCAGAACACACAAAGTTTGTTCCTTCCCTAAGACTTTCCCATTTCATTAAATGGTACCCCTGTCCATTTGTGTGGACCCCAGAATCTAGGAGTAATTTAAAATTTTTTCTCACTTTCCCTCTCCCCATACGTAATATAAATAAAACATACCCCAGATCCATGTACTATTTCTTTTCTGCTGCTACCCTCTGAGGCTTCGTTAGGTCTCACCTTGACCACACCCAGGCCTCCTCACTGGGCACCTTTGGTCCATCCTTGCCAACGTACATCCCATCTACATGCCACTCAGAGTGGAAGCAGCTCCCCCACCAGCCCCCCTTCGCACTCTAAGGGAAGGGCTGGCCTTGGCTCACAAGGACCCTCGCCCATCCCGCTGGCCTTAGCCTGTGCTGCTTTTGCTGGCTGTGCTCTGTATCGACTTGCTTTCTTCCAGCTGATCTTCTCCTCTAAGTCCTGCCTTAAGCCCCACTCGCAGGCGATTCCTCTACCTGGAACACTTTTCCCACTTCTCTACCCCCTGCCCCCAACCACTCTTTCCTCCTGTCTGTCAACAGACTTCGACTCAAGCATCCACCGCTGACCTTTCGGTATGACCTAGCCACTCAGTCATTCCCTGTCCCTGTCCCCCTGATTCTTTGGAGAGGGCTCATTACTTTTCAGTACCTGGCTTTGTGTGTTTATCATGTGATGGTGTGCCGGTCTCTCTCCCCGAGAACGTAAGCTTCATGAGAACAGGGACCTTGTCTGTCTGTTCCACTCTTTCCTCAGTGACCAGAGCAGTGCTGATTCCGATGGGGAGAGCACATTAAATATCTGTGGGATGGAGGGTTGAAGCTGCTTCAGTCAACCTAGCTTGGACCGTGCGTCAGTGATGACCCCTGGCAGTAGAAACCAGCCATAGTGCCCGTGTGGTTGGGCTTCCCTCCTCTCCCCACCACGGCCCTGGGGTCTGACTGCTGGTCTTCTGTTCCCTTGCAGCCGCCCCTGCCAGCTTCCTTTCCCGTCAACGGTGCAGCAGCACAGCCCGATGTCCTCCCAGAACTCCTCCGTCAGCGGGCCGTTGCACTCGGTGTCCCTGCCACCTCCACCTCCGATGACCCTGGCAGCCTCGCAGCCCACGCCAGCTGCCTCCCCCAGCCAGCAGCTTGGTCCGGATGCATTTGCGATCGTGGAGCGAGCCCAGCAGATGGTGGAGATCCTAACGGAGGAGAACCGGGTGCTGCACCAGGAACTTCAGGGTTACTACGACAACACCGACAAGCTCCACAAGGTACCGGACTTCCCTAGGGGAGGGGAGGGAGAAAGTTCTCTGGAAGGGGAACACAATTCCTTACCTGCCCATGGGGGGTTGACTCCCTGACTCACTGGCCAAAGTTTAACTAGACCCCTTTTTATGCCAGGCACCGAGCAAGGCTTTAGGGAGACAAAAATAAATATGCCACAGTGCCTGCCTTGGAGGAGCTTATAGTCCAAAAGGGGTAGAGTTGCCTAAGTTAAACCTGCAGTAGGATGTCAAGAGGCTGCAGGAGGGGCAGCAGAGGTGCCCCTGGACCTGAGACTCAGAGGCTGAGTAGCATTTCCCCAGATGGACAGTGTGGAAAAGGGGACACCGAGAGTAACACAAAGTAGTGAGTTGAGAGAGACAGGTTTTTCCTTTCAATCTGGGATCTCAGACAGGAACCTTGTGATTGCCATGTTGGTTTCATTAGCTGGTTTCTGCAAAAAGCAGCGATGTCTCAGCGCTGAGGGCAGAGTACAGGTTACTGCGTGCTCTCCTTATGCTATGACTTAACAGGTGGGGAGATGCTGCGTAATTCCAACCTGTGTCATTGTCATGGGAATATTAGGATGTACAGCAGCCTTCATTCTTAGGGCTTTACACTGAAAGCCAAAGTCAGCAGGAAGACATCCAGCGAGAGTGAAATCACAGGCAGTGATTTCATGATGACCCACATGCCAGCACCTGAAATGCTGCAGGTAGAAAGGAAGAGGTGAGGGGCAAAAGTCATAGGATCTTTTTTTTTTTTTAAGCAATTTTTTTTGTTTTTTGTTTTTTTTAAATTTTATTTATTATTTATTTTTAACATCTTCATTGGGGTATAATTGCTTTACAATGTTGTGTTAGTTTCTGCTATATAACAAAGTGAATCAGCTATATGTATACATATATCCCCTCCCTCTTGCGTTTCCCTCCCACCCTCCCTATCCCACCCAGTCATAGGATCTTTTCGGGCAGCAGAGCCCCAGGGCACTCGAGTTTCCTTTCTGGAAGCAAGGTGGCATGTGTGGTAGAAGGCTTCTCATAAGTCTGGGTGTGTGCTCTGTCCTGGGCAGTCGCTTTTGTAAAGAGAAAGAGTGAGAATGTAAACTCACCTGGCTACAGAAGCATTGCCACTTGGTTCTGTGTAACAGGACGTGCTCCTGGCTGGCCCATGGTGTTCACTGTGCAGTGTTGATCTCTCAGTTAAGCCTGGCCTTTCTGCTGGTCCGGGAGTCAGAACAGTCAGCCCCTGTGATTCCCTGAGGGCTGGCAGCAGTCGGCTGGGAGCAGTGGGTGGAATGATGCAAACATTCACAGACAGGACCTGCCCCAGCTCATTTGTGCAGAGCTTCCACCGAGAGGGTCTGGAACTCCCTGGAGTCAAGACCAGGCTTGGCCCGGAGAACTCTGGCTGCCTTTATTGGAGGGGAACAAATGAGAGCCGGGAACCAGCGGGCTGCCTAAGAATGGCGGCCTCACTCCCAGCCTCGGTCATACCCTTAGAAGTTGGGAAACACGTGCTGCCTCCTGGCCTTGGCTGGAAGTCACTGCTTAGGCCCAGGCTTGCCTCTGATGCTTCCTGGGGCAGCTTCTTTCCTGGTACAGTCTGAAAATTGGGAAGGGCCAACTCAGCATTTTCTGGGAAATCAGTAATGTTTTTCTTCTCCCTGATGAAGCCCTATGGCAGACGCTTTCAGGAGCCGAGCAGACTCACCTGAGGGCAGAGTGTGGTTCTCTGTCTTTTCCATGGACAGTTTTGAACAGTTGCAGGGAGGATGCATAAATTGTGAGGTCTTGTTATTCTTTGTTGACTTTTTATTAAGATACACTTTTTTATTGGCCTGTAACATACATCTTTTTTTTTTTTTTTTTTTTTTTGGCCTCACGTCATGTGGGATCTTATTTCCCCTACCAGGGTTCGAACCTGCGCCCCCAGCATTGGATGCATGGCATCTTAACCACTGGACCGCCACGGAAGTCCCCTATACATCTATTTCCTGATGTTGATGCCCATTTCTATTTTGAAAACCAAAATCAGCCTCCCAGTGATTCATTTTCCCTGCACAGGGGATGACTCTTAAACTTTGTGACCAAAAGCATTTTGATGACTTAAGGAGAAAAATCAAAAGCTGTGTCCCTTCTGGATTCCCAGACTCCTTCAGTCCCTTGAATGTTATGAATGGTTCTATAAATATTATATTTCATTAACCTGTCATATGTCGAACTGGAATTGCCAATTTGAAATCTCAGGTTTTGATGGCTACTTGCCATCTTTATCACTAAGTTCCGCAGCTCTTCTCAGCAACTAGGGCCAAGAGAAAGAGAGCTGCATGAAATCGTGACTCGACAGTTGAAGGCTTGTGTTCCCGAGGTCATCCTAGCCACCCCAGCTTGGGTGGAACCACAGTGCTGCACCGTAGGATGTGGCTGCCCTGTGCTGGCAGGAACGTCCAACCTAGAGTCCTTCCTCACAGCTTCAGGAGCACTCGCAGAGATTCATCATCAGGGCAGAACCAAAAATAGATGAATTTTTAATTGCGGTGCTTAGCCTGTGTGCACTGAGCCAGGAGCACAACGGGAAACGACGACTAAACTCAGAGGCTGCCAGAGTACCGCCTGGAAATGAAGACCCGTTTCCAGAGAGGCACAAGGCGGTGATTATCCCTGTTAGTGTTGGAATGGTGGCTGGGGACCCCCAGAAATAGCAGTGGTTTTTCATTATTTCCTTTTGGGCACTCATTTTGCTTCTTTTTCCTCCCAGTTTCCCTGAAACATAGTTCATGGATGGAATTTCCAGCTGGACCAGACTATGAGCTGGTTGGCCTCAGAAGCCATCAGGGTGGAGATGGACGTTTGAAGGGACAAGGCGCCATGTTTACCGTTCCCCCAGGCTTGCTTTAGCAAAGACCCTCTTCTTTTGTCAGCGAAACAGAGGTGGCTGTGATTGGGCATTCTGAGGCTTGGATGGCAGGCCTGTCTTCGATTCTGTAGGTCCCTGAGCTGTGCCTGCGAAGGTATCAGGGAACAAGCCAGTTTCTAGAGCTGGGAAGGGCTGAGATTTTCTCTGGACACTTTTCTGTGCGTTTGCTTCGTGGCAGCAATGCCGGTGAAAGCTGTGTGAGGCTTTCCCCTCTGCTTGTAGTTCTGTTTCTGGGCCAGGGAGTGCTTCTCCATGTGATTTCGGGGGATCTTGCAAGCCTGGCCTAAGAGCTTCCTGATGTCTAGGCTGGAAGGGAGGCTGGGAGCTGTGGAGGCAAACCCAGTATCCTCTTCACACGGTCATCCTCAGACTCTGAACTGGCCCAGATGTCTGTATATCAAAGGCAGCCTTTCCACCTCCCTTCACCTCTAACACACATCAAGGGGAACTTAAGATGTTGTGGAGCTGCCGATGTGAAGAAGAGGGTGTGGTTCTCCTTCTGAAGGAGAGTGCAGTCAGAAACTGTAGAGCTTTAGACTAAAAATTATTAAAATGATTCTAGTGCAGTTTCCCACCCCTTAGAAACCCTTGCTTCATGTCTCCGAAAAGAAGTTGTTCATTTTTTACTTGAATGTTGCTAGAAAAGAGAAGCTCACTACTGGGTAGACTTTTGGGAAAGGTAGTTAGGAAATTCTTCCGTATGTTGAATCATTAAGTTGCCGCGTTTAGTCGTAGTTCTGTCCTCTCCGGTCACACTGAAGGAGACTCATCTGTCTCCACCACGACAGGTATCGCTTCTTACAGGAAATACGTTGTCCAGAAGTATGACCCTTGCCCTTTCTCTCTTGGTAGCTACAAGCACATAACCCTATCCCAGTTCCCGTCTGCCTGAGTAGCTGAGACGGTAAACTATGCTGTCTTGGGGACGCTGCAGTTTCCCTTTATAGTGTGCGGACGGAAGTTCTTTTCATGAAAGGAAAGAATCCGCAGCCAGGTGTAGTTTGATCAATGTCCAAGTCTGTCTTTAGGAGTTATAAATATAAAGATTGAGTAAACAGTCAGTACTTTTGTCATAAGAAGGCACAGGTCTGGGGCTGTAGGGACTGTTTCTGCCCTCAAGTAACTGACAGTCAAATGAGAGACACAAAATGCATGAGAATTCCAGTCAGGTGAATACAACAGATGAAAGTACGTGAAATCAGATGGAGGGAAGTTCCTATGGGGGGCCTAGTTGAGGAAGGCATCCTAGTTGCCCTGGGCTTGCAGCACGAGCACTGTCTCAGGGTCGACACCTCAGGGTTTTTGGTGCCCTCAGCTCCCTTGGAGACTAGGTGATGCCTTCGGTCTAGATGGGGATGGTCCTACTGTCCAAAAACCAAGGCCACCTTTTACAGATGGAATTAGCGTAGAAATGGTGGTATGTTTTGGAGCCATCTCTTTTGAAAACAACATTAAAAGGAAGGAGCATAATTTGCGGTAGGACTGTGAACAGGATTCAGGACATGCTGTTCTTTCTGCTGCCACATGACCAATCATTCATGTTATCTTTGCAAGAGATAGAAAGGCTTTGTAGAAATGACGGGACTGTGGAACAACCAACTCTGCTATGAGGAGGCCTTTGGGAACATCTCCTGGTGCCGAAGGGAGCCTTGGCGTTGGGCCCCTCCCTGTTTGGAGGCCACTGAGCAGAAGGCCTGATGCCCTCCAGCCTCTTTACCCACCTCTTCTCAGATGTGTCTTTTTTTTTTTTTTTTTGCGGTACACGGGCCTCTCACTGTTGTGGCCTCTCCTGTTGCGGAGCACAGGCTCCGGACGCGCAGGCTCAGCAGCCATGGCTCCCCAGCTGCTCCGCGGCATGTGGGATCTTCCCGGACCGGAGCACGAACCCGTGTCCCCTGCATTGGCAGGCGGACTCTCAACCACTGCGCCACCAGGGAAGCCCTCAGATGTGTCTTGGCTTCGTCTGTAACCTCTGGGACATTGACCACATCCGGTCTCCTTCTTTAAGTTTCTGGGTTCCTGGCTGCAATGGCACCCCTGGCATCAGTCTCTCTCTCCTGGGTTCTCCTGCCTCGCCTTCTCCTGCAGTGTCAGCGCTCCCACCCTTGGCCCTCTGATCTTCTGTTGATCTCCCTAAGTGGTCTCACTCTGTGACTTCGTCTGTCATCTACGCACAGTGAAACAG
This sequence comes from Stenella coeruleoalba, assembly GCF_951394435.1. Lineage (NCBI taxonomy): Eukaryota > Metazoa > Chordata > Mammalia > Artiodactyla > Delphinidae > Stenella > Stenella coeruleoalba. Next base: position 70,215,243 of record NC_137154.1, read on the forward strand.
CTGCCCACCTGACTTTCAGACCCGTCTCTTTCCTGCTAACTGTTCTGCAGGCTCTTCAGACACGGTATCTCCAAAACCAGACTTTTGGTTTAGGTAAACCTGTTTCTCTTATCATTTATCTTGGTTAAGTCTTGTTACTCTGTCTTCTAAGCTATGAATGTCTGTGATTTCTTTCTCCCTTACCGTCCAGACCAGTCACGGAGACCTGTTGATTCTACTCTTCAGTGCCTTTGGAATTTGTCCTTTTAGTTATCTGGGTTCATGCCCTTGTCCTGTCATTAAACTGTTTATGTTCGCTTCTTGCCTGGACTCGTTTCTCCTGCCTTCCCTCCCTACACCCACCCTGCAACCCTATCCTTTAATATGATCTCCATAAAACCTCAGGTGCGATTTATGCTTCTGTCCCCTCCCCGGGCTCTCTCCCCGCAACAATTACCTATGCCCATAAAGTCCTTCCTTATGGCCACTTGCCCCTTGCTGTCATCCCCAGATGACCTGTCATGTCAGAGACATGCACTTTCCTTCGTGGCTCTCTGTCTTGGGTCATTCCCTGTTTTCTGCAGAGAATGCCAAAGCCCTTTGGCCTTTTCTTTTCTGCTTGGCAAATTCCTGTTCATCCCTCAGGACTCATTTTAAATGGCATTTTCTCTGAAATCTATTTTAAAGAAACCCCTTCTCACCCCTGCCAAATTAATAACTTTGTCTCTAGGCTACCATAGCATTAAATCACCACACCCCTTGTCACATTGCACTGTAGAAGCGTATGTATCTGCATACAGGCCAGCTTTAGGCTGTGAGACCCTAAAGACCAGGAATTGTCTTATATCCGTTTCCTTGGCACCCAGACACATAGTAAGTGTGCAATGGGTATCTGTCAGGGGATGTATTACTTATAGGAGTCTCAGCAGGGACTTTTTGATCTGGGCAATTGGAGTTCCGGCAGTCGGGGTGTCTGCCTTATGGTGACATAGCTCTCCATGGAGGGACCAAAACACGGTGCAGTTCTCTTGGTGCCCAGGGAGAGGCGCTCGTGTTCTCAACCCTGCCACTTCGCCTCTGATTCCAACTTTTGGTAGCCAAGTTTGCAGGTACTCTTTACCTTTTCTCCTGCATTTATGTTATACAACAATAAAATGGGATTTATTAATTTCTACTATAAAACGTGCTGTTATGTTAGACTCCTTTTATATCAGTTATAGCTACTTGTTATAGATTTATATATGTCGTAGATTAAAGGCTCTCCCAGTTACAGCTCTTGATTTCGTGAAATACAAAAAAATATATATATATATATTGGTTTTTATCCCATGTCTTCCAATTCCCACATATAAAGAGGTTTTCTATGGTTTACAGTTAGATACAAATCCATTAGTCCTTTATATAGATAATTTCATAGACAAAGGGATAACAGGCTAAGCGATGAAACCTCTCTTCATGTGGATTTTATGTTCCTTTGGGGATGGGTAGGAGGGTCTCAGGAGAGCACTGTACTTGGAGTCAGGAAATTAGGGTTCTACTTGTGATCCTTTAGTTTTCCTGTACTTTAATATTTTCCTCACATTAACTAGGAAAAATAATGATAGTTGTAAATTGCCATACTTAATATAAGCAGTTTATGTTTATTTTATGTTTATTATTTTTTAAACATTATATTTTATTTTATTTATTGGCTGTGTTGGGTCTTTGTTGCTGCGCATGGGCTTCCTCTAGTTGCATCAAGCGGGGACTACTCTTCATTGCAGCACGTGGACTTCTCATTGTGGTGGCTTCTCTTGTTGCGGAGCACAGGCTCTAGGCGCGTGGGCTTCAGTAGTTGTGGCACGTGGCTCAGTAGTTGTGGCTCGTGGGCTTAGTTGCTCTGCACCAATTGGGATCTTCCCGGACCAGAGCTCAAACCCGTGTCCCCTGCATTGGCAGGTGGATTCTTAACCACTGCGCCACCAGGGAAGTCCTAAGTTATGTTTAAATTCACCCCTTCCTGATATTTGTACCAAGAGACTATTACCAGGTGACATCAGATGGTCCCACCAGACTTGTGAGTCTGTAATTCACAGGATCCTAACATGGTGCTGGGAGACAGATGGGGGGGTGGTGAAGTCGGTTGCAGGATTTGGTAGACAAACTTAAGACACAGAAAGGCTGCATTGAAGATACAGCCTTCACAACTGGAGCATCCAAGAATCAGCATAGCTAAGGCACGGGTGGGAATGTCAGAAGTCTCACTTTCGTGCTGCTTCTTTCTTTCAGTTTGAAAAAGAACTTCAGAGAATCTCGGAAGCCTATGAGAGCCTGGTCAAGTCTACCACCAAGCGAGAGTCGCTGGACAAGGCGATGAGAAACAAACTCGAAGGCGAGATTCGAAGGCTCCATGATTTCAACAGAGACCTCCGAGGCATGTCAAGTTCACTCATGTTTTCTCTACCCTAAACGCCCCGTGTTGCTGACAGCCAGACTTCAGGCCCAAGTTACGTTACATAACCTTGTAAATCCCAAGCCTCTGGGAAAGGGGCACCAGAGAGCAGAAGTGTTCTTTTCACGTTGTAGGTTGTAGGTTGCAGCACTGAGCCTGAGAAGTGACAACCTCTATACACGAGTCCCTGACAGGGAGGGAGTATGTGTGCAGCTCCTTCTTGCTTTAAAAGTACTTAACATGACTCGTGTTGTGAATGGGAATGTCTGAAAAGACCAATGTTCCCTGCACACCCCTTGTCACATCAAGCTGAGGCATTTAGTTGCATTCTTTGAAAGCCAACAGTTAACACTTGCTTGGTGTATAGTGTAGAAGGCAGAGTTAGACACATGTCCCTCTTGGAGAAAAAAAAAGCCCACGGTTGTGAAAAGAGTAGATATATATCAACTTCCTGAAAGCTAGGGGCCCCCTGTTACAGGACCTTGGCAACCTCCAACATGCAGAATGATCTGACCCATGAAATTATACTTCACTTTCAGTCAGCCAAGCCATTTTTCAGTTCCCTCGTGTCAAAAGACTCAGTGTACTGGCAGTCTGTAGCTGGAACCTACCTTTTTTTTTTTTTTTAATTACTGCAAACCCTTTAGTCTTGGGTATTATGTAAGCTCAATAAAGACTTGTTAGGCTGAATTATTTAATTGAGTAGACGAAGATTGACCAAATGGCATGAGCAAACCTAGAACTCACTGAGTAGAATCTTCATCCATCAGGTCATCTTGACTTGCTTCCTGGTATTTATTTAATTGTTATTTTTAATTTTTTGCTTCCCAGCTACAGAGGGCTGATGGTCAAGTTTAGACGAGGGCTGGGTTTGAGGCCAAGGGAACTCAACCCCTTTTTGAGGACTCTGCTGGCCTTGCAGGAACCTGTTCTTCGCTGACTGCCACCGGTGCACACCTTGGCATTAAATTGCATAAAGGCACAGCGTGGCGTCTGAGGACTTTTCTTTTTGATGTTCTGGAGCGTCTTGTTCCCCCCCACCCAAGAGTTGTTCAATTTGGGGCTCCTCCCTGGGCATCTCTCCCTACCCAGCTCTCAGCACCCAGGTCATTTGCCTGTCGGAGGATCACTTAAATGCAAGTGCATTTCTTTGTAATCGTTTCCTCTCTGTGCACAGATCGACTGGAGACTGCCAACAGGCAGCTGTCCAGCAGGGAGTATGACGGACACGAAGACAGAGCGGCCGAGGGGCTTTACGCTTCCCAGAGTGAGTCTCCATGCTTACCTATCCCAACTGGGTAGTTTTAAAAACTGGGGGCCTGAGGAAAGAACCCTGTTAGTTTTAAGTAAGTTTTGTGCTGCTTGCTTTTTGTTTGTTGATTTAACATACAAGCTGTTAGGCCGAAGATGAGACCCTCCTAGGTCTGCCAGAGACAAAGCCTAGGTTGATGTGTTAATTTCAGTAATGTTTATTCCGACCTCCTTACCTACAGTTTCTGTTTCTCCCTAATACCCTCCATGGGTATTATAGAGTATTTACTGGCACTCGCCACTTGGTCTAAGGCAAAGTTCTCTTTCCCCATGGAAAGGGAAGGAAGCCTGTGGTGGGATTTGCTCTTTTGTCACATTCTGTGTGTGCCTAGGTTGAGCAGTTCTGGACTGGCTGCCCCTGGCATCATGAAGCCACCTAAATGTTCCCAGCACGCGTCTCAGTAGGTGACGCTCGCTTGCGAACCGTTGGGCCCATTTCAGCCAGGAATAAAATGGCTTCCTGTGCCTCAAGATTTATTGGGAGAATGTTCTATTAGTTTCACCAGAGACAAACGATAGAAGCAAGTGGGTTTTGAGAAACCATCGATTAAGGTTCGAATTTCTGCACGTTCATTCATTGTCCAAGTCAGAAATGTAAAAATCCAACTGACTTTTTCGGGAAACTGTTTAGAAAACTGAATTCATTTCTCTGTCATGATTCTCAACAACATTGTGAGTTAAGTGCTCACACACTAAAGACAGTTTGAACAACAAAACGTCCTGTGTTCAGACTCTGGCCACCCATTGTATAATGGTGGTATTCTGATGCTTGGGTCGCTCAACGCAGCTCTACCTTTTCAAGGCTGGGAAACAATTGGTTAAACTTTCTAATTTCCAGTACTATTTGCTGGGGTTAAGCTCCTTTGTTTTTCCCAGATTTACTCATGATTGCATTCCATTTTGAGTCTCAGCTTCATTTTTTAAATTCTGTTTTGGCAAATGGACACTAATACAGCCTTGGGCTTTTGCATCAGATTCCTTTGCAGTCTTGCAGATAGGTGAATTGGCCCGTGCTCCAGCCTCACATACAGAGCTATATCTATCAACGTCTTGAATTATCCACTTTCCTAACAAAAGTTATTTCTTCTCGTGGGTGCAGTAGATTTACCATTTCATCTGAGCTTTCATTTGAAAAATGAGTCATCTGTACTATTTGCACTTGACTTTGACACCTTAATTTTGGGTGATCGTGTGCTTAGGTAGAGTAAGTATCTTTGTGGCAGTTATGTCAGTGACGTCACTTTGCTGATACTCTGCCTTCTTGTCAGGGGATATTATTTTGTCACTTAGTTTGGGTCAAAATGGAAACGTCAGCGAGTTTCATCTGATGGGCATTTGCTGTAACCCCTCAGCCTAGGCTGTGCTAACGGACTAATAGGTTTTGGTGTCGTGTGAGTTCGGAAATGTTCTCAAAGATTTTAACCTTCTGGCTCAAAGCTAAAACATCAATAACGTAGGCAAAGAGGCCCTTCCAGCTTTACAGGGAATGATTTGTTCTGTGCAAACATACGCTGCTGTGTTCCAGAGGCGTAAACAAGAGAGTCCAGGGGCATTTTTCAACTGCTGAAATGTGCCTTAGTGTTGACATGTAATGTAATTGCATCTTGGCAGGACATTTGAAGCAGGTTTGCTAGCAGTGATATCTAACCAATTTTTCAGTACCTGGTCTTTTCAGGACACGTTGCGCCTTCCTCACAGCTTTACAATTATTTGCATTAGCTTCTTGTCTCCTGGTGTAGCCAAGAGATGGACTTGATATGTTATTTTAAATTTACAATAGGTTTTTTTCTTAGTGAGTTGGAAGAACTCTTTATATATGAAGGAAATTAGCATGTCCCCTGCCAAATATAGTGCAGATATTTTCCCCAGTTGTTTTTTTATCTTTGAATATAGTGTTCTTTATCTTACAGAAGATTTTTCAAGTGACTGTGTTTATGCCTTCTAGGTTTTATGTCATACTTAGAAATGCTTTTTCCAATCCAAAATTATAAACATATTCACCTATGTTTTCTTCAAGTATGTTTATGATTTCATTGTTTGCAAGCCTTATATTTTAGAAGCCAATTAGGGAGGCACAGGAGGAGAGAAATTCATGAAGAACTAACCTGTAGGCAAGGAGACTAGTTAACAGATATTTTAGTATCTGGGCAAGAGAGGTAGAGGTCCTGAACCAAGACAGAAGTAGTAGTGGAGGGTAGGAGACAGATAAACAGGTGACAAATTAGTAGGATTTGGTGACCAATTGAATAAGGACAGTGAGAGAGAGAGAGAAAAGAGTGTGACTAGAGCCACTAGATGTGTGGTCGTCCTTTACCAATAAAAAGCAGCAGGAGGAGGAGGAGTTGGGATTAAGTAACCAGTGAAGGTTTTTTTTTTTTTTTTTTGCGGTACGCGGACCTCTCACTGCTGTGGCCTCTCCTGTTGTGGAGCACAGGCTCCGGACGCGCAGGCTCAGCGGCCATGGCTCACGGGCCCAGCCGCTCCGCGGCATGTGGGATCTTCCCGGACCGGGGCACGAACCCGTGTCCCCTGCATCGGCAGGCGGATTCTCAACCACTGCGCCACCATGGAAGCCCCCAGTGAAGGTTTGAGCATGTTGAGTCGTCTCATGCCCATAGCTAAGTGAGCAGGTGTAATAACAAAGGTGCAGACGTACCTGGAGGCTGGTGATGGGTGGTGCTCTCTGTCAGGCTTTCCCTTTAGCACGTGGGCACAGAATGGCAGGCACAAATTACTATCTCTCTTCGCAATTATTAATGTGTTCAGTTATCGGTATAGCTTTTTAGAAGCTCTATTGTAAGAGTACTTTTCAGTGCCTAGTAATCATAATTATAAACATTGGGCACTCGAGAGAGGAGCCATCCTTTTCAAATGAGTCTTCTGAGATTCCAATGCTTGGCTAAGAGAAAGGCAGGTCTGACTGCATAGCAAATAGTAGTGACTTCTCTGGCTCACGCCTACCAGGAGCTAAGGCTACGGTGGGAAGCCCCTGACAACCACCTTGGCCAGTGGAAAAGTTAGAAGGAAAGGGAATAATAACATGTTTGACCTTTTTGCTTCAGGTTGAAGCTTGGAGTCCAGGTCCAAGAGCGCCCAAGGCACTCTTGCAGCATGAGCGGTCGGGAGGACTTCTGTAAACTCTCAGCTGACGGAAGGGGAACATCCTTCCTGGCATGATTTCTAAATTTCCCTGCTGCCCAGAGTAGGTTTTCTTTAAAGAAACAAAATTCTGCTCTTTAGTTGGAGCCTGATGAAGGCCTGGAAGGACTGCCTTGGTCATTACCACTTAGCTCTACAAGTTGAAATGAACATTCAACAGGGAGATAATTGTGCTCCTCTCGGACGTGAGATTTGCCTGTATTAAAAATCTTGCTGAATGGAGTGCCTAGGAATCTGATGGCTCTGAGGAGTGTTTTTCCCTGTCACCTCATGGCGTTGTGTTTCTCTCTTTGGAGGAATTCAAAAATTTGTGCGTGTGTTTTCTGGTCTTACTTATTTGTTTTTCCAAATATGTTTGCAGCCAAATTGCTCCTTAAAAACAGGGCATCTAGCCAATTTCCTTTCTGATCTGACTGAGTGAAACTGGGACTTCTTGGTCCTTTAGCTTTTTTAACTTACTGCGATTCCTAGTTTTCCCATTCACTTATTTGTCACATGTATGCGTGTGTGCTTGTGTATACACACACACACACACACACACACACACACACACACACACCAGACACAGGCCACTGTCCGCTAAACGCAGTGCCCCGGGAATGTCTGTCATCATTCTTAGCTCTGTCTTCTCAATAAGTGAAACGTTTTAACTGTTTCTTTCTGAAAACTGGTAACTGCAGAGTTTCCATTACTAGTTGGTCAGAAAGCCAAAAATAAAATATTAGATGTGGGGAAACAAGACTGGCACAGATGCTCTTCTTATATTCTTGAGTGGAGGGGGAGCTGATTAGCTCTGGCACACTTGTATTATCCCAGGATGAAACACAGTCATGTTACAGGATGGCCATCAACTTATCTCCCCACCACCACCCCATTAGGATTCTTTAGGCCCCATGGATTCAGCATATTCGGTTACACTGAAGTCTATGTAAGTCAGATTCTGGCTTTTGTTAAATGTCCCTGTCTAAGAAAAAAAGGTGTTTTGGGCATTCATTTGTTTAAATTAATAAGTAATGGGTGTAAATCAGTCAAGACTAATTCATAGGATTTTGCCTTATAATCCCCATGGGTTTAAAAATGAACCAAAAAAAAGTGTGGGACCACTCTATTAAAAATAATAGTAACTTGCCATTTTCAGTGTATCTTATAATCGTCATCTTACCCTTGAATTTTATCTTAGGTACTTTGATTTTCTGTCTCTTATAGAACATAAAAGAGACAAAAATAATTTCCTAAAAGAAAATCCCTCTGGTTTTTGTATTTCCTCTAAGGGCTTGTGTGAAACACAAAGCAGAAACTACAGTGACATAAACATTAATTCTGTTGACCTACATAGAGCATAAGGAGCTTATTCTGAATCCTCATTGGGTTTCATTACATCATGTTGTGGGTTTCTATCAGGCTTCAGTAGGAAGGCGAGGTTAGATGTTGTCACACGTGGATGCACTGGGCTTCTTCCTCCTCTGTGGGCCTGCTGGTGCTTGCAGCTCCTGACTCAGTGCGAAGCCCCTACTACAAGCACCTACCCTGCCTACATTCTCTGTGGGCACCATTCCTTTGCATGGATCTCCTCCACTAGGTGAGAGAATTATAGGCATTCTTTACCAACATCCATCCCCAACCCTCATTAAAACCCTTTGGATCTTCATGTACCTGGCACTCAATAAATGTTTATTGAGGGGCTGAGTAAAAGTGGGAAATCCCTGTAACAACAGGCTTGAAATTCTCATATGGTGCATAGTATCAAAACGTTCTTTTTAGCTCAATGTCTCCCAGTCATGTTGGGAGCTACCTCTGGTTTTGCTCAATTATTTCAAGATATTAGGCGAAATTATTAATGAACTACCTTCAGAAGAAGAAGCAACTTAAAAATGCTTGACTTTTTTTTTTTTTTTTTTTTTTGGCCTTCCACCTTCCCCCTTCCCTTCCTTCCTTGGTTTTTCAAATAGGGAGATATCCAGGTAAGGGAAATCTTCTACTATGAGGAACAGTAGTATTTTTTCATGAAAATGACTGCTATATACTACAATATAGTTGACTTCTGGTTCCCTGACGCCTTCTCTTTACTCTGCTGTGGTTATGTTGGAGATGAGAGCTGGTTATGGTATAGGAAAGTTTTTGTAGCAGCCGGCCATATTTTCACACTAACCGATCCATAGATCATGCCAGACACCACAGATCAGCTCCCGGGCAAAGGGGAAGGAATCGTCCACGAAGCCTGCCAAGGTGCATCTCTTAAACCAGGAAAATTTTCTTGCCCTAAATTAATGATTCTCCTTTGAAGGAGATGATCTTTTAGATGACGTCTATATTTAGTAGGACTGTGCGATCCTAGAAAGCAAAGGTTTTGTAGGCATGGGCTAAAGCAACTAATCTTGGATCAGTTACCGCATCTTCTGGTTCCTGGACTCTCACTGACATGTTCAGTGACCTGAAGTTAGATGCTTAATCTCCCTGTACCTACATTTCCTCTAAAGAAATAGAGGAATACATCTCCCCATTGAGCCAGCAGAGCTCTTCGGGCTAACCGATGATAGGAAATGCAAAGAAAACTTTATACCATGCATTTATTCTGCAGCACTCCTTCCTGCTCCTTTGCATTCTCCCTCCACCTTCTCTGAAAGGACCTGCCAGTTTTCAGGGTGGGGTCAATGGGCCGTGTTCCCAAAGAATGCCTGGGTGGCCCGCCAGCCTTGCTGGGTTTGGAAGGCAGAGCATAGGAGTGCTTAAGCCGCTTGATCAACCTTGACAGGCAGCACCAAGAAACTTCAAACCTCCATGAGAACCAACTGCGCACCCAGGCTGCAGGGCATCTGTTTATGTTCCATCAAATCTTCTCCCCAAGTGTGAAGAGTAATGTTCCTCAATTTAGACCGATTTTCCGTGCTTAAAAAACCAGAGCCGATAGCAGAACGGTCTCTTGGTCATGTGTCGATATCCAGTGTCTAACAGGTGAACCTGACTTATGATTTTTCACCTGGTTGGTTTTAAAATTATTTATTTGCTTAGCATTCCTGTTTGGGGATTGAAAAATCAAGTGTCTCGAACTTCATTACGCTCTGTGTTCCTTGCACTCATAGCTGGACGGATGGATGGAGGAAGCACAGACTGAAAACCAGACTGAAACCCATTTGCATTTCATGTGGCCTCAGGGACCCCTCACTTTCGCTGGCAGTTCAGAGGCAAGAAATCCACATTCAGGTCTCGGCTCAAAGTTAGAGAAGGCTGCCTGAGATAGGATCCGGTCTTCCTTTTATATACTCTGCCAGTACCCTGTTCCCTTTGTAAACACTCATCATACTGTAAATAAGGAAGTGTTTGGATGATCATTTGCTCTCTTCCCGTACTAAACTGTCCACACCACGAGGGCATGGACCCTGACCTCATCTTCACCATCGTAGCCCCAGGTCACTGTGTTTCAGAAGCTGGCACAGTACCTGGTGCTTAGAAGCATTTAATAAACATTTATTGGATGTTGAATGAAATGATGACCATTATCACGTATTCAGAAACGGTTATTGGCTACTTACCATGAATGCGCAGTGTTCTAGGCCATAGGTCAGCAAACTCTTTCCGTGAAGGGCCGGAATGTAAATAATTCTCTGCTTGGGGGCCGTAACTACTCCACTCTGTCCCTGTAGCCCCAAAGCCGCCATAGACGAGCTGTGGACAAGTGGCCTGACTGTGGGCTGGCTTTGGCCTGCAGGGCATAGCCTGTGAACCTCTGCTCCAGGCACTGGTCATGGAAGAGAAAGGGAAAGAAGAAACCCCAGCAAAAGGAGGATGGAAAATAAAGAACTTCAGAAGTATTTAGGTCTTATTTTGTAAATTGTCCTAATTTATAAATCAGGATATAACTGTTATTTTCTTTCCTGGGAGAGTTTCACGGTCATCTTTTACTTAATTCCTAATCGGGTGAGCGTGATTATTTCACGTTAGATAAACTGAGACACATACAAATGCCGTCACAAACCTTAGTTAGCCCAGTGGGGATCCACAATTAGCTCACGATGGAGACAGGGCTGGGCAGGACAGCCCTGTGGTTAGCCATGGCTAGTAACTGCCTGGGTAGTGAGGTCTCAGGGGTGCCTCTCCCAGCAGGGCCGTAAATCCTCCCATAAGCATCCTGCTGTGAGATGATGTCTGCAGATCTTATATATCAGGGTTGGAAAGGACCTGAAAGGTCACAAGTCTGGTTACCAGTAATACACATGTCCTCTGAACCAGAGCTCCTTAGAAGGCCATCTGATGGCCGTTGTGAGCGACAGAGTTTACAGAGGCTGTTGATCTGATGGTTCAAAGTTTATCTTCAGGTGGAGTTGCAGGGGTGCTCCCTTGTAATCTGGCCTTCAGGTCCTGGTTCAGGTCATCTAACGGCAGTAACAGCTGCCACCACGGACTGAGCACTTACTGTGGGCCAAGCGCTGTGCTCACCTCTGTAGGTACACCGTCTCTGTTCATCCTCCAAGCAGCCCTGTGAGGGAGGTGTCACAGGTATTTAATAGATCAGGAAACTGGGGCACAGGAAGGTTAAGTAACTTGTTCATGGTCATACAGGCAGGTAAGCGGAGAAGACAGGTTTTGAACCCAGGGCATCCTGACTCTGGAGAGCCACTTCCTGTGTACCAGGGAGGTGGGAAGAGGTGGCAGGGTTGGACTCCCCGTGATTTTAGAGCTCGTTTAGCATGGCCTGCATGCTTCGTTAAAGAAGAAACTGTGACCAAGGATGAACAGATGATTTGTCCAAGGCCCCCTAGGTGCTTAATGCAAGACCATGACAAGAACACCTCCTTTTTCTTGTTTTCTCCTTCCCCTTCTCCAAAGGTCATCTCTGTTGGCTCTGGGGGTGATGAAAGATTTCACATTTTTACCCAGAGAGGAATTCAGCCTTAGTAAGCGAACGTAAATAATTCTTGTACTAGAAGTCTTACTGCAAATTATTTAGCCCAGTAATGTGACTTAATAATAATGTATTCAAACCATCTCAAATGAGTGCTAACTACTGGAATGAACATTCTGTGCTTCTGACTTCTACATCTGTCTTTGAACCAAAGCCAGTTATAATAAAAGGCCTTGCTGGGTAATCCACTACAGATACAAAAACAAAAAAAACTGTCGAGACCAGCATAGAGTTTAGACTCTTAAAAGTTTTCTCAAAATGTCTATGAAATTAAACTCTTTGTTCTCTGGATGATAAGAATAAAAAATTAGCAGAACACAATGAGTAACCCTGTGGTATAGTTTCTTACAATTAGTTTTTGAAATTATTTTTGGTTCATGAATTGGAGGGAGAGCATACAGTTGTATCTTAATGGAATCCAAGAACTTTGACAGGACGAAGTGTTTGCTTTAAGTTCAGAAAATTTGGTCTTGGACCATTAAAAATAAGCTTGCATCTGCTACTAATTTTCTTCTTGCTGACAAAGACTGTGGTTTGGTAGAAAGAAGAAGAAAAAAAGGATCTGCTCAAAGCAAGTTACAAAAATGACAATGGGAGGGGTCGCAGAAGTTAAGGAAGGGAGAACATATAATTGCAGGTGATGCATTTCTTTCTCCCTGGTCAGTCGTAGATTGAGTCCCTTCTGTCCCAGATATAACAATTTCCTCAGCATCAACTTCTATCTTTCAGCCAGGTTTTGGCGTTAAGCCATATCTGCCCTTCAAAGGGAGCATTTAGAAAGTATCATTTTATTATACATATTATAATAATGCCTTAATTAAACCAAATATAGGTATATAATATATACCTATATGTACACACAATAAAGTGTACACATTTTAAGTGTACAGTGCCATGAAATGTGACAATGGCCACAGTCCAGCCCCAGCACAGGTGCAGCTCTGTCCTCTGCAGTGAGTGGCCTCTCACGCCATCTGTCGGCCTGCCTCACTTTTCACTCCTGTCAGGTCATTGCTCTCTGCATTATATCCAGGCTTCATGGCTGTTTTCTGCAGGGGCAGCCAGATTGTCTGGTAGGGTCTTACTTTGTCATACCTGGAAATAGACGTGTATGTTATTTACCTTTTTGTATTAAGAAAAGAGAAAGCAAAAAAGGACTTCTGTGGAGGTTATAGAAAGTGTAAGTTATCAGGTTTAGTTGTTAATCGATTCACGCGTAGGTGTATAGTCAAAATCAAATGCCCTGTGCATCCTGTATTTATGTGGCATTTTTAACTCATTGCTTAATTTGTTATTACGTTGTCTGCAGTGACACAGAAGTAGCAGTACATTTTTACTTCAAGTTAAAAAAAAATAAAGTAGAAGGTTGAACAGTACATGTGGAAGCTGAGCTGGATGAATGGGTGTATATTCAGTCAAGTGAGTTTGCAGGCTACATATGTATAAATCTAGGCAGGTAAAAAAATACCTATGATTTATACCTGGGTGTATAAGTATAGTTTCTAAAATAAAAATGCAATATGGGGCTTCCCTGGTGGCGCAGTGGTTGAGAATCCGCCTGCCGATGCAGGGGACACGAGTTCGTGCCCCGAACCGGGAAGATCCCACATGCCGCGGAGCGGCTGGGCCCGTGAGCCATGGCCGCTGAGCCTGCGCGTCCAGAGCCTGTGCTCCGCAACGGGAGAGGCCAAAGCAGTGAGAGGCCTGTGTACCGCAAAAAAAAAAAAAAAAAAAATGCAATATGAAGAATGAGTAGATTAGAAAAAGTTATATTAAGAGAGCTTTTACTGGTATTCAAATAAGTATTTTACCAAATCATACCTGAGATATTTTACATTTGGTGCTACAAAAAGTAGCACTTTGGGGTATTAAACTCACTTCCTGGATATTAAAGAGCAAGAGATAAATTAAGTATGTTAAGACCAAAATGTGTTGTTTTCCTCCGTTAGATTACTAGAAGATTTTGTGGTTCGGCTTTGTTACTTTCCAGTGATAAGCATCTGAAAAGGATCATTTTTGAATTTTATTTTAAATATCCAGTTAAAATTTGATCTTGTATTGATAGGATCCTCTTATTTGGTGACTGTTGCCTAAACTTGTCATATTTCTTTCTTCGCAGACGAAACACGCTATCTTAGATTCCTAAAGTCCTACAAAGATAGAGGGGTTTAGACACATTATGAAGTAAGCCCAGTAGGAAGGCTAAGTCAGACAGACATCAGCCACTGTACCTGGAGTACAAGCAGAATATGGTATAAAGACTCGTGAAAGAACTACTTTCCCCCAGCAGAGTGTACGTGTGCAGGTTCTCCCGTACAGGAGAGATCTGTTTTACTGAAGGAATCAGAAAAGCTTCGTGCAGTGTGTAGCCTTTAGGGTGGGCCTGGGAAACTAATTTGCATGTTAGAGTAATTTTGCTACCATAATACTTTGTAAAAGGGAAAGTTTCTCTTTTCCTTTTAACTTGGGGCAACAAAGATTGAATAAATCCTTCACACTTCAGTCTTTGCCTCACTTTCTCGTACTGATTCATTTCTCAAAAAAAATGTCTTCCCTACATTTTAACAATAGCCATTTCCACAAATCTGTGTTTCTCTTGTAGTGTCTGAACCACTGGCTTTCAAACTCAGAGCTCTTGTTTAAAAGGAAGCGTATCTGGAAGCCCAGTATGTAAAACGCACGAAACCCGAACAGATTTCTGGTTGAGACAGGGGTGTGTTTGTCAGAAGCCTCCTCCTTCCTACTTGGCCCACGGCATCCCTTTTCTCCTCTCTCCCCATCCTTCTCTCTCCCAGGGCTCTGCAGAACAGAGTCTGGTTGAACTCCCCTTCTTAATTTTCTTTATTACACAATTCGCTTTAAAATAGTTCACTCTCAGCCATTTAAAAACAAGCCCTGGCTGGAGTGTCCCTGTGTTTGTTAACAGACCTATTTAGTCGCCCACTCACAACCCTTGTCTCCCGTTGCCTGGAACCATGGCAACTTGCACATGCATACAGGGAAGGCAGAGCGCCCAACACCCTTTCCTGAAATAACGAGCTTCCTTACCTGAGAAACTTTATCAGCAAATTTTTAAAAGATAACAAAAAGCCAAACCAGGGGCGTTATGGGGTCAGCTTTTTCATTTCCGAATGAATGAGTGTGGCTTTTAAAGGTAGGTCATCTCTTGTGTTGTTTTGTATCAAATAAACCTCATGTGAACAGATCACTCTTACACGATGTGAACAGTGCTCTGTTTGGATTATATTTTGGGGATCTCTTTCTGGGTTTGTCAGTTTGACACTCAAACCGGGGCAAAGGGGTGAGGGCAGATATAAGAATGAGCTTCCAAGGGTAGCATGTCTTTGAGGCAGAATGAACCTAAATAGCTTTGCGGATAGTGAAGTAGTTGGAATACCTTCCTATTGTCTTTCCACTCCCACAACCTCAGAAGAAAGTACTTCTGGGCTTCCCTGGTGGCGTAGTGGTTGAGAGTCTGCCTGCCGATGCGGGGGACACGGGTTCGTGCCCCGGTCCGGGAAGATCCCACATGCCGCGGAGCAGCTGGGACCATGAGCCATGGCCGCTGAGCCTGCGCGTCCGGAGCCTGTGCTCCGCAACGGGAGAGGCCACAACAGTAAGAGACCCGCGTACCGCCAAAAAAAAAAAAAAAAAAGGACTTCGAAGAGGATCTGACTTCAGTTACCCCATAAATCATAGCTGACCCTCGGAATAGGCTCCAGCAGCTGCTCAGAATTACAAGATATGGTGCTGGGATATGGAACTCAGGGCCAAAGAATCCTGAGGAAGAAGAAACAGGAGGAAACATTTTAGGAAGAGATAATATGGCAAGTAATTATTCAGACATCTTTTCAGAAGAGGGAGTCCATTTTATCAGCATGGTGAAGTGACTAGTTACCAGAGTCAGTGCCATTAGTGTTGGTCAGCCTTGTCCTAAGGCATTACTATCAAGTCCTTTCTTGGTGGAGACGGGAATAGAGGTGTAAAGAAACAACAGAAAGTGTCTTAGTGATCTTTTGGTTACAAAAAGAAAAATCCAACTGGGCTAGCTTAGGCCCAGATAAGAGGGATTTTTTTTTTTTTTTTTTTTAAAGAAGTATCTTTGTGTGTGAAGGAGACCCCAGGCAGGACGTGTGTGCAGGCCTCGCAGGGGCCAGGGGCCGGGGGCCTGGGCTGGCCTGTTTGTGAGAATCAAGGGGCAGATGGTTTTGGGGGGCTCAATGTTGGTCCGTGTGGCTCTGTTTCCCGCTCTCCTTCTCACCGTGGACGCTCATCCACCTCTCCATGTCCATCTGCTCGAGTCTTCACTCTCCACCGTGTGCTTGCTCTGTTTCTCTAGTGCACACGTGGGACGTGCTCACTAGCCTCAGAGCTGGGCTGCCTCTCTGTGTCAGCATCCGCTCTCACCCAGAGGCTCCCCCTCACACGGTCCCAGACCAGAGACTGGAAGTGACTCTGCTTGGGTCACAGGGCCCTTCAGGTTTGATCCTGTCAAATGGGAGTGGTGGGTAGGGGAGGGTGAGCAGGATTTTGTGATGCAGATGGGCTGCTCAGAACTTAGCCCTGTGAAGGGAGGAGTATAGTAGACATGCTTCCAAGTGGAGTGCTGTCTGGGCAGCCACTGTGAAAGCTGTCTACTCCAGGTGAGGACACACTTGCCTCTTTTTTTTTTTAATTGAAGTATAGTTAACTTACAATTTTGTGTTAGTGTCAGGTGTACAGCAAGGTGGTTCAGTTTTATATATATATATATATATATATATATATATATATATATATATAATGTACGTATACATATATAGTCCTTTTCAGATTCTTTTTTATTATAGGTTATTACAAGATATTGAGTATAGATCCCTGTGCTGTACAGTAGGTCCTTGTTGGTTATCTATATATAGTCGTGTGTATCTGTTAATCCCAAACTCCTAATTTATCTCCTCCTTACTACCTCCTTTGGTAACCATAAGTCTGTTTTCTATGTCTGTGAGTCTATTTCTGTTCTGTAAATAAGTTCATTTGTATCATTTTTTTGCATTCCACATATAGGTGATATCATGCTATTTGGAGAAAGACCTCTCTTTCTCCAAATGCTTGAAATGCCTTCCAAGCATTCTAGTGAATTAGTCACCCCTTGGTCAAACTGGTGGCAACCAGACTCCTCTGTCCCTCCAGCTATATTGGGCTTAGGGAAAAACTCATCAAAAACCCATTATATCAGGAAAGGCCTAGAAAATTAATTCCTCCTCGAGAAGGGCCAGGTTACAGCTTTGCACCCCGCCATGAGCTCCAGCCATAAGTTGGAGCACCACATTAAAAACTAGCAGCGCAGTGCACGGTGCCCTGACACCTCCACTGCCAGACCCCACGCCCATGCTCCACCTGTTTCTCAACAGAGGTTACTGGGGTCCACCACCCAATGGTTCAGCTAGCAGTCAAGCTTAGTGCTCAGATAGTAACTGCAGAAACTCTTTCACCAGACTGTCCACTTCAAAGCTTACGCAGAGCTGGCAAAGCAGGGTAAGATGGAAGGGGAGCATCTTTAAATTCTGGGCCCAGTTCTCACTTCCATCCACTTCTGCTCTTTTTCAAGCAAAGAGACTAACCTAGGGGTAGAGGCACAAAAGCGACTACCATTTGACCTGTTGCAAGTATCATAGCTCATCTTGCTTCCGATTTTTCAGTTGTCAAGTGGAGTTGATATAAGGATTCAGGAAATGAGGTTCTGTTGTAAAACTAAAGGCACAGTGCCTGGGTGTCATGTGTCTTAGCTCTTGCTGTTTATTAAGTATCTGTTATGTGCCAAGCCCCGTAGTAGGTATTTTACAGGTCATCGTTTTCATCCTCACAAGAGTCCTGCAAAATTGGTCTTGTTAGTTCCATCTGAGGAGATGGAGTCTGGAGAGGGGAAGTCACGTGTCCAAGGTGAACCAGTATGTGAAGGTGCCAGGATCACACCAGGTTGGCCTGGCTACAAAGCCCATGCCATGGCTGTGGTTTCCAGAATAAACTGTGTGCGAGCAGACATCCTCTGTGTAAATGGGACCGGAGCCATCAGGCTAAACAATGCCCTGCTCCACACAGTCGAGGGTAATTCATATCCACTGAGTAAACAGACCACACTGGGCAAGAGTTCCCTTGTGTCAACTTGCCTGTTCTAGGAATTCTCAGTATATACATTGGAGCACAGCCAAAAGTTCAGTGTGAGGCTGATCTTTCTTGAGATCCATCCCAAGGGGGCTTAGCTAATAAACAGACTGAAAGGACTTCCCTGTGAGGTGGTTTCGCTCATGGGACTCACCCTTGGCATCTCCCAAGAGAGATGGGAGATCTTCCAGTGGTTCTGACACACCCAGTTTTCATGTCTCCAGGGAGTTAAGGGGCACAGTGACCCCCACCACATAGGCTCACTGCCTGGACACCACCTCCTCCTCACACCCTGGCCTGAGGTAGGGGTCCTTCCTGCGTTGTCACAGTCCCTGTGCAAGCATCAGTTGGAGCAGCTGGTCACGTTGCCTTTGCCTGTGTCCCTGACACTCTTCCCACCTGGCTGAGAGCAGAATGCTCCGTCCTATGCACCATGTAGCCCAAGGATTTATCACAATTTTTTGACAGCAACGATAACCTTGGCATTATCATAGTTGACATTTACTGGGTACTTACTCTATGCACTTTGAAGTGGGTACTATTGTGATCCTCGCTTAAAGGCAAGAAAACTGAAGCACAAAGACGTCCGTTTACTTCATGTCACAAAACCATAAGTGGTAGAGCTGGATATGAACCTGGGAAGCTTGATTCTAGATCCATGCTTTTTTTTTTTTTTTTTTTTTGCGGTACGCGGGCCTCTCACTGTTGTGGCCTCTCCCGTTGCGGAGCACAGGCTCCGGACGCGCAGGCTCAGCGGCCACGGCTCACGAGCCCAGCCGCTCCGTGGCATGTGGGATCCTCCCGGGCCGGGGCACGAACCCATGTCCCCTGCATCAGCAGGCGGACTCTCAACCACTGCGCCACCAGGGAAGCCCTAGATCCACGCTTTTATCTAGTACTCTGTGATGCCTCCATGTAGCAGATGCTTAATTAATTAATATTTGCAAAGGGATGCACATGAGGATTAATTGCTGTATTTTGAGATACATGATATGATCTGTGACATACTTAAATTTGTGCCACAGTGAGCTGCGCTACAATGGCGCTCTCCCACGCCCCCTGCTTCTGTTATTCTGTGGGTCTTCATCCCCGCACGCTTGCACAGCAGAGGCAGTATAGCGCCGTGCCTGTGAACATGCATTAGAGAGAGGCCGATGCCGGTTCTCGCTCTCCCACTCACGGGCATCACTTCTGTGGACACGTTACTTATCCTTTCTTAATGTCATGTTCCTCCACTGGAAGACGGAAATAATAATAGCGCCTACCTCATAGAGTAAACTTAAAGGAAATAGTATAAATGGAGGAATTAAAGGGGATAATATAAGGCACCGTTCCTGGAACACAGTACCCATTCAATAGACATGAGCATATTTTGTTATTATCACAATTGTCATGAACATCGGTTTTTAAAACTTTGCCATCGAGAACACTGCTTCCTGTCCACGGACAAGGAGTTCTGAGCCAGTGTGAGTGACACTAACTGATACTGCTTCAGCCTGAGGTCTAAAGTCACCAAACTTAGGACAAAGATGTTTGGACCCATGAATTCCAGAGACCTGAAAAGCATTCCAGAGCTAATGGATGGAGTCTTTGTCTGACACCCACATCTTTGTCCTGATGTGCGCCCTGTGAGGTTCAGGGAGCCTGGGCAGAGAAGGGAACCAGAGACGTCCAGGGTCCGTACCGGCCATCCGATGAGTGGTGGCTTCAGAGTAGAGTGGACTGCTGCATAACAAAGGCTGTCAGGAGACCCCAAGGATGCCAAATGCTAAATGCTAACAAGAGCTGCCATTTCTTATACCATCAGCAATGAACTTGGCACACAGTAGAGATTCATTCATTCATTCCCTCATTCATTCAACAATATTTATTGAGTCAGACAATGTTCTAGGCTCAGGGCATCAATAATGACCTAAACAGGTAAAGTCTTAGATGTTTAGGTCCTTTCATACTTTATATGCATCATCTCCGTCAACAGAGTCATCACAACAACACCATGGTCTAAATGTTATCTTTCCCGTTTGATAGATGAGGGAGCTGAGACTCAAAGAGGTTATACCGTACCCAAAGCCTCAGAGCTGGAAAGTGGTGAACCTAGGATTTAAACCCAGGTCTTTCTGATGCTAAAGTCCATTCTCTATCCACAATATGATACTGCCTATCAAGGGAATAGCAACTGTTGGATGCGTGTGTGTGTGTGTGTGTGTGTGTGTGTGTGTGTGCGCCCGTGCATGTGTGTTGGAGGGGAGGGGTATTCGTTAATTCAGAAATCCAAATGTTTGTCATTGTGACACAGCAATAATTATGACCATCAGTTTGAAAACTGCAAGCAGCTCTGGTTTTGGCCTCTAGACTTTGCCTCTGGCCAAAATTAATGTGTCCTTGACTGCCCTCAACAAAGACAAGAACTGTTAAGCTTAGGTTGACAAGCAGGTAGAAGCTCTGAAGTCAGTGGTTCATTCCCAGGCCTGCCCACTGAGTAACTAAGTCCCGGGTGCCCTCCAGAGCTTGGACGAGGGCAGTGGGCACCATGCCTGTTCAGATGTTGTCCAAACCCAGGGAGCTAGTGCTCAAATGTCAGTAATTTTGCACAGAAAGCGTGAAATGCTCTGGTCCGCCCTGGTGGCAGTGGATGGTGGGCCCCAGAGCCAGTGGGCTGCTCCTGGCCCATTTGTTTAGGCCTCTTGCGTGCCCGTTC
Source organism: Stenella coeruleoalba (assembly GCF_951394435.1). Taxonomy (NCBI): domain Eukaryota; kingdom Metazoa; phylum Chordata; class Mammalia; order Artiodactyla; family Delphinidae; genus Stenella; species Stenella coeruleoalba. The sequence goes on from NC_137154.1 coordinate 70,235,865, forward strand.
TCCATGCACTGGGAAGGAAGTTTCGGAGGCAGCATTTCATGCCACTGAAAGGGAGAAGCGGGGAGGGCAGTTGGTCATTGCAGTGGGGTATAAGAGCCCAAAAGTAGTGCTCTCTTCTGGGTCAGCATCCCGGTGGCCTCGTTGTGTTTCCGAGAGGCGCCATTATTTCTAGGCATCACAGCCAATGCTCGCTGTAAAAGTCTGCTCCTTCATTCTGTTCATTCCGAAGCTTTCCCGTTGCACCCTGTTCCCGTCAACATAAGTCACAAAGCAAGGGCAGTGCCGTCCAGCGGGAAGGACGTTGTAGTGGCCATCAGGAGACCCGGAATCCGGCCCTGGCTGTGCCCCAGCTGGCGGGGCACCTTGGATGAGTGCCTTTGCTCCTGGGCTTTCCTTTCCTCACCCGTAAAACAAAGGGGGCAGAACTGGATAGGGGTGTTTCCTATGATCCCTTCCGGCTTTAAAATTGCGAGTTGTTTATTGAGTATTGGCAGCCTTAAAGTGTCTTTGCTCTGTATTCAAAACCACATTTTTCCCCCGCTCCTTACGGGCAGCGTTCTTTCTATTGCTTCAGTGCCCATAGGGCTGGTCCTTAATGTTTGATAACTCTTCGCTAAATGAATGAATGGCTATACAAGGAAATCATGAATGAGTGAAACCACTGTCACGTGCTCGTATAGCTCGCAGACTTTGGTTCTTGGTGTTTCAGTTTGGTTTGCCAGGAGGACTAGGTAACCAGTATGAGGCATCTGAGTGGTGTGGGCACAGAGAAATCAATTTCTAACTGTTGTTGTTGCCCTTACCCTTTTAATTATACACCCTGTTTTCTACAAATTTGGAAGAGTGTGCATAGGGTTTTGTAACCACCGTTTTTCAACAATGACGATTTTTTTCCTCATCACTAATATTCTCTTACTTAGCTTTAATGGGTGCATCCTATTCTATTGTAGGGTTTACTGTAGTTTATTTAACCAATCCCTTAATCTTACACAGTAAGTCCATTCAAGTTTTCCCATATTATAATCAACATATCTAAATATTCTAAATTACCTTAAAAATAAAATATACAGGCATACCTTATTTTTTTGTGCTTTGTTTTATTGCATTTTTTACAAATTAAAGGTCTGTGGCTACCGTGCATGGAGCAAGTCTCTTGGCGCCATTTTTCCAATAGCAGCTACTCCATGTGTCTATGTTATGTTTTGGTAATTCTCACAGTATCTCAGACTTTTTCATTATTATTATACTTGTCATGGTGGTATGTGATCAGTGATCTTTGATGTTACTGTTTTCATTGTTTTGGCATTTTTTAGCAATGAAGTATTTTTTAATTAAGGTACATACATTGTTTTTTAGACATAATGCTATTATCGCACATTTAATAGACTACGGTATAGTGTAAACATAACTTTTATATACACTGGGAAACCAAAAAACATCATGTGACTTGCTTTACTACGGTGGTCTGGAACGGAACCCGCAACATCTCTGAGGCATGCCTGCATTGTTTCTGTAACAGGAGAAATGTTTTCAGTAAATGATACTGATCTCATGACAGCGTGGGCCCTGCCTGCTTAAGTAAATTGGTGGATAAGTCTATAGGAGAGCTGTGTGGAAGCCACTGTGAGGCAGCCTTTCCTCTCCATGTGCAGAGTGACAGTGATCACCGTCAGCTACAGTGTCACTGAATGAGAGGACAGCTGTTTCCCCACATCCAGAGCACTTTGTCTTTCTTCTCTTGAGCAGAACTAAGAGAAGAGGTGAGGCCAGGTCATATGCACGAGGACCCAGACAGAGATAGGAGGCCCGGGTTGAAGCTCCCCTCTACCGCCTGGCCTCAGACCGAAAGCTTAACCTTCTGCACCTTGGTTTATTTCTCTATAAATGAGAGCGTTAGTATTATCGTTAGTATTGCCTGCCTTTCCATCACTGGTTTGGAAGGTAGAAGCTGGAGAGCTTGTGAGCCTGAAAGAAAATCATAGGTCCAAGGTTAATTTGAAGCCTTAAAGTAAATGTTGTACAGAAGTGAGTCCCTGAGAACACAGGGTTACTGGTTCTTTTTGTGCCATTCATCTCTGGAACTGTGACCTGGACTATACCTATAGTTGACAGTGGTTTTTTTTTTTTAACTTTTTTTTTTTTAATTAATTAATTTATTTATTTATGGCTGTGTTGGGTCTTCGTTTCTGTGCGAGGGCTTTCTCTAGTTGTGGCAAGCGGGGGCCACTCTTCATCGCAGTGCGTGGGCCTCTCACTATCGCGGCCTCTCTTGCTGCGGAGCACAGGCTCCAGACACGCAGGCTCAGTAATTGTGGCTCACGGGCCCAGTTGCCCCGCGGCAGGTGGGATCTTCCCAGACCAGGGCGCGAACCCACGTCCCCTGCATTGGCAGGCAGACTCCCCACCACTGCGCCACCAGGGAAGCCCGACAGTGGTTTTTGAGAAAATCCTTGCTTCACAAACACCACCACTATGAATAGGGAGCAAAGGCAGTAATTCAACCCTCTACTTTCTGTATGCTTTTTTTACTTTTAATCCTTGCCAGATGTAGACTGGCAATGAGCCCAGAGGGTGAGTGCCTTCTGATAGAGGTCGTTTTGTTCCCATCTCCCTTCTAGACAAAGAATTCTTGAAGGAAAAGGAGAAGTTAGAAATGGAGTTAGCGGCAGTGCGGACCGCGAGTGAGGACCACCGGAGACACATCGAGATCCTGGACCAGGCTCTGAGCAACGCCCAGGCCAGGGTCATCAAGCTGGAAGAGGAGGTGAGCCTGCGGGGGGCGGGGGGTGGGGTGCAGTGCACAGAGCCCCGAGGGCCTCCATTTCCGTTTCCTAACCCAGCAACTTTAACCAGAGCCAACTCCAAGGGAGCTGAGTCAGGGGAGCGATGTAGGTGACCTCCCAAATAAAAATGAATAAAAACAGAATTTATCCACCCCAGAGCCGGGCAGAGGATGAGAGGCAGACGTGAATAAGCATCAGCAAAGAGTTCAGTCTCAGCCTTAAACCCAGGCTGCTGCCCACTGGCTGGCAGGTGTCCAAGGCTGAACATAAATGGAAGGACTGGGAACCACTGGTGCCTGTGGAGAAAAGAGACTCAGTTAACAGTTCAAGTGCTGTGTCTCTGGGCTCTCGATTGCATAAAAAAGGCCAAGTCTTCTGATGCGGTGGGATTGGGGGGGTGTTCAGCAAACCTGTCTCCAATTTTCAGAAGTTAGCTTGGCCAGGTGATGACCCCCCAATCCAGGAAACGTTGATGCCGCTCGAGCGTGATGGGTTTAGTGGTTTCTGATGAAATCCAGCCTTTAGATGAAGTTTTAAGAAGTAGACTTTTCCTTTAAGCCTGACTGGGGAAGTAGAATGACCACTCCTGAGGTGCCGGCTAGGGGATCCGGGCTGTAGACACAGCAGCACAGGGGAGCCTGTTGTATCCGCTGTGTGTGGTGAGGCTGGGCCGAGCAGACCCACGTTGGAGAGTAGAAACTCCAAGTCACAGAGCGGCATGACCGAGATATTCTCCACCAGGACCGAGTTGGTGCTTGGCTCGCAGGAAACAGCACTATTATTAATCCAACTGCTGTTGCTGTTGTTGTCGACAATAAAAAGCTGTCCCTTCAGGAAACATCTCCTGGCGCCAGGTGGCTTGGGTGTCTCAGCAAACTTCAACTTCAAGGCTAATGCAGCTAAAGGGGAAGATTGTTAAGTCAGTAGGGTCTTGTCCATTCAACCTGTCCCGTTAAACCCCACAAGTCCTATGTACAGTTTTAATACTAGCATGAGGATCCCAGGCAACAGCCCCAGAGTCTCTTCCTTGTCACCAGCAAGCAACTCACTAAACAGGAAACTATCTGCTACAGAAAGTGACCTTGACCCCTGAAGGACAGGAGGTCTGCTTTGAGGAAGGGCGGCCAGAAGTTATTCTGAGGGCACTTATCAAGGCTCCATCTCCATGTATGGAGCGAAGGAAAGTGATAATTTTGAAATATTTTAATTTTAATATTTCTGTTAAAGCAAAAGTTGTGAACTCCTTGAAGACAGGTTCTTTATAATCAGCATTATGGGTCTTTTCTTGTCATTATATTTATATAGGATCTGTGTTTGGTTGACTGTATGTAACTTCTCCAAAATGTCTCATGTGTCTGGCTTCCAGTGTCCCTCCTTGTTCTTATTAAAGTTTCTTTTGAAGGATCTTAACTCAGTTTGGATGGCTCACACTGAGTGCTTACCATAACTTCCCATGATGCTTAAGGGCTTGGACTCTAGAGGCAGACCACGTGAGTTAGACGGGTGGTGTATCAGCCCTGTGACCTTGAGTGAGTCACTAACCTATTCAGTCCTCAGTTTTCTCAGTTGTTAAACGGAGGTAATACAAGAGGTTACCTTCTATTGTTATTGGGCGGATTAAACGAGATACTTCATATAAAGCACAAAGCTTGGCATGGTAGTGCCTCCAAAATGTTGGCCGATTAATTACTGGTACTACTAGTCATCATCATCATTATATACTCCTTGCTAGACTTCAGGCTGATCCAAGGGTGAATGAGAGAGATCGATGCCTCCAAGAATCTTGCAGTTGGTTAGTGATAATATTAACTCGTTCATTTAACAAATACTTATTGAGTACCAACTGGATGCCAGGTACTGTTCCAGGCCTGGGGGACGTATTGTGCACTCTGCCCCAAGCAGACAAATCTCGCGGCACTTATATTCTAGGGGCTACACACTCAGAGAATGGTATACAGTCTACGACGTGGTAAGGGGTGTATGAATGGTACTCACAAAATAGATTATCAGATGAGGCTTTTCTAGCGCAGGAACCTGCAGTTAGTAGGTCCTCAAACAATCAAAGGCACAGTGAATGAAAGAGTCAGATGAAAACTAATCCCAAGAGTAGGTGTAGAAAAGGCTATAAGTTGCTGTCCGCGCCCCCCGGCAAAAGGTCAGCAGCACCTCGTTTTTTATCGCAGAGGGTTTGGCTAGGGCACAGACATTGCTCCTGGCAGGGCTGCCTGCTAAGTCGGAAACCACCCTTTGCAGCGAACACTTAAATCGCTAGCATGTTCCAACTTGCCAGTGCAATCATGGGTTGAACTCAGGATCTGAATCACCCGCAAGGCATCTGCATGCCCAGGTACAGAGTGACGGGAAATAGCATCTGGTGTCTCCTCACCCGGGACCAGATCAAGGAAAAGCCTCAGTCTGATTTTTGGCACCAGCCAATCCCCAGAAAGTTAGAAATGTGCCTGGGATTTATGAACATGGGTCCAACTCCTAACTGGAAGAAAACAAAGTCTGAGGGTAAGAATTTGAAGTGGTTGATCAGTGAGTCTAAATCCATACCTGATGTGACATTTACATAAATCAATTTTTACCTTAATTTGCCTCTCCTCAGTGATTGTGTGGTTTGCGTGTTCATTAGGCCTTTCCCGTCTCTCCAGGGCTGTCGTCCATAAAGGGCTCTGAAATCTTTAGGAGGAAATTACTCCACAAGTATCTATAATCAGATATTGTCATACTCATTCACACATACACAAATGGGTACACATGCATAAATATATACCGTCACAGTTTTTCTAATAGTAATTGGTAGTTATAGAAAATTTGAAAAATACAGAAGAGAGTAAAGAAGATGAGAAATTATTATTCTGCCATACAGACAAACACAGTTGATGCTTTTATTTCCTTTCAGTCTTTTTTCATACATAGATGATAGATAGGCAGGCATAGTTGTGTTAATGTATATAATTTTTGATTCTGGATTTTTCAGTTAACATTATAGAATAAGCATTTCCTTATAACATTTAAAAAATCTTTATTAACCTCATTTCCAATGCCTGCTGATGCTATAATGACTCAGCAATAACCATGGATTGAGCTCAGAGCTGTATAAATGACTGAAAGCAGGTGGCCTGTTAGGGTCTTCAGTTCCTAGCATCCCAGCTGATTTAGGTGTAACTGGTGGCCTTCGTCTAAATCTTTTCTGTCCCAGCACACCTGAGGGATAGGAGTGGAGAAGGTACATGCACTTGTAGTTTAAATAGCATCTCGAGGTACTCTGACACACACACCCCCAGTCTTCACCCCAGCTTTGAGGATCACTGTCCAAATTCCGTGTTCCCTTTTCCTCTCCTCCTCCACTCAGCTCCGAGAGAAGCAGGCATACGTGGAGAAGGTCGAGAAGCTGCAGCAGGCCCTGACCCAGCTGCAGTCAGCCTGCGAGAAGCGGGAGCAGATGGAGCGGAGACTGCGCACCTGGCTGGAGAGGGAGCTGGACGCCCTGAGGACCCAGCAGGTGAGGGGCGGGGCCCTCGGAGTCTGGCGCATGCGTTCTGTGAAGGCCACGGAGCTGAGCACCCGCTGTCCGCCAGGCTCTGCGCTCTGCCCTGAGGATTCAGGGGTAAACGAGAGCTTGCTGTCCTCCGTGGTCCAGCACAGAGGCCAGTGGAGGAACCAGTAAGTCCACTCACTGGAGAGACAAACGTCTTGACAGGGAGAAAGTGGTGACCCCTGGGGGCTGGGTGTGGGGGAATGCGAGTGCAGACGGCTTCATAGCGGAGGACATTTGAGTTGGACTTCGAAGGATGAGTTTGTTGGCCATTCTTGGGGAAGCATCAGAGGTAGAGGAGGAGTATGCGTGGAGGAGAGAGATGAGAGGCACGTGGTGGGTCCAGGACAGCTGGGGGCAGCCAGCTGGGGGAGCGTACCAGCTGGAGGCAACGTCCAGTTTGTGGAGGGCTTTTGGTCAGGTTATGAGACTGGATTTTTTTTTTCCTGTAGGATCAGGAGAGGAGCCCTCTGGTGGTGTCAGAAGAGGGGCTGGAGGAACAGATGGGAGGCCAGCCCGAAAGCTGTTAGTGTCATCTAGGGTGTAGTGACAGTGGGAATCCACGGGGGACCTAGAACGGGGGTGAAATTGGGAGGACCTGATCATCAGTGAGTTTTCAGAGGTAAAGGACAGGAAGGAGTCAGGACTATCCCTAGAAAATAATATTGGCCATGAGTTCCGTGTCCTTCTGCCTCTCCCTGTTTCTCCTGGTAACAGCTGTTCATGTAATTCAGCTGCAAATAAACTCAGAGTAAAACACCGCAGCCCAGGGTCCTCATGGGCCTTGGCAAGAGGAGAAGTCCAATAGCTGGGCCGGGCTCCGTTACAAGCGGGTCAAGGGCTCCTGGTGTGTCATCAGCCAGCGTGGTGGGCAAAGCCCTCTGTGCAGTTGGTGAAGAGTGTGCTCTAAGTTTGGAACCAGGGAAATGCGAGACAGGACTCCATGGAATTATCTGGTGGATAGGGCATAGTGGTTATGGTTGAAACACTTGAAAACACTTGACAGCATATGCTCTGGCCAGCTCAGCCCTTTCTCATGGCAGCGCACACAGTTCCCTCTGGGCGTATGTACTTGGCTGGAGATGGAGGTGTTAGCGAGATTGCCCAGAAAATCAAGGAGCCCACCCAGGCCCCTACCAACTTGGCTTAGTTGATAGCTCACAGGGAAAAGTGAGTCTGTCTCTGGACTTCTGATCCTTCTAACCTGTGCCGCATTCTCTGGCATTTCAGGGCCACCCTTCAGCCATTTTCTGTTGCTCCGTTATTGAGATCTGAAGTTCTCCAACTGGAGGGCAGGCTCTCTGGTGTCTGGTACTGTGCTGGCACCTGGTGGGTATTTAGGAGTCTTTGGCTGACAGAATGGGCACATCTCAGTATTTACAGCGAAAAAGAATGTTCTTTTCCAGTTAATGTGCCACCCACACCCTATAGTTAAATTACTTATCCCTGGATCTTCTATTTTGAGTGCTATGAAAACAGACTCTTCATTCATTTCAGCTACTATACGTATTCTAAACTATATCTCTCCCATTGATTGCTTTTGGGATTTGTGCCAGTGGTATTGCTGTTGCAGGCAGTACTCTAATGAGCTGCCTTTTTACATGTCTCCTTGCAAAAAAATGTAAGAGCTTCCCAAGAGGATATACTTAAAAATGGGATTTCTGGATAACAAATGGATATGCAAAACATCACTAGATATTGCCAGATCACTCTACAAAGTAAATATACCAATTTATCCAAAATGTATAAGAATGTCTTCCTGTACATTATCATCAACATTTAGTTTTGCAAGATGTCTTTTTCTTTAAGAAAAAAAGGGGGGGATGAAAGAAACCAGACTCAGCTCCATTATCCTTGTTGTGTATCAAGAAGAAATGTGAATGAAACATTATTTGAAAAATTTCTCTATTGCCACAGAGGACCATTCCCGTATGCACACTCAGACCCACACACACTCAGGCCCATTTTTTTCCTCAGAGCAGCAAACGCAGCTTTCCCACCGTTTGTAAAGGATGCTGTCAGATTTCGGCTGCCTGTGGAGGACAGAAGTTTCAGAATCAGGGCTGTCCTGGGGAATTACGTGGCTTGCATTTTGGACTTGTCTTCGGGAGCTGACAGCAGATCCCTAGATGTGTACGGCTGACATGAGACCAGAGAGTGGGGGAGACAATCTTTAAACAGAACTTTGCTGCCCAGCATCTCTTTAAAATAATATTACAATTGTTTTTTTAATGAGAGTGTTAATCTGTCTCTTCTGTTATGAAAGGCACTTGGGGATCTCCCTACTTTTCCCTGCGTTTGCCTACTCATTAAAAAGATGAGTATTATTTTTTATTTTTTCCTTTAATACTTCGTTTTCTCATTTTACCAATGAGCATCCATTATTCTATAACCAGAAAAGACAAAAGTGTTGTTACAAAGAAGTCCACCAAAATACCTTAATAGTTCCACGTGGCCAATACTATAGTTTGGTTCAACTCCTGCCTGGAGTCTGTGGACAAGTGTGGTGATCACAGTTCCGCTGGCCCCCAGCAGGGGTGACCAGCATCCACCCTGGAGCGTGGGGTCACCCGAGAAACTCTGCCTCTCTGATCTGCTTCCTCTATTTAGTCTGAGGAGCTCACACATGTGTCCACCCCGGATGTGGGCAACCCACCTCGCACACTGCTCCTTCACTCTGGGGTCACCGAGGCATTTACCTGACCCCATTAGAAGGCATACTGAGGTCACACAAAATAAATAAAGCCCCTTGTCATCTCTCCCCTCAACAAAGCAGTGAGCCCACACTGCCTGCCTCTTCCCATAGAGAATCATTCTGAAGGGACCATTGAGAGAACAGCTTAGAGCACTTTTGAATCAACACCCCACACAAGGGCTCTGCCGTAGGCCCACGCCAGGACACAGCTGAGCCTGTCCACCCGACCCTCTCCACACAGAGCCCCCAAGTGAGCTCCAGTTACTCCTGCAAGTTATTTCTTCTGGAACCTTCCAGAAGGGTGGGTAGGCTGGAGGTGAGCAGAGTGGCATGGAATCGTGAACTGAGTCAGAGCATAGGCTCGGGGGTTAGGCTGCCTTCTCCTCCTACTACAAAAGGGATCCTTCTGAGCCTTCACTTCCTTGTCTCTAAAATGGGGCACATAACTTATATGTACCATATACTTGTAACTAAAAATAAGAAAATCTGCACAAAGTACTTACACAGTGCCTGACACTTAGCACTTGGTGAAGGAAGAATAACTATCATTGTTGTTCTTCTCTTCATTACCTTCAGGGTCATTTGATGGCTTAGGGCATCTTTGGTGCCCAAGTTACTCCAACTTTTCCAATCCCATTGAAAAAAAAGTGACAAGTGTGGCTGGACTGAGAAGGTCGGAGAGGGAAGATAGGTCAGGACACTAGGACCAGCAGGAAAGAGCAGCTCTCAATGAACAGGTTCTGTTATTAGAAGTAATCTCCCCCTACTTTGGGAGGCAAAGTGTGGTACTTAAGCATTCCTAGAAGTTGGGGGGAAGTGAAATAGAAATAATGGTAAAAGAGGAAGGAAAATTAACATTTTTAAGAACTCACAATCTTTTCTTTTTGGAAAAGAGCTGAAAGTAATTTTCACATCTTACTTCCACAGTAGTCTTAGGAGGTAGAAGAAAGAAGTGGGGAATGTTCTTGAAGGGCAAAACAAGGTCCAGGGCAGCTAAGAGACCAGCCTAAGGTCATGTAGCAAATTTAGGCCTTTCTCCCAGGTGAACACGCTGAGGGCAAAGATTTTTATCTGTATTGGTCACTGTGGTATATCCCCTGCACAGGGTGCGTGCCTAGTAAATATTTGGTGACTAGCTGAACAGGCAGCAAAAGCTGGCCTGCCTGACCCTTAATCTGTTTTTCTGGGCAATGTATGTACCCGTTAGACTGTGCTATCTCTGAACTCTTGAGGGTCTAAATTCTTGCATTTATTTAAACAGCTCTTAAGGACCTGAGCAGGTCACCAGCCGATGTGGCAACACAAGGGATTTGGATAGAAAACATAGATGGCAGCTAAGTGAGGCTGTGGGATCTTTTTCTTGGAAAGTTTCTCAAAGCAGGGTAGTTTCTCATCTCAGTGGACTGGTTGGTTTGTCCTCCTGCCCTGAGGCCGGGTGCCTGGCTTGATGGGGTCGGTGACTTCCTATGCAGGCTGATGAGGACAGGTACACGCTTTCCAGTCTATTCCGGCTTAAATGCCGGCCACTGGCCAGCTACCACTGGATCCTAGAATGACTTGTATTTGTAGCTTTCAAGAATCAAATAGAAGCATATGGTTTACAAAAAGCCCGTAGGCCTGTTTGTTCTCTTCTTTCTGGTGGGATTAGATTCCAGCAGTGCAGTTCAAATGCCCAGCTGTTGCTCTGGGTAATTTATGCGGTTCAGGGTGAAAGGTACCTCTCACCTTGCAAACAACCCTGCATTTCAAGTTTGTGATCACTGGGAAATAGGAGGGGAATGCACGTCCCAGGACAGAGAAGAGCTGGGATGAAATGGTTCTCCCCTTGAGTAGCTTAGGCCCGACTGGTCTCCTAACCCCGGGTTCCCGAGATGACCCATCTCCACCACTGGCCAGAAAGTCAAACCTCCTTGTCCTCTAAGTCATCTGTTTAGAGGAAATAGTATCCCAGAGTTAGAAGGGAGAAAATCTGAAAAGTGAATATCCTCAGCTCATGAGCTCTTCAGATAACACAGCCGCTTTGTGTTGTGTTATCCGAATAACACTTCTCTCTTATGGACACAGATGGAGAGAAGGGGCTGGAAAATGAGCTTGACTTGCCTTAGAGATTTTTCTGGTAACACTGTACTTTGGTTTTAGCCCTTTAAAGTGTATTAAGTGCTTTCATGTTTATAATCCTCTTTGATTGTTGGGCTTCCATCTGGGGCAGGTCTTAATTTCTGTTTCCCAGATGGGAGGCTGGGCAAGCATGCCCTTAAGGCATCTCACGCCCACTTCCTGTACCTTCGCATTCTATCTCCCAGCCTCAGGGGAAGCAAACAGCTGAATCACTTCCTTGAACTCTGGAGAAAGTGCCCTAGACCAGGAAGCCAAACTTTGTTCCTGTTCTGGCTCTTGGTATAACTTAACCGGAAGACATTGGACAAACCACTTCCTGTCATGCAAAGCTGGATATAGGCAGACAGACTCGGGTTTGAACCCTGACCCTGCTACTGATCAGCTTAGAGACAAGGAATAGTTCATTCAGTCTCTCAGCAGCTTGGTTTTTCCATCTGTAAAATTGGGATAATGCTCTCTGTTTTATAGAGCTCCCGGAGAATTAAATGAGATAGAGCAAGTGGGGATAGAGGTTGATGGTGTCAGAATCCACCCGCATTCGGGTCATCAGTGCTGGAGAAGGGAACAAGGGTGAATGTGCTGCGGGATCTGGGTGAACCGTGCGTGCTCCACGTGGGTTACTCTGCCCACCCAGGGTCTACTTTATAGTCCCGATTCAGCATGAAGATGTTACTTCCTGGGCTTCCCTGGTGGCGCAGTGGTTGAGGGTCCGCCTGCCGATGCAGGGGACACGGGTTCGTGCCCCGGTCCGGGAAGATCCCACATGCCGCGGAGCGGCTGGGCCCGTGAGCCATGGCCGCTGAGCCTGCGCGTCCGGAGCCTGTGCTCCGCAACGGGAGAGGCCACAGCGGTGAGAGGCCCGCGTACCGCCAAAAAAAAAAAAAGATGTTACTTCTTTCGCATCTCCAGAAACACGGAAACGGCCAGCCAGCCAGCCTGCCGGAATACAATGCCCCGGCCCTCATGGAACTTGTAAGGGAGAAGGAAGAGCGGATCCTGGCGCTGGAGGCTGACATGACCAAGTGGGAGCAGAAGTACGTAGAGGAGAGCGCCATCCGGCACTTCGCCATGAACGCTGCAGCCACTGCAGCGGCCGAGAGGTGAGTCCCGTGGAACTGTGCTGCTCGGAAAAGCACAGCTGGAAAAACACAGAGTGTAAAACACAGAGTGTCCAGAGGGGTTCAGGGATGCATCCCAGGGAGTGAGAACAGTGAAAAATAATTATAAAGTGGCTGTGGTGCTAGTTGGAGAGCAAAGTGGTATAATGTTTCTGAGGATGATTTTGGCAATATGTACCTCTCCCTTGGTTCCAAAATTCTAGTTCTCGACATTTACCTTAAGGAAACCATTATATTATATAAGTGCCTGAAGTTATATAAGTTTTTATCCCAGTGTGGTTGAAAACATCAATACATTTAAAATAGAGTAGAGCCCAGCAAGAGGGATTCATTCAATAATTTCAACTCCATCCACACAGCGGAGTACTACGTGATCTTTAAGACTGATGCTGGGGAAGTATACTTCATGCTCTTTGAAACAGTGGGTATGTTTCATGGACCAGACAAGAATATGCAATCCTCATAACAGCCCTGAGAGTGGGAACTATTACTATCCTCATTTTGTAGGTGAAGAAATGAGGCTTAGAAAGATGCAGTGGTTTATTCCAGATCACACTGGTAGTAAGTGTTGAAATTGGTCTGACTTAAAGCCTGATTTCACTTGGTTTGCAGTCGTTTTCTGCTGCTGTCAGTTATTACCTCTGTTGCTTTATCTCCTTTGTTGCAGGGACACAGCCTTAGTTCTTCTTTAAAAATTAGCTCGGAATGCTCGATAGTTCACAAAATAATCCCGTTAAGCTCTACCTTTGTCTGAAAGAGCAGGTAGTTTCCCTTGACCGCTGGACCTCGCCTGACTTGCGTGGCTGTGCGCTCTACCAGCCCTGCTTTTCACCCATAAGTTATTCAATATATTGAGCATTGAATTGTCCCTCTGCTGCGGACTATAGGTGTGTGACTGCACCAGCCTTTCTGAGTGTCACTTCATTCAGAACTTACCCAGTTTCTGAAATGGAAATTATACTTCTTGTCTGGTTATGAGCAGGAAACCAGACCATATTCCCTTGGGAGGACACTAAAGCCCCAATAACAATGTAAGTGCGTTACCTTGGAAGCGTGACCCAGGGCCTTTATGGGTCATTGTTGTCTCAGCTCTTTTGATTTATCAGATCAATGCATGCTTGGGGTCCTAGGATGAACGGGACTTGAATGTAAAAGAAGTAGGGGAAGGAACTGGTCTGAGGCATGAGACTCCTGGTTGGGCACAGGATGGGGGTGGGGGGATGTCGTGAGTAGAACCAGCCAGAGTGCACAGATGGTCAGCCCCGCTCACGCTGTGCTAGGCCCAGCCTTGGCCGTCATCCTTCGAGCAGGGGAAACACCTCTTGCCCTCAGAGACTAATCCTTTGGGATTTACCCAGCCCTGTTGCTCTCCTCCTCTGCTCTGTTTGAAGTCCTGGATGGATAGATGGATGGATGGCTGGGGACCCTTTCCACCATCCCTGCCTTCCCCCATTCTTTGCTTCCACATGTATCTGTTGAGCATCTAACAGTTCCATGGGGAACTACCCTCCCCTCTACCGACCACTGCTTCCCACAGTCTTGGGAAAAATCAATTCAGAGGAGGTCATGTTTTTAGCTCCAATCTTAATGTTCTTTTCAAAGAAGACCTCTATAGTTCAGCATTGCTTTTCTGTTGACAAAAAGGGAGAAAAGGAAACGGAAGAATTTTTGAGAAAGGTCAAAATTCTAAGCTCTTATTGCCTAGGTCTAAATGGCTACATAAAAATTGGTAAAAATGGCTATTTCCGGCCATTAGTTTTGTGACTTTTCAGCTACTGCTACATACTTCATGTTTACAGGCAGTGATATTTGTATACCAACTGATTTTGCCGTCTCGGTGCATTTTGGCACCACTGTTCAGAAGATTGAGAGGCTGGGCCTATTTTGTGTGGGTGGAGAAGCTTTTGAAACTCTTTGAGCATTTCAAAGTAATGTAATATTTTTCTGAGAGCTGTGTGTATTTACCTTTGAAGTCATTTTCGTCTAGTTGTACCTGCCGTCCTTGACACTATAAACATGAATTTTTAAATTTGTCTCCAGCTCTACCTAAATTCTCCAAAAAAAAATCGGTTGAAAATGTTTCTGGCCACTAATTCCTATATTGATGATTTTTGTGTACCATGCAGTGAATTTATAATTTTGTCAGTATGTTTAAAGCATTTCGCTGGTTTTCTGTGTCATTTGGCTTTCTGATTTGTTTTCAGTCAGTTTGCACTTAGCCACATTCTCACATGTGCCCTCTTCACTGGTTTATTTTATCATTCATGTACCTTTGCTGAGGCCTTCTTCATGAAGATACAGGAGACTTGGGAGCGTAGAGTGACGGTTACGGGCGTGGACTTTGGAGTCAGAGATATCCGGATTTGAATCCCTTTCCACCTTCACTAACTGGGTGTTCTCGCAAGGTCACCCATTCGTTCATCTTGAAATGAGGATAGTAATGCCTCCTGCACAAGTTCCTGAGAGAACTAAACGAGATACCACGGGTAGCATGCTTCACGCAGGCCCAGGCATGAAGGAATCACTCGTTCATGGATAGCTGTTGTGAAAAGAGACAAAAGAAAGGCCCCCTTTTTTGCTTTTTTGGGTGTTCTAGAAAAGAGCTGTAAGATTTTAAATATGAATATGATTGTAACACTGGAATATGAAGTTAAAGGGATGTGAAATATTTGGCTGGATGATTTCTTACTAGTTTAAGATTCACTGATCAGAGACATTTTGGGCCTTTCAGCCCAAGACATACTTGGATCACTTAGATGGCGCAATTATCTTGTTTTTACCAGTCGTCGTTAATTAGGAGTAATTAAATTGACAAAACCAGTGGCAGGAGGAACAGTTACCTTTGACCATTGGTTTTCGGTCAGGCATCTGTTCCCGGCTACACTGCTTTGCAGTCTCCCTCTGTCTGTCCCTCCCCTCGCTCTACCCCCTCGACTAGACTTTCCAAGGACAGGGTGTGTGTCTTCCTCATCTTTGTGCCCTGCTGCCCAGCACGGTTGTCGCTCTGAACGGAGCTGAATCCTAGGCAGGGGCTCATAAAAGCGGTGAGAGCTCGAATGCGAACGTGAAGGGGGCTTCAGCCGGAGCCTCGCTGTCCGGGAGGGCCAGTCTCCGTTTCAAGGATTTACTGAGTCCCCATTGACTGTAACATACTTGAAATAGCTGCTATATGGGTGAGAAATAGAAATAAAACTTTAACTCTGATTGAGAAGGTGAGAAAGGAGAAGTGAGTATGGAAGATTACAAGCATAGAAATACTAACCGTTGTGGTAGTATCAGTATCCACATGTCAGTAGGTTAAACCTGTAGATGTGCAGTAGTGTCTGTATTCAGAGCACGCCACATAGCTTAGAATTCAATGTCATCAGTAGAAGGGGCAGGGGATTTGGATCTGGGGGTTTTGTTTTGTTTTCCTTAGATACTACCTTAGTTCTAGCAATTTAGGGAGAGAATTGGCCAGGATTTAGGAGAGGGCAAGGGCTGAAGGAGTCTGTGGAGAGATACTTTTAGCGTGGCACCCTTGGACCCCTCCCCACGAGCGTCATTCTCTGTGTGTATCCTGTGTTGCCAGGGACACCACGATCATCAACCACTCGAGGAACGGCAGCTATGGCGAGAGCTCGCTGGAGGCCCACATCTGGCAGGAGGAGGGGGAAGTGATGCAGGCCACCAGGAGATGTCAGGACATGGAGTACACGTAAGGGACAGCTGTGCGCGGCCACCAGGCTCCACTCTGGGCACTTCCCTGCAGACCCCAGTGGGGCCGCCAGCCTGATGTTTGCACTCACACTTCAGCCCTTTCCTGTTCTGAACAGCTTCAAGCTTGAGTTCTCCCTCCCACCCTGCCCCAGAGAGAAGGGAAAGAGTCTACTCGACAACGGGCCTGGAGCCTGAAGTCTCTGGGGGCTAATTTCATGTCAGATGCAGGCTAATAACAAGAATTTAGATGCCCATGTGTTTTCTGGGTGTCTGTCTCTACAACATTCTAGACATTACCAGCTGGACAGGGGAAACATCATATTCCAAAGTCTCAGAGATTTTGAGCCAGGATTTATATATTCCAGCCAGAAATAAAGAACTTATATAGCTAATGCATTCTTCTTATGGACTAAACAAGACGTCCAACGGGCTTGGTGACATAATGGAGCTAGCCTGCCGCCCACCCCCAGCCCTCCCCGCGGAGCCCTGGGAAGCTGAGCTTCTCATTTTGCAGATGTGAAAATAGGACTGAGTGGCTGAGTCGTTGGTAAGCTCAGCAAGTTACTATTTGGATTGTGAAAAGAACTCACGTGTTTTCTGATTCTCATCTTTGACCTTCAGGGAGGAAAAAACAGCTTCTCACAGAAAACCTGTCCGTCTATTTTTCTTTTTCCTCAGAAAATAGGGAAATGGACCCTCCTGAGCAGCCCACCCTGTGTGAGCCTTGAGTCTGTGTGCTTTCCTACTGCTTCTCCATGCCTCCCACTGCCAGGGTCCTAGACACAGTTCAGTCCAGGAGGTCCCTGCTGGGTGGCCGTGGTCACTCAAACTGTGTGTCCTTGGGGTCCCAGGACATCCCAGAGTCTCCTGAGGGGCCAGAGAAGGGGCACCCTTTTCAGCTACTACAAAAGATCCGTCTTCTGCAATTTGGAGATTGTAACTGAAGACTTCCACTGCGCTTAACTCTCTGTCCTTGAATTATAATTAAAGTCCCTGGGCATCCTGAGAGAAATGTTCATGTTATTCTAGCCAAATGGCTTTTGATCATGACCGTTTTGTTTTGTTACACAGTATTAAAAATCTCCATGCCAAAATCATAGAGAAGGATGCCATGATTAAGGTCCTCCAGCAGCGATCCCGTAAAGACGCCGGGAAGACGGACTCCTCCAGCCTGCGGCCCGCTCGCTCTGTCCCGTCCATCGCTGCAGCCACTGGGACTCACTCCCGCCAGACCTCGCTCACCAGCAGCCAGTTAGCCGAGGAGAGGAAGGAGGAGAAGACCTGGAAGGGGAGCATAGGTGAGCCCCGCCCCTCCCCAGGCGAGCCCCGCCCCCTCAGGCAAGTCCCGCCCCTCCTGAGGTGAGACTGAAGAGAGGCATCACACAAACATTGAGAGGCATCTCCTCTGGCCGAAGGAGTTCAGACACCCTTTCGTGAAAGCAGAAATATTGAGTGTTGCCGAGCCTCAGTTTACTCGTATGTAAAGCGGGGAAGGATCAATCACACTTTGGTGGTGGAAGCAAAGACCACCCCACCAGAGTCGCTTGTTCACCGCGGGTTGATTCACATCGTAATTATCATCGTTATTGCTGAAAGCTGAGGTGACCCTTCATGTAAAATGTTCTAATGGGAAAAACCCAGAGACCTCAGGCCTCTGAATTTGGCTCTGCCCCAGACCAGTGGTAAGACTGCTCCACCTCTGCTTCTGCGTCTCGCAGAGCAGGGCGGTGCCTGGAGGTGTCTGCCCTGCTGTACCCCATGGGGTCATGGCAAGGGCAAAATGAGATGATGGAGAGAAAGCGCTCAGGAAGCAGTGCTCTCGAGTGCAAAGTTCTGGCGGCAGTGGTTTGGCTGGATTGTTGTTACACAGGCAGAATGTTGAGGAGAGTTCTGCAGACGTGTGGTCTCAGCCATGAACACGTTTCCTGGGGCGATGGAGGCTGGCTGGGTCTGGAGAGAAGCGGCAGAGCCGCCGGGCTCGCAGGCAGCGCATCCTCCGCTCTTGTCCCCGGCACTCCACACCCCCAGGGGCCTGGCCCTTCTTTGATGCATTTCCCCGGCTCAGAGTGTGTTTTGTTTATCTAAGGAGCCGAGAGCCTGTTTTTCTCAAAACAGAACCCCAGAGGAGCCTGGCTGCTTCGTGCCAAAGGGGATAAGAGCTTCCAGAACGAACGTGACAGACTTGGGGTGATCAAAGGCACCCAGCCACAATCTCTGTTTGAAGTTCCCCCACGGGTTACTTCTGCAGCCCCTGCCCTCCAAGGAAATGCACTTCAAAGAGGACGTGTGTGGACAGCAGCTGGGATCTTCAAAGACCCTCCCAAGGACACTTAGCTCCCCACCCCAGTTAGAGAGCCTTGGAAGCGGCGCTCAGGCAGGCCTGGTAGGGGAGTCTGAATGTGCGCAGCTCGCATAGAAACCTCCCTGGCAGAGGCCAGTCTGTGACATCCACCCAGGCAGGCATTTCCCTGGGGTCTGTGCCTGTACCCTTAGCATCTGATGTGTCTCAACCAGGCCTGGGAGCCAGAGGACCCGGCTGCGGGAAGAGTTGCTGTGTTCTCTGCACTGGTGTTCCTCCTCGTTATTGTGATTGGTGTCCACGTGTCACAAAAACAGAGCGGGGCCCTCTGAGGTTCCAGGCAGAGGCACACGGTCAATTCGCAAAGGTACAGTGCACAGTCCCCAAAGTGTTTCCGCAGTCTCTTGCCCGAGGGGCTCTGGAAGGAGGTAGAGGTGATGACACATACCTTCCTGATGGCTCAGGGGCTCCCAGGGGAGAAGACAGGCCAGTGACTTGGTTCCACAGAACATCCTTGCCAGACGGTGGCTTTTCACCAGACAGGGCGATGAGGTGGCAAGAACACAGAGTGGACTTAAAGGCAGGCATAGCTGGGTTCCAATCCCATTTCTGCTATTGATACTTCTAACTGTGAGATACTTATTACTCCAAGCTTCCATTTCCTTTTCTGTAAGACAAAGGATAACAACAGGCCCTACCTCCTATGAAATGAGATGATGTGTGTGAAGCACCTAGCCAAAGCCCCTCGCTACTCAAGGTGTGGTCCTCGGACCCTTGGCTTCCAAGGGACCCTTGGACCCTTGGTCCTTGGACCACAGCCTCGGACCACCCTCTCCTGGGAGCTTCTTAGAGAAGCAGACTCTCAGGCCCCACCCACTGACTTGAATCTTCATCTTAACAATATATCCAAGTAATTGATAGGCACATTACTTTTTTTTTTTTTTTTGCGGTACGCGGGCCTCTCACCGCTGTGGCCTCTCCCGTTGCGGAGCACAGGCTCCGGACGCGTGGGCTCAGCGGCCATGGCTCACGGGCCCAGCCGCTCCGCGGCATGTGGGATGTTCCCGGACCGGGGCACGAACCCGTGTCCCCTGCATCGGCAGGCGGACTCTCAACCACTGCGCCACCAGGGAAGCCCTGCACATTACATTTTGAGAAGCGTTGCTGTAGACAGACTGGATTGAGTTGCATTCTGTTATGAATGGGCATCTTGAAATAGCCCTGGCAAAGAGACGTTATGAATTGCTGGCTCATTAAATAAGTGAACAGACACTCGATTGTGCTTACCGCATTTTCTACAGGCTAGTGTTCTGGAGTGCTGGCACTGTTCTGAACGTGGGCTGTATTTCACCATCATAACAGTGACTGTTCTGTCCAGCTTTGTAGGAAGACATTGAGGAAAAGGGACACCACAGCGCATCATGCCTCCCTTTTCCCCAGCCAGCCCGCCCTCTTCCTGCCCCAGCCTCTCTGCTCTTGGGGCGGGCAGGGAGGGAGAAGAGGGCTGAGTGGTCCTTCCCAGGAGCCCAGCTGGCTTTCTGCTTCTTGGAGGACATGGCTCTCCATTGCAAGGATCTCTCTGGGGAATACTGTACACAGCTCTGTGTTGCCCTGACCAGGACGCGTGTTTGTTTTGACCCGGGGCCTGTAGGAGACCATCCGTTACCAAGAGTGGAGGGGTGTCAGGGGCTCTTAGGCACAGCATCAGGCTGATGGGACCGTGTCTAGGAGCAGGGAAGCCTTCAGGTTTTCTGAAGCACACAGCCACTGCCCAGGACTAGCCCTCCTGGGCCATATTAGGTAAAGCAAGCGTCGCCTCTAGAACACTTTGCAGGAATGCCCTCACCCCTCGACACTCTGCCTATAAGGTGCCTCTTCTTCATTCTTCCATAGCACCCTGAGAATAATAGTGTCCTATCATTTGTCACGTTATATTAGAACCAATTTACTTGACAACTCCTCCCCCCCCCCAGACTAGGTGTTTTGTTTTTGTTTTTAAAGAATGGCATTGAAAAAGCTGTTCTTCTGCCCTCAGGGTTGCTGCTGGGGAAGGAGCCCCATGAACACGCATCCGCCCCCGTGCTGCCCACCCCGCCTGCCACAGCGCTATTTCCTGCGGCCCTTGTCACCTCGGCCAGCAGCGCCCACGCGAAGACAGGCAGCAAGGACAGCAGCACACAGACGGACAAGAGCGCCGAGCTCTTCTGGCCCGGTGTGGCCTCCCTGCCCACGCGCGGCCGGCTGAGCGGAACCCCTTCCAACAGCCCGGTCCTGAAGCACCCAGCGGCCAAGGGCACGGCAGAGAAGCTGGGTATGAGGTCCCCACCTCCTCTCACGCTCCGGGGATCCTCAGCGCTCCCTGGCCTGAGCGGGGGAGGCTTTCGTTGAGCTGGGGAGGGAGCAGGGCTCCCAGTCAACTCTGACTTTATGGGTTATCTTATGATTATGGTTACCCTAATGCATTTAGGCTCTGCATGCCCTTTATTATTCTGGAATTAAAATGTGTGTAGAGACTCCTCACTTAGTACCATTTAAAGGAGTCCACAAGTTGCATCTGTCCTTTTAGTGTATGCTTTGTAACTAGCCCTTCCCCAGAAGGTGTGCAGACAGACGCTCCAGGGGACGTTAGGGAATTAGTTCCCGGCCCCCCCCTCCGCCCCCAGTATATTTGAGAGCTGATACCAGTCCCCACCAGGTCCATCAAGACCAACAGGTACAAAGACATTGCCTTCAAGGTGTTTACTCGTCAAGGATTCGGGGTCGAGAGCACCTCCTGATTGAAGGAGAAGGTAGATTTAAAGTAGGCGAACTGGCCCAGTACTCAGGCCAGTTCTAAGGAGTTGCCGTCAAATATTTAAGAGAAGACAGCTTAGGAGGAGCTTGGCGATGAGTCCAGAAGTGGCTTTGGACTGTTCGTAGTCATGGGGTGAGGAGGAGGTGGGAGCTACTGGGCATAAATGAATTGTTTCCTCCAAAGGGGTTCCCTGTGTTTATCCTCCAAAAGAGACAAGTAAACACAATGTTATTTTCGGAGATTTAATCCTTGGAATGCTCTTCTGCAAGGAAGGCAGGGAACATGTGACAAGGACCTGGCTCGTGGCGTGCACGTGATAGTTTGGAGGAGAGGAGGAGAGCGGGGGTGAGGGCTCCGCACCAAGTCCCGATGCCACTTTCACCCATGCAGACCTCTCCCATCACGTCCTAGTTCTGTTCTTTGTGTCCGAATCCCAGGGCCAGTCATTTAGCTTTGGTCCACCATGGGCTGGGCACTACGGCCTTACCTGCATGCACCGATGGTGAGGGGTGGTACTTAAATGGTTCCGTTTTAGAGAGGGCTGGGAAGGCTGTGCTCCTGCTGGGGAACAGGCTGCTAATGTGTCCCTTCTGTCTGGCAGAGAATTCTCCCGGCCACGGGAAGTCACCTGACCACAAAGGTCGCGTCAGCAGCTTGCTCCACAAGCCCGAGTTCCCTGACGGGGAGATGATGGAAGTTCTAATCTAACACCGGCATCCCTGTTGAATTTTGCAACAGAACTTTGATGAGCAAGGAACGTGGCAAAGAGAAAGAAAGATCAAGAAGGTTGTGGATGGGAAAT
Source organism: Stenella coeruleoalba (assembly GCF_951394435.1). Taxonomy (NCBI): domain Eukaryota; kingdom Metazoa; phylum Chordata; class Mammalia; order Artiodactyla; family Delphinidae; genus Stenella; species Stenella coeruleoalba. The sequence continues at coordinate 70,257,714 of NC_137154.1, forward strand.
CAGGAATGATTTGAACTGATCAGGATTTCAGATTCATGAGAACACTTTTTATAAATGTTAAAAACAAAACAAAAGCAGGAGGCCTACATGACTGAAAATGAAGAGGATGTCGTGGATTTTTACTGCATATGGTGGAAGAGAGAAGGTGCATGTAGGTTTGGAAACAAAGAAGAAATAGGAAATGGAATTTTTCCGTTGTACAGAAAATGTCTCTCTTGGGGAGGGTCTGTGTACACCCATTCTCTGGTTATAAACAGATAAACCTGGGCATGGATCTTCCTTGAAATACGCCCATTCTCCTTGCCTCTTAGCTTGTTTTGTTTCAGAAGAACCTCCTAGGAATCTCGGAGAGTCCGTCTTGATATAACGTAATAATCTCACCTGTGCCCTCCATGGGGTGTCCTGTGAATGCGTGTGGGTGTGGCAGGGAGGAGACATGTCCAGGGTGATGGGGAATTTAAAAGGCCATCTTCACCTCATTACCTGCTTGGTTTGGACATCTTAGCTTTTCTGGATTGAGCAGTATTTTCTAAACAGGACGGGAGCTTTCTGGTCCTGGTGTGCCTCCTTCCTCACTTCTCTGAGTTCACCTCTGTCTCTGCTTCATACTCTTTAATTTTACCCTTTTTTTCTTCCTTTTTTTTTTCCCTTTTGCAACAAGCCATGACAGAATTCCTTTGTTCTGGGGTTTATCAGAGCAGTAACTGAACGTTCATCATTCATCGTGACCGGTGGGACAAAGCCGCATGGCGGGTCCCCTGGCTGCTTCCTCCACCTTTGAGGAGTTGGGCTGCAGTGGTTGATCTCATTCTGGCCATGAACTAGGGAAGCTCCGACTAGGCGGAAGATCCATGAGCCCTGTGACGTCCTGCATTAAGCTCACGGCCCCGACTTTCTTCTCTCTCACATCAGCTCTTGGGTGGAGCTTGGTATCTCCACCTCATTGCTCTGTTGAGGTAGGACTTTCAGGACTGCACTCCGGGAAGCGAGTGACACTTGACTTGGTGGCATCTAGAATCTCCCCAGGCACTCCCGCTTTCTACGGTTTGTGGCCACCGCTCTGCCCGCCCCTCGCATCCCTCTGGGCATTGTTGATGAGCGCGCAGACTCTGTGACCGTCAGCACGTGTGTGTCAGCACATCAGTTCTGCCCTGCCAGGAACTTGCTTTGTAACCTAACAGGCCAGTATCTATACAGTGTGGTCAGGTTTTTCAGGATTTCAGTTGGGAGCAACTTGTCCAAAGTAAGACGGAAACACCAGGTCAAAGAGCCAGGAGTGAGTGAGGTCGTGGGCCTCATCCCTGTGCTGTAAGGTTTCCCATCTGACTCCTCAGATACTCAGATATCGGCTTTCTTTACAAATCTAGAAGGGGCTGGATCAGAAGAGAGAAGCTAGTCAGGCCGTCAGATGCTCACGCAGGGCCCTGATAGTTTTCTCCCTGCAGGGTAGCCGGATCTGTGTTTTCCCAGCTCCCTTTCCTCATGCTTACTTAAGGAAAGAAAAAAGAAAAAAAGCCCCAGGTCTGAGGCTTTTTCAAGTCCCACCCAGATGAAGCCCTGAAGACAGCATCACTTAGGAAATTTTGCTTGGGTGGCTCGTTTTAGAGTTGGTCTTTGGAGTGTAACCTGGGTGAAGCCTTCCCAAATTGAGGTGGCGGAAGGATGACAGAGGTGTGAGCTGGAGACGGAGAGTTGGGGAAGGAAACCGATGGCTTTGCCCGGGGGGCCTCTGAGCCGCCTAGTGGTCAGGAGAGTGAGCAGAACGGGTGCTGCTCAAGCCCTGCTCTGCGGTAGGCGCCGTGCATCACGCCTGTTGCCTTCTGCGGTCCTGCGTTAAGCATCGCTGAGGACTGTGCAGCCTGGGAAACCAGAGCAGCCCTGGGTGTGAGGAGGGAGCGGTGAGGCCCCATGGCTGGTGTGGGGGCCAGGTGAGTATGGACACGTCGGGGCAGGGATGGGGCAGAGGGATCTCCGTCTCAGTCTCAGTTCCCCATCACTTTTTATAGGTGATGAGGCTCAGTTGATGGCAACTAACTCTCTTAAGGACACTTTGACCCCTGATTAACGTGGGGGATGGAAAGAAAACGTCTAGAAATAAGAGGGCACGTCACCTCTGCGAGCCCCCATCATCCGTGTCTGGGCTACCCCAAACATGGGCTGTGTCCCCTAGAAACGGGTGAGAGTGACAGCCGCAGCCCAGTTTCCCGCAAAGCCTCATCTTTATGCCCCAGCACATCTCGTTGGCAGCTCAGGCACAAGGCTCATTCGCCTTCCTTGGTCCCCCGAGTTGCCAGGCGTGTTAATTGTCAGAATGCAAACACAGACGTCACCATTTTTCAGTGGTGCTGTAGTCCTTAATCTTTCTTTCTTCTAACCTGCTAAGACTCCTCCGTAAGAAGAGGGACCTATAGTTTTGAAGTGTCTTCTTCTGTGGGCCCTGACACTTTTCATCTTCATAGCTCGAAGCCTTGCTTGCATTTAGGAGAAGTGCAGCTACTGAACTCCCACTGTGTGTTCTGGCCGTTGACAATATATGATCTCACTGGATTTTCAGAAAATAATCCTAGCTCCGTTTTTTTAGTGCCAACTGTATGCAAGCACTGGGGTAAGTCCCTTTTAATGAGTCCTCAGACCACATGGGAGCAGGGGCGAGTTTATCATCCTTGTTTCACAGAGGAGGAAACTGGGGCTCAGGAGGTCAAGTCCCTCCCCCAGGAGAGGCTGGGATCTGAGCCGAGGCTTTGGGAGAGGAGCTGTGCCTTCGCCACAGGCTGGACTGCCTCTGACTTGGGGATGATAAGTGCCACGGCTTGACCCGCTCTGTCCCCTCCATGTGATGTGTGCACTCCTAGACACACACACACACACACACACACACACACACACACACACATATCTCTTCCTGCCCCCTTGCCACCCCGGGAGCTAAGAAATAGGACTAAAGCCCAGAACTGCTAGAACTGCCCATAAACACAGGTATAGGTAGGAGTCTTTGTGTTCCGTTGTAAGCAGGACCACAAAGTCTGTTTAAAAAGCACTTACTTGCGAGTGGTCCAGAGGCCAGGCCTTCTCCAGAACTTTTCAGTGGTGTCTGATAATGAACTCGCGAGCCCTGTCTCAGGGTGAAGGGTAAAGGCCTTGGCCTTGTGTGGTGACGTGCTGGAGTAACTCCGCTTCTTCCTTCAGTGTGTCACCTGGCGGTTTCTGCGTGCTGCCCGGGGTACTGTATGCAGCAGAGATGTTGCTGCTTTTGGGCACTAATTTCAGAGCGTGTGCAGAACCTTTCCTTAGCTTTTTCTTCTTAGCTTTTCTTCTGCTTCCCAGAGTTGGGAAGCCAGCCACAGTGTCATGCCCAGTCTGCTTGGAGCAGGCATGCAGGACAGGGCTGCCACGTCCCTCCCAGGGCTTGGGTTGGAGGGCAGAGAGTGGAGGCATGTCTCTCTTCTTCAGTTTTGCAGAACTTGCTGTTTGGAACCTATGTGTGCATTTGACTACACAGGACTTGGGTTGGATCGAGACAGTTGCTCCCAATGGATTGTGAACTTGGAAGAGAGAGTTCGTTGGTTCTGTGGCTCAGCGGGGAGGCTGTTGGAATGCCCCCTGCAGAGAAGCCAGCCATCACTGCTGTTCTCTCCTGGGTTTGCCCGCAGCCTCCTGTGTCCCTAGGATGCTGAGCGCTAGCAATTGCAGGTGGCTCCTGCATCCTTGTCCGTAGCTGATGGCAAGAGAAATTCTCCCTACAGCAGCCTGAGTCCCAGGGACTGATGTGAACACAGACGTCAGGTGGGGCAGCGCCCGGGGGGCTGTGGAGACTTGCAAGGTGGAGGAGTTGCAAGGTTTTGAGGCAGGGAACTCACGCTTGGGCTGCTGGGAGCTGAGCAAAGAGGTATGTTTTCCAGAACAAAGTCCTGCTGCGTGTCTGCACTGGTGCCGGCGGGGCATGCTTCTCTCTGCCCCCAGTGGTCTCACACTCCTCCTAAGCCTTGGAGGACGGTGGTACAAGGGAGCCGGGCAAGTGTTCTTAAACAGAGAAGGTCCAGTCCACAGTTGCCTGCTTCTCCTCTCCAAGTCTGACACAGCCATGGTATACGCTTTATAAATGTTGGTTTTCTCTTCTTTTTTCTTGCTAATCAATCAGTGGGTTTAAAACGTCTTCATTCGACATGAGGATTGTTTAATGGGTTTGCCTCTGGTGTGTGGCCCCGTGGGAGATGCGCAGAGTAATTAAGAAATTACCAGAAGCTGACCAGCTGGGAGCATGGAAAAGTCAGCATTTCAGTAAATGGATTTCTTCTGGAACTGTCAATAATGAGCAATCTTTTTCTGTCCTTTTTAAGTAGTAGTATCCCCTTCTCTCATCTGGTAATTTAATGGTATAAAGACATGTATATGTCAGTGCGTACATAGGAGGTGTGACTGTGAGGTTGTATGTCGAGTTTCTTTTCTTAACATCCAGAAGATGCAAGTGTTTCATCTCACCCCACGTTGCTTAAGAGGTGACCCTTTGCGAGACTCTGTGCTGATTACTGCCGTGCTAAGTAGAAACATTTTGCAGACGCCTCTGTTAGAATGGATCTGGGGGCCTGGCATGTTCCTCTGGTTATCCTTAGAGTTGAGAAAGCATCATCCTTTGAAGGCAGGTTTAAGTTTGGAAATAATCCCAAGTCATTCACTCAGTTGGATAAATAAAGATAGGTGATTAAGGTAAGTCACATCCTTTTAGCTTTTTCCTTTGAAAGAAGTCCGTAAGATGTTTCTGGGGGATGAGTCTTTGGACCCTCAGAGGCTCTCAGAGTGACCACTTCAAAGGAGGACAGTCATCGTTAGTACATGTACCTTCCAGACGCTTCGTTGTAAAAAGCCTGCTCCCTTGCCACGCCTTGTATGTGTTCACGTCTCTGCGTACACGCGGGTGTAAGTACACATTCACGAGTCGCCGCCTCCAGTAGGAATTCTGTAAAACCCTGTTAGACTTAAGTGCATGTTATTGTCATGTTAGGCCAAGACTGAGGTGTTTCTTTGTCATGAAACTTCGCTTCCTCACGGAATTAAAATATTGTTTTTTCAATATAATGAAGTACATATACAGTATTTTCTTGTATCAGCTCCTGAAGTTTTGGTGCCCAGTGGTGTGTTTACATGTGGTTTGCCTAAGATTCCGTTCACATAGAGACACCTGTAAGTATTTATTACAAACCGGAATGTAAGCAAATTGATCCATAGTGATTTTCTTTGAATTAAGGTGTTTTCCCCTTTTGCGGAGGGGAAGGGGAGGCTCCTTCTCCGCGTGAGGCTCATGCAGAATCTGGGACATTCTGTGAGGCTGGGCAGGCCATGCACCCACCTCAGCAAAGCACCAACGGCCGGGGCGCCGCCACACTTCCCGCCAGCTATGTGTGTCACCGCCCTGCTTGGTGACGTGTGCGTGTTCCCTCCAGCAGACTCTGCTGTAAGATTCTGGCATCTTCGATGTGCTAGTCTGTATTGAAGCAGAGGTGGAGGGTGCAGAGCTGCACGGCCAGATGGGTCTGTGTCCAGAGTGGGGAAATCCAAGAAGACGGCATGTCCCTCACAGCAAATGTTGATACTGTTGGTCAGCCAAAGATTTTCATATTCTTTGCTGCTTAAACTTGTGCCTTAATATTGTATATAATAAATGGATAAAATGGCTCTCTCCCTCACGCTTGCTCTTTTCTGTCCCAAGGAACTTATATACCAGGTGCTCAGTAAATGTTGGTTGAATTTCATTTCATGTTACTGCTGGAAGCAGCCTCACTTGCTGTTTGGCTTGCAGAGGCAAGAGGCATCCCGCGTGCCCCCCTCCCTCCCCCCAGCCCCTGTGGGCCTCATGCTTTTGATCCCAGGAGGAAATGAGTCATCCAAACCCCTGGAACTTGCCGTCCACCCTGCCACCCACCCCTCCAGACAAATACAGAAGGAGGAAACGCCGGGGACGTGGGCGCGGGAGACGGTGGCCACTTTGATCACATCTGAGTGTCCTCTTTGGGCGATCCTGGGTTCAGGGCCTGCCAGTGACCACCGTCACTCAGGAATTTACCCCAGCAGTCTGGGCCCTGAGTCTGAGCTGGAGTCGGAAGCGTCTCTGTGCCCCATGATGGACGTGGCAGATGTCGCTGCCTTCTTAGTGTCTTGGGGTCACAGGAAACGTGGGGGGCTTTGGTAGAAAGAAGTCACATGGTAAAGTGGTGAAATTCAGGTGGGAGCCACAGTGGCTGAAGCAGGAGAAAGGGACAAATTCCATGAGAGTCCCCGAGTGAAGGGTCCCCCCCTCCTCCGCCCGAAGGGGACAGTGACCTGGGAACACTGCTGGGGAGGGCGAGGTGCCCTCTGTTTGTTTTCTAGTTGTGTCTCTCCGAGCAGAAGCCTCTCGCGCCCACCCCTGGCCCGAGCATGGGTAGAGCTTCCTAAATGTGAGTGTAAGGAGAGCGAGGGATGCACCTCTTGTCCCCCAGGGACGGCCGGTGTGGTTTGCACGCATTACCGTCTTCAGTCCTCACAACAACCTGGGCATCCCCATTTTAAAGACAAGGAAACTGAGGCTGAAACAACCTTGGGCAAGTAACGTGCGAACGATGGCAGGATTTGAACCCAGATCTACCTGACCAGGAGCCCGTGCACTTGCAGTGAAAGGTGGGTAGGGGCTGGGAGCTTGGGTTCTGACCTGTCCTGCCTTCTACCCAAAGGAATTCTCTGCAGGGACCCCCAGATCCCTGCACGTGTGCAGATGTGACTCATGAGAGTAAAGGGCAAACTGGGCAGCTCCCCAGCCTCCACCTCCCGGGACTACTACGGAAAGACAGCTGGAGGCCCCGCATGCCTCAGGGCTCAGATGAGGACCCTTCTGAGCTGGCATCCACCTCTGCCATCTCCCTGCCCTGACTCCGTGCTTGCCACTTGTGGGAGGTGCCCAGGCCTCTGTCCTGGATCCCGGGCTGGGGCCTCTGCACTGCGGGGAATGGGAGCAATGCCTTTTACATTGCCTGGGCTCATTGTAATCAGGAGTTACGCCCCAGGTGAGAAATAAATCAGGAGTTCTGAAATTCCTTTCTTAAAATATACAAAGCTCGGTGATGAAATAAAAGGAGCTTTAGGTCTTTAAAGAATGTTGCCGTTTTCCTGTTTCTGTGGCCCTTTTATCAGGCACAGCCATGTCTGCGATGTGCCTCCTTTACCTGCCCTGTTCTTGGCAGGTAGATGTTCTGTCTTAGCGAGTCTGTCTCCCTCAAAACTCTCCCCTTATGCAGCTCAGAAGGAGACCCTTCCCATGTGGTGTGGATTTCTATCAAAGGGTGACTCTTCCCAAGTTCCTGATGTGAAAACAGAGAATACAGGGCTCACAGGCTATGTAGCTGGGTAATTTGGAGTAAAATAATGTGAACCTTAGTCCTAGTGTTGGAAACATACTACGGAACTTCACATCCTGACTGGTTTCAGCCCTCTGACTGTTTGAGGGAGGAAGGACCTAACATTTATTGAGTTGGCTTTGGAATATTGCTTCACCTTCACAACCTCCAAGGTAGGTGAAGGCATCTTCATCCCTGAGTTTCAGATGAGGAAGTAGGCTCACGAGAAGTGCAGTGCGTGTCGGGCTGCATGTCCGGCCCAGGCCGGCTTGCTTTAGGTCCCCATCCTTCTCTCCTGTACTGCATCGTGGCCTTTGACTTTAGTGGCTTTTATTTTTAATGGTCTGTTTGCTTGTTTTTGGTTTTAATAGTTATAGAGAGAATTGGTAGGCAAGTGGCTAGTTGAAAAAAAGAAAACACTTTATAGAGAGAAGAGAATCGATAGGCAAATGGCTCTTTTCAGAAATGTATTTCCAGCAGAAGGCCTGTGTGGATGGACGGGCTTGATCCAAGCCTCTGGTCTCTTTGCAAGATGAGGACTTAACGTAGAGCGGCTTGACTGTGTACTGACGCAGGTGCACTTGGGGGGCGGCACCAGAGAGAAGGGACCCAAGGTAGATGTGGTCGCAGGGCCCACTTTCGGGCTGGGGTCCCACTCTTGTTTTTCCTCAGGCACAACCTGAGCCCACAGAACTGCGGTCCAGAGATGCTGAGGGTAAAACGGAAGTGCCTTTTATTTCTGGTCAGATGAGTCCTGGATTGTCCCTGACGGACATCTCTGTGTGGGTCTCCTCAGACCTGGTCCAGACCTGGTGCCTTCCCTTCCACCTCTGTGCTCTGCTCGCCGTGCCATCCTCTCCGTCACCTCTGCTGGGCATCGGGGCTGCTCCCTCCCGTCCCCTGTTCCTGGCTACGCACTCCACCTTCCCATGTTGTTTCTCTCCTTTCATTCTCTCCATCCTCACGGCCTTAGCTCCAGACCTCATCTCTCACTTGGACAATTTCAGGATCCTCCTGCCTCCCACTGCAGCCACTGCATCCCTGACACGGACACCAGAGAAACGAGGAATGACCGGCGTTTATTTATTGTCATTATGCAACCCCACGCTCCTGTGAGCCACTCCTACCTTAGGACATTGAATTCTTACGGTCATGTGAGGCCGGCGCTGTTATTAGATCCCCATTTTACTGGAGGAGAAACTAAGAGGCAGAGAACTTAAGTCTCTTGCCCCAAATTCTAGAGTTTGTGGATGGCAGGGCTGGGATCCAGACCTGGCAGACTAGCTCCAGAGACTCCAGGCCACACTGGTCCCCTCAAGCTGTTAAAGTCTGATCACATCACCCCCTCAAGGGGAACCACAACAGAATTATTAGCTCCCAGTGGCCTTCAGAAGAACGTCCAAACTGCTGATAAAGCCTTCATGCTCCATAATCCTCGGCCTCGGCCCAGGCCCCAGGCTGGTTTCCTGCCACTTCCCTCCCTCCGTCTCCGGCCCTCAAGTCACCCCGCCGTCACTTCCCTGCCCCGAATCTGCTCTGTGCGTTTCCATTCCGGCCCTTGGCTCAGAGCCCCGCTCTCTGTCTGTCCAAGTCCTACTCGTCCTTTAAAGTGGAGTTCCAATGTCTCTTCCGTCAGGGAGGCGATCCAGACCCCAAGTGTCAACATGCATCAGCCTTCCTCCATTAGTAGCTGAAGCACCTCGAGAAAGTTGCTGAACTTCTCAGAACGTCTCACCTGTAAGATGACATGGGGGTGGTACCGTGTCTGTTTCTCCACTAATATGAATCGGGCCCTAGTACATTTCATGACACTCTATAGGGGCTCGAGCACGTGTTGACCGAATGAGTCAACCCTGAGGATTTCATGGGGGAAGAGTTGGAAAGTGCCTGCCCATGGTAGGCCCTCCACACAGGACGGCTCTGAGCATCGTGGCATCTCCCAGCCTCAGTCCACCTCCTATTACAGTGAATGCATACAGGAGTGTCTGTCGTCAGCTCGTCCATCTGGGGTAGGAACCCTGTCCTGTAGCCAGAGTAGATGCTCATAAAGGTTTGAACCGAATGTGAATTCTCCCAAGCGGCTTGCATGTGTTCAGCGACTGTTTTCAGGGAAACCGGCAGAAGAAACCAGAGTAAAATCCAACGTAAAAATGATGCAAGTAGGGCTTCCCTGGTGACACAGTGGTTGAGAGTCCGCCTGCTGATGCAGGGGACACGGGTACGTGCCCCGGTCCGGGAGGATCCCACGTGCCACGGAGCGGCTGGGCCCGTGAGCCGTGGCCGCTGAGCCTGCGCGTCCGGAGCCTGTGCTCCGCAATGGGAGAGGCCACAACAGTGAGAGGCCCGCGTACCGCAAAAAAAAAAAAAAAATGATGCAAGTAATCCACGTTTGTTATAAAAAGAACAATCCCATGATATGGAAGTGTACAAAATAGAAACTCTAAATCCCTGTAAGTCACCACTGTGAACAGTTGTATACAACCAAATAGGTAGATATACAGATGTGAGAATGAATATTAATTTTAAAATAGGACCATGCTATTTCACACAAAATTCTTTTTCACTCAATAATAGATCAGAGGCAGATTTCTCTACCCGCATATATAGGTCTATCTTCTTGTCTTTGGTGGCTGCAGTGTTTCTTTGTATGGAAGAGGGGAGTTGATTGAAGTCCATGCTCCGTTGCTGCCCCCACCAGCTTCCCTACAGCATTTTCCCAGCAGTTAAGGGAGAACTAACTGCTAAGAAAGAGGCCAAAACTTACAATTTGTGTCAAGCTTGGCCAAACGCTGCCCCCAAGTTCCTCCAGGGCGTCGTAACATTTCCATTGGCCTGTCCAAGCACGATGACATTGGGACCCCAAGGACTTGACAGTGCCATGGCCCCAGCTGATGGTTCAGGCCCAGCCTAGCCTCACCTGCCCTGTTTCTATCCAGAAAACCTGCCAGCTCTAACTGACAGGCTCATTTTCCATCCCATGTCCTAGCCTTCGGCCCGGAGAAGGACACGTTTTCCTGACATTATCCAGCTCAACACGAGGCCAGTCTGACTTTGTCCAGTGATGTTGATTATGTTGATCCCTGTCTTGTCCCCGGCATTTTCATTTTGTGGAGTGTCTATCAGATTTTTACAAATATTTAGCTTTAGGAATAGCCTGTAAACAGAAGCTCAGTTCACAATTCACTTATCACGTTATTACTGAAAATTAATTATGCGCCCAGCACATGTCAGATCCTGGGGGCGGGAAGCCAGGAGGTACAGATCGCTCTGGTGATTCCAGCCCCGAAGGAAGAGGAGGGGAGACTCAGGTGAACTGACCAACTACTGCAAGCCAAGCATTTTACATCAGTCACTGCATGGGGTCTTCAGGACAGCAAGTACAGGGAGATTCGGAGAGGTTCAGCAAACGACCCAAGGTCCACGCTTACCCAGGTGAGTGGCCCGGTGGCATGTGAGCCTAGGTTTGGGTGCATAAAAGTCAAGATTTTCCCATTATAACCTGCAGCCTGTGCGTTTAAGTCTAATTGAGGTCATGGGTACAGGAAACAAATTGCTCCTTGCTTATCTTTGTTGGGGCAGGTACACCAGGTCCCTGGACGGATCTGTTAAGACCCCACCACCCTCAGCAATTGGGAATCAAGCACTGGGCTCAGCCTCGTACTGCCGTCCCCAGCCGGGGTGAGGGGTGTATATGGGAAGAACAGAGGTTCCACCAACGTTTTCATGTGGCAGTCTCACAGTCGGGACCCAGTGAGAGAACCCAGGCTGAATCTTTTCCCCCTTCTTTTTTTTGGGGGTCAGTGTTAAGTTTTTTAATTTAATTTTTATTTTATGCTAGAGTATAGTTGATTCACAGTGTTGTGTTTGTTTCAGGTGTACAGCTAAGTAATTCAGTTATACATATGCATATATCCAGTCTTCTTCAGATTCTTTCTTTTCCCCCTTCTTCCATCTCTAAGAGCTCCACAGCCACCAGCAGGGCCCATCAGCTGTCCTATCCCAGCCTTTCCAGAAGAGCCATGGAGAGGGGATCCGCAAAGGAGCCCGTGATGTTCCCTGCCCTCCTTTCTCGCTGGTCTATTTACTTTCTCAATCCCATTTCACCTGGAAGGGAGGTAGTTGGAGGCAATAACCATAAGCAGTATCTTTATTTATTTAAAAAAACTTGGGCGGAATTCCCTGGCAGTCCAGTGGTGGGGACTTTGCACTTTCATTGCCAAAGTTCCGGGTTCGATCCCTGGTCAGGGAACTAAAATCCCACAAGCTGTGAGGTACAGCCAGAATAATAATAATAATAATAATTTTAAAATTAGATGTCAATAGTTTATATCTTGAAAAATAAAAAAATCTCACAGACTCAGGCGTGGGCACATATCACAGCTGTCCAGGAATGTGCAACTGACGTCATACATCAGTAATAAACAGACGTAATCAACGGAAAAGGCAGAGCCAGCCTCTGCTCAAGTCATCTGTGCCTCTCAGTCAAGACCGACACAGCGATCTGGAGAGGAGTGCATTTCGTTAGGGCTTCTGGCAACAAAAAAACACCACCACCCACATTTGCTTTCTGTAGAGTAACACCAGGCATCCAATGAATGGCTGATAAATGTGAAATCTCTACTTAGTAACATCCTCACCCTGTGCAAAATGCATTTCTTCTAAAGAACCTAAGTGTGTCTTTTACTGCTATTTAGTTACCTGCTATTAGCGCTGCCTAGCGATGGCTATGTGATTCCTGGTTACACAGCTGAGAGAATGAGAACAGAGAACTGGGGCACCTTCCCAAGGTCACGGTGAAGTACCAGCAGAGCCAGATTAGAGCTGGGCTCCCCTGCAGCCCTTTTAGTGCTTTTCGGGCAGAGGGATCCCTCTGTGCAGATGCTGTGTGGGCATCGGGTCTTTTCGGAGCCCTGCCCCCTTTCCTGCCTGGGGATCAGTAAACCAAGAAGTGATGGGTGTGATGTGAACCGGTCAGGCCATCACCTGAGAAGAGCTTCACATCTAACTCATACGTCTAAGGAGCCAAGAGATATCATAAAGGCATAATTCCAGGCTCAGAGGTTGAGATTTCTCCCAGTGTCAGAGCCAGGCAGGTAGGGCCCAGGACTGTGGGATCACAGCAAACAGTGCTTGAGGACTCTTCCTTTGACAGCCTCAAAACCTATGACACTATAGTAGTGCTGAGATGAGAATGACCACAGCAGCAAGATGGCAGATGAAAACAGACAAGGGCCTCTCCCAGGGATAACAGAGCTGCTGGCAGATGCAGGGCCCCTTTGCATTTGAGAAACAGGGTTGGAGAGACACCTCCCATCACAGTCTGGTAGGGACCACCTGTAGCAGCTGATTCTTCAGCATTCTCAGTATGTGGAGGATGTATAAAGCATCCCAAATAACGCGTGATTCACACTGAGAAACACGCTTAAAGGGAACACACACATATTAGTTCAACAAACCTTTATTGTGTTAGATGAGAGATGCAAAGATAAATAAGACGCTGTACCTGCCTTCCGTGCTCCACGCCCCCAAGCTCATAGTCTGGGTGAAAAGACCAGAGGGGACCACAGTACCGTGTATAGTAAATGTCAAACTCACGGGTTGTACAGGTTGTTCTGTTGGTCTAAAGAAGTGGGGAAATAGGCAACGTGTGAGTTGAACGTGGATGAGTGAGAAAAGGAGACAGTGCTGAGGGCAGAGGGCAGGGGGTCAGTGGGCACAGAGGCAGGGCGTCCCCAGGGAACCACGGCTCTCGTCTGCAGGGGCTGGTGGGGATGAGTCTGGGCGGTCCTCTAGGTCCGTGAGCTGCCGTGCCAAAGATTCTGGCCCTTGTCCTGTGGCCATAGATGTTGGGAGCGGGCAAAAGTATATTTAATCAGGACTGTGATCCAATAGATGCTGTTTTATAGAAAGATAACCAAGGGTATTGAGTCCACACTATGAGGAAGGGACAATAATGACATTGGGTGTTTCTGTTTCTATGGCCATATCACAATTGCTCCCAAACTTAGCAGCAGAAAACAACCATTTATTTTGCTCATAACTTCACTTTGGGCAGGGCTTGGGGTGGGGGGGGGGTGGTATTTCATCTCTGCTTTGCTCAGCTGAAGTGGCTCAAAATCATGGAAGCTACAAGAGTGGAGAGTCCAGGGGCATCTCCCTCTGTGGTCTCTCCCAGGGTCTCTCCAGTGTGGAAGCTTCAGGGTGGTTGGACGTCTTATGTGGTAGCTCAGGGTGTCAAAGACATATATATATATGTATAGAGAGAGAGAGAGAGGGAGGGAGGCAGCACGCCCAGCAGAAGACATATTGCCTTTTATGACCTGGCCTCAGATGTCACGCAGCATCTCTCTGCCACGTCTATTCAAGGCATTTACAAGGACCTGCCAGGGTTCAAGGGAAGGTGGGGGGCAAGCAGGATAGACTTTATCTCTTCAAGTGTTTGAAATGGCAAGGTTCTAGAAGAGCACAAGGGACTAGAGATATTACTATTGCCGTGATCATTTTGGAAAATTAAGTCTGTCACACGAGGTACATGTCAGACCCAGTATCCTAAGTTATACATACCTTTTCTCATCTTACTCTCCCCTCTACCTATGAGGTAGGTATTATCCAGCCCATTTTATATATCAGGAAATTGAGGCTTGAAGATGTTAAGAGGTCTGCCTGAAATCACACACCAAGAAGGGATGGAGCTGGATTCTGTGTGCAAGTCTAATGACCCCAAGGTCTCTTGCCCTCTCCCTGCTGCAGCTTCAGGCGTGGGAAAGAAAGCACGGAGACAGACTAATTCAAAGACATTGTTCTGCCCAGGAATGTTGTCACCACTAAGAAGGGCAGGTGATTTATGAGCTGAATAGGAAACTGAATCAACAGATCTGCAGACCAATTGAATTTGTGCTGTGTCTGCGTCATAGATGCCAGATGACAAGCATTTCCTGTGGTCGTCAGTGCAACTACCAAGCAGGCAGAGCTGACAGTTGCCACTTACCAAGTGCCAGGCTCTGTGCTAAGTACTTTCTGTGCATTAACTAATATTCACAATAACCCTATGGGACAGGTATTATTGTTGCTGCTGTTATTAAGCTTAAAGGCATTAATTAATGTTGCATAGAGAGGGCATCACCCCCAAGGGCCTCCCACCTCCCTTCCATGAATCCCTTCCCCAACCAGCAACATGATGTCGTGAATAGATGAACCAATGATCTCCCCTCTCAGGGGCACCACCAGCCATGGAGTGGTTAGGAAGGTCCCTCTCTGGAGTCAGACTGGTCAACTGGAGACCAGCTCCACCATTTACTAGCTGTGTGAGCCTGGGCCAGTCACTTAACCTCTCAGTGCCTCAGTGTCGTCATGTATAACATGAGGATACAGTCTGTTTCTCATAGAGATTCCCATCAGGAGTATAAGACATGTCTGGACAGTACCCAGTGTAGACCTTGGCCTGGAGAAAGCACACGATGGATGTCAGCTATTGTTCTTAGTGTAGAGGCTGGTGCCAAGGGCTCCTTGGGATTGACTTGTAGACGATGAGTTCTTATGGTCCAGGGACATGCATTGTTTTCTTCAGAGGGCCAGGGAGCAACTTGTTTTACTAGCCTTGTTGGGATGGAGGTGGGGGTCAATCTGTCCAGCCAGGCGCAAGGGATAAGCCAACCAATGAGATGACGTGGCAGCGGGGAGGGAGGAGTTTGCAGACACCGTGCTGCTTCATGGATGCTGCAAAGTGCAGAGAGCTGGTCCCAAAGCCAGGGTTGTAACTGATGCACTGAGTCAGGGCCCACGCAGCTGTTTCCCGTGATGGGGGGAGGCCCTGGATTTAGGCTCCTGTGCTTTGGGTTAACAAAGAAGCTATGGACAAGGAAGCAGGAGCCACCTATGATTGTCAGCATCTTACCACCTGTGACCTCCATTCTTACGCAAACCTGCTTTTGCTTTCAAGGAGAAAGAAGAGAGCTCTCTGGTTGTACACAGGGAGGTACACAGTCCTCCCTTGCACTCTGCATCCCCCTGTATGCTGACCTTTTCAGTTTGAGCCAGGCTGCAGTCCCTCCCTGGTGGTAGAGCTGGCATCTGGTGGACAGGCACCCTACATTTTGGAAGCACGGTTGAGAGAGAACATAGCGGAGAGGAGTGACTGGGAGCCTCTGGGCTGGGTTCCTGCCCTTGGTTCCTGTCGTCCCAGCCCCAGAGCGCTCCTGTCCTTCTGGTGATTCGGTTAGGTGCCAAAACATCTCTCCTGTTGCCCAAACTGGCAACTTGGGTCCTTCTGGTCCCAAGTAAGGTAAGCACAGGAGGGCTCCTGGCTCAGCCCAGGCAGCTGGCTTCTCACGCCCACAATGAGGATAGAGAATTCACAGCATGGCCTCCTTCCAAACATCTCAAAACCGGACCCCAGTGTGTCTTCACTGGAGACCCCCATTGTCAGACCTCTGATGGTTCCAAATATGAGAGAGTCTGCCCCTCTTTCTATAGTATCACCTCTGCAGGCTTCCTTGTCAGCTAAATCTGCCCTTTGTTCCTTTCATTTCCTTTCCTTTTTGAAAAACAAGGATCAACATTAAAGACTATAGATATGCCTCAGATTTCCACCTTCTTGACAGTAGCCATGGGCCTCCGGAGAGAGATGAGGAATGATCCCTTCCGCCTCGCTGTGCGTTTCAAGCGGGAGTTTTACAAAACTTCTGTTTATACACAGCTTTCTCCCTCCTTTTTCTCACCTCCTTTGAACTTGGCCAGCATCTCCCGCAGGAGATCTGAGTGTGGACTTTCTGCCTTTCTGACGTCTGTTTGCTGGCTTGTTTGTACCTTTCATCTTTCCCACAAGGATTCCAGGTGGCTAACAGCAAAGCACACACACACAGAATGGTTAATAAAATAAAAACCGGAGACCCTTGATGTTTGTGATTTCAAGTTCCCAGTTTCAGCTCTTCTTTAATACTGCTGAAGATCGGTGACATAAGAGAATTTTGAAATCTCTTAAAAGTCGAGCCACTTGGCCTCAGACCTTTCCTAGGAGGCAGGACAGTCTGTACACTTCAGAGTCAATAAAGCATTGCAGGCTCACCCCACTCTCTCCCCAAGGCCAGCAGTGCCATCTAGGACACAGCCAGAAGCAGGCCAGGGTGGCAGGCCTCCTGCAACTCAGCTACCTGCCTGACTCATGAGGCCTCAGTCAAGGCTGTGCTGACGCCAAAGGGGATGTTTGTGGGGGAAGGGCAGGAGTGTCCATACATTTCAATGCGTTCTCCTGCCCCTAGTGTGTTTGATAGTCAGATGCAACTTCGAGAATTTCTATAAGTGCTGGAGAGGGTGTGGAGAAAAGGGAACCCTCTTACACTGTTGGTGGGAATGCAAATTGGTTCAGCCACTACGGAGAACACTATGGAGGTTCCTTAAAAAACTAAAAATAGAATTACCATATGTTCCATCAACAGATGAATGGGTCAAGAAGGTGTGGTTTACACACACACACACACACACACACACACACACACACGCACGCACAATGGAATATTATTCAGCTATAAAAAAGAATGAAATAATACAATTTGTAGCAACATAGATGGACCTAGAGATTATCATATTGAGTGAAGTAAAATATCATATGATATCACTTATATGTGGAATCTAAAAAATAATACAAATGAATTTATTTACAAAGCAGAAACACGGTCACAGACATAGAAAACAAATTTATGGTTACCGAAGGGGAAAGGGGGTGGGGGAGGGATAAATTAGGAGTTTGGGATTAACAGATACACACTACTATCTATAAAATAGATAAACAACAAGGGCCTACTGTATAGCACAGGGAACTATATTCAATATCTTGTAATAACCTATAATGAAAGATCATCTGAAAAAAGTATATATATATATTCCCTGAATTACTTTGCTGTACACTTGAAACTAATAAATATCATAAATCAACTATACTTCAATAAAAAATTTAAAAATAAAAGAATTTCTAAGTGACAACTTTCCATAGTCCCTCCTTCCGTACAGAAGGCTGCCAAAGCCTCCTGTTTGGGTCTGGGATTTTGCCCCACTTCCCAGGTAATAAGCTAGCCTGTTTCTGTTCCATGGAGGCTGGCAGAAGACATGACACTCTTGAGTCAGAGACAAAGGACTTTGTTATTCGTGGCACAGGAAGCAGTGTGAGCACCATGTAGGTATCCGTTTTCCACACCCTCACGTCACACAGGGTCATGCAGAGGGGCCCAGGTGGATGCTGTCCACGCAGTGGGTTTGCATCAAAGCTGGAGATCACTGAGCTTGAGGCAGCCGCTGCTCTTATAGAGTGTGGTAAGCAAGCTTCCTCTCTGTCCAGAGGGAGACATTATCCCATTCCTCAAGGTTGCTTGCTGCAGATACAACCCTGAAAAATGGTCCGGGTAAAGAACAGTGAGGGCTTGGCATACCCAAGATAGATCATCTCTGTCAACAACTTTCCTGTTAAGAATTCGGGGTGGGATTTCCCCAGCTGCCCAGTCTCCTCGGGCTGCAACCAGGACGGCAGAGGGTTTCTCAGCTCTTGGTCCGTGACTTCCACATTCCCAGTCCAGCCTTTGGCTCCACACCACTGACTGCTGACCAGACATACAATAACAATGATGGTGGCTGAACTTGGCGGAGCCCGTACTGTACCTGGCACCGTGCCAAAACCTCTGCATACATTATTTCATTTAATCCTTGCAACAACCTTTGAAAAAGTGTGACCCCCCCCTCCCTACCCACTATTAACAGATGAGGAAACCAAGGCTCAGAGAAGCTAAGGAATTTGCTGCCTGTCAGCCAGCTAGTAAGTGATAGAGGCCAGTTTTGGCCCACAGTCTGGCTGCTTCCACAATCCATGCTTGTTATCTTCTCACTGGTGCTTCTGTTCCTTTCCTGGTCAAGAAGGAATGAGCTTATTCTTTTTCTTTCTTTCTCCCTTCCTTCCTTCCTTCCTTCCTTCCTTCCTTCCTTCCTTCCTTCCTTCCTTCCTTCTTTCCTCCCTCCCTTCCTTCCTTCCTTCCTTTCTTCTTCTTTATTGCTATTATTATTATTAGCAAATTCTTCTTCACTGAAGGGCATCTTCCTCTGACCTCCAGCCTC
Source organism: Stenella coeruleoalba (assembly GCF_951394435.1). NCBI lineage: Eukaryota > Metazoa > Chordata > Mammalia > Artiodactyla > Delphinidae > Stenella > Stenella coeruleoalba. The sequence continues at coordinate 70,276,175 of NC_137154.1, forward strand.
TATCCATACCCAAAGGTCTGGCTGGGATTCAACAGGTTGTCATAGACTTTGGAATTAGGCTGAGCAAAGGTACATATAGGGGCCAACTGAGCCGGAGCAGTCCTCAAGGCTGATCTTCTGGGCTTCTGGAACCACCCATCATGGCTCTACCTCCTCACAGAGGAGTGACTGCAGCCAGGCCAGGGCTGCTGAGAGCTCAAACGGCACCTTTAGCAAAGTAGAAAAAGGCACTCTCCCTCAAGACACTTGATTACCATTTGCTGGAGAAGTATGATTATGCACATTCACATCTAAGGAGATGCCTAAGTTCAAGTCACCTCCTGCAATTGGCTAGTGCCCAACCTATGCAACCATACTGGTCAGGCCGAGTCACACAGACCCGGTTCTACACTAGTTCTGCCATTTACCAGCTGAGTGATCTCAAGCAGGTCACTGGGCTCACTGAAGCTCAGTTTCTGATAGAATGTAGTGTTGCCGCCTTGTCTAACTTGTTCACAGGTTTGAAGAGGGAAATAAGGAAGAGCTGTTGCTTAAGACCCAGGGGAGAATTTTCTTCTTGGGATAAGATGGAAATATTAAAAATCAGAGACTGGGACCTAGCCCCAGAAGGACATGCAACCCTCCCTACCTCCCCATCCAGCCACAAGGGGGGATAATGGGAATCCTTTTAAGTCCTTATGTGTTTTTTTGTCCCATTGAGAGAGGAATTGGGCTAGTAATTGAGGTTTGTCTTTTGTTTCCTCTGCTCCTACCTTTTCAGTGACCTATTCCTTCCACAAATCTTACCCCTTTCCCACCCTGCTCCTCTTCCCATTACTTTTCTATTCTTTCTCCTATTCAAGTCGACTTTCAAGAAATGATTGGTAAGTCTTAATGATTCTTTGGAAAGTTGCTTCTAAATAACTTTAGGCCCAAAAAACCCTCAAATCTAATCAGCACATTTGGACCTCAGGGAAAGCTATTTGGGAGCCAGTTCCTGCATATGCCATGGAAATATCACCAAAAAGATGACCATCTGTTCCACCTTTGAAAAGCCTATAATAAGGGAGACGACCTGGTGTCAGAGCTTGCTCCTCTGATAGTAGCCCCCTCTAGTGGTCCACCGTGGGAATGGCCACCATTCTCGCTCTAGGATCTGAACTTGGAAGTTCTGCTAGTCCAGTGCTGGCTCCCGGCAGATGCCCAATGCTATAAACAGTCATAACAATGAGGTGAGACATTATTTGGGTTTCGTGGTCATCTTCTGATGTCTAGAGGGAAGAACTTCACTCTCTCCGATTATTCAAGAGCTCTGGTCTCTAGGTCAAACTCAGTCATTAGCTGGGGCAACTCTTAACTTCAGTTTCCTTATCTGTAAAATGAGATGAAAGATGCCTGGTGTCTGTTTCTCATAATACTGTTGTGAGGATCAAAAGAGACAGTAAGGGACAAGGGAGGTGAAAGCTCTTTGAAAACTGCATCCGTAAATGTCATGATGGTTCTGGTATGCTGTCCTAATAGAGGAGCCACTAGCCACATGTGACTATTTAAATTTAAATCGATTAAAATTAAATGGAAATAAAAATTCAGTGCTTCAGTCACACTGGCCAGGTTTCAGATGCTCAGTAACCACGTGAGGCTAGTGAGCTACCATATTACAGAGCACAGATCTAGAACATTTCTATCATCACAGAGAGTTCTGTTGGACAGTCCTGCAGCTGTCCAACAGAGAATTGAAGAACAAGCTTTACATTCCCCAGTTCTGTTCTGCCCTACAAGAAGAGAGCTCTCATGCAGCAGTTTGTAAGTCTAGGAAGACGCCTAAATCACAGTCACCTGGGGGGTACAACTCAATTTGGCACGGATTCATTCATTGTGTGTGTGTATGTGTGTGTGTGTGTGTGTCCCAAACAAATACACACACACACACACACACACACACACACACACAGAACCTGCTATGCGTCTGCCAAGCACTGTGCCAAGCTCATTGTCCTACCAGGAGGAGGGCCTGGGTTGCTGAAGTGTATTTCTGCATCAGGGTCTCTGGATAACGGAGTATGAACAGTGCAAGGAAATTTCATTCGCATGTCAACCTCCTACCTCAGAGACACACAATTGAAGCAGCTCCTGTTGCCTCTGGGAAGACTTTCCTACTCTCTCCTACTGTCTCTCACACTAGGCTGTGAGACCTCCTATTCACTCCCATATTCCGCTGTTCTTCCTTTTTCATTGCACTTATTATATTGTATTGCAGCTTGCCTGTTCAATTGTTTTCTGTTAAAATGTAAGCTCTCTGAGTCAGGGGACCAGGTCTGTCTTATACTCTCTTGTACCTTCAGCCTCCCATACAGGACCTGGCCCATAGTAGATGCTCAAAAACTATTAATGAATGGGTGGTATTTATAGGTGGGTGGATTTCTCTGTTCCTTCATTTGGGGTCCTATATTCCCCCACATAAAGCCCTCAGTTATGGAACTGCTGGGGATTCTCTTTATGCTGGGCCACCAAATCCTTTGGCCATATCCCTCGCCCTAAAAGGGAGGCACATGTTGAGTGGGAAAGGCACAGTTCGATTTCTGTTTCTGGCAGTTCGGTTGATGAAAACAACTAAAATGCTGGATAAAATTTTTAAAGCGTATTTTTAAAAACATTGCTGATGCACACAAAAACGTGTACACAAATGTTTATAGCAGTGTTATTCAAAATAGCCCAAAGTGGAAACAGCCCACTTGTCTCTCATTTGATGAAGAACAAAATTTGGTATATCTATGCAATAGAATGCTATTCAGCAATTAAAAGGAAGGAAGTATTAATACAACAATGGTGAACCTTAAGCAATCTGCTAAGTGAAGGAAATCGGTCCTAAAATACCACATATTACATGATTTCATTTATATAAGATACCCAAAATAGGCAAATCTATAAAGACAGAAAGTAGGGCACTGGTTGCCTAAGGCTGGGAGAAAGGAAGATTTACTGCTCGTGGGCACAAGGTTTCTCTTTGGGGTGATAGAAATTCTCTAACATTAGACTGCAGGGATTGTTGCACAGCTCCGTGAATCTACTGAAAACCTGGCTTCTCTGATGAATTTTATCAAAAGCTTAAAAATCAATTATTACCAATCCTTCACAAACTCTTCCCACCGCCCCCCAAAATAGAACAGGAGGGAACACTTTCCAACCCATTCCATGAGGTCAGTATTACCCTGATACCAAAACCAGAAAAGATATTACAAAAAAAACAACAACAGCAACAACAACTACAGCCTAATATCTTTTTGAATATGAGCTAAAATCCTCAACAAAATAGTAAAAACTAAACCCAACAACATGTAAAAAGGATTATATACCATAATTAATCTATCTCAGGATGCAAGGTTTGTTCTACTTCCAAAAGCAATTAATGTAATAAAACATATTAATAGAATAAAAGACAAAAACAGCATGATCATCTTAATAGATGCAGAAAAAGCATTTGATGAATACAACATCTTTTCATGATAAAAACATGCAATAAAATAGGAATAGAAGGGAAACTTCCTCAACCTGATAAGGGTAATTACCAAAAACCCACAGCTAACATCACACTTAATGGTGAAAGACTAAATGTTTTTCCCCTAAGTTCAGCAACAAAAAAAGGATGTCTGCTCTCATCACTTCTATTCAATATTGTATTGAAAGTTCTAGCCAGGGCAATCAGACAAGAAAAAGAAGTAAAAGGCATCCAGGTTGGAAAGGAAAAAGTAAAGCTATTTCTATTCACAGATGACATGATCATGTATATTGAACATCCTGAAGAATTCAAAGCAACTGCAGGAACAAGAAAAAAAAATTAGAACTAATAAATAAGCTTACCAAGGTGCAGGATACAAGATAAATATACAAAAATCAACTGTATTTCTATAACCTAGCAATGAATAACCTGAAAATGAAATTAATAATACAATTCCATTTACAATAGTATCAAAAAGATTAAAATATTTAGTAATAAATATAACAAGATTATTATAAAATCTGTACACTGAAAACTATAAAATGCTCTTTAAAGAAATTAAAGTAACCTATGGAAAAACATACATGTTCATGGAGCAGAAGACTTAATTAATATTGTTAAGATGGCACAAGTCCCCCAAATTATTTACAGATGCGACATAATCCTTATCAAAATCCCAGCTGCCTTTTTTGCAGAAATCAACAGGTCAATCATAAAATCCATATAGAAATGTAAGAGATCTAGGATATATCAAACAATCTTGAAAAAGAACAAAGTTGGAGGACTCACACTTCTCAATTTCAAAACTTATTACAAAGCTACATTATCAAGACAGCGTGGTACTGACGTAAATTTAGACGTATGGATCAATGGAATGGAATTGAGTCTAGTAATAAACCCTTACATTTATGGTCTCTTGTCCTCAGTTCCTGAAATCAGAGCCACAAAGGCAAAATGGGTGTCTTGTTATTTATAACAGCAGTCCCCAACCTTTTTGGCACAAGGGACCGGTTTCGTGGAAGACAATTTTTCTATGGACCGGTGGCGGGGGTGCGGGGGGATGGTTCAGGTGGTAATGGGAGTGATGGGGAGCGGCAGATGACTGCTTCGCTCGCTCACTGCTCACCTCCTGCTGTGTGGCCGGGTTCCTAACAGGCCACTGACCAGTGCCGGTCCGTGGCCCCGGGGGTTGGGGAACCCTGATTTATAACAAGCCATTTTCCACCATAACTGGGTTTAGGTTAATGAGGTGACTTTTGGAAAGCAGGTAAAGACGAGGGCTGGTTGCCATGGCAACCAACCCTGAAGACAGTGTTTGAACTTTCAGTCTCACTCCTCATACTCCAGGGAGGGGAGAGGGGCTAGAGGTTAAATCGATCACCAATGGTCAATGATTTAATCAATCATGCCTATGTAATGAAGCATCCATAAAAACCCAAAAGGAGGAGGTCCAGAAGCTTCCAGCTTGTGGAAACAGAACGCTCCCAAGTGCCACAATGCCGGACGCCAAACTCCATGAGAACAGAGCTCCTTTGTTCAGGACCTCTCCCCATGTATCTCTGCATCCGGCTGTTGATTTGTATCCTTTAATACCCTTTAAGATGAGTTGGTAATCTAGTAAGCAAACAGGTTTCTTGAGCTCTATGAGCTGCTTTAGCAAATTAATCGAACCCAAAGAGGGGGTCGTGGCAACTTCCAATTTACAGGCTGTTGATCAGAGGCACAGGTAACAATCTGGACTTGTGACTGGTGTCTGGAGCCACTCTAGCAGATTAAACAAACCCTAGGAGGAAGTCTTTGGAAACTCCAATCTGTAGCCAGTTGCCCTGGGCTTGCCATTGGTGTCTTAAGTGGGGGACAGACTCGTAGGACTGAGCTTTCAGACTGGAATCTGAAAGTGTCAGAATTGAGTTAAACTGTAGGACACCCAACGGGTGTTTGGAGAATTGCTTGGTGGTGTGTGGGCACCACCTCTCACTGCCATCCCTCCACCCATCCCCCACGTTGGAATTGGTCCCAGAACTTTTAATGCACTCAGCATATTTCAGAAAGAAGTACAAGGCAGGCTCTGGACCTTTATAAACTGGGTCTTTGCTGACACAGCAGAGCATGAGCCCAGTGAAGCAGCTGTCTCACTGCTCCCAGTGTCTTCCTTTTGCCCTGAGAGCAGCTGCAGTCAGTCCCTATGACAGGCACGGTCTTTGTGAGGTGATGTCATTTGTGGCTCAGAAGACGAGCTATGGGATCAAAGAGACCTGGATTCAAACCTTGATTTTGATGTTCCTACAAACTTTGGGCAACTTAATCTCTGAGTTTCAGCTTCTGCACCTGTTTGGGGATACCATTTGTCTCCCAGGGTTGCTGCTGGCAACCTGCAACCTGTTTACTTAGACAAGCCACATCAAGTTGCCAGCACAGGCCTGGCACATATGCAGCAGTCAGCAAATGTCAGGTATTCTTATTACTCATTTTGCTTTATAGAGATTTGGCAGATCTACTTGCAGGACGTAGGAAAGGGAGAGGAGGTTTTGTTTTCTCTCTGTGCTTTGATGATCCTGCAGGTACTCAGGATGAGAATCCAGACAGCCTCTTTCTGGCTGTAGATTCCTTATGGAAAATGGGCCTAAAATGGCCCTAGAGAGTCCCGTGGCTGTTAAAGGAAGTAAACACTGGAAGGCTTACTATATCATCTATACTACTCCTCAGGCCCTCCACACCCCAGGGCATGCCAGTTCCCATTCAATATTCAGCTTTTATGAGTACGTTTAAAACTTTCCTTTGAACATATCTGTAGGATGGTGTCCTCAAATGTCTTGTCCAGGCGACAAAGTTCTTTATTAACAGATGCAAAGAATGGCTACATCCATTGCATACCTCATCTTAGCATGGTTCTCTTAATGATCCACCTATTTTTAAGAATGGTGCTTCTTCTCTCTAGTTTCTTATGGCTCTGAAATGTTGATGCTTTCATTTCATTAACAATGGCTTCCTAGGCCAAATGTTGGAAAATCTCAAAAATAGGGGAACTCATTCATTCATTTATGCATACCATAAACGGTGGGATTCTCATACTGAGTACCAGTTCCCTGCTCTCTGGGATCTCTGTTAGTTGACTCAGGATCAGTTATGTACTGAGAATTGCGCTAGGTCCGGAGTGCACCAAGGTGAGCCTGCCAGATGTAGCTTCTGATCCAGTGAGGGCTACAGACTCTTAATAGACGGTTATGATGCCGGGGGATGACCTGAAGGAATGGGATGAGAGTGGGTGTTGGCTGATGAACTAGAAGAGTTCTTTCTGCCTGAGGTGTGGGATAGAACAAAATTGCAGGTTGGGTTCTTGGGAAGAAGATGCTGAGATGGAGTTTAGTAGGGTGTGAGATGTTCCATGGGGTCAACTCCTGGGAAAGGAAGGCAAAGGAAGCAGGACGGGGCCAAGGAAGAAACTGAGCTGCAATGCAGTCTCAACAAGCCTCAGTCCACCGGGTGTGGGGCTCTGGAAAGAAGATTGCCAGTCACAGGGTTCCTAGTGGGGCTGACACTGCTGGGCCTGTCCCTCCCCCGCCTTCCTCAGCAGCTGGATGAGGCAGCTGTGCGGCTGTCAGCGGTGCTGTCCACTCATGCATTCCTCACAATAGGGCAGCAAGAGCTTCCCTGAAGGGGAACCTGGGTCTTCTAGCATCATGTCTATCTCAGAGGGACGACTCCTAGAATAGACAACATCTAAACCAAGATGTGAAGGACAGACACCAGGTACAAAGGTGGGATGCGTGGGGAGTGGGAACGGGTAGAGGGAATAGCCTGTGAGCCTGTGTGGAAGCTCGGAGGGACTGAAACAGGCCGAGTTCTGGGGAGGCATGGCCAGGGGGGCAGTGTACAGACATGAGATTGGAAAAGTGGAAAGGGGGCTCGTGGGTCACATGCGTGGGGTGTGGGCTTCATCCTAAGGGTCGTGAGATGCACTTACAGGTGAGTCCACTGTGGCCTCCACTCTGGATGGTAGGTTGGGAGACGAGGACAGGTGGGGATCAGAGGGATGGAGGCTGGAGGCCCTGCAGGGAGAGCATGAGTCCCCGGGGAATGCCCCCAGGGAAGGGTGGCTCCCTCCATGTGGAAGTGTGCACTGGCCCATGGCTCCCTCTGAGGGAGGAGGCGGAGGCCTCCTGAGCCTTGGGGATGCCTGGCATCTTCTGCTGTTGCACTCTTGGGAGAGGTCCAACTCCACATTTCTCCACCCACGGCCCATCTTATTCCTCTATATCCTCATCAATTTCCTCTTTCTCATATCATTTTGAAGCAAATCCCAGACATTATGTAATTTAGTCCATAAATATTTCAGGATATACCCCTAAAAATAAGGATATTAAAAACAATAAAATAAAACCATGGAAAACAGTATGGAGGTTCCTCAAAAAACTAAAAAGAGAGTTGTCATATGATCCAGCAATCCTACTCCTGGGCAATACCCAGACAAAACTATAATTGGAAAACATACATGGACCCCTATGTTCATAGCAGCACTATTTACAATAGCCAAGACATGGAAACAACCTGAATGTCCATCAACAGATGAATGGATAAAGAAGATGTGGTACATATATACAATGGAATATTACTTGGCCATAAGAAAGAATGAAATAATGCCATTTGCAGCAACATGGATGGACCTAGAGATGATCATACTAAGTGAAGTAAGTCAGAAAGAGAAAGACAAATACCATGTGATATCACTTATATGTGGGATGTAAAAATACAACATAAATGAACATATCTATGAAACAGAAACAGATTCACAGATATAGAGAACCTGTGGTTGCCAAGGGGGAGGGGGTTGTGGGAGGGAATGATTGGGAGTTTGGGATTAGTAGATGCAAACTATTATATATAGGACAGATAAATGACAAGGTCCTACCGTATAACACAGGAAACTATATTCAATATCCTGTGTTAAACAATAATGGAAAAGAATATGAAAAAGAATATATATAATTGATACATAGGTATATATGTATTTCTTGCTATACGGCAGAAATAAACACAACATTGTAAATCAACTATACTTTAATAAAATTAATAAAAAAATAAAACCACAATACTAATATCACCTAAAGAAATGTCATGGTTTCTTGATATCAAATGAGATATCAAACTTTCACTTGTCTCGAAATGTAATAGACGTTAACTTTTTACAGTTGGTTCAAATCAACATCCAGGCAAGGTCCACTCACTGTGTTTGGCTGATATATTTTTGTCTCTTTTAATTTACATGTTTCTCTCCCATCACACTTCCCCTCCACCCAAAAACCACCCCCACTCCCACAATTTATTTTTTGAAGAAACTGAGTCATTTGTTTTATTTCATTTGTTCCGAGTCTGGATTTTGCTAATTACAGCCCGAAAGCATATATTTAACATGGTCCTCTGAATTTTCTCTAAATCGTGAATGAGGAAAATATTGAATCTAGTAAGGTGGAGTTTTCAACAGGACTAGACTGGACAGGATTTTAATTCCTCAGCTTCACAGGCACACCTTGGGACCCGCCTAGCATGTTGGTAATAGGTGGGGAAGAGTTTCCACAGGGCACAGGTGAAGGCAGAGATCGGGGAAAATTAAAGCAGCAACGTGCTTGTGTCCTGTACAGCTGATCCACAAACTAAGAACCAAAGCACCTATGACTACCACAAACATTCTGATGTTGATCTCCAACTCAGTTCCAGTTGATTTCTTGGACGTGCCTAGGATGCTTTCTTTCCTCGAAGTTCTGCCCTATTCTTTTTTTTTTTTAAGTATAGTTGATTTACAAAGTTTCAGGTATACAGCAAAGTGATTCAGTTATATATATATAAACACACACACACATATATATATAATACATATGTATATTATTTTCCAGATTCTTTTCCATAATAGATTATTGCAAGATATAGAATATAGTTCCCTGTTCTATACAGTAGGTTCTTATACATGGATTCTATTCCCATATAGGTCATTACAGAGTACTGAGTAGAGTTCCCTGTGCTACACAGTAGGTTCTTTTTAGTTATCTATTTTATATATAGTAGGGTACATGTCAATCCCAATCTCCCAATTTATCCCTTCCAGCTCCCCCCTTCCCCTCTTGGTAACCATAAGTTTGTTTTCTATATCTGTGACTCTACTGCTGTTTTGTAAAGAGGTTCACTTGTACCATATTTTTTACACTCCACAGGCAAGTGACATCATATGCTATTTGTCCTTCAATGAGAGAAAACTTGGTGATAGACTTGGAACTAGAGGAAGAGGACTGTGTTGGAGATGACAGTTGAATCTAGCTTGTGCAGCTAGATTGCAGGACCATTGGCCAACACAAGTGACAATGCAAAAAAAATTAAGGATCATGTGTTCATTTTGAACTGAGTCTGAAATGCCACTGAAATGGTTAAGTAAAGATGTCAAGGAAGCAATTGAATGAATGCATCTAGAAGTCAGAGGAAATACCTGGGCTGGAGAAGTAAATATATTTGTTATTTGTAGGTGGGCATTAAACCTATATGTTTGAGGTTTTGGGGGGAGATCACATGAAAAAAGTACTGAGAGGGCTTAGGCTGAAGCCCTGAGGAACTTCATGGGAGGAACTGAATCAGAAAGGTCAGCCTTCGATGGAGATAGAAAAGGAAAAACCAAAATAATAGAAGGAAAACCAGAAGAGAGTGGTGTTCCCGGAAACAAGATTGGATCTGTGTTTTAGAAGGACCCCTATGGCCATCGTATCGTGGATGGATAGAGTCAGAGAGATGGGTCAGGTGTGCCTTTTTTTTTATTCTAAACACTGACGACCTTCAGCCACAGCAAAAAAGTAGCCTGAAGTGTGAGCTTTCTGCCTCACTGCTTCGCCGATGTAACTGAGGTCTGCTGCCTACAGGAATAAGAGACTCCTAGGAATCAAACCACTGTTTAGTGAGTCACTGGAAAGAATTCTTGATCTTATGTTTCTCTTCCTTTGTTTCTTTCAAATGCAATTTTGCTACGCTGAACCCATTTAAAAATAGCTATATCTATGGAAAATTAGGACTAGAGAGCCACTCAAGCTCCTCTTGCTTTAAACCTCCAGTACCTTGTTACCTCCCATGAAACAGTAGCAATTATGCTTTTATGGGTCTTCCCAGTTTTCAAACTACATTTTAAATCCCCATGCAGTGAAGATGAAACCGTTCAACTGAAAAGTGGGGACAAAGCTACATTTTCTTGAAAGGGAACAAGTTTTTTTTTTATCTCCAGCTGCTGCATTAAGAACATTTGATGCCCAGGAAAGAAAAAAGCTACTGGAAAATGGGGCACGGGAAACTTCTCCCACTGTAGCTACTCAGTTTGCATGAGCATATTCGTAAGCATTTTGCAGGAGGCAGTTTTCAGAAGCGTTATTCATTCATTCCATAAATATTTATGGAGCATCTATTTTGATCCAGGCATTGGGCAAGGCACTAGGATGGTTAAAAGCATCTCCAGCATTCCCTTTTAATGCATGACTCTGTGCAGTTGCAAAGAGGAACCAAAAACAACCAGAGCAGTTGAAGTCTGGGCAGCTGAAGGCATCGGCATAGCTAAGACAGCGAGTCTTTGAGCGTTCCTAGACTAAAACTGTCTACAGCAGCAGATCCACCATGACTCAAGGAAGTCATCCCTGCTGTGTCCTGATATGTACCCGAATGGAATCTGGATGATGAAAGTGATCCAGAAACAGGAGGATGGAGGAGGAGAATGCAGACCCGGACACGCACACCCTGGCCACTTGCCTCACCAATCGTAGGGAAGCCTTGTTCCTAAGGCATTATGTTGGTGTGCTGCTGGTGTGCTGTGCACAGTCCAATAAAAATGGGTAATTGTGACCCTGCCAAGAACTACACAAACACCGTCACACTTAATCCTCACAGCTACCTTATGCAGTGCTTACTCTTATTATTCCCATTTTAGAGAACAGGAAACTATGACCTAGGTAGCTAGTCACTTGCCTAAGAAGACGCAATAGCGTGAGTACTTGGCCCAGACTTCCCTGACTCCCAAGCCGTGCTCTGAGCCCCCATGTGATTGGGGCCAACCCAGACTTAATAAACCCGGCCATGCTGACTCCATAACCTGTGTTTGTTTCTGCTCCATTCGTCCTTTTGCAGTTCTTAGGATACCCTGAATGAAAAGAGCCCTTTCAGGCATGATTTGGGAAAAGTTTCTGGCAGGATGGACCAACAGCTGGAGACACCCACCAACAGCTGGAGTCGCCATTCCAGGGCCAAGATGGGGCAGACAAGGGGAATGGTGCCCTTTTCAGAACCATCCTGAACAAGGCCCATTTCACGACTTTCACCTATAGTTGGTCCTCCCAAGGCTTTAGGAGGTGTGACAGCTGCAAACACTGAGGTTCAGATATAAATTCCAAATGGAGGAGCTGGGACGCAAACCACGGTCTTGCCTCTAGGGCTGTTACCTCTGCACTTGGTGAATAACAGATGCTTGTCATTTGCACGTGTGCCATCTGGAGAGAAAGTCCCTGGATGTGCAAGTATGTAGCCGGCCAGGCAGGCTTTGTTATTATTTGTTTTCTTTAAATCTCAGAGATGAAAACCTGGTAGTTTCTCCTGAATCTGAGCATGAATGAATCCTTGGGAGAGATGGGTTTGGGGGTTAAATCAGCCAGTTTCACTGAGGCCTAGGTGTGTGTGTGTGTGTGTGTGTGTGTGTGTGTGTGTGTGTGTGTGCTGGGCTGTTATATAATCTTGGTAAGTGTCAGTACCAGGTATGGGTGTGGCAGCCTGTGGATTATGTTGTCTTGTTTTTCACTATTTAAAAATACACATTTTGTGTCATGAAGAACCTAGGGGTAAGGCAGGAATAAAGACGCAGACCTCCTAGAGAACGGACTTGAGGTTATGGGGAGGGGGAAGGGTGAGCTGTGACAGGGCGAGAGAGAGTCATGGACATATACACACTAACAAACGTAGTAAGGTAGATAGCTAGTGGGAAGCAGCCGCATGGCACAGGGATATCGGCTTGGTGCTTTGTGACCGCCTGGAGGGGTGGGATAGGGAGGGTGGGAGGGAGGGAGACGCAACAGGGAAGACATATGGGAACATATGTTTATGTATGACTGATTCACTTTGTTATAAAGCAGAAACTAACACACCATTGTAAAGCAATTATACCCCAATAAAGATGTTAAAAAAAACAAAAAAACAAAAAAAACAACAAAAAAAGAATATATTGTACCAATACTAATCCCTATTTTTGGATATTTACATAGTTTCTTTTGTTATTAATACCATTGTAATAAACATCTGTGTGCATTGAAAAAAAAATACACATTTTGGGGGTGGCTAGCCCTTTACGAGGGTGCTTTTCCTGCAGTGTGTTTTCCTGGCTCTGTGCAGAGTTTGGGGCCTGTCCGGAGGATTATAGGCCTCGCTTGACAGATTCATTCATTGGGTCAATTAATAGTGACTGCTCGAGCCATGTACAGTCAGGCCACTGAAAATGGCCGTTCTCTTGCTCTCTGTACATCCCCTGCTTGACCAGTCCCTGTCTCATTCACATGACTATCCAATCCTCTCAATTATAGGGTTTAATCAGTAACTGCCTCGTGCTTTCTCCCTGCCCCAGCCACTGGTTTCCCTGGTAACTGATGAGCCTACCTGCTATCAATCCCCCCTATAAATGGTAGCCTCCTTCTCCCCCAAGACGTGAAGGTTGCTGTCATGTCCTGCCTGCAGTTTACCGTCCATGGTGGTGTGTCCCTCCAGGACCCTGTTGCTTTGGACATATAAGATCCCCTGTCCAATAAACCACTGATGTCTCTGTTGCTGTCTCTGGGCTCTTTCTTCGGTCTTGAGGCTGGGCAACTACATGACTTTCAGGCCTGCGAGGCGTACAGGTGGATCCTGGAACTTGTCTGTCTGGGCTGGAGTCCTGATTGGTCTACTTAGTAACTATGCAAATCTGGTTAACTTCCTTGAACTCTTTGTGCCTCAGTTTCCACATCTGTAAAAAGAAGATAAATAATAGATCGTGCCTTGTGAACTGGTATGGGGATTAAATGGTTACTATTTCAGAGCAGAGAACTCTGCCTGTCTATTGCTCATGACACAGAGAAGCACAACGCCATGAACCTGCCCCCAGGGGCTGGCAGACCAGCTGCAGGGCTAACACTCTGTAAACAGTATAACACAAGGTCAGAGAAATATGTATCCTGAGATATGGGCAACAGAGCATCATGGGGAGGATGTTGGACTTCATGGGCTCTTTCTTTTTCTAAGATTTTTTTTCTTAAATGTCCTGTTCTTCCCTTGTAGTTTTCACGATGTCATTTTTCTAAGGCACAGCATTCTAGATGTTTAGAAGAAGCCACTGATCTCTCAGTCCAAGCTCCTTATTTTACAGCTAAGGTAACGAGGCCCAGAGAGGTGGAGTGAATTGCCCAGGGTCCAGAGCTTTTTTATGGTAGAACTGAGTCCCAGACCATTGCTCCTTTCCATTATTCTAAACAGCTTTTTAATGTGTTGGATCTCTAACGTAAAGGGCACAGAGTTCACCTTAACAGCCATCTGTCCACTAGAGCCTGAGGCTGGGAGGAGAGAGATATTTAAAATATGCAGAATGGGGACTTCCCTGGCAGTCCAGTGATTAAGACTTCACTTTCCAATGCAGGGGGTGTGGGTTCGAACCCCGGTCGGGGAGCTAAGATCTTACATGCCTTGCGGCCAAAAAAACAAAGAACCATAAAACAGAAGCCATATTGTAACAAATTCAATAAAGACTTTAAAAATGGTCCACATCAAAAAAAAAAAAAAGGCAAGTTTAATAAATAAATAAAATAAAATCTGCAGAATGTCTAGAAATCTCATCTGGGCTCAGAGGTTTACCTAGCGCCCCAGGGAAAGCCTTTTTCAAGACTTCCAAGGACAGAAATACCTGGAGGGAAAGGGGCTGTGCATATGTGTGCCAGCCTAGAAGACATGGAGAACAGTGTTTAGTGGCTACCAAGGCCTGGGAACCCATAAGTTGTAATAACTCAACTAGTTATTAGTGCCTGCCATGGGCCAGGTACTTTGCTAGACATCAGAAATGCCAAAGTAAACAAGACAGTCATAGACCCTGCTTTCATGGAGAAGAGGTTCTTAATATGGGGCAATTTTGCCCCCCAGGGGATATTTGACAATGTCTGCAGGCATTTTTGGTTTGTTTGTTTAAAACACCTTTTTATTTTATTTTATTTTTTAAACATCTTTATTAGAGTATAATTGCTTTACAATGGTGTGTCAGTTTCTGCTTTATAACAAAGTGAATCAGCTATACGTATACATATATCCCCATATCCCCTCCCTCTTGCATCTCCCTCCCACCCTCTCTATCCCACCCCTCTAAGTGGTCACAAAGCACCGAGCTGATCTCCTTGTGCTATGCGGCTGCTTCCCACTAGCTATCTATTTTACGTTTGGGAGTGTATATATGTCCATGCCACTCTCTCACTTCGTCCCAGCTTCCCCTTCCCCCTCCCCGTGTCCTCAAGTCCATTCTCTAGTAGGTCTCTGCAGGCATTTTTGATTTGGGTGGGTGGCAGGGTTGCTACAGGGGTGCCGTCAGCATCCAATAATACATAGGGGAGCCCCCATGACAAAGAATGGTTCGGCCAAAAATGTCAACAGTGCCGAGGGTGAGAAGATCTGTCATTAAGCATAAAGTCCATGCCAATTAAACAAGTAGTTAAAGTATAATTAGTGTCACGGTAGAGGAAGCTCAAGACACTGTAAGAACCTGTACTATGAGGACTTAACCTAGAGAGCAAAGCAGGTCTCTGAGAATATGGGATGTTTAAACTAAATCCCCAAGGATGAGTGGGATGTTGCGATGCAAGGGAGTAGGGATGGGAGACCCAGGAAATGGGGGAGAGGGAGTACAAAGACCTGGAGGAGAAACAGATCTCTCTTAAGGAATCAAGAGATGTCTAGCGTGGCTGGAGCAGTCTGAAAGTGGAAGTCACAAAAGATGAGTCACAGAGGTTCTCATAAGACATCCCATTAATACACATTAGGTGTCCACCAGGAACTGTGCCCTGTTCCCATGCTGGCGAGTCCTACCTGAGCCCACTAATAGCACTGCCTTTGAAGAGCTTCTAGTCTCAAGAAGTGAAGGATTTTGGCTTTTATCCTAAGGGCAATGGGAAGCCATGGAAAGGCTTTATCCAGGGGATGACAGAGTAAGATTACCTTTTTGGAAAGCATGCAGAGGATGGAATTGAGGGCAGCAAGAGTGGAGGCAGGAGGACCAGTTGGAGGTTGTTACCATAATCCAGATGGCGGATGAAGATGGCCTGAATCAATAATGGCACCAACCATTATCGCAAAAGCAAAAGGGGCAGAAAACAGGGGCCCATCAGTGAATGATCATATTTAGTTTCCTAATGCTGCTGTAGCAAACAACTGAAGCTTAGTGGCTTAAATCATCACACATTTATCCTCTTACAGGTCTGGACGTTGGAAGTCTAAAGTCAAGGTTTGGACTGGGCTGCACTCATTCTGGAGACTCTAGGGAAGACTCTGTTTTCTTGTCTTTTCCAGCTTCTAAAGGTTACCTGCATTCCTTGGCTTGTGGTCCCTGCTTCCGTTGTCATATTTCTGTGTTCTCCTCCACTTCCACTGTCACATCATCTTCTCTGACTCAGATCCTCCTACCTTCCTCTTAAAAGGGTCCTGTGATTATACTGGGCTGCCAGGATAATCGATGATAATCTCTCCTATTTTAAGATTCTTAACTTTCACCTGCAAAGTGCCTTTTGCCGAGGTAACATATTCATAAATTCCAGGGATTAAGACATGGACATGCTTAAGGGGCCATCATTCAGACTCCTACAGGTCTCTCACAGCTGCTGCATCCTTGCTCATTACTGTGGAGACCACTCACACTCCTTGCTGATGGATGAGCCCCATTGGTTCTTCTGGAAATGTCGGTCCCACTGCCCCTGCCCCCATAGTCACTCCCTGCATGGGCTCTTTTGGTTCCCACCAACAGGCTCAATGATTTTCAAAAGGATGTTCTGAGTCAGGGTGACAAAATTAGGGGCTTCCAGGCTCAGATCCACATTTGTCCCCAAGACTCTATACCTAGATGTTGAGCTGAGGGGCAGACTCACCTTTCCATTCATTTATTCCAGTGTTAGGAAAGAGGTTAAAAAACAAAACAAACAAAACCCCCCAAAAACAAAATAAACAAACAAAAACCCCTCTGATTTACCATGATCAGTTATGCTTCTAAGATACCACCGTTGCCATGGTGACCAGAGGCTAAAGAGATTCTCACCTCTTTCCCATTTCCCTCCCCTCTATACATTTCCTCAGCAAGTCTCCCTTGCATTCATTTATGGATATCTCAGGGGCATTCTGCTACCTAAAGAAAATCCTCTTTGTGCTGCCTGCAAGTGGGCATCTCTCTGACCAGTGAATCCAGCCTCCAGGATTGATAGGGCCTAAGCTGGCAGCTCTTGACCTGCCTCCTCCAGACAGATGGAGGAGGAACTGGCTGATGTGCTCCCAAGGAATAAATGATAAGCATCCTGCTGCCAAGTCTCTGTGTGCTGCGAGTGTCAATGCCTGCAACGGGGAGAGATGTGGGGAGGGATCAAGGGAGGACGGAGCTGGTCCACGGAGAACAAGAGCCACTGAATCCACTTGTTAGAACCCCTCTTCTGCGCTCCTTTCCATGATGACACATCACTTCCCGTGATTACGTACCTCATGCCCCCCACTGCCATGGTCTGATGTCCATCAAGGCCCAGGAGGCTGGACTGGAGAGGCCGGGGTATACGATCTAGGACGGAAAGATGTGATGTTGTTTTCAGCTGTGTGACTTCAGGCACGGCAATCTGCCACGCACAGCCTCCCCATCTGTAAGCTGTGATCAAGACCTCTGTCCCACCCGCTCTGCGGAATCCTTGTGAGTGAGGGTCAGATCAGATCACTGGTATGAAGGTGCTCCCTGAACTTGGTATGAGACTGCACACGTGATGATGACGATGATGATGGTGGTGGTACTGGTGACAATGTCATAAAATTGGAATCATACCGTATGTAGCCTTTTCAGACTGGTTTCTGTCACTTAGCACTTAAATTTCCTCCATGGATTTTCATGGCTTGATAACGCATTCCTTTTTATGGTTGAGTTGTATTCCACTGTATGGATTTGCCACACTTAGTTTACCTATTCACCCATTGAGGGGCATCTTGGTTGCTTCCGAGTTTAAAGCTGCTATAAATATTCATGTGCAGGTCTTGTGACATAAGTTTTCAACTCATTTGGGTAAGTATCTGGGAGCTTGATGATTGCTGGGTCATACGGCAAGCTTATGTTTAACTTTGTAACAGGCTGCCAGATTGTCTTCTAACACGGCTGTACCATTTTGCATTCCCATCAGCAATGAATGAGAGTTTCTGTTATACCACATTCTTGCAAGCATCTGCTGTTGCCATTGCTTTGGGTTTAAGCCACTCTAATAGGTCTGTAGTAGTATCTTATTGTTTAAATTTGCCATTCCCTAACAACATAATGTTGAGCAGTTTTTCGTATGTTTATGTGCCATCTGTATGTCTTCGCTGGCAAGCTGTCTGTTTAGAATTTTGGGCCATTTTAAAATTAGGTTGTTTTCTTGTTGTTGAGTTTTAAAAGTTCTTTGTGTACTTTGTTAACAGTCCTTTATCAGATATGTGTTTTGCTGAGATTTTCTCCCAGTCTGTGCCCGTTTTTTCATTCCCTTAATAGTGTCT
Organism: Stenella coeruleoalba; assembly: GCF_951394435.1. Classification (NCBI taxonomy): domain Eukaryota; kingdom Metazoa; phylum Chordata; class Mammalia; order Artiodactyla; family Delphinidae; genus Stenella; species Stenella coeruleoalba. The sequence goes on from NC_137154.1 coordinate 70,294,428, forward strand.
TTCTCAGAGCAGTTTTTACAAATTTAATGAAGTCCAACTTATCAGTTTTTTCTTTCATGGATTGTGCTTTTGGTGTTGTATCTAAAAAGCTATTGCCAATGCAAAATCATTTAGATTTTTTCCTATGTTATCTTTTAGAAGTTTTATAGATTTGTGTTTTACACATGTAAAGTCTATGGTCCATTTTGAGTGAATTTTTGTGAAAGATGTAAAGTCCATGTCTAGATTCACTGTTTTGCCTGTGGATGTCCTGTTGGTCCAGCACTATTTGTTCAAAAGACTATCCTTTCCCCATTGAATTGCCTTTGCTCTTTTGTCAACGATCAGTTGACTATATTTGTGTGTGCCTCTATTGGACTCTCTATTCTGTTCCATTGATCTATTTGTCTATTCTTTCACCAGTACCACACTGTCTTGATTACTGTAGCTCTATAGTAAGTCTTCAAATCAGGTGGTGTCAGTCCTCCAATTCTGCTCTTCAGTACTCCGTTAGTTATTCTCAGTCTTTTTAGTAGTAACTTTAGAATTGTTCGTTGATATCCACAAATAGCTTGCTGGGATTTTGGTTTCAATTGCATTTTTGATCAAGCTGGGAAGAACTGACATTTCTACATATTTGAGTCTTTCTATTGATAAACATGGAATATCTCACAATTTATTTAGTTCTTCTTTGACTTCTATCATCAGTGTTTTGTAGTTTTCCTCATATAGATCTTATAGAAATTTTGTTAGATTTATCTCTAAGTATTTCTATTTTCAGGGGTGCTAATGTAAATGGTGCTGTGTTTTTTATTTTAAATCCCAGTTGTTCATCGGCTGGTATATAAGAAAGCAATTAACTTTGTATCCTGCAAACTTGCTATAGTCATTTATTAGTTTGGGGAGTTTTTTGGTTGATTCTTTGGGATTTTCTATAGACAATCATGTCATCTGCAAACACAGATGGTTTTATTTCTTCCTTCCCAGTTTGTATACCTGTTATTTCTTTCTTTTTTTTTTTCTTGCTTTATTACATTAGCTAGGATTTCTAGTACAATGTTGAAAAGAGTATCGAGAGGGCACATCCTTGCCTTGTTCCTGGTCATAGGGAGAGAGCATCTAGTTTCTCACCATCAGGTATGATGTTAACCGTAGATTTTTGGTAGATATCATTTTTTATTGAATTTTTAAAGTTGAGGTATTGTTGATTTACAATATGACAGCTCTTCCTTATCAAGTTGAGGAGGCTCCCCTTTATACCTAGTTTTCTGAGACATTTCATCATAAAATGGGTGTTGGATTTTGTCAAATGCTTTTTCTGCATGTATTGATATAATCATACTTCTTTTCTTCCTTAGCTTGTTGATGTGGTGGATTACATTAGTTGATTTTAGAATGTTTAACCAGCTTTTTACACATTGTTTGATTTGATCTGCTAATATTTTGTTGACGATTTTTGTATCTATGTTCATTTTTTATTTTTATTTATTTATTTATTTATTTTTTGTGGTATGCGGGCCTCTCACTGTTGTGGCCTCTCCCATTGTGGAGCACAGGCTCTGGATGCGCAGGCTCAGCGGCCATGGCTCACGGGCCCAGCCACTCCGCGGCATGTGGGATCTTCCCGGACCGGGGCACAAACCCGTGTCCCCTGCATCGGCAGGCGGACTCTCAACCACTGCGCCACCAGGGAAGCCCTATGTTCATTTTTTAAAAGCTCTTCAGGTGAGCCAAATATAGTTTGGTTGAGGGTCACTGACATACAGAAACACTCAGCCATGTATTCTGAGAAGTATATGTCTGGGGATATTCATTGAAGCATTGTTCATAATAGATAATATTGGAAAACACATAAATGTCCATTAATAGAAAACTAGCGAAATCAACTATGGTACATTCATACCGTAGAACACTGACAGTTAAAATAGAATGGGTAGACTTATACATACCGACTTGTTAAGATGTCTGGAAGATATTTTTAAATGAAAAAAAGTATGTTGTAAAATAATTGCTAGTATAATCCTATTTTTAGTTACCTCCTCAAAATTGTATATTTCTCCACGTTTGTAGGTATGTAAGGGCATAGAGAAAGGCCTGGAAGGAGGAATTAATAAATTGATTACTCTGGGAAAAGTAGTGAGATTGAATTGGGGTCTCATTATCTTTATTACTTAGACTTTTTACAGTGACAATGTATTAGTATAGTATTTGTGCGCTAAAACATATTTTTAAATTAAGATGTTGCTTACTAAGTCCCAGGCCCTGTGAAAAGTTGCGAAAACTCCAAAATGAATAATACGTGGTGGCTGTTCTAAAGGGCTTATAGTCTGATGGAAGGGATAGACCTGTAAGAACAAGAACAATAAAGTATTATTCATACTATGGTGAAAATCTGTACAGGTCACAGTGGGAGTTTAAAGGAGGAAGAATCAATTAATTCTACCTTTGGGTGGGTGGTCGGGATAAGGAAAGGCATCATGGAGGTAGAAACCCGGAGCTGTATCTTAAAAGATGAGTCGTGTTAAATAATTAACCCAGAGAGAGATGGCTCTAGTGTCATGGTCGCCTACATAGCAAACCAAAACCCAAGCTTGTAGAGGCTTCAAGGTTACAAAATCAAAACCCAAGGACAACTAATCACAGACAGCTGGGCTTTAAGCTACTGCCAGTCAGTAATGTCCTTGCTTTGCTTCTGCCTTCTCTCTGTAGAAGCGTCTCCCTGGCTCCTGTCGTTGGAGCATTCCTAACCACTTCTGGTTTGGCACTGCTCAATTCAAATCAATAAATATTCAAAGAAACCCTTCACATTTTTCATATGCTTCAGTTTAACTTTGAACAGTAGAGAGTTGCCAGGCCCTTGTGGTGTGGGTATGGGGTGGAGTGGTGAACCCCAGGAGGGAGGCTGATTGGGAGTTCCAGGCAGAGAGGACCTTGTGCACAAAGGTGAGGAGGCATCTTCGGTGTGTTTAGGGATTGTGTGGCTATGCCAAATGTTCAAAACAGGTAAGACAGAAGGTAAGACGGAAGAAGCACAGGGAACTATGTTCAATATCCTGGGATAAACCATAATGGAAAAGAATATAAAAAAGAATATATTTATATATATGTATAACTGAATCACTTTGCTGTACGGCAGAAATTAACACAACATTGTAAACCAACCATACTTCAATAAGATTAATTAAAAAAAAAAAAAGACTGAAGAGGTTAGCCCAGGGCTTGGGGCACGGAGGGTGCGCCTTCATGTTCAGAAAGTCACAGGGAGAAGAGGTATCACGTGCCATGCGCAGTGCTGGGTTTGCATATCCTTGAAATGAACATGCACAGGGAGCCTCGGGAGAAAGCAGCTGCTGTGACTGTGTCCTGTGTTCTACATCCAGTTCCCCCGCTTCAGAGCAGAGGAATCATTCTCAAATTATACCCGGCCCTCTGTCTCCTCGGTTCTCAAATGGAAATCAGCATATCTCCCTCATAGGGCCCTTGTGTATAATGTATGATATAAAATATACGCTCGTCAGCAGTGAGAGTCCCCTCGTTTCCCTCTCCCACGCCCCATCCTGTCTTCCCCGTAGGCAGGCACTCCTCACACCGACCCTCCTTCTTCCTCCCCAAGCCCAGTCCAAGATCCAGGGGCCAGAGAAAAGCCTCTGCCCCCGCAGGAGGAAGCAGAAAGTCAGTGTGGGAAAGGGCTCCAGGAGCGGCAAGGGTCTCCTGAATCTGGGGATGAGAAGCTGGTGGCCGAGGAGATCTGAGCCAGTGTCCTGACCCCCAGCCCCACACTGCAGGGAGCTCTGGTTTCTCCTCTCTAGCTGTTTCTGGGAACTGTGCCTGCAAATATTTCTGTCTGGATTCATCTGCACTTTCAAAACCTCTGAATTAAAATGTTCTAAACTACTGTGAACTAAGAACCCAGCTGGCTCCTTTAAAGGTCACCTTAAAAATCTTTACAAGCAAAAGGAATTAGGTTTTCCTCAGAACACTGTGTCCTTAATAATAACACTCCTGGGCACCCATCTCCATGTTATGCGTTTCAGAACGCCTTGCCTGACCTCACCTCATCTGATTCTCTCAAAACGCCACAAGTAGCCGGGCAGGGCAGGTATCACCAGCCCCAGTTTACAGATGAAGAAACCAAAGCTCAGAGATGGTGTGTCCTACAGAGCTCGTCAGTAGCAGAAATGAGATCATCTCAGGGCTGTTTCCTCCATATCGGACAGGACATGGGCCTGCCCAGCCATGTGGCCATGGGAGACAAACACCCTCTGAGCAGCTGCGATGCAAAGGGAGCCCAAATTTGGGAGGCAGACAGCGCAGGGAGGTCCATATCTGACCCCATAATCTGTGTGGCCCCAGATGAGATGCTATCTAGAGCTCCGTTTTTCTCTTTATGGAACAGAAACAAAAGGCCCTGTGCCTAGATGATGGCATTTTGTAAAAGCCAAAGAGAGTGCTTTCAAAATGTGGCACGCCAGCTGTATTGAGAGAGGAGCATTCTTCCGGCTGCTATCGATGCCATTGCTATTAGGGACAGCTACATTGCTGGGTACTTGGAGGACTGAATACATGCAGAGAGCCTGGTTCAGTGCCTGGCACACAGTAGGCACTCAGTAAGTGGAGTTATTTTCATTATGTGCTGTGAATCAGTAACTTCCCATTTGGTCTCCAGTTTTACGTCCCCCAGGACCATCGGGGATCCCTAACATCAGCTGGAGACAGCAGAGGTCCACAGAAAAAAATAGCAATTTAACAGGTCAGTGGAACGGGGGTCCATACCGCCTGACCCTACAGAGACCAGGTGACCCGAGACCAGGTCCACTGGGCTCAGAGGGAGTTCTCCTGGTCTCAAAATTCATATCACGGAATAACAATACCATTCAGTTCCTGGGGATTTGTGGGAAAATCTCTGCCTTTACTGCTTCGTCTTCCTGCCTGCCTGCAGGTCTTAGTGTGGCTCCTTGGCTTCTGTGGCTCAGCCAATGGGGACAGGGGAAGTGTCTGGATCACAAATCCGGACTTCTGGCATGAATGGCTTTTACTATTTTCGGAGGCTTTGCAATTCTGGGCTGAAATGAGGCTTTGGGAACTCTATGGAATTTTCGCTATTCATGCCCCAATTAGCAGGGACAATAAAGGGTTATTTCTGTTTGCCCCTCCTCATAGCCAAGCTGGGGGCGCCCATAAACAAGACCTGGAGAAGTGATTTGGGTGCGGTAATGGGTCTGTTCTCCTAGCATTGCCATTCAAGGGCTGGAGAACATTCATTCAACACGTATTTATTAGTCCCTACTTTGAACTTGAAACTAAGCTGGGTTCTGGGTAATACATCAATAAAAATAAGGTCCCTGACCTTAAGGAATTCATAGTTTATTAGAGAACGCCAATAATTAGTCAGGCAAGTGCAATTCAGTGGGATGGGGCTCTAGAAACATGGGAAAGAGGTGTTTTAAAATTTGGGGGTGTGTGTCAGGAAAGGCTCAAGTGAAGAGTGAGAAAAAGGAAGCTAAAGATAGGATCCAATGGCACCATTATTACACGTAGGACCCTGGACAAGCTCTCCATCTGTATGGACTCCAATTTCTTTATGTAAGAGTAAAAGAGAATGGTTGCATTTTGCTATCTCTAAAGTAACTTACAACTCCAAAATTCTATGACATTTTTAATTTAAATTTTCCAAAATATTAGTTGCATGCCCAAATAAAGCTACAGCTATCGAAATCTAAAACAAAACAAACAAACAAAAAATTCATCCATGTGTAGAAACAAAAAAGATGGGGGGAAGGAATAAATTAGGAGTTTGGGATTAACATATAACCACTACTATATACAAAATAGATAACCAACAAGGACGTACTGTATAGCACAGAGAACTATACTCAATATCTTATAATAACCTATAAGGGAAAAGAATCTGAAAAAGAATATATATATAACTGAATCACTTTGCTGTACACCTGAAACTAACACAACATTGTAAATCAACTATACTAAAAAAAAAAAAAAGGTCATCTTTGTTGAAAAAAAATAAAATCAGGACCCCCCCCATAAAATAACATAAAAAAGATAGACTCCAATGGGATATTTAAGGTACAATATCCAATGGGATGTTTAAGAGATGAGAGGAGCCACAGAGGAAACTGAGTAGTAGCAGTGAAACCAGGAGAAAACAGGACATGCAAGCAAGGAAGGAGAAAAAAAACAAAGGGCAGAGTGCTCAACAGGAAGACACAAACTGAAAAGTGTTTGCTAGATTTGACCATCAGGTCAATGGAAATACTTAAGAGAGCAATTTCACTGGCGTGGTGAGGGAGAGACACCCAGACCTTGGGGGTTATAGATGGAGTGGGATGTAAATATCAATCACTCTTCCAAGAAACCTGGCTGGAAACATGGCAAAATCTTGAATCTGGGTAAATACAGTACACAGGTGAACACTGTACTATTCTTGTCTGAAGAGATTTATACTACTAATTATATTGTATTGGCTGAAGGAAAAAAGAGCAAGAGAGCAGTGGCTAGGTTGAATATGACTGGCAGAGGGTTTGCTTTTTTTAATGAGAGAGGCTTGAACATATTTAAATCCTGGTGAAAAGAAGGGGATAGAAATTGAAAGGGAGAGAAGGGTGATTAAGGGAGAAGAAAGGAGCGGATGGAATCAAACACAAGGGGAAGGAATTGTCTTAACAACCAGGAGAAACACATCTTTTGAGAAGGATGAGGACCAGAAAAATTGTGGAGATCCCCCTTGATTATCCTTACTTTACCAAGTTAAGGCAAAGTTATCCAGTGGAAATCATGGCCAGAGGAAAGTTCTAGAGCAGCTGTTGGAGGGAACAAGTAAGGCAGAGCAAGTGCAGGTGTGTAGTTCTGAATTTCGCAAAGATATTCCTCCACGCGCTCCCAGCCCTGCACCGAGCCCTAAGTTCTGCCCAGCCCAGAATTAAGGGATGACCTTGTCGTTTGCACCAAAGTTTTGTGTGTGATAGCTGTGGCTTCGGACTGGGATGCTGGCTAGGGACCTGCAAAAGGCTTGCCAGATAGCCTTGAGGCCCTTCTGAATTTGGAGACTTTGAGTTCATTTGCAACGACTTCAGTCTGCAGATGAGTATGACCGTTTCTTGCCATGTTTTGAAGTTTGAGAATAAGAAGGGAGAAGTCAGATGAGCTAAAATCATCCACAGTTGTGGTTTTGCCAGGTGAGTGAAAAAATAATGTCAATGGGATAAAGTAGTTGGAGGTGTAACAAGAAATTTAGTGATGGTCCATGGGATCAACACTACAGAGCGGCGGAGGTGAAGACAGGCTGATAGATGGGAAGTGAGGAGAATGGAGGAATAGAGGACAGGGAGATTTTGATAAGGTCCAAGAACAGATAAGATGCATGCAAGAAAGGGCAAGTTCAGGAAGAACGGAGGTTGGGATGAGAACTCATTGTGTGGTATTTAGCAGCTAGGAGCTGTCATGTTTCTTTTGTAGAAGAGTTCCAGGTAATGACAAGGTCTAGGTATGGCCATAGGAAGGGCTAAGGTCAGGTGAAGATGAACAGTGATGAGACAGAGGTGTGGGCTGGGGGTTGGATGGCCTGTCCACAGTGACACAGGGCTTCTCTGGTGATGGCGGGACGGGAGTGACGAGGCAGATGCAGGATCAGTGGTGAAGTCCTCCGTGAGTGTGTGTGTGTGTGTGTGTGTGTGTGTGTGTGTTTCTGAAGACCATATAAAGATTGAAGGTGTTTCTTGTCCTTTTCATGGAAAAATTATGTTACAGTACTTGACATCAGCTTGTATGTCAGAAAACTGCAAAATAGGAAAAGCTTGTCTGTGGAGCACTCTGCCATTTTTTATACAGACTTGGTTTTGACTATCATCCTGTACCTATGACCTTTATGCAGGGGTTAGAGCTCAGATGTATGTTTTGGAGCGGGGAGGTCAACATTTAACCCATTATAGGAGGCTGAGGCAGGAATTCGAGCATTTGCATGTGGAGGGGTAGACGAGCTTCATGTGAACAGCCGAAGGGCAGCCCGCGAGTTGACAGGACAGGAAGGAGCCTCTGAAGAAGAATGCTTCAGCCAGGCTCCTAGACCTGTCCTCTACCACAGCCGGGCACGCTGCCTCAGGGATCACTGACGTCCTTCATGCAGGATCTTTTGACACCCCAGAGAGGATTCAGCTGGAGGACCCTGAGGTCCCTTCCAATTCTGAGATTCTGTGAGAGATCCTTCCACATGCTGGCATCATGAAATCAAGTGAGTAAGAAACTGAGAGAAGGCTGGCAAACAATTGTCTAGAAAGATGAGAGGCCCTGTGTTTGCTGTGTCTGGCTTAGGTGAGGCTCCTGAATGCGGAAACTCCCTCTGGGAAGGGTGTTGAGGACAGGGAGGACCTGGCAGCAGCCCGTGCACACACCGGGTGGGTTTCCTTCGGCCGCCTGGCCCCAACCACGCTGCAGGGCTCCCAGCTGTATAAGAGGCAGCTGGCAAAGCGCACGGTTCTCCATGGCTGCTCCCAGGGACCGGCAGCAGCACCTTGCGACCTGTGAGAAATATACATTCCCAGGCTCTCCCTGGACTTCCTGAGTCAGACGCTCTGGGAATGGGGCCCGGAAGCCCGTGTGTCAACCAGCCTTGCAGCTGAATCTGAAGCCCACCACAGGGTGGGGTGACTGGCACGTGGTTAAGAGCTCAGTCTTAGGTATCACATATACCTTGATTTGAATTCCAGCTCTCTCAACCTGTGTGACTCTAGACAAGTTACCTAACCTCTCTGAGCTCTGGTTTTCTCATAGGTAAAACGGCAGTAGCTATTTTATGAGTTTCAGAGAATTAAAAGAGGTAATATTTGTAAAGAACTTTGTATAGCAAATACCAAAAAATAACAATAGCTATTGTTATTAGGCCAATAGTGGCCACTGGTCTCTTCCACGTTGTATACTTAGAATGACCACCTTTAATTCTGTGGCTTCAGCTACCAGGTTCCTGGCTTTTCTATACCCCAAGTTTGTCACATGAGGCTTCTTGGCCGACACTCGACCTGTCAATTCAATTCTGCCCCAAATTCAGCTTGACCAATTCTGTTCATAGAATGCAGAGCTGTCAGCTTGGCCTGTCCTAATAGATTAGTTCCTGTGAAGAGACTGTTGCATGTTCCCTGTGGAGCTGCAAGCCAGCATTGTGACTCCGGAACCGGGAACCAGCATGAGCTGAACGGCGAGGCCAGATTGCATTCTGGGCCATCTGAACGCTGCCTGGTTGGGGAGTGGCCTTCGCTTCCTGCTACCACACTTACTGTTGTCTGTTTTTCACAACATGTTTTCTGTGAGGGATTCGAAGGGCTTGAAAAGTCTGTTTTTTTCATAACTCACGTCCACAAAGAATGTCTGTGCACGTTTTTTTCTCTCGTTTCATCATATCCTGGCTGCTGTGTGAAACAGGCAGAACAGGGCATGTTTCTCCATTTCACAGATGGGGAGACTGAGTCCTTGGGGTTGAAATGACTTTGTCTAAATTAAGGTCACGCAGCTGGTGGGCATACTGCCAGAACTATACCCCACTTTCCTGAGTTCTGGTCTAGTGGTCCTTCAAATAGACCACAGGGCTTCCTAAAATGAAAACGAAAGTTTCTCCAAACCAGGGGACCTGAGCTCTAGAAGGAAGACATTTTTGTCTGAAATTCCCTTTTCTCTACTGAAAATCATCTTTCTTGCAGCTATTTGGCCTTATTTCCTCTGGCTCAAGTCTCAGAGGGGAAGAGGAAGACCCTTGGGACAAGAAAACAAGAAATTCCTTCCCTGCACCTCAAGTCTAGGTCACCATCTGCTTCCCCGACCCCAGGACACTTGACTTCCTGGGGAGCTTAGGATGAGTCAGGCCAGCCCCGGGAGATGGGGTAAAAATGAGGGGCTGCTACTTGTTTTGCAAGGAGCATCTGGGACAAGGGCCTCTCTCTGACAATTTTTGCATGAACCCAATGTCTACTCTGGATGAGAAACTTTTTCTTTTTTTAAACTGGGCTTACATAATCCTTTTCTCTTTAAAGTAAATATGGTAACAACCTTTCTTGGCCCACCTTCAACCCTACCTTGATGTGGGGATCTGGCCGGGTGGCAGGGTTGAGGAGCCGGGCTGGGCCTTGTGGTGACAGAGAGGGATGCTGTCTTTTCCTTGGAACAGCTGTTGGCATCCAGCGACATGCCAAACCCATATTCAAGGTCATCGGCCTCCCTACACCCACGGGCCAGTTCCATTGTGGGGAGCAAAGGCAGGAGTTGAAAGTTGCGGATTTTCTGTGCTACCCCTTCAGTCTCCTACTTCTCCCAAACACACAAGCTTTTTGCTGCTTGACTCGAAAGGCCTGAGAGAGCCCGCCTCTGGGTTGTTGTCCTGTGAGGATCTGGAGTGGATTGATGGTGAGGGGTGGGCAGTGGGGACACCTGAGATTGGGTGTAGGCTTGAATGCACAGTCTGCCTAGCACATGACCATCCTCATTAGCAGGCGGTCCTGTGGTAGGGATGGGGGAGTCTGCACCCAGGCATCATCCCAGCTACAACATTGTTGCCATAGCAACCAGCCCATATAGCTGCTGAGAGGACCTGGTCCCACCCAGGCCCTGGGGGAAGGCAGCTTCAGAGCTGGGACATGGCTCCAACCCTGTTTGTTTCTCTCCCACCTTTGTCCTTTCCTCAGTCAGCTCGGGCTGCCATAACAAGTTACAGTAGTCTGGTGGCTTAAACAAAAATGTATTTCCTCAGAGTGCTGGAGGCTGGGAAAACCAAGATCAAGGTGCTGGCTGATTTAGTTCCTGGTGAGGACCCCCCTCCTAGCTTGTACAAGGCTTCTCACCGTGTCCTCACATGGCCTTTCCTTGGTGTGTGCACTTGGGAAGACAGAGAAATTCAATTCAATTCAATTTTGCAGGATATAAACAGTCCATAATAGTCCTTGACTGCCCTGGCCCTTCCTGGGTGAGGAGACTTGTCTTCTATCATCCAAACTTTATAATGACTTGGACTTTATTGAGAACATTTTAGTTAATGTTAAAAATGTCAGCTTTAAAAATAAAACCCAATTGTAGACATTTATTCATTTTTAAATGCAGAGCAAAGCCCGCTTAATATATATCTAGACAAAAGAGAAAGTGTTTCGTCTCAGATCAAACAAGCATCCATCCTATGGAAGGAAACTGTCTCTCACAGGATATCGAGAAAAAAAGGCAAAGAGCCCACCTGGTCAGACTAATTGACGGCATCTGATTTTCACCTCCCTTCCTTCTAAAGAGCTCTGGCAGTGAGAAGGAACTTCAAATTAGCCACAAGAAAAAGCAACTGGGCAGAAAACTCCAGAGGCAGTGGCAAATTTGTAGCCAAAGGGATTTGCTAGTCTGAGTCTGGGGGCCAGTGAGACCGACTTCAATTCCGTTTCTGCTTGTGTTAGCAGTAAGGTTTACCACCAACTGGATGCTGCACCTTCCTGGACTCTGGGATCTGTGCCTTTCCTGTCTCACCAGCTGCTCTCTCGGAGCAGGAGTGGGGGGAACCAGAGGCTTCCTGTGGGTGTGAAGGCTGCCCCTCACCCCCAGCAGGTGTGATGTCCAGCTGTCCTGCCACCCTGAGCCCAGCAACCATGCTGACCTCCACTGTCAGCTGGGCTCGCCCAGGTGAGATGCCCCTCCACTGACTTGTGGAGTCAGTCGTTCCACAGGGATTTCTTGAGCATCTGTTATGCAGTAGCACGGGGCCGGCATTAGCTGAATGCACAGATCCTGTCCTCAAGGGTTTGAAGTCTAGGGCAACAAGTCTACAAGCAGTTTAACACAGCACAGAAATACATACAGCAGGAATGAGGGCAGGAAGGGGCAATCAGGAGGACTTCCAGGAGGAGGTGACACCTGATAGGAATCTTCAGGGAGGGAAAAGCTTTCCGGAAAGAGCAAAGGTGCAGGGGTAAATAACATCATGGTGTGTAACTGGGGTGCATCTTATAACTGTAACAAAATGCCTTGTTGAGAGTGACTGAACTCTCTGAGGATGAAGAACCATGGCTAGTTTTCTATACAGTGTGTGTGTGTGTGTGTGTCTGTGTGTGTGTGTGTGTGTGTGTGTGTGTGTGTGTACCTATCCATAAACTCCAAGATGTTCCCCCAAATGCCCTCCCTATGGAAGGCTGTCCTGAGAAATCGTCCGAGATGGCCCAGCGCCCATGGTTGTCCCGGAGTCTTGTGTCCTTGTCAGCTCCTGCCTTCTGGGGGTGACTGACCCACGGTCTCTGTCCTCCCGCTCCCCCTGGCTGGCCTGGGCCTTGCAGTCAGGTGGGGTCGGCCTGGTATCTGATCCTGGCCTGGCTTCTGAGTGGACCAGGCCACCTGTGCCCTGTGCGATGGCGCCCCCTGCAGGCACACAGGCCGGGCTGGGCAGCATTCACCTGCTCCTGTTAACACTCTCCCACGTGTTACTGACAAGCTTTAGTGGCTTCCCCTGGCTCGGGGCTAAGGCATGACCAAGGGCTCTGTTCACAGCTTTATAGAATCACAGCTGCAAAGAAGCCGAGTGTGTGGTTTCTCCAAGTAGCTCAGGAGCTAACACAGGGACGGAGCCAGAGGTCCTAGGCGCCCAGCCCCTCGGCGGGAACAGCTGTGCCTCTCCTGTTGGGTACCACTCCACGTAACGTTTCATCTGAAAATCACAGGTGTTGTGCGTTCAGAAGACCTTTCCAAACCTCGCTGACATGAGCCAGAATAATGACCACTTCCAACCTGAGGGCTCCTGGGAAGCTTTACTCTCATCTCCATCCCTGTCCTTCCAGGCCCTTCCTTTCCACCCTGCTGCCCGCGCTGCCCACACCCCCTGCCAATTCCTCATTACCCATCAACGCTTTATTTTAGGAACACCAAATAGCCTCGACCTCACTGCCATGGTTAAGGTTGAAAACTTTCCATTCGTCATTTCTCCATTTCAGTGTAACTCTCTAATGCCTGCTTATGTGTGGTCTGTATCGGTAGTTCTCAAACTTGAACGAGCATCAGAACCATCTGAAGGGCTTGTGCAAACACAGGCTGCTGGACCCACTCCTAGAGTTTCTGACTCACTAGGTCTTAGGTGGGGCTCAAGACTCTTCATTGCCATCAAGTCCCCAGGTGATTCTGATGCTTCTGGTCCAGAAAGCCACACTTTGGGAATCACTAGCTTATATGAATGCAATCTAAAGTTAGCACAGATCACTCTTGAGGTGTCAAGAATACAGATGAACTCAGGACCACAAGGAAAGGGCAACACTGAGCAGAGGATGGTAACTTTGCTTAGCTGGAGGTGGGTCTAGAAAAGTGAGATGGTGAGAAGAGGAGTTAACAGAGAGGTTGCTGGGGTAGGAGGTGGGGCTATAGATGACACGTGATCTCAGAATGAAAGTGACTGCTCAGCCCCTTTCACTTTGTAGGAACTCAGATTGTGTTAGGTCCCATATGCTGGGGATAGGACTGTCTAGCAATAAAGGTGATTTTCAAATATCATCATGTGTGTTTATTCATTGACTTGTTCTGTGAAACACTTGTGTCTACTACCTTCAGAGCATGACGAGGGGGCCCTGTGGATACAAAGGCACAAAGTTACCTTCCCTGCCTTTGAGTTGTGCTTCCTATAGTAGATAAACCAAATAAATGAACAAATATGGCACATCTGGCAGTGATATAGAGGTGGGGATGGGGGTGGTATTGGTGATGGTGATGGTGCAAGTGATGGAGGTGGTGTTGTTCATGGTCATGGTGCTGGTACGGGGAGAGGTGATGATGGTGGTGATGGTGGTACCAGTGATAACTTTCTCTGTCAGGCTCCATCTATGTGTAAGACATAGGGGGAGGAACTTTCCATATCTTTACTTCTCAACAGCACTAAAAGATGGGCACTATTTTCCCTGTTTTATAGATGTAGGAACCCAACTTGTCCACAGTCATAAAGCTTCAAGTTGAATGGCAAAGCAAGACTCACACCCAGATCTCTCTGGCCGCAAGGTACCAGCCCTTCACCATCCTGACTCTGCCACACCAATCTGCACAACACCGGATGTTTGTTATAGGCACAGGGCCTCGAATTTTGTCTCAGGGGAAAAGATGTGGTTAGGTCAAGTCTCTCAGAAGATGTATTGCTTGAGCCGTGACCCTGATGGACAAGGTGGAGGAAGGCTCTCCCACAAAAAAGCAGTATATAGAGTTTGAGACTTTAGCCTACTTAATGAAAACTGCTTTTTTTATTATTTATTTATTTTGCGGTACGCGGGCCTCTCACTGTTGTGGCCTCTCCCGTTGCGGAGCACAGGCTCCGGATGCACAGGCTCAGCGGCCATGGCTCACGGGCCCAGCCTCTCCGTGGCATGTGGGATCTTCCCGGACCGGGGCATGAACCCGTGTCCCCTTCATCGGCAGGTGGACTCTCAACCACTGCACCGCCAGGGAAGCCCTGCTTTTTTTAGAGAGTTAAAAGGTTAAAGAATGCAAGCGTAGCCTGACCACCCAGGACAGACGTATTTCCAGAGACAGCTGAGAGTCTGCTTCAGTGATGACAAGTGAGGTTCCTGGGAAAGTGGAGAAGAGCTGAAATTGGCCAAAGACCAACTGTGCTCATGGGAGGATCAACCAGAGCATCCATCAAAATGATGCTGCCGTCTTGGAAAAGCTGAGAATTCAGGGTCATAGGAGCGTCAGTGGGGGCGTCAGACAAAGGAAGTCATGATTAAAAAAGACTCTCTAGTGATGATCATACTAAGTGAAGTAAGTCAGAAAGAGAAAGACAAATACCATGTGATATCACTTATATGTGGAATCTAAAATATGACACAAATGAGCCTATCTACGAAACAGAAACAGACTCACAGACATAGAGAACAGACTGGGTGGGGGCCTGGGGGAGAAAAGGATTTTGAGTTTGGGATTAACAGATGCAAACTAGTATATATAGGATGGATCAACAACAAGGTCCTACTGTATAGCACAGGGAACTATATTCAATATCCTGTGATAAACCATAATGGAAAAGAATATAAAAAAGATTATATGTATATATATGTACAACTGAATCACTTTGTTGTACAACAGAAATTAACACATTGTAAAGCAACTATACTTCAATTAAAAAAAAAATAGACTCCAGAGAGAGCAGATGTTTCTAAAACGTGTATTCTGCAGGTGGATTTGCTAAAGCAAATAAATGAAAACTCAGTTACTATGGCTGCCTGAAAAGACATTCCAACTTAATGTCATAAAGCAACTATTTGTCATGCTCACAGAGTCTGAGGGTCAGGAATTTGGACACGACACAACAGGAGCAGCTTATCCTTGCTCCGTGATGGCCTCAGCTGGTTGACTCAAAGGCTCAGGGCTTAAGTCATTTGAGGGTTTGTCCTCCTGTGTGTTGGGTGGTTGATGCTGGTTCACGTCTGGAAATGAGCCTCTCCATGTGACCTCTGCTGGGCTAGTCTGGGCTTCCCCACAGCCTGAAGGCTGGGTTCCAAGGCTGAGCATCCTGGGAGAGAGAGAGAACCAGGTGGATGCCATACCACTTTGGATGCCTTGGTCTTGGAAGTCACTCAGCATCATGGCTGCTGTTGAGCCAGCTACAAAGGCCAGCCCAGGTTCACTTAGTACAAATGGGAAAATTCTGGAAAACGTGTGGGACTGGAAATACTGCTTTGGTAATTTTTAGAAAATACAATCTGCTACAATGGACAATACATCAAAATTCATCTATAAACATACTTAATCCTCCCTCTGACCTGACCCAACTGTGGAGTCATATGGTGGTATCCTGTAGACCATATATTCCAGCCGTTTACATATTTTATTTCGACTGCATAAGAATCAAGTTTGCAGATTATCTTGAAAAATCAAGACATTTTCAATTATCTTGAAAAATTTCAGTACTATGAGCTGAAATTCTCATAAGTTAACATTTGCCAGAGCAGGGTATCAGCTGCTCTTTTTAAACCTAGCATGTAGTCTCCACTTTCCCTGTTCATACAGACCCTATCACTTGGGAGTTTTCCATGCATTTCAGCCAATGACATTATGTGCCCGGTCCCCACAGATGCTGAGTTTATGATCCTTGATGTAGAGGACGTGGCTGCTTCTAGTCTAACCACCTATGGAAACTGCCAGAAGAGATCAGATCTAAAGTGGAGCTAAGATGGTATGAACGTAGGTGAAATCATTCCATTTAATACCCACTTGAATTGGTTGCCATGTCTGCTTGTGTTTGCCCTAAATTTGCCTCCCTGAGAGCTTGTAATAAAGACATTATTTGTTCTTAGCTCTCATTGTCTTTGATTTGAATAAAGATCTAAAGTTGGGTTTGGGTCTGGGATGGACAAACCGGGGTTTCAGGACCTCTGTGTGGCCAGAGCTGAAGGAAGTTCATTAGGGGAGCCTACAGTAAGGCCTTCTTACTCTGGGATCAGGGATTAGGGAGTCTGTGAAGCCCTGAAATGATAATACGTAATTACACATATATGCAGAAGAAGAGCGTGTATTCATATAGGTTCCTCGCAGAGCTCCTGACCGCAGAAGGTTAAGAATCTCTGCCACGTCTGGAGACAGAAAACCAGGACAGGGACAAAGGATTTCATGGACGTTTGTTTCGTGGAGAAGCTGAGAGTGAGGCCAGGAGGAGAAAGCAGAGGCCAGGGTAGGCAAGGGGCTGGCACAGTGGGAACACGGGCCCGGAAGCCAGAGCAAACTTGCCTGAAACTGCTCTTGTCAAAGGTCGCCAATAACTTCCATGTTGCTAAATCTGACGGTCAGTTCTCAGTCCCCCTCTCACTTGACCTATCAGCCAGCTGGCCTAATTGATCATTCCTCCCCTTCGAAATGCTTCCTTCAGTGGCTTCCAGGACTCCAAATTCTAGATTTTTCTGCCTCATCGGGCTGCTCCTTCTTAAGCCTCCTTTGCTGGGTCCTCATCTCCTCCCTGACTTCTAAACTTTGGAAGGTTCTAGAGCTCTTTTTCTTATAAACATTTACTTCCTTGGTGATATTATTCAGTCCCATGGATTTATACCTATAAGTTTATAAATAACCTATATCTTATAGGTTATAGGCTATAACCTATATCTTAAAGGTTCCCACATTTCTCTCTCTCTTTATATATATTATATCTCTAAGCTTAACAGTGTTTCAGAACTCCATACTCAGATGCCTACCTGGCTACTCTACATCTCCTCTTGGATGATTTAAAAGGGATCTCAGACTTTCTAAAACTGAACTCGTTTCCCCTGCCCTCCCCTTTCCCCAACCAATTCCTCCCTAAGGCTTCCCCAACTCAGTGAAAGGGACCTCCAGGCAAGAAATCCAGAAACTTCTCTTGCCTCATGTGGCACCATGTGCTTCACTGCATTTCTCCTACTTTATTTTGTGTTTGTTTGTTTTGCTTTTTGTTTTGGCCACGCTGTGCGGCACGTGGGATCTTAGTTCCCCGACCAGGGATCGAACCCGTGGCCTCTGAATGGAAGAGAGGAGTCCTAGCCACTAGACATCCAGGGAATTCCCTCTCTTACTTTAGAATCAGGATGGCCACCATCAAATCGGGGGCCTAAGTGAGATCACCTGGCCAGTCCCATGTTCCCCATGGTTATTAAAGTTGGAGTGGGGAACCAACCAGGAGTTCCACAAAATGGACACCAAATAGGGGCAATTGAAATATGGCCAAGGACCAGCCCATCTTAATGGAAATTTCAACCATGGCCATCTCCCAGAGGAGGCTTGGAGGAACAGAAAGAAACACAAGTGATGTGAGGCCTTGGGTTGCATTTATTTGAGGAGAAGCCTAGTCGGGGATGTGTGTGTGGTGGAGGTGGTGAAGGTAAAATGGGAACCAATCAAAAGGACAACACAGTCTGAAGCAAATTCATGCTGAACAGGAGACAAGTGGCAATTCCCCTGAGGGATGGAGTTCCCGTGCTCAAGGGGTTCCTGGCACCTCATGCAATTTTTCCGTTAATGACCTGCAACAAAAGAAAGGAAAGGGCCCTGATGTGTCTTCCACGAATCCCAGAAAAGCATTCAGAGATGAGCATTCATTATAGAATGCTTAAAAGGAACAGATGACAGGCTTGAAGCTATCATTGCTATTATTTCTGATTCGCTGTGTAGTTCTGCCATTTATATTTATAATATGATTTGAGGGGCAGCTCTCTGAAAACACACACGGTATCCCCCAGGCCCTGACAAGAGCTGCTTTCAGCACATACTCAGGGGTCTAGATCTTGGCATTTACAAACCAGGTGAAGGTTCTAGTTTTCCAGAATGCTTTCCCTGGTGCCCAGCTGGAAGTAATTTCTCTCTCTTCTCTGCTCTTTATCCAGCCCTCTACTAAAATTCTCATGGCTTTCTACCCTTTAATCTAGTTACTTTTTGTGCCTGTACCTTCTCTCCACTTATAGTTTGGTCTTGTGGAGGGCAAGAACTATGTCTGGCTAATCTTCGATTCTCTAGAATTTACCACAGTGCCTGACACCCACAGATACACAATAACTGCTGGATAAATGAAAGAAATGAGAAGAAAAATTAAGGCAGAGACTACCTTTAACAGTGCTCATGGTAGAAATAGCTCCCATTTCCAGTATTTATTATGTGTTAGGCTTTAAGCTAACAACTTTATGTCTGATTCCAATGCCAGACAGATAGATAGCAGCCTACATGGAATGATATGAAGGGTTCCTGAAAGCCCTCTGCCAGTCTGTTTGAAATGCATACCAGAATTTTTCAAGTAGGACAAATTGAAAGGCAAAATTGGTAATGAGAGATACACCATATTAATGTTAATATATTAATTTTGACTGAGAACTTGTTTTTAATGAATGAATGAACTGTCTTAGTCCATTCAGACTGCTATAACAAAACGCCACAGACTGGGTGGCTCATAAATAAAAAAAATTTATTTCTCACAGTTCTAGAGGCTAAAAAGCCCAAGATCAGGTGCCAGCCTGGTCAGGTGAGGGCCCTCGTCAGGGTTGCAGACTTCTTGTTGTGTCTTCACATGACAGAAGGGAGCTCTTTAGGACCTCTTTTGTAAGGGCACTAATCCTATTCCTGAGGGCTCCACCCTCATGACCTAAATGCCTCCCAAAGCCCCACCTCCTAATACCATTACCTTGGGGGTTAGATTTCAACATATGAATTTTGGGGGAACACATTCATATGTTATTCACATTCATATGCAAATCACATTTGCAATTGTTAATTAATATTGTTTGAGAACGTATTATTTCCAAAGCTCTGTTCTAAGTTCTTCACGTGTAGCACTTTTTACAACTCCATGAGACAGGTATTATAATTGTCATACTTCAGTAAATGAGGAAACTGAGGTATAAATTTTAGTATCTTGTCCCAGTTACCACAGCTAGTAGGTGGTAGATTCAGGCTATGCAGCCAGGCAGTCTGGCTCCAGAACCTGTACTCCTAACCACTCTTCTAGGACAGTCATTTCCTGGAGAGGGCATCAAATTCCTAAGAAAATGGGACATGATCTCTTAGAAGAACAGTATGCAAAACAGCTATGTTTCAATGAGGAGGAGAAGCTGGAAGGTGTGAAACATGTACACAGCTTCAAGAAACTTCTGAGTTACCATACTGAGTTCTTGGTGTGAAGTTAGCTGGGCACTGTGGGTGAGGCAGCCACTCAGCCATGCAGCTCGGATCTCCCTTCAAGAGAACCTGCTTGGAGGAGGGTTGTTGGTGAACAGCCTCCCCCTGCTACATATTTAGATCTTCCCAAGCATTCATGTTGAGGCCATGCTCTCCCCAGGATGTTCCCAGCTAATGACTAAGTACAGCAGGAGTACTAGAGCCTGGCCATCCCTGTTCCGTGTAGACCCCTCCAGTGGAGAATATTTGCTGTGGGGTTCCCCAATGGCCTGGTGGAAACTTTCTCCTTTTCCCCAGTGCTCCTGTTACTGAAAGTGGGGGTCCGGCTGCTTGCTGCTCAAAAGCCATTAGAGAGGCAAGATTTGTGGAAAATTTGCTTTATTTTGGATGCTGGCAACTGGGGGTGGGGGAGTGGGGGGTGGAGGGGTGGGGGGGAGGATGCTTGTACAAAGGCTGACTCCCCCCACCCCACTGACAGCCAGGGGGCAGGAGCTTTTATAGGCTGAGGGAGGGGGCTACATGTAGAAACAGCACAGTCAGCTCTGACAGTCATCTTGATTGTTATCAGTACAATTAATCTTCAGTTCCAGGGTCAGTTTGTTCTCATTTTCTTGAGGCCAATCTTGGAATTGTGGCAGCTTATGTCATGGCTACAGTCTGGTCTTCATGCAGTTAACTTCTTCCCACCTGGGGTTTCAGTCTCTGCAAGACAGCTCACAGGATATGGCTCAGAATAATATCTGTAGCCCTTGAGAAGGAACTAAAGGTCTTGACTTTGCTTACTGACTAAACTATTATTATTTGGTCTCATTTGACTGTTTTCCTTTGCTTCTACATTCTCTTACTTCTCTGATTAAACTTATTCTTTGGCTAAACTTCTTCCACAGACAAAAGGCAGGCAGAGGACATGGTGGGGAGGGGCAAGGACCATAGGGTCCTGCTCCATTTCACCCTTCTTTCCCTCCATCAGACCTATGCCAGGGACTGATGGCCCAACCCTCTTACTCCTGTTGCCTTGCCCCTTTATCCTTCACAGGTGCTCCCCCCAATAAATCTCTTGCATGTCTGATTCCATCTTGGCATTTACTTCTGAGAGGATCCAAACTGACACAATGAGCAACATAAAAGAAGTGGGGAAAAAAAATTTACTCTCTTAGTCTGCTTGGGCTGCTATAACAAAATACCATAAAGTAGGTGGCTTAAACAACATACATTTATTTCTCACAGTTCTGGAAGCTGGGAAGTCCAAAAGCAAGGTGCTGGCAGATTCAGTATGAACCCTTTTCCTGATTTGCAACAGCTACCTTCTTGCTGTGTCCTCACATGGCCCAGAGATCAGCTCTCTCATGTCTCTTCTTATAAGGGCACTAATCCCATCCATGAAGGCTCCATCCTCATGACCTAATTACCTCCCAAAGGCCCTACCTTAATACCATCACATTTGGCATTAAGATGTCAACATATGACTTTTGGAAGAACACAAACATCCAGTCCATACCACCCTCCTCTTGTTTTGACTATAATCGACTTAAATTTAAATGGATATATAAGAAACCATTTGGAAATGATTCAAGGCATCCTATGATTTCTGAAATGTATTTATAATTTCCTCTTTTCTCTGGAAAGGTTGGGTAGTTCTTACAAAAATGCATATGACCCAAAAGGAAAAAAATAAAGGGTAGAGGGACTCCTGCCCTATGAAAGCTGCAGTTGGATATTGCCTGGGGTGGTTTCTCCTGAGGCTCTGCAGTGGGAACACCACCCCCCCCCACCCCGAGCATTTGTTCAGTGAAAGTGGTTCTGGTGTTGGGGGATAGACTCATTAGTCTGAGAGCATAGCTAGTGCATGATCTAGCTGACCCAGAGATGAAACTCATAACACGCAGACAAAGGAAGGAACCAGGTATTCCTCCATCCCTCCATAAACATGATTTCTCATCAACCAGGTTCTTTTCATGACTGGAATGCAAAAGAATTCATGCTTGTAGCCTTTGGTAAGACCTGAGGTAAAACTACTTGGAGAGAGCAAGGTTAAATTTCTCCTTTGAAAATTAAGGGGCTGAATCAAGACAATTGTCTGGTAGCGAAGATAATCTCTAAACAAGCACTAAATTTGCACTTAGAGGAAATGGGAAGGAAAGATAGAAGGAAGGGACAAAAGCTTAGCCAACCCCTGTTCCTCATAGGCAGGGACTAGACAACCAAGGTCTCATTAACACGCCATTGTTCTATATCATGGCCCAGCATCATCTAGTGCCTCACCTGGGATCACCCAGCCAGGGAGAAGCAGAGACAACATCTAAGCCATTAATTTGAATAAGATCAGGCATTGATCACTTTACCGAAAGATATGGTTGTACTGTGGGCTCAAATTTCAGGACTGGCTTAAGTCATCACTAAAAATTTGGCTTGAGAAAAGCAAATTGAGCTTAATGGAGAACTCAGGTAAGGAAAGTGATGGGATTCTGGGACAATCGAGTTATTTCTGTATCTCCCCAAGTGTATGACTCATAATCATAACCATTTTACTGCGTCTCAGGCCCCATCTCTCTGAACTGAGAGAATTAGAACAGAGGGGTATTTTTCACAGAGCGTTATCTCCACGTGAACTATTATTGTTATTAATCTCCCTTTGTGCTTTCGCAATGGGAAACTGACAGTGCCTTCTTTCCTATAAGGACTAAAGTAGATGAAAGAGAGAGTTTAAACGGTGCTTTTGCTTTGCAGGACACATGCTTTTCTCTTTTTCAGAAAAAGAAAGCCCAGGAGCTGAAACGTGCTTTGTAGAAATACAAAGGCGGGCGTTGCAGGGGGAGTAACCCCAATGTTCCTTTCTGAGTTCCTGTTGAGATGTCAAGGGCAGTGGGCTGGGTGGACTCCTGCCCTTTTCCAAGCACATGCTTGACATGACATGCTTGACACTGAAGCCGAATTCAGTCTCTGTTCCCTGACAGTGAATTAAATCTCAGAGACAGAGTTTTGGGTGAAGTAGGAAAAAAATAGCTTAATTGCTTTGCCAGGCAAAGGGGACCACAGCTGACTAATGCCCTCAAAACTGTGTGTCCCCCCTTGGAGAGGGCAGTGAGAAGTCTTATAGTACTGGTTCAAAGAGGCCATGATCATTTTGTGGACACTCTTCTGATTGGTTGGTGGTGAGGTAAGTGGGATCAACATCATCAACCTACTGGTTCCAACCGGTCTGGGGTCTACGTGCTTGTGGGCAGCACACAGTTAAATTCTTCTACCTGGTGGAGGATTCAGTATCTGCAAAACAGCTCAAAGATATTGTTGTGTGTGTCCCTTGATGGGGAACCAGGAGCTTGTTTCTCCTGACCCTTTGTTCCTCCCTTGTCTCGCATCCCCTCCCTTCCCTAATTAACAACTGCTTGAATCTGCCCGTGGAAACTCAGGGAAGGTCATGGAGGCTGAATGAAGCCGATTTCCTATAATCAAATAAATGGGGGACACAGAAAGTCTTTTGGGCCCAGGAGCCTCACAGGGCCCTGCTTCAACATGGAAGAGATTATTGCACCTAGTACTAATGGTATTAGCTGCTAAGACTTATAAGGTACCTGGCATTCTGTTGGATTCCCACATCTTCCTGAGAGCAAGTTGTCATCCACCCCGTGTTACAGATGAGGAAACCAGGGCACAGTCCCCAAGGTCTATTCTCTTACCGAAGGTTATCCTGTTAGTGTGCGCTAGGGCCAGAACTTGAACCCAAATATAATTCATAACACTGTGCTCCTCACTACTGGAGATTTGCCGGGCTTATAGTGAACAAATGAGTAAAGGTGACATTTGGGAACCTAAGACTAGGAAGTAAGCACCGTCCCACAGTCAATATAAGTAGTATAGTGTGGACAAAGAATGTCACCTGCCATTTCAGTAAACAAAGGATATTGGGAGAAAAACAGGATACTGGCCCTAGATCGTTAAGGTGCATATCAAAGGAATGATTTCAAAAAGCTCAGACTCTTGCATTTTCCCATACATAGAAAAACACTAAATTCATTAACTTGGGATGTCTATCTTTTTGTGGGTGTGTGATTAGCAGGAATCTTTTCATGTTCAACTACCTGGGGTTTTTTTGTTTGTTTGTTTTTGCAAAACTCCTCTATATCATGGCTCCTCCCTTGCCTCTTTGGAACAGTCCCTCAGAGCCATCTGAGAGGCTGCTATCCCGGCCTATAGTCCTCAGTAAGGCCACTGAATAAAACATAATTCTCACCTTTATGTTGTGCATTTTCTTTTCAGTCGACAATAGCTCTTTTTCATGGACCCAGAATATGAAGAGGTCATGGTAGACAAAAAGAAACTCATGCAAGTCAGAATTTTGGTTTTGCTTTCTTGTTTTCTTTTGCTTTTCTTTGCTTGTTTGTAAAGGGGAGATAATAATGTGTGGTTACTTGCCCTATTCAGGCAATTAAAAGTCAAATACTCAGCACCCGTTAATTTTTGAGGGGGCAGGAAATGAGAATAAATAACATTAAGCTTCTGTGAGAGGCCAGAAGCTCCCAATCTAGGGTGGGAGAGAGTTATCCCCCAGAGATCTCTACTACACCTAAAAGGAAAATACTGTGGACAGAGAGAAGAGGAGGTGCAGATTGCCCCTGCAGGGATCTGGGAAGCTTCCTAATAGATTTCAGCTGGACCACGAGGAATGGGCATGACTTGGAAAGACAGTTTGAGAGGACAGAGTTGGCAATCGAGGGAGGAGGAACGGTGTGAGTGAGGGCTAGAAGCAAGGAGACTGCTGGAACATTTGAGAAACTACAAGCAGACCAGCCTAGGGGCTGAGTTAAATGGTGGTTAATATCATCTTGAACAACAAAGTTTTGCACCATTATTTAGGAAGTGGAAAATTCCAAGTGGGGTTTGGAATGGCCACAACTGATAACCATTGACCTCTTTAGACAGCTGTTTCTTTTTTTTTTAATTTTTATTGAAATATAGTTGATTTACAATGTTGTGCTAGTTTCAGGTATACAGCAAAGTGATTCAGTTATATGTATATATATCAATATATTCTTTTCATATATATATGTACATATATATGCTTACTTATTTGTTTGTTTGTTTGTTTGTTTTGCGGTACACGGGCCTCTCACTGTTGTGGCCTCTTCCGTTGCGGAGCACAGGCTCTGGACGCGCAGGCTCAGCGGCCATGGCTCACGGGCCCAGCCGCTCCGCGGCGTGTGGGATCTTCCCGGACTGGGGCACGAACCCGTGTGCCCCGCATCGGCAGGCGGACTCTCAAACACTGCGCCACCAGGGAAGCCCTATATGCTTTTTTAGATTCTTTTCCATTATAGGTTATTATAACATATTGAGTAAGTGTTTCTAATAGAGCAGAATTCTCAGAATCAGAGCTTTCAGCCTTGAACGGGGTAAAGGTCGTCTCTCCCCCTTCCCAGCCTGCAGCACCTGAGCCCCCTCTCCTCATAACTCTACCTGCCACCCTCCAGCCTCCAGCTCACCCCTCACCCCCGCCGGAGGGTGCCTCTCTGCACCTTGGTGGCTCTGCCACCGCGCTGAAATCTGTGTCTAGGTCCACACCCATCAAGGCTCTCTTCCCACCCACACAACAGCCTTCTACATGTATGAATACAAGCTTCCAGCCCTCCTAACCAAGCCCTGAGTCTTCTCTGGACTAAATGCGGGAATCTTTTGACAGTTTCCGTTCCCCATTCTTCTTGTTTTCTCTAGTCCTCTTCGGAACATTTTCAGTTATTTCTGCTGAAGTGCAGCTTTGTGCTTTGACTACCCACCATCCCTACCCTCCCCGAGTGCCAGGGTGTACTCCTCTGGCACTGGGAACACAGCAGTGAAATAAATAGACAGATGGCTTGTTGATGGGAGAGGTCGGAGAAACTGGGGTGGAGCAGGAGAGAACTGAGGTCTGTTGATCATTTACCAAGTACCAGGCAGTATGCAAAGAGCTTTACACATGTTATGTCTTATTCTTACAAAATGGAATCATTACCCCCATTTTGCTGATCAGCAAGCAGAAGCTCGGGGAGATGAAAATGCCTCAACCAAAGTCAAGTCAGTGGTGGAGCTGTGATTTGAGCGCACCTCTGTCTGACCCCAGACGGAAGGACAGCTGAGTCAGCAGACCAGCACTGTGTCTTAAACACCTTTGAATCTCCATATTTAGAACAGCATCTTGCACACAGTAGGTGCTCAATTTTAAAGCACTTTTTTAGACACACTTCTAAAAGCACTGACTCACTATTATAGGAAAAACATATTCTAGCTGTATTTCCAGCATATTTTTTTATTGTCTTTTTCTTTTCTGCTTCAAAACCACAAACTTCTCCCATGAGCGATCTTCCACTTTTCCTGGTATGCTGTTGGGCTCTGGTGTTCTCAGCCTTCTGACAGCCTATTAAATAATTATGTTCAATCCTCACATGTTTTATGAGCTTTTTTCCAACGACCCCGCTCAGGAGATAATGGGAGGATGGATGTGGTGCTTCAGGGGCTGATAGATGGGCCTGCAGCCTTTGGTGGTTTTCAAATGGAGGAAAACTGAAACTCAAGAGAAACGTTTTTTTTTTTTTTTTCTGATTTAGATGGCTTCAAACAATGCCATCTGCCCCAGCCTGGCCAATGTCCTAAGGTGCATAATCAACTCCAATGGACTCTGGATTGGAGCCCCTTTGTAGCTGGTGACAGGACAGGCAGGATGAGCCCAGTCCACTCCTTCCTCACACCCACCTCATCTCACCTCCTCCTTGAGTCTTGGTCAATAAAAGAGCCGTAAAATGTATCAACTCTGAGTGTCAGTTTCCTCTTGAAACAGTCAAGCTTGGCTTCTCTGTCTGACTTTAAGTGCAAGCACATTCTCTTTGGCAACTTTACGAACTTTTCACCCCTAAATTGAGACTTCTCTTCCTCCAGAAAAGAGAGAGGAAAGGAAGGAAGGGCAGGAGGGAGAAGGAACTAACATTTGCTGAACATCTAGGCTTTTTACATGAATATCATTTTTAAAAATTTATTATTTCTTTTGGCCGTGCTGCACAGCATGTGGGATCTTAGTTCCCCAACCAGGGATCGAACCTGTACCCCCTGCAGTGGAAGCTCGGTGTCTTAACCACTGAACTGCCTGGGAAGTCCCTACATGCATATCATTTAAGCAGAGATGAACATTCTCCGTACACACAAATGAAGAAATGGCAGCACTGCTCAAAGCCGTGGTGTTGGTAAAAGGCAGAGAGGGAGAGAGGAGGGGTTCTAGGCTGGAGATGTTTGTTGAGTGTGAGTTGCTGGTGGGCTATGAGTGGATCTGCTCAGCAGACGCTTGGAAACAAAGAACAGGAGCTTGGGAAATAGACGTGGGCCAGAGATGGAGCTGTGGGGATCAGCCACGTAAAGCTGTACTGTGGCTTCCTGAAAAAAGCTTAACCCCGTGGAACAACTCCGTCCCATCTCCACCCAGCTCCACACCACCGCAATCCACAAGCTGCAGGACTTTCAAAACCCAGGGGACTGTGCCTTTGTTATTCTGTGTGGGTCTTCCTCAGAATGTTAAGGGTAGGGGAGGCAGCTAAGGACAACAGGCAGGAGTGGCTTAAATAGAGGTGACTATGACATGGAAGGAAGGAGGAGAGGTCACCCCCACAGGACACCCCATAGGAAGTGTCCGAGTAGGGCATTCTTAAAAATGGAGGCAGCCAGGGGACAATAAGGCAGCTGAGGTCGGGGTCTGATGCCTATACTCCTCTGTTATCCTGTCCTGTCTGGACTCAGAATGACTTTGGGGCAACTGCCCAAACCTCTTCAGTAAATCCCTGCTCAACTCCTCCGAGTTTATTATAGCATTGTTCATAGTGGGGGGAAAAACAGAAAAGAAATAGAAAAGAGAAATAAAATGAACAGCCATTCAAAAGGTGATTGGCTGTGTAAAATTATTGTAAACTTTCACCAGTGGCGTGCTAGCTCTCTGAAAAAACAAAGCCTCCGATTTGCAGCATTTGCCAATTTCCATGGTGTAAATTCTCCCACCACAGAGTATGTCAAGCTACTTAGCATTTATACCTAGCTTACAAAATTCTTGAGTATTTAATAACTAGCTCTTGTGAGAGGTGAATATTCAATACGAGATGACTCTAGAACACCACAGAGTCTTGCACATAGCTATTAAGAAGGATGAATTAGAATTATACTTATTTTGGAATTATATAATTAGAATTCTATAGCGTTATGGAATTATAATTATAGAATTATATTAGAATTATAATTAAAATTCTACTTATCTTGGAAATATTTCTATCAAATTTTGTTGAGTAAGAATAACACAGGCAGGGAATTATGTCATACAATCCCATATATGTGAAACAAATGTGTGTGTGGTGTGTGTGTGTGTGTGTGTGTGTGTGTGTGTGTGTGTGTGTGTGTGGTTATATAAGCATGGAGAAAAACATGGATGACACACATTAGGTTGTTACTGTGGGTTACCTGGTTGGTGCTAATGTGGGAGGAATAGGAGGAGGTGGAGAAGGAGAGCAAGAAACAAAGTAGAAGAAAAATACTGGGTCTTTTCATCTTATTTTTAAAAAAAATCACCCATAATATATGAAGTATAATTATGTTTATTTTACATGAAATTACATGTATGTATCAAAATTTAAAAAAAAAACAAAGGCAGGGACTCCCCTGGTGGCGCAGTGGTTAAGAATCCTCCTGCCAATGCAGGGGACACGGGTTTGAGCCCTGGTCCGGGAAGATCCCACATGCCATGGAGCAATGAAACCCGTGCACCACAACTACTGAGCCTGTGCTCTAGAGCCCGCGAGCCACAACTACTGAGTCCACGTGCCACAGCTACTGAAGCCTGTGCTCTAGAGCCCCTGTGCCACAACTACTGAGCCTGTGTTCTGGAGCCCAAGAGCCACAACTGCTGAAGCCCGCACACCTAGAGCCCGTGCTCTGCAACAAGAGAAGCCACCGCAGTGAGAAGCCCACGCGCCACAACGAAGAGTAGCACCTGCTCACCACAACTAGAGAAAGCCTGTGTGCAACAGCAAAGACCCAACGCAGCCGAAAATAAATAAAATAATTTTTTTTAAGTATAAAAGAAAAAAAAAAAGGCAAAGTGAGGCAAAAGTAATATAAATATGATGAGTGGTGAACAGTATGTATCAACTGACATTTGGTGAGACTTTTACACAATAATTATAAAAGAGAAAGAAGTAAATAATGCATCAATAAAAACACATTAAATTAAAAAAATTCTCATTAGGGACACGTGTATTCTGTTTGGGAAATGAGGGGAAGGTAAGCAGGGAATTATGGAGGGAGCAAGCCTGTCACCTGATGGATGTTGACCTTGTGTTCACAGTGAACCACCAAGCAGGAGGGGGACCCACACACAGATGGCTACTTTCCCAGAGTGACAGTAAGACAAACCCTGACTTTCCCTCCCCCAAGGGTGGCCAGAGAGTTAATCTTGGGACAGAGGAGGAATCCTACCATCCAGGCTAGCCAAACTTTCCAGGAAATAAGTTTACAACTCTTTCAAATGAACTATAACATTATTTTAAAATAGATTTGCGGATATGAGAAATCAATCCACGTAGTTACAGGATCATTAAATTCAAGAGCTCAACTTTTGGGAGCACATCACTTAGATCCCTTCATTATAGTCTGAGTGAGATAATGCAACAGCAATAAAATTTGATCTACAAGACTTTTGGGCTTCTCTGTGAACGTGGAATTCCCACACAAGACGTAGTTAGTCTATCTATCTCTGGCCAAGCTACACTGGGGTTTAACTCATAAATCAGCTTGAAGAATGCCTAGGTGTGGGTTAAAAATATATTCAGAACCTAATGTATCAGTATAATGGTCTCCTAACATGATAGGGCACATTATCCTCACTGTTCTGAAAATATGGTATAAATACCAGAGCTGCCTGAATCACAGGAGGAAAAGGCAGAGATCTGAGTTTGGTTTCCAGCCCTGCCAAGGACAACCCCATCATCCGCCCCGGGATCTGGGGAGTCCTTCTCGCTGTCCTTTCTCAGGGAGTGGTTAGCACAGCTATAACAGCACGCTGCCTCCCGGACCATGGAGAAGCAGTTGGGATGGTAAAAGCTTCATGAACTGAGGCAATCTGGAATAGGTTGAGGAAAAAAGATTGTGTGTATGTACGTGTGTTTGAGAGCGAAAGTGTGTCTGTGCATGTGGGTGTGTGTGCTTGACTTTAAAAGCATTTTATCACAACTACTTTGAGCACAGACTAGCCTATGAACACCTGCACTGATACCTACAACAAATGATACTAACCAGGGTTCTTTGCCTCCTTAATCAATAGAAATCGATCAGAGGCCAGACAAGAAACTCTGGCAAGGCTTTAGTGGGGCCCCTGCTGCAGGCCGGGAGCGAGAACAAATAACAGTTTCCCTTGTTAGCTCACTCCCTGAGGGGGGTTGAGCTGTTTCCGCACATGGGGTGAGGGTAGGGGTGTGCCCAGTGGTCGGGCCAGAGGGGTAGCATAGGTGGTTTGCCCACCCCTTTTGTGGTGTTGTGTGCAGGGGGCATGCACAGTACCCTGCTTTTGCTCTCGGCCCTTCAGAAGTGGCAGCTGGGCTTTTTGGTCTCTCTGTGTCTTGTTGTCCAGAATTTGCCCCAGCTGTGCATGTGTGCAGTTATGTTTAGTCCCTCATAGTTTCTTTGTGTTTTGTTGCTCAAGGAGATGTTTGTCCAGGTGTAAGCATTGCAGCACTGCAGCAAAGGGTCCCAGGTCCCAGCCTGTCTCACAAAGACACAGTATTCAATGTAAAAAAAAAAGACTGTTACATGTAACATACAGTACTGGGAACTTTAAATGCATAACACGAAGTTCCTCCTTTCTAGAGGGAAAGATACAATCTACTGAAGGGATGAGACAAAGGCACAAATGAACTTTTTTAAAAGATAAGATATATGTGTTAATATATGTGTGGTATCTGAACCAATGACATCTATTTCTTAGCATAAAGGAAGCTGAGAGGAAAAACAAAAGTTGATGACCCCACTTCATTTTGACATCCAATTTATTCAAGAGGTGCCTTGGTTTAAAAATAGTGACCAAGCACATTTCTTTCCTCTCCCTTACAAGTAACCCAAGGGAGATTCAAAAGATATTGCATGTCTAAACCCAGAACTGAAACAAATTGAGTCCACTCAGATTGAGTTTCTTCAACCTGCACAATAGAGGCTGGAAATAGAAATTAAATTGAATTATGGCCATATATATATATTTACATGCCTTAGACTGTGGCCTGAGAATTATGCCTGCTGAGGTATGTACCTGAGAATTATACCTATAGGACAGGGATTATATTTAAGCAGATAAGATAGATAAATAGATAATTGACTATGTAATATTTAATATTAATATGATATTGATGAAAAAGATATTATAGGTCAAGACAGAAACAAGATAATACAGTGGTTCTCAAACTAAGACAAAATTGGTATCAACTGGAGAGCTTTGAAAAATATGGATGTCTGGGTCTTATCCCCTAAGATTTTGATATAATTGGATAGGATGTGGCCTCATCAGGGTTGTTCAAAAGTCCCAGGTAGTTCTAATGTGCGGCCAAGGTTGAGAACCATGAAGATACAGGAGGGGAATTCAGAGAATAAAAAGAGATCTTGAAAATTTTAAATATGATTTCCAAAATCAAGCAAAAAAAAAATCAGTGAAATAATTGAAATAGAAGTAGTAGAAAATGCCCTAGAAAGTAGAACAAAAAGACAGAGACCAAAATATGAGAAAAAATAAAGGATAAAGGGTTAGTCTACCAAGCAGTTGGAGTTCCAAACAGAGAGAACAGAGGAAATAGACAAGAGATATTTTCAGAGGGATGAAAATTTTACCGGAACTGAAGGCCATGAATCACCAAAGGACTCACTGAGAATCAAGCGTAATTAATGGTAATAGACTCACAACTGGCTGTATCACTGTGAAACTCTGGAACAGGAAAGAAAAAGAGAACATTCCAAGAGATTATAGACATTAAAAACAAAACTAGGACATAGACAAAGGAACATAAAAATGATTGGCATCAGAGTTTTCAAGAGCAACAATGAAATTTAGAAGAAAATGGAGTAAAGCATTTAAATTCTAAGAGAAGTTTATTTTAAACCATACTCAGGAAAACTGTCAATTAAGTGTGTGTGTGTGTGTGTGTGTGTGTGTGTGTGTGTGTGGCAGGGGGAGAAGGTGGGGTTGGTAGAATAAAGCTAGATGTAGACATAAGGGACTCAGATATGTTACCCCACATTCACCCTTTCCTAGAAATTTATTTCAGGATGTACTCCATGAAAAAAAGGGCACAAACTAAGAAGGAAGAAGACATGGGACACTGAAAATAGGGGATTCTATGTGGGAGAGCATTAAAAGCTGTCCTATAATTACACTCATGCTGGGACTACTACTCCAACTGGAAGGTTCTAGAAAAGAGAGAACTCGACTGCTTATTCATATAAGCATTCATATACGCATATAAGCATTATTCATACTCATATAATGAAATAAGTTTTAAAATGAAGATGAATAAATGAAGACACTAGAGAAGAAAATAAAGGCACTATGAAACTCTGAGTAAAAAAGTTAAGTAAGAAAATTTAATCATAATACTGGCATTTAAAGTTCTTTAATCTACAAAATCTTTTTATGTAATTAATCTAGCTTTTAAAAAAAATTATTTATTTAATTAATTTATTTTTGGCTGTTTTGGGTCTTTGTTACTGCATGCAGGCTTTCTCTAGTAGTGGCGAGCGGGGACTACTCTTCATTGTGGTGCATGGGCTTCTCATTGCAGTAGCTCCTCTTGTTGCGGAGCACGGGCTCTAGGCATGCGGGCTTCAGTAGTTGTGGCGCATGGGCTCTAGAGCACAGGCTCAGTAGTTGTGGCGCATGGGCTTAGTTGCTCTGCAACATGTGGGATCTTCCTGGACCAGGGCTCGAACCCGTGTCCCCTGCATTGGCAGGCGGATTCCTAACCACTGCACCACCAGGGAAGTCCTAATTTAGCTCCTTAAAAATGTTTTCTGCTTTCAATATCATTCTTAGTAAGGCCATCTCAGCTCAACATTAAACATATATTTTACCTATATTTTTCTCCAGTGCATTTATTTATTTTTTCCTTTAAATCTTTAAACCACATGAAATTTATCCTGGAGGACTTGTGAAGTAGCTGTAGGGGAACAGCTCTGTGCTGGCACCCAGGACAGCACATGTGTCTCCATAGGCCACCTGGGCAGGTCTTGAACGCAGCCGATCTGTATCCTGGCAGAGCGCCTTGGGAGCCTGAGCAGCTACAGGGTTATTTCTCACTCCATTCTCTGTCTCTTAAGGGCAGCTTCCCAGGGCCAAGTTCTGATGAGGTTTGAGGCTTTCGGTGTCACCTCCCTTTGGGCACAGCTGGAAGCTATGAAACATAGTTGCCTGATATGGGCTTCTCACTAGGGTGTCCTGTCTTAGCGTTGCTGTCACCTGGTCCCTTTTGTTTCCGGGTTGCCCTGCACAACGGCCCCAGGGAACTGGCACCCTTGGTTACTTCCTTCTGCTAACTGTGAAAGTCCTAAACTATCGGAATCTAAAAAGAGCTTCTTTCTTTATTGACTGAATCTATTAGCCTTCCTGTGGTCTTGTGCTTGACACTAGCAATTTTTTTCTACCTAATGGTTAGTAAACTTTCCTGACACCATCTAATGAATAGTTCATTCTTTTCTCATTGATTTTTTTTTTTTGAAGTATAGTCGATTTACAATGTTGTGTTAGTTTCAGGTATACAAAGTGATTCAGTTATACGTGTATATGTATCTTATTTTTCAGATTCTTTTCCATTATGTGTTATTACAAGATATTTAATATAGTTCCCTGTGCTATACAGTAGGTCTTTTTTATCTGTTTTATATATAGTAGTGTGTTTATGTTAATCCCAAACTCCTAATCTATCCTTCCCCTACGCTTTCCCCTTTGGTAACCATAAGTTTTTCTATGTCTGTGAGTCTATTTCTGTTTTTGTAAATAAGTTCATTTGTATCATTTTTTAGATCCCACATATGAGTGATATCATATATTTGTCTTTGTCTGACTTACTTCACCTAGTATGATAATCTTTATGTCCATTCATATTGCTGTAAATGGCCCTATTGATTTTCTTGTTTCTTTTTAAAAAATTTCGTATCTGCAAAATTATTTTATGTACCTGCACTTGCATCTGGAGTTTTTACTATGTTTCGTTTTTTCCCATCTCTCTACTCTGTTGCCAGTACCACACTAATTTTTGTATATTTCCAATACATTGTTTATTGGTGGGGAATAGCCCTCTCATTATTCTTCCTTACCAGATTTTTTTTCCTGGATATTCTTACAAATTTACTTTAACAGAAAAATTTAAAGTGATTTGGTCGAAACATCAATAAAAAAAATCCCAACCTCCTGAAATTTCATAATAATTTTTTTGGGGTGGGGAGCTTGTATCTTTACATTATCGAGTTGTCCCACCTAGCAATAGGTATTTCTCTACATTTACCATCTTTTTTTTAATGCCTCACAGTGGAATATTAGCGTTTTCTTCAAAGAGATCCTGCACATTTCCTGTTCAGTTTATGACTATGTGTTTTACATTTTCTGTAGCTATCTTGAATGGGATTGTTTTCCATCATATTGCCTAATTGTTGAAGGCTTTAAACAGGGAAGTGTCCAGGGAGCAGCTCTTTGGTGGATGGAGAGAGGACATGGCCTGGCAGGAGGTGGGGGAGCCTGGTCTGTAGGGCCTGCTGCCCCAGGGGCCGTGCTCTGATGCTCTGTGAGCTTTGCCACTTCTGTTATCCCAGTTTTCTCCTCATACACAGAGTTTTCTTCCCTGTGGCTTCTTTGAAGTCAGTGCTTCCAAAGAGTGACTCAATGCCCAGTGCTTAGTTAACCCACGCTCTGGAAATAGGCCTCTGAGTACAAGAGTTATTAGACTTTCAAGGAGGTGTGAGTATTGAGGAAATTTCAGGACGACATTAGAACCCTTCCCTCTGACATAGTCAGAAGGTTATTGAAGTCCCCACTCCTTTTTCCTCCTTCCTCAGACTCTAGCACGACGGAGACGGCAGGTCCCAGGAAGCGACTTCCAATCAGTGTGGGGCCATTAGGAGACATCTCTCTGCTTCTTTCTCCAGAGGGAGGCTGTTTGAAAATATGATTAGATGAAAAGATCACCCTGGAGAGGGAACCTGGCAGATGCCTCTCTCAGGAGTGTGAACACGACTGCTTTCTTCTTCCTCCTCTTTCCTGTCCTGAAGTGTCTGAGAACTAGGCCAGGCGAGAACAGGACATTTTAAAAACTGAAAATGAAAAACACCTAAAAGAACTTCCATATAAAAAGATTCCAAGAGCTAGGATGTCTGTGGAAGTGTGATTCAGAGAAAGGTGTGAGGGTTGCGTCCCAACACCACCAACACAAACAAAATGGTCCCTCGCATTTACTGAAAGATGAGTCCCAGGCTGATCCTGTTTCTTCCGTGTTCCCTGGACCATGGTCCAGAGAAGAGGGCCCTGGGGCCAATATCCCAGCCCTCAGCAGCTCCCACTAAACTCCTCTCCCTTTCACTTGATCCACCCTCTCCCCCGACCAGTGGTTCAATCTAATTAGTCCTACTTCTAAGAAGGTGTCTCAAAGACAGGACATGTCCCACCCTGCTCCCTGGTGGACATGACAGTTTCCAGAAACCAGCAGGAAACTGACCCAGCAGGGCCTGCTCCTGCCAGGACACCCAGGCCTCTGGTCACTAGGTCCCCTCTTTTCCATCTGGGCCTGGGTGGTTGCCTATGGCCAGGCCTGCACTGGGGGCAGAGGGCAGCCCTTGTTATGTGCCCATCGTGGTGCTAGATCCTGGCGGGAGATGCAGGCACTACCCCTGAGACTCGAGTTACAGCTGTGAAATCTCGGTGTCTAGGTTTTGTCTACCATGTGAGTAGCTGAATATCTCAAGCCACGTCAATACCAAAGATTGTTCTGTGAATGTCTCCCTGCTCTGGCCCACATTTGTACTAGGTAACCTAGTTCCTGGCCACTGCTCACTGGACAAGCTTTGTCTCACAACACAGAGGGTCTGTCGGCCAGTGGACCTACAAGACCATGAAGATTCCTTTCCAGGGAAGCCAGGATCATAAATGAGTGACCTCTAGGCTTTTTGGGTGCAGAAATCTAGTCTTGTGGAGGAAGTGGGTCAGATGAAGAGAGAAGCAGAGTAAGAGCTGGACAGAGGAAGTGCCTTTTAACTATTGTTAAGATAAACCCCTCCATTGACAGATGAATGGATAAAGATGTATACATACTAATATATACACAATAGAATATTACTCAGCCAGAAAAAGGATGAAATAATGCCATTTGCAGGAACATGGATGGACCTAGAAATTATCATACTAAGTGAAGTAAGTCAGACAGAGAAAGACAAGTATCATACGATATCACGTATATGCAGAATCTAAAATATGATACAAATGAATTTATTTACAAAACAGAAATAGACTCACAGACATAGAAAACAAACTTATGGTTACCAGAGGGGAAAGTGGGAGGAGGGATAAATTAGGAGTTTGGGATTAACATATACACACATATATACGTGTGTGTGTGTGTGTGTGTGTGTGTGTGTGTGTGTGTGTGTGTGTGCAAAATAGATAACCAACAAGGACCTATTGTATAGCCCAGGGAACTATACTCAATATCTTGTAATGACTTATAATGAAAAAGAATCTAAAACAGAATATATATATATATATATATATGACTCACTTTGCTGTAACTGAAACAAACACAACATTGTAAATCAAATATATTTCAATTATTAAAAAAAAAGGTAAACCTCTATTTCACTTGAGTTTCTATTAGTGGGTTTCTAATCCTAGCAACCAAGCAAAAGCAACCCCTTTCGAGGTCATACCTATCCCCCAACTCAAGCTCTGAGGCGCTAGGGAAACTCTTAATTCAGAACCAGACCTTTATGACAGAACAAAACAACAGGCTTTCAAACTTTTCAGCAGCCCCTGCTATATGCTAGCAGAGGCAAGTAGAGAACGTGGATGAAATCCCTCCTATATGCCTGCCAAGTACTCACCCCTTAAATGAATTCCCATCAAACCCCCTTACTCATCACTCTTGTTACTATTGTTTCATAGGTGAGAAAAGTCAGAAGGGCTCTTTCACATGAAGACGAAGTCAAGCATAGCAGTTACGAGGATGGGCTGCAAATAGAACTTCAAGGTTTGAACCTCAGCCCTATCCTCTTAAAGATTTATGACTTGTTTTAAAATTTCTCTTACAAACCTCAATTTCCTTGTTTATAAAACAGGGAAAATAATAATGCCTGCCTTACAGGGAGTGGTGTTGATTAAACGGATGCAGTACAAGCATGTTTGGTGCAACGTTGGTTAGCTAGTTAGCTTTAGTGAAACCCGAGGTGACTGAGCTGAGCTTCACATCCAGGTCCATCTGGCTTCAAAGCCCTGGCTCTTGGCACTCAGCATGGGCTCTTAAAGGGATTAGAGTTTCCTCAGTCACACCTAGGCAAGATGTTTTGCAAGGAGGATGTTAGGCATTTTCGCTAGGAAGGTTGTTACTGGCTTTATAGATCTGAGAGCTGAAACTAGCATTTATGTGTCCTTGATCTATGACCAGTTACATAATGTTTCACGTTGGAAAATATTAGGAAAATCGATAAATTATTGAAATTAGCTTTACTTTGATCCTTCCTGAATCTGTCAGGCTCAAATAGGATATCTGAAGTGGATCTCGGGGTAAGGGTGCACCTAAATTGTACCCCCGCGTATGAATTATAAGCCTTTCAGATGCTAAAAAGTTCATATGCTGCTACTTCTTTTCCTCAAGACTTTACCCACAATCCCAAGAACTAGTTTTGGAAATCTAAATAATGCTTCTCACGTCTATAAGCACATCTTCATGTAGTTTTAAGGCACTCATACGTTTCCCATCAAGTGTTAACGTTGATCCAATCACTCGGCCTGAATTTTATTTCCTTAGCTTTGAATAACCCAGTATTTCCTTCCTATGTGTGTTGCTATGAAGAAAATTGAAAACGAATGTAAAGGCACTTTATAAATTGTTAAGTTGGAGATAAAAGTGCTTCAGTACTATTAAAGGCTTTAAAAAAATACTAGTCAAGGTATTCAAATTTACATGTAAATTGCTCAGTTGGAAGAAAAAAAAAAGCAGGGTATGAACATGGTCAAGACCTGGGCTGATTCCAGCTCTACTCCTGACTCAGGTTACATACAACCTGTGTCCAAGCTTCCACTGGGGATCCTAGAGAAGGGGGTTTAAATAAATAGCCAGTGATAACTAACACATTATTTTTGCTTTAAAAGTTTTATCTTTAACCTTACCAAACTCAACATCATTCACAGCTGAGGAATCCTATAAATGCGTCTCTATCTGTAGAAGGCTTAATTTCTGGTCTCACATTTTCTATCAATGTGACATCCTTAAAATCCCAGCCCAGGTTTAGGGAAACTTCATTTTCCAGCTGTGTAGAGACCCTCCCACTTCCCGTATCCATATCCTCCAAGATAACAATTCTATTTCCAAAGGTTTTATTTCATGTATTGTTTGATGTTAAACTCTCCAAAGTTTTGCATCTAATGAGTGTCAGTGTGCAAGCTCTACCTATCTCATTCAAGAGAAACACGGCAGTCGAGTAACCAAAGCACAGGGGAACGTCACATGCTTCCTAGGCATGCTTAAGGAGCTCTTGTTTTGGGCTGAGAAAAAAGAAAGGGGCGCCTGCAGAAGTGAGAGGTACCCCATGCTCCCTGACACACACTCAGGGTGCTTCCTGTTTGATGACACTCTTCCATACCAACATGGTGGTCCAAAATGGAATCTCTTTAATTTTTCATCACACTTCTAAAAGATACAGAGGAGATATGAATTAACTGACTTTAAGTCAATGTTAGAGACATGAGGAGAAAAAGTTAACACAAAGAAATACAACACACGAAAGAAAATATGCAATGTTTTATAAGCTGCACACAGTTCAACAAAAAAGGTGGGGACACAGATTTGACACAGATTATTAAAAATATTTATTACAAGCAGATTCCTCTTCCCATATTCAAAAGAAAAACATATGACTGGAAATACTGAGATGGCAACTGGTTAAACCAATTCCCAGTCCTTATCAAGTTAGCAATCAATAAAGGAAAAGATATTTTGGAACTTAAAATTAGGGAAGCCTATACACAATTTAGATGGGGGGGGGAAGAGAAAAACAAAAAAACCAAAATAAAGTCATATCGTTTACATTTTACAGCCTTTAATTAAGCACATAAAACTGTACTATTTAATATATTTCTCCATGAACTTTTTGTGAAATTCAGATCGCAGCGTATCATTTACAAATCTTTTGTCTTTCTTCTGATCATCTACACCTTTTGCACAGTTCTTGAAAACAACATCATCATCCCACCTGAAAGAAAAAAAGAAAATAGAACAATCTTACAATGCCTGTATCAACAGACAAGAACACCCTGTGAACTGTAAAGCTTATTCATCACACAAAAAGATGCTCAACCTGTACATCATTCAATGTAGCAATTACACCCAAAAGAATAAAGTAATTCTTAATAGGCTGTTAGCTTGCTTTTTTATAATAGGAAGGGTAATCCTTATTTAGAACATACACAACATTCTTATTATTTCTCCAGTATAAGAAACTTCGAGTTAAAAAGCAGAAATTACATAAATATTTAATGTTTTCAGGTCTAAAACAAAGAGGCAGTACCTGGTTCTACCCTGATTAGTATGGACAGCTCTAGATGATAGCTGGATGATTTACTATAGTTAGATTATGTGGTTTTAAGGATTTTATACATACTCTTTTATCAGTTAACATTTAGTAATCATTCACTGTAGTATTTACAATTTAGGGCAAAAGAAGAAACTATTGGGGTAAAACAATTAAGGCTCATATATTGGCTCTCATCTACATTAAACACAAAGCAAGAGCAGCTGAAGAGCTTAGGGCAGGAATCTCTAGTTCGTTTCTCCTGGTTGGATTTCATAATGTGTAAGTTTAAAAAAAAAAACAAAAAACCACCCACGGATGGGCTACAAAATAAATGTTTTATAGAAAATAAAGATTATGATTTCAAAGTATCATCTAGCATATAAAACACAAACTCATATATGTAATACATAAACTCTCACAAACATATATAAAATGAAAGCCTATATAATGTGTGTGTTTGCCTGTGGACGTATGCACTCTAGAAGGAACTGCACATCGAAAATAAGCAAAGAACGTGGGCATCTTTGAAAACAGTGTTTTAAGTCATCACTGGTGCAGTGCAGAGAAATGTGAAAAGCTGAGCAGAGCTAGGTCAAATGTGATCTGCACATTAAGACAACATGTTTCAGTCTCCAAACGATTTTATCTGCTTCCAAACAAGGCAGAACTATATAGCTTAATACAAATATAAATCAATGTAGTTTTTTCTCTACCCACTCTCTCCTCAACTCGCTCCCCACAGGCTTTGACCCTCCCTCTCAACACCAGCACTGCTCTCCCAGGGCCCTAACTCCAACCGCCACTTTGCAGTACCCACTTCACTTGGCCTGTCAGCAATATCTGACCTAGATAAATACTCCCCTCCTCTTGAAACTGTCTGTGTGGCTCCAAGACACCTACCAGCCTCTTTCGGTTCATTTCTTCCCCACTGGCTGCTCCTTCTCAGCCTAGTTTTTTTTCATTCATAATTCATATAATCAATATTTACTGAGCCCCTAGTATGTACCAGGTACTATTCCAGGTAGGGACAGCTAATCATCTACCCGACCTCGAAATATTACCCCAAGCTCAGTCCTCTGGCCTCCTCTCTGGCTATACTCATTCACTAAGTAACCTCATCTAGTCTTCATGGCTTCAGGAAACTTCTGTAAGTTGACAGCTCCCAAATTCATGATCTCTAGCCTGGGCTAACTCCAGAACCGCGTATCAAGCTACCTACTCAACATTACCACACAGACATATATATCATCCCAAAGTTACCATGTCTTAAATCGGTCCCTCCGCCTCCCCACCTCAGTTCACATTCTTCCCCATCTCTATCCTTTCAATAGCTCGGGTCAAATACCTTGGAGTCTAGTCTCTAATAAAATGTCACCTTTCTTGCAAATCCTCCCTTGCCTATGCAATTGCCATTGTAAAGACTTGTTTTTGTTTTTTACTATGAATGAGTCAGGAAGCCACTGGATGGTTTAGAACAGGATTGAGATCTTTTCTTTTATACTGTTTCAGTAGAAATACCAGGTCTAACATGCACAAAGCCAAGAAAACCAACGATGCCAAATACTGAATTTATATTGCACTGTCCTTTGAACACTCAGCAGGAACAAACCGCTGAATGCAGATACCATGCAGTGCGAGAGATCTTTTATTTTAAAAGGACCATGATGCTGCTATGTTAAGGAAAAAAACCTGGGGGTAGGGATGGAGAGGGTGGTAAGCATGCAAGCAGACCAGTTAGGGGGACTGCATCACTCCGGATGGAAATGGCAGCAGTGGAGGTGGTGAGAAATAATAGATATGGTTTAAATGTTAAGCCTACAGCAGGGTTTCTCGATCGCGCGCGCGCGCGCGCACACACACACACACACACACACACACACACACACACACGCTGTTGTCCTTAGGAAGGCCGCTTGCAAGGTTGGTCCCTGGCTGGCATTTGCAAACTTGGATTGCAGGAATCTTCTCTCTGTCACTGTGTCTAGACTGTCTGTACAAATATGTGGTTTATGAACATCTGCTTTCTTTCTGGGACTCTCAATTTTGGTATGTACTAGGCAGAGGTTGCCTATATGAGCAGCCAAGAAAAACCCTGGGAGTCTCTAATGGGTCTTCCTGGGCAGCAACACTGCACAAATGTTGCTGCATTTTCATTACTAGGGTAAAGAATGTGCTCTGTGTGACCCCTCATAGGAGGGACACAGCATAAGGAAGCACACACACTTCCTTCAGTGCCTTTTCCCTTTATGATCTGGCTGTGTATCTTCACTAAGTTAGTCATGAGAACAGCTACATGCTGAGCCCCCTTAGACCTTCTAGTCTCTGAATGTGAAGGATGGTTTTGGGGACCCTTGACACATATAACTACAATGTAAGCTTTGTAGGGTCAAGGGCTCAGTGCACTGCTCTGTCTCTAGTACTTAGAACAATCTCTGGTACACAGCTGGTTACTGTAAATATATACTGAAAATAAGTTTATTTTCTTTCATTCTCCTTCCATTATTCCAAAATGTGATGGAGAAAAATCTCAGTGGAAAGTGGGTATTATAAGCTTTACATAATATAGTTTGCTATAAAACTCATACTGTGTGTGTGTGTGCGTGCGTGCGTGCGTGTGTGTGTGTGTGTGTGTGTGTGTGTGTGTGTGTACACATACCTCTCCAACCCATTATTGTACAGTACCTTCTTTTAACTTTGAAGTTGGCCTGAGGTTGGGATGGGCCAGTGAGATTAAGGAGAGGGTTTCCACTCAGAATGTTTTCCATACGAATCCTTTCTTCTTCAGCCTTTTGTTCTTGTTCCTGCCAACAAGAAGGGAAGACTCATATTTACTTATATTACTTCTGGCATCAATCCTATAATATAACTCATATTTTAAAAGACTGTTAAGATTTTAAGAGGGAGATTGGGATAAGCATCAAGGTAGTATTGCTTTTTCTTTGTTTTTAAGACATTCCAGAAAAGTCTCACTTATCAAAATAATTGGGCATTTTCATTATAACCATTTCATGCTTGCCATCATACATTCATTAGTCTCTTTCTGACTTTGACATTCTTGACTTGCATATTTAAATCTATTTTCTTTCTTGAAGTACATACAAAATTACATAACTGTTTAAGAGAGTACATCTATAAATATTCTAATAATTTAAGAAGATATTAAACATCAAAAAGACATTTAGCAAAGGAATTATCTCAATTTTTAAGGAAGGGTTATATATAACTGTGATTAAAAATAATTTTATTTTGAATTACTAACAATGTAAACTCGCATCTCTAGGACTGGTGACAAGTTATTATTAACCAAGAATTATGTCATAAAATAAGATAAACCCTCGTGTAAAAAATTATATTCAGTAAACATGCATTTCTACTAATTTACCTGAGGTTTACCCATTTTATTCTTATGATTTATTGTTAATGACTTTCTATTTTTATCTGTCTCATCTGTTATCAGTTACATGCTTGTCTTTCTTCACTTTTATTTTAGCACTAACCTCTTTAAACTCAAATCACCCTCATCCTTCTTAGAATTAGAAATATAAAATGTCTAAAATCCTTAGCCATAACTTCTAGATCTACCTGATTCCATGCTATCTTAAACCAAAGACAGATCCCACTTTGCTGTGTTTTGGGGGTGACAAAATTGATGACTTAATATACCAAGGGAAAAAGGACTTTCTGGAAGTCTATTTATAATGAACCTGTGTTAGACCACTTGGAAAAATAACCTGATTTTCTATACAGGTTAAAGATACTTCATTTTAATAATCAAGTGTGAACAACTGATTTCATTTTTATGAGGCCAAATAATTGGGAGGTGAGAAGATGCAATTTTCAGGGAAATTAACAGGAAAATTCCTTTAAGTCATTTTCAGACTTTAAGCAAGCAAAAGTGAGGAGTATCCATCATAGATTAAGAACAGATAGCTTTCTAAAAATTATATACTTATTTTTAACAAATTATATTGATGCTAAAAGTAAAAAGACATATCTCTGAGATGCTAGACAAACAGGAGCTCAAGCATACAATGTATCCAAATTTATAATATAACAACATATGTGATGTAATAAGGTCCTGATCATTTTATGTTCAGAATATTATTTCCTTTAGAGTTACTGGTTGATTGCCATACATGGCACTGGGGAAAAAAGGTGCCAACTCTTTCCATACTCAAGTACCAGGTACACTGTTTCACGACTATAGGTATAAAGGATGGACAGCCTGTGGTTTGGTCAAATCTGAACCATCTTGTTTTGTAAGTAAAATTTTACTGGAACACAGTCACAGCCATTTATTTATGCACTGCCTATGGCTGCTTGTATCACAATTAGCTGAGTTGAATAGTTGTGACGGAGGCTGTATGGCCTGCAAGCCTAAAATATTAACTATCTGGCTCTTTACGGAAATTTTCCCAGCCCTTGACACAGGCTGACTGGTTTGAAAACATTTTGGAACATCTCAAAAACCAGCCACTAGAAAGCCAGACAGGGAAATGGGGGACAAATGGAATAAAACTGTCATTCAACTCCAAAAAAAAACACCAACACATTTTGTACAAAGAAATCAGATGAACCTTGCAAAATTGCCAAGATCTTCTGTCTAAAATGTTTATGCTCCTTAAACGTCAACCAAATGCATTTAAATGTCTCTTTGCGTATCCACAGCTATTTGGAGGCTAAAAGAATTTGGAACAGACAACTGCCCTCTTGTGGTGTGCCAGTGTAGGAATGGTCTTATAATTCTACAG
This sequence comes from Stenella coeruleoalba, assembly GCF_951394435.1. Lineage (NCBI taxonomy): Eukaryota > Metazoa > Chordata > Mammalia > Artiodactyla > Delphinidae > Stenella > Stenella coeruleoalba. Next base: position 70,338,584 of record NC_137154.1, read on the forward strand.
GAATTACGCTATCGTATGCCACATTCTGACAGGAATTGTATTTTTAAATATTTTTCTTCTTCAAATCTGAATTCTAGCAGTCTTCAAAGCCTCTCCCAAAATCTTCCTCTCTTCTGAATTCTTCCCTGACCCTTCTGATCCATTTGAACTCTACCTCCCTAGGTTCTAAGCATTAACCTACATCAGTCTTTTCCCCAAGTCTCTTTCCTTTTTTTAAATAGAGCAATTCTTGGTTCAAATGAAATCTTACACAGAAGCCCATTAAAAAAGCTGCTCTTTTCTGGTTGAAAGTGGAGGCAGGGACTTCCCTAGCGGTCCAGTGGTTACGAATCTGCACTGCCACTACAGGGGACATGGGCTCGATCCCTGATCGGGGAACTAAGATCCCGCATGCTGTGCAGTGTGGCCAGGGGAGAAAAAAAAAAGTGGAGGCAGATATATCCACTTGAGTGTCTCACAATATATCAAGTTCAGTATGTGCCAAACAGAACTCATTATTTTCCTCTCCACTGAAACATGCCCATCCTTCGGCATCCCCTGATTAGTGTATAGCACCAACATCAACCCAGAAACTGCCACAGCTAGTCAGTCACTTTCTCTGGTCAATTTTATCTCCTTGATAGCTCTATCAGGATCTGTTTACTTCTCTCAAATCCAACTCCTATCATGCAAGATTCTCATAACTGCATGTGAGGATTATTGGAACAGCCCCCTACTCAGTTCTTTCCTCTATCCTCCACACCTCAGCCAGAGTAATCTTTCTAAAATGCATACCCAACCTTACCATCTCCAGCTGAAATCGACTAGCTCCACAGGTCCTTTGGAAGAGAGCTCAAACTCCTTTAGCACTGGTCTACAGATCTCTAGTGCTCTGACCTGCTCTTGCCTCCCAAGTGTTGTCTCTTACTGTTACTACTATGCGTAATTCACTCAAAGTTTAAAGGTACGTACTATGGATCCTATTTAATTCGTCTAACTGTCTTTGAGTTAGACATTCTTTCCTTCCACTGTGTAAATGTAGAGACTGTGGGGACTCAGAGAAGCTAGGTTATATAAAATTTATTGACAGATGGCCTCAGCAAGTGCCTGGAAAGAAGGCTGGGTCAGAAGACAAGGAGAGAGATAAAGACGGCCTCACTATACCTGTGGGTTCTTTGTAGGCTATGACTACATCTTAATCATCTTTGATTCTTCTGACACTTAACACACACTGACTATATGTCTATTGAACAAATAACTGAACGAAGAGCATTTTGATGAGTATGTCTGAACTATTTGGAAAGAATTTCTAACATAACCAGGAGATAGGAATCACCAGATTTATAGACCTACAGGTCCTATAATATCGAGACATGGTAAGGATGATTTCTAATATAAGGTGATATTACTTGATTTAAAGAACACTTCTACTTTAGTTTATGTGAGAAGATGTGAATATTTAACATGCTGGTTTTACCTTCCTGGCCTGCTCTTCAGCTCTTTCTTTTTTAATTTTTTCCAGCTCCGCAAGAAGAGCTGCAGTATCATCATCATCACTCTCCTCTTCAAAATCTTCATCTTCATCTTCCTCCTAAAAAAGAATGGTGATGGTCCAGGAGATGGGAGACAAAATAGATTATTCATTTTTTTCCATAAAAGTGGCACTCATCAAATCTTTGGAGCAGGATTAATTTTCCTAGAGGGAAAGATAAATGTACCTAAATACGGTTAAAATTAGCAACAACCAAAAATAAAATAAAACCCCACAAAAAAGCTTACAATTACTTACTAAAATGTCAACCTCTGATGTATTTTAGACATTATAACAGCAAAGAGTATAATGAAGGACCTTTCAAATTTACATAGTCAAATGGGAATTTACATATGAAAATATTTCTAAAACCAGAAAAGGAACACTTTATACTAAGTGTTACAAAGTAACAAAGTATGATACACACTACATACTTTGACCCTGGGAGTCAAAATAATTTTATATAGCTCAAAACAACTAGGAATTAAAGACAGTCAAAGGTACAGAAAAGGCTGCTAAATTCTCAGAAAAAAATAGTTTCAAATGAATAATCATTATATCTCACTTAAAATTGAGTTCCTTATATGGAATTACTGAGTTAATTTTTAATTTAGTCTGTCAACTCTAGAATTACTAATATATATGCTTATTAGATGCTACCCTTGAAAAGTCACTCAGATTTTTCCTCTGTATGTAGAAAACTGCAAATTAATTACAGACTGTGCAGTCCCACTAAATTTTAATGTTAATTAAAGTGTCAATCCTTAAAAACCTTCCACTTAGATCACATTCCTCCCTAAGCACAGAGGGAGCCATTAAGTGCATTGAACATCTGGAAGGGGCATCATTGGTAGCAAGTATGGAAAGGCCGCTACACTCACTGCAGGGGATGCCATCAATAAAGAGCCTAGTCTGAAGAGTGCCCTCTGAAGGGGAATAACTAGTCCAATTTCCATGGTTTAATACAGGGAATTATTTTTTAGGGAAGCGTATCTTTTAATAGATCTCTTCCTTCTCTGGCTCTCCAGAGATCAAACCTGAAATTTGATTAACCACAAGATAATGCTTTTCGTTTTAAAATAAACTATAGAGTTTAGCATTGAAGTCAGAGCTATAATAATAGTAAGTAAAAATAAATACAAATCGCTTCTTAAAGCCAAAAGAATAGATAAAAAGGTATTTCAGAAAAATGGTAAGTAAATGACTACATGGAGATGAGAGGAGGAAGTAAAACATACATCTGTTAGAGGGTCATCTGCGTCGAGGTTGGCAGCGGGAATCTGGTCCAACCGAGGCTTCTTTGACACCGAAGAGGAGGTTGTATGTTCTGGGGGAAAACAAACATTATCTAGCTTACTGAATCAAATCCTGCATTTCTTATAACATTTTAGGGACCTGTGGGCAAGAAGAGCTCAGGTCTTAAGCATGACAGTAGGGATTATAACCACAGTGCCTGGCAAATAAGCCCTTGGCAGATATCTATTGAATGAATTAATAAAAGTATTGATTTTAATATGGGAACTGTAGCCTCTCTCAGGAAATTTAGGAAATAGTTTACATACGCTAGAAATAAAAATGGAAGAATTTCATAGACAGAAACCATGGGGCCTCAAAAAGTCTGGCTGTGTAAGCAGTTAAAAACTCGTTGATCTGAACTGAAACAATGGTTACTAAATATCCCCAGATCACCTAGTTCTTTCTAACACAGAAACATAAAAAGATGGAATTGGAATCAACTGCATTATCATCTCTAATCCAATCAAATCTTTCAAGAAACTGCTACAGCTCACACCCAAATTTAAAAGCAAACAAACAAAAATAGTAATCCATTCCAATTACCACATGAAAGAAAAACTACTGTCAACATAACGTTATGAGAGAAACGTCTGGGGTAGTGTTGGCACCTCGGGTTGGCCGGTCTCTGTTTTTTTCTCTTGCAGCAGCTCTCTCTCTCTCTTCCAACTCTCTCCTGAAGTCACGGTTCCGAACTTCTTCAGGGGCATCCTGAGTGGTCTGTCTAAAGTAGAAACAAAACAGGGCAGAAATACTTCTAAAAAACACATGGCTGTAGTAATGGAAGACAATTCACAAAAAGCAACTTTGTCCTGAGTCCCTGAAGCATCAAGTCCCATTGGGGGAAATGGACAAGATCATCCTAATCTGAAGGTTACTAATAGGCATCCTGTGATGTATCCAATATTTCAAGAAACTCAAAATAATCACATACTTTCTTATAATAAGGCTGCAGGCTGATCAAAATGTCTTTACTTTTGGTTAGTATGTTAGTTCACAGCTTGTTAGAGTAACACTTTTAATCTCATATTGATTAGTACTGACAGAGCCTGGTGCCTCTGAAGTAATGTATTAGTTACTGTTCCATCTACATATGGAAATTCCTTGTTAATTGGCATTTCTGCTTAAGGAATATCTAGTAGCATTTTACAATCATAGAGCATAATTTTAGTGTAAGAAACACTATTGCATTCTACTCCTATGAAAATAGGTAAGTAATAATAACCCACACATGGTACTATCTCATGACCATGTCATTCAACAGATTTGGTCTTGCTTTGTGAAACAAGAAAAACAGAAAAGGCTTCATTACCTATATTTTATCTTTGTATGAGAGGGTAGGTCTCTGCTTGAATATTGCTTTGAGAGTTGGCTCAAATCACCTTCTCCTTTTCCTCTCCCCCCTCTTGCAGGTTCAAAAGTTGGCCTAGCTGCTGTTGTCATCTTCTATGCTTTGAAGAAAAACAATGTCAAGTTATTTCCAATATGATGAACTCTCATTTTATAAAGTATTAATCAATATCCCTCCTTGTGAAACAGTTTCCCTAACTTATTCCCCAAAACTTATAAAATAACCTCAAAAGCTCTGAACAAAACAAATAATGAGGCTCAGGGTGTACAAGGAACATGACAGATATTTAGTCTGTCATGAAGATATGCGTTTGTGTTCCTGTTCTCCTTCTGGCTCTGTGACCTCCGGCAAACCACCAAGCTTAAGTTTCTGTCATCTGTGGAATGGGGATACTCCTAATAGGATTATTAAGAAATGATGAGACTTGACATGTCAACACCCTCGTAAAATACAGTACTGCCATGTCCGGGTTTTAAAAAATCTCAGCTCAACCTTACTCCACCAGACTCCTTAAGGTTCCCATTTTATCTAAATCTCACACAGCAGAAAATAGGATAGTAACTACAAAAACAAAAAAGATATATAAAAAAATCACTGACAAAGCTACCGAGTGTCCTGGAAAAAAAGCTAGACTTTGATGACAGTTAGAGGCAAAGTTCTCCAACAACCTTTTGTTGATCCAATTTTCTCCAGCAGCCAACGTAACACAAATCAGATCTTTTGCAAATTACAATTTAAGAAATGCTCAAAACACAGGAACCCACCCCCAAAGGTTATGCTACTTTTGCTTTTGAGCAACTAAAGGATACTGCATAGCAGATGTGGCTACTAAACATCCTCAAGCGTCGGAAAAGCAAGCGTCGGGGAAACGGGGGGAAATGGTACACTTCTCTCGATTTTCAAAAAAACGGGAGAGCGATGTACCCAGAGAGGGAGAAACAGGGTTAGGGTTATCATTACCAGCGTCTCTGGGGGGTTCACCTTCGGGCTGTCACCGGGAACCCGCTGACCCTTCACCCCTGCCCCATTCGGCGAGGGGTGGGGGCGCCCGGACCCTGCTTAACGCTGTCTGCACAGTCATCTTCACGCTGCGCTCTCCGCTGCCAGCCCGGGACTGGGGACGCTCCTGACAAGCGCTGAGCTCCACCACCCGCCCGCCGCTCCAGGGCCTCCTCTGCCCGCGCTCGCTTCTCCGCCTCCGTCCCCAATCGCCCTTTCCTGCCCCACTCACAGTCTGCTTTCCTGCTGCCGCTCACTTTGGCCGAGCTCCGATGCAGTTGCCTCAGATCATACAGACGCCATTTTAAATCTTGGCTCCCAGAAACCTCTGCGCCCAGGGCTAAAGCCCAAGACCCGGAAGCAAACCCCAAGCTCTTTAGCCGCCTTTCAGAGGCGGAGGCGGGGACCAATCAGCGGAGGCCAAGGTGGAAGTCGGCGTGACGACAGCAAGGGGCGGGGCTGAAACTGCCCAGGGGGCGGGCATTTGAAATCAGTGCTTAAGGGTAGACTCTAAGCATCATTTTGTACCTTCAAGAGCCAATTACTTAATGTCTCTTCCGTCTTTTACTTTCCCGACCCCCTCCCAGACTCCTTCATTCCGGTACTGCGTGGACGGAAAGCCCCGGGTAGCAGACACCACGTCCCCGGCTAGCGAGAGAGAGCGTAGAAAAGGATTACACCAAACTGTTTAAATCCAACGGCTCCAGCTCCTTTCTCCTGAGCTAGACCCAACAACCCTAGAGAGTTGGGCTACGGAAAGACTAGTGTTTTCATTTAATTGGATATGAAGAAAGAACAAATATGTACGGGGGCAACCACGATCTTTATAAAGGTACCATTCCTGCAAAAATATTAGTCTTCAAAGCAAAGGTTGTATTCGTATTGTTTGTTAAAATTTTTATTTTTTAAAAAGCCTGAGTTCTAGTGGGAGGGAAGGTGCCAGTATTAGAGCTTCCTTATGTATTAACCGACATGGAACTTTTAAAACGGTGGGCCCAACTGCCAGGAGCACTAGATGCAGTTATTAATGTAAGATGGCTACTCAGGTGTTAGGTGAAGTTTTAATAAGGCAGCGAACAGGAAAATGAGAAATCACCAATCGTCCTTACTCTTTCCCCGTAAAAAACCACTCTGGGAGCAGGGATCTTGTTTGCTTAGTTCATCTTGGTATCTGATCACATAGTCCTTGGCCACAGTAGATGCTCAATAAATATTTGTTGAACAAATGAAAATTCAACTCCCCCAACTTGGTTTCAAATGTAAAAAGCTCATAAAATCGAACATAGAAAAGCTTTTTACCCCTAGAACTCTTTCTTTGAACTTTACATGAAACAAAACAATAGAAAAAGTCCCTTCCCCCATAAAGTTCAAGATACAAATCTTGATTTTTCTTAGCGAAGCTATTACTCCCCTAGTCTTACACATCTCAGTAAAGGACACTACCATCATACTAGTTACTCAAACCAAAATCCCAGGGCTCCTACTTAAGTTCCTTTTCCTTCATTTTTCTCATCCAGTTTATTTGCAAGTCTTGCCAATTCTACTTTCAACATACACCCTAAATTTCATTCCACTACCCAAGTCCAGGCCACCATCATTTTCCGCCTGGATTGCAATTGCCCCCTAATGATCTTCCAGCTTCCACTTTTCTCCCACAGTCAGTTTTGCCTGTAACAATGAGAGTGATCTTTTAAAATTGTGAATCAGGTAGTGTTACACTCCTGCATAAAAATCCACTGCACTTAGAATAAAAGTCAAATTTCTTAATGTGACCTGATGTTTCTTAGGGTCTGGTTCCTACCGATCTCTCTGGCTTCACTTCTAATCAATCACTTTCCTACACAATAAGCTCTAGCCACAGCCAGCCCTGCATTTCTGTTTCACAAGCAAGATTCCTTTGCACTAGCTTATCTCTGCTGTCTGTGCCCCAACATAGCTGTATTATCATTCTTCAAGTCTCAGCTCAAATAATCACCTCCTCAGTTTTTCCCTGACATCTACATTTGCACCCCTGTCCCTCCAACACACAAATACCATCACATCACCCTGTTTTATTTTTTCAAAGTACTAAACACTACTGAATTTATTCTGTTCATTGTTTATTGCCTTGTTTCTTGTCTGACAGGCAGCATCACAAAGTCATTAAGAGAAGGGGATCTATAGCCTGACTGTTTTGGTTCTAAATTCCAGATCTGCCCTTTCCTAACTGTATCCTCATACAAGTTATTTTCCCTTTCTGTGCCCTCAGTTTCCTCATGTATTAAATGGAGATAATTTCTAGACACTACCACATAGTGTTATTATAAGGATTAAGTGAATTAATACTTGTGCTTAAAACTGTCTCAGCAAACAGTATTTGCTAAACAAATGTTAGTTATTATTATTATTAATATTATTTTTATTATTATTGTCTATCTTCCTGTATTAGAACATAAGTTCCAGGAAAGCAGGAACCTTGTCTCTCTTGTTCACTGGTGTATCCTCTGCATATAGAACAGTGCCTGGCACATAATAAGTGCTGAGTAAGTATTTGCTGAATGAATGAATGAGTGATTGATGCACTGTGAAGTAGAGGAATGACATAACAATGGCAAGGAGGTGACACAAATATGGAAAATACCCCTGGTATTTATGTTCCAACTGCCCTTATCAGCCCTGAGTCAATCACCTGGATTCATCTACCTCCCATTTAACCACCTTATCTTTTGGTCACCAACCATGATTAAATAATCATCCCTGTGATTGCATTAACACCAACGTATAGTATAATCAGTCCAAAAAGCTTTGGCTTAAATGGTCTGAAAGTATTAATAAGAAAAAGAAATTTAAAAGTGTACTTAAATGATTTTAAAGTACTAGTAAAAAACCAAAGCTCTATAAAGTTCTTTACTTAAATGACTTGAAAGTATTAGAAAAAGAAAATAAAAGTAAGTAAAAAACTTAATTCACCCTCTCAGCTGACAAAAAGCATATATAACCTCCCAAGAATCCTCATAAACCCATTACCACAAAAATCTAGTTGGGCCCTTAATGCTGCCTGAAAATCTTCTCATACTCTCCTAATTGTTTATTTTCCCACTCTGCAATATTATGATTTCCCACATTCCCCTCTTTCTTCAAATCTACACACCTCTTTCACCATCCTTTCCCTCATTTCCTTTCTCAGGAATGGGTGATCTGACTTCTCTGAGAAAATAGAAGCTCTTTTTCTTGGAGGATTCCTCATCTCCCCGCAAGCAGGTCTACCGAGCTGCCTTTGACTATTTCCTTACATTCAGCTTTCATGTGCTGGTAGAGATGAGGTGACCCTAACCTTCTCCCTGTGTTCTGGGTCCAAATCCCTCCAGCCTTCTTAGTAATTGGCATCCTGCTATATTTTCTGTCTCTCATAATCTATGAATCCATACCTTTCAGATGATTCTTATCAGCTTTTGGATATGTTGTAGTATGCTTTAACCTTAAAAAATGCTTCTTCATTTTAATATGGCAACGGTCATATTAATTCAATGTGAAAAGGACTTTTCATATCATAACTGTGATTACAAAACTGACTATTCTTATGTCAGGATATAACGTAGGAATTCCAGCTTCAAAGTTTAAACAAACACTGCAGCCAGTTGAATTAAACACCCGAAAGGGAAGAAAGAAATCATAAAAACCTAGAAAGAAAATTTAAGAGACTATTTGTACTACTTGGGGTCTGTAAAGGCCTTTTGATCAAGGCAGAGCACCTAAGAGCTGTAAAAGAAATAATTAAAAAAATTCATCTATATAAAAATTTAATTTTATGGCAGAAAATGCCCAAAATGAAGTCAAAAAATAAATGCTAGATTAACAGGTAAATTCTGTAATGCCTATAGCATATAAAATATTACTACTGCTAGTACTACTACTACTAATATGCATAATATAAAAAATACAACAACCCAATAAAAAAATGGACAAAGAGTATAAACAGGCCATTCAGAAGAAGCAATTCCAAGTAGATAATCAACATGAATGACACACAACCTCTCTATTAGGAAAATGAAAGTAAACTAACAATAGATCATCACATTACAGCATCAGATTGGCAGCAGTTTTTGAAAGTTAATAATACAGCTGGATGGGATAGGGAAAAAGGGGATCCAATCAGACAGCGAGGAGGCATTGGCTCCCATTTCCCTCACAATAAAAATTAAAGGTGCTCACATGACCCATCATAAGGCTCCCCCCTACTTAGTTGACCTTCTGTCTTGCTCATACCTGTGTAGGCTACAAGCCTTCCTGGTGTTGTTTGAGCATAACACCTGCCTTAGGGCCCTTACACTAGCTATCTCCTTGGTCGAGAACACTCTTACCTGTCTTCAAGTCTTTGGTCAAGTGAGGTCAGCTAACCATGACAGCCCTAATTAAAGTTGCAACCATGTTCCCACTTTGTCCTCCAAATCTTGCACACCTTATATCCCTTATCCTGCTCAACTTTTTTACGTAGCACTTATCATCATCCATGATCCTATATAATTTAGTTATGTTTATTATTTCTTTATCTATCCCATGCAGAATATAAATTCTAAAAGGACAGGAATCTGTTTTGCCTGGTGAGGTAGGCCAAGCATCTAAAACAGTGCTTGGTACCAATAGGTGCCCATAAATGTGTTCCAAATGAGTGGATAAATGAATGAATGAATGAGTGAGTGAGTGAGTGAATGAGTTTTAACAGGAAAAAAAAAAATCACATTTGGATGTAAAAAGTTATTGCCTTGGGCTTCCCTGGTGGCGCAGTGGTTGAGAGTCCGCCTGCCGATGCAGGGGACACGGGTTCGTGCCCTGGTCCGGGAAGATCCCACATGCCGCGGAGCGGCTGCGCCCGTGAGCCATGGCCGCTGAGCCTGCGCGTCCGGAGCCTGTGCTCCGCAAGGGGAGAGGCCACAACAGTGAGAGGCCTGCGTACCGCAAAAAAAAAAAAAAAAAAAAAAAAAAGAGTTATTGCTTTAATCTCTTTTATATTTTAAAGGAGAAAAAAAGTCATTTTCATTCTGCTAGTCTGAAATCCAGATTCGAAATGAAGATACGCGAAGACGCAGAAAGGTGATTTCTTTTCAGGAAAATGAAAAATCATGTGATTATCAGGCTCTATATGTGTTATCAAAATTCTAATTCAATCAGCCCACCCCTAATCCAAGCTCAGCTCTAATTCAATCAAACCTCCCTCCTTTTCCAATTGAATCACTTCCCCTGTTTTAGTAAACCCTCTCATTTGCAAACTTACCAGCCCACAAAGTGTGAAACTTTTGCTTGAAAATGAAGGAAAAAAAAACCAATGGTCACAAGTCAGAAATCACACTTAAAAAATAAAGTGATATAAAATGACATCTGTTTAAAATTTTTAACCTGAAAATGACCAATTTTCTAATATAAAAAGTTGGTGCTTTAATCTGTTTTGAAAAGTGAAAAGAATAGAAAAATAAAGTAGCTTGCTTTCTACCAACAAAATCCTGTTTTTAAATGAAGGTGCTCTGGAGCCCAGAGAGATGCATTCCTGGTGATAACTTCAAGATGAAATTTGCTGATGGTCCAGGCTAGGTTACTGTACAGTATTATAAGTTAAGCACTTCTTACTTAATCGGAGCACATGGCTACCTCACTAGCTGGCCAGTCAGTTATTACTAAGACAATTAAAAGCAAACATATTAAAAAACAGTTAAAACTAAACAACTAAAAATATAGAAAATAAAGGGATAGACAAAAACAGGCCAGGCAAATTCTAAACAACAAAGAACCTTATGTAGCAATATTAATTGTCAAAAATATTCTTTAAATAGTATAGCATTAACAAGGACATTAATATGGGCATCTTATTGCATCACAGAAATCCACTAGGAAATTGTTACAATCATGAACATTTATCCAACTAACTACATAGTCTGGAAAAAATATGAAGCAAAAATAAAAAATTAAAAGGAAAAACTGCAAATCCACAATCATGATGGGAATTTTTTTATCATAAACTTCTCTCAGTTTGATAGATCAAGCAGACAAATTCACAGCATTGATACACAGAAACCAGATTGTGTATAGAGATGTATGCTTATTGCATTTATTTATGCATGTATATATTTATATATTGCATTTATATACGGATATAAAATCCTTCAACCAAAACAAGAGAATGCACGTTCTTTTCAATAAACAATGAACGTACAAAATTTAATCAAGTATAAAGCCCCCAAATAAATTACAATAAATGCCTATGTATTCATTTTTAAATGATAATATTTAATCTTGTCAATTTTGAACTTTCTATAAATGAATCATATGTGTTCTTTTGTGCTTTGCTTTTTCCCTTAATGTGTATTATGTTTAGCTGTGGTATAATATATAGAATTTCATTGCATAAAAATACATAGTATAACCTATTTATTCTAATAATTATGCTTCCAGTATGTGTTTATTACACATAATGCCACCATGAACATTCTTGGAAATGTGCAGAAGTGCATGTGTACACATTTCATATATATATCCCATCATCACGATAAGAATTCGTCTTGTCCTATAATCTCACCACCCTTGATATTGTCCAACTTTTCAATTTCAGCTCATCTGGTGGGTGTATAGTGATATCTTATTGAGGTCTTAATTTGTATCTCCTTGAGTACTAATCTCCTTTCATATTTTTATTGTCCATTTGGATTTCCTTTGTGAAGTATCTGTTCAGTCTTTCTATTGAAATTTTTTTTCTTATTGATTTCTATGAGTTCTTACTACTTTGGGCATCAGTTCTCTGTTACTTATTTGTGCTGTGCATAAAATTTTCACTTCTTGGCTTCTCTTTTTGGTATATTTTGATATACAAAAATTAACATGAGGGTAGTTCAGTTTATAAATCTTTTCCTTAGTACATGGTATTTCTTTATTAAGTAATTCTTCCCTACTTTAAGGTTACATTGATATTCTCAGATACTATCTTCTGAAGGTTTTATAGTTAGGCCTTTCACAATTCTACCAGGAATTCATTTTTGTGAATGGTGTAATAGAGGGGTCTTGAAATCTGGTAAAGCAAGCCTTCTCACCTTGTCCCTCTTTTATGAATACCTTGCTGTTCTCTGCCCTTTGCACTTCAATATAAAATTTAAAGTGTCATGTTCTATGAAAATACACTTGGGATTTTGATTGTGATCATGTTGAATCTGTAGATCAATTTAAAAGTCGACATTTATACAATATTGAGTCTTAAAATCTATTAACAGGTTATATCTTTTCCATTTATTTAGATTTTCTTTAATTCCCCTAAGTAGATTTATATTGTCTTCATAGAAGTCTTGCAAATTTTTGTTAGCTTTAGCCTTAGATACTGCTTAATTTTTAATGCTATTATAAATGGCATCTTTCTTAAATTTTAGTTGTCTAGTTGTTCATTGCTGATATGTATAAAGATAATTGTTTTTTATATATTGCTATTTTAAATTCAGAGACTGTTCTAAACCCTCTTATTAAGTAAAATAGTTTATTCGTAGAACTTTTCAAAGTTTTACATATACAATCATTTCTAAGAATGACAACAGTTTTGTTTCTTCCTTTCTGATCTTTTCTCCCCTCCTCCCTTTTTTTCCCTTGCCTTCTTACATTGGATAAGACATCCAGGACAATGTTAAATAAAAGAGGTGATCACAGGCATCCTTGTCTTTTTCCTGCTCTGAAAGGGAAAACTTTTAATTACTAAGTATGATGTTTACTGAAGGTTTGGGGTAGATGTACTTTATTCAATTAGGAATTTCCCTAGAATTTTTGGTTTGCTAAATGGATGGCAGATTTTATCAAACACTTTTCTGCGTCTAATGAGATTGTCTTTTGATCTGTTACTGTGTGTTATTATATTAATTTATTTAACTATAAACTAACCTTTCATTCCTGGAATAAACCCATCTTGATTATGATGAATATATTGCAGGAATCAGTTTACTCAGATTCTATTTAGGACTTCTGCATCTATGTTCATAAGTGAGATGCCTATTATTTTCCTTTCTCATCATGTCCTTGTACATACAATTTGTATCATAAAATATTTTGGGAAATATTCTTTCTTTTTCTGTTCTCCAGGAAAATTTGTCTAAGATTGGAATTACTTCTTCCTTGAATATTTGGTAAAATTTGCTGGTGTATCCATTTGGGGTGTAGAGTTTTCTTTGTGAAAAAAGTTTTGATTACTGCTTCAGTTTACTTCATGGTTATATATATACTCAGCATTCTATTTCTTCTTGTGTCAATTTTGTTATTTACATTTTTCTAAGAATTTATTTATTTCATCTGAATTTTAAAATATATTGGCTTAAAGTGCTTTTCAGTATCTTTATTTTCTTTTATATGTCTGCAGAATCTATAGTGATGACCTCTTTGTTTTTCCTAATATTGGCTATTTCTGCCTTCTATTTCTGGTCTTTACCATTTTCACCAGGGGTTTGTTGATTTTATTAGACTTCTCAAAACAACCCAGCTATTGGTTTTGTTTATTCTCTTTATTTTATATTAGTTTTCTATTTCATCAATTTCTGGTCTTATTTTTATTGTTTTCTTTGTTCTACTTTCTTTTCTGTACTTCGACTTTCTGTGATGGATGCTTAGCTCATTTAATTTTCCAGTCTTCTTTCTTTTCTTAGATATTTATTTAAACCTATAAATCTCCCTTTTAATACAGTTTACCAGCATCCCATCAGGCTTGAAATGTAGCATATTCACTCTCATTTGGTTTAAAGCATTTTCTAATTTTATTTTTACTTCTTTATGATTACAAGGTTTATTTAGAAATATATTTTTAATTTTACAGAATTGGGAGCTATCTAGTTATCTTTTTAATATTAATTTCTAACTTTATTATTTTGTGGTCAGAGAACATGTTCTGCCTTCTTTCAACCCTTTGACATTTGTTAAAACAGTTTTATGGCCAGAGTTTTATGGTCAGTTTTGCAAAATTTCCATAGTACTTGAAAAAAATTATATTCTGCAGTTTGGGAGTACAAAGTTCAATATATGAACTTTAGGTCAGTTTTTAAGTTGCCTCACTCAAATATTCTATATGGCTTTTCAGCTACTTGATCAATTAGCGGGGTCCTATTTTATGCCTTTGTTCTCTGGGTCTCTGTCATTCTCAAAATTATCTCAGATTAGGTGATAAATGATAGGATGCAACGTAATGTTAAAATTGAGAACCACTTATGAAAATCTGAAAAGAGTGTAGAATTTCTACTAACTCAGTCAATATTCAACATTTTTCTGGAGATCATATCTAATTATATGACTTCCATTCCTAAGCAGCTCAAAAAAAAAAGAAAGAAAGAAAAAAGAGTAAAAAAAAGCTATGACTACTGGAAAAGAAGAGATATATTTTTTGTATATATTTTCAGAAAATATTATCTACATGAAAAACTCTAGAAACAATGGTCAAGCTAATAGAACTACTAGGAAATAAGAGGAATAAGGTTTGAAAAGAGATATAAGATCAATTAAAAAATTAATAGAGAAAACTGTCCATAAATTACTAAAAAATTACACTAAAAACTATAAACTTCCTTAGAATATATCTGAGGAAACAGATATATATCTTTATGGATAAAATTCTGAAACTTTATTGAAATACACACAAGATCTGAATAAATGGAGGAATATACCAATTAATGGGTGGGAATGCTATGTCTACACCAAATTTTTATTTAACTTAATGCAATTTCAACTCAAATCAACAGGGTTTTTATAGAACTTGAAAATTTTATTCTAAAATGTATACTGAGATTTAACTTTACTAATCTAGTAAAATTAATTCTGAAAAAGATGAATAAGGACATTGAGACTAGCCTTACCAACTATCAATACTAAGTATAAAGCTATAGTAATTTAGACAATATAGTTTTGGCACAGAAATGGACAAAGAAATCAAAGGACTTGAATGGAAAGGTTAGAAAGAGAACCATACTTATTTTGGAACTTGACATATGAGAGTGAAGGATTCCAACTCAGTGGGAAAATGGTGGTAGACAACTGGACTTCTACAAAAAAAACGCAACAACAATATAGATCCCTACCTCCTAACAACAATGTTCTAAATGAGTGAAACTAATATGAAAAACAAAGAAATTAAAAGAGAATAAAATCTTTGTGACTTCAAAGATAAGTGGGTTACTTAAACAAGACATAAGGGAACAAAACATAATGGAAAATATTAATAAATTTAGTTATACTTAATTTTTCAAAATAATCTGAAAAAGATACCATAAACAGATTTATAAAGGAGGTGGTGGCTAGGATAAGATATTTGAAACAATACAATAGACATAGAATTAGTATCCCAAACATTTAAAGAACTTCTACAAATCAGTAGAGAAAGAAAAACACTCTAACTTAAAAAATAGGTAAAGGATATAACATAATTATCAAAACACACAAAAGGCCAATAAATCAATGAAAAAGCATTCCACCAGGAAACAAGTCACACATTAATATTAATAACAATATAAAGGAGATCAATTGTTTGGCCAATCAAATCACCAGGAACTAAAAATTTGACACTGTCAAGTGCATCTGGGGATAAGGAGAAAGAAACTCTCTTACTCTGCTAGTGACTGTGTTAATTAGGAAAGTCAATAGATAAGCAACATGACATTGCCTAATAAAATACAAAGTGTAGTTTCTCTACAACTTCTCTACAGTTTCTCTAAAAACCAAAATATCTAACCTAAATAAATTCTCACATATAATTACTAAGACACATGTAAAAGGTTTTTAATGCAGCATTTTTTACAATAAAAAACACTGGGAGTAGTCTAAATACCCAGAAATGCATAAAAAATATATTCTTATGACAGACTATGTATGTATATATATGAATACATCTTGAAGCTATTAATGTTTAATTTAAAAATTAGAAAAATATTATATATTTGGTATAAAATAATTTATAGAAAATAGAAATAGCAGATACACAAAATAACACTATATATGTGGATACACATTACACACACACACACACACACACACACACACACACACACACATCCACAGGTAGAAAATACACCAAACTCATGGTAGTTGTTGTTTCTGGCATTGGGGAGGAGAAGGAGATTAGGATTTGGGGTTTAGATCTGAAAGGGACTTCCACTTCATCTGAAATATTTATTTCTTCTATTTAAAAGTACTTGAAGCAGGAAGAATGTCTGTTCAACATTACATTGGAGATTCTAGTCAGGGCAGTTAGGCAAGAAAAAGAAATAAAAGGTCCAAATTGGAAAGGAAAAAATAAAGCTACCTTTATTGATAGATGGCATGATTTTATATAGAGAAAATCTTAAGGAACAAATACTAGAACAAATAAGTTCAACAAATTGCGGGATGTACAAGATCAGTATACAAAAATCAGTTGATTTCTATACACCAGCAATGAATAATCTGAATATTAATATTAATCTGAAAATTAAACTAAGAAAATATTCCATTAACAATATTGTCAAAATGAATAAAATGAATAAAATGCTTAAGAATAAATTTAACAAAAGAAGTGCAAGACTTCTACACTGGAAACTACAAAACATTGTTAAAGAAGAGCTAAATAAATGGAAAGACATTCCATATTCATGCATCAGAAGACAAAATTGTTAAGATAGAAATACTCCCCCAATTGATCTATGGATTCAGTGTGGTCCTTATTATAATTCCTGCTGGCTTTTTTTCCCCCAGAAATTAAAAGTTGATCCTGAAATTGATATGTAAATACTAAGGACCCAAAATAGCCAAAACAGTCTTGAAAAAGAATAAGAATTTTGGAGGAGTCACACTTCCCCATTTCAAAACTTAACTGCAAAGCTACAATAATCAAGACATTGGTATAAGGATAGCTATATAGTTTAATGAATAGCTGTATACTTAAATGGAAGAGAATCAACAAAATTTGAAGATATTTCAACAGTGAAAGAATAGTCTTTTCAACAAATGTTGCTAGAATAATGGATATCCACAAATGGAAGTCTGAAACCGACTCCTTACCTCACACCATACACAAAAACTAAGTCAAAATTGATCATAGACCTAAATGTAAGCTAAAACTATAAAACTCTTAAAAGAAAACATAGGAATATATCTCCATGATTTTGAGCTAGGCAATAATTTCTTAGTTAAAATACCAAAAGCACAAGCAATAAAGAAAACTGATAAATTAGATTCATCAAAATTCAAAACTTACACACTTCAAAAGACATAATTAAGAAAGTGAAAAGATAACCCACAGACTGGGAGAAAATATTTGCAAATCATATATTCAAAAAAGGACTTATAATTAGGACATACAAAGACCTCTTGCAACTCAATTATAAGACAAATACAAAAATGAGCAAAGGATTTGAATAGAAATTTCTTCAGAAAAGATATATGAATGGCTAATAAGTATCATAATAAATGTTCAGCATCATTTGTCATTAAGGAAATGCAAATCAAAGCAATGAGATAGGACTTCACACTGACTAGAATTGCTATATATAAAAAAATAGACAAACAGTAACAAGTGTTGGTGAGGATGTTGAGGAATTGAAACCCTCACACATGGCTGATGGAAGTTTAAAATGTTGCAGGCACTTTGGAAAAACAGTACAGCAGTTTCTCAAAATGTTAAATATAGAGTCACCATATTATGACCCAGCATTCCACTTCTAGGTATCTATAAAAGAAAAATAAAAGCATATGTCCACTCATAGACTGTACATGAATGTTCATAACAGCATTATTCATAAGAGCCAAAAGATTAAAACAACCCAAATTTTATGAGCTGATTAATGGATAAATAAAAATGTGGTATATTCATGATGATGGCATATTATTCAACCATAAAAAGTAACAAAATACTGATACATGCTACAACATGAACCTCAAAAACATGCTGAGTGAAACAAGCCAGACACAAAAGACCACATATTATGATTCTATTTATATGAAATGTCCAGAATAGGCAAATCTATAAAGACAGAAAGTAGATTAGTGGTTGCCTGGAGCTGAGGGTGGATATGGGCTGTGACTGCAAGAAAGTGGACATGAGATTTCTTTTTGGAGTGGTGGAAATTTTCTAAAACTAAATTGTGGTGATGGTTGCACAGCTCTGTAAATATACCAAAAATCATTCAATTGTACACTTAAAATGGGTGAAATTTTTGTTATGTAAATTACATCTCAATAAAGCTGTTTAAAAAAACCACTTGAAGCAAATATGACAAAAGATTAAGATGTCCATTCTGGCTGGTTGGAATGCAGGGTTTTATTATACATTCTATTTTCTTTATTTTTAATGTTTCTCAAAAACAAAAATATTAAGACACCATAAATTCCTGGGCCCCAGTTTCAAATGAGATGGATGCATAAATTTACAGTCTTCTGATTATACTCTTACCTTCAGACACTGTCAGTTGTCCCCATTCCCAAAGGAAATGACTTAGAACATTCTTAGTAAAGCTTACCAGTCATACATAGCAAACCCAACTCTTTAGTGCCTGTTGAACATAAGCCAAGAATAACTAGATGTATAAGGAAAAAATTTAACATGCAAAACAGAAACCAAAACATCCTAGAAGAGTGAATTCAGAGAAAACAGACATATGTAGAGAGCAAATAAAACTTTTACAAATCCCTATTAATATTTCAAGAGAGAGAAGAGAAAATCTACAGCCATGAAAAATGTGAGAAATCTATAATAAAAGGAATATTCAGAGAACAAAAAGAATTTCTGAAAGTCAAAAATAATTGCTAGAATGTTTGGAAAATAAAAGAACAAAGAAGGAAAATAAGAGAAAAATAACATAAGAAAATTAAAGGATCAGTCCAAGAGGTTTAATATCCAACTAGTTATATTTCCAGAGAGAGAAAACTGAAAATATAGTGGGAAGAAATATATTTTTAAAATAGAATAGAAAAGTTCTCAGCAACAAAGAATATGAATCTACATCAAATCTACCACAATAGTTGACAAAAAAGACTTACCAATCGTATTTTAATGAAATCTCAGAAAATAAGGAACAAACAAATAATCATAAAAGTGTTCAAGAAGTGAAAATAGGTTGCACACAAAAAAAATCAGAAAACAGATTTTGGATGTCTAGAAAGTAGAATTTAATGCAACGATATCTTCAGAATTCTGAAAGAAAAGCATAAAGGTAGAACACAGACATTTTCAGACATGTGAACTCGGGTAGACTGTTGTTATATTTGTGGCCAATAACTTTAGAATGTCCTTTTTATATTTGAGGAAATTCCCGCATTATGACCCCTGCCTTCCCAAGGTTGAAGTCATAGCTCAGTTATCCAGCATCTATTGCAGCAAAGACATAGGCATATGACATTGGCTCTTCCAGATGTTTCCTTGGAAGAGCTCAATCTGAAGAAACGTGTGGAAGTCAAATTTGCACAGGATCTGTTCCTAGAGGAGGGTGGTGAGACACTGAACTTTCAGAGGCAGCAGTGGCATAGATTCTAGTTGGTAATGTCCCTTGCTCAGGGTCTTTGGTGCCTTTGACCAGAGGAGGTATAAGAATACTTTAATATGGATGGTCGGATAATTTGGGTGTTGTTCCTGGAAGCACAGTCACCAAACCCTATTCTCTGTAAGCTACTTCTCTGTAAGCTACTTCACAATCTCTAATGAATCTTCCAAGGATGCTTCTGGTGGATGTGCTCCACCAACACAAGGAAGTAAACCAAGAAAAAAGACTGAGATGGGCGGGGGGTGGATTAAGGGATCTAACATAATAGGGAAAAAGAATCCCCAGGATTACAGTGGATAGAAACCCCAGGATGCAGGCTGTGCAACAACCTAAAGACTAACCAGTCCAGATTCAGTTAAACATATGGAGGGCTCCAGGAAGAATATTTCTGAAAAGAGAAATCGGATTTAGTACGTGTTGTGTTTTATGTATTTAGAAGAGATTTGCACTGCTGGAAATGAATTTGAGAATGAATTAATATGTATAAAACCGAGCAAATGAAATAAGACATTTATTAACTATAGGATAAATAAATTTTTGTTTATGAAAGGCAGTGCAATCATGGTAAACTACATGACTCAGCTGTATCTAATATTACATGGTAAAAATTCAGACTTGATTTAACCAAAAAATTTGATATGAGAGGCTGGGGTAGAGGAAGTCTATGTGTGCTGGGATGGAGCATAAGAGAACTAGATCGACGTCTTTTTTTTTTTTTTTAACATCTTTATTGGAGTATAGTTGCTTTACAATGGTGTGTTAGTTTCTGCTTTATAACAAAGTGAATCAGTTATATATATACATATGTTCCCATATCTCTTCCCTCTTGCGTCTCCCTCCCTCCCACCCTCCCTATCCCACCCCTCTAGGTGGTCACAAATAGATCCACGTCTTTTATAGTCTGTGTCCACAATATCTAAAACTGAAAAGTCTAGAAATACCGGAAAAACAAAACATAGAAAATAGCTAAAATATGTAGGAGTGGTTGCCTTTGAGGAGTGGGAATGAGGGAGAGGAATTATATTTGTCAGGGTTCTTTATTTGCATTCTACAGAATTTACTCCAAAGCAAAAGAGGTGTGTTCTGTTTTGTTTTTAGTTTGTTTTTAAGTATTAAGTAGTTTATGGAATCTCTGGGAACATTCCAAGAACCAGGATTATCTACTACTCAAGAAATATATTTAAAATTTATTTAGAGTCCAAAGAAGCATATGTTAGAAGTTGCCTTAAAATTCAAGTGGCTGTGTCTTGGAGATAGGGGTTCAAGAAGACTTCTGCCCTTCTGCCAGATACCACTGTGGCTGTCACAGTATCCATGTAAGAGGAAAGAAAAATAGAGAAATCTCTGAGGTTAATATTCCCAGGCTCAATTTATTATATGTCACAATGAAGTCATTATGTGACATTTAAGTTGCTGATTTAAAGGCCAAGTCCTCATCTTTGTCAGGATTTAATTTATGCTGTTCAACTGTATCAGGATTTAATCCATGCTGTGCAGGCCTGACACATCTCCTCTATATCCACACTCCTGGGTATTCCTAACTAGGGAGTCCACATAAATACTGGCATTCGAGATAAAAAAGGTCCAGGAAAAGGCACCTTTTAATCTTCTCTTTTCCACGAAGCTTCTCAAGAAAGGAATGTTGAAGCTTGTGGAGCAGAATCATGCAGGTATCTTAGAGAAAGAAGCGAGCACATCTCATTGAAGGGATTTATGACTTTAGACAAGTGCCCATTAGAGGTGAAAGCAAGCTGTCAAGTAAAACAGCCTGGAGAGTTCCCACATCAACAGTTTGTTTTAAGCACCAAATAAACGGGCCAGACAAATAGTGTTGGTGGAGTGTAGAGGACAGTCGTTTCCGAGACCTAGGGTTTGTAGAGAAGAATCCCTCAAGTACGAGAGTCTTCTTGAAAGCAGGGATTGTAATTTAGATAAGGGTAAGAGAACAGAAGTGAGGGAGGAAGCACATGGAGTCAGGGACAATGGCTACATGGATTTGACTGAAGCTGGGAGCTTGTTTAAGGAACTATTGTGAGAGACATTTGGGGAAACAAGAAGAGATAAAGATGGTGGTTTAAACACAATCATTTATTTTGTTCCCTCCAAAACTACACTGGAATGACGATAACAGGATTTTTGTTTTAAGAAGTAATATACCAAGAAAATGGTAAAGGAGATAATATAGTAGCAAAACTTGAAAACAGATGGACAAGTAGAAACTGATTTGTCAAACCCAGGAAATTTGAATGCTAAATTGGCAGTGACGAAAGCCAAGAAGCAACACAATTCCTTAATTGTCTCTAAGAACCCAGAAGGCTTAGGATTTCATGGCACCGGGTGCCTCTGGAAGTGGCAGTTAAAATGAGGCTAAGGAGGGCTTGTGGAAAGTCTGTCTTAGAAGCAGTGAGAACCTCAGATCCCCTCCCTCTGGGCAGCAGGGTAAACTGCTCTCTCACCCTGAACAGAAGACTAAGCTTCATTTTCTAGAGCAGGTGAAAAGGATGGTCTCTGGACTGGGAATTTCCAGGAATTGTTGAGAATGTGGTTGTTATAGGGAAAACCAATTGATTTAGTGAACTTCCCAAGCTGGATATTGGAAAATCCAGGACCCATTTTCCATGTGGTGGGGAAGAGAGGCCTCTCCCCTCAGGAGGAAGATTGGAAGATTCTTCACTGTTGAATATCACCAGTCGTAGAAATACCAGCATCAGAGGTTCAGCCAGGAAACAGCCCCGCCAGATCACCATTCAGGGAAGCATAATCTCCAAACTCATCCACACACCCTGAGCTTCTAAACAGTTCTTTATGCTGTACTCTTATATGTGTGCCAACTACTAAAGAGCACCAGACACTTGAGGAAAGCCCTAAACATGAAAGAGAGAAACCAAACCAAACCAAACCAAAACAAAACAAAACAAAAGAAAAAAAATAAAAAGAAGTTTCAAAGAAACACACTATACAGGAGGGAAAAATACCTCCAAAAGCCATTGACATTTTAGTATTTTCTGAGAGATGAAATAAGTGCATCTGTGAAACAAAAATAGGACAATGGTGAGGGCAGGGAAGGAAGTTATATACACTTGAAAAAGCTAAGGGGACAGAAATGAGCTGTTAAAAATTAAAAGTTTGATAGGAGAAATGAAAAAGGCAATAGAAGTAGGTTTATAAGATAAGGATGAGAGAAAATTTCAGAAGATAAAGCATAGTGATAAACGGATAGAAAATTAGAAGAAGAAAAGACAAAAATTGGAGGTCCAGTCCATGAGATCTGATATCAAAATACAGGAGTTAATGTACAGAGGGAAAAACTAGAGGAAGTTGTCAAAGAAGTAACTAAAAAGTTTTCATAAACTAAAGAACCAGACGGAAAAATTTAAGAGCACTGGGACAAAGAAAAGCTCCTATAAACTAATAGAGAGGAACACAACAAACTAGGACTAGGAATCATACTTACATCTCCTTTATTCCTCATACCATACTTGCAAAACTATAAAAAAAGTTAATAAAACAAACCCCAAAACCCCAGTTATAATTAAAGGTATCATTAAAATCCAAATTAAGAATGCAATTAACATATAAAAAGGAAAAACCCCATAAGATAATATTTATCTGTCTCTGGATGAGCAAATAACTTTCTAACTTTCTAAACATAAAGGCCATGAAAGACATTACAAAGGAAAAGACCCACTCAACATTTTAATATATTAAACTGAAATATATGCTAAAATCATTTAAATTAAATATAAATTAAAGAAATGGCAAACTGGGAAAAAATATGAACAGATTAAACAAAGGGTGTAATATGTAAAATATTCACATGAGCAATTTGTAAAATGTTCATATACTGTGTAAAATATGTGAAATAGTCACATAATGTATAAAATGTTCATGTAAGTAAATGAGTAAAAACACTAGAACCATATTAGAGAAAAATGGGCAAAGGATATGAAGCAATACAAATGGCTAGCATACATTGAAGAAATAAAAGTCAATCTTAGTTGTAACCTAAGAAGTATAAATTAAAACTAGAGCTACAGTTTTTCACCAAAATTTTTCACAATAATTTTCTTAACAAATTATTAAAGATTGTTTTTCAGAGTAAAGTTAATGGTGAGGATGTGATATGTTTCTGGAAAGTTTTGGCAATACATATTAAGGATTTTAAATGTTTAGAACTTACAATGCAGTAGTACAATTTCTAGAAATCTAATCCAAGGAATTTCATTATTTAACTACTGTTATACCAAATATACTGATCTAGGTACTGAAAAATATAGAATATTTATAAGGGATTAGGAATACTTGTGGAAAAGTAAAAAAACAAAATAACTGTCCAATAATAGGGGGAACGTTGAGTCACTTATCTCCATAAAATAGAATTTATTTAGCCATCAAATATTATGGCTACAATTACTTTCAATAAATGGTAAGTAGAATTTCTAACTTGAGAAGAAATTTATTAAACACAGCATTTAGATATTGGCTGTCAGCAGAAACAATGGCTAACGTCTGAGGCATTCTGTCAACAATCCTCATTTGAAATAATAACTTTGAAATATGCACGGAACATAAAAGACAAGAAGGCTTTCCTGCTGTCCTGAAATTGTTGAGCAATCTGTACAATAAGCAAACAGGACAATGGCCACAGTGAGAGGATTTATTAAACTGACTTCATTTCTTACCTTCCCCAGTTTAAAACACACACACACACACACACACACACACACACACCAGGAAAGCTTGGAGGAATTATTTTTGAAAGACTCCTAATTTCCAGAAATTCATCAAGTCTAATCATTCTGCTCAAAATACTTTTCTTCAATTGTCAGGTTTCCTTAGATGAAGAATTTCTGTGTTACTGGGGATACCATGAATAAGGGTAAAATGGAAGAGTAACTGAAACGAAAGGGTACTTATTCTCAACTAGTACCTGTGGCTCCAGTTGAAGGAATCATGGAGGCGGTTTCACAGTAAAAGCAACCATCTGAGACCCATAGAGAAGACATTTGTCTGGAGCACTGAAGGTTTACTGTAATTGTAATCGGCAAATTCTGAGAAGTTTTGATTTGCGCAGAGTTACACTTACAAAATCAGAGTGTTTCAGTTGGATGCTCAATATCTGAAGACTAATGTGTATCTAGATTATTTATTTTATATAGATAGTAGGCCGGGCTCATTCCTCCTAGGATCCTTAGAGATGTAAAAAGGAAATAATTTAGTTTATAAAACAAATACAGGGGACTTCCCTGGCAGTCCAGTGGTTAGGACTCTCTGCTTCCACTGCAGGGGGATGGGTTTGGTCCCTGGTCAGGGAACTAAGATCCCACATGCCACGTGGCAAAGCCAACAAAAACAAATACTCAACTCAAGGCTTGTTTTAGTTTTCTATTAATAATTCAATAAGAAATGAAGGCTTGTGTGAACTTCATAATCAGCATTTTATGGTGTATTAGGGGAAAGACCCTTAGCACGGTATTTAAACATTTGACATTAATTTTCCTTCTAAATTGTTTCACTCTTCTCTTTTCATTTCTTTGAGGAAGTGTTCATATAGAATGAAAAATTTCATTATATATTTATATAGTTTTAAATAAAATCATTGTAGAAGAATTTTTAAGATTAAAAATTACGGTGAGATGGGCAGATTATCGCATGATACAGGTAACTGCTACTTGTAGATCCTCAGAGTCTAGCTTGAGTGATGACAGCTATAAGTAGGAGAGAAAGGCAAGCTGGATCCTTGGCTCCTTATATAAGGAAGGAGAGCACAGGAATCCTCCCTGGGGTATACAGATGTCCCTGGGGCCTCACAGTAAACTGTCCTGGGATCCCCTGACCTCACCGATTATATGACTAGGGAGAGGGAGATGTAAGAACCAACGGTAACTGGGATACTGTATTCCCATCCTTAGAAAAAAAGATTTCTAAAGGAGGAAGTGAATTTCAGGAGAAAGATGATCAATTTCTACTAAACAAGTTGATTTTCAGGGGCTCAGTGGCCAGTCAAGAAGGAAAAGCAAATCAGAAGCGCAGGAGAAAGTCAGTGCTATTCGGGAAAGCTATGGCAATAAATAATACCTTTAAAGAGAGAGTGTCATACTAAAGAATGCCGTGAACATATAAAGGAAATTTAAAAAAAAGAGTTCAAAGATAAATGAGAATTGAGCTTTGAAATAAGACTGCATTTGTATAGTAGGAAAAGAAGTGGAACCAAGGAGAAAGAAAAGAACCAGAGAAGACTATCAGTACCCTGGAGGTCAGAGACATTTTAGGAGGAAGGAGGTGCACCATGAATCAATGATGTAGAGATATAAAGTGTAACCCATAGAGCAGAACTTGGGAGACAGTGTGATGATTTACAGAGATGAATTTCAGTGGAGAAGTGGGGTCAGAATCAGAAGCCGAGAGAGATGAGGAAATGCTTTTGTACACGTAGATTATTTTTGTTTCTGTTTTGACATGTTGGGTATTGAAATGAAGGAAAGAGAATGGATGCAGCTTAAATCAGGAAACAGACTGATGACTGATGATTCAACTCTTTACGGAGGTGATACTGATCATTTAAATGACCATAGTTTTGGAATGCATGGGAGGTGTCAATTTAAGGAGTTTAAATGGCAAGATTAGCTCTGGAGAGGGGGAGTATCTTCTCTTTTCCTGAGATAGGAGAATAGGAAGAAAAATGGGGTGTAACCAAGAGGAGAGAGACTGCAGTGGGCGCCAAATGAATTTAGTTACTTATTTTTTTAATAAACATTTTTGGAGTGTGCACTATATAAAGTACCAAGATCCCTTGGAAAATATGATGATGAAAAAGACCTAGACAATGCCCTCAAAGTAGTTTTATTTGGAAGATAAGACAAGGGCAAAAATAACTCTAGAGATTGAGAACACAACCTGTTAAGTTAAATATAAATTTTTTTACACCTCAGTTTCTTCCTCCATAAAATGGGAATAATGAGAGTACCACCTATGTTTCAAGCATCCCATTCTCTTTCTAGCTTACATTTCCCAGTGTTCTAATAGAAGTATTTGACTTAATGGAGACATTCAGCCCATGAATCAAACACTGTTTCATTCTCCATCATTGCCCTTATGTTCTCATTTCCTTTTTTACCCAAGATAAATTTACTGGCCCATCATTTTAATCACTCTCTTATCCCTCCATCCAATCCATCAAGACATTTGGTCCTCTCTCCTTGAGATACACATGGCTGGAAAACCCTAACCCTGATGAAACCTTACTATTTGCTTTCTTCCCATCTTTCGAGTCCCCTTGTCCATGGAGGAAAATTCCACAAAGTCATACAATATGAGTTCAGGAAACACATCCAGAGCAAGGCACACATAGGCTCTGCATTTCTTCAGCATCTACGTGGGGAGGCATCCCATGTTGAGGAGGGTTTTGTTCTAGTGGAAGCCCCTTCCCCATTGCTCTTCCTTCATATAGGGCCTTGATGACAGCCACTTTATTAGGAAAGGGACTTTCAGACTGCTTGCGGAATTAAGCTGCCTAGATATCATGCCAGCCATTTACAGGAGCTGTCTGGGAAAGCCAGCAGCCCCATACGTTAGGAGGCACCTGGAGACTTTGGATCCTTTTGGATGCTATAGCCGTCCAGTCATGGAAGGAGTCTAGGCTAGCCTATTATTCAGGCATCTTAGGATGAACATCTAGGGTTATTTTTGAACAATGCTTCTCCTTCATGACAATCTATCCGCAAGAAGCTTGAGTGCTCATCAGGTGTTTCTGAAATAGGAAGAGAGACATCATTTGACTTCCACCCAATCTTTAGAGGCTAAGTTAACTGCATTTGTCACAGTCCCTCAGGGATGAGCTAGATTGTCAACCACTTCCCCTCCCCACCATTTATTACCAATATATTCTATAGAGACCTCGAGATTGTTACTTTTATCCTTTGACATTAAAGTTGGAAAAGGAGAAGAGTGCATTGATCCTCCATTACCCACCTTCTGCATATTCCATGGTGCATGAGACTCCAGGGCAGAGGTACAAGGAGCTACTACGGCTCACTCAAAGGGCCCCTGCCATCAGTATTCGGGTCTGCAGCAAACATTAATTTGATGCACTCTTACAAAAGCTACCAGCAGGGGTCACAGAGAGCAAGCCCTTCCTTGGCTATTATTTTGTCCCTGATCCCAGACCCAAAGGATAAGGGTTTTTTGTTAAAGCCAAATAGTGGTGACCTCTTTGGGGAGAGGGGTGGTAGAGGATCAGGCCCCAGCCCCAGCTTCCTCTTGTCTTGAATGGACCCCAGATAGCATATAGGGACCTCGGGCACCTCTTGCAGACCATAGGAGATGTGGGGAGTTTCTATTACTTGGAACAATGGCAGGCCAGCTGATCTTAGTCTTATTGGGGAGACTACAGGGTGAGAAAGGTTAAATGCCTTTGTTCTCTAAAGACAGTTGAGCTCTTCCTCACAGATTTCTTTAGCATGGTTTTCTCCTCTCCCTGGTTCTTGTGCTGACCAGATACTAGTGGTGTTTAATGCCCTGACCACTGTGCTAGCTCCGCCCATTCTGGCAGCTTTCCCAGGGAAGTCCCTCTGTACCTAAAAGGACCCTGAAATTTGTATTATCTTTAGATGCCATATATTTTCTTGTAAGAAATCTTAAAGGAAAAATTTCAGGCAAAATACCTGTGCTTTGTGGGCTGATAACATTAAAAATGAGGTCTTTTACTAGACAGTTGGGAGAGATGATTGCATTCAATTGTGTTGGAATAGGGAATGATGGAGTTAGGGTGGGGCTGATTTGAGTAGAATCTGGAAGAGATACATGGGTACTGACCAACAGTTCAAGTTTCATTTGGAAATATTTTCTTGAGAGAGTACCTGTTTTCCTGGAAGAAAAATTGTCTCTACTTTTATCCAAAGCAAGACGATCAGAGGAGACTTCACTGACAAGGTGATGTTTGCACTGAGGCTTGAGAGTTGCCTGGGTGCAAAGACCATCAGAAAGAGTATACCGGCCTTTTTTGAGACACAGCCAGGAATGTGTTTGGAAGGAGAGAGCAAAGAGCAGGGTAGAAAGGGGTGAGGTCAAGAGGTGATAGTGGGCCAGATCACTTACGGACTTTTAGGACATTCGAAGGATTCTAAGTGGGGTGGAACAGGTGTGCCTGAAGTTTGAGGACAGGGGAAAGTGAAAGAGAATATTTGAATGGTGGAAATGAGGGGAGCTTAAGAGGATTAGGAAACAGTAGTAAGGGAACACTTGTAATTCGGTTAATGAGATAGTTTGCTTCGTTTTTTTTTTTTTCTTTGTTTATTTGTACACATATATTTTCTGTCCTAAAATTATAACTATTACATATGCTCCATACAGTTCAAGTTGAACTTGGCGTATACATAGTGAAATTTATTTTTGGCATTGTTTTCAATATGTTTTTTTTTTTTCACACACACGCACTGTATTTTATTTTTACAAGAGATAAATAAACTGACACCAAGCATTGTAAATGGATGACCGCAAGAAAAGCAACAATGATTGCAATTACCAAACACGAAACACACTCATACTATGTCATAATAGCGACATTCAGTCCAGTAATCCTCCACTGTAACAGCTCCTTTACTTTGCAGTGAAAATTGACTTGTATATTTTTTGCCTCTGAGTTCTTGTGGGATTGTTTTTTTAATTCAAACAGAAAGTCATAAAAATTATAATCATCTTCCTAAGTTCACTCATTCCCATGTAATTATTGTTTTTTCTTCTTGATGTTTTGTAAGGCACTTTTATGAATTCATCAGTTTGCCATTAGAGTTCTGAAAATGCTTATTCGTTCAGTTACACAGTATAGTTAGTTACCAGAAACCTGTACTTGTCAGAGTGTTTTCCGTGAATTCCTTGAACATGAAACCCTTTTATAGGAACATTTTTGCAAAAGCATCAGAGTACACGCAGTACTCTCTCTAAATGATAAAAGAGTTAAAAATGACCATGGTTAAAGATTTGATGAAAGTTCATAATAATGCAATTGACAAGGAAATTTAGTTATTTCTGAGATATACATTTTAAAGTAATAACTAGAATTATGACTTATAACATTATACCAGAACATATAAGATTTTTAGAAATTTCATGTAATGTCTGAAACATTTATATTAACGTATTTCCATACAAATAACCCAAAAAAGTTTATTATTAGTTTTTTGTTGTTGTTGTTTGTTTGCTTATACTGCAGGTTCTTATTAGTCATCAATTTTATACACATCAGTGTATATATGTCGATTCCAATCACCCAATTCAACACAAGCACACCACCATCCTCACCCCACCACAGTTTTCCCCACTTGGTGTCCATACGTTTGTTCTCTACATCTGTTTCTCAACTTCTGCCCTGCAAACTGGTTCATCTGTACCATTTTTCTAGGTTCCACATACATGTGTTAATATATGATACTTGTTTTTCTCTTTCAACTAACTTCATTCTGTATGACAGTCTCTAGATCCATCCACGTCTCAACAAATGACTCAATTTCGTTCCTTTTTATGGCTGAGTAATATTCCATTGTAAATGTGTACCACATCTTCTTTATCCATTCATCTGTCAATGGGCATTTAGGTTGCTTCCATGACCTGCTTATTGTAAACAGTGTTGCCATAAATATTGGGGTGCATGGGTCTTTTAGAATTATGGTTTTCTCTGGGCATATGCTCAGTCATGGGATTGCTGGATCATATAGTAATTCTATTTTTAGTTTTTTAAGGAACCTCCATACTGTTCTCCATAGTGGCTCTATCAAATTACACTACCACCAAAAGTGCAAGAGGGTTCCCTTTTCTCCACACCCTCTCCAGCATTTGTTGTTTCTAGATTTTCTGATGATGCCCATTCTAACTGGTGTGAGGTGATACCTCATTGTAGTTTTGATTTGCGTTTCTCTAATAATTAGTGATGTGGAGCAGCTTTTCATGTTGATGCATCTCTTTTTTCTACCTTTAATGAGAATGTTACTTCTGTTTCACTGTTAAGAATGATCCTTGCTATTTTTTACCTTGAAATTCTTTATCTTACAAAACAAGTTTCTCTTGATGCTTTGCAAGTAAGAATTGTAAAATCATGAATGCATTTTGCATTTGATCAAATGCTTTTTTGATACCTATAAAATGATGGTATTTTTCATTTACTTTGTTAATATTCTCAATTATGTCATTAAATATTCCAATGTTGAATCATCCTTCCATTCTATTTGGTCATGATGTATTATAATTTTATTATATTGCTGTATTTCGTTGGATAACATTCCATTTTATGCTTTCATGTGTGCTTATAAACAAAGATGGCCTGTAGCTTTATATTTTATTGTCCTTTTTTTCGTTTTGATATCAGAGATGAGAATAGCCTCATCTGAGTAGCTTTCCAACTTTTTCCATACTCTGAGACAATTTGCACAATAAGAGTTAACTGTTTCTTGCAACTTTTCTAGATTCACATATAAAATGATGTGTCTCCTGGACTTTCAGGGGTCATACTTTGAACCAGCTTCTTATACTGGGGTATTATTCAAGATTTCTGGTGTTTCTTGGATCCATTTTGGATATGTTTCCTCTCCAGAAAATTATTCTTTTCTCTTATCTTTTGAAAATCTTGCTGTCAAGTTTCTCCTAAGATTCTCTTTTGAGATTTAAAAAATTCTTTTGTGCACTATTTCATTCCTAGTGGTTTATTTTCCCCTTCTTTCTTAGGCTCAGTTATACCCATGGTTTACTGCTATCATTAATTTCTTCCAAGAATAATTTTGGTCATCAGTGTTTGGTGTTGTATGTGTTTTCTTTCATTAACTTTGTCTTTATTCTTTGTTATTGTTTTACTCCTACCTTTTCTTTCTCTTCTATTTTGTAGCTTCTTCAATTGAATGTTTAGTTCATATATTTTCAATCACCCTTCCTTTTCCTTTTGGTATGATGAAAGATATCTGTCTCCTTTAATGCTTTTAACCCTAAACTATATTTCAAAATTTATTTAAATAATTTAAATAAATTAAAAAAATTATTTCACAGAAATTTGTAAAAATCATAACTTGATGATTTATGACAGTGAGCCATTCTGATGGCTGTGTAACCAGCACCTGCCTTCAGGATAGAATATTCACATTATTCTAGAGACTTCCTCACACCCCCCACTCACAACCTGTCTCTCTCACAAAAGTAACCACTACTCTGACTTCTAACATAGATTACGTTGCCTCCTTTTTCTCTTTATATAAATGGAAGCAAAGAATAGGCATTCTTTTGGGTCTGGGTAATTTTGCTCACTATTCCGTTTATAGAATTATTCTTATATTTTCATGTAGTTCTTATTTATCTTCATTGCTGTATTGTATTCCATTGTATGAATACACTATAGTGTACTTAACCATTCTAATGTTGACTGGCATTTGAGTTGTTTCCAGTGTTTGGCTACTGAAATAATGTTGTTCTGAACATTCTTGGACTTGACTTTCATTGCACAGACACACACATATCCTAGGCATGAATCAAAGCACATGGGTAAGTTCAGTTTTAGTGGATTCTGTCTAAATAGTTTTTCAAACTGAATGTAATGATTCCCATTCTCCTTACCAGAGTACAAGAATTTCCACTGTTCACAACAACATTTATTGTATTGTCACTCTTATGAAATTTTAGCCTTTCTTTGAATATGCAATTATATTCCATGGTGGTGTTTTGCCCTAGTAACTATTTCCAAACATTAGTTTGAAA
The DNA here is from genome assembly GCF_951394435.1 of Stenella coeruleoalba. Taxonomy (NCBI): domain Eukaryota; kingdom Metazoa; phylum Chordata; class Mammalia; order Artiodactyla; family Delphinidae; genus Stenella; species Stenella coeruleoalba. The sequence goes on from NC_137154.1 coordinate 70,370,958, forward strand.
CCTGTCTCTATTGTATTTTTTCTTAGGTTTTGTTTTCAATACTGACCTGAAGACACGACATTTGGGATACCCACCCAGGGCTGAGTGATTCACTAGACCTCAAGAGGCCAGAGCCAAGTGTCAACCAAGGACATCACAGACTTGCAGGCTCAGCCAGCATCAGTCCTGAGCAAGGCTTCTGCCCAGCGTGGAGTCCCCTGCAGAATCAGCAAGCCTAAGAAATATTATCAACTCATTGCATTAAAGTCTACTGGGGGTTCCTGCTGATATACTCCAACCCATTTTTGAAAAAGTAGTGTTTTCCAGCATCCTCACCTATCCAGAACATAAGTAAAAACTTGGGAGTTTCTTCCTTATTAATAAAAGCTATGAAGTCTAAGTCCAACTGGGCCCAGAACCCAAGCTGTAGCATAATGGTATTTCATCCAACCAAGGAAGAGTTTAATGATTTCGATACATACATTGCTTATATGGAATCCCAAGGTGCACACCGAGCAGGCCTGGCCAAGGTAATTCCACCCAAGGACTGGAAAGCCAGAGAGACCTATGATGATATCGATGACATCTTAATAGCCGCTCCCCTCCAGCAGGTGATTTCTGGGCAAACAGGAGTGTTTACTCAATACCACAGAAATAAGAAGGCCATGACCGTGGGTGAGTACCGCCACTTAGCAAAGAGTGAAAAATATGGGACTCCACCACACTTGGATTTTAAGGACCTGGAGCGAAAATACTGGAAAACACGCCCCTATGGTTCACCAGTATATGGGGCTGACGTCAGTGGCTCCTTATTCGATGAAAACACGAAGCAGTGGAACCTTGGACACCTGGGAACCATTCAGGACCTGCTGGAACAGGAGTGCGGAGTGGTCATCGAAGGCGTCAACACCCCCTACCTTTACTTTGGCATGTGGAAGACCGCCTTTGCCTGGCACACGGAGGACATGGACCTTTACAGCATCAACTACCTGCACTTCGGGGAGCCCAAGACTTGGTACGCGGTGCCCCCGGAGCACGGCCGGCGCCTGGAACTCCTGGCCAGGGAGCTTTTCCCGGACAACTCGCGGGACTGTGAGGCCTTCCTGCGGCACAAGGTGGCTCTCATCTCGCCCACGGTCCTCAAGGACAACGGCATCCCCTTCGGTCGGGTCACTCAGGAGGCTGGAGAGTTCATGGTGACGTTTCCCTATGGCTACCACTCTGGCTTCAACCATGGCTTCAACTGCGCCGAAGCCATCAATTTCGCCTCCCCGCGCTGGATTGATTATGGCAAAGTGGCGTCGCAGTGCAGCTGCGGGGAAGGCCGTGTCGCCTTCTCCATGGACGTCTTCGTGCGCATCCTGCAACCGGAGCGCTACGAGCTGTGGAAACGCGGGCAGGACCAGATCGTGGTGGACCACACGCAGCCCACGGAGCCCAGCAGCCAGGGCCTGGACGCCTGGAGGGAGGTCCCCGCGCCCTGGGGAGCCGCTCTGGGCCTGAGGCACCACCAGCCACGCCGCGCTCGGCGCCCCCGTAGGCCTGTAGTCGCAGACGGTGGGACCCGCCACCGAGTCCCTGTGAGTGCTGTGTCCCGGCGCTCCTCGCCGGCCCGGGGTTCTTGCTCGGCCGCCCAGTTCGAGGCTGAGGCCACCTGCACCTCTGGGGAGCCCGGCCCGACCCAGCCGCCGACCCCAGTGCCATCTGCCCCGGATCGCCACCCAGCTGGAAGATGTGGCCCTCGCCGTCGTCCTTGGGAACAGGGGACTCAGGAGCCAACTGCTCCCCCCAGGGCTAAGAGGAGGCTTTCCTTGGACATTGCTCAGGACCCAGAGGCTCAGCCCCTGCCTGTGGATGCACCGTCGCCGGACAACGCTGATCCGCTGAGCCCAGGGCTCCAGCATCCCGCCAAGGCTTCTGGGTGTGGTTGTGGCCCTGTCCCCTAAGCCCAGGGGATGCCTTTCTACCCCACTGCTCTTGCGTGGGGATCCTTTGAGACTGGTCGCATTGACATTTCAGAGCATTGGCTATTTGAACGTCACTAGTCTTGCATGAGTCCCTCCTGTGCTGCCGCTGGACCTGCTGGGTCCGTGGTGCTTACCAAATTCGCCAAAGTTTGTTCTTCCTTCCAGACCCTGGAATCTTTGGACACTGCTAACTCCTGTGTCACGAACTGAGGATTCATGCACTGGACACTCTAGTGTCTCTGGAAACTAGGTCCTGCTGAGGTCGCCAGAGCCCAATCTACCTCAGACTCCCATCCCGTGGGCCAGCTCTGGATGCTGCTCAACTTCTAAAGAATCCTGGGCTTTGATTAGCCTCCAGTCTCCCTCCTTTTCCTCCTCCCCCTTCCCTTCCCGCTTTTCTTGCCAAACTAGGCCCTTGTGACCAGTTAGGTCAGTAGAGACTCAGATAATAATTGATAATCTTTCCGAGTCTTTGATGTATTTAAAATGTGTTCTCTGCCAGTATGGTAACCAGAATGATAAAATCTGACTTTACTAAATATATTAAAGGTAACTGGAATATTAAAATCTGACTTTATTTTGTGTTGTTCATTCAGTCAACTGAGAGTTGGTCGCTTTTCTTGCACTTTTCTTAATAATTATATCAACACATTTCAAGCAAAACTTATTTTTCTGAGCTTGTTGCCTTGTGTGATGTTGGTGAGTGAGTTTGGGGTTGATTGTTGGGTTCCAGCTGGCTGGCTGTGTTGGGGGATTTGGTTTGCAGCCCTATCTGAAGGGAGACTTGGAGGAAATCACCTGGCACTTGGCTGATCCAGGTTGCTAGGAGAGATGAGCAAACACAGGGCAAAAAGTGCCAGCATGTGAAAATCTTCTCTCCAAGTCTCCACTGCCTTCTCAATGCTCTACGTACATTTCACATGGTTAAGTCATTGATACATCCCAATAAACAAATCCACAAATAAATGAACAAGACAATTTCAAGTGGGTATATGTTCTGTGAAAAGATTAAAGGGGGTGGGGTGATAGTGCAGAATGGGCGGTGTGGTTCCGGTGGTCAGGGGATACTTCATAAAGCAGAAGACCTTTCTGAGTCCCAAATGACAAGAAGGAAGGTCCAGAGCTGATGTCCACTTGGGTAAAACAACAAGTGTAACAGCCCTAACATAGAGCTTGGTGCTTTTGTGTGTATAGAGAGGAAGTTCATTTGTATCTGGGGCTAGAGAAGGGAGAGGCAGGATCTTGTAGCTCATGTTAAATATTTGAGATTTTTCAACTTGAAATGAGAAGGCATTGGAAGTTTAAAACAGCACTTGACATGATATAATTTGCATATTTAACTAATCACCTTAATTGTTCTGTGGACCCCTTGGGGGCAGGAGAAGTAGGTAGAACATCTAAGTAATACAGGTGAGAATCGATGGTTACTGACTTAGGCCATAGTGTTGAGAATGCACAGAAGTGGCCAAACTCAGAATAAATTTTGGAAATTTAAAATGATAGTTTGCATGCAGAAGGAAACATTTCAGAGAATCAAACCACATCTCTCTTCCCTCCAGCTGTCCCCTACAGAATTTCAGTAAGATTCTGGAATTTGAAGCACCATGTAAAACTACAGGCAGGAGCACGGAAAAAGTAAGGCTATTTGAAGTTCTGATTGAGCAGTAGCAAAAGCCCATGTGTCCTCCCTATCACCATGCAGCTAGGCAACTCTGTGGTAGTATGTTTTGTGGAAAACTGAAGCTGAGAGACTGAACTCAGGATCCTCAGTGGAGGATGGCAGTGACATGCTTGGCTGAAAAGATGATTAAGACCTGTATTGAGATGGTGGAACCACATGATGGAAGAAGACTGGAATTACTGGGAAGGCAGCAGCCCTGGAGAGCAACTGGACCATAGTAGATCTCATATGAGCAAGGAGTAAACTTTCATGTGATAAGTAACTGAGATCTTGGGGGCTTTTGGTCCTTTAATTTAGGTCAGTTGTGGATATGGCAGTGCAGAGAAATATGGGAACTCTGAGAAGCCTTATGAAGACAGTAGCCTGGCTCATATTGCTAGTTTAAATTTTAGAACCTGAAATTTTCCTTGTTACATTTCAGGGATATCACAATCTCTTCCCGGCAGATACACGCTCCAAATAGCCTAGGATAACAAAATTGGGGGTTTTGAAGGAAAAGAAACAAAAATAAATTTCAGAAAATATTTCTTCCACTACACTCCTTATGTTATCACTCACTTTTATAGTTGAAACAAAATTTCTTTTGCCCAATAAAAAGAAGCAATGTTAAAAATACAGTTTAGTTTTACCAGTACACTGGTTCCTAAATTAGTGTTCTTGACCTAAGTAAGCAGTTTTCAAAAGAAGATTTACAAATGGCCAACAGGCCCATGAAAAGATGTTCAACATCACTAATTATTAGAGAAATGCAAATCAAAACCACACAGGGGTATCACCTCACACCTGTCACAATGGCCATCATCAAAATGTCTACAAATAATAAATGCTGGAGAGGGTGTGGATGAAGGGGAACCCTCTTACACTTTCGGTGGGAATGCAAATTGGTTCAGCCACTATGGAAAACTGTATGGAGGTTGCTTAAAAAAACTAAAAATAGAGCTACCATATGATCCAACAATCCCATTCATAGGCGTATATCAGGAAAAGACGAAAACTCTAATTCGAAAAGATACATGCACCTCAGTGTTCATAGCAGCCCTATTTACAATAGCCAAGACATGGAAACAAACCAAGTGCCCTTCAACAGATGATTGGTTTAAGAAGAAGTGGTACATACATACCATGGAATATTACTCAGCCAGAAAAAGATGAAATATTGCCACTTGCAGCAGCATAGATGGACCTAGAGAATATCATACAAAGTGAAGTAAGACAGAAAAAGACAAATATATCACTTACATGTGTAATCTCAAAAACAATACAAGTGACTCTATATACTGAACAGAAACAGACTCACAGACATAGAAAACAAACTTGTGGTTAGCTAAGGGGAAAGGGAGCAGGGGAGGGATAAATTAGGGGTATGGGATTAATAGATACACACTACTGTACAGAAAACACATAAGCAACAAGGATTTGCAAAGCAAAACAAAACAAAACAAAACAAAAATAACACAAGGATTTGCTATATAGCACAGGGAACTGTATTCATTATCTTGTAATAACCTATTATGAAAAATAATCTGAAAAAATATGTATATAACAATCACTTTTCTGTACACCGGCGACTAACACAATATGGCAAATCAAGTATACTTCCATTAAAAAAAAAATTAGTCTTCTTGAAAGGATCAGGAGCTGGGGGTGGTAATGAAGGGGGTTCATCAAACAATTCTATTGAAAATTCTATTTTATTTCAAGTCAACCGGCACACTCAGTTTGGATACTCACAGTCTGCACCACTCTTCTCAGGAAAAGATGCCCAAATCCAGCTGTTCTTCCATGTCCAGTAAGTTTTTGCTATACTTAATCTTGGAAAAGCAAGGGACATTGACAACGACAATTACATAGAGGCAAGGATAAGAGCCACCTTTGTTCTCACTGCCACGATCTCTCCTAGGCCTCTCTCCACTTCTGAAAAATAACAATCACGAGTCCAGTGTATATTCGTCAAGTTTGTAGACAAAAGGCTATGAAACCGAAAGTAGTATGTCGTGTGGTTTTAACAACTTACCCCCACCATCACATTTTAGAAAAGTAAATATTACAGTTATAAGATCTAAAGACTTTCATATCTATAGTTCCTAGTCAGCTCAACAAAGTCAACTAGATCTGTATAATTTATTTTATTTTGTTCACTCTGCTGATGATGGACAATAGGGTCATTTCCAAGTCTTTGTTATTTGAAACAATGCTTTAGAGAACAGCTTTGTATATAGGATTTCTGGGTTATATTTAGGTTCACTTTTAACTTTTTAGGCAAAGCCAGCTTGCCCTCCAATTTCCACCTCTATTGGCAGTGTGGGAGAGTTCTGCTTTCTCCATATCTTGACCCACTTTTTTATATTGTCAGACCTAATCAAAATGGGCAGAGAATAGCTTCTCTGATTGCTAGGGATCCTGCACATCTTCTTGTATTTACTGGCCATTTGGATTTCCTCTTTTCTGAGTTACCTATTCTAAAGCTCTGCCTACTTTTTTTGGTTTGACTATTTTTTGTTGCTGTTAATGTAGAAGTTATGTGATATTCAGAATACTAATTCATTGTCTATTTCATGTATGATGACAAACTTCTCCTAGACTGTAATTTCTTTAAATTTTTGACGTCATTGTATTAGTCAGGGTTCTTCACAGTAATAGAACCCATAGGAGATATATGTATAGCTCTTAGTAGGGGAACTCATTCATTTGGTTATGGAGGCTGAGGAATCCCACGATCTGTCAGATGGGCCGTCTGCAAGATGGAGAGCGGGGAATATGGCTGGGTCTGGGTTCGAAAGCCTGGGAACCAGGAGTGCCCATGTCAGATGTCCCAAAGCAAGAGAAGACGGATGCCTCTGCTCAAGCAGAGAGTAAATTCACCCTTCCGCTGCTCTTTTGTTGCATTTGGGCTCTCAGTGGTTTGGGTGATCCCAGCTGCAGTGGTGAAGGCGATCATTACTCCGTCTACTGATGCAAGTGCTAATCTCTTCCCGGAACAGCCATGCACAACACACAGAAGTAATGCTTTACCAGCTATCTGGGCATCTCTTAGCCCAGTCTACATGTGAAATTAACCATTACAGTCATTACTCTGGAATCATTTAAATATATCCGACATTCCCATCATGGTGCTTTTGGTTCTCTAAGACATTGTTCCACCCTGAGTTCATAAAGACATTCTTCAATATTTTCTCTTAAAATTCTATGTTGTATCCGTCTTTAATGCACCTCAAATTTATTTATGTAAGTGGTATGCGGTCAAGCTCCAATTCTACCCCCCCCAATAGTGCGAATGCCACTACCACATATTGAATAGCCCATCCTTGCCCATTGGTTTGGTACACTACCTCCGTCATAGGCAGACTCCCACATACCGATCCATGTGTCTGTGTCTGGCCTCTCTATTCTGTACGTAGATATATTTGTCCATTGCGGCTCAAATATCACAGTTCGGTGGAGGAGAAGTCACCCCTCTTTGTTCTTCTTTTAAGGAATCATCTTGGAGATTCTTGCTTGAATACTTCCCTACTTACTAGATCTGTCACCTTGAGCAAGTTTCTTAATATCTCCTTGATGCGGTTTCCTCATATGAGAAATAGGGTTCATAGGATTTCCCTTATAGGGTCACTATGAAGATAAGGCATAAATAAATTCTTCTTTTCAGAGTGCATTGAACAGTGTCTGGCATTAGATAGTCATCATATATTAGCTTTTTTTTTTTTTATTTTGCGCCGACGCGAGGGGTCCCGGGAGCCATCCTAAGGGCCAGGACGCGATTCGGCCGCCAGGGCTCCACACGGCGTCTCACCGCCAGAGGCCTCCAGCGCAGGGGCGGTCCCGCAGCACCCAGGACGCAGACTGGCCTCCTCGGACCCCCCGCCAGGGGCCCCCGTCGCAAGGCTCGGGACCACCACCGCCAAACACCCACGAGCCGCGGCCGGCCCGCGACAACACTCTCCCGCGCGCACACCGGCCGCCACGCCGGTCCCACACACACCTCCGCCGGGCCCGACTCCCCCGCCTCGGGAACCGTGAGCACTCCACCCGGGGACGCCGCTGGCCGAGGCGGCCAGGGGGGCGACACCCTCACGTGGACGAGGCCGACTCGGTCCCAGACGGGGAAGGAGGCGCGGAGGAGTCGGGGCGGGTGAGGGCCGGCGGCGACCGGGAGGTGGCGGCACGCACACACGGCGAGGGCCGCGGGGCAGGGGCGCGGGGCGCTGCCCAGGGAGAGAAAGAGCCGAGACACGACCGGGCCAACAGGAAAACAAGCGCGGGGTCCCACCGCCACACACAAGAGGGAGGTCCCACGACGCCTGAGACGCCGGCCTGCCCCAGCCACCCTGGGGCCTCCCACGACGCGGCCCCGCCGCCAGGGCCCGCGTGCGACGGTCCCCCCGCGTGGCACGGAGGGACCCGTCCACCCAAACTCAACCTCTCCGTCCTCGCCAGATCCGCCGTCATCGAAGTCCGACCCCCGGGGCTCGCGCCCCAGGGAAACGCTCCCGAGCGAGGCGACGCGCACCGTGCCCACACACCGCCAACGGCTGCGACTCGCGGTGAGGGCAGGCGCGACGGGCTCCTCGGGGCTGCGGGACTCGGGAACCGGGACATCCGGGCGTCCCCGCCCCCTTGGGCTCGCCACCGGGGTCACCGCACGCGCACGCACACGCGCACGCGCCCCCGCGCCCCCGCGCCGGACGCTGGCCTAGCGCGACCCTCCCCCGAGTCAGAGGGGGGAGGCGCGGCCCGCGGTACGCAAAGAACGGCGCTCGGCCACACCGCTGGGCCGGCGCAAGCCCTCCCGCGAAGGCGAGGGGTTCTGCCCACGTGCTCTGGCAGTCGTCACCGTGACCACTGCACGCTTGGGAGGGGCAGCGGCTGGGGGTCCGGTACCCCAAGGCTCCCTCTCGGATTGCTAGAGAAGGCTTTGTCACCTATGGTGCGTTATCCCCTTTCCATCGTCTCTCTCCTTTGGGCCCACGGAGGCGCTCCACGAGCCGCCAAGTCCACGACTGGGCGCGGGGTGGGCGGGGGGGTCAGCAGTATGGGTAAGCACACGGCCCACAGGAGCGTTCGCGGCCACAGCCGGGGGCACAACCTCTGCCGCCCCCAGGCATGTCCATCGGGCTCCGGAAGGAGGGAGCGCGCCCGAGAAGCGCGACAGACCCCCTTCTCACAGGCCCGGGCCCAACACGATCGCACCCACGCCCGCGTGCTTTCCCCGCCCCCCCACAAGTGGTGGCGGCACACGTGGCGTTCACCTGGCCACAGTCAGTGCCCCCAACAGCATACCGTGGGAGGACGACGGCGACGAGGCGGCACCTGTCCCCCACCGAGGGAGAGAAACAGAGGCACGCCTCCCTTTACCGTCTCGATTCCCCCAAGAGAGCCACTCACGGGACACACCACCGCGGCGGGGACCCCGAGGAGCACGCTGGGAAAAGGGAACGACACCACCGCTTGGCCTCGGGCACCTGAGGGACGACCTGGAGCGCTCCAGGGGCACCACAGAGGACCAAGCAAGGCACGCTCACGCGCCGGCAGGGGCGCGCAGCGCAGCGGCAGGAGGGCCCCCCACCAACGCGGAGAGGACCGCTCAGGAGGCCCAGGCCAGTGAGGTGAAGCTAGAGTGTCTTCTGCGTCCCAGGACCACGGCCCCGCCCACACCGTGAGGCAGGGTGCGGGAGACCGAGGGTCAGGGCCGGAGACCACCACCCCTGCCTTCCACACACCCCTCGACAGGCCGGGAGGGCGTGACAAGAGATGGGCCCGCGGACAGAACAAGAAGAGTGGTCCCGTTTGCCAAGAATGTCCGTCCCTTGTCTGGCGTAACTTAGGCCCGGGCCAGGAGAGCGGGACATCACCAAATGGATCACTCAATATTAGATTTTTTTTTTTTTTTTTTTTTTTTTGCGGTACGCGGGCCTATCACTGTTGTGGCCTCTCCCATTGTGGAGCACAATCTCCGGACGCGCAGGCTCAGCGGCCATGGCTCACGGGCCTAGCCGCTCCGGGGCATGTGGAATCTTCCCAGACCGGGGCACGAACCCGTGTCCCCTGCATCGGCAGGCGGACTCTCAACCACTGCGCCACCAGGGAAACCCAATATTAGCTATTTTTAATAATATTCTGTTAGAGGTACAGAGAAACTTCTGTTGATCAAAAAAAAAAAAAAAAATGAAAAAGAGAGTGAAAAGACAAATCAAAGAGTGAGAACAGATATCGTGTTACTCATACCCAGTAAAGAACTAATAAGCAGAACATATAACTACCACCAAGACAGACAACCTGGCAGAAAAATGGACAAAATACTTGATGAGGCACTTCCTGCAGGAGCACCTCCAATCAGCCAATAATCATCAGGAAAATTGGTTCACCCCTATTAGTAACCAAGTAAATGCAAATCAGTATGAGGTACCCCTGTGCCCTCACCTGATCGGCTAAAACTGAAAAGGTAGAAAATCACCAAAGGTTTGCAGAAGTGAAGGGTGATGAGCACCCTTGCGTGCAGCTAGTGCGTAAACTGGTAAAATGTGTTGAAAATTTTTGGCAAGTTTAAGTTTACGTATTCTATGGCCAGTATACACGTCAGAGAATTTTCAGAGCAACGCTGTTTGTGAGAGGCCCAAAGTGGAAGCAACCCAAAGCCCCATCAACAGTAGAAAGTTTATATGGTTGAATACTTTACAGCACTGAAACAGATAAGTCCAGCTGCATGCAAGGGCGTAAGTGATGAAAAACTACACCAAAAATACGCTAACGCACATAAATACAATTGTGTTTCTTCAAGGTTATATAAATTTTTCAAAAATGGACAGAGTTTTAATTTTATAATGTTTACCAAAATTACTATGTGAATAGTTAGGATAAGGTCAGTCCAGGAGGCAGAAGGGGCTGTAATCTGGGCAAAAGAGCACAAGTCAGGCAGCCAGGTGCCTGGCAATGTTGCATTTCTTGACCTGGGTAGTGGTTCCACTTCTGCTCACTCTATAGTTATTTGTTGAAGTGTACATATATGCTTTATAAATTTCTGTGAACACTTTATATTTCATAATTTAAAATATTTTAAAAAGTGCTCTAAAAGATTATGTCACATAGTGGTTCATAGAATCATTTGGTTTATAATGTGCTGTATGGTAGACTGTTTCCAAAACTCAGATTATGTTTCAATTTTTTCCATTCTAATATTGTTTATTGATGCCTTCTCCTGTTTATTTACAATATTATATTTAGTAATACCTAAATTTTTGGGCAGTTTTAGATTTACAAAGCATTGAGCACGTGGATCAGGGAGTATTGACCCGCCCACTCCCATGTCCCCCTATTAGTAACATCTTAATTCCCATGGTATATTGATGACAATTAATGAACAAATGTCAATATGTTATTGTCTACTAAAGGCTATCATTGGTTCAGATTTCCTCACCTTTTACCCAATGTCCTTTTCTGTTCCAAGATCTCATGTAAAATATCAAAGTACATTTAGTTTTCATGTCTCCTTAGGTTTCTCTTGGCTGTAACAGATTCTCGGACTTTCCTTGTTTTTGACCAAAAGTTTGTATAGAAACCTGACAATCTGGGGGAATACTGGTCAGATATATTGTAGGATGCCCCTCTATTGGAATTTGATGCTTTTCTTATGATTATCTTGGGTTTCTCTGGTTTTTTTTGGAGGAAGATTACGGAGGGAATTTTGTCACATTTTAGTCACATCATATCAAGGACATATACTATCAAAGTAATTTATGGCTTTTTTTTTTTTGGCCACGCCTCGCAGTTTGTGGATCTTAGTTCCCTGGCCAGGGATCAAACCTGGGCCCTTGGCAGTGAAAGCGCAGAGTGCTAACCACTGGACTGCCAGGGAATTCCCACTTTATGACTCTTGATGTTGACCTGGTTAAAATGGTGTTTGGCAGGGTCCACCTCTATAAAATGACTACCCCTCCCCGAGTCCCATCACCACTTGCCACTCTGCACCAGCTTCTCACACCCAGGGAGCACTCTCTTCCTGTAGCAAGGAGTACTATATAATTTATTAACCGGTTCTTCCTTTATTTTATTTTTTAAGTTACAGACTTCTATTTTATTAATCATTTATATTTTTGTATATAGTTGTTTTCCCTTTTGTTTTTTGAATTGTTTTATCATTTTTATCTTTCAAATAATTCTGAGGTATTTTGGTTTAGTTTTTACTAACTACTTGCAGACAACATAAAAATCAATAGATTTTTAGCTATTATATGGATATTGTTGTAGATGTTATGTGGATATTCATTTTTAAATAAATATGGTGGTGTTCCCTTTTTTCATTATTGACTTTCAATTTTATTTCATGATTGAAATAATAGATTGATCAAGATGGTACTCAATACGTTGATTCTAAGGAATTTTCATTGAGATTTATTATGTGGTCTTAACAGCGGTAAATTTTTGTAAATGTTTTATATGTGTTGAAAAGCATTTTGCTATGTGGTTGCTGTAAGAAATATAATCAAAGTTTTTAACTTAATTGTTTAAACTTTTATAACATTATTTTCTTCTCTCCTCATGTATCAGTTTCTGGAAGAACGGTGTTTGAAAAAAAAAACAAAAAACCTCACACCATGATTGCAAATATGTCAGTTTTACCTTATAATTCTCAGTCTTTGTGTTCTATGTCTCAGTGCTATGTGTCTAGGTGCGTAAAGTGCATCATTGTAATCTTTCCCACGAGTTTTTCTTTTTCATAACTATAAGGTGCCCTTCTTTTACCTTATAAATACATTCGATATTAATTGCTGCTAGACCAGGTTTCTTTTGTTTAATATTTGCTTGGTTTGACTTTCCCACTTCTTTTATTTTCAACCCCTTATTTCTCTGTAAGATTGGTTTAAAAAATCAAAAGTGCGCAAAGTGGGCTGACCAATGAGAGCAATTACCGTTGACTGGTGCTGATCAAATTATACCTTTGCCCAGGTAGAAAGCCAAAGCCATCAGGACATGGGTCTGCATTTGGAGGCCAGCTGCCCAGAGAACACTGTCTCTCTCTCTGGGTCCTTGAATATCTCCAACTGGAATCAGGATTTTGTTGGTAGAAGGTAGGTCACTTTATTTCTGTAATTTGTGCTTATGAGCAAAACAGTTATTTTCCTACCAGAAGTTTTAAAAAATGAAACTATTTATGCATATATAGAGAGAGAGCGAGAGAGAGGGTACTATACATTTGGATATCCTTTTTTGAGTTTTTATTTTTAAACTGTTTTCCAACTTGTGAAGTTAATTGTTTTCTTAATATTTTCTTGGTAAAAATCATAAAGATTTTCAGGAAAAAGCACCTCATTTAGTGAACTGCGATCTAATGGGAATGAGAGGGTTTCTAGAAGTGGGTAAGGAGTGTGTCAATTGGAAGGGACTTGAAAAATGTGTGGGATCAAATTAGAGATTTTGATTGGATATGAGGGTATTAGATTTGGGGTGGTACTGATTGAATTGAAATTGGTGTGGGACATATATAGCCAGCCTTTGACACAGCCTGTTTCATTCAGAGGCTGAATCCTTCAAGGAAACCATTTTCTGGGTCCTGTGTATCATCATTTGGAATTAAGATTTTAGACTGGCAGAAGGCAAGCACTTTTTTGGCCTTTTTTTTTTTTTTTAAAGCATAAGGATGAAAAGGATGACACTTTATACGAGAAAGCAACTTTCTTCCCCTGGTAAAATTCACATTTATTTATGCATTTAAAGTACAAGCATTGCATGCATATCATTTTTAGATTTCTTCATTGGGGCCATGTATTTCTGTTAGTAAAGGGATTAAAACCATTTTACTCTTTCACTTTATAATTGATTGTTAACTGGTGTATGGGATCTATAGATTTTGTTTGCTAATCAGTGTCTAGAAACTTGGTTGAACCCAATATTTCTTTTTTTTCTTTTAACATCTTTCTTGGAGTATAATTGCTTTAGAATGGTGTGTTAGTTTCTGCTTTATAACAAAGTGAATCAGTTATACATATGTGCCCCTATCTATTCTCTCTTGCAACTGCCTCCCTCCCACCCTCCCTATCCTGCCCCTCTAGGTGATCACAAAGCACCGAGCTGATCTCCCTGTGCTATGTGGCTGGTGCCCACTAGCTATCTATTTTACATTTGGGAGCGTATATATGTCCGTGCCACTCTCTCACTTTGTCCCAGGTTACCCTTCCCCCTCCCATATCCTCAAGTCCATTCTCTAGTAGGTCTGCATCTTTATTCCCATCTTGCCCCTAGGTGCTTCATGACAATTTTTTTTTTTTAGATTCCATATATATGTGTTAGCATACGGTATTTGTTTTTCTCTTTCTGACTTACTTCACTCTATATGACAGGCTCTAGGTCCGTCCACCTCACTACAAATAACTCAGTTTCATTCCTTTCAATGGCTGAGTAATATTCCATTGTATATATGTGCCAAATCTTCTTTATCCATTCATCCTGTTGATGGACACTTTGGTTGCTTCCATGTCCTGGCTATTGTAAATAGAAATGCAATGAACATTTTGGTACATGACTCTTTTTGAATTATGGTTTTCTCAGGGTATATGCCCAGTAGTGGGATTGCTGGGTCGTATGGTAGTTCTATTTTTAGTTTTGTAAGGAACGACCATACTGTTCTCCATGTGGCTGTATCAATTTACATTCTCACCAATAGTACAAGAGGGTTCCCTTTTCTCTACACCCTCTCCAGCATTTACTGTTTGTAGATTTTTTGATGATGGCCATTCTGACCGGTGTGGGATGATATCTCAGTGTAGCTTTGATCGGCATTTCTCTAATGATAAACGATGTTCAGCATTCTTTCATGTGTCTGCTGGCAATCTGTATATCTTCTTTGGAGAAATGTCTATTTAGGTCTTCTGTCCATTTTTGTTTGTTTTTATAATGTTGAGCTGCATGAGCTGCTTGTAAATTTTGGAGATCAATCCTTTGTCAGTTGCTTCATTTGCAAATATTTTCTCCCATTTTGAGTGAACCCTATATTTCTAATAATTTGTCTATCAATGCAAATTAGTGATTAGATTTTAATTAGAATGTTTCAAGTATTTACACGTTAAGGATAATGCTTGTTAAGGATGTGTCTATTTGTGTTGTGTACTTTTTTCCTGCTTTTGTTTACATAGGCATTCTTTGTATAATGGTAGATTTTTATCTGCGTCCCCTGTTTTATTATAACGTGATATGCTTGTACTTTTCTCTCTATTCTCTTATGCTTATGTTTTTACACTTTTAATGGTCTACAAGTTGCATTTTGGTTTCAGTCATCATTTCTATTGGGTGTTATGTTTTCTTTTGTAATTGTTTCAGCTTATATCATTGTTTTCCGTTCCCTAATTTATCTTTTGGGTTAAGCCATCTAATTTCTTGAGTTGAGTGCTTAACTCCTTTCTTTTCAAGCTTGCTTAATGTCCTTACTGTTCAGTTAGATATTCCTCTTTTTCTGTCTTATGATTTGTCCTAATTCTTTATTTTTAAATTTCAGCTTGATTGCTGTATAATTGACTTTTAAAATTGTAAAATATTCAGTCAACTTTGTGGTGATTTGATATACATTGTGAAAGGATTCCCCCCATCTAGTTAATTAACACATTTCCTTCATATATTTACTTTCTTTGGTAAGAACATTTAAATCCTACTCTTCTGGAAAATTTCAACTATACATCACATTGTTATCAACTATAATCACCATGGTTAACATTAGCTCCTGAGACTTTATTAACTGTGTACCCTTTTACCCTCCCTTCCCTGTCCTCCCCCGCAACCACTTTTCTACTCTGGTCCTGTAAGTTTTACTCTTTTTTTTTTTTTTAACATTCCACATATAAGTGATACCATGCCATATTTGTCTTTCTCTGTCTTATTTTACTGGACATAATACCCTCCAAGACCAACCACATTGTTGCGAATGACAAAATTTCATTCTTTTTATGGCTGAGTAGTATTGCATTGTATCTATGTACCACATCTTCTGTATCCATTCAGCCATCGCTGGACATGTTGGTTGTTTCCATATCTTATCCAATGTGAATGTGGGAGGGCAGAGATCTCCTTGATATTCTGTTTTTATTTCCTTTAGCTATATACCCAGAAGTGAGACTGCAGCATCATATGGTGGTTCTATTTACAATTTTTGAGGAACCTCCATACTGTTTTCCATAGTATGCACCATAGCTTCACCAGTTTACGTGCCTACCAAAAGAGTGTACTTTTTGCCCTTAAATTCAAACTTTGAAATTAAGATTGCTATACAGTTTTCTTTTACTTGATGTTAAATCAGTTTGTTTTGTCATCCACTTATTTTCAATATTTTGTACTTTCTTTAGGTTTGGCTTGGAAACTTCCATGAAGAGACTTTCTGCTACAGTGAGGTGAGAAGCCACCCATGCGCTCAAGCCTGGGAATCTGGAGAGGTCTCAGGCACTTATACCCCCAACAGAGGAAACTCACAGAGCTGCAGGCTGAGGCAGGACTTGGCTCAGAGAGCCGTCTCCTCTGGGAAATACTGGATTTCCTTTGGCTCCACAATGCTGACAAGAGTGGAGTCCTTCTAGTGGGTTGACAAGCCTGGAGAAGATACCACCTCGTTTGTTTAAAAGTTCAAGTCTGAGTTCCTGCCTCTCAGCTCTATCAAAACTTCTTTAAAAATAAAGGAAGTATAGGGAAGAGGTTACTCCCCAGCATTCTCAGGTATCCAAAGCATACCTAAGAAGCTGGCAGTCCGTTGCTTATTCTGTTGCCGCCATGCAGTCTAAGCACTTTGGGAGCCAGAACCCAAGTTGTAAGATTACGATCCTCCACCCAACTATGGAAGAATTTGAAGATTTCAGCAAACATATTGTTTACATCGAGTGGCAAGGTGCACACCGAGCTGGCCTAGCCAAGGTAATTCCACCGAAAAGATGGAAAGCCAAACAGACGTACAGTGATATCGATGACATCTTAATAGCCGCTCCTCTCCAGCAGGTGACCACTGGGCAGGCAGGTGTGTTTACTCAGCACCACAAAAAGAAGAAAGCCATGACCATGAGCGAGTATCGCCGCTTAACAAACAGTGAAAGACACCAGACTCCATTCTATTCTGATTTTCAGGATTTGGAGCGAAAATATTGGAAAACACGTCCCTATGATTCACCAGTATATGGTGCGGACGTCAGTGGCTCCTTATTCGATAAAATCCTGAAGCAGTGGAACCTTGGACACCTGGGAACCATTCAGGACCAGCTGGATCAGGAGTGCGGAGTGGTCATCAAAGGCGTCAACACCCCCTACCTTTACTTTGGCATGTGGAAGACCGCCTTCACCTGGCACACAGAGGACGTGGACCTTTACAGCATCAGCTACCTGCACTTTGGGGAGCCCAAGACTTGGTACGCGGTGCCCCCGGAGCACGGCCGGCGCCTGGAACGCCTGGCCAGGGAGCTTTTCCCAGGCAGCTTGCTGGGCTGTGAGGCCTTCCTGCGGCACAGGGTGGCTGTCATCTCGCCCACGGTCCTCAAGGACAACGGCATCCCCTTCGGTCGGGTCACTCAGGAGGCTGGAGAGTTCATAGTGACGTTTCCCTATGGCTACCACTCTGGCTTCAACTGGGCGGAAGCCATCAATTTTGCCACCCAGCGCTGGATCGATTATGGCAAAGTGGCCTGGGAATAGGGCTCTGCATGGCCTTTGGAAAGATCTTCGTCAGAATAAGGGGGAGATTTCAGGTGAGCACCTTTAGGATATTAAAAATGGGTGGTTGGGTGGGGACTCTAAAAGGGACCTATAAATTAGGGACCTAATTGGAATGTCCTATAAAAGGGACCTATAATTACCAGCTGCGAAGGGAGTTGGATGTTAGAATAGTAACATTAAGACCAGAGACCTGTAAGGTACTGAAATTGTGTGTGTGTGTGTGTGTGTGTGTGTGTGTGTGTGTGTGTGTGTCTTCTGTTTCCTGAAGCAATATGGAATGCAGACTTTGTTTTCTTGGAGCAGCACGGAAATAGGAAGGTGGGGAGGCTTTATCTTCCTTTCCAGCCAGGCTTGGAGATGGAACAATAAGATGAGTGTGGGCATGAAGAGGTGAGGAAGATGGGCCGTGTCCCTGGCATGCACTGTAGAGAAGAAAGGAGACTTGGGGAGGTCTGCATTGTCACCAGACTGTGAGGCCCCCTTCCCGGGCCCCTCTCCAGAGCTGCAGAAGCTTTCCTTCCCCATCATGGAAGAGAGGGTGACCCCCAGGGGAAGCTGACTCTGTCCATTATGAAGTTTTGTCCTTGGTATGGGAAATGCCAGAAAGGCTATTACTCTGGATAGTAATAACAATTCTCTATTCAGTTCTCCTTCCCTATCACCTCCCCTGCAGCCTCTTATTTTTCTTTTAATGGTGAAGTAAATAAATGTGATGCTGTTGATGTGGTTTTGTGTTGTCCCTCCATCCACAAAGTTAGTCCATCCATGGACCCCCTCTGTATGCGTATGTTCAAAGTTGAACCTGAAGCGTGATGTCTTTTGTAAAGCAAACTTTTCGGTAGTCACTGCTTTGAGCTTTCCAGCAGTTACTTAGAGGGGAGAACTGGACTTAGAGTCAGCAGAAATGGCATTCAAACCTGCGCTTTGCTACTTTCTAGTCGTGGGACCTTCAGCAAACAAATCATTGATATTCTCTGAGCCAGAATTACAGTGCGAGAATTTTGTGAAGATACTGGGGATGTAAATGTGACAGGCATGTAAGAGGTGCTCAGTTAATTTGATGTGCATTCAGACACTCTCCTGGCCTCTAGGGCCAGCCCAATGCCTAGGACATCCGCTCGTATTCTTTCTCTGATGCTCAGTTCTACTGTTTTCCTCACCACACCCCCAGGCTTACACGTTACTTTTCTTTTAATTAATAGACTTTAATTTGCAGAGTACTTCGCAACAAAACTAAGTGAAAAATACAGAGGATTCCAACATACTCGTTCCCAGGCTCCTCCACCAGCATCCACACCAGAAAGGAACATTTGTTACAATCGAAGAACCTGCACTGACACCTCATTATCACCCAGAGTCCTTAGTTTAATTTATTCACTCTTGGCGTTGTACAGTCTATGGATTTGACCAATGTATAATGACATGTATCTACGCTTACAATACCATACAGAATAGAGTCATTGCCTAAAAATCCTCTGTGCTCTGCCTAATCATCCCCCCTCCCCCCTGACAACCACTGATCATTTTACCGCTTCCATAGCTTTGTCTTTTCCAGATGATTTCTTTCACATAGTAATATGCCTTTAAGTTTCCTCCACGTTTAGTGGTTTTATAGCTCATTTCCTTGCATTGGTGAATAATATTCCATTGTATGATGTATGACCCTTTATTTATCCACTCACGTGCTGAAGGACATCTTGGTTGCTTCCAATTTTTTCTGCAATTATGAATCCAACTGCTATAAACCTTTGTGTGCAGGTTTTGGTGTGGATGTAAGTTTTCAGCTCATCTGAGTAAATACAAAGAGTGTGACTGCTGGATTGTATGGTGAGACTATACTTAGTTTTGGAAGAAAGTGCTAATATTTTTTTTTTTTTTTTTTTGCGGTACGCGGGCCTCTCACTGCTTTGGCCTCTCCGGTTGAGGAGCACAGGCTCCAGACGCGCAGGCTCAGCGGCCATGGCTCATGGACCCAGCCGCTCCGCGGCATGTGGGATCTTCCTGGACCGGGGCACGAACCTGTGTCCCCTGTATCGGCAGGCAGACTCTCAACCACTGCGCCACCAGGGAAGCCCTGCCAATTATTTTTACCGGTAGAAAACTGATACTTTTTTTTGCTCATGATCTACTGCATGTTTGCACAAAAGGTCACACATATCCATTTGGAAATTCCACTCCTTGTCGTATTTGTCCTTGTTGCAGTGTTACAAAGTCAAGGTAAAGATTTCACAATCAGTCAAGAGCCAGAGGACCCAGCCTTTATTCAGACTCCTACCCCAGCTTGTTTAGTAGTCTTTCAACAAATCAGGTTTCGATGGCTCTCCACTTGCCAGTTTAGGAAAAGTGAGCTCTTGGCCACATTGCACCTCTGCTAGAGTTTGCACATAACAAGTTCAGATCAGGGCAAACATAATTTGTACTAAATAAATATTACCTATTATCACTATTACTTAGGAGCCCAAAGTTGTAAGATGGACATTAGAACCTGTACTTAAACGTATCCCATAGAGGTTGGAGTTCGGGTCTTGGGACTCCTGTAAGATTTGTATAAAAGGTCAGTTATGGATCTGTCTGACTACCTGGCCACAATGAATTATTCGTAGACATTAACAATTACACCAATTCAGTTTCCGTGTGTGTAAGGATTCCTTTCCAGATATTTGGAAATAACTTCACCATGATATTTATGTCGTTAGATTGTGACCATATATGGGCCTTGAAGTCGCTTTTTGCCCCAATGTTTGTGTTACATTTCATCACTTTAAATAGGAAAGCACAAACAGTTGGTAGGAATTGGCTACCGAGATAAGTGGAATGGACACTGATCTGAGTTGAACAGATCCTGGTGAGGAGCAGCCCTTGCCCATCCCGCTCTGCTCACCAGCTGCTCAAACTGAAATTCCTCCCAAGCTCCTTGTCATTGAACTGCAGTGATTACAGGGTAACAGTAAGACCCTTCTCACGGTTCCTCAGCAAGTGGTGGGGGTTAGGGGGATAAGCAGTTTCAGGGAGGACAGAGGAAGGGCAGAACTGAGCCCTGTTGGGCATGGGTAACATGTTGGAGGTGCCACTCAATGAAAATGCAACATTTGTGTGGCCGGGTTTCTGGATTTTTCTAGGATCCTGGCATCCAGTATCCTCGTGCCCTAAATGTTCAGGCCCCTCTGCCTAAAAAAGAGCTACGTCCAGGCCTGTAGACCTCAGAGAGCATCTTTTCTTTGTCCCATCTCTCAGAGAGCCTCTTCTCAAAAGCTTCACATGGTGTCTATATATTTCAGTGCTCGTTCACTCACTCTCTTATTATTTAATTCATTCATTCAGCACATGTTTGCTAAGCACTTACCGTGTACCAGGCACTGTTTTTGGAATTGGGGACACAACAGTGAAAAAGGCAAAGTTTCAGTTCTCCTGGAGCTTATATTCTCATTATAAAGAGAGACATAACAAGTCAAGCAGTCATAAGGGCTAGGAGAAAAAATAAAGCAGAGTAAGGGGTTAGAGAGTGACAGGACTGCTGTGTCGGAGAGGGTGGCCTCTTGGGAGTGTGGTCTTCGAATGCGCACTGTGGACAAGGGAGTGAGAGCATCACCCTAGGCAGAGGGACAACACATGCAAATACCTGCGGTGGGGGCACCCTTAAGGGGCTCACAGATTAGCAAAGTGGCTGGAGAGCAGGAGAGAGGCGGCGGGAGCTGTGGCGGGGGGAAGGCATAAAATGTCATAACTCAGTGAATGCAAACTCCTCCCACTGTGTGATTGGGGCCATTGGTGTTTTAGGTGACCTGGGGGTGGAGAAATTTGGGGGCCACAGAGTCTTTGAAAGCACGGATAATTCACAGCCATCCCTGGAAATGGCTCTATCGTTCCTACCAGATGCAAATCCTGAGAGCGGAATGTCTGTATGTTCTCGTTTCCTGCTGTACCAGCTGACATGTCACGTTTCTGACTTGTATTGCATTAGGTGGGACTTTAACAGAGCCAGCAGATCACTGACATTCACTAAGTTGACAATAGCCATCTCTGCTATGTATGAGCAGCAGCAAATCAATGCAGTCAGTATTTTGGAATTGTGCTGAGGCCCACATTCACATAATGTGGAGGGCAGTGAAGGCATCTCCTCAGGAGACTTCAGGAGACATCCTCTGGAAAACCAGCTACCAGGGGAGAGAGGAGGTGTGAGAGTTGAACGGGCTATAGATTTAGAATTTGAGGCTATGCATGGGAAATCCTGGCGCCAGAGACGGATAATTTTTAGGAAAGAGCTAGGATTAAGAATTTGCAAAGAAAGAGCTTAGGATCCATTCCCTGGGAATGTCAAGGGTCTATTGCATAAGTTTCTTTTTCCTGAGAAACTCCTTAGTAACCAGGTGACCTAACCTCAGCTCTCTCGTGGTATATCACCTTGACTGTACTTACACACGACCCTCTAGGACCCTGAGTACTTCATTAACCTATGATTTAGCTCATGCATTGAACCAGATTAGAAGAGTAGATAATTATCTTTCTTGGCTTTCTCTGTTTAGTGAGGACTCAATGAATATTGTCGATTGAGTGAA
This sequence comes from Stenella coeruleoalba, assembly GCF_951394435.1. Classification (NCBI taxonomy): domain Eukaryota; kingdom Metazoa; phylum Chordata; class Mammalia; order Artiodactyla; family Delphinidae; genus Stenella; species Stenella coeruleoalba. The sequence continues at coordinate 70,392,812 of NC_137154.1, forward strand.
TGACTTGAAACCACCGATAGAAATGAAAAAAAGAGCTAGTATCATAAGAAACACCTAAAATAAATAAATAATTCCTATTACAGCATAATTGCTTTCATGTTAATTGTCTTTTAAAATAAGATATCCAGTTCTAAGCTGGGGTTTGAAATAACTTACAGAGCCAGATAATAATCTCTGTTTGTCTTATTCCAATATGAGACCTTCATTCATTGACTCCACAAATATTAAGCACCCTCACCGTGCCAGGCTGGTCCTACATGCTAAGGAAACATAGTATGACGTTTATGATCTGCTTGGAGACAGACAGGCAGCTAGGCAGTTTCGCAAAGCCACAGCTTCTTCCCAGCTACCGTAACCATAGCCAGGCTCTCCCCCAAACTGCTGGTTTTAGAGTCTCTGAGAAAAGGTGTCTTTTACTGGGAACAGTCAGCCTCAAGTTCAGGACCAAAGACTCTTGGGGCTCTCAGAGCTGTTTCAGTCTGTTCTCGGTCTCATGGCAGCTCTCTTGTTCACTTTTCTCAATCGTACCTGACAAATGGGCACAGGTCACCTTTTTGGGAGAATGATGGCTACTCCGGGCATTCCTTTTTTACCACGTGTGCAGGGGGATGGGAATGGCTTTGAATGCTCCCACTGATTGCTTCACTCTAGGAAGTGAGTGTGGCTTACTGTCAAATCCCTCCCTTCCTCCACTCATGACATTGATATTCCTTGGCTCCTTCAGGGAGCCTGGTCATTTCAATGCCATTTCCTGTGTTCCATTCCGTTTTCCCACCATCTCCCCCCTTGCTATGGACCGAATGTGTCCTCCTTAAGTTCATATGTTGACACCTTAATCTCCAGTTAGGGATTTGCAGGCGGGGCCATTGGGAAATAATTAGATCTTCAGGGTGGAGCCCTCATGAATGAGATTAATGCCCTTCTAAAAAGAGAGAAGATTATTCTCTTCAGCATGTGAGAATGCAGCAAGAAGGTGGCTGTCCGTAAACCAGGAAGAGAACCCCCACCAAGAACCTGACCATGCTGGTACCCTAGTCTTGGACTTCCTGCCTCCAGAACTGTGAAAAGAAAATGGTGCTCAATCCCCCCACTGTATGGTATCTTGTGATAGCAGCCCAAATGGATAAAGACACCCCCGTAACTGCTTGTCTACAGTTCACACTGGCTACTCTAGGAGAAAGGTAAAAACAAGTAGGCTAGAGACAGGAAACGTGGCTACCATATTATGAGGGTCTACAATGTGCCAAGAACCCTGACTTCCAATTTGTATACATCGTGCACTTTTCTATCCAGAAGCTCAGTCTGTAGAGTCGGGCAGATGGAGATTGGAAGCCCAGCTCTGCCTTTTGCTAGGGTGACTGGCAAGTGACTTAGCACTCCGAGGCCCCTGCTCCTGGGAGAGCCAGCGGGGCCCAGCACACACCCTGTGTCCAAACACAAGGGCAGCGCTCATAAAACCATGGGACCTCGGCAGGCTGCTTCTGGACATGATAATAACAGAATTCACAACAATAGTATGGTTGTGAAGCTCAACTGACTTAATATAAGTAAGAGACTTAGAGTAGTAACTAGATTGAGGAAAAACAAGCTATTATTTCACATCTAGTTGAAGATTTTTTTTTTAAAAAGTGTGATTTCAGCACAGTGTTTGACGAGAAGCACACAACAAAGTCCAGCCATTATTGAAGTTATTATTATTACTTATTTTGTATTACTTTAATAATATTATTCATTACTATTATTAGTTTCAGACTTAGAGGTGACAGACGTGGGGTTGTCCCTGCTAAAGTACTTGAAAGGAGAATGACAAAGGAAAAGACTCTAGCTTCTTCTTCCTTTTTATTAACTTTTTATTTTATATTGGAGTATAGGTGATCAACAATGTTGTGTTAGTTCCAGGTGCACAGCAAAGTGTTTCAGTTATGCATATACATGTATCTATTCGTTTTCAAATTCTTTTCCCATTTAGGTTGCTAGATAATATTGAACAGAGTTCCCTGTGCTATGCAGTAGGTCCTTGTTGGTTATCCATTTTAAATATAGCAATGTGTACGTGTTAATTCCAAACTCCCTAACTATCCCTTCCCACATTCCCCCCAGTAACTGTACGTTTGTTCTCTAAGTCTGTTTCTGTTTTGTAAATATGTTCATATGTATCATTTTTTTTAGATTCCACATATAAGCGATATCATACAATACTTGTCTTTGTCTGACTTACTTCAGTCATTATGACAATCTCTAGGTCCATCCATGTTGCTGCAAATGACATTATTTCATTCTTTTTAATGGCTGAGTAATATTCCATTGTATATATGTCCCACATCTTCTTTATCCATTCCCCTGTTGTTGGACATTTAGGTTGCTTCCATGTCTTGGCTATTGTAAACAGTGTTGCAGTGAATATTAGGGTGCATGTATCCTTTCAGACCATGTTTTTCTCCGGATATATGCCCAGTACTGTGATTGTGGGATCATATGGTTGCTCTATTTATAGTTTTTTTTTTTTCTTGCGGTACGCAGGCCTCTCACTGTTGTGGCCTCTCCCGTTGCGGAGCACAGGCTCCAGACACGCAGGCTCAGTGGCCATGGCTCACGGGGCCATCCGCTCTGTGGCATGTGGGATCCTCCCGCTCCAGGGTATGAACCTGTGTCCCCTGAGTTGGCAGGTGGACTCTCAACCACTGCGCCACCAGGGAAGCCCCCTAGTTATAGTTTTTTAAGGAACGTCCATACTGTTCTCCACAGTGACTATACCAATTTACTTTCCCACCAACGATGTAGGAGAGTTCCTTTTTCTCCACACCCTCTCTAGCATTTATTAAATGTGGGTTTTTTGATGATAGCCTTTCTGACTGGTGTGATGTGATATCTCACTGTAGTTTTGATTTGCATTTCTCTAATAATTAGCGATGTTGAACATCTTTTCCTGTGCCTCTTGGAAAAGGCTGTAGCTTCTTATCAATCAAAGCGTGGCCAGGATTCACAGCACGGACATTGCCTTTGACTTCGGTGAAGTTCAGGAGCTCAGACTTTGGCCGCAGACCTACGACTCAGAGTCTGCATGTTAAACTAGATCCCAGGTGAGTCAGGGGCATGTTCAAGGTGGAGAGGCACTGCTCCGGTGTGCTGGAAACACACTGATGTCTAGATCCTCCCCCCATCCTCTCACCACCCCAAAATTCCAGCTCCATTGGCTGCAGTACAAATGTTAGAACTGCTGTGCAGTCATGCTTGACACCCACCCATCTATCTTTTGGTCCATGGGCAGTTAGGCTGCAGGGGTCGATGGGAGTTTAGTTTCTTCAGCAAGTGCCAGTGAGAGGGTTTGTTTGTTTTTTTCTCGAAATGCCCAGTGGAAGGATGGAGGGACACGGAGAGAACACATTCTTCTCTCCCGCCCCCGCCGTTCCCGTCTTCATTCCAACTATGGACACGTGACAAGGCTCTGTGCAGGCTTCTTGGCCAATGTTTCTGTTTCTCTGGTTGCTGTTCACAGTGTCCAGCTCTGCTGGCTGGCAGTCTATCTGTCAGGCCCGTGTACCTGGGGCTTGGCTTTTCGGTGGTGAGAGTTCGTATTTCCTTGAAATGGGTTCATCTCCTTCCTTCATCCACTCCTGCCAACTGCTCAGAACACCCAGAGCCTGCAGACCTTTCCTGTGAGACCCTTGACCCCTGGTAGAAAATTCCCATTGCCACCCGGCTCAGGCCAGTTATCTCAGTGACTGTTGCTGTGAGGAGGGCTGCTCATGCCCCATCGTAAAGCGAAGGACTCTCCTGGGGGCCAGTCTACTATTGTTTTGTGGGAATGAGGGTCATGGGGGTGTCATTTTCTGAATTTTCCAGAGAAGCTAACAACTTGGGATTTTATGAAAAAAATCATGTAAATGTTGACAGCTAGTTAAAAAAAAACTTCCAAGTCCTGATAGCCAAACAAAACATTTCCAGAGCTCAGACTTGCCCCCTGTTCTAAAGAGCCCATTTGGATTGCAAAGATTCCACAAGCCATGGAGGCTAATCCAAATGATCTCGCTGGACCTTTGGAGCTGGTAGAAAAGGGGAGATACCCGGAATCCCCTAAGCCACGTGGCCAAAGGTTTTTAATCCAGTGACTTGTTAGTTTGGTAGCCCCTCTGCTGAAGGCACGTCTTCCTTAGGCCTAAGCATGGCTGTTTCTCACACTCACATCTAAGGCCTCTGTATGTCTTCCTAGGGGGACAGGGGACCTCTCTGCCTAACCTGAGGCCAGATATGGTAGGAGTTGTGCAGGGCAGTTGTATTTCCCTAGGACAGCAAAACGGAACGAAAGAAAGGACGGGTTACACTCTCCAATCTTCTCCCTCCCCTCTTTTCTGCCCTCCTTGAATGACAGACAGCCCCAGCATTTGACAGAGCCCCTTGTTTAACGCTGCCACGTCTCTGCTAGTGACCGAATGTTTCTCCCTCAGTATTGTCTTTATACAAGATGATGTGACTTGTGTTTGTTGCTAAAATTATATCTGTAACAGATGCCCCCATTGTTGGGCCCTCGGTCCATGTGGAGCAGATTAATAATGCAGAGACAAAGGCCTCAAATACTCAGTGACTTTTAGAGCAGAATTTGCCGCAAGGGACTGGGGCCTTACACTGTGTTCGGCACGGTGATCGGACAGGCCTGTGAGAGAACAGGAATTGCGACCACAGTCTAAATGCCATTGGAATTGTAGGCAGAGCTCTTGAGGTAAACGGGCAGGGAGCATAAAGCATCAAGAAGAGGCATCCGCATGTGGAAACAAAGAGTAATGTGGTTAAAATGACAGGTCATCTAGTCACCACTGGTGGACAAAATTAGGAGACAGGGGAACCAGGTAATAAGTCTAGGGAGACAGTAGATAGTTCAGTGAACATGGCCAATCTCGTGGTTCTTTTTGCTGCTTTCCATTTTTCTCAAAAAAGCCTTTTAAGACAGATCAGAGGAGGGTGGTCACCTACCATGAACCTCCTGGATCTTAGCATGGACCACTGGGACTTTTCTTGCCCTTCCCTCATCTTCTTATTGCAAGATAATTTGTGTTTTATCTTTATTTTATTATAGTATAGTAGATTTATCTCTACAATGTTGCTTTAACTTCTTCTGTACAGAAAGGAGATTCAGTTATATATATAGAGATTCTTTTTCATATTTTGTCCATTATGTTGTATCCCAGGATATTGCACATACTTCCCTGTGCTCTACAATAGGCTCTTGTTGTGATCCATTCTATACAAAATAGTTAGCAGCTGCTAATCCCACACTCCCCGTCCTCACCCTGTGTTGTGTTTTTCAATATCTGCTGAACGTGGTTTTTTTTTTTTTTTTTCCGATTTTTTTTTAGTTGCGTGAACCTTGGCAAAATTACTGTTGCACAGCGAGGTGGAGAGCGCGTCTCATTGTCTCGCCTGCTACACGGGCCCACACACTAGCAGGCATTGTCCTAATGAGCACTTCCTGCCCACAGTGATCCCAGCGCTAGTGCCCCGGAAGGCTACCTGAGACTTGGTCAGGGCCAGTGGATCAAGGGTTTTTCGGCCTCTGGAGGGTTGTGCTGCAAAGGTTCTGTGCTCTCTTGATTTGGAATTGAATTGTCAAGGTGAATCCTGCAGCTAACCTGTTTATAATCTGAGTTTAATCTTTCTGAAAAGAAAACAAGAGCCCTAAAAATACCTGTCTTGTAAAATCCAGATTTTTATAATTGCATTTTTTTCCCCCTAAGTGAAAGACTGGCCACCTACCTACAGTGAAACTATATGGAAGGAACAAACTAGCGTTTACTCAGTTTTGCTATAGTTTAAGTGTTTCACATTGTTTAGTTCATTTCATTCTCATGTCCAAAATATCACGTAGGTATTATAATTCCAATTTTACAAATGAGGGACTTAAGGCTCAGAGAGCTCAAAAAGCTTATAAATGGCAGAGCTTAGATTTAAATCAAAGTCTCCTGATACCCAGACCTCTGCTTTTCCCATTTATCTGCACTTCTGGAGTCCTTTTGCAATTGCCAGATGCTGTTCTATTCAGACTAAGACAGACACATATAGACAGAGATAGGACTGAATGTTTGCCTTAATGTTTTTTGCAGTGTTAAAAATAAACAGCAATTATTTTAAATTCATAAGTAGTTATAATGGAATAGATACTTAGGCAAATAGATTTCTGAAATAAGTGTTTAAAGTTCCATGTTGAAAATCAAGATGACCTGGTAGAAAGCTGAGATTGTGAGTTCCAGGACAGCAGAGACCATGTTTTATACACTCTTTGTCTCCTGCAATTAGCCCTGAGCCTAGCCCACAGTGGGGAGGAAGGCACTCAGTGTCTGCTGAATGAATAAATAAGTGTCTCCTGTATCCACATCAATATTTGGAAAAATGACACCATCTACTTAAGTCAAATGGTCCTCCTTCACCCACTGAACAGACTGTTGTCTTCAACATTACTGCCATAGACTGTTTGTCTCCCTCCAGAGTTCATGCGTTGAAACTTAAGTGATGGTATTTGGAAGTGGAGCTTTGGGGAGGTGATTAGGTCATTAGAGGAGAGCCCTCATGAAAGGGATTAGTGCCTCTAGAAGGAGACCACAGAGAGCTTGCTTGCCCCTTCTGCCATGTGTGTATACAGCAAAAAGACGGCCATCTATGAACCAGGAAGTTGGTTCTCACCAGACACTGCCTCTGCTTGCCCCTTGATCTTTGACTTCCCGGCCTCCAGAACAGTGAGAAATAAATGCTTGTTTCTAAGCCACTATGATATTTTGTTATATCATCCTGAAAGGACCATGAAAATACTAAATAATTTTAACAGGGGTTAGGCAAGAGAGCCAAGCCAAGCAGTTTATCCATATCTGGAGAAGGTGGATTTTGGTCATCTTGCTTCATCAGAACCTCCATTTCCTGTTTGTATTATAAAATGACTCAGGGCCTTGGTGATCTATGAACAACTAGTGAAAATGAAATACTCCTGTGAGTTTTTTAAAAATGTATATTTATGGAACCTACAGTGGTTTCCAAACTTCAACTGAATTTAATACTATTTGCTTTGAAAACGAATTTCATTTTCCCACTTATAAGTTTTTCTGTATAAAATTTTAAATACGGAAAAATAAAACAAAATAATTTTACTTACCTATGGTGCAAAGCCAGTTATTGAGCTTTTCTCAGTCTTTTATTATCCTTTGCGTATGTTCACACACTGTGATCATACCATGCATATATTTTTGATTCTACTTTTCTAATTATTCTTTCTAATATAAACATATTGATAGAACTTCATTTTCCTTTGTTCCTGGCAAGTAAAAAAAACTTCCATAATGCAAAGGCAAAATATGTTTTTTCCAGTTAAAGAAAACAATACAGATGAAAGATACACAGATTATTCAAAATGAAGAAAATTTAAAATATGGAAGTTTAAAACAGAATGTTCTGCTTTGTCCCGTTGACAGTCAAATACATTTTAAAGGGGACACGCAATCAGCAAGAAACAGAAGGCCAGGGAAGCTCCTTTTGATCCTCTGTCTAAATGTATAATATTCACTCAGTCTGCGTGTCTGCCATCTGAATAAACTCCTTTTGGGGCCCAGAGTTGAGCTGAATTAATGTTGGTCGGGGAGGCTTAGGAGTTGCTTATAGAACCAGTCTCCAAGGTGCACTAGAGCATCACTGGAAATTTGCTGGTATTTAAAAAATGTGTTTATTGCATCTTCTCTTAGGGATAGCGGGGTCTATAATTGGAAAACAAGACTTTCATTAGTCACTTGGGGAATGGTAGTCCAAGGATCACTATCCTCTTAAGAGGAGAAGTTGGTTAACTTAGGGCTTTGGATTTGTTCCCTGCTGTATGCAGGTTTGGGGTGAGAGCTGGATTTCTGAGCCTCAATGTCAGAGCTCCTACTTCTCTGCTGTGTCTCAGAGTACCAGTCACTCTAATAAATGATTAGGAAAAGAATGTTGACCTAAAGAGCCATAAAGCTTTTACCTGTCCAAGGTATCCACATCTCAGTGGGTCTCAGTTATATCACCTTTCTGAGTTCCTGGCTAAGATAAAGGGATGTGTACCAGATGCTTCCACAAACTCCAGGCTAAGTATGAAGTGCAGCTTCTCTCTTTCCTGGGAAATGGGTCAGTCATGTTATCATTTGCCATTGATATCTTGGACATTGGTTTAAAAATGAGCTATATAGCTTGGCTCTGATGAAGTTAGAAGACCTATATATTTATTTTATATCTGTATCATCTATTAAATATTCATTTAGTACTGTTTATGTGCTATGTATTTTTCTAAGCTCCTTGTATCCTGAATTTCATCACATCTAAGATGCCACTGATTATAAGCTACACCATTATTTTTCCTACCACTGAGGCAACTAAACACTGCTATGCTATTGACTGTAAATTGCACCTCAATTTCAGACATGTTAAAATGTGAAAAATGCATGTCCTAGAATCAATGACACATGGTATATTAATACATGTTGTCATAATTAAAACAACTCTAGGAGGTAGGTTCTATCATTATCCTCATTTTGTAGATGAGGAAACTGAGGCATAGAGAGGTTTCACAATATGCCCAGGAGCACACTGCATTTGCACCCAGACAGTCTAACTCCAGGGCCCAGGACATAACCACTACACTGTTCTCCCTGCAGACAAGGAAAGCCGAAAAAGAAAAGTTTCAGAAAAGTTATTTTAAATATTTCTCTGCATGAGGAGACTCAAAGTTATTCCTGTCTGCAGTTGTCCCCTAACATCTGGATCTATATCCAAAAGCTGAGCAATCCGGAAGTGCAAGGAGTTCTATGGACCATATGTCCATTTTAGTGCAAGCTCATGGGGTGAGAGCGTGCATGTGGACACATGGCTGCTTCTGTGAGGACTGAGGTTGTCTAGTGTTACTTCTAGACATCATCCAAGGTTTAGCTTTGCCAGAAAGAAGACCGTTCTGCCCACAGTTTCAGGAGAGCGTGATTCAGCCTCCTGTTGCCTTGGGTGTCAGCCACCACTTTTGACTCTGAGGGCTTCTGCTTCTCACTTGAGGGTTGAGCCTAGTGTCCTTTCTTAGGTTTAGTCATGATGAGGAAAATGAATCAGGCATCCTCACCCAAATCGGAGCTACTCCTCAGCCTCCTTGCCTCTTCTCATAATGCAAATGTGGTTAGTTTCCTCACTACCTGTCAATTTCATACAAGGGTTTGACACTTAACAGAGAGGAGTGACAAAGAAGTAGCTTCAGGAACCTAGAAATTTAATCATTATTTTTGTTTAGAAGCCACAGTTTCAACATATCTCATCATTAAGTATGATTTTACACCATTGCTACTGTCTTTCCAGAGCTACTTCTTCCCAGATTAGCTTCAGCGACCCTTCTCTGCCCTCATAGCACATAGCTCTCTTAAAGAGCACTTCTCACACTGTATCGGAACTCCTTGTCTGTCTGTCTGTCTTCCCTACCTACTTCAGTTCTGTGGTACAAAGTTCTGTATCTGTCTTCCACTGGACTAGAGGTGACACAGCATAAACTGCACATTAGAGAACTCACTGGGGACGTGAAAATTCCTCAGCGTTGCCCTTCCCTGTCTAAGGCAGAGCATCAGTTAACTTCTGCTTTCTTTTCTGGTTACCCATGGAGCCCTGCGAGGTGCTGGCATGAGAGCAGGGACAAAGTCAAACCTCATTCCTCCCTGAATAGTGGGCATCTAGCCAGTGCTCATGGTAGAGGTTTTAAAAACCTTTTGAAAATGAATGAATGAACCAGAGCCATGAGACTCCAAATGAAATTTTATGGGCTTTCTCCCTTACTTTTATTCATTTATTTACTCAGTGTATTGAATACTTACTGTATAGCAGGCACTATGTTTATGTCTGAGGGGCAAGGTAGCAATTAGATACAGGGGAAATACTGGGATCAATAGGCAGGGGAAATACTGGGATCAATCAGGGAGTTCTCTGGTGGTCCAGTGATTAGGACTCCGTGCTTCCACTGAAGGGGCCTGGGTTCGATCCCTGGTCAGGGAACTAAGGTCTCAAATGCTGCAAAAAAAAAAAAAAAAAAAAAAAAAAAAAAACAAAGGCACGGGCTTCCCTGGTGGCGCAGTGGTTGGGAGGCCACCTGCCGCTGCAGGGGACACTGGTTCATGTCCCGGTCCGGGAAGATCCCACATGCCGCAGAGCTGCTGGGCCCATACGCCATGGCCGCTGAGCCTGAGCGCCTGGAGCCTGTGCTCCGCAATGGGAGAGGCCACAACAGTGAGAGGCCCGCATACCGCAAAAAAAAAAAAAAAAAAAAAAAAGGCACAATCAGAAAGGGCCCTTAACATCACATATGTCAGGAGGAGGGCAAGGGGTGAGTGAGGACATGCTTGTTAGGAAGATGGATGGCTCGAGGACCTAATGTTTAGCTGGATTGTGTTTAAAAAAGAAAAAGTAAATGAAAGAGATGAAGGGATGGGAATACAAGGTGAGACTTCCAGGCCAAGGGTAGTATTTTATGATGCAAAGTCTCAGGGACAAGAGAGTGTACTCTCTGTGGTAGAAACGGCAGGAAGTTGAATAGTACAGCTCAGAGCATTGATGGCAAGGTGGCACAGGCCAGTGGTGAGGCCCAAGAGGAAGGGATCAGATGTCAGTGGTTTTGGGGGTCAGGTAGGGAGCAGGGTTTCATCCTAAGGCAAATGGAGACCAATTGACGGACTGTTAGAGTAGGATGATGTCATCAGATTTATTTTAGGAAGTCACTCCAGCTGCAGAATGGATTGGTGGGGATGAAGGGATTCAAAACTGGGTATGAGAGATGAGGTGGTGAGGACTGCAGGGCTGGAGAAGGGTCCAGTTTGACTCATGTCTTCAAACAGCTTGGAAAAGAATCAAGCAAACCACTGAAATCCAAGTAGAATGTCATTTTATTCCACATCAGCCATTATTCTTCCCCTTCAGGTCTTTGCTGACAGCTGTTGACACATGTTGGATTGGCATGGGTGTGAGTGCAGAGGCCTAAGAGGATCTGGGTTGAAACCTCGTCCCCAGGAGAAGAGAGTCAGTGGCAAAGAAAAGGGACCAGAGGTGATCAAATGGAGACAGCGAATTATCGCTCATAAAGATGCTGGGAAAGACAGGCTTCCCCTAGAATGAGCTGTCAGTAAAACTTTAATTAGATCAAGATACTCCCATGACGTACTGTGTTCTAGGATCTTGGGGTGAGGACATCTGTAATTTGCAAAAGTAAACTCAATATCATCATATAACTTCTCTTTGGAAAACAAGCTAACAAAAAGAAGCTATCTTGTTTGTACTATAAACTAAAAGGAACTAAAGTAGACAAAATCAGCCTGGCTGTGGGATGTGCAAATGTTCTGTGCTATGTGCGTGTTGGTCACTGACAGGGGTCTTGGGAAAAAGTAGAATTTGCCGAAGGCGGTGGGGGAGTAGTGGCAGAGATAGTTATGCTTATCAAAGGTGGGGGGCAGGGATCAAGAAAGTTTGAAAAACAGTGAATTAAAATCATATAAATGCTTTAGTCATAAAAACTGAAAATTTATTTATATATTCTGCATTTTTTGAAACAACATAATTATCAAATTTGACATCTATTACTCCAGAATCTGTGGTAGCCAATGGGACCCAGAGACTAAGGAGGTACAACCCTGTCCCCCAAAGTACATGATCTACTAGAGAAGACAGACAGAGGAATGATTAATATCCTTACATGACAAGTAGCATAATAGAGCATGTATAAAGAACATGAGAAAGAGAGGGATTGATTTCTAGTTGTTTAATTGTGTTTAGAGTTGACAACATGAATCGACTTTGGGGAACATGTATAATCCTAGATAGTAATATAAATATTAAACCATCCCATGAAAACCCTAATCCTCACAGCCTCGCATGGAGAACATGGCAGAGGTGTACAAGGGTAAGGATGACCTGTCTGAGGGACAAGTACCACGTGACCAGGGTCATCAACTCCAGATCAAAGGGGACTCCAAGTCAGGTTGTTACTGTGACATCACACTGTATGTGCTTTTTTTTAATTAAGAAATAAATTTAGGTTTCATTTCAGGGGCCAAACATAGTCAACCTTTTCAGGTATTGAAGCCTCCAAGGAATTGGTTCCGAAGCTCCAAAATGTGCTCTTCTGACAATTTCTCTCCTATTTTATAGGCTCACCTCATGGATTTGCTGTGACTTAGAGGAAAGGCCAGGCTTAGGAAACAGACGGACCTGGCTCAAATCTGGCTCAGGACTCACTGATTATGCCATCTTGGACAAGCATCTGAACGCTCTGGTCCAGTTCCCCACGTGGCACGCTGAGGAAATATGACTAAATAATAAGATGTGAGTGAATGCACCCTAGTAGGCTCTCTGCTTCTGTCTCTACCACCACCGCAGTAAAGGTACCATCTCTCATCTGGATCTTTATAAATGTTTGTCTTCATTTATTCTGGGCCACTGCAGTCTGTCCATTTCTTCCCAGAAGACAAATGTGATTGTGTCTCCGCCATTGAAAGATCAAAAGCCTCACCATGATTTTTATAATATTTCTTTCCAAACTCCAGGACATGAGTCATTACTGGGTCATAGAAACGACATTGTGGGTTACCAGCAGCATATTTTTTAAACGGGAACACAATAGAACACAACAGAAATACTAGATTGCAATGTTAATTTTAAGCATAAGGATTGTTACATGAAGCTTGTTTTCTCAATATGGGTCCGGGTTTTAGTATTTTCTGAGAGAAGAAATAAGTGCACCTGTGAAATAAAAATAGGACAATGGTGGGGGGCAGGTAAGGAAGCTAAATACACTTGAAAAAGCTAAGGGGACAGAAATGAGCTGTTAAATATTAAAAGTTTGATAGAAGAAATGAAAAAGTCAGTAGAAGTTGGTTTACAAGATAAGGATGAGAAAAATTTTCAGAAGATAAAGCATAGTGATAAAGAGAGAGAAAATTGGAAGAAGAAAAGACACAAAAATTGGAGGTCCAGTCCATGAGGTCTGATATCCAAATACAGGAGATAATGTACAGGGGGAAAAACTAGAGGAAGTTGTCACAGAAGGAACTAAAAAGTTTTCATAAAACTAAACAACCAGAATTTTGAGACGGAACAAACTTAAGAGCACTGAGAAAAAGAAATGCTCCTATAAACTAATAGAGAGGAACACAACAAACTAGGACTAGGAATCATACTTACATCTCCCTTATTCTTCATATCATACTCGCAAAACAATAAAAAATTAATAGAACAAACCCCGAAACCCCAGTTAGAATTAAAGGTATAACTAAAATCCAAATTAAAAGTACAATTAACATATAAAAAGGAAAAACCCCATAAGATAATATTTATCTGTCTCTGCAGGGGCAAATAACTTTCTAAGTTTCTAAACATAAAGGCCATGAAAGGCATTACAAAGGAAAAGACCCACTCAACATTTTAATATATTAAAATGAAATATATGCCAAAACCATTTAAAATTAAATATAAATTAAAGAAAGAGCAAACTGGAAAAAACTATGAACAGATTAAACAAAGGGTTTAACATGTAAAGTATTCACATAAGCAATTCGTAAAATGTGCATATACTGTGTAAAATATGCAAAATATTCACATAATATATAAAATATTCTTGTAAGTAAATGAGAAATAACACTAGAACCATATTAGAGAAAAATGGGCAAAGGATATGAACCAATACAAACGGCTAGATTCACTGAAGAAGAAAAAGTCAATCTTAGTTGTAATTTAAGAAGTATAAATTAAAACGAGCTACAGTTTTTCACCAAAATTTTTCACAATAATTTTCTTAACAAATTATTAAAGATTGTTTTTCAGAGTAAAGTTAATGGTGATGATGTAAACTGATATGTTTCTGGAAAGTTTTGGTGATACATTATAAGTATTTTTAATGTTTAAGTCTTGCAATGCAGTAATTCCATTTCTAGATATCTAATCCAAGGATTTAATTATTTCACTAATGTTTTACCAAATAAACTGATCTCCTTACTGAAGTATAGGATATTTATAAGGGATTAGTAATACTTGTGGAAAAGTAAAAAACAAAATGACTCTCCAGTAATAGGGGAAACGTTGAGTCACTTACCTTCATCAAATAGAATTTATTTAGCCATCAAATATTATGGTTATAATTATTTTCAATAAACAGTGAGTAGACTTTCTAACTTGAGAGGAAATTTATTAAACACATCATTTAGATATTGGCTGTCAGCAGAAACAATGGCTAACGTCTGAGGCATTCTGTCAACAATCCTCATTTGAAATAATAGCTTTGAAATATGCACGGAACATAAAAGACAAGAAGGCTTTCCTGCTGTCTTGAAATTGTTGAGCAATCTGTACAATAAGCAAACAGGACAATGGCCACAGTGAGAGGATTTATTAAACTGACTTCACTTCTTACCTTCCCCAGTTTAAACACACACACACACACACACACACACACACACACACACACACACACACACACACACACACACCAGGAAAGCTTGGAGGAATTATTTTTGAAAGACTCCTAATTTCCAGAAATCCATCAAGTCTAATCATTGTGCTAAAAATACTTTTCTTCAATTGTCAGAATTGTCAACTTTCCTTAGATGAAAAATTTCTGTGTTACTGGGGATACCATGAATAAGGGTAAAATGGAAGAGTAACTGAAACGAAAGGGTACTTATTCTCAGCTAGTACCTGTGGCTCCAATTGAAAGAATTCATGGAGGCGGTTTCACAGTAAAAGCAACCATCTGAGACCCATAGAGAAGACATTTGTCTGGAGCACTGAAGGATCACCGTAATTGTAATCGGCAAATTCTGAGAAGTTTTGATTTGCGCACAGAGTTACACTTACAAAATCAGAGTGTTTCAGTTGGATGCTCAATATCTGAAGACTGATGTGTATCTAGATTATTTATTTTGTATAGATGGAAGCCCGGCCTCATTCCTCCTAGGATCCTTAGAAATGTAAGAAGGAAATAATTTAGTTTATAAAACAAATACAGGGGACTTCCCTGGCAGTCCAGTGGTTAGGACTCTCTGCTTCCACTGCAGGGGGACGGGTTTGATCCCTGGTCAGGGAACTAAGATCCCACATGCCACGTGGCAAAGCTAACAAAAACAAAGACAGAAACAAATATGCAACTCTAACCTTGTTTTAGTTGTCTGTTAATAATTCAGTGGGAAATAAGGGCCTCTGTGATATTCATAATCAGCATTTTATGGTGTATTAGGGGAAAGACCCTTAGCACGGTATTTAAATTTTTGACATTAACTTTCCTTCTAAATTATTTTACTCTTCTCTTTTCATTTCTTTGAGGAAGTGTTCATATAGAATGAAAAATTTCATTATATATTTATATAGTTTTTTTTTTCTTTTCTTTTCTTTTTTTTTTTTTTGCGGTATGCGGGCCTCTCACTGTTGTGGCCTCTCCTGTTGCGGAGCACAGGCTCCAGACGCGCAGGCCTAGCGGCCATGGCTCACGGGCCCAGCCGCTCCGCGGCATGTGGGATCTTCCCGGACTGGGACACGAACCCGTGTCCCCTGCATTGGCAGGCGGACTCTCAACCACTGCGCCACCAGGGAAGCCCTATATAGTTTTAAATAAAATCATTGTAGAAGAATTTTTAAGATTAAAAATTACGGTGAGATGGGCAGATTATCACATGATACAGGTGACTGCTACTTGTAGATCCTCAGGGTCTGGCTTGAGTGGTGACAGCTATAAGTAGGAGAGGAAGGCAAGCTGGATCCTTGGCTCCTTATATAAGGAAGGAGAGCACAGGGAGCCTCCCTGGGGTATACAGATGTCGCTGGGCACTCACAGTAGACTGTCCTGGGATCCCCTGACCTCACCGATTATATGACTAGGGAGAGGGAGATGTAAGAACGAACAGTAACTGGGATACTGTATTCCCATCCTTAGAAAAAAAGATTTCTAAAGGAGGAAGTGAATTTCAGGAGAAAGATGATCAATTTCTACTAAACAAGTTGATTTTCAGGGGCTCAGTGGCCAGTCAAGAAGGAAAAGCAAATCAGAAGCGCAGGAGAAAGTCAGTGCTATTCGAGAAAGCTATGGCAATAAATAATACCTTTAAAGAGAGGGAGAGTGTGATACTAAAGAATGCCGTGAACATAAAAAGGAAATTTAAGGGGAAAAATAAAAAGAGTTCAAAGAGAGATGAGAAATTAGCTTTGAAATAAGACTGCATTTGTATAGTAGAAAAAGAAGTGTAACGAAGGAGAAAGAAAAGAACCGGAGAAGACTATCAGTACCCTGGAGGCCAGAGACATTTTAGGAGGAAGGAGGCGCGCCATGAATCAATGATGTAGAGAGATAAAGTGTAACCCATGGAGCAGCACTTGGGAGACGATGTGATGATTTACAGAGATGAATTTCAGTGGAGAAGTGGGGTCAGAATCAGAAGACCAGAGAGATGAGGAAATGCTTTTGTAAACGTAGATTATTTTTGTTTCTGTTTTGACATGTTGGGTATTGAAATGAAGGAAAGAGAATGGATGCAGCTTAAATCAGGAAACAGACTGATGACTGATGATTCAACTCTTTACAGAGTTGATAGTGATCATTTAATTGACCATAGTTTTAGAATGCATGGGAGGTGTCAATTTAAGGAGTTTAAATGACAAGATTAGCTCTGGAGAGGGGGAGTATCTTCTCTTCTCCTGAGACAGGAGAGTAGGAAGAAAGATGGGGTGTAACCAAGAGGAGAGAGATTGCAGTGGGCGCCAAATGATTTTAGTTATTTATTTTTTTAATAAACATTTTTGGAGTGTGCACTATATAAAGTACCAAGATCCCTTGGAAAATATGATGACGAAAAACTCCTAGACAGTGCTCTCAAAGTAGTTTTTTTGGTTTGTTTTTTTGTTTGTTTTTTTTTTTGCGGTATGCGGGCCTCTCACCACTGTGGCCTCTCCCGTTGCGGAGCACAGGCTCCGGACGCGCAGGCTCAGCGCCCATGGCTCACGGGCCCAGCCGCCGCGCGGCATGTGGGATCTTCCCGGACCGGGGCACGAACCCGTGTCCCCTGCATTGGCAGGCAGACTCTCAACCACTGTGCCACCAGGGAAGCCCTCAAAGTAGTTTTATATGGAAGATAAGTCAAGTACAAAAATAACTCTAGAGATTGAGAACACAAGCTATTAACTTAAATACAAATTTTTCTACACCTCAGTTTCTTCCTCCATAAAATGGGAATAATGAGAGTACCACCTATGTTTCAAGCATCCCATTCTCTTTCTAGCTTACATTTCCCAGTGTTCTAATAGAAGTATTTGACCTAATGGAGACATTCAGCCCATGAATCAAACACTGTTTCATTCTCCATCATTGCCCTTATGTTCTCATTTCCTTTTTTACCCAAGATAAATTTACTGGCCCATCATTTTAATCACTCTCTTATCCCTCCATCCAATCCATCAAGACACTTGGTCCTCTCTCCTTGAGATACACATGGCTGGAAAACCCTAACCCTGATGAAACCTTACTATTTGCTTTCTTCCCATCTTTTGAGTCCCCTTCTGCATGGAGGAAAATTCCACAAAGTCATACAATATGAGTTCAGGAAACACATCCAGAGCAAGGCACACATAAGCCTCTGCACTTCTTCAGCATCTACGTGGGGAGGCATCCCATGTGGAGGAGGGTTTTGTTCTAGTGGAAGCCCCTTCCCCATTGCTCTTCCTTCATATAGGGCCTTGATGACAGCCACTTTATTAGGAAAGGGACCTTCAGACTGCTTGGGGAATTAAGCTGCCTAGATATCATGCCAGCCATTTACAGGAGCTGTCTTGGAAAGCCAGCAGCCCTGTTCGTTTGGAGGCACCTGGGGACTTTGGGCCCTTTTGGATGCTATAGCCGTCCAGTCATGGAAGGAGTCTAGGCTAGCCTACTGTTCAGGCATCTTAGGATGAACATCTAGGGTCATTTTTGAACAATGCTTCTCCTTCATAACTATCTATCCCCAATACCCTTGAGTGCTCATCAGGTGTTTCTCGAATAGGAAGAGAGATATTATTTGACTTCCACCCAATCTTTAGAGGCTAAGTTAACTGCATTTGTCATACTCCCTCAGGGGTGAGCTAGATTGTCAACCACTTCCCCTCCCCACCATTTATTACCAATACATTCTATAGAGAACTCGAGATTGTTTCTTCTATCGTTGACATTAAAGTTAGAAAAGGAGAAGAGAGTATTGATCCTCCATTACCTACCTTCTGCATATTCCATGGTGCATGAGGCTCCAGGGCAGAGGTATAAAGAGCTACTGCTGCTCACTCAAAGGGCCCCTGCCATCAGTATTCGGGTCTGCAGGAAACATTCGTTTTATGTACTCTTTTTTTTTTTTAATCTTTATTGGAGTATAATTGCTTTACAATGGTGTGCCACTTTCTGCTTTATAACAAAGTGAATCAGTTATACATATGCATATGTTCCCATATCTCTCTTCCCTCTTGCATTTGATGCACTCTTACAAAAGCTACCAGCAGGGATCACAGAGAGCAAGCCCTTCCTTGGCTATTATTTTGTCCCTGATCCCAGACCCAAAGGATAAAGGTTTTATGTTTAAGCCAAATAGTGGTGACCTCTTTGGGGAGAGAGGTGGTAGAGGATTGGGCCCCAGCTTCCTCTTGTCTTGAATGGACCCCAGATAACATATAGGGATCTCTGGCACCTCTTGCAGACCACAGGAGATGTGGGGAGTTTCTTATACTTGGAACAATGGCAGGCCAGCTGATCTTAGTCTTATTGGGGAGACTACAGGGTGAGGAATGTTAAATGCCTTTGTTCTCTAAAGGCAGTTGAGCTCTTCCTCACTGATTTCTTTAGCGTGGTTTTCTTCTCCTCTCCCTGGTTCTTGTGCTGACCAGATACTAGTGGTGTTTAATGCCCTGAGCACTGTGCTAGCTCCGCCCATTCTGGCAGCTTTCCCAGGGAAAACCCTCTGTACCTAAAAGGACCCTGACATTTGTATAACCTTTAGATGCCATATATTTTCTTGTAAGAAATCTTAAAGGAAAAATTTCAGGCAAAATACCTGTGCTTTGTGGGCTGATAACATTAAAAATGAGGTCTTTTACTAGACAGTTGGGAGAGATGATTGCATTCAATTGTGTTGGAATAGGGAATGATGGAGTTAGGGTGGGGCTGATTTGAGTAGAATCTGGAAGAGATACATGGGTACTGACCAACAGTTCAAGTTTCATTTGGAAATATTTTCTTGAGAGAGTACCTGTTTTCCTGGAAGGAAAATTGTCTCTACTTTTATCCAAAGCAAGACGATCAGAGGAGACTTCACTGACAAGGTGATGTTTGCACTGAGGCTTGAGAGTTGCCTGGGTGCAAAGACCATCAGAAAGAGTATACCGGCCTTTTTTGAGACACAGGCAGGCATGTGTTTGGAAGGAGAGAGCAAGGAGCAGGGTAGAAAGGGGTGAGGTCAAGAGGTGATGGTGGGCCAGATCACTTAGGGTCTTTTAGGATATTTGAAGGATTCTAAGTGGGGTGGAATAGGTGTGCCTGAAGTTTGAGGACAGGGCAAAGTGAGAGAGAATATTTGAATGGTGGAAATGAGGGGAGCTTAAGAGGATTAGGAAACAGTATTACGGAAGCACTTGAAATTGGGTTAATAAGATAGTTTGCTTTGTTTTTTTTTCTTTGTTTATTTGTACACATATATTTTCTGTCCTAAAATTATAACTATTACATATGCTCCATAGAGTTCAAGTTGAACATGGAGTATGCATAGTGAAATTTATTTTTGACATTGTTTTCAATATGTTTTTTTTTCACACACACACACACTGTATTTTATTTTTACAAGTGATAAATAAACTGACACAAAGCATTGTAAATGATGATCACAAGAAATCAACAATGATTGCAATAACCAAACACGAAACACACTCATACTATGTCATAATAGTGACATTCAGTCCAGTAATCTTCCGCTGTAACAGCTCCTTTACTTTGCAGTGAAAATTGACTTGTATATTTTTTGCCTCAGAGTTCTTGTGGGATTTTTTTTTAATTCAAACAGAAAGTCACAAATATTATAATCATCCTCATCAGTTCACTCATTCCCATGTAAGTAACTATTTTTTCTTCTTGATGTTTTGTAAGACACTTTTATGAATTCATCAGTTTGCCATTAGAGTTCTGAAAATGCTTATTCGTTCAGTTACACAGTATAGTCAGTTACGAAAAACCTGTACTTGTCAGAGTGTTTTCCATGAATTCCTTGAAGATGAAACCCTTTCATAGGAACATTTTTGCAAAAGCATCAGAGTACACGCAGCACTCTCTGTAAATGACAAAAGACTTAAAAATGACCACAGTTAAAGATTTGATGAAAGTTCATAATAATGAAATTGACAAGGAAATTTAGTTATTTCTGAGATATACATTTTAAAGTAATAACGAGTATTATGACTTATAACATTATACCAGAACATATAAGTATTTTAGAAATTTCGTGTAATGTCTGAAACATTTATTTTAACGTATTTCCATACAAATAACCTAAAGAAAGTTTAGTATTAGCTGTTTTTTTGTTTGTTTATACTGCGTGTTCTTATTAGTCATCAATTTTATACACATCACTGTATACATGTCAATCCCAATTGCCCAATTTAGCACACCACCATCCCCACCCCACCGCAGTTTTCCTCACTTGGTGTCCATACATTTGTTCTCTACATCTGTGTCTGAACTTATGCCCTGCAAACCGGTTCATCTGTACCATTTTTCTAGGTTCCACATGCATGCGTTAATATACGATATTTGT
The DNA here is from genome assembly GCF_951394435.1 of Stenella coeruleoalba. Classification (NCBI taxonomy): domain Eukaryota; kingdom Metazoa; phylum Chordata; class Mammalia; order Artiodactyla; family Delphinidae; genus Stenella; species Stenella coeruleoalba. The sequence goes on from NC_137154.1 coordinate 70,413,628, forward strand.
TTTTCTCTTTCAACTAACTTCATTCTGTGTGACAGTCTCTAGATCCATCCATGTCTCAACAAATGACTCAATTTCGTTCCTTTTTATGGATGAGTAATATTCCATTGTATATGTGTACCACTACTTTTTTATCCATTCATCTGTCAATGGGCATTTAGGTTGCTTCCATGACCTGCTTATTGTAAACAGTGTTGCCATAAATATTGGGGTGCATGGTTCTTTTAGAATTATGGTTTTCGCTGGGTATATGCTCAGTCATGGGATTGCTGGGTCATATAGTAATTCTATTTTTAGTTTTTTAAGGAACCTCCATACTGTTCTCCATAGTGGCTCTATCAACTTACATTCCAACCAACAGTGCAAGAGCGTTCCCTTTTCTCCACACCCTCTCCAGCATTTGTTGTATGTAGATTTTCTGATGATGCCCATTCTAACTGGTGTGAGGTGATACCTCATTGTAGTTTTGATTTGCATTTCTCTAATAATTAGTGATGTTGAGCAGCTTTCCATATTGATGCATCTCTTTTTCCTAACTTTAATGCGAATGTTACTTTTGTTTCACTGTTAAGAATGATCCTTGCTATTTTTTACCTTGAAATTCTTTATCTTACAAAACAAGTTTCTCTTGATGCTTTGCAAGTAAGAATTGTAAAATCATGAATGGATTTTGCATTTCATCAAATGCTTTTTTGGTACCTATAAGATGATGGCATTTTTCATTTACTTTATTAATATTCTGATTATATCAGTAAATTTTCCAATGTTGAATCATGCTTCCATTCTATTTGGTCATGACGTATTATTCTTTTATTATATTGCTGTATTTCATTGGAAAACGTTCCATTTTTGGTTTTCATCTATGCTTATAAACAAAGAAGGCCTGTAGCTTTATTTTTTATTGTCCTTTTTTCGTTTTGCTATCAGAGATCAGAATAGCCTCATCTGAGTAGCTTCCCAACTTTTTCCATACTCTGAGACAATTTGCACAATAAGAGTTAACTGTTTCTTGCAACTTTTCTAGATTCACACATAAAATGATGTGTCTCCTGGACTTTCAGGGGTCATACTTTGAACCAGCTTCTTATACTGGGGTATTATTCAAGATTTCTGGTGTTTCTTGGATCCATTTTGGATATGTTTCCTCTCCAGAAAATTATTCTTTTCTCTTATCTTTTGAAAATCTTGCTGTCAAGTTTCTCCTAAGATTCTCTTTTGAGATCTTAAAAATTCTTTCGTGCACTGTTTCATTCCTAGTGGTTTATTTTCCTCTTCTTTCTTAGGCTCAGTTATGCCCTTGTTTTACTGCTATCATTAATTTCTTCCAAGAATAATTTTGGTCATCAGTGTTTGGTGTTGTATGTGTTTTCTTTCATTAACTTTGTCTTTATTCTTTGTTATTGTTTTACTCCTACCTCTTCTTTCTCTTCTTCTATTTTGTAGCTTCTTCAATTGAATGTTTAGTTCATATATTTTCAATCACCCTTCCTTTTCCTTTTGGTATGATGAAAGATATCTGTCTCCTTTAATGCTTTTAACCCTAAACTATATTTCAAAATTTATTTAAATAATTTAAATAAATTAAAAAAATTATTTCACAGAAATTTGTAAAAATCATCATAACTTGATGATTTATGACAGTGAGCCATTCTGATGGCTGTGTAACCAGCACCTGCCTTCAGGATAGAATATTCACATTATTCTAGAGACTTCCTCACACCCCCCACTCACAACCTGTCTCTCTCACAAAAGTAACCACTACTCTGACTTCTAACATAGATTACATTGCCTCCTTTTTCTCTTTATATAAATGGAAGCAAAGAATAGGTATTCTTTTGGGTCTGGATAATTTTGCTCAGTATTCTGTTTATAGAATTATTCTTATATTTTCATGTAGTTCTTGTTTATCTTCATTGCTGTATTGTATTCCATTGTATGAATACACTATAGTGTACTTGACCATTCTAATGTTGACTGGCATTTGAGTTGTTTCCAGTGTTTGGCTACTGAAATAATGTTGTTCTGAACATTCTTGGACTTGACTTTCATTGCACAGACACACACATATCCTAGGCATGAATCAAAGCACATGGGTAAGTTCAGTTTTAGTGGATTCTGTCTAAATAGTTTTTCAAACTGAATGTAATGATTCCCATTCTCCTTACCAGAGTACAAGAATTTCCACTGTTCACAACAACATTTATTGTATTGTCACTCTTATGAAATTTTAGCCTTTCTTTGAATATGCAATTATATTCCATGGTGGTGTTTTGCCCTAGTAACTATTTCCAAACATTAGTTTGAAACCTGTCTCTATTGTATTTTTTCTTAGGTTTTGTTTTCAATACTGACCTGAAGACACGACATTTGGGATACCCACCCAGGGCTGGGTGATTCACTAGACCTCAAGAGGCCAGAGCCAAGTGTCGACCAAGGACATCACAGACTTGCAGGCTCAGCCAGCATCAGTCCTGAGCAAGGCTTCTGCCCAGCGTGGAGTCCCCTGCAGAATCAGCAAGCCTAAGAAATATTATCAACTCATTGCATTAAAGTCTACTGGGGGTTCCTGCTGATATACTCCAACCCATTTTTGAAAAAGTAGTGTTTTCCAGCATCCTCACCTATCCAGAACATAAGTAAAAACTTGGGAGTTTCTTGCTTATTAATGAAAGCTATGAAGTCTAAGTCCAGCTGGGCCCAGAACCCAAGTTGTAGCATAATGGTATTTCATCCAACCAAAGAAGAGTTTAATGATTTCGATACATACATTGCTTATATGGAATCCCAAGGTGCACACCGAGCAGGCCTGGCCAAGGTAATTCCACCCAAGGACTGGAAAGCCAGAGAGACCTATGATGATATCGATGACATCTTAATAGCCGCTCGCCTCCAGCAGGTGATTTCTGGGCAAACAGGAGCGTTTACTCAATACCACAGAAATAAGAAGGCCATGACCGTGGGTGAGTACCGCCACTTAGCAAAGAGTGAAAAATATGGGACTCCACCACACTTGGATTTTAAGGACCTGGAGCGAAAATACTGGAAAACACGCCCCTATGGTTCACCAGTATATGGGGCTGACATCAGTGGCTCCTTATTCGATGAAAACACGAAGCAGTGGAACCTTGGACACCTGGGAACCATTCAGGACCTGCTGGAACAGGAGTGCGGAGTGGTCATCGAAGGCGTCAACACCCCCTACCTTTACTTTGGCATGTGGAAGACCGCCTTTGCCTGGCACACGGAGGACATGGACCTTTACAGCATCAACTACCTGCACTTCGGGGAGCCCAAGACTTGGTACGCGGTGCCCCCGGAGCACGGCCGGCGCCTGGAACTCCTGGCCAGGGAGCTTTTCCCGGACAACTCGCGGGACTGTGAGGCCTTCCTGCGGCACAAGGTGGCTCTCATCTCGCCCACGGTCCTCAAGGACAACGGCATCCCCTTCGGTCGGGTCACTCAGGAGGCTGGAGAGTTCATGGTGACGTTTCCCTATGGCTACCACTCTGGCTTCAACCATGGCTTCAACTGCGCCGAAGCCATCAATTTCGCCTCCCCGCGCTGGATTGATTATGGCAAAGTGGCGTCGCAGTGCAGCTGCGGGGAAGGCCGTGTCGCCTTCTCCATGGACGTCTTCGTGCGCATCCTGCAACCGGAGCGCTACGATCTGTGGAAGCGCGGGCAGGACCAGACCGTGGTGGACCACACGCAGCCCACGGAGCCCAGCAGCCAGGGCCTGGACGCCTGGAGGGAGGTCCCCGCGCCCTGGGGAGCCGCTCTGGGCCTGAGGCACCACCAGCCACGCCGCGCTCGGCGCCCCCGTAGGCCTGTAGTCGCAGACGGTGGGACCCGCCACCGAGTCCCTGTGAGTGCTGTGTCCCGGCGCTCCTCGCCGGCCCGGGGCTCTTGCTCGGCCGCCCAGTTCGAGGCTGAGGCCACCTGCACCTGCGGGGAGCCCGGCCCGACCCAGCCGTCGACCCCAGGTCCATCTGCCCCGAATCGCCACCCAGCTGGAAGATGTGGCCCTCGTCGTTGTCCTTGGAAACAGGGGACTCAGGAGCCAACTGCTCCCCCCAGGGCTAAGAGGAGGCTTTCCTTGGACATTGCTCAGGACCCAGAGGCTCAGCCCCTGCCTGTGGATGCACCGTCGCCGGACAACGCTGATCCGCTGAGCCCAGGGCTCCAGTATCCCGCCAAGGCTTCTGGGTGTGGTTGTGGCCCTGTCCCCTAAGCCCAGGGGATGCCTTTCTACCCCACTGCTCTTGCGTGGGGATCCTTTGAGACTGGTCGCATTGACATTTCAGAGCATTGGCTATTTGAACGTCACTAGTCTTGCATGAGTCCCTCCTGTGCTGCCGCTGGACCTGCTGGGTCCGTGGTGCTTACCAAATTCGCCAAAGTTTGTTCTTCCTTCCAGACCCTGGAATCTTTGGACACTGCTAACTCCTGTGTCACGAACTGAGGATTCATGCACTGGACACTCTAGTGTCTCTGGAAACTAGGTCCTGCTGAGGTCGCCAGAGCCCAATCTACCTCAGACTCCCATCCCGTGGGCCAGCTCTGGATGCTGCTCAACTTCTAAAGAATCCTGGGCTTTGATTAGCCTCCAGTCTCCCTCCTTTTCCTCTTCCCCCTTCCCTTCCCGCTTTTCTTGCCAAACTAGGCCCTTGTGACCAGTTAGGTCAGTAGAGACTCAGATAATAATTGATAATCTTTCTGAGTCTTTGATGTATTTAAAATGTGTTCTCTGCCAGTATGGTAACCAGAATGATAAAATCTGACTTTACTAAATATATTAAAGGTAACTGGAATATTAAAATCTGACTTTTTTGTGTTGTTCATTCAGTCAACTGAGAGTTGGTCGCTTTTCTTGCACTTTTCTTAATAATTATATCAACACATTTCAAGCAAAACTTATTTTTCTGAGCTTGTTGCCTTGTGTGATGTTGGTGAGTGAGTTTGGGGTTGATTGTTGGGTTCCAGCTGGCTGGCTGTGTTGGGGGATTTGGTTTGCAGCCCTATCTGAAGGGAGACTTGGAGGAAATCACCTGGCACTTGGCTGATCCAGGTTGCTAGGAGAGATGAGCAAACACAGGGCAAAAAGTGCCAGCATGTGAAAATCTTCTCTCCAAGTCTCCACTGCCTTCTCAATGCTCTACGTACATTTCACATGGTTAAGTCATTGATACATCCCAATAAACAAATCCACAAATAAATGAACAAGACAATTTCAAGTGGGCATATGTTCTGTGAAAAGATTAAAGGGGGTGGGGTGATAGTGCAGAATGGGCGGTGTGGTTCCGGTGGTCAGGGGATACTTCATAAAGCAGGAGACCTTTCTGAGTCCCAAATGACAAGAAGGAAGGTCCAGAGCTGATGTCCACTTGGATAAAACAACAAGTGTAACAGCCCTAACATAGAGCTTGGTGCTTTTGTGTGTATAGAGAGGAAGTTCATTTGTATCTGGGACTAGAGAAGGGAGAGGCAGGATCTTGTAGCTCATGTTAAATATTTGAGATTTTTCAACTTGAAATGAGAAGGCATTGGAAGTTTAAAACAGCACTTGACACGATATAATTTGCATATTTAACTAATCACCTTAATTGTTCTGTGGACCCCTTGGGGGCAGGAGAAGTAGGTAGAACATCTAAGTAATACAGGTGAGAATCGATGGTTACTGACTTAGGCCATAGTGTTGAGAATGCACAGAAGTGGCCAAACTCAGAATAAATTTTGGAAATTTAAAATGATAGTTTGGATGCAGAAGGAACATGTGACTCCAAGTCTAGTTGTTACTGTGACATCACACTGAATGTGTCTTTTTTTTTTTAAGAAATAAATTTAGGTTTCATTTCAGGGGCCAAACATAGGCAAACTTTTCAAGTATTGAAGCCTCCAAGGAACTGGTTCTTAAGCTCCAAAATGTGCTCTTCTGACAATTTCTCTCCTATTTTATTGGTTCACCTCATGGATTTGCTGTGACTTAGAGGAAAGGCCAGGCTTAGGAAGCAGACGGGCCTGGTTCAATTCTGGCTCAGGACTCACTGATTATGCCCTCTTGGACAAGCATCTGAACGCTCTGGTCCAGTACCCCACGTGGCACACTGAGGAAATAAGATTAAATAATAAGATGTGAGTGAAGGCACCCTAGTAGGCTCTCTGCTTCTGTCTCAACCACCACCCCAGTTCAAGCTACCATCTCTCATCTGGATCTTTATAAATGTTTTGCTTCATTCATTCTGGGCCACTCCAGTTTGCCCATTTCTGCCCAGAAAGCAAATGTGATTGTGTCTACGCCATTGAAAGATTAAAATCCTCAACATGATTTATATAATATTTCTTTCCAAACTGCAGGACATGAGCCATTAGTGGGTCATAGAAACAACTTTGTGGGTTACCAGCAGCATGTTTTTTAAAGGGGAACAAAATAGAACACAGCAGAAATACTAGATTGCAATGTTAATTTTAAGCATAAGGATTATTACATGAAGCTTGTTTTCTCAATATGGGTCCGTGTCCTGCTGAAAAATGTTTGACGGCCTCTAGCCTATGATCCCCTGAATGCTGTGTCTCCTGCCTCCTTTAGCCCTATTTCTCATAACCTTCTCCCAGGTCTCTGTTCTCTACCCACACCCAACTTCCTTAAATTCCTCCAACATATCATGTTCCCTTCTGCTGGGAGACCCCTTAGCCCATGCTGCTTTCCTCTTTGCCTAGTTCATGTCAACATCTTGGTCTCAGACCAGACAACACTCTTCAGGCAAACACGCCCTGAATCCCCGGAGGGGCAGGTTCTCAGAGCTCCACGTTCAGTGTGTGTCATTATTCCTTTAATAGCTTGTTTCTTTGATTAACGACAAGCTTCCCCACTAGTTTTCGTCTGCAGGACCGCAGGGACCCTATTCTTGTTTACCACTGTACCCAGTCGCTGAACCCAGGTTGGCACATAGGCACTCAAGAAAGAAATATGAATCAACCGACCTACCAACCAGTGATGTTGGCCGGTCTCGTTTCTTTCTTGGTTTTGATTCTAAGCCTCGCAGCACCAAGTAAACCACAAGAGCTGTCCTATTTCCCTAGGTTAGGAATTTCCTAGAAGAGGATTTTTAACTTGGGTCTCCTGGCTTCTGATCTGCTGAAACTTCATCAAAGTTGTGTCCGTGTGTTGGCGGATGAGCATTTCGTTGGGAAGGGGGAGACTGATTTCCGTCGGATGTCACTGGGGGTCCCTGCCCATCAGAGCCAAAGAGCCACAGTTCTGTGGGCATCTCCTGCCGCCTCTTTGCATCCTTGAGGATCCCTGGGGCGCGCTGGCTCAGGAGGCTTCTAGGCTCCCAGCCCCAGGGACGGTTACTTCCCGTTTCCTCCGATTAAGCGGACCCGGTTCATACCCTTCAGTCTTGGGAGCGCGCGTCCCCGAGCCTGCGAGCGCAGACTGCAGAAACCAGGCGGTGCAAGTCCGGGTGCATCCCCGCGCCCGGCGCCGGGCCTGCGCAGCCATCTTCAGGGAGGAGGGTGAGAGGGAGGCGCGGCCTCGGGACGCGGACCCGCCCCTGCCGCCGGGGCCGCCCAGCTCGGCCCGCAGAGCACTAGCTCAGCCGCGCCGCCCCCGGCTTCCGACTTCCCCGCGGCCCCGCTCTGCGGCCTCGCGCTCTCCCCGCCCGGCCCGCAGACGCGCCATGGGCCCCGCGCGCTGTTTGGCGCTGGGCGGCCTCCTCGCTCTGGCGGGGCTGTTGGAGGGCCGGCTCGTGAGCGAGCAGGAAGCCGGCTTCGGCGAATGCGACCGATTCTTCTATGCCGGGACCCCGCCCGCGGGGCTGGCGGCCGCTGCCCACGTGAAGATCTGTCAGCGCTCCGAGGGCGCCGAGCGCTTCGCCACCCTGTACAGCACCTGGGACCGTATCCCTGTGTACTCGGCGTTCCGCGCCGCGCGCCCCGCGCCCCTGGGAGCCGAGCAGCGCTGGCTAGTGGAGCCGCAGGTAAGCGAGGCGCTTCCCAAGCCCGGCCGTTGGGCTGGCCTCCCAGGGCACTTTGCAGACACCGTGAGCGGTAGGGCGGGGAAGGGCAGCCCCAGCCTTCGGTGCCAGCGTCGGGAAACCCGGGTTTCCACCCGCCCCACCGCGCCCCCGGAGTTACAGACTGCCTCGTCCCCTGTCAAAGCCACGGCCAGAGCTGGGCGATCTGTGAGCCTTGGCTTAAGCCTCAGGGGTCCGAGGCCCCCAGTGGGAGGTGGTTCTCTCTGCACTTCAGAGGAGACATCTGCAGTGTCTCATTCACTTCCTGAATAATGAGGACAGTGAGACGGAGACCCAAGAGACCACTCAAATCTTCGGGATGCCTAGGCTGGGAGCGCACAGGTCGTTGCCACAATTCTGTGGGATGGGTGGGTGAGTGGGCATTTTCATGCCCATTTTACAGAAGAGGAGATCAAGGCTCAGCGGGGCGATGAGACTTGCATAAAGATGGGGCAGGTCTTTTGGCTAGAAGTTCACTGCCCTTCCTACTAGGAAAAAGCTTTTCTTTTGCAGAGGCCACCTGAGCCTGAAAAGCCTTCCCTTCTGCACAGGACATTGAGTAAATTCGATCTGAAGTTAATGTTGGGTTAGGATAATGAAATAAAGGTATAGATTTTTAGAAATGCGATGGGATAGTTACAAATAGTAGGGACATTGACTACCTCCTACTAATGGGAAGAACAAACCTGTTTCTCCTGGCTCTTCATATCTATATTATCAGACCACTTGGAAATTGTGTCATCTCTCAGGGTTTTCTGTTTTGTCTGGTGAGAGTGAGCAGACACTCCAAGAGGCTCCCAGAGGTCCTGCTGAAGCTGCCTTCACACACCCTGCCCTAGGTCTGCGCAGCCAGCCTCCTGTGGAGAACACCCTGCCAGGCTCCCCTGTCCCAGCAACCAAGGACACCCGATCTGGGGGAGGAGCTGAACACTCAGCCCACCCATTCTTTTTTTTTTAAGAACTGGTTGACCTTGATCTTTTCTTGTTTTACTTTTTTTAATTGAAATATAGTTGACTTACATCAGCCTGCCCATTCTTGATGGCCACAGCTGCCTAGGCATTGTGAGCAGGGGACTGGCGTTCAGCTGTTTTATTCAGAGCCCTGGGTTGTAATTTCTATAGTATCATTCAGTTATTTCTGGCTCTAAGACCTTGACCAGCTCTCAGGCCATCTGCACCTCCGTCTCTTTACCTTCTCCACAGCCTGTTGATGTCAGAACCTTTGAGATCAGGCATGTGAAAAAGCCTTTGTAAAGTATACACACTTAAGGCATATAGTAACCTAAAGTTAGTTTGCCCCCATCTGCACCCCTAGAGCTCTCTGTGTTTCCCCCAGTTCCCCAGTATGCATGTGATTGCAGACCTGTGAGGAAAATAGATGACCTGGTCCTTTCTCACCGAGGATCTCATGGATGGCTTGGGGAGACAGAACGCACATGTGAGGAAGACGTGGGATGCATGCTGAACAAATTTCAGTTAAATCCAGAACTACCACATTTAGTAATCACCCACTGTGTGCCAGGCACTTGGGGTGCCAGGGGAACAGAGTGTAGCTCTGGGACTCAAAGGCTTCCTGGTCTGCTGGGTGACGAGGTGGTAACACCTCTGATTAGAGCCACGCTGCATGGGTTTAAGCCTCAGTTCTTCCACTGACTTGCTGTAAACTTGGGCTGGTTGACTTAGAGGTAATAACAGGGTGATTTTGAGGATTGAATGAATTACTCCATATAAGGTTCTCGTGCCTGGTATATCAGTCCTAGCTGTTATTATGACATAAGCAAAACATCCTCAGTTTAAAAGGGTAGAAGAAGTCTTATTAGATTTAATCCGTCTTGGAGGTGACGGGGTAAGCCTTTGGGTCAGGGTGACGTTTGTGCTTTACCTGAAAGGATGAGGCGGAGTTCAGAAGGGAGACAAGGACAAAGACATTCCCAGCAGAGGGGACATGCTGTGTGAGAAACGCATGGCTGAGTCAGGGATTAGTGTGTGGGGAGTGGTTGGAGCAGCTAACCCAGTACAAGTGAGTAGATGACTCAGTGAGCAGATGACTAAAGTGCTCAGAATAAAGAGGAGTGATGGAAGGGAGGGGTCGGGTATGAAGGAGTGATCAAGGAAGGTTTGGGGCCGGGGTGTGGAGCAGAGCCATTTATGCAGTTATTGAAGGAGCCCGAAGGAGCATGACTCATTCAGCAGAGAGGAAACAGACAGAACTTCACATAGGCAGTGGAGACCGTGGGCCCTGGTAATGAGGGATAGGACTGGAGAGGTAAAATAGGATGCGGAAGGAGGAAGGAGCTGGTGGGGTGGGAGGGAATAATTCCAAATGGCAGCTCCAGAGGTGAGAGGTACAGTGGTTCAGAAAAGCACAGGAGACCAGAGTTCCCGACTGGGGAGGTGGGAAGGGCCCAGTGGCTGAGCACAACTGGAAGGATGCTTTTCTCTGCAAGACAGCTTTGTGCTGCCCGTCCCTTCCCACTGCAGTGTCCAGTCAAGTCAGCCAGGAGCCAGGGGCTATTAGGAAGGAGGCAAGGAAGGAGAGAGGGGGGAGAAGCCGCCAGATTGCCATGCTGGCAGGCTCTGGAGCACACTGCAGCAAACCTGCCCCCCCCCGCCCCGAGGCCTGCCTCCCAGCCAGTGTGCCCACTGCAGAAAGATGCTCAGGGCTCAACGTGGACTTCTGGCTGCTTCCAAGCACTCTGTAATGCTGAGTCACCTTGTGCCCACATCACCTCTTTAGGAAGTTAGTGTTACCAAGAGGCCCAGCAGATAGAGGAAGAGGCAGGGGACCAAAGGAGCTGGGTGCTTGCCTTCCGTAGTTAGTCAGGTAGGGCTGTTCTGACCCTGAAGCTCCTGAGGCTCAATTAAGGCAGCTTGCAAGGCTGTCCTGCAGTTTCCCTTTGGGGAGAGAAAAACAACAACAACCGAAAACCTCCTGAATCGAAGATGATAGAAACTGAAGTCACTCGTGCGTAAAACCTTTAGGGTGTTGTAAGCACTCTTGTGCTTAAAAACACAGGGACCCAGACTTCCACCCTGCAGAATGCAGTTTACAGGGGCCCCATGCCCTGGCTCCTGTCTGTAGTTCCAGCCTGTCTCCTACCCCTCCCCACCCTCATGTACTGTTCTAGCATTATCTAGCTGCCTGGAGTGCCTCTCATAAACCATTCTGTTGGTCACATTTGTTCCTTTGCTCATGCTGATTCCTTTTGCCCCAAATGCCCTTTCTACACTGCCCCCGTCTTGCCCCTCACTGCCTCCCTACTCCATCCTTTAAGACTGCCGAGGTGTCACCTCCTCCAGAAGGAAGAGCCCACCTGAGTGAGGTCCACTTCCTGAGTTAGGTCCACCCCACAGTGCTCCCTGTAATTTCTCTAGTTTTTTACTTACCACACTGTTTTATACCTACCTGCTTGTGGGTCCGTCTCTCCAGCGGAGAGACTGAGGGCTTGCATTTCTAGTGCCTAGGACACAGAAAGCACTCAGTAAGTGTTGAATAAACTCATTTGATGTTCGGAGGTTCAGTCAGGCAGCAGTGGGTGAGATATTCTGCTTGGGCTTCCTTGGTGGAGAGCTGCCTGCTTTAGAAGCTTGCCTCCCAGCTAACCAGCAGCCACTGTTCCAAACATATTCCATATGCAGAGCTGGAACCTTCCTCTAAATCCACCCCACCTGTTCTAGCTCCAGCCTTTGGAACTACCCCAGATGATTTCGATCTCTTTAGCATCAGATGACAGGATCCCGCATCTGAGGGGCCTTCTGAAGGACATAATGAGAACTTTAAAAGGAAGCGGAGGGACTTCCCTGGAGGTCCAGTGGTTAAGACTTTGCCTTCCAGTGCAGGGGGGTGCAGGTTCAATCCCTGGTCGGGGAGCCGAGATCCCACATGCCTCCTGACCAAAAAACCAAAACATAAAACAGAAGCACTATTGTAACAAATTCAATAAAGACTTTAAAAATGGTCCACATCAAAAAAAATTTTTAAAAAAGAAAACAGAGGAGACAGAGGGCTGTTGTGGGTTTTATGTGGAATGTGGTCACCTTTAAATTGAGAATGGGGAGAAGGCAAGAAAGAGATGAGACAGTGTGTCCCTATTAGCAGGACAGAGATGGTCCGGAGGGTTTGCAGTCAAAATTGAGAACTGGGTTCTGGTTTAGTACAGGGAGCCTCAAACCTTTTAGTTGCTCAGCTCATTTCTGTTTAATGGAAGAATTTTTGGATAAGGTACTAGTGATGCCTTTGCGAAGCATGTTGTCAGTTCACGCTAGAAGCGAACGTATAAGACCCTGTCATTTTTAAAAAAGTTTTTTTTTGGGGGGGCCATGCCATGTGGCATGTGGGATCTTAGTATCCCGACCAGGGATCAAACCCGTGCCCCCTGCCGGGGGAGTGCAGAGTCTTAACCACTGGACCGCCAGGGAAGTCCTCAAGACCCTGTCATTTTGTAAACGTGAATATTGGAAGGAACTGGTTTTATATTCTGCTTATACTTCTTTAATCTTACAAAAATACTGTGAGGTAGATCTTATTCTCTTCATTGTAGAAATGAGGAAACTGGCTCAGAGAGGTTAATTGTTGTGCCCAAGGCCACACAGCTTGGATTTGAACTCATGACTAGTTGCTCCTAGTCCGGAGCTCTTTTGATGAACCATGGAGATCTTTGACTTCCCATGGATCCACTGCATTAATGGTCATAGGACTTCAATTCTCATCTTTTATATGGAAATCTTAATTTCTACTCCATTTCTCTTTCCCAACAGTCGTAGGACAAGTCAGAGCACATATCTGGCCACGTGAATGTTGCTTAGGTGTCAGTGGCTCCGGAGAGAAGCAGATAGTCCTGCTAACGGCAAAAGTATTTTCCTAAAGGGCCCAATGAAGTCATATTTCAAATCTTAGTAAATGTATGTGAACAGTTGTCACAGCTAGAACCTCGATTAAGTCCTTAATTTTTAATTTCCATCAGTGGCTTCTTGCTTGCACTTCCTGAAACTGTTTGACACACTGTTTCATTTGTTCTAACATCAGCCCTCTTTTAATTGTGTCAGAGAACAGATATAAAGAAGATATCATACACATCTCTGGGTAAGGGACACAGCAAACAGGACAATTCTGATTCTTCCTTCCTCGTTAAGAAACGTGACTTTAGGGGCTTCCCTGGTGGCGCAGTGGTTGAGAGTCCACCTGCCGATGCAGGGAACACGGGTTCGTGTCCGGCTCCGGGAAGATCCCACATGCCGCGTAGCGCCTGGGTCCGTGAGCCATGGCCGCTGAGCCTGCGCGTCCGGAGCCTGTGCTCCGCAACGGGAGAGGCCACAACAGTGAGAGGCCGCATACCGCAAAAAAAACGAAAACAAAAACAAAAAAAAACAAAGAAAAAAACCATGACTTCAGATCCCTGCTCTGCCACTTACAATCTGTGTGATCAGATTCTTCCAGTCCTATTTTTCTGATCTGTTCATTAAAGATAATAACAGTGTTGACTTCACAGAGTGGTCGTGACACATAAACGAGATAACACACATAAGCACGCAGCATAGAACCTGTAATATGGTGAGGTCTTAATAAATAGTAATGTGTACACTAGTAAGGTCTTACTCTAATAGATGTTAAACACGCACACATGAATGCAATGTTGGATTAGATAGGCAACTCCTGCAATTCCACAGATCTCGCCAACAACCTAAAACATCCAACTGTGTATCTTCTCAAATGCTCGGTATATGTCCCACATTCACATGATAGGTGCTCAGAAGGTACATGGTGAGAGATTGAATGAATGGACGATGGAATGGACAGGTGGATGGGTAGATGGATTGAGGTGATTGGAAAAACAAAAACAAAACAGGTGCCAGAGGCACCTCCACCCTCCTAGACCTGAGCAACCAAGAGGGGTGTTGTCATAAGACGAAGAGTGAGCAATTGCATTCCAGCCTACTCTGCTAAGCCCGAGGAGGGCCAGGAAGCGCCGGGCTCACAGGGATGGTTCCAAAATCAATTGCTCACAATTTCTTCCTTACTGGAGTGCAGATAGTAAAAACAGCAGTCATACATGCTACCCTTCACTCCATTTTTCTCCTTTTCTGGCTTTTTCTTCATCTTTGAATTTAGTGTTTCCATCTGATTCGTGGTCATTCTCAGAAGCGAGTTAGGGTACTTGCCCTGTATCGGCAGAACATTTTAGTGATGTTTTGTCCTGGAACAGTCTAGTGGTGATGGAGCTGTGCACCATTCTTTCAGCCCAGCCTTAAATTTGGACAATCCAGGAAAGGAACTATCATTTACTCATCCCTTACTGTGTGCAAGGATCTTCACAAATTAACTCATTCACAGAACAACTCTAGGTCCTATGACCCATGGTTTATAGTTTAGGAAACTGAGGTTCAGCATTGTTAAATAACTTATCCAAGGTCACAAAGCTGCTAGATGGCAAAGTCTGGATTGGAGCTTATGGCTGTCCCACTCCAGAGCTCTTAGCTCTCTTTCTGCTGTACCATGCTGCTTTCCACTGACAATGTCAGTATTTTCTCTCCGGATTCCAAATTGACTGATTTGTTATTTTATTTTATTATTATTATTTTTTTAATGTGGTACGCGGGCCTCTCACTGTTGTGGCCTCTCCCGTTGCAGAGCACAGGCTCCGGACGCGCAGGCTCAGCGGCCATGGCTCACAGGCCTAGCCGCTCCGTGGCATGTGGGATCCTCCCGGACCGGGGCAGGAACCCGTGTCCCCTGCATCGGCAGGCGGACTCTCAACAACTGCGCCACCAGGGAAGCCCTGTTATTTTATTTTTATTTTACTGAACTAATCCAGTTCTTTGGATGATGTCTGGCTTGGCTTCTAACACACCATCCTGGAAATCTCAGTTATAGCTCATGGTGATTGAATGGAGCATTCCTTGAGGAATAAAGATTTTATTTGTTGGGCTTTAATTCCTCTTCCTTTTAAACTGTCAGCTGTACAAGCGGAAATATGAGAAAATAAGTCCTCCCGTTTGCCAGTAGCTTTCACTGCCAGTGATCTGATCTCACTCCTAGAATTCCTGTTAGTTCAAAAATGTTTTTCCTTCATGTTGTGTATCATGTCTCCTGAGTGGTCACGTACCCTTTTGGTTAGTAGAACTTGACATCTATGGCAGCAATAATTCCTTGCCTGCTGACATATCTATTTGGCCACTGAAAGGAAGGAGAAACAAAAAAGAAACCAACTCATAGGGTGAACCCAAAATAGAAGCACCATTTAGTAGTCCAGTCATGCTTTTATTTACCCAGTGCCTGACAGACGTGTGGCTCATTCAAAGGAGGTCAAATGAGGGCATTTAATATTTTTAATCAAAACTGAAAATATGAGTACTTCACCTTTTGCAGAGTAAATAGTTGGATGAAATAGGATTTGAAAACATAAATTAGATTACATGTTCCAGTTGACTTGCAAGGTGCGGTTGAATTGCCCAGGATGCATGATTGAACAGGGACCATGTAAGGAAATGGCCACTGTTTATGTATCTGAAAGACTGGGCATCCATCATAGTCTCAGGACACACGGAAACACAGGGAAAGGAAAACTGGGTTTATGAACCAGAAAAAGATCTTTTGTCATTCTTGGATATTTGTGTTGTATCTGGAACCATGGAACCCATGATAACATTGGACACCTCCTTCACAACCAAGTGGACCGTTCGGGGTGGTTGATGGTCTTGCTTCTGCTCCTCCGTTGACAGACTTCACCCCTCTAATCCCTACCGTCTGCACCCTGAGATCCAAGCTGCGACCATCTTCATCCAGGCCTCTGCAAAACAGCTTCCTGACTGGCTAACGCATCCCACCTAGGTCTCCACCTGGAAGCCAGAGAAATTCAAAACATTCATCTCATTGTATCTCCAGTGGCCTCACTGGAAACGCTTCAGGGCTCCCCATTTCTCTTCAGATAAAGACAAGTCCTTATCAGGGTCTCCAGAGTCCTGCGTGGTTGATCTCCCATTCCCCTTCTGGCCTTATCTGGCGTCACACATTGCCAGGCCTTAACCTCCTGCCACTTTGGCTTCTTTCTATTTTGTTTTTGTTTTTGTTGTTTTTTTATTTCTATGTTCTCTCCCATCATAGGACCCTTGTACCCGCTGGGCTTTTTTGTCTTCCGTGATATTCCCACCTAGGTCAACTGCCCATAATACTCTCTACCAAACACACGTTTCTTTGCTAGTGTGGTACAGTAATACATTTGTTGCGTGACTGATTGAGTGCCCCCGATTAGACTGTAAGTTCCATGAGTGCAGGGCTCAGGCCTGTCATACTCACCATCGCATCCTCATTGCTTAACACACTGGCCAGCAACCTTTTCTGTAAAGGGCCAAATAGTAAATAGTTTAGACTTTGGGGCCATATGGTCTCTTCTGCAACTATTCAACCCAGCTGTTCTAGCACAAAAGCAGCTGCAGACAATGCATAAATGAGTAGGTGTGGCTATGTTCCAAGAAAACTTTATTTATGAAACAGGTGGTGGGTCGGCTTTGGTGCACAGGCTGTAGTTTGCCAACTCCTGGTCTAGCATGATGCCAGCACTGAGTAAGTGCTTAATAAATGTTGAGTTGTGAGCATCCAGCAGATATGGGTTGAACGCCAGCGGTGAAATCTGAAAGCTTTGCAGTCTTATTCCTATCATAGCATGGCAGCCTTAGATCTAGACCTACAGACAGTTTCCTTGAACCTTTTTAATGGGGTGCTGGTGGTGGTTCTTTATCATATTTAGGGTTTTTTTTAGGATTATAAAAGCAATATGTGCTTATGGTAAAAAGATTCTTCTGAGCATTTTGGAAGTATATAAAGAAAAAGATCCGCTTTTCACAGATAGCCAATCTTCACAGTTTGTGTGTTTGGGTGTATGTGTGTGTGTAACATTCCAGAAATTTCCATTACATATAGAGAGACGTGCACTCTCACATCCTTTATTCTAGTCAAGGCTTAGCACCCTTTTGGACTCTGTGAAGCCACGTCTAACGAGCCTCTCAAACAGCACACTTTTTGATGAGCAAGTCTGCACAGAAACATAAACAATTGGTCTCATTAAGCATTTTCGCTAGAAATAGAAGGCCTGGGGACTTGAAATGCAAAGTCTATTCATCAGCTTTTTCTCTCAAGTCTGTATCATGTATAACTGACTGATGGCCTGAAATAATCCTGCTTTCTTCCCCCTCTCCTCATTCCTGAGCACAGGAGGTGTTATCCTTCTCCTCTTATAGAAGAGACGGGGGCCCGGGGAGTCACTGGTCTGCCCGAGGTCACAAGGCCAGTAAGTGACAGAGCTGACAGATCTCCTCATTTCTAATCTGGTATTCTGTTCGGTCACTAAACCCTGCTGCCAAGTAGTCTCACCTTTAGAGGAACTTGAAAAGCTCACGAAACCCAAGAGAAGAGGTCAAAGAAATGGAAATGATTTTGCCTGGGGGCAGATTTACTAGCCTCTGAGGATATATGTGACACAACATTGAGAAGCAGATGCTGTCTCTTTCGTGCTAAAGACAAGAGGTCTTAAGCTTCAACAGCTTGAGGAGGGTTGAGGTTGGATGCAAATAAATCATTTCCTGACATGAGAGCTATGATGCTGTGGAAAAGGGTCCAAGGGCTATCAAGTCCCCTTCTCTAATGATCTTTAAGATGAAGGGTACGTTTTGCCTGTTGGCTTTGGAGAAGGGCCATGTTATAGTTAGTTACTATCTTGTGTGGAGATTAGCTATGCGCCTTCCCCAGTTTTCAGATGAGGGTGATGCATAACTGAGTTGATAGTGAGTGGTACCTCATAGGCTGCCGTTCTGCACCCAGGGAGCTCTTTGACCAGGCTTGTCACTGCCCTTGCTTTTCTGCTTCCATAGCAGATGCCCTTCTGCTCCTGGGGCTTCCTGCCCCAGGCCAGTCAGAGCCTAGGAGTTTCCTTTCACTTATTTACATCATAAATGTGGTCACAGCCAATCAGCAACAAGAGTTCATCATCAATTTGTTCTCTTCTCTGTCAATGAATTGGGGTTTAAGAGGTAGGCATGCAATTAGAGGGATCTTCAGGGGCAGAAACAAGCTCACCCTGTTTATTATCTGTTCATCCCTTTATTCATTCTGGGGCAGCAGGGGGAGAATGTTAGCGTTGCAAAGGCTGAGTCCCCAGACCTCGGCTGCTTGTTGATCCTTTTATCAGTGTTGTTATTGTCGTCAGCATCACAACCATTTATTGAGTTCTTGGGTCTAAGCCCAGAAATAGGAACCCACGATGTGCCCTGCCCTCAGGTGTCTTGTTAACGTAGTCGGGAAGGCAGACCAGGCATAAGAAGTGGTTTACTGAACTCTTTCCCACCAGACTCTTAGGCCTGAAGGGGCGAGGATTGGGCACATGGAGTTGTTAAGAAGATTGGTTTTATAGTGAGACAAAACTGGGCTGAGTCCCAGCTCTGTCAGTTACCAGCTGGTTGACCTTGGAAATGTTACTGAATCTCATGGATTCAGTCCTCATCTGTGGCCTGGAGCTCATGAATCATTCCTACCCTGTGGATGAGTTAGGGCGGTTCAGTATGATTGCGCTGTGTCTACACTCTCAATACGTGTATGTTAAGCATGTGGAATGAATAAGTAACCTTTGCTTCCCAGCCAGCGCCTGCCTTGGAGACAACCAGGATGAGGGTTACCGTGCCCTTAGGTCTGACCCAGTGTTATTGCTGAAATGCCCTTACTTCCCCCGTACTCCTGCTTCATTGCTGCCTTGCCTGTGACAGGTCTCCACTTTTTCTGAGTTCAGCTGTTCCTGCACTATCATCTGTGTTCCTTTTCCCATTGATACTCTCTGTTGAAGAATTTAGTAGAAGTGCCTTCTCTCAGTCCCCGGGTGCCCCTCTGATCTGTTCCAGATCTTCTGCAACCAAGGCACACGTGTCTCTTCCTTTGTGCCCGAGATTTAATCCAGGTGTCTAGATGGTTCGGTTCCTGGCCTGCAAAGTCCCTGCCCCGATTCACTTGGGTTCTCATAAGAGTAAGACTCCTGAGGTTTCAGGCTTTTTTTTTTTTTTTTTTTTTTTTTGCGGTACGTGGGCCCCTCACTGTTGTGGCCTCTCCCGTTGTGGAGCACAGGCTCCGGACGCGCAGGCTCAGCGGCCATGGCTCACGGGCCCAGCCGCTCCGCGGCATGTGGGATCTTCCTGGACCGGGGCACAAACCCGCGTCCCCTGCATCGGCAGGCGGACTCTCAACCACTGCGCCACCAGGGAAGCCCGTCAGGCTTTTTGATCCATGAATCATAAGCTTACCCAGGCTTATCTGGGTGAAGGGCAGGACCGTTGTACGAGATCACTGGTAAATTCACAGGCACAGGAACAGGCCTCAAAGGATCCAGAACAGGGAAGCTTCTAGAAATCGAACAGCCCCACAGAGTCTTCAGGATCTTTCTCCCACCCTCCTCTGTCTTTTCTCTCTTAACGAGTTCTTCTGCTTTCCCATGGGTCAGGCTGGCTGCCAGTCCTAACGTCCATCTAGCAACCTTCACACCCTGACTGTTGTCAGGCTTTGAGCTTCTTGTATCGAGAACCCAAGAGAGCCATCTGGTAGGCTGCTGTCCCTACCAGGCTGGCTGTCCCTTGGTTATGCCTGGCAAGGAGGTGGGTAGGAGAGGGTCATGTGCTAAGAAATACCACTCTTTTAGAGATAGTGTCAGAAGTACTTGGTTAATTTAGAAGTAGGGGTTGAATGTGGTGCATTGGCTGACAGGGTAGGCATACCTGGTGGTTGGCTGGGAGAGCCCAGAGTGGGCAGCCAGATTAGACTACTCAAGGGACCCTCACTACTCAACAGAACCCATTCTGCATACCAACCATGTGTGTAATTCATGCTACGAAAGGCCCCGGGGTGGGTGTGATCTCCTAGGACTGGGTGAGCTGGGGTTTTGGGAAGGCTCTTACTGAGGCTATATCAGCCAGGGTCTGGGAAGGAAACAGGTGGAACTCTCAAAGTAGTTTAACTGACAGAATTGAATGAAGAAACTATTTGCCGAGAATTAAGGGAGGCGACAAGATATGGTGAAGTACCCAGGGCCTAGCCATCGCGGGAAGCTGTCACCATCCCAGGCCTGTGGGGTCAGCGGGGAGCTGGGGAGAACTGTGACTGCAGAGGAACTCAGCCAGAGCCAGGACCACAGCAACCAGGTGGGAAGGGAGCAAGGGAATACATCCTCTCTCTTCCCCGCTCCCACGGGCTGCCCCAGTCAGAAGCCAGAGGGCCAGAGAGCTCAGATGATGTGGTCCCGAGAAATCAGCCTCCTGGGACACAGAGCAGAGCACAGGAGAGTGGAGAGTGGATCTGGGGGGCCAAAGGAGACCACCCAACACAGGAGCGGTGAGGTTGGAGCTGGGCCCGGGCACCCAGCTAGCATATAAGTAGCGGAGTGGAATGGTGAAGGCCCCCCTCCACCAGCGTTGACAGGGGCAGCAGTACAGAGGGAAGCAGGGCAGCATTTACATCACAACCATGTAACTGACTCGGCTGGGGGACAGGGATTGTCCTTTTCTGGTTGAATGTAAGGGAAGACTTGAGAGAGGAGGTTGGAGAAATTGGGGGTGGGGGGAGTCATGACTATGCTAGTTTGTCATTTAACCCGGAAGTATAGGATGCTACTGAAGATGTTAGAAAGAGCAGTGAGGTATGACCCGAAAAGTATAAATAAGCAAAAAGAGACTTCTCACTTCACATAGGAATCAGGCAGGAAATTCATGGTTATCCATCTTGGGGATCAGAATATTAGCTGCTCTGATGGGTGGAGGATCCAAATGGCCCTGTAGTACTTTATTCTCTTTCTTGGCATTATCATCCCAGCTCTTGTGCTTTGTGGATAATACCTCTTGGAAAGTATTAATAGCCTGTGAATAAATTAAGCCCAGCTGGGCCACTACCAGAAAGGATGTAGTAAGCAATTGTGTTTCACTGCTGTCCATGGACCCCCTGCATCAGCATCACTTGGGGTGGTGGTTAAAAATGCACTTTTGGGGCTTCCCTGGTGGCACAGTGGTTAAGAATCCACGTGCCAATGCAGGGGACACGGGTTCGAGCCCTGGTCCGGGAAGATCCCACATGCCGCGTAGCAACTAAGCCCGTGCACCACAACTACTGAGCCTGCAGTCTAGAGCCCGCAAGCCACAACTACTGAGCCTGTGTGCCACAACTACTGAAGCCTGCGTACCTAGAGCCCGTGCTCCGAAACAAGAGAAGCCACCGCAGTGAGAAGCCCGTGCACCGCAACGAAGAGTAGCCCCCGCTCGCCGCAATCAGAGAAAAGCCCTTGCGGACCAACAAAGACCCAACACAGCCAAAAATAAAATAAATAAAAATAAAAATAATTTTTTTAAATGCACTTTTGAGCCCCACCCCAGGCCTACAGAATACACCTCTGGTGTGAAGTACACAAATCTACGTTTTTAAATGATTTATTTTTTATTTTTTGGCCGCGCTGCGCAGCATGAGGGATCTTAGTTCTCCGACCAGGGACCAAGTTGCTTCTAATACAGATTGAATTTGGAGAACTCTAGATTTAAGGAAATATCACTAATTTGTTGTAATAGCTGTCCAGGCAGGGGCTTAATTCCACCAGACACAAAGGAGTATCTGATAGGGATCCAGACCAGGGGTTCTCCATTTAGAATCACCTGGAAAACTTTTTAAAAAAACATCGTGGGGCTTCCCTGGTGGCGCAGTGGTTGAGAGTCCGCCTGCCGATGCAGGGGACACGGGTTCCTGCCCCGGTCCAGGAAGATCCCACATGCCGGGAAGATCCCACATGCCTCGGAGCGGCTGGGCCCGTGAGCCATGGCCGCTGAGCCTGCGCGTCCGGAGCCTGTGCTCTGCAACGGGAGAGGCCACAACAGTGAGAGGCTTGCGTACCGCAAAAACAAAAACAAAAACAAAAAAAACCACATCGTGCTGATCTCCAAGCACTACCCCCCCACCTTAAGCTTTTTAAAGCTTCCAGGTGATTCTAAGAACCTCTGATCTCTGAACACAGAAGGTGGAAAAAATTAGAAGTGGAGATGTCTCAGTTTAACTGACTTGTTTGAATTCTGTAACACATTGTCAAATGCTAAGAATAATTGCTCTGGAAAAGAAAACAAGAGCACAGAATGGAAAACTGGCTTCAGTGAGTGAAGAGGAAGATGACCAGGGGTGTTGTAACTTGAGAAGGTACCGGAGGTCTGGAGAGGTCTTAAAGGCGCCCGCGCACTTTCTCAGGCTCCCGGGAGGAGCAACTGGAGGTGCTCCGCGGGAATTTGTTTGCTCTCGAGGCCGCCCCCTGGCCTCTTCTCAGGCCTCCCTTGCCTGTACCCAGTGCCAGTTTAGGATTGGGGCATTTTTTTTGAACCTCTCCCCTTTCATTTTTATTTTTTCAAATTCTGAAGACAGAGGAAGGTCTGAAATGGAAGTGCAGCATCCTTTCATTCCCTCCTCTGTTACACCACCTTCCGACTTAGGAGGAGAGAACTCTTAGGCCGTTTGTCTCCCTTCTGCACGGTTCACCCCACACAGACATGCGCCACGCGCCTACGATGTGCGCAGCACAAGGACAGCTGGAGACGCTTCCTCCTCCCCGAAGGCAGGGAGGTGTGTGGGCAGCTTGGGGAGCCCAGAGGAAGGGTGATTCAGGGGGAGGAAGGCTGTTCAGGAAATGGAAAGCCCTGCATTTCTCATTCCTTATTAAAAAAAAAAAAGGAAAAAGCATCCTTCTAATTCTTCTAAAGCTGTTTCTGTTCCCAAGAGGATAAAGAATATTTTAGATGCCAAGCAGGGAGGATTTTTTTTTTTTTTTTTTTTCTGAAATGGGTGGGTCGGAACTCTGCTTACTTCTTTCCTGAGAGCTGAAAGGCCTGGTGGTTTATTCCTCCCCAAACGTCCTTCCGCGGCTCTTGTGGCCCCTCTGGCCTCTTGTTTCTTTTCTGAAAGGCAGCTCTTTCCCAAGCTGGGTATTTTTCGTGGTGGGTCCTCAGATCTAGTTCATTCTTACTTGTGGGAGTGTGCAGAGGGCCTGTCTGCAGCGTCCAGCTCCAGCTCTGATAAGATTATCTGATGTTCCGATTTCAGCTGCAGTTTTAGTTCCTTGTAAGGGGGGGCCCTCTGACCCACCTGGTGATGGGCAACAGGGTGACAGCAACTCTTAAATGTCTGTGTGTGTGTGTATCACAGTTCACACAGCAGAAACAAAATTGGAACACCCGCTGTTCCACTCGTCTAATGATTTAACTCTGGTTGAAAAATAAAACAGACCCCAAAGGGAATAGCCTCTCTGTCCCCACAGAGTTGGATGGGAGCTCACTAGGTCTCCCCCATCACAGGATCTTGTCTGAATCATTCCCAGCATGTGCTTATCTAGCTGCAGCCTAAGATTCTGCTGAGGAAGGAAACTCCACCCTTCCCAGGGCGAATCAGTGCAAAGTTTCACCACCATTTTTTTTTTTTTTTTTTGCGGAACGCAGGTCTCTCACTGTTGTGGCCTCTCCCGTTGCGGAGCACAGGCTCTGGACGCGCAGGCTCAGCGGCCATGGCTCACGGGCCCAGCCTCTCCGCGGCATGTGGGATCTTCCCGGACCGGGGCACGAACCCGTGTCCCCTGCATCGGCAGGCAGACCCTCAACCACTGCGCCACCAGGGAAGCCCCTCACCACCATTTTGATCATCCTTCTTGAGGACCAACTTTCCCAGGGGGAAATCCTGGAGCAGAACTAGAGGACAGTCCATTTTCTCTGGAGCCCCTCTTTTCTTGTCTGCAAATTGGAGGAAATCATATGTGCATGTGTAGGTTATTGTGGAGCTCAAGGGAGATAATTCTTTCAATGTGTCGCAATTAGCTCACTGGTGTAAAGGGCAGACCCTTCCCCACTTTGTCTTTGGAGATCAGCCTGCCCAACAGGATGGTTCCCTCATGTTCCACAGTCCTCAGCACTGTCCGCACTCCTGGCAGCCGCTCATCAGCAGCAGGGCCCCCCTCGACCCCTGCACCTGCCAGCTGCTGACACAACGCACCCAGTCTTCTCCCCGAGCCAGACTTGCTTCTCACTGCACTTGCTTGGTCCCCTCACATCAGCAGGGCCATTAGCTGTCACCTGCAACCCTTGGCCCCGTCCCATCCGGACACTGACAAGTGCCGAAGCTTCATGTTTGTGTCCTGCAGAGCACTGCCCCTGTCCACAGCAGCTTCCTTTCCCCCTCCCCAACCAGTGACAAATTCCCCCATTGCAAATCTGTACCAGGTGACATTGGTCCCTGAGGTGTGTGTGGATTTCGCAGCCCAGGAACCCTCAGGGACAGGGGCTTCTGTTCACTGGCCCCCTGCCCCTCCAGCCCGTCACCTTGTCATCGTCCCTGTGAGATGCTCTCAAGCCCCAAGATGCTCCCTTGTACGGAGACCTAGGTAGCCCCACCCTCCCGATGCCCCCTCTTCCTTGGATGCAGGTGGGGGGCTGGAGGACAATCTTCGCTTAAACCTGTAAGCCCTGCTTCTCCAGCTAAGGCTGCCTTCACGTAAAAACTTCTCAAACGGAGGTCTGTCTGCAGCCTCCTCTTGCCCATATCCAGTCACTTCCACCACCTGTCTTCCTTCCTGAGCCCCCTGTGGAAATCGCCCTTTGAAGCCTCACTAATGACACTTTAATCATCAGGGCCCCCAGGCTTTGTCTCCATCCTTCCCTTTCCTCTCCGAGCAGCTGCCACACACTGATCCTCCTCTCGGAGAAGCTTTGTCCTCCCTTGACTTTCATGTGACACTAGAAGATTAATTCTCCTAGGCTCCATCAGTTTCCCAGTTGCCCCTTCATCCCCTCCCTCCCCTCCCCCCCATCCTCTAGCCTGGCTTCCCTGTGGCTTTTGGCCTCTCTTCTTCACTTAGAGGCATGGGCAGGGCTAGGAGCTTTTGATTCTGTGATGATGCTGGGCATAGGCTTGGCTCTGCCACTTATGAATTGGGTGAGCTTGTAGCTGTCACTTACCTGAGTTTTAATTTTCCCGTGTGTAAAATGGAGATGATGATAATACTTACGTGATAGGGTTGTATGAAGAGCCAATGGGATGCAGCAGTGCAGTGTTTTCTAAATGATAGTCATTTGCAGACCTGCTTCACAAGAGTCATCCTATACTAGCATTTACTTGAAATTTGGTCTTTGCATTGACTTTAAATCAACTCATTGGAAAATAAATTTAGTCTTATCCTAAATAATCATATCCATGAAATCATGTGTAGGAAATGCTGGTTATATCTTTCCCAGAACACGTTAAACATAAATGCATAACTATTAAAATATCAATAGAAACATCCATTGGTTCACTTCTCAGTGTCCACAAGGCACCATGGGGTTACATGCACTGCAGTGCAAGTCTTTTTTTTTTTTTTTAAGATTTATTTATTTTTACCTATTTATTTATTTTGGCTGTGCCAGGTCTTAGTTGTGGCATGCAGGATCTTTGTTGAGGCACACGGAACTTTTTTTTTTTTTTTTTTTTTGGCCGCATTGGGTCTTCGTTGCTACGTGCAGGCTTTCTCTAGTTGCGGTGAGCAGGGGCTACTCTTCATTGCGATGCTCGGGCTCTAGGCATGTGGGCTTCAGTAGTTGTGGCACGCGGGCTCAGTAGTTGTGGCTCTTGGGCTTGGTTGCTCCGCAACATGTGGGATCTTCCCACACCTGGGTTCGAACCCGTGTCCCCTGCATGGGCAGGCGGATTCTTAACCACTGTGCCACCAGGGAAGTCCCACATGGGATCTTTTAGTTGCGGCATGCAGACTTCTTAGTTGTGGCACGTGGACTCTTAGTTGTGTCATGTGGGATCTAGTTCCCCAACCAGGGATCGAACCCAGGCCCCCTGCATTGGGAGCATGTCTTACCCACTGGAGCACCAGGGAAGTCCCCTACAGTGCAAATCTTATGTGAGTCACACCACAGTGCCTGGACCCCAGAAAGCGTGTGCATCGGGTTGAGCCTTTGTAACTCCTCTGTGGCCAATCTCACCTTTGTGCCCAAGCTCCAGTTCTGTATCTCCAGCTGCTATCAAATATTTCTGCCTGTCAATGTAGTCTCCTCTAAAGATCAGCCTGTCCAGTTTCCCTCCACTGCCCCTCATTTCCGGGTGACCTTGGATCCAGCCTTGGACATCATCTTTTACCTTCCACGGACTCTCCTGCATCAGCCTTCACATCCCGACGCTCCTTCCTTCCAGAATCTCGCACATGTCCTTCCCTATCCATTCCCTCAGCTGCCTTGTGGTCCAGGCTTTCCTGGCCAGTGCCAGCAGGTGTATATCTCCCTGGAAGTATACATCCCTAATGACGCTCCAGCCTCAGAAGCCATCAGGGAATGTCCCCTGTGTACAGGTCAAGTTTAGACTTGAAAGCATAGCGTTGAAAACACACAGAAAGCAGAACGGAGCAGTAGTGCGTTAAGGTCGCTGAGGTCACACCATGTGGGTTTGCGACCTCACCCTCCCTCACCGAAAGTGTGACATCCTCACGCTACTCAAGGACTGAGCCTCAGTTACCTGTTCTACAAAGGAGGTCATAGGGCTCCTGTTAGGATTTAAAAAGATATGTTCTGTAAAACACTTACCATAGTGCCTGCTACATAGAGAGCGCTCTATGAGTCGCAGTTATAATTATCCTATGATTAGTTATCTGTTATGTCAGATCATTTATAGTCTGGCCCCCGGCTATCCCTTCCAATTAAACCTTTCACTTTTCCTTACTCAGAGTCGCATTTTCACAGGCTGCTCGTCTCTGCCCTCAAGCCTTTGTGTAGACGTCTCGTGAAGCCTTACTAACCTTTCTATTTTTCTAAGTTTATCAAAATCTTGCACATCCTTCTAACCCTGCCTCAGCTTTTGTTTTCTCCAAAAAGTAAGATATCTTCTCTGACCTCATTTATTGTGCCCTTCCTTCCTCTGGATCCGATTTTGCTCTTTTTCTTCATCGCGTTTATTTGGCACTTAACTTTATCTGCGTTGCACTGTTGTTTTTTCTCGGTTTCCTACTTAACTTCGTATGTATCCGTATCTTGTTTCCTTAAGTTGAGCGTGAGTTTCTTGATGTGGAGGCCTATTTTGAGGCATGTGAAGCAGTGATTAAGAGCAGCAGCTGTGGGGATGGACTTCCTGAGTTCATGCCATGACATCACCACTCACTAACTGTGTGACCTTGAGTAAGCTACTTAATCTTCACGTGCCTCAGTTTCTCCACCTGTCAAAATGTGATAATAAAAGTACTTAGTTTTCATGAGTTTAGATAAGTGAATACTTAGTGCAGCCACTTACTGATTTAGTACAAGTGAAATTCTTAGAATAGGGCCTGGCATATAGTACCTGATAAGTGTTGGTGGTGTTATTATTACCAGTCCTACTGCTTTCTCCTACAGTAGTGAGCACACATAAATATGCTTAATACATATTGTTGAATGGGTGCCTACTTTCCCTCCAGCTCTCCTTAATTTTCTATTAGTCCACTTTTCTTACATGCATATTAGCAGGAAAATTGAAAGTCTCCTTTCATTTAATTCCAAAGCAAAAAAGAAATCCCATGGGTTTAAATAGCTTTGGCTGTCTGGTTAAAGGAAACAAACCAACTCGTTGAGAGAGAGAAACAGTTTTGTTTTGTTTTGTTTTGTTTTTTTGGTACTAAATTTGAAGAGGAATTTTTTATAAGATTATTTATGGGGCAGGATGCTGGTGGCTGGGGAGCACTCATTCTTCTAGAACCTACCTAGCATGCTGTGATTAGGAAAAAAAATTTTCCATTAAACCCAGGAACTGTATCAGATTATATCGGCATCCCCGGAGGACTAGGTCCACAGGGAGGTGGATTACACAGAGAGCTTTGTGCCTGTCCCTTCATCCAGCAATTCAGCTGGGAAACCAAAGAGAAAGATTAGTGGTGCTTGCAAAAGGGCAAGTGCAACCCAGAAATTGTAATCTGAAATTACATCTTACATCATAGTTGTATTTTTGTCTTCAGGGAGCAGTGTTGTCGGTAACTTACTGTAATTACTATAACCAGATCCTTAAACTATGTCTGCAGAGAGCATGGAAAAAAAAACACCTGCCCTTTATGTGACAGTGTCTCAAAGAATATATTAGACTTTTAAATCAAATATTCTTATTATTTTTAGTACAGTGTTCCATACACGAATCAGGTATTTTAGTTACAGACACACTTTGCCATTCCATTTTATTTTAAATAAATAAAAATTTATTTATTTCAGAAAGTGAGAGCCTACCAAGACATAATGGTTGTTTTGTAGAGTTAGGAAGCATGATGATGAGGGGGAGCTGTTATACCAATTTTATTTAGATTTTCAGATGACTCTTTAACAAATGACATTAGAATATTTGTCATCTTGAGATCAAAAGAAAGTTTTGCCATAAGTTAAAAAACTGGTTTTAAGAGAGGAAGTAGAAATCATCATGGGCATTTCTCTCAGTGGAGATCAGTTAGCAGACTATTATAAGGGCCTGGGATTTAATATGTTTTATAAATTATATGGTAAAGTGATTTCATAATGGAATATCCATTTTTTTAATGACTCTAAGCTGCAAATACAAAACCAATGGAAATAAATTTCAGTAAGACAGAAATGCCTACATGAACAGACAAGAGAATTATAGGTGATAGATAATGCAAAGGAATTGGTAAAAATAAACAAAGAAAAACCAGACAGAATCAGATTGTACGCTGGCTGATGTGATTTGGCAAAGATCTGCGAGTCCCTATATCCTATTCTTAGTGAGAGATTTCAGCCTGTAAAGTTCTTGACACATCAGTAAACGTGTTGGAAGATACCGTTCTACTTACACCAAACAGGTATCCAGTAGGTGGTCTAAATAGAAAAAAGGAGATTTAAGCGAAGTAAGTAAATTTGGGTATGATAAATCCATAATAAGTTATAAAAGGAAACAAGGCATACTTTAGGAGAAACTTTATAAACCTTAGACGGGGAAAAACCAAGTTTCTGGGCAGATGTGGAATGCCTCTCCTTCCACTACAAACACATAGAAATGTTGTATTAAAAAATATTATATGTATGTATTTAAATTAAATTCATATTTCAGCAAAAAAGTAAGAAGAATTTTCAGGTGCCAGAAATATATAAGAAATCAATAGCCAAAGCTATATGTGGGAAGCCACAGGGATGGTAGGGACTAGGGCGCTAACCTGCCTGGGGACAGGAATCAAGATTACATAACCTCTTCATGACATGGGTCTGGAACTAGGCTCACCAGGTAAAGCTGGGGGCTGGCAAACTGTTGCTGCACTGGTGAACCAGGCATGAAAACTACCTGCAAGTTGTTATAGGGAGTAGCTGCCCACATCATGTCATTAGTGGAAATAGTCACCCTCCAGAAATAAGCTTAAAGCCATCATCTTTCTTTTGTATGGGTCCAAATGTGCACTGCTTTCTCCATGTGGAAACCCTGAACTGAGAAAATAACTCAGAAACTAGTCCAGAATCATTGAACTCTTTAGGGCTCTGGCAGAGGCAACTGTGAAAGCAATCCTATTAGATTTGTTTTTGTTTTCATTTTTGCCTTTTTTTTTTTTTCAACAAAACATCATGGACCTCTTATGAAGACAAGCTTATGAGCAAAAACTGCTAAGCACTTAAGTATACATACCACCTTGAAGTCAACCAACAGAAGCAACAAAATAAACTGAAAAACCAAATAAAATAGACAGATCTTAAAGGGACTTTAAGAATGTCTAAACTATTGAAAGATAAAAAAGAATTCCTCAAGAGAGGAAAAATAAATAAAAAAGGAGACTATGAAATAGAACCAAATAGAAATGCTAGAAAAGAAAATAAGATTCATTGAAATGAAAAACAAAAACACCTCAACAAAGTAGGCAGTAAACTAAACATAGCTAAAGAGAGATTTAGTGAATTGGAAGATAGATCTAGGGACTCACCTGGAATGCAATATACAAAGTTAGTAAGGTATAAAGTATGAAAAAGAACATAAATCACAAAAAGGATAGAAGGAGAGGCTTTGATGTAATTGGATCCTCAAAGGAGAGAATAGAGGGTTCATTGAAGATCAGTATGTGGTCTCATAAAACATTCTTTGGTATTTTTGTCAGAGATTTAAGACTGTATTAGGTAAGCCTTGGGAAGGTTCTCTATTATTTATTTTATGTTTTAATTTTGACTGATAGCATCCATACTAATTTATATACATTAGTGTATTGAACTATGGCCAGACAAGACAAGCCTAGAATGCCTGACACAGTCTTCCTCCGTGAACTTTTGCTGTGTTTACTGTTCTCTGTTACAGCTGCTGACGTAGAGAAAACAGCAAGTAGCCAAGTGAGGTGCTAACAGGAACAGTGCTTCTGGGGGAACCAGCCAGCTGACCAGTCTCTAAGGGTAGCAGTACTCTGGAAACTACTCTGGCCAGTTGCCTGCTGCCTGTGCTGCCACATTTCTTAGACTGTGAAGCTAGAGGCTCAGCTTCCATGTGCTCTGGGCAAAGGCAGAAAGGAAGCATGAGGGCCAGCCTGTACATGTACCCTTTTACCTTCTCCTTTCCACTCTCTCTCCATTCTGGGGACTGCAATTCCAGGGGCTCACACATCAGCTTATCTCCCTGCAACCTTAAGGAACTTCATTTATTCTGTGACACAGAGAGAAAAGGAGACTTCAGTGGTTATTTTTTACTCTCTGCTGGAGAAAACTGGTACAGCAGTGTTCTTTAAGATGGGTGAAAATATGGCTTAGTAATAAAGAACATGTACCTTAGGAATAAAAAGACTGACCTCCGTTCAGATCCTGTCCTGCTAATTATTGGATATCTTTTGAAAAGTTACTTCATCTTTCCGTGTTTTAGTTTCCCCGTTTGTAAAATCAGCTAAAAAATACCTTCTGTAGAATGTTATATTGAAAGCATTTACTTGGCAGTTAAAAAAAAAAATTAGTTCTTGACTTCCTGTTATATCACTATGTAGGTACAGAATTCAGGCATTCTGTCTTGATTTCAAACACTATAGTCTACCTTGTCATCAAACCATAGGGCCAAATTTGGGGTTCATAAGAATACAGTGACCATGGATACGGGGTTCTGAAGAAAGCAAGGGGAAGGGGAGGGAAGATGTGCTCTCTTCTGCCTGCACATCCAGAGCTTATTGTTTAGTTTCTGCTTTGCCTAGGGAGGCCCAGGGCAGGGAGGTGCACAGGGCCCGTTGTGGAATTGGGCCCTGGCCTTCCTAACCACTTCAGTTCATACTGGCCCATTTCCCGTGTACCTGCGAACTGTGGGCAGAAAAGGCTTAACCACGGCAGCCCCTTGAACTCAAGTGGCATGAGAAGACGCAGAAGCAACCAGCTCAGTCTCCTCTGACCTTGGCAGCTGGGAGACCGTGCTCTGAAGTTTGGGAGTAAATCAACCCACAGTCCTGGTTTCTGCCTAAGAGCAGGATATTGTGTTGTCTCTTACACACACACACACACACACACACACACACACACACACACGAGTCTCTCTCTCTTTCTTTTTGTCTTCCCCCTGTCTTTTTTCCCTCCCCTTTTCTCTTCCTGCCTGACTCTCTTTTGTTCCTTCCCCTTGCTCATCCAAGAATCTCTCTTTTCTCGTGTTCCAGCCTACCTTCTGTCCTTGTAGGCATTATTTCATCCCTGGGTGGCTCTCGGGCAGAAGGCGAACCACTGTGTTGACCTGTGCTCTGTCACACAGCTGCCAATGAAAAAACCAGCTCCAGACTTCCGCTAGATGGAATAAAGCAGCTACACCAGGCTAAATGCAGACACAGTTCCCTAGTAACCATGGAGAAGCATGCATCCTAAAATTCCTGACCTTCCACCCAAGACTCCATAATCTTGGCTCTGCCATATCTCGATCTCATGATTCAGGAATGAAGTTGATCTTTCCATGGGGTGTATCTTTCAGCTATAGAAGAGCAGCGGCAGCCGCTCTGCAAAATGAATGTGCTTCTTATTTCTGTCCTGTGAGGATGTGGTAGGAGTGGAGACCGTCCAGGAGCGTTTCTACTTCTAAGACTGGGGGAAGGGACAGAACAACCTTGAAGGGTGAGGCTCTGGCTTACTTCATCATTAGACTTCAGTGAATATTCCTGCTTTTATACCAACTTGCTCATCTGTTGCCCTGCTAACCCTACACAGACATGCATGAGCATGCCTACCTTTGCCATTGCAGAGCTGGAGAAATGCAGAGTTGGTTGCCCTCCTGACAGGAGGTGCAACGATCACATGACCTGGACTCCCTTAGGTTTAGAGACAGGTTTAGCGAGTCTAAACCTAGGGAATCAATTAGTAAGAATTTACTTATTTTAATTAGTTTCTTTTTTGTTTTTTTTCCTTTTGAAAATAACATATAAATAATGTGTGGGTTGATGTGGGTAGGAGAGGTACAGGGAGAGAAACAAGAAAATAGGGGGAAAAAAAAGTATCACTTTCACCCTCAGGAGTCAAACAACCATTGTGGACATTTTCATGTGTTTCCTTCCGAAGTTTTTTCATGCCTATTTTTAGAATTAAAAAAATTGTTATCATTTAATTTTATAATCTGCCTTTTCCTTTCAACATTATAGCACATATTTCCCCATTATTACAAGTGCTTTTTAATGGCTTTGAGATATTTCTTTAATGGATATAACACCATTTATTTAACTGTTCCCAGTTTCTGAAAATGTAGGTTGATTCAACTTCCTGCTATTATAAATACTGCTCTGATGACCATCTCGGATGAACAAGAGTGCCTTGAGATCCTAGTAGGTGTCAGTCCTTGACTGCGTCCTATATACAGGGTCCCTGGTGTCAAGGAATTTACAGTCTAGTTTGGGAGCAGAAAATAGAGTTCTAGGTTAATCCTGAGCTCCTTCCTTTCATCTTTTCAGATTGGCAAAGTGAAAGTATGTATTATACTGCTGAATTTAAAAAGAAAAGAAAAATAAAACAGAACCAAGAGGGATGTATATATTGATCATTATTGATATATAACACATAGCTAGATTGGCCTGGACAGAAAATGCATTAATGATAGCAAATATTATGAGGAGATGAAATTCAAAGAGAACTTGGTCTAATTTTAGCTTGGCCTGGGAAGTATCTAATAACTGACAATAATCTATACATTTTCCCCTGTTTGATTTATTTATTTATTTTTAAAATTTATTTATTTTAAATTTATTTATTTTTGGCTGCATTGGGTCTTTGTTGCTGCGTGCGGGCTTTCGCTAGTCGGGGCGGGCGGGGACTACTCTTTATTGCGGTACATGGGCTTCTCATTGCAGTGGCTTCTCTTGTTCCAGAGCACAGGCTTTAGGTGTGCAGGCTCAGTAGTTGTGGCTCACGGGCTCTAGTGCGCAGGCTCAGTAGTTATGGCGCACGGGCTTAGCTGCTCCGCAGCATGTGGGATCTTCCCGGACCAAGGCTTGAACCTGTGTCCCCTGCATTGGCAGGCAGATTCTTAACCACTGCGCCACCAGGGAAGCCCCCCCCACCACCGCATTTGATTTAAATGCTCTGATTAGAGTTGAATGCTTTTCGTATATCTCAAAGTATGTAAATTTCATTTAAGAATATGTTCTTTAAATTGCAGCTAACATTGGTGGTTGACTATCTGAATTACAGTTATGATTTTTATGGGCCTGCTGAGATTTACTTTTCCCCTTGTTTTCATTTTTAAAATCGATTTGAATCTCATGGAAAAATATTCCCAAAAAGGGCTATGAAATTTATAAAACCACAGCAGGCTGAAAACCAATGTCCTGATGGTGTATTTGTGAGTGTGTGATGGGGTATTACTGCAGGGCAGGAGTGGAGTGTACACAGAGAGTGAAATAGGAAACAGCCCATTTGAAAGATGTTTTCAGACACCAGGATTGTGGGATATTCAAATGAAGTGTGTGTACCCTTCCAAACCTAAGCCTTGCAAGTGTTGGTGTGATAGGAACTTTGCTCGCGTCTTGGCAGAATGATCCAAGGACACCCTGTCTGCTGTGAACAGGGACGCATCTCAACCTCTCTTTCTTCTTTCAGATTGATGACCCCAACAGCAGCCTTGAGGAGGTGATGGACGAGGCTGATGCCATCAGCTCTGTGAACAATCTGGGAAGCAAGCAAGCCTTGCATGCAGATTACCTGGGTTCTGAATACCAGACAGGACAGCTGTACCCGTTCTCCCTCAGCAGTGACCCCGACACGGCCACGTTCACTCTCACAAATGCAGCTCCAATGACCCCATCCTTCCAGAAACGGTGGTACGTGAATCTCAACAGCCTAATGGACCGGGCCCTGAGCCCACAGTGTGGCGATGGGGAAGAGCTCTACATCATCGCAGGCGCCGTGCCTTCAGACCTCAAGGTCAACGACAAAGTGACCATCCCGGAGTTTGTTTGGCTGGCAGCCTGTTGTGCTGTCCCTGGAGGAGGCTGGGCCATGGGCTTTGTCAAGCACACCGGGGACCGGGAGGTCATAGAAGATGTGATGGTGAAAGAACTTGAGAAACTGCTTCCATTCACGCCTCAGCTGTTCCAGAACAACTGTGGGGAAAGTGAACAAGACACAGAGAAGATGAAAAAAATCCTGGAAATGGTCAACCAAGTCCAGGATGAGGAGCGAAGGGTAGACTCTGAAGGGGACGCTGGGACCCTCTCCAGCACGAGGAGTACCAGGTCCACTCTGCTGCCTCCAGAGGCATCTGGGGAAAGGAGTAGCCTTTTGAGAAAACTCTTGGGCTTCGCTGCTACCCCATTCATCAAGCTTTGCCAATTAATTTATTTCCTTGCAGTCAGAATCCTGAAGTACCTTGTGTATTTCCTGTGGTATGTCACCAAACAGGTGACTTGTGGTCTAGAAAGTTGTCTTTACCGCCTGGGGTCAGCCACCGTCTCCTACTTCTTGACCATTGGGGAGGAGCTGGCCAGCATTCCCTGGAAGGTACTCAAAGTCATGGTCAGGATCACCAGGGCCATTCTCCGGATCCTTTGTTGCCTGCTGAAGGTTGTTTGCCGTATCGTGGGCATCCCTGTCCGAGTCCTTGTGGACGTGGCCACTTTTCCTGTGTACACCATAGGCGCAGTTCCAATTGTGTGCAGGGACATTGCAATGGGCCTTGGTGGCATCATCTCTCTGTTCTTTGACACTGCTTTTGGTACCATGGGTGGCCTATTTCAGGTCATTTTTACTGTCGGCAAGCAGATTGGCTACAAGATTACTTTTGACAATCCTGGGGAATTATAGAAAAAAAAAAAAAAAAACTGAGTGCCCAGTCACAGTGAATTTGATTTGTTTTTTTAATAGAGAAAGCTGGAATATTTTGCCTATATAATGGGTTTCTGTTCACTGTCAATTATTGTAATATTTTGGTCTTTGGTGGGGGGTGTCTGCCTGTTTTTGCAAAGGAAGATGATACAATTTTGACTTCACCCAAGAGAAGTGTTCAAGGTGAGATTATGTGTAGGTCACCTGCTGTGATGTGGGTGAACTTCTAAGCCATCACCTTCAGTTATTCACTCTGATACAGGTGACCATGTGAGAGACTCAGGTGTTCATCTGTGATAATTAAAAATTACAGGAAAGGAGGACAACTTTAAACCAAAGGCTTTCCAAGAAAAGTAGAAAGGAGTCTTGTTCCTCCTATTAATCTCTGAGACTTAAGGCAAAACTGATATAAATATTCCTGGCCAATTTGTTATCATTTTGCTTCTTTTTCTCCCCAACTCAGCTGACCTGGTGAGGTAAAGACATGCTTCCCTGTTGAAATAACTTTCTTAGGACATAGAATCTGCTATATCTCTTAGCTTTCCATGGCTCCCAAGGACCTGTAAGGTTGTTTTGTTTTTTTCCTTCAAAGTTGAATTTCACTGCACTTTTTCTTTTAGGTAATGATAAGCATTTTATGGCAAACGTGGCATAACAAATTCTGAATGCAAGGACTGAGGTTGTTTGCCCCTTGAATGCTTTAGTACAGCCCTCCCAGGTAAAGAAAAAGGGAGTGCATAGGTCAGACCCCTGCTCTGAGTAGGTGCTGTAGGTCCGAGGATATCCTTAGCCAAGCTTGGATTAACTTGACATATATTAAATCTCTGGCTGAGAAGACAGAGCTCAAAGACCTACATGTTAAGCTAATATGAAAATTCATATTCTGCAACATACTAGATCATTCTTTCTTACACTTCAAACGAGTACCCAATACCAAAAGTAGAAAGTAGTAAAACACTCTGACTTCTGTCCTTAAATGATTGCTTTGGTATAAAGGTATAAAAAAGAGCCCCCAACTAAAAACTTTTCTGGCCATCTCGGAAAAAAAAAAATCCATATACATATATATAAGTTTACATATGGATAACCTTGATTCAGAATCATTATCTCAGGAAATTATTTTTTAGTGTGTTTGAGGCTAGAAAACATAACTCTCCCATTAATTCAAGTTCTATGTGAGAGCTAATCCCCAATTTTTTGATTAAGCACTTGTCATTTTAAATCTTGCACTGAAAATGATTGACGGGAAGAAACTGAAGCTCCCAGACTTTGCTCTGCCTTCCACAGCTGAGATGGAATCACCTGGATTTTTCTGAGTTTTCTAAAGAATTGCTGTGGGGTATAATAGAAAAGGACCAAGGGTAAACTACTGATTTGGGGATTGCAGGCCACCATGCATCTGAAAGTTTGATGCAGAAACTTGGGGTCCAGAAAGGCAACAAGGAGAGAAGGGTGGGTCAACCATTTGCATCAAGTCGGTGGACAAGAAATGTGACTGTAGTGAGAGTTACATTTTGTAGAAAAATAATTGAATTGGACCCAGAGTGGAAGAGCAAGCTGCCATCCTGATCAATTTGTGATGCAAGGTAAGGTAGTATGACACCAGACTGCGAACGTGTCATAGGGAGCTATGCACCAGATTACCTAAGACTCTGAAGCAGTATTTTACCAACACTTCTGTTAGCATAAAAACCTGTAGTCGGACTTTCCTTCGTTTTAGCAGCATGAAAGTACACGAGGAGCAAGGGTTTGCCTTGGTACTGATGGGTCAGGAATCCTGCTGGATGAAAGAAAGGGAATTTCAGAAGGGACCAGCGAGATGGTCTGAGCAAAGCCTCATTTGATGAGGAAGCTGAGGCCTGATGCTAGCTGATGGCGTATCAGGAGCCAAGGTCTTCTGCATATGTCCCATCACACCTGGGATGTCAGATCTGTGGTCCAGCTGCCTGCCTGGGCCAGGGCAGAGTTTTCTCCATCATCCGTCAAACAGACTAGGCTCTGATGGATCAAATGGGTTTGGCCTATATGATGAAACAGCTAGCCATCCATGCATAACGTCATGCTCACTGCCTCCCATGGACTCGATATCCCCTCAGAGTACTTATTTGCATACTGAAAGACCCAAAGAGGGCATCCATGGTAGCTTGAGTCCCTTGGCACCATGGAAGGAGCAAGGTATTTGAACTGCTGCTTGAGAACCATTTGAAAATGTCTTCCTTTTCAGTTCCAGTTGTTTAGCGTCTTATTTATTTATTATGGTGTGGCCTTCTTTGAAATCTGGAAAGGAAAAAATATCCCTGAGTTTAGGTGGCTGAGACCCTTTGCTCTGGACCACTGGTATTGGCTGTGCCTCTGGTTCACTGGCTCCAGCAGGTGGCTGGACTGCTGGCCTGTTCCCAGTGATCTACTTTGGGCTTTGGGGTGGGAGTTTGGGTTGACGAGCCCCATCTCTGGCTTGAAGATTTTTCTGTGGCTCCTTTATATTCTCAGGCCTTTGGGGACGTCAGCCAACTCTTCATCACTATGGAGCTGATTTTCTAGTCTGGATCAGACATGTCTTTGGACACTTTTCTTTTCCATTGTGCCTTTTGAGTGTTTGCTTCTCGGCATCAGCACTTGCCCCTAAATGCAGACGACGGTGTCAGGAGAAGGAACTAGAGTGAAACCCTGGTCATTCGTTCAGTCATTCATCCATCAAACGTGTATTTGGACAGCAAAGTTGCAGAGGTCGACGATACACGGACCCCATGTTTGAGGAGTTCACACATCTAGTGGTGAGGACATGGTGCAGCTGATCCATGTACCACATCATGGGAAGCCTGCAATGGTACTAACAGCATGAACCTGAAGCACAGCAGGAAAGACCACGAAACCGTGGACACTGGGGAATCCTTTACAGAGGGTGTGACAAAAGTCAATTTGACATTTTAAAGCTATGTACAATGCTGTGCACCTTACAATGCTCAATAAAGTAATTGTTGACCATGCATCAACCATTCTGGAAGATATCTAAAGGGGGAGAATCCTGATGGCTGTAATGAGGTTTGGGGGGTTATCTGTGATTTTAATTTTTTTCCCGTTTTCTTCTTGATCAACATTAACTCAAGCTGTTTCCACTCCCATCTGGATTTTTTTTAAAAATTTTGAATCATATGTGAGAAAACAGAGAAGGTTAGATCAGTGAAACAAGCCCTAGAACTTCTTTTCCATGTTGTTTCTCTGAAGAACTATCTGGGACATGAAATATTTGAAGCACCCGGGGCTTATTGCTTCACTGACTCTGAATCACATAGCAAGTTATAGAAACACTCTGATTTGTTTATTCATTAGGAAACACCCCCCCCCCCCCCGCAGTGTGAGAAATGACAAGCAGTCTCTGGAGGGAGGTGGTCCTCTCTGTGGCCTTTATTAGGGCACCCAACCTTGGGGTGGAGGTGGCAGAAATTCTTGGCTGCCTTCCCAGTGTGGGCAGGGTCTTATGCGTGATTCTGTGTCTTGTTCAGCTTTTCACCTAAAGTCATCACAGTACGAGCTTTTCAAAATGTTACACTATGAGCCATATAGTGTGGACTCCTTGACCTTTATAAATGGGTTCTCAGACAGAATTCTCATTGTCTCTTTCTGTTGTTATTTACTCCCAGATTATGGCTTGATTTCTAATAATTACACTCCAAACCTATTGCTTTTAAGCTTAAATTTCAACAAAGAAAGCACTCATGACCACTTGTCTTCATTGATTGTATGCAGTGACTAGGAGTTCACAGAGAGATGCTCTCAGGAGGGGATCAAGGTCACTCCTGGAGGCCGTGTTGCCTAATGGTTAAGAGCGCAGGCTCTGGAGTCCAAATGACTTAGGCTTGAATCCTGGCTTCCCTGCTCAACAACCATGTGATATTGGGCAAGTTACCACCCAAAGCTTTAGCTTCCTTGTCTATGCAATGGGGCTAATTATTAGTACCTACCTCAGAGAGTTGTTATGAAAATTCAATGAGTTAATGAAGATAAAACATTTATCCCCATGCCTGTCACATGGCGAGTGCCCAGTAAATGTTAACTGTTGTCGATATAGCTATTGGTCATAATATCCATACACCTTGGATGAAATGATGAAGTTGCCTTAGACCTCAGGATGTTTCTAGATCAGAGCTGGAAGGGTTAAAGTACGGTCTGGGATTTGAGGTTATGAATGCAAATGAAGGAATCCAGAGCCTCAGTGGTGTCAAGATACCTGAAGAGACAGGTGACGGCTGGACCTAGAGTCTAGAGAAAGGAGATTCTGAGAACAGGAACTCTGCATGTTTTTTAGCACCTATTCAGGAAGGGAGGCATGAACATTTCTGGTCTGTCTCTGGAGTAGAGAAGCATTTCCCCTCCAGACCCTTCCTTGCTAAGTCCATAGTTTTATAACAGACTCAGCTTCCCAAGAACACTATTACTTGGAAGAGAGTTAACTAGACAGAGAGCATGTACACATTCGCGGCTGAAAAGGATGATGACCCTCCCTGTAAATAGTCAATACTATTTATTCTTCAGCCTCTTATGAGTTAAGACATTATGAATTAGTGCCCGAAGACTAACTGATCCTGGAGTATTGATTGGATAGAATTTCTGGGCCCTCATAGTTAATCCTTAGACCTTGCACTAGAATGACCACCCTCCTTCCTCCACCAACTCGCTCTCGCCAGGTACAGCCTCCAAGAGGCCCTGCCTGTCAGCCTCAGTGCCATACTTGGGTGATCTCATCCCATCCAAAGCAGATGCTGACAACACGTTCGTACTTTGGAGGCTTGAGTATGATATAAAACTGCATGCTCTCTCTGAAGATGGCATACCTTTCAAAAATGAGATTATTTTTATAAAGAAGACTCCATACTAATTAAATGAACCAAAAGATAATTTTGATAAATAATTAAGAAATTATAAGAGGTCTACTTATTCTCTGTGTCCTAACTTGGCCCACTTAATGGATCACTCTGGTTCAAACATTAAAATTAGAAGGGTCATGCTGGCAGATGCCCAGAGCTTGTGGACTTAGCTCCTGAACCACCCTTTTCACTGGCAAGTTCCACCCCTCTTCTTGACCTCTTTGCCAGGTATCTTTTCATCCCTCCGCCTCCTGCTGTAACTGATGCACGTATTAGGTACCTTCCGAGTTTCTAAGATTTGACCCTTCAGGACCAGTCTTCCTTCATTTGATCTTGATCTAGTTACATCCCCAGAGAGATCACTTTTCCAACCAGAGCGCCTTCCGATGGACAGTTCCTCGGGCAGCCCTAGCCAGGAGGGGTCCTGCCTCATGGGCACTTACACAACCTGAAGGCTCCTGAGCAGCGGGAGAGGTTCATGAGGGTAACAAAAGGGCTTTGGCTCATGCAACAACCCAGAGCTAAACTTACATGAGTCGAACTGGCCTGACACCCTTCTCCAGGGAAGACCTGTGAACCTGATCCAAAGGGCTGGTGTACACTTGTTTACTCTGTAAGCAAGAGGAGAAGAATGTGTGATGTATAGTGGAACCTTGTACAGAATAAATAATAGCTTTGAGAAAAAAAAAGTATAGAAAAATGTAATTCATGCTTAATGAAAAGGGCTTTGAGAGTAAAATAATTTGGTGGTGGTTGGGATAAGGTGATACCTAGAGATGTTTCAAACCAGCTCTCATTAAGATTCTCATGTATGTCTATAAGTCCTTCCTAAATACAAGTATAAGTTTGGACACTCCTTGCCCATCTAAACAAGTTTATTGGTTTTCTTTTCATGTGAAGGTGGCAGACTCACCTACATAGAACCCTAGAGTTTTCAGAAGTACTTTCATCTGCAGGGATTCGTTTAATATTCCCAAACATTGCATACACTGGAGTATTGACAGGTGTACCCACAGTCGTCTAGACTTTGACAGCAGGAGTCTAGAGTTCCTTAGGGAGTATTTCTCTTTTGGATAGGAAAGGGCACACTTGCTAAGATAGAACAATATTCAGTTAAAAAAAAAGTTTTTTAGGTTTATTTATTTATTTACTTTTTACTTTATGGGTGCAGAGAGAAGTTCCATCCAGTACTGTATGGATCAGTGCTACTCTGATTTGGAACATCACTATCTAGAACCATCCCGAAGACTCCGTGTTATAGGAGAGGCCATGTCCTAACAAGAGCTTCCAGGATTTCAGGCATCTTTGGAAGAAAAACAAGGAGCTCAAAATCAAATTTGCCCTGAATTCTGCACTTCAGTGCTTCTACAAAGAGTTACGGTATAGGGCTTGGGGTTGGTTTTGTTTGTTGTTTGTTTGTAAGCCTGCGCTCTGGATTCTGTAGACCCGGGTTCAACTTTTAGTTCTCCTACGACACTTTTGGGAAAGTCTCCAAACTTCTGTGAAATTTAATTCCTTATCTGTAAAATGTGGATAATAAAAGTATCAACCTCAAAAGGTTTATGTAAGAACCAAATGAGGGGAATTCCCTGGTGGTCCAGGGGTTAGGACTCGGCGCTTTCACTGCCGAGGGCCGGGATTTAATCCCTGGTCCAGGAACTAAGATCCTTGCAAGCCGCGAGGCGAGGCCAAAAAAAAAAAAAAAAAAGAATCAAATGAGATAATATGCTTTGTAAGCTATAAAGTATCACAGAAATATAAAGATTTATTATTATAGAAGGCTCCAGGTTTCTTTCTTTTTTCTGAAAAATCAGTACATAGTTCTTTTTTTAAAAAGGTGAGTAGACACAAATGAAAATTAAAGCAGTTATCCAGAAAGTGTACATGGCTTAGCCAAAAATTGGGTTTGACGGTAAGCGTTGTACACGATGCCCTGATAAGGCTCTGAACTTCAGGTCCTCAGAATTCTGCCTCTTGTCTATCCTTAAGTCCTATGTTCTTCTTTTTTTTTTTAGTTTACTTATTTTATTTACTTTTGGCTGCACTGGGTCTTCGTTGCTGCGCGCGGGCTTTCTCTAGTTTCCGTGAGTGGGGGCTACCCTGCGTTGCGGTGCATGGGCTTCTCAGCGCGGTGGCTTCTCTTGTGGCAGAGCATGCACGGGCTTCAGTAGTTGTGGTACGTGGCTCAGTAGTTGTGGCTCTCAGGCTCTAGAGCACAGGCTAACTAGTTGTGGCACAGGGGCTTAGTTGCTCTGTGGCATGTGGGATCTTCCTGGACCAGGGCTTGAACCCGTGTCCCCTGCATTGGCAGGCAGATTCTTAACCACCGCACCACCAGGGAAGCCCAAGTCCCATGTTCTTAAAGTCAGTGAAATCCGTCTTCAGTAGACTGCTCTGCACTCACGTCATGCCTGTTTGCTTTCCTCCCATATGAGTAAGCCGAGTCCCTGAAATATTAGGCATTAAAAAGAAGACACCATATGAGTAATAAATAATAAGAGCTGAACAAGAAATGGGTGCCAGAGAGTGAAAAGTCCCAGGGGAGTCTCTGAGAACCGGCGGAAACACCCAGACCTCCCCGGCAGCCTGCCAATGGGAGGATAGCCCGGGCCTGCCGTCAGCCCGGGCCTGAGTCACTGTCTTCAAGAACACCAGACAGCAGCTCCTGGGATTATGATTCTGGAGGTTGTCTCAAGTCTCTGATTTCCCAAGCTATTTGTTAATGAGGCATATCCAGGTGTATCCTCTTCATGGCATTTAGAAGGAAACTTCCAGGGAAGTGAAAGTTCCAGGAGTGAGGAATCAGCAGGCTGGTCAAAGGGGAGGGCGCTCCTGGGACCCAGGAGATCTGAGTTTACTTCCTGTGAGTCACGGCGCCTTTTCTGGATGCCACTGCAGGACCATCTTTAGGATCTTGCCAAATTGCAGGGAATAAATCTTTGCTTTTCAACAAGTACTTTCACATTAATGAGTCACAGAGATTAAGTTTTATCAATTTCTCTCTCCTATTTGAGGGTTACCCAAAAGTCAGAGAAATCTCCTGTGACATTATTGC
Source organism: Stenella coeruleoalba (assembly GCF_951394435.1). NCBI lineage: Eukaryota > Metazoa > Chordata > Mammalia > Artiodactyla > Delphinidae > Stenella > Stenella coeruleoalba. The sequence goes on from NC_137154.1 coordinate 70,456,833, forward strand.
GACGACAGCAGAACATCATCAACATCGTCATCATTATCACTTTCATCACTATTATGATTGTCATCAGTTCTTCCCCGACTTGCAAAATTGATGAGCGGGGTTACCCTTAGGTGGCAGCCAACCTGAGAGCATTTAAGAAATGTTGTGGGCTTCCCTGGTGGTGCAGTGGTTGAGAGTCCGCCTGCCGATGCAGGGGACGCGGGTTCGTGCCCCGGTCCGGGAAGATCCCACATGCCGCGGAGCGGCTGGGCCCGTGCGCCATGGGCGCTGAGCCTGCGCGTCCGGAGCCTGTGCTCCACAACGGGAGAGGCCACAGCGGTGAGAGGCCCGCGTACCGCAAAAAAAAAAAAAAAAAAAAATGTCGTAACACTCATGTTCCCAAATAACTGCCCTGCTTCCACCCCCAGCAGCCTGCAGTATTTCCAGAAATCTCCCCCCTTGGCTCCCTTCCCTTAGGCTGTCTCTTTCCTATGAAAATACAAAGAGCAGCCCATTGTGTTAATACTAGCAACTTAGAATAAATGATCCTATGAAATCCTTCCCGCTGGCTGGATCAACTCCCATAGGCAGTAATTGTTTTGCCAGGTGAGAGGCGTGGTGGGAAGCACTGTGCTGAGAGGGTCAGGAAGTGCCTTAGACCAGCTTCCCACGGGGCTGGAGCCTGGCCTAGGCGAGCCCTGTAATGTGACGGCTAGGGACAAAGTGAGGTGTCCTCTAAAATCTTAGAAATAATGCCAACAAATTGCTCTCTACTTGTCAAATAGAAGATCAGCCCATAATAGATCAAAGTAGAAATGTACACCTGAAAGAAGGCTCATCACCTGTCGTGTGCTAGTTAATGGTGAACAACCAGCTTGCTGAGGGAAAGAAAAGACCCTGATTTGTAATGTTTGCCAGTTTCTCTGGTATAAACACCCTCACCATGCCTGACTTCCAGCTGCCAATGTGACACCACTGAAAGCAGAGTGGTGAAGAACACAGTCTGCTCTCCAGAGCTGGCCACACACACCACAACTCCAGAATCCAACTGAGGGCATTACGACACGTATAGAAAAAGTGTTTCCAGCACAAAAGGAGGTGCTCAGTCATCGTATCGCAGGGAAAGAAAATTTGCCTAGACAGACACTGGCTATGTCCAGATGAGTACTCTCCAGGAGAGAGCAAGGCTTGGCAATTTGAACTTTGGATATTTCCAAATCACCTGCCCTGCAAAATGAATGCATCATTATTTTTGGCTCAATGCCATTAAACTTCAACCTACCTAACACCTCTTATTCTATCCCATTCCCACCAAGAAACTTTTGATTGTGACCTGGCTTCGGGTGATGGTTTGCCTCCGAGGCGAATGTACACCAAACACATAGACTTCAACCCCCCTCAACAATGCTTTATTTCAGCAAAGTTTTTACAAAGTGGCTTTGAATTATGTTTTGATTTCCTGTGTAACTTAAGAACATAATGTATTAAGACGCTGATGGAAGTGTTCCAGTCTACAGATCAGTTCTATTTTTCAGTGTAAATTAATAAAATATCATATCAAAATGTCCCACTCAATCTCTCATGTGTCCTAGTGTAAATCCCTTTCTAAAAGCCCATCACTTCTGGAAGCTCATTAGAGCCCACATCTGAGCTTTCAAATACGAGAAAATACCTCAGGGTGCAGTGTCCAAACCAACACAGAGAATTCTACACAGCCCTGGTTAGCTTCCCCTGAAATGCCATGGCCACCTTTCCATCTCCTTCCTTAAGGCTCACTTCTTAGCACTGTATCCTCTCTCCATGAATCAGATATCATGAGGATGTATTGAAAATCAGTGAAAACTCATTTGCTGCCATTGTACTTCAAGATGGCAAAATGCATTTGTCAGGATCCTTTCGTTGCATGCAACAGAAACCTCTTTGAAGCTAGCCCAGTCCCAAATTTACTAGATCATGTAACAGAAGCTGGGAGAGGGTCTTTTGATATCAGGGACTCACATGATGACGGAATTCTATCACACTATGTTGTCCTTATTCTCCCCTAGAGTAGATGGTCTCTCTTTGTACAGCATGGAGCACGGTCACAGGCAGCTCTGGATAGTCATCCTTATGGCCGCATATCTAGAGAAGGAAGGAAGCTTCTCTGTTAGCTCTGGCTAGGAGAATCCCCAGGGAGTTATTTTTTTTTCTTTTTCTTTTTTTGCCCAGTTGGGTACATTCTTTCTTGGGCCAATCACTGTGGCCAGGAAAACATGATAAGATGATTGACCCAGTCTTGGTCGTGAACCGTGTGATGTTGGTGGTACTTGTCATAAGAAAGATGAAGGAGGGGGTGTAGGACAGACACCTACAAGAGACCCACATGGACTGACTCACAGCTTGATTTAAGACAGAGTGATGCCCTTTCAATATATAAGGTGCGCTGTGATTATAAAGTCCTTTCACATTTATCAGTGGACATCTGAACCACACCTATTTTGATTTCTGACTTCTCTTAAAAAATAAAAGCTCTGGTAACTCTGAGCCAGCATTTTTCTAAGGCCATAATCATCTAGAGCTGATTAGACAGATCGTCATGAACGCCATTTTTTCTTGATCACCTCTCTGAACCACTTTGCTCATTTAAGTTACTTGCTTTAGCTCTTATAGCCACCTGGGTTTGCTAATCCCTAACATCAACTCATTTCATTTATATTTATCCTGTGAGCGCTAATTATCCAAATTGTATAGATTTTAAACCAAGAGTCAGATATTCAACTGACTTTCCTAGGATAACACAGTTAGAAGGTGAGATTCAGAACCTAGATCTTAGATTTAAGGTTGTTCAGGATTACCATATAAGGTTGTACAGGTTGTACACTGCACATTGTGTCTATGTGAATGGAGTCCTCTAGAGTTGTGTAGTTAACACTATATGTGGAAGCCCTAAGACTATTTTCCCTTTCATTTCACCACAGTTATAATACTGTCAAATATTTGGTTAAAAGAAGTCAATTGTCAATTCCTTCAAATGTTTATTATAGAACAAACACTCAGATGACTAAGAGAAATGATGAATGATCAGCTTGGAACAAAGACCAGCAAGTCTTGACATGGATAGATGCTTCATCCGACTTATGGAAATGATGCAGTTAAGTCTGCAATGAAGAACGTGCTCCCTAATGGCCATAATTGTGTTAAGGGTGATTTCTCTGTCTTGCAATTTCCCTTACTTTACAAGTAATCCAATCTCTTCCCAGATTTCAGTTTCCACATAATTAAAATGAGAGATTTGTACTCAATTTTTCAGAAAGACAGTAGTGCTTAATCCCAACTGAACATTAGAATCACCAGGGATCTTTTATTTACTTTTAACAGATGCTTAGGTCCCATCCCTAAAGATTTGAACAGAAACTTGACCAAAAAAGATATACATATGTTGGGATTTCCCTGGTGGTGCAGTGCTTAAGAATCCACCTGCCAATGCAAGGGACACGGGTTCGAGCCCTGGTCCAGGAAGATCCCACATGCCACGGAGCAGCTCAGCCTGTGCGCCACAACTACTGAGCCCACGATCCTAGAGCCCGTGCTCTGCAACAAGAGAAGCCACCACAATGAGAAGCCTGTGCACCGCAACGAAGAGTAGCCCCCGCTCGCCGCAACTAGAGAAAGCCCACGCACAGCAACAAAGACCCAACACAGCCAAAAATAAATAAATAAATTCATAAAAAAAAGATCTACGTATGTCAAAAAAGGAAAAAAGCACATGAAATATGCTCTCAACATCATTAGTCATTATAGAAATTCAAATTAAAATCACTGTGAAATGTATTATACACCCACACCCACAAGAATGGTGAGGATGTAGGGCAACTGGAACTCTCATTAACTGTTGATGGAAATGTAAACTGGTACAAGCACTTGCAAAACTGTTTGGCAACGTCTTAAAATGTTAAACATATACCCACTGTATGGTTCAGTCACTCCACTCCTAAATATTTACGCAAGAGAAAAGAAAACATACATCCATACGAAGACTTGTACATGGGTGTTCAGAGCAGTTTTGTTTATAATAGTCCCAAACTGGAAACAACTCAAATGCTCAGTGACAGGTGAATAGATAAAGAAATTGAGGTATATCCACACAAAGGAATGGAATACTACTCAGCAGTGAAAGGGAATTGACACACAACCACATGGGTAGATCTCAGAATAATTCTGAGTTAATGAAGCCAGACCGAAGAAAAAGAAAATACCATTTGATTACATTTGTGTAAAATTCTTGAAAATGGAAACTAATCTATAGCAACAGAAAGCAGATAAATGTCTGCCTGGTGGTGGGATGGGGGAGGATTACAAAGGGCATGAGGAAACTTTAGGTGGTGATGTCTGTGTTCATTATCTTGATAGTGGTGATGTATACTTATGCTGACAAATTGTTTATTATATACCAATAAGATAACGTATACAATACAATGTATATCAGTACAACTACAAAAATACTGCTACCTGGATCTCAGGTGCAAGATTCTGATTGAATTGGTCTAGGCATAGGTGTTTATTAAAAACTTCATATACACTTCTGTTGTACAGCTAGGGTTGGTTTTATGATTTTAGGTCATTACAGTTGTCCTGTGCCAGGTACTTTGAGAGAGTCCTTCCCTACTTTGTGGACTAGAGCAGAAAGGAATGCTCCCACCAGAGCTGATTCTCATCCAAAAGGATGCAAAGTGCTCAAATCCATTGCCTCAGTGCCCAGGGCTCAGGTCTGGCTGCTTGGAAGCTGGAGCTACCTTGGACTTTCACAGAATAGAAACATCCCTTCACCCCCAATGTTTATCCATCTCCTCCAGGCAGCCTGATGCCTTCTTGTGACTTCCTTTCCTTTCAAAGCTGCCTTGGGTGAGAATGTTGATGATATTTAACGTAGATAAAGATGTCAGTTGGGAGGGCTTGTATGTGTAGGAACAGTGTGATTTGCCCCAGCAAGCTGCCTTCTAGTAGCACCTGTCGGTACAACCTTGGGCAGGATGAGAGGCTGATACCAGATGCTTAGGCTTCAAAGCTAAGGCAGCAAAGTGTGGATCCAGAATCCCAGGAAGCAGAGGAGAAATCCCCCCCATCCCGATGCTCCCAGTGATGGCGGCGAAACGTGGCCAGTGGCATAGAGCAGCGAACATGGCAGTCAGGAACTCTAACTAGGGGGATGCTGTTTTTGCCAAGGCTCTTTCTACTCAGCCCAGAGACACAGTGAGAAAGATATTGCTTTAAGTCCCATTCTATTCTATATTTATTATTAGTTTGGGAAAGTCTTTTTTTTTTTTTTTTTTTTTTTTGCGGCACGCGGGCCTCTCACTGTTGTGGCCTCTCCCGATGCGGGGCACAGGCTCCGGACGCGCAGGCTCAGCCGCCACGGCCCACGGGCCCAGCCGCTCCGCGGCATGTGGGATCCTCCCAGACCGGGACACAAACCCGCGTCCCCTGCATCGGCAGGCGGACTCTCAACCACTGGGCCACCAGGGAAGCCCCATTTAACCTCACCTGTAAAATGGAGATCAAAAGGTCTTTCTCATTTACTTCCACAGAGATATTGTGGGGATCAAATAAGAACATGGATGTGATCATGCCTTATAAACACAAAGGAATGATTATTTACATGCTTATCTCATTGTTTTATAGAACGTACAAGCAAAGGCATAGACTCAATTGGTAGGAAACTGGATAAACCTGAGGAATGACATCACCGCACAGTTTCCAGAAACTAGATTTGCTGTGTACATGACATGCTGGTACTGAAATCATAACATAACGATAATAGCTAAAATTCTTTGAACACTTACACTCTAGACATTCTGCTGAAGTGCACATCTGTTTTTTACAAAGGAATTTTACAAAGGAAGGCACTGAGGATTAGGGAGGTTAACACCTTGTCCAAGGTCACACAGCCAGGAGTGAACTTGGGTCTTGACATGCCACAATCCAACTTCAGAGCCCATAGTTATAACCAGCTAAGCTTTCTCCTCCAAGGGGATGTCTCTCTGCTCAATATTTTAGTAAATATCTCATGTGCCCTCTGCAGACATTCTCTCTCAATCCCAAATCAGGCAGGGCTCTGCCAGGAATCAGGAGACAATGGGTCTTTGTTCTAGAATTTTCTGTGCTATCTGGAGATGAGACTGGATGTTTGTGATGGGGTTTTCAAAACAAATATTTTCCCTCAGAATCTGAAAATAAGCCTAATGAAATAAGATAGGGTTTTCAGATAGGTTGCAAAATGTAGGGTGATCTGCCTTTAGAGTTTCTGGTTAATATTCATCTGTTGAACACTTCATGTCCTCTAGGCTGTGTGTTAGGCATGGAGGGTAGACCAAAAATACAATTGTGTATTTGTATGCCTTACAGTACAAGTTGGTCAGGGAGAAGGGAAGACTGATAAATGTAATATAGCAGACAGCAAACATCCTTAATATGTACATATTACAAAAATGCCTAAGAAGAACATTGTTGTCAAAGTTTCGTTGTTATGTAAAGTCACAGTTTGGGCTTCCCCGGTGGTGCAGTGGTTAAGAATCTGCCTGTCAATGCAGGGGACACGGGTTCGAGCCCTGGTCTGGGAAGATCCTACATGCCGCAAAGCAACTAAGCCCATACACCACAAGTACAAAACCTGCGCTCTGGAGCCCGCAAGCCACAACTACTAAGCCTGCAAGCCACAACTACTGAAGCCCACGCACCTAGAGCCCGTGCTCCTGAACAAGAGAAGCCACCGCAATGAGAAGCCCGTGCACTGCAATGAAGAGTAGCCCCCGCTCGCGGCAGCTAGAGAAAGCCTGCGCTCAGCAACGAAGACCCAACGCAGCCAAAAATAAAAAAATAAAATAAATTTTAAAAAATAAATAAAGTCACAGTTTATCTTTTTGTAAGGAATGAGTTCATAGAAAGGCAAATTAGGAATGCAATCTTTCCCAAATGACATCTTTCACTGATATGTATTTTTACTGCCAAATTTTTTTAAATGGGTAAAGGATTTCAAAATAACATAAGTTCCCATTTTGAGAAGGGAAATGATTTTGTAATGCAAAATTATTACCAAAACACTTATCTTTAAGAGGGGACGCAGATTTACAAATGCCTTCAGCCACTCTGACTAGAGGTGAGGTTGTAGAACAGGGTGTCTGCCCATTTCATCCCCCATGTGGACAGGTGCTTAACTCTGGCCTTCCCTGAGCAATTCCAGCCCCTACATTTGAGTTCTTTGATTTCAAAAGACTGTGCAGAGTCATCTGCAGGCAAACCAAGATTGAGTAGTGCTGATCATAAGAACTGAGTGGGGGCTTCCCTGGTGGCACAGTGGTTGAGAGTCCGCCTGCCGAAGCAGGGGACACGGTTTTGTGCCCTGGTCCGGGAAGATCCCACATGCCGCGGAGCGGCTGGGCCCGTGAGCCATGGTCCCTGAGCCTGCGCGTCCGGAGCCTGTGCTCCGCAACGGGAGAGGCCACAACAGTGAGAGGCCCGTGTACCGCAAAAAAAAAAAAAAAAAAAAAAGAATTGAGGGGACCCTGAAAATATTAGAGCTGTGTTCCATCAAAGAGAGGATGTGCCCAGGTAGTCTTGGGGAATCTCATAGCCTTGCCAGTTTGCAGCAAAATGGTCCAGATGGAAAATTCAGAGAAATCTCGGAGAAAATCCAATCTTCCTTTGAGAAGGACGAAGGATTTTGGCTCAACTGCTAGACTGTGCTGCCTCCTAAGCCCCTCTTGCTGCCTTCAGCCTGTTTAACCTGCCCAGAAACTGTCCTCTGAGTCTTCCAGTGCCTTGGTCTGCAGGAATAAAATTGAGTCACATGAGGAATCCATCCTTAAGGAACTCATGGTCAGGTTGACCCTCTGATCTGTCAGTTCATCAAGTGCCCTTGCCTCCCAGCTTGTTTACTTACGTTGTTCCCAGAACAATGTGACCCTGGAGAATTATTCATTTATTACCAGCTAATATTGTGTTATAAGTGAGAAAATAGATGAAATGCGCTTGGCCCACTGATGGGCACATAGAAGGTGCTTCCAAAACAGCCTCTGTTACACCAGCAGTGTTGTGAGCAATCGTGTCTTCCTTCCTAACTCCACGGCAGGCCGTGGAGGCCAGGTGTGAAGTCCAGCTTCAGATTTCGGGTACTGTAGCAAGCGCTCGCATGCCAAAGCCCCAGAGCCATGCCCTTCCTGGGAGAGGTGTTTCATGCAGGGCTCCAACTTCCAAGCTGTTGGGGTGAACAAAGAAGATAAGGAAGGTGATCTGACCATCAACACACATCTCTCACCAGGACACTTACATTAGGACTGAACCGCAGAATCACTCACTTAGAGAAACTAGATATTCTCTAGGCAGTTCTCCAAACACTAACATTATGTAAGGGCACACTATTGCTTTCTTTGCAAGGCAAAGTAAAAACAACTTTAAGGGGTTGGCTTAGACTGAGTCAGTGAAAAGAGTAAAGAAGAAATCAACTTTCAATAATGAGCAACTATGTCCACCCCTATCCACTCCTGCTGAGGGAGGTAGTGTTTTAATGAAAACGCACTGAACGGTGAAGAAACTCTAGGACCTCTTTAGATTTAATTACTGAAAAATGTAAACAGATCTTATCCATGAAAATGATTTTATTCCTACCCCTCAGCACACAAATATTCTCTCTCTTGAATGAGTATCCCAGTCAATCAATTGGACAATGACCTAATATCTAGTCAGGCATAGCTGGGTGTAGGTAAACACTGTGATCGTGGCTAAACATTTTTTTTTTAATTGGAGTAGAGTTGATGTACAATGTTGTGTTAATTTCTGCTGTACAGCAAAGTGATTCAGTTATACATATATATGCATTCTTTTTTAAAATATTCTTTTCCATTATGGTTTGTCCCAGGATATTAAATAAAGTTCCCTGTGCTATACAGTCGGACCTTGTTGTTTATCCATTCTATATATAATAGTTTACATCTGCTAATCCTAAACTGCCACTCCATCCCTCCCCCAATACCCTCCCCCTTGGCAACCCCAAGTCTGTTCTCTATATCTCTGAGTCTGTTTCTGTTTCTGGATCACGGCTAAACTTGACCCCATTATATGCACTGCTTACAAAAATAGAGGTGATCCTCTTAGGGACTACGTGAAGTGTTTCCTGAAGCCCTGAGGCTCCAAGTGGAGCCCCAACCTGCTGCATTTCCCTCAGGGCTCTTTAGAAGATCATCTTGCTCTGGGACTTAACACCCTCTGGTGTGGTTTCTCCTCCTTGCCCGTTAAAGCTCAGGAGCCCGAAATGCTACTACCCTGGGCAGGGCTCTACCACTCTCAGCAGTCATGCATTTGAAGTGTCACTTTTACCTAAGAGATCTTTGCAATCTTTCAGTTGCTAGTGTTGCAAAAAGCAGCTGAAGCCTGGCAGGGTCAGTGGGAGGAAGATGAAGGTTGTGCACCATGATGTGAGTTGATCATGATGTGAGCTATCTTTACCACTAAACTGGGAAAGGAGAAAGAGGAAGATGATGGAGACTTGCTTGATGGGAAAACAGATGGAGGTCTTTTGGACCAATGCTAAATGGAAGCAAGAATGAAGGCCTGATTTTTCATAGGCTTTCTTGTCCTGACTCCGTGGATCCATCTCTCTCTAGCAGGGATGCAATGATTTCCCAAATCCTTCTCATTCTAGGAGGGCTCAGCAAAATATCTCAGACCCATCTCACTCAAGGGGTGTCCATCATGACCCTCCAGACACATTGCAGTCTAAGAGGGCTCTTGACTCCTCAGAAACAATGCAAACTAGGAGAACATATCAACATTCCCCAGATGCAGCTCTTCCTAGGAGAGCTTATCATGACTTCCCAGATCCATCTCTCTCCAGGAAGACCTGTCATACTGACCAGACACACCTCAATCCAGGAGGGCTTTTGACTCCTCAGACACTTCTTTACAACCCAGCAGGACATGTCATGATTCCCCAGTTTTGGCTTTTCATGTCCATTACTTCCTGCCCCAAACCAATAGAAGTAGTGAGATACTAGAAAGAGCCTCTGAGGACTCTCTCATCAGTCATTTTCAAAGGACAGTAAATATAAATATAATTTAGACTCTCTTCTCCATAAAAAAAAAAAGCAAGCAAAATCCTATTCTGGAAGTAAGAAGCTTCATGACTTCAAAGGCTCTTTTCCCAGACATAGGGAATTTCAGATAAATTCTAACCGGAAGTTATGGCTTGGGATCTACTTCCCACTGGAATGAAAGCAGGGTGGCCTCTGACCCAGACCTATCTTCCTTGTAGGATAGACCTTGACCATGGAGCTTTGATTCTGACTCCAAAGGAAACAGGAGACGAGCTTTTCTGTTTCAAACCTGACCTCACTCATTCTGGATGGGTCAACCTCCTGGAAATAAAGCTGGGTACAGGTTTTCTGGGTCTCAAACAGACTTCGTATTAACTGACACACAGTGAGAATCATAGAACCTTGGGAAGTGAGATGAAGGAATCATGGAGTTTGAAGATGAATTCTAAAATGCCAAAGCCATATTTTAAGATAAACCCAATCAGATGAGGAACTTGAAACTGGATTGTTTGTAGCAAAGGAGAAAAGCAGAGAAGATTGGGGGAGTCTGCCAAGTGGGGTAAGGAGCCAGAATAACAGAATGTAGAGGAAACAATGATGGAGATGCAGATGCCACTGGAATGTTACTTGGATTGGTTGCTCAGGGGAAAACGGGGATCTATGGCCAAATTCATTGAGAAAAATACGCCCAAGGAGAACATGAAAAATAAAGGGAAGCCTTGTGGCAGTGGCCTGGCACCTCCTCCCAACAGATTTGAAATCTGGCCTGGATATCACAGGATGGAGTAGATAGATCCAGTATTTTTGAACTAAAGCATTTTACAGGTTTGTAAGCAAGAAGGTAGTAGAAGAACTTGCCGGTAAGAGGAGTGTTGAGGATATGTAACTCTTGTGACTGAGGGTACGGTCATAAGGGTGTAAAGACCCAGCTGCTACATCTGCCTCAGCTAACAATCGGGGCTCCCCCAGACCAGCAGCAATTTATTGGGCACCAACTCTTATCCTAGAAGAACTTGGGACTGGAGTTCTAACTAGGGGCACCCTCAGCTTCTCAGATATTTCAGTATAGAGGAAACACTGATTTTTCAATACTCTTAGGACATCGAGAGTTTGTTATGGTTAGGGTTTTTCTCTCTTTTACTTTTCTTAATTAAACAAATGCACATTTATTAGAGAAAAAAAAATCACAAAGGCCCTCAGCTTGAACTTCTGGCATCAGTGAAGGGTACAGTCAAGACCAGAGTTTGGGGGTGTCCTCCCCTCCCCCCCATGTTATGAATACACTGTAGCAACAACAAAAAATAAACAAATAAATAAAAGAGCCCTGTGCTATGTTTCATGTAAACTATAATTACAACCATTCAGAGAAACACTAATACAAACAAGTGATAACATTTTCAAATAAGGAGGAAGAGAATGAGCAGGAGAAGGGGTCTGACTTATATGAAGGGGAAACTATAAAGAAATGAAGCAAATGTTGGTCTATTCATGCCCAGGGCTCCTGCTCCCCATGCCTGTGAGGTGTGGGTGGGGCTCTCAGCAGGTGAGTTAGGCTGGGAAGAACAGGCCCAGCTCAGGTGGCTGTGTGCTCTGCCCTGGTGGGTTATACAGTGTTCTCTTCCTGTTTCTCAAGAGAAGACAACAGCGTTCTCAGATGTGCCACAGAACTTATACTTATCATTTAAAATAAAAATTCTAACCCGTAGATTTGTGTAAGGCTCATGGTTTGTGAAACACTTTTTAAAGGTAATTTTAAGAAGCCATAAAACAGGGCTGTGTGTGGGAAACAGTGACAGCAAATAAACTGTAGCAGCTATTAACTACCTGGCTGGAATGAACTCAAAGTGAACTTTTTCAGAAACTGGTTTCACCTGTCTATTAAAACCCCAGCCTATTAAAAACTTAGACTCCCTTGAAGCTTGAGAATGCAGCTTATGCTGGTAATTTTCCCTGCTGTCCTTGTTTGAAATGAACTTGAATTAAAGGAATTTTTGTCATTTTTCTGAACCCACACATAACAGGATGCAATTTTGTTTGTTTTTGTTGTCTTTTGTTTTCTCCCCTACTCCTCCCCTTCCTCCCCCTCCCCCTCCCCGCCTCCTCCCCCTCCTCCCCTCCTCCTCCTTCTCCTCCCCCTCCTCCCCCTCCTCCTCCTCCTCCTCCCCCTCCTCCTCCTCCCCCTCCTCCTCCTCCCCCTTCTCCCCCTCCTCCCCCTTCTCCTCCTCCTTTCTTCCTGGTTGATCTAGGAGCTGGGGCTCCAACAATGAACAGGACCCAGGTACTGCCCTCAAAGAGCCCATGCTGGTGTTCATGTGCCCCTGATGAGGGTCAGCATGAGCAGAGGTGGGTAAGTGGATGTGTAAATAGTCAACTTCAGGATATGGAGCAAGAAGACAAAGAGCCTGAGAACTGCCATTCAAACTACAGGTTGATACACAGAAAATACAGCAGCAGGAGCCAGTGCACAGGGAGGTGAAATCACCAGAGCTGGCCGACAATGAAATGATTCACCCCATTCAATGCTGGGGAATGTGTCCCTCTTCTCCACAGATGGTACGCTGTGCAGAAACTGTCCACGTGTTCGCCTCTGGCCCTGGACTGAGTCTTAGGCATCTTTGTGTTTGATTTCCCAGCATTACCATCTACCACCCTTCCCGGCACAGAGCAGGGGTTAGTAAATAATTGTTGGGTTAAGCAAACATTCAAGAAGGAATGTCCTCACTCGGTGGGAGGTTGAACTAGAAGATTCCTTTCTACTCTGAGGTTTTCTGATTATAGAGAGAGCCTGGCATGTGACAGGTGCTCACTAAATATTGAATCAGACGATGTCTGCTTAGGATTGAGTTTATTTGTACCCATGTTTTAGCTCCCATATAAATCAGCTTGCCTTTTTCTATAAGTGTAGTAATCCCTAACCGAGCACTTTGCTAATCGATTTGCATGCATTACCTCATTTACTTCTCACAACAAACCTAGGAGGTAGTATTTTGGTTCCTGTTGCTGCCTGACAAACTGCCCCATAATTTAATGGCTTAAAACAACAATTTATTATTATCTGTCATGGTTTGTGGGTTGGCTGGGCTCCGTGGGGCCATACTTTTTGGGGTCTCACGGGGCTGCAGTCAGATGTTGACTGGGACCACATGCGTTTGAAGGCCCAGTGGTTCTGGACATCAAAGATGGCTCCTTCACTTGGCTGGCAGTGATGCTGGCTGTCGGCCGACGCCTACACCACGACCTCTCCCAGGGCTTGGGCTTCTCACAGTATGGTGGCTGGGTTCCAACAGGGCACGTTATAAGAGACCCAGACAAAATGACTTAGACTCATATGATCTAGCCTTGGAAATCCCAGAAATTGCTTCTGTTACATTCTAATGTTCAAGCAAGTCACTGAGGCCAGCCCAGATGCAAGAGGATGAGAACTAGATTCCATCTTTTGATGGCAAGATCATTTCAGAAGAGCAGTGGGGATGGGAAACACTGTTGTAGGCATTTAAGAAAGATACCATCTGCCCTAAGTATGTACTATTAATAACCCGTTCTACAGATGAGGAACTTTTGCAACGATTAGCTAGGCGATATGGTTAGCTGGCTCATTTAAGGTCACCAAATCCACAGTCCTTCTGATTTCTTCACCATTATGCTTGACCTAAGACAGTGTTCTAGAACTTTAATAATGAAAGAGTCACCCCTTTCAAAGATACAGGATTAATTTCAAGAATATAAAAACAGAAATTCTACTAAAATTTATAAACTAGAAATATAATAATAATTTATAAACTAGTAATATAGTTCTAGTGGGATCTGGGATGTCATGTTTGAGAAATACTATTTAAGGAAGGACTAACATTCGTTGAGTTGCTCCAGTGGTCCACGTTCTTACACACTATATATAAACTCATTTAATCCTCACAATAATCTTTTTCCTTCAGATGAAAAATGAAATTTTGAGAGGTTAAATAACTTGCCTAAAGTCACACCGTCACTAAGTGACAGAGGCAGGATTTAAACACAGGTGTGTCCCAGTCCACTTTCCATGTGCTTTCCATGCAGCTCCATGGTGCAGGTTGGGCTCCCAGGGATCAGACTCTGAGATGAGATTAGCGTGAAGGAAGTTAACTGAGGAGTGCTCAGGGACCACACCTGTGAGGGAAAGCAAAGACACAGGACATGGCAAAAGAGAAGGTGGGCTGTGATGCAGTCAGAACAAAGAACTCAGCAGGTCCATGAAGCCCTCTGAAGCTGGCATAGCCCTTCAGAGTTGTCACGATTAGGAGCAAGGGGTCTGGACCTTTACTACCACCCTAACCACCATAGCAGGCATCACAGTAGATGGTTGCAGAATAAACAAATGCATTAGTGGTCAATCCAGAGGGAAGTGTAAAAGGGAGGCAGCATCACAGAGGGGAGGGATCGCGATGGGTAAGGGCAGCCAGCCCTAGCTCTGGGCCAGGAGAGTCTTTCCTGCAGGGCTCTAGAATATTCAGTGCCCCCCTCAAAAGGAGAAGCCAGATCTCTAAGCCTAAGCAAAGTGCTAAGATGAACACTCCAATTTCCTCTAAGTAACCTGTCCTAGGAGCCCTCAGGGCAAGCTGGTACATTTTTAATGTTGTTGAGCTTAGGCATGACCCCACATTGAATCAACTTACAGTATTGAATTTATTTACTCTAGGATTCCAAGTTGTGACACACACCCAATGAAGAGTTCCTAAAAGTAAATAATTCAGGAGCTGTTCGCTCATAGAGGCCGGTGATGAGAAATTGCTAATCATAAAGACAGTCATCTTCAAAGGGCAGCCGCCCAAGAGGGTGGGATGGAATAAAGGAACCGCATGTTTCCCAGTCCTCAGCATTCAGTCTCTGTGGGAAACGGGAAGAAGGAGAGCAGGGAGGATTAGAAGTCAAGAGGGAAGAGGAAAAGATGAGACAACTTAAGGGAAATAGGATTGATTTATTGAATATATGTTATCTCACTTAATCCTTTTTACAACCCTATGAACTACTCTTTTTTTTTTTTTTTTTTTTTTTTTTTTGCGGTATGCGGGCCTCTCACTGTTGTGCCCTCTTCCATTGCGGAGCCCAGGTTCCAGACGCGCAGGCTCAGCGGCCATGGCTCACGGGCCCAGCCTCTCCGCGGCATGTGGGATCTTCCCGGTTCGGGGCACGAACTCGTGTCCCCTGCATCGGCAGGCGGACTCTCAACCACTGCGCCACCAGGGAAGCCCTGAACTACTCTTTTTTTAAAAAATTTTTATTGGAGTATAGTTGATTTACAATGTTGTGTTAGTTTCTGCTGTACAGCAAAGTGAATCAGTTATACATATACATATAACCACTCTTTTTAATATTATTTTCCCATATAGGTCATTACAGAGTACTGAGCAGAGTTCCCTGTGCTGTACAGTAGATCCTTATTAGTTATCTAATTTTTTTTAAAGTCTTTACTGAATTTGTTACAATACTGCTTCTGTTTTATGTTTTGGTTTGTTGGCCGCGAGGCATGTGGGATCTTAGCTCCTCCACCAGGGATCGAACCTGCACCCTCTGCATTGGAAGGTGAAGTCCCAACCACTGGACCTCCAGGGAAGTCCCTAGTTATCTATTTTATGTATAGTAGTGTGTATATGTCAATCCCAATCTCCCAATTCATCCCTCTCCCCATTTCCCCCCAGTAACCATAAGTTTGTTTTCTATATCTGTGACTCTATTTCTGTTTTGTAAATAAGTTCATTTGTACCATTTTTTTAGATTCCACATATAAGTGATATCATAAGATACTTGTCTTTCTCTTGTCTGACTTCACTTAGTATGATAATCTCTAGGTCCCTCCATGTTGCTGCAAATGGCATTATTTCATTCTTTTTTATGGCTGAGTGATATTCCATTGTGTATATGTCCCACATCTTCTTTATCCATTCCTCTGTTGATAGACATTTAGGTTGCTTCCATGTCTTGTCTATTGTAAAGAGTGCTGCAATGAACACTGGGGTGCGTGTATACTTTCGGATTATGGTTTTCTCTGGATATATGCCCAGGAGTGGAATTGTTGGATCATATGGTAGTTCTATTTTTAGTTTTTTAAGGAAGCTCCATACTGTTCTCCATAGTGGTTGTACCAGCTTACATTCCCACCAACAGTGTAGGAGGGTTCCCTTTTCTCCACACCCTCTCCAGCAATTATTGTTTGTAGATTTTGTGATGATGGCCATTCTGACTGGTGTGAGGTGGTACCTCACTGTAGTTTTGATTTGCATTTCCCTGATAATTAGTGATGTTTAGCATCTTTTCATGTGCTTTTTGGCCATCTGTATGTCTTCTTCTTTCTTTCTTTTTGTTTTGGCCATGCTGTTTGGCTTGTGGGATCTTAGTTCCCCACCCAGGGATAGAACCCAGGCCTTGGCAGTGAAAGCTCCGAGTCCTAACCACTGGACCATCAAGGAACTCCCTGTATGTCTTCTTTGAAGAAATGGCTACTTAGATCATCTGCCTGGTTTTTGATTGGGTTGTTCATTTTTTTTTTTTTGATATAGAGCTGCATGAACGTATTACATTTTGGAGATTAATCCCTTGTCGGTTGCTTCATTTGCAAATATTTTCTCCCATTCTCTGGTTTGTCTTTTCATTTTATTTATGGTTTCTTTTGCTGTGCAGAAGCTTTTAAATTTAATTAGGTCCCATTTGTTTATTTTTGTTTTTATTTTCATTACTCTAGGCAGTGGATTAAAATGTGTGTCCAAGATCACACAGCTTGTGTCAGAACTGGTATTCTAAGCCAGGTTGGAGCCTACACACTTTTCACTTGACCGTCTTGCCTCAAAATTACTGAGGTCCATGAACCCCACATATATTGCCCTGGTCTTGCTTTTGATTGATCCAAACATTCAGGGTCCATCAGGGGCTGCAAATTTTGCATCGATCAGTTACCAGTACTGGGCATTTTATCTTTATTTAGGTAGTTCAATTTTTTTTTTTTTGGTGACTGTTGGTATCCAAATAGCATACAGGCCTCCCTCAAATAAATTAAACTTCCCATCTGTACTGAGTCATTTGGCAAGAAGTGGTTCACAGCCAGTGCAAATAGAGGAAGAATGCAGGGAAAGGGGTGGGGTGGGGTCGGGGAAGACGTTTGTAATGTATGGAGCTGTGAGTGCCAGCACCGCATTTTTGCCTCCCCGCAAATAACCAGCACCCCCATGTCAGTATTCACCCAAGAAGCTATTCAGTCTCTACTTTGGGCCTGTAGTCCCTTAGTGACCCCACAGCCAGCACCCACTGCCCCGTGCCTTTGGCAATCATCCTTGGCCTGGGACTGGCTCTATCCTGTGTGGATGCTGCCAATAGCCCCTCAAAGGATGGGAGCCCTGAGGCTCTGCCCTTCTGCAAGGTGGCTGGGAGGGACTAGGTGCTCCCAGGTCCTGGCAGTGCACTGAGAGATGGGTGCGAGAATTGAGTGAGGGTTGACAAGCCAGAGCCGGAGAGAAGAGGACCATTCTGGAAGCACACCCAAAAAACAGACGGCACTGACCTCTCAGAACCGAACGAGGAGGCAGGAACCCCCCCAAACAGCCACACTGTGACCACTGCTATCAGGCAACCAAGGAGGTGCGTGAAAGGGGGTGGAAAGATGTTATTTCTTGGGGCATATGGAAGAACTGGAGTCAAGCAAATGCCAGGGACAATGTCAAAATGGCTTTAATCCTCAACCCTGGGTGGTGAAAAGAAAAAAAATATGTATATATAATTTCTCTTAGCGCCGAGTTTGAGATCCCCTCTGCCATTTACCATTGTGGGACCTGGCACAAGGCACAGAAACCAAAGGCGGGTTATAATTCCTCTGGACAAGACTGCCAGGGAGGATTCAAGGGCTGGCACACACGGGGCGCAGGAAAAGTTAGTTCCCTTCTCTCTCACCCCCTCGGAAGGATTAGGAAGGATGCTTTGCTTTCTTCCGAGGTCGAGACCTCGAGGAAGAGCAGGGCTTGCGACTGCTTTCGGAATTCTCTAAGGGGAGGGCCCTGGGCGTGGCGGGCCGCAGCTGCCTCGAGGGCCCGCTACAAAGAGGCATTGTTCCCGGCCTGCCGGCTGCGCGGCGCTGGCTCCGCCGCGGGCCCGGGAGTGGGCAGGTTTGCTCCCGCCGAGGAGCAAGCACGGGGGCCAACCTCCAACAATAGTTTTGTTAAAAATCAGGAATGCAGCAAAGCGCCAGAGGCCGTTTATTTTCCCTTGGGGTGGGCCGGAGAGAAAACCGCTCCCTTTCCTGGGCGGGATCGAGTCTTGTCCCGCCGGCGGTGTGGCCGCACCAAGTTCCGAGGTCCCCGGGGAGGCGGCATGGTGACCTCCAGGCCCCTTCCTCTCGGCAACTGCGCTCCTTTCCCAGCCCCACTCAGCCTGTTTTCTTCGGCGCCTGAAAAAGATGTTACGGCTCACAGGACCGAAACCGGGATAAACTTAAGCTACCCTCACCCCACTGTAGTACCGGGAGATGGAAAAATAGACACACACACACACACACACACACACACACACACACACACCTCGTTCCCTTCTACAAGGACACGCGGCGCCTCCTTTGACAACTTCCCAGCAGATGGAAAAATAGACACACACACACACACACACACACACACACCTCGTTCCCTTCTACAAGGACACGCGGCGCCTCCTTTGACAACTTCCCAGCCCCACGACGGCGGTGGTGGGGAGGGCGTCTCCGCTTGGAGGAGGGCGGCTGGGTCGCCACCCAGTTCCCTGGGGGCTTGTCCGCTGCCTCCGGGGCTCCCTTCCCGAGGCCAGGGCTCGAAAGAGGAGGGAACGGGGATTTGAGAGAATCTTTCTTCCCTGTGATCGCTGTCGGCCGTGCCCGCCTGCGGGTCTGGGGTCCTGCCCCCGCCGCTCCCGACACCCACCCGCTCCCTGCATCTCTGGTGACACTCGGCACTGCGGGGAGGATGAGGTCAAAGAAGTAGGCCGAGTCCAGATGGGAGAGCCAGACTCCTTCCCGCTGGCCGGATCGTGCCCTTCCTCCCCTTCCAAGGACTGGTAGCCTTTGAGCATCAGAGGGAAGGAAGCCTTAGGCTCTTCCCAGAAAGTTGCGCTCTCATCTACCCAATTCTGCGTTACCCTCTGGGCCCCCCTTGGACCCGCTGGAGACCCGGGTGGAACCCGATCCCAGCTCGGGAAGGCGGCTGGGGCGTCGGAGGCCAGCCCTCGGCTCCGGGATCCGAGCCCCGCTCGCCCCTTCTGGATCCTACCTGTGCGCGGCGCCCACACAGCACTGGTGACCCGCCTGGGAAGGGCTGGGCTGTGCTAGCCACGTGGAGCGTCATTTATTCATGTACACCGAGAAAGGGAGGCTGGGGTCCACACCTGTGAGTTCGCCTGCAGGTGCGTCTCCTCGCTGCTGGCAAGCCCAGTGGGAGGCCGGAGCCGGCGAAGTTGCTGGAAAACGGTGAACTCAGAGCTGGAGAGTTAGATGAATAAAAGGTATGGGGACATTAGGCTCGGACAGTCTGTTAACCCATCTCAACGTGACCAGATACTTCCGTGAGCCCCATAAGGCTCGCCCTTACCTAGATCCGTGTCCCCTTCCTCCTCTCTTTTGTGATGCGCCCCATCTGAGGTGTGTTAATACACGCACTCAGGTTACGGTTTAGTCGGGCTGTTTTTTGCACATGTATCTCTGCAATCTTCCTCTGTGGGCTGATTTCACAGGTTTACCGGCAGAGGGCAACCTTATTCTAAGTTCTCGAGGGCTCCTGGGCACGTCTCCTCTCTCCACCCAACTGCTGAGGTGGGACTTATGTCTTCCCTGTTTACAGCCATGACGTTCCCTTTCCTCATCGGGGTCCTCCAGAAGATCCAGCAGTGCTGGCTTCCCCCTCACTCGCAGTAAGGCTTAGGGGAGAGGGTCCCTGCGCATGTCCTCTCTAGCACAGCCAGTGTGAGCTGACTCCGTCCTGGTGACTCTCCTTTTATTCCCCCTCCTGAGAGCTGTTCACATTTTAAGGAGCCACAAGGCCCCCACCTGAAGGAAAGCAGGCCCAGGGAGGCAGGGCGTTGGTGTGTGTGCATGGGCGCATGCAGGGAGACAGAGAAAGAGAGAGCAGGACGGCTGAGCAGCCTCTGCAAGAGGGTGAGGGAAGGCTTTCCCTGCTTTCTGAAATCCCTTCATTTTCCAGTTCAGCTAGCTTGTGGGAGCCCCTGCTCTGTGCCAGGCACTGGGTTGCACACTGTCTTCCTTAGGGGATGAGCTCTGGGCTTGGAGCTGTAAGCCAGCTGGATTCTGGCTCGCTCCCTGTGAATTTCCTTTTAGAGAAGCACGTCTTGTTCATAGCATTTCCTATAAGTAATCAAACACTTGTACAGTCATTTTATCCGTTCAAGGCGTATTTCTATGTGCCAGTATAGGACCCCTGGCCGAGCTTGTAGTCAGACAATAAGCAATACATATAATAACTAGAGCATGTCTGTTGGAAGGGGGCCGACTGTATAGGGCTTTGCAGACATTTTATAGGCTCTAATGTGAATGATACGGGGACCCATTCGTGGGTTTTGCCCAACAGGTGGATACTTACTCTTCACAAGGATCACACTTGGCTGTGAATAGGAGGTAACAACAAAATGAGGGCCATGGTGATGATCCGGGGAGGTTCTCTCGGGGCAGGGGTGGAAAGAGGTGCTCAGATTCTGGATGTAGTTTTCAAAGTAGTAGAAAAAAGATTCCTGCCCTCCTGTGAGGTATGAAGGAAATCGAAGGTGACTCCAAGCAGTTGGAAGGATAGAGCTGCTGCTGAATGAGACTGGAAGACTGTGGAGGAAAGGTGGAGTAGAGCTGTATTTTGGACATATTCAGGGTGAGGTATCTATTAGAAAAGCCAGTGGAGAGGTTGGCTAGGCAGACACTCGTGTCTCGGGAGGGCTGGGCTGGAGATGGAAATGGGGGGTTGTCGGGATAAATATAGGTGGTGCTGAAAACCCTAAGGATGGAGAGATCAGCGAGAGGATGAGTGAGACACAGGAGTCCAGCCCTGAGCCCAAGGCACCATCGTGCACATCACAGCTCCCATGATCCTCTCTGGCTCATGGCTCAGGCACAGGGCCTGCTCAGAGAGCATCTGGTAAATGGACGAACCATTTACCATCTGGTAAATGACTCTTACTTGCATCACACGTAAAATGAAAATAAACGTGGTACTCACCTCAGAAGGTTGTCTTCAGGAAAAGTTAAATGAGGTCACAAAAGTGAAAATGCCTTACAAGTAGCAGGCGCTCAGTGTACCTTAAAAATGTAGGTTCGAGGGCTTCCCTGGTGGCGCAGTGGTTGAGGGTCCGCCTGCCGATGCACGGGACACAGGTTTGTGCCCCGGTCCGGGAAGATCCCACATGCCACGGAGCGGCTGGGCCTGTGAGCCATGGCCGCGGAGCCTGTGCGTCCGGAACCTGTGCTCCGCAACGGGAGAGGCCACAACACTGAGAGGCCCGCGTACTGCAAAAAAAAAAAAAAAAAAAAAAAGTAGGTTCGATGATCTCATCCTCTTCTCTCTTGTTTGTAACTCAGGTTTATATGAACTTTACAGCTTATATTTCTTGATGGTATCGTCACAATAAATTCCTGATGCGTGCAGGCCAAACATTGTTATTCTCATTTTATGGGTGAGGAACGTGGGCTTCGGGAGGTCAAATAACTTCCTGAAGGCTCACCTCTGATAGTAATTCCACTGGCTTATGTATCTGCGTATGTCCGTGTCAGGCACTGGGTTACTGATTTTGCTTGCATCTTGCAAGGACACTCTTGAGGTGGGTATTATCATCTCCGTTTGCAAATAAGGAAACTGAAGCATGGAGAGGATGGGTCACTTAGCCAAGGCCACGTGGTGAGTGCCCGGGTCATGAGCGAACCTCCCAATCCTGCCTTGAATGGTCTGTTCCTCTTCCTCTTTTGCATCCTAGACTCCTGCCAGGACTGGGCCTTGCCACAGGCAGCGTGAGCGGCTGCCTCCTGGCTTTGAAGTTAGAAAAATTCTCTCTCCTCACACTTCTCTCCTACCAAGGCTGCTGCAGGATGCGAAAGTTCATTCACTCCTTGGGAACTTTCTAGAGCAAGCTGCGTCAAAGCATTTTGGTTCATTGCTCCCTCTGTCTGGAATGTCCTTTCCCCTCTTCTTTATATGGTGGATGACTCCTGTGCATTCTTCCGAATTCTGGTCAACTGCAGTTTGTTTTTCCAAATCCAGCTCGTGTGGTACTTCCACTGTGAAACCTTCCCTGCTTGCACCAGACGGAGTTAGTCACCACTTACTTCCCACGACACTTTGGTCATACCTCTCTCACAACAACGGACAGTTTCCTATGTGTTTGACTGATGCCACGGTAAGACTGTGATTTCCTCCAGGAAATCTTCTTTATTTTTCATGTCTTTGTATCCGATGTGGTATTTGCTTCATAAACACATAAATGAATGAGTGACCCCCCAATAATCACTATCAAAGCGATTTTATGGATATCAAATACTGTTTCAGAGATGAGGAAATAGACTCGCAGAAGTGACTGCGCAAAGCCATGCAGCTAATTAAATATTGGATCTGGAGCGCCAGAGAGGCGATGAGGTCGTGCCTTATGAAACCTCTTGACAACCGGTGAAGCCCAAAGACTCCACGCTACCTTTGCCTTCTCTTTGTGCCGCCATCCAGCGTCCTTGAACTCTCCCCCAAATGATCCTGCAGGTGGCAACAGAGGCCAAGGAAAAGTGCAGCTCCCGTCCTGAGCCCCTCTGTGGGCGTATATGTAAGGAAGGCAAAGCTTTCTGAGGGTGGGGCAAGTGACTTGAAGGAATCCAAGCAAGAGAGAGAGTCTTATGTCTCCATCAAGTATAACTCAGAAAGAAATTGTTTAGACACTTGCAGTGTTAGCACTAGTTGTAACATGGATATGAAGAAAGGAAAAAAAACAACGAAAATAAAAGGACATCCAGTAACACAGTGAAACCTTACGTTTGGATGGAAAAGCCACATGATCTGTCCCAAGTCACAGAAGGTGGGGAGGGGAGGGTCAGTTTCAGGGCCACTGCCCTGTGTCGTCTGCAAAGCAGGTTTCTGCCTGGTAGAGGAACCCGGTGTAGGTCCAAGTACATTCGCTCCGACCCAGAGGCTGTTTGGTCATGGGCTGATGGCGACCTGGATCGTCAGAGCTTCTGGCTTGTGGGACTGTGTCCCCCTCTGCCCTAATAAACATTTACCAACAGCTCATTAAAAAGCAGAGGAGGGCTTCCCTGGTGGCGCAGTGGTTGAGAATCTGCCTGCCGATGCAGGGGACATGGGTTCGTGCCCCGGTTCGGGAAGATCCCACATGCCGCGGAGCGGCTGGGCCCGTGAGCCATGGCCGCTGAGCCTGCGCGTCTGGAGCCTGTGCTCCGCAACGGGAGAGGCCACAACAGTGAGAGGCCCGCGTACCGCAAAAAAAAAAAAAAAAAAAAAGGAAAGGAAAGGTCATCCAGTTTGCCAAGGACAGGAAACACTTGAGTCCTACAAGTACCCATGTGGAAGAGTGGGCAACGGGGAGATGGAACAAGGGGACATTTACCCTGTGCTCAAAATAGTTGGGCAGAGATAGCATGGAAGAGGCCTGGCTGGAGTAGTGGTGTGTGTGGGGAAGAACAGGGCTGGGGCCTTTGTGATAACAACTCCTGTTTGTGCAGCAATTCCATGATCTTTTTACTCCTCTCCACAGGCTAGGAGGTGGTAATGGGGAAACCGAGGCTGGGAGCATCTCGTCTGATTACCCACGTGTGGTGGAGCTATAGCGTGAATTGCATTTCTGTGACTCTTGGGTTATTCTCTGCTTTGGCCCCATGTCTCTAACCAGGCTGCATGTTCTGCTCCTTCTTTTTTCAGAACATCGTTCCTCTCCAATCCAGCCATCTGCCCTATTATAGGAGCTGTTATCTGTCTCTTTCTGGGGCTGTACAACTTCTGCATTTGGTCTTATCCTCTCTTTCTTCCCATTAATTTGACATATGCTATAGGAGTAGGGTCGTCAGATATAGCAAAAACCAAAAACGAGATGTTCAGTTAAATTGGAAATTTAGAAAAAACGAATAATTTTTATTGTATGGACATATTAAAATGTTTCCGTTTATCTAGGGGACTTCCCTGGCCATCCAGTGGCTAAGACTCCACGCTTCCAACGCAGGGGGTGCAGATTCAATCCCTGGTTGGGGAACTAAGATCCCACATGCCGTGTGGCATGCCCCCCCCCCCAAAAGTTTCTGTTTATCTCAAACTCAGATTTAACTGAGCACCTGTATTTTATCTGGCAACTCTACATGCAAGTGACAGTTCTGAACAACCATTTACGTCATTCTGAAGATGTCCAATTTCCCTGTTAGCTATAGGGCTGAGGCCATAAGCTTCTATGGAGTGTGGGCAGGGGACATAAATGTATGAATTGAGTGATGAGTAATAGGAACGGGGCCTGGAACTAAATTGAAAATCAAAGAGCAAATATTCCCCCACTCTAGACATTCAAATTCAGAATATTATAATAGTATTAAGTATTTTTTTATTATTATTTTTTTTTGCGGTCGCGGGCCTCTCCCGTTGTGGAGCACAGGCTCCGGACACGCAGGCTCAGCGGCCATGGCTCACGGGCCCAGCCGCTCCGCGGCATGTGGGATCTTCCCGGACTGGGGCACGAACCCGTGTCCGCTGCATCGGCAGGCGGACTCTCAACCACTGCACCACCAGGGAAGCCCGTATTAAGTATTTTAAATAAAATATTAAAGCAAAAAGCAAGCAAGCAAACAGACATACGCACACACACACATAACACATACATGGCTGTCTGAGTCTGGCTCCCATGTGAAACTCAGGCGAGGCCCAACCACTGTGCCTGGCATCGGCGCCCCTGATCAAGAGTTCTGCCCTCCACTCCCACCCTCCTCCTGCCCACCCACCCCTGCCCCCCACCAGCCAATTCTCACTCATCATGGACCCCCTGGCCATTTCCCACCTCACCAGTCCTGCTGGGCACTTAGATCCACAGTGAACTTTCTCTTTCCGAGGTGAGAGTGTGCTCCTTTCCACCCAGAGACACCACCAGTGGTCACATCATTGTCCTCTCCAGCAGCCCGAAGGGAGGCCAGGAAGTGACTTTGAGAGACCCTTACCATGTGCCAAGACCTTTATATGCAGATGTTTGCTTATTTTGGGTCTCCTGTCCTTGGTGGGATGGTGACTCACTCAAGGACAGCAACCCTGTGACATATAACTCTGATTTCCGTGTTGAGTTTTGGTACAAAGTGTGCTCAGGGTATACTTAGCAATGGGACCGGGAAGGTACAAACTCGTGAACTTAGTAACTGCAGACTGAAGGCAAAGCCCTGTACCAGTGTTTCCCCACTCCCATGTTTCCTTACCACACCCCTGGCCCCTCCCAATTCTAGTTTCAAGCATTTTTCGAATCTGAGGCTTTTGTCCAAATTTAAGCCTTCGGCTCAAAAATCCATTTTTTACAGAGCTGATTAGGACCTGAATTTGAAAGATGTTCGTTCTTTCTTGGCCTGCTTTATTAGGAAATGAGCCCTCGCACCTTCAAAGGCCTCCTCTTGTGCACGCTGAACTGAGGCAGCCTTGGGGCTTTGAGAGGAATGCCGCTGAATCTTGACAAAGCCCCACCTTTTGTTTCTAAGGGGGAAAATGTCCCGAGGAACATGGGTGACTTGGAGCAAAGGACCGGTTGGCCCCAGACATGATCTGCTTCCAACGAGGAAAGGGCTAGAATCCTGGAAACACCCAAATTAGACACTAGACTTGGAAAACAAACAAAGAAACAGAGGGACCAGCACCGGCTGGGCAACTTTTCAGTCTTTCTAACTCCAAAGATTTTTCAAATATTCTCCCCTTATTGCGATTCCTGGCCACCCCAGCTAGCGCTGGCTGAGAGGTGCTGAGCTGGGCTGGGGCCTTGGGCTACTGCTATGACTTCGTGGCCATCGGTGCCCTCTCAAACTCTCTGTTTAAGACTTCCTCTGGCCTCACAGCTGCCTCTGGGAGCTGCCCGGACAGAGAGGGACCCTTCTGGAAGCCCGGTTACCTTTTGAATTCTGTTATTACTCTTTTCTTTAGAAATGGATTCCCTTCCTTTCAATGGGAAAAGGTGTCATGACAAATAATATGTCTCTATTTTATCATTAGGCTCCAGACTTCTCCCCAGGGGGAAAAAACAGCTGTTTTTTGTTTGTTTGTTTTTAATTCAATAAACTTGAAGAAGCTCTTTATTATTCATCAACTTCAAAGAGACTCTACTGGGCCCCTTGGACAGGACTCAGAGCTGAGTTTCCTAATCAAGGGCAGAAAGAAAAAGAGACCAGGACACATGGGTGAGTTTACTGGATTAGTGGTTTCTCCTTAAATAGTCTAGTTTAGTGTGTGTGGGGTTGCGTGGAGGGGGAGTTTGCATGTGCCTGGGCGCCAGCTGCTATGCTGGATGGCAGGGTTGCTGAAATGAATGCAGCGCCATCTCTGGCTCTCCCCACCTGCTGGAGGAGGTGGGCTTGGGCCCCCAGCGGCAGGGAGAAGCGGTCTGGTGCAGCGGTTACCAGCACCGACTCTGGAGTCATAAGGCCTGTGCCCTGGCTCTGCTGCTTATGGGCTACGTGGCACTGGGCAAGTTACTTAGCTTCTCTGGGCCTTAAGTTTTGCATCCTAAAACGGGGTTCATTACCAATCCTATGTTATAGGGTGCCTGTGAGGATCGAATGAGCTAAAATAAAGGACTTCAACATGGTGCTTGGCACCTGTGTTTATTATTATCATTCAGAAGGTGTGCAGGAAGTGCGTGGGGGCACGGAGGAGGGTGCAGCTGACTGCCTGGATGCGGCGGGGGAGGCTTCAAAGAGCAGGTGACATTTGCATTGCACCCTGAAAGGTGAGTAGGAGTTTGGTAGACCAAGGTGGCGCCGAGTAAACCCAGGGAGGGGGGAGCATGGTCAGAGGTGTGAGAGAAGGCAGCGGCTGGAAAAGGAGGAGAAGAGAGGCCGGCTCAGCTGTAGCCAAGGACTTGTGTCTGGCTTGGGGAGGGAGTAAAATCATCAAAGGAGTCCAGAAAGGTGGGGTCAGGCTAAGATTGGGAAAGGATCTTCAGGATCTCAACCTAAGGATCTCCAGTTCCATGAGCTAGGTCATGAATTCATTCGGGTGAGTCACTTTGACCACGTTCAACGTACTTGAAGTGTTCGATAAATGTTAGCATTGTTATCATTACTATTATTATCGAGTCCCTTACAGATATCATCTCGTTGAATCCTCACAACACCCCTGCAAAGAAGGTTCTGTCATCTCATCCTATAAAACCAAAGGAAGGCGGAAGGAAGTTTTGGAATTTGCCTGTCACTGAACCGGTAGGGGGCAGAGCTGGCAGGTGGTGGAGCTGGATTTTGAACCTGCGTCTGTCTGACCCCAGAGCCTAAGCTCTTCACTGTGGCTTCGCGCTTTCTCACAGTGCTTAAGGAGGCTGCCTTAAAACGGGGCTTCCCATTTGCTTAGTTAATGGGATTGTATATAAATAATACTATACTGTTTACTTTGAAGGAAATCAATTAAAAGAAATCCAATAGAGCAGTCTGACGGGGGCTTTGGGTGTATAAATGCACCCTTAGGCCAGGGTGTCTTTCAGGCGGGTGGTGGAGCTCTTGGGCTGTATTCCCAACGCTCAGGCCCCAGAGGCACCGCCAGCTGACACCCACCCCTCAACCCCACCCGCTTGCCTGTAGCACAGCAATCACCATGGCAACCCCAGTTAGCATTTCTTTGCAGACTGCTTGGCAGGGCTGAGTGGTACCTGACACCCTCTGGGGCACTTGGCTTTGAACAAGGACTTGGCTCCCTTAGTGGCCAGTGCCAGCCAGGTCTTCAGGTCTCAGGCCTTGAACAAGAGCCCAAACACCTTCCGACTGGACCAGGGGCTGTGACAGCTTCTCTCCCACCCATTCACGGCCGGGCGTTTGTGTCCTGGGTCAGTTCTGCAGGTCCTCTCCCGTTCTTTGGGGAGACACTCACTAGTTGAAGACACTTAGTCACTGGGCCCCTGGCAGCTGCAGGGAAGGAGCTGGGGAGGGAAGAACATTCTCCAGTGGGGAAGCAGATAACAGGCACCAGGGAGTTCCCCTTCTCCAAACACTTCTCTCTTCATTGTGCACTGGCACCTCCAATGCCAAGGGTTTAAGAAATCGCCAGGGATCCCGGTGACATTTGCCCCGGGACAGCTGCCCCAAATTAGCATCCTGTGTGGGTGAGCTAATCTGCATAAATGTCACCTCCTCCGAGAACCCTTCCCTGCCCCACAATTCACTCTTGTTCCCTGTCTTTCCCTTTACAACATTTATTCCGATTTCTAGTTCTATAATGTTAAGATTTTCTTGCTTACTGTTCCCTGCCTCCCTGCCCCTGACTGTAAACTCCGTGCGGGCAGGGAACTCATCTATTTTATTCCCTGTTGTGCAGGCAGCGTTGAGAACAGGTGCAGCACGTGGCGTTTTGGTCAGGTCTCTGGCAGCTCCTTCTCTTCCCCTTTTTCCGGCACTTTTTTTTGTCTCCTCGTCCTGGCCTTGACTGTTGAGTTTCTCAAGGTGGGCTCTTAGGCTGCCTTCACGTCTCACTCTTTTTCCTAAGCCATCTCACCCCTGCCCAAAGCTTCCATTTGCTTACTTAACATTTTTGTCTGTGTGTCTTCAAGTCACCCGAATTCCCATGACCGAGGCAAAACGCATGGTCTCTTCCCTGGAACGTGGTCCTTTTCCAGGGTTCTCTGAGTCCATGGCTCCATCAGGCAGCCACATGGGCAAATCAGGAAACAAGGAGTCGTGGGTGCCTCCTTGTTTACCCTCCCCCCAATTCAATCACTTTGACCTCTTTCGCATCTCCTAGATCCAGCTACTTCTCACCATCTCTGCAGTCCCCGTCCTGGTCCATGCTACCTGCTCCTTTCACCTGATTGGCTATTAACACGCCTTCTTACTGCTCTTCTGGTCCCCTCCATTCTCCATGCTCCAGCCAGAATGTTCTTGAAATGCAGATCCGATCACGTCATCCCTCCCTCCTCCACACACACAATTTGAGACAGGCTTGACAACACGGGGGCTGACTCAGGACATGCACTCTCTGGGTGTCCTCTTGTGATCCCACCTTCCTCTGGCAGGCCCCCTCTTAGACGGTGTCCCTTCAAGATGGCTTCAGCCAGCTTATCTTCCAAGGTCTCCCGTGGTCTAAGAGTGCTCACGCACCGTCCCCTGCCAAATGCCAACCTGGGCAACTTGAGTCGTAATCTAGCCTGTGTGCTTTCTTCTAGATTGGAGGCGAGCACTGTCCATGGGGTTCTTTAAACCGCACCAGACGTATATAAATGCCTCCGAATGGTCTCTGTGAGGAGCTCAAACATAGTTCTTTGTAAAGAAATCTCCTCCTGCCTTTTCAACCTCAGCTCCTTTAGCCAGGAGTGGGGTTGAGGTTAAGGATCACAAACAGGTGTGGGAGGACCTCTCTTGCCACTCCTGAGTTCATGAGCCATTATTTCACTTTGGAATATGGGAGCACGTCGCCAACTCCTAAATCCTTTGGGGCCCACCAGAACTGAGTAAAAAGGGGTCTAGGTACAGAATACTGTTTTACATAGAAAGTGCTCTATGGAAGGAGTTGGCTAGAATCTACCCCTCAGAGACATGGGTATGTTGCTTTAGGAGAAGTCTGATAGGCACAGCCCCAAGCTGCCTGGAGTCCCATAGCAGCACCAGGAAGCTGAGAGAGAGGACACAGGGATAACTTGGCTGTGTCACCTGAAGTTAGAGGACAGGGTCTTCTGAAGCCTTCAACCTCGCTGCCTCTGTTGACCTCCCACCCTCTCAGTCACTCCCTTACCCCACCTGGGGGCCCTCTCCGTGGAGTCAGCCCTGGCCTCAGCCCAGAGGAGCTGCTTCCATAGGCAGCATCCCCCAACCTTCTGCCAAGCATCTGGGGCCCCCACAGCCTCTCCGGGCTGAGAGCCACACTTCTCTTGAAAACCACAGAGAATCAATCAGGGGGTCAGAGTCCTTCTCTCTGGCTCAGAAGTCCCATGGCTGTCTGAGCCTTGCCCCTCACTGACAGCTTGGTCCAGGCACAGTGTATTTCTATCTTAACCCATCAAGGCCAGCGCTGGGCAAACTTAGGTAGGAGCTACAGTTCGTCTGAAGTGCTTGTGACCATAGGGATGGGCATCTCATGCACATTGGCAAGGTGTAAACTGGCACAACCTTTCTGGGAAGCAATTCAGAAATGTGTATCAAGAGCATTAAGAGTGTTTTTGCCTTTTGACTGAGAAGTTCCATTTCAGTAGACATTTGTAACCGAAGTTTATAATGGGAGCTCATTTTCACCATGGGGAACCCATCTTTTTTTTTTTTTTTAAGGGCGTATGCATTTTTTGTTTTTTTAAAGAAGATGTCGAGGGTAGGAGTTTATTAATTAATTTATTTATTTTTGCTGTGTTGGATCTTCATTTCTGTGCGAGGGCTTTCTCTAGTTGTGGCAAGCAGGGGCCACTCTTCATCGCGGTGCGCGGGCCTCTCACTATCACGGCCTCTCCTGTTGCGGAGCACAGGCTCCAGACGTGCAGGCTCAGTAGTTGTGGCTCACGGGCCCAGTTGCTCCGCGGCATGTGGGATCTTCCCACACCAGGGCTCGAACCCGTGTCCCCTGCATCAGCAGGCAGATTCTCAACCACTGTGCCACCAGGGAAGCCCAGGAACCCATCTTTGATGCAGCTTCTTCTGGATGCCTTTTGATTTGCTGCTTTGATAACATGGCAACCTTCTTTGGTTTCCCAGTCATATACTGAACATGGAGAGAGGGTGGAGACAGTCCAAGTGGATTTAAGGCTGTGTAACTCTGTGTAAAAACCCCCTAAGGGGGCCTGTCCCCAAAGATACATGGTTCTCAAAAGGAGACTCTTGTGGTACTGAGTGCATAAATATTTGTGTGGGGAACTTGTAAAAAGGGAAATTGTATTGACCCCTGACCTCCCATTCTGATTTAGTAAGTTCGGGTGGTTTCCAGGAATCTCTGTTTTTAAGAAGCTTCCCTGTAGATTTCGATGCACAGGGAGAAGGTTTGAGAACCATTGCTTAGACTTGTAATCTTCCAGAGTCCATTTAGTTTTTAAAGAATTCCCCTAAGTCTTATTTTCATGGGACTATTGTACGTCACACAGGATCTGTGCATTCAAGAAATATCTGAAATACCAGACAAGCATTCTTACCACAAATTTAGAGGGAGAGAGTTAATTATCAAAGACCCGATGTAACCTGCATACCACACTTTTAAGTGTACACACTGCAGAGACAGAGACATCTAGAATGACTTCAGTATGCAAAACTTGTTCTGCCCACAAGCAAGCGTCGACACTTGCCTTCTTTTCCTGGGGTCACGTGAACTGGGTGTATGTTTCCGTGTTCACTGTCCCAGCACTTCTAAGACTCTGCCATGAAGTATGGTTTTAGAAGCAGATGAGAATTCCTTTTCTTCTCTGCCTAATCCAGCTGTCTTCTCTCCATTCTGCCCGGAGGTCATAAATTGGGCTGTGATTCTCTCCACTGTTAGGAAGAGATCTACTTGGTGGGAGGTGTTATTAATTTTGTCCACTGGTTCTCAAAATGTGCTGGACGCTGGAATCACCAGGAGAGCTTTTCAAAACCAAATGTCTTGCTGGCTCCTCAGACTAAGTCCACCAGAATCTCGGGGTGGGTGTGGGGTTCTCAGATATCAGTATTTTTAAAGTCCTCATGTGATTCTAGGTGCAACATGGTTGAGAACTATTAATCTAGCCTAAACTTCACTTGAGGTAGAAATAGAAGTAGTGCAGGAAACTTTAGTGAAAGGCCAGGAGAAAAATATTTCTTTTCCTTGTACCTTATTCATGATGACTTTCTGTGTCCACTTGTCTTTCTGTGGATTGGTTTGCTTTTTATCTTTTCACAGACTTCAATTATTACCCGGTTGCATGACCCCATATTATAGTTTTATTACATTCAGAACTGGAAAGCTCGTCTTGTAACCTGAACCATTTTCCCCTCAAAGTCTGACCATGCCGCCCCCAGTTACCAGAGATACTTTTTAAAAATGGAGATTCATATGTATAAAATAGATAACTAATAAGAACATGCTGTATAGAAAAATAAATTAAATAAAATTCAAAAATTCCAAAAAAAAAATGGAGACCCCTGGTCTCTGCCCATATTCATTAAATCGGAATTAATGGGGATGGTTCCATGAACCCGGATTTTTAACAAGTTCCTCAGGGACTCTTATACTCTAAAGTTTGGGTTTTTTGGCCCTAACCTCACCAGCCCCGTTATGAGTACAGTTATACTTTGGATCCAAAATATTAAGGATGAAGACCTAAGAACAAGCTTAACAGGAATGTGCTCCATTTCACCCCATGAAGATGGACATTCTGAGGACAGGGATTAGCAAAGGGCTGATTGCTGTTACCAACGACGCTGACTCTAGTTTAGAGATTAGAAATGAAAATCCCTACAACTATTCTCAAGGCTATCCTTCATAGACTGTGATATAAGAATAATTTTTCCAATCCAGTTTCTCTGTGGATGAAGTGCTAACCACCTCCAGCACTGATGTGATATCAGTTATCTACTGCCACAGCCATGCTGTGTAACATACAACCCTAGAACCTCAGTGGTGTACAATACGATGCTGTTCGTGAGTCTGTGGGCTGGCGGGGTGATTCTGCTGATCTGAACTGGGCTGGGTGAGGCACCCCCCTGAGTCAGCAGTCAGTTGTCAGGCTGGCAGTCAGGCTAAATGACTCGAACGATCTTGCTTGGGCTTTCCCACACCTTGGCCAGAACCCCTGGGGCAATTCAGCTTGCTCCAAGTGGCTAGTCCTCCAGCAGGCTAGCCCAGGCATGCCCAAATTCTGAGAGAGTGTGGAAGCGTGCAAGGCCTTAGAGCCTAGCTCTGTGACTTGTACAATGCCACTGCTGCCACGCTGTTGGCCAACTTGGTCACAGGAAGGGCCCACATTCAAGGAGGTGGAGAAACAGACCCTACCTCTTAATAAGATAAGCTGTAAAGTCACATTCCAAAGCGTGTGGGTCCAGGGAGGACATCAAATGGTACCATTTATACAAACAATCTACCACATCCATCACTTAATCGTTACCCGTTTAGGTATCGCATGGCTAGAAGGCACCAAGTTCTGAAGGGTCTCACACTGGTCCTGGGCATCGAAGGAGCCTCTGCGCACGTAGGTGGGAAGGTAAGGCCTTGTATGGCAACTGTCTGCTTCGAGTATGTTAAGCTTTACCAGTCATGGCCTGGAGTACATCATCCAGGGGGATGTGCAAAAGTATTCAGGAAATTATTCAAGATATTCAGAAAACGTCCCAAAGAAGGCATCACAGTTACCTTGCAGATCCTGTTTCCATGCTGCCCTGAAATTCTAGTTGGGCTCTGGTTGCCAAGGAGATGCTATTGTTTTAAAGTGGGACACATCCATCCTGTGCTAAAGACCCATTGAAAATTGCTTTCATCTCCTTTTCCAAATGAATAAATACAAGTTCTTTAGCCTGACCTTTCAGACCCTGCACATCTGACCAAATTACAATTTCCAAATTCATCTTCTGATGTAGGTCCCACACACGTGCACTGCATGTTGCAGCAGGCTTTTGCTCCCTCCGACCTCCTTGCCTAAACATGTAGTTCCTCAATCTCTGCAAGTCCAAATCGTAGCAATTCTAGAAGTGCCTGTTTCAATATTCACTGTTTTAAAAGCCATCACTGTTAACAGCAGACAAAAATGCACGACTCTCCTCTTTATTTGGCATCTGGTTACTGAGTCTAAGCTCGTGCTGCTCGCCGCACGACAGGCCAATAATCGAGAGACGAGTTGTTGAGGCAAGGAATAACGACTTTATTCGGAAAGCCAGCAGACCGAGAAGATGGTAGACTCGTGGCCTAAAGAACCATCTTGCCTGAGTTAGAATTCAGACTCCTCTTATACTAAAAGGGGAGGGAGTAAAGTCAAACACGTCCTGGCTCCCATCAGCCTCCGGAGGAGATGTGTTAATTTCTTCCTCCCTGCAGTCATTCACAGGTGGACCTGGTCAGGATGTTTCCTGTGAGCTAAACAAAGGTATTTTAGCTTAATGCTCATTACCTCGGAAGGAAGGTTCTTTTTAACTCTCTAAAATGGGGATAATACCTGCTTGCAGGGGGGCTATAATAAAATTATTTAAAGTTTCTAACGTTTAGATAGGACACATGATAACTTGATAAATGATGGCTCTTTTTACGACCCCACATTACAAGCTATTATCTTCTTTCCTATGCTGTCTGATGTTGCCTGTTTTACCCTCTTCTTACCCACACTTCCCCCTTCTTAACGACAAGGGCTATGTCTTCTTTGTCATTACTGTTATCTGTATTTACAGATGAGGAAACGGAGGAACCACAAGATCAGGTAGTTTGTTCAAGTCCAGATAGTTCCCGATGGTGGAGTTGAGATTTGAATTTATTCTAGGACCTGCTCGATAAACCCCAGCACTGCACTGCCCTGCCTTATCTTGGTGTGGACTTCCAGGAAGCAAGGCCCGAGAACAAGGTTTCTTTGAGATCAAGTGGCCGGAGTGGAGGACCGGGGGAGTGAAATAGGAAAAGGAGGAAAGAGTAGACTGGTATTCGATTCCACCAGGCCCTCTGAGTCTCTGAACTGCAACCTGGGAGATGGAAAGAAGGAAACACTCATCCCTTGTCTCTAGTTAGTCACTGCTCAGGGGTTAACCGTTAACTCCCTTCACTTGTAGTTGTGCACGATCAGTGTCGAGGCAGGTCCACCTGGCACCCTGCCACAAGCACTCAGAGCAGCCCCGGGGCAGGAAGCCAGACCTAAGAGGTGCTTTCCCACTGTCTCTGGGAAAACCTGGCCCCAGCCTGAGCGGAGCTGGTGGCCACAGCACAGGGCAGGAGGGAGTTAGCGATGGGCCACGGTGGTTGATGTGTGAAGCAGCTGGTGTGTGTGGAGTGGCTGGCGCCGCTGCCTCAACAAATAAAGGAGACAGTCAGTGGGCGGTGAAAGTACTGTAACCAGGAGACTCTTCCTGAGTTTCCTCTTGATGTGAAGATGAAGGGTTTGTTTATGTTTATTTTAGAAGCAGGCCAGTGTAAGAGCGAGTATTAAGAATTCTTGTCTCAAACTCCTTTTAAAGAGTTCTATGGATGAATTAAAAAAAAAAAAAAAAAAAAAGAAGAGGGACTTCCCTGGTGGCTCAGTGGTTAAGAATCCGCCTGCCAATGCAGGGGACATAGGTTCGATCCCTGGTCTGGGAAGATGCCACATGCCACAGAGCATGAAGCCCGTGCGCCACAACTACTGAGCCTGGGCTCTAGAGCCCACGAGCCACAACTACTGAAGCCCGCGTGCCACAACTACTGAAGTCTGCGTGCCTAGAGCCCGTGCTCTGCAACAAAGAGTAGACCCGCTCGCTGCAGCTACAGAAAGCCTGTGTATAGCAACGAAGACCCAGTGCAGCCAAAATAAATAAAGTAAGTAAGTTTATATATTTAAAAAAGAGTTCTATGGAAAGATTTGGGCCCACCTGTGTTTTGAAACATCTCAAGTACGTGAGATTATGGGAGAAGAAAATTAAATACATTAGAAACTATGACTCTGCATTGGTAACTTCCACCATACAGAATGGTCCTAAAAATAAAAAAGTAACACGGTTGTAAGCTTTCCTGAGTCTTCTTTAGGATCAGGCTTATTGTTCTCTTTGGAGAGACTTCTGGCCTTTAAATTGACAAGTCCTGCTTTTATATATTGGTCTGTGAACCTCTCCCTCGGGGAGCGTCTTTTAAATCGTAAGGCCCATTCAGGACTGGAGGAAAAAAAAATCTGTTTTTTAAAATTTAAAAAAAGTTGCAAGTTAGCCAGAGAGGTAGGTTATCTAACCTCTTGTTTGGAGCACAGACTATCCTTTTATTTTTCAGTTAAAATGTCCCGTTGAGAGCATAGTCATTTATATCATTAACCTAAGAAACTTAGGCTGAATTAAGGCAGTGAAGTTTAGTATAAATGTGGCATCAGAAAGACAGAGTTCAAATTCCCACTGTGCTGATTCTAAGTGCCAACTCTTGGGCAAAGCTCTCAAGACTCAGTTCCTCTTCCGTAAAATGTCATCCTTTCTTTACAAAGTTATTATGAGGATTAAATGAGATCATATATGTGAAAAGATCAAATACACACATAAACAAGGAGTTTCATTTTACTTTTAAAAATGGCTCAAAGTTATTAATCAATTCCTAGGGAGCTAGGGTCAAAAAGCTGGAGTTTGAACTGGGGGAGAAGTGGAAACTTAGCTGTTGGCTGAGTTTGGTCTGATGTGTCCTGTCCTTTATCTCTCCCAGAGGTTGCATATTGGTGAAAAAGGCAGACTCTAATTAGCAAGAAGCTGGTTTTTGCTGATCTCCCAGTACAGCTGGACACATGGCACAAAGGGAGAGTTCTGGCCTTTGCTATGAATTTTTATGTAATCAGCAAGCTACGAGAAGTAAAAAGGGCTCTCCTTGGAATACCTTGCACAAAAGGCTTTGCACATCCTCTATAACTTTCCCAAAGACTATTTTACATTTCTACTTGGGAGTCTTACTGTCACCTCACATTACACATGTATAAACCTCCCTCCCCCCACATTCTCCTTCCTAACTCTTTATTTCAATTAGCAACAAGAGTATTCTCTGGGCTTTCTCATTTATTCACTCAGAGTCATCACTGTACTGCATATTTCAAATATATTATTACACTTCACCTGATCTCAAACAACCATCTCAAGAAGGCATTATCCCCCTCAGATTGTGGGACAGAAATCGACGTTCCTAGAGATCAAATTCCTTAAGGTCACAAAGCTAGTAGAATGTGAAAAACGAGCTTTGAATTCAAGCTCTGACCCCAGGTTCAATGCCCCTTTCCTCATTCTACCTTACTATTTTTGGTTAATAAGAGATAATAGTGAAACTAATTTGCCTATTGCTGAGATCACAATGGATATTTTCAAAGGTAACAATAACTGTACGTTTTGCACAACTTACACTATTGCAGTATTCTATTAATGCAGTATCAAGTGACTGTAAGAAATACCACAAGAAAACTGGGTCAGGAAGAAATAAGGGGGAAAAAAATGACTCTTACAATGCTGATGTCTTTCAGAATGCATGTCCAGTAATTTAAGCAGAAACAAACCTAGGCAAGAATGCTACTCCAATATTAATTTAAATATATATATATAAAAGCAAACAGTGTTCAGTTTTGCCAATTTTATTGAACCAATAAAATTCCTACTAATAACAATGAAATAAATTTCTGCAAGTATAAATGTGATACAGTTTAACAAAACCCATTGTTCTGTACCTATAAATAGATTTTCAAAATGTCATAAAAAGTGCAGTTATGAATTGTTAACATGTTAATACACAGTTCCTTTATTTCAAATGTGTTTGCCTTGACTCACCAACAGTTCCTTCTGCATCTGTTCAAATAATATTACCCATCCCTCCAAAAAAAAAAAAAAAGGAAAAAAAAAGAGGCATTAAAGCACTAGAATATTACACAAAAACTGATCCATTCAGGTCAGCTTTAGTCAGAACTGTAGAATCAGCAACATAAGAAAAATAAAACCTAGTTATACACACAAAAAGCTTTCATGGGTTCTATAATCTTCTTAACTGCTGACTTATGTGGAGGGCATAATAGTTGAAAAGCCTTATATGGTTAACTAACTTAGACTATATCTACAGCAGGGTCTGATTTGCCAGAAGAAGTTTAAAGTGGCTGTTTAGCAAGTTTGCTATTTTCAGAATTGAAACTATAAATGTATGACCGCCATTTGACACTGAAAATTGTGTGAATCCTAAATTGCATCAATGATCTATTTGATAAAAGCTTATTCTAATTGAAAACCTTATATAGTAAGAGACTGATAGATATATAGCAGTCTTAAAGATCACGTCATCCGCCTCACGTTAGTCCAAAGTCACGTGCTTCGTAAAAAAAAAAAATTACAGTAACAAAGCACAGGACTACAAAGGCAAAACATCACAGCTTCTGATTACATGGAATAAAAAGTACCAAGGAACGCAAAAGATAATTCTGTATTAATACTGATGAATTAAAGAACTATAACAGACGTTTCACAGCATGCTACATATATCACTCACAACTTAAGGATAAAATGATGTCTAAAATTGAAAGATAAGAAGTTGGCAATCTGATTTCATGTGCAATTCAGCTACAAAGTCTTAATATATACATTCATGATGTAGCTGCTCTGCAAAATCAGGTTAAAAAAAAAAAAAAGAGATTTCAAGTTCAAATCCTATTTCTTAAGCTAAAGGATACATCCAGTTCTTCCATGACCAGGAAAGTTATTTTCAGGTTTGAAGGAGCTAATCCCAGTAGCAAGGCCATGTTCCAAGTTGACCTGACAGGGTTCTTTGTAACCTTGCTCCAACTGTGCATGTGGCTGTGAGTATTCTATTAGCATGGAGAAGATGCCAAACTGGCTTGTGGTTTGCTTTCTGTGTCTATCTTATCCGACTGAAAAGAGTAAACGTGAGGAGAAAGAGGAAGGGAAAAATTGCATTTTCTTTCCAGGGAAGATATATGGATGTAAAGGAAATTATCTGCAGTAGATATAGAGTTGGGATGACTTTCTTTCCTTGATGAACAAGGGTACCATTTAATGCTTACCCTTTATTTTAGCGAACCAGTGAAATTCAGAAAGGAGAAAACAGTCTCAACATTACGAAGGAAATTTCTTGGCTACCCAACTGATACATTTCCTTTATCCTACCTTTTGATCCTTCCTTATCAGATTTGGGAGTCAGCTGACAATCTGTAAGGACTAACTCAAGAAAGAGACGTATGATCAGTTCCATTCAGTAAGTGTCATAATGAATACTTAAGCTAATCAGCATTCATAAACAATATTTTAACATTAAAGACTAGAGAGTGTCTCTCCTTTTGATATTCTTTCTGTTAAAATTATACATTCATTTTTAAGAGGTTAAACTGAGGGGTGCAAGAAAATAGACTGT
Organism: Stenella coeruleoalba; assembly: GCF_951394435.1. NCBI lineage: Eukaryota > Metazoa > Chordata > Mammalia > Artiodactyla > Delphinidae > Stenella > Stenella coeruleoalba. Next base: position 70,496,011 of record NC_137154.1, read on the forward strand.
TTTAGCAAATTTATATACTAAAAATTACATTTATCATATTTAGACTTACTAACATTTGATGCTGTCCTATGAGCTGTAAAATGGGGTGTTTGTTCTAATGGCTATTTTATAGTATGCATTTTCTTATTTCAAAGATTTCCACAAGCATTGAAAAGAATCAGATAGGCATCCCCCCCGCCCACCGCCCCCATATTCCTTCTTTTTTCAACTCTGGACTTCATGGTGGTGGTGCAGTCGTAATTAAAGCTGGAATGAACACCTCATGACATATGATTTAATAAAAACCATCCTTTCAGTCTCCATCATTCAAGTCTCATTTCTTAACTAGGCATCTATTCATTTCTGGGCCCTTAAAGGAATCGACTAGACTCTGTTATCAGGTTGGGTTGTTCATGAACGGGCGTGGAAGGCCATCCAAATACCACTGTAGATCATAATAATCTGTACTTTCAAACAAGGGGGGTTTGTCTTCAGGTCTATAGATAAACACGCCCCACGTTAGAAGCCTGACAGTGTTCATCTATGGACCACACTGAGCAGGCACTGGCCAGAGAGGAAGAACTGATGCTTCTTCCTCTTCTGTGCGTTTCCTGTTCCTTAATGATACTGTCTAGATATACCGGAAGTGCAGCCATGGTTGTAAGGACTACGAAGGCAGTGCATTCCCTTTTCATCCCGTAGCTCATTTTCCCGCATGAGAATAGGGTAGGAATAGGGGTTAGAAGCTTAGTCTAACCTAGGGAAGCTTAATCAAACCATTATGTAGCCAATTTTATGGTATTTTATCTATATTATAAATCAAATGGTCTCCTGTGATCCAGTGGGACCACCTAAACATGCTTTATCATATGTCCTTCTATTGGAAATGTGTTTCAAGGCCCAAATGACACCAATAAAACAAATGTCTGAAACACCACCCATGTGTATGCCAGAAACTTCCTGTTCCATTGATAGGTTACAGATCAATCTGGATTGTTGGAGAATTTTCACTTTACATTCAAATAACTTGGACTAACCAAATATAGATCCAGGTTAAGATGGCAATTCAATCACTTTAAAATCCTGCTAAATGCTAAATTCTGCATGGTAGAAATAGTTCAATTTCTGTATCATGTATAAATATAAAGATTCCTACTTTGATAGAAGGCAAAAATCTTCTATGATTTATTTAAAATATGGAAGTAGTATTACTGAACAACGGAGAGTGAATCCATGAAAAGGTTGGATACTCTGAGTTTATAGGCTCTTTGGGGATGAGGTAGAGGAGAGCAAGATATTTTGGCAGCTGGGAAAGGGTAGAACAGTATGGGATGGACGAGATTACACGTGGTGCTGCATTAGATCTGGGAGGGTGTCCAGGGCAAAGGTTAGCCAAAATATAGCTAGATGGTAGAGGGATTTCGAGGGAGTTGGGACAAGTCGTATTCCTCATGGATGGAGAAGAAGTAACTGGGAAAAGTAAATGCTGGTGACGATCAGCAGGTGGCTGGTGATGTTTCGTTTGGATTGTGAAAAGGCGCTCAGACCAAGATGGGCTGAGGGGAGGGGAAGAGAGCGAGCGTGGTAGAAGTCGAGGCACTTGGAGGAAGAGAAAGCAGGCAGGAAAGGACGGGCTGAATGTAGGCAGAAGCTCCCACAATAGGAAGTGCTCCTTTAGATTAGGTGTGTGATGCTGACGGCAGCCACGCTCTTAGAATTATGGTCCATGTGTTCTTTGAAAGACTCTTCCTTCCTCACAGGTTTCTGCCTTGACAGGTACCTCTACCTCTATGATCCATTTCACCCCAGATGTTTTTGTTCTAGGTCTCACCTGAGCGGATACTACTAACGAAGCCAAATTAGCATGGAAGTAAGCCCCATATACAGGGGGCACTGAAGTTCTGTTGACTGAGATGAATACATTCATGTTACAGTACTGTTTTAAGGAAAGATTATTTGATTCTCAGTCTCCAGAGGGATATAATCGGGAAACACAGTTTATGATTATGGCCACCTAGAATAGGTTCTGACTATAAAATTAGGTAACTTAAAACTCGATCTGAATAGAGGAGCCATATACCTTTCAGTTTACTGTTGAATTATACTGTTAGCAGATTTCCTCTACTACTTATATAACATTATTGTTGCATAATTTTCGCTTCATGCAAGACCGTCTATTTGCATAAAAGAAGAAAAGTCCCCTTAGATAAAGAGAAGAGTTTAAGGTCTTGCTTTCCAGAGGAATGATTTAGAATTGTCTTTAAAACACAACATAAAACAAAACAAAAACCTCATTTTACTAGCACAGTGCAAATCATTTTTATAATATGCACTGAAATTTTTTTCTCCCTCACGAATTGTCCTTAGTGTTTAAAAGAATCTTACCATCATATATGCATGCGCTCTGCATGAAAGTGGTGAACTATTTTTAAGTACAGATCTTTAATTGTTCGTTGATAATTTCATTTTGCTGTGGCATAAAGATCTAAGATTTTGGATTTAAAAACTCTATAAGGTGGGAAAAAAAGTTGCTCAGGAATAATGTTAACTAGCTGTTAGAAGCATTTAAAATCTTTAAGGGACTTAATTAATTAATTATTTTGTATTGGGGTATATTTGTTTTACAATGTTGTGTTAGTTTCTACTGTACAGCGAAATGGAGTAGAGTTCCCTGTGCTATACAGCAGGTTCTCATTAGTTATCTATTGTATACATATTAGTTAGTGTATATAGGTCAATCCCAATTTAAGGGACTTTATAATACAATTAAAATAGGGGCTCTGGTTCAAATATGATTCTGATATAAAGCTGACATCGAGTTTTCTGTTCTAAGACAGTCCTGTGTTGCTCTGTCAATATTATTTGAGTTTAAAGTCATAATTACAGGCCAAGGCCATGCCCCAGATTCCACACTAGCCATTCTTTATTTAAAAAGTACCCCAAATGGGACAAAGATTCTTCCTGAGACTGAGATAGCATCCTTAGCTCAAAAAGGTGAAGAAATAATAAGTTGTCCCGTCTCAAAAGCCTGTTTTCCTCTAATTATCACAAGTCCATCTGAGGAAGCCTCATCAGAAGGCTCCCAAGGAGGCACCTGCCTGGCCACTCCCGCAGTCAAGGGGTCGGGTTCAAGATTTACTTTCAGAGAGGAGAGTAGCTGGATTTTCCTAAGGTGATCTGAGAAATTGAGAGTTATAACTGGAAGTGGGAAAATTTGAAATTCAAAAGTAAACGGCTATCCACCGAGCACATACAGCAGTGGATCATTAGACTATTTTGAAAATAATAAGCAACGGAGTTAGAGGCTTCCCATTCACGTGTGCTTTTCTCACGCACACCTGCACATCTCAGTTTGGCACAATGCGAGCCCAAGGGGTGGGTTAGCAGATCGTATAGTCACATCAATACACCAATTGAACCAGATATCTCTTTTAAAAATATCACATTTTAATATAAAAAGCTATACTATAAATTACTACATAGTAAATTCAATACTCTGAAAAAATACCACCCTGGAAAACCGCATCAGAATTTCAAGTTTGCATTAGCTGAAGTTCACAGCAAACTCGCTGTACAATGGATTTCACAACCTGGAAGGCTGTGCGCGCTGCATCTCGGCAGGTGCTTTGGCACCTTCAGAGTCAACTTTTCTAGGCTGATTCAGTGAGGTTCATAAATATATTGTTTTGTCTTTGTTTATAGTTCCAAGTCAACTGATTTTCCTGATTAGTGATGAGACAGATCAATGCTGAGCTAATACGAAACCTTGCTAGGAAAGAGATCTAGTAAAGGCACTAAGATTTCCATAACCCAACTCCGACTACCTACATTTCCGGGGGTTGGGGGGAACACAAAAAACAAAAACTAAGTGGCCATTTTAGTTACTTAAACCTTGTTTCCCCTTTTGGTCTAAAGCTCATATGGTGTTCTGTGAGAATTTCTCCTCCTTTTCAATATATAAAAATCATTTTTTATCCTGTAATACAGGTCACCTGCACAAAAACATAGGGATATTAACTGAAAGAATTCTAGTTAAAAAAAAAAAAAAAAAAGTCAAGAGTAAAGGATATCCTCAACTTGAAAGTTCTAAAATTGGGGAAGTCAAATGGACATGCATGTTGTCATTCATATTTTGCCATTCCCCTAAAGACTTTCTTCGTATTTAACACATATCTATATAATGTGATATGGCATAAAATCAACATATGGTATACACAATAAACAAAACAGACTAGATCTGACATGAGTTCTTTGAATAATCTCTTTAAATAAACCACCCTGTCTTAAAAAAAATTAGCAATTTTTTTCCTCACGTGGAAGATTTCAAACAAAATCCTGGAATCTAAAAATGCAGAACTATTTCATATTCATAGGTTTACAGTCATCTTTCTATTTTCTTATCTAGAACAAAGCCTAAAAGAAAGCAACCTAATGGATCGTACCAGAAAAGGATGATAAATGGAAGGGGAAAATGACTGAACAGAACACTAGTCCACAATTCTTTCATGAGAGAAAAAAAGTAAGTCCTAGATAACAAGTAAGTCTAAAATGAAATCTTTGTGGGAACTCTAACGGAAAATTTTAACTATCTTATTCACTATGAAAAAATGGATCTGTTTTAAAACAATTAGCATGTTTGTGTAAAATTCAAGTCACCCTTAGTTAACCAAAAAGTGTTTAAGCAGTGCAGTTGTGTCCTACTGGATAGCTGTAAGCATCTCTTTAGGCACTTCACTGGTTCATTAACATAATATAAATTAAAGCTATAAACACATAATGTTGTGCTCTGTGAAGATAATCTAATCAAGCAACATAAACCAATGCAAAAATGTGACTTTTGGGATGCTTTTTCTTCCCTTAAGACTTGAGATCTTTTTTTAACCAGTTGTCCAAAGAGATTTTTCTGGGGAAGGGGATGCTTTGGCATTATGAAAGGAACATTGTTCAACCCCAGGAAGGCAAAAGCCTTGGGCGATAAAGAAATCTGAACCAAATTTCTTTATGGCTCTGTGTTAAAAGGACACTTCTGCAGTGACATAGTAGGGGGAAAGTCTGTTGAGTATTTTTTTTTTTTTAACATATTGCACTCTTTTGTTGTTGTCGTTCAATCACATTAATGCATAGAAACACAATTTTTACCTTTGAATAATAAACTGTTTAACCTATCATAAGAAAAACCATGGAAAATAAGTTCTAAAAGCCTAACAGGAAAAAATATAGGTATATTATAACCTTCCTCCGCTTACTGCAATATAGAAAACACTATGAGAAAAGAAAAATGTGCAAAGAAAATTTTTGGTCAGTCTTATGTGGGTACATGTTTATATGTGCCAACTAAGTGAACTGTAAGTAGCCCTGCAAGCACTGATTATTTCTGATGACTGAGGATTACTGTCAGTGATAGAAAGGATTGTGCATAATTCCACTTTTAATATATACATCTGATATGGAAAACGGAAACTTCTGTTTCAGAAGAGAAAGAAACTAGCTGAATTTGGCATTTCAGTAGCATGCTATAGAATTCATCATGATCAATTTCACATTAAATTATGGACAATGGCTGTATCACATTTCATGTTATCGCCAATAGCAGTAAAAAAAAACAAACAAATAAACAAATTAAAAAAATAAACAGTGCCTGACAAATAATCTCCTGGGGACACAGATGAGTGTCCTGTGAGCAGCTTAGTTCAACAGCGCATGCTTCTCCTCCACCAGATTTAGGACACAACATTAAAATTCTAGAATGGCCAGAGGAGGTCATTCATTGCTGAATTCCGATATCTGAAAAACAATTGCTTGAGCAGATTGTAAGCGCTTTTCCATATTTAAAAAAAAAAAAAAAAGGAAAGAACAAAAATACACATACACACAAACCCCAAAGCACTGAAGTTAAGCATTAACAAACCAGGTTCATGACTTATGATCAGTATCCAAAAACCCAACTATAAACAATGCCAAGTAGTGCTCCTCAGTATTACTTTTGCAATTGTTAGTCATGTTAAGCATCAAGAAAAAGAAAATACATCATTGCACATTACAGCCGCCCCCAAAAAAACGGCTAAAACTTTGACACTAGAGAATTGAATAATGTTTGATGCTACATCACAAACAGCTTCTGATGTATAGCCTATGTGAAAAGGTCTTTACACATATATGACATTTTCCCTGGATGATGCTTCAGGTCAAATGCCGAGTTATGGCACGAAGAGCATAGAGAAGCTCAGCTTGCATCCGTGCTTCCATTAGAAGTAAATTTACGTGAACCTAGAAAATGAAAGTGTTACCAATTTAGTGACCATCATAAACAACTGAAAAAACCTTAATTTTTTTTTCATATATCAGACATTCACAAATGTTTTTCATGGGTATTATAGACACATGTACAAACACACATGCCTGGGCATATTTATGCGGGTACGTGATGTAATACTCATAAGAAAACTGTGTTTATAAAAAAAAGTGAGCAGTAAAAATGACCCCTAAAGTCTTAAAAAGTCCAATAATTTTGTTAGGATCGATGTTATGTAAAGCCAGTCAATCTTTTGGGTTATAAAATAAAACTGATTTTTACAAATCACAATTTTCCTACAAATTATACTTTCTTCCAGTTGTAAAAGTTTATATGGCTAAAACTCAGCCCCACATTTCTTATAGCCTATGCTTATTCCTTGGAAAGCTTTTAAAAACATTTCTTACGATTTGCAGGCATACCTCGTTTTATCGTGCTTTGCTTTATGGCACCTTACAGGTACTGTGTTTTTTACAAACTGAAGGTTTGTGGCAACCCTGCGGCAAGCAAGTCTATCGGCATCATTTTTCCAACAGCGTTTGCTCACTTTGTGTCTCTGTGTCACATTTGGGAATCCTCACAACATTTCAAACCCTCCACCAGCAAAAAGATTATGACTCACTGAAGGTTCAAATGATGGTTAGCACTTTTTAGTGATAAAGTATTTTTTTAATTAAGGTATGTACACTGTTTTTTAAGACATAATGCTATTATACACTTAATAGACTATAATATAGTGTAAACATAACTTTTTATGCACTGGGAAATCAAAAATTCATGTGACTCCCTTTATTGTGATATTCACTTTAGTGCAGTGGTCTGGAACCAAACCCATAATATCTTTGAGGTGTGCCTGTACTTGGGAGATATTAAAGTGAAAATGTGACGTTTAAAGCAGTTTGGAATTAGTGTCTGGTACTTAGATATGCATAGCTTGCCTAGAGTCTTTCAGATACAGCTGTGAACAAGCACCTAACTTTTTTGGGGGGGATACAGCTCATCCGATAGGTTAAATTATGTACCCACATATTTTCAAAATGTTTACAAAGAAATATGTTGTGATATATTTAGATTATTTTGGTATCTTTCTATAGGTTAGATGTATTGTTGGATCTATTCTCTTGATGAGTAAGGAGAATTTCTAGATACCACCTAGTAAAGGGAGAAAATCTAATGCAAACATATAAGCAGAGCATAGCTATCCATCTCGGAGAGATGCTGGAGGCAAATGGGTATTTACATGATGTGTGATCGGCTCTAAGACTTCAAGAAGGTCTGCTAGGGATTGAGGTCATAACATTCTTTATCTAAGTCATATGGTTATTGAGTGAATATTAGGACCCTGAAAAGGTTTTCTTACTCTCAAGCTTAGAAACTGTGATATAAATGGAAGATTCGTGGCCTTTATGGTCAAAGATCTAGGATTTATAGCCATACTTATACTGTACTAGTATATTGGTAAAGATCCTTAACATTTATTAGGTCTTAAATAAGGATTCCTATATATTTCAATCCAAAGAAATATCCTCATATAATAACATATTTGGCTCAAAGATCCAAATCCATTATATTGTCAAAATACCAAATTACCAAATTGGAGTGAGACGCCCTTGTTCTAAGAGGTTAACTGTAATGGCTAGAGTGAAGGAATCTCTAAATGGGTATGCCTTCTGGGCATACAATAATATACAATTATAGCTCGCACAACATCTCTGAAGGTTTGATTTTTACTAGTAGGATGGTGGACAGTTTCCCAAATGTCCTTTTAAAATATCAATATTCAGATCCAATCTTTCAAAGGCCAATGCTAAACTTTTACTTTATACAGCACACTGGACAAAACACAGAACCAAAATTTAGTTAATAAACCCTAATTTAAAATCACGGAAAGAAAAACAGATGGCCAGATAATGCCACTTCCATTTCTTTGATGGAGCTAATTTATTAATATTTTCATGTATAATTTTTTCATAATCATGACTTCTTATGTTGAATATTTGTCTACGATAAAAGGTTTAGTCATGAAACACACCTTTTCTGAGTGTTTGAACTGACGCCAGTAACTATCATACATGCGCTTGGTAGTCCTCTCAGGATAGCAGGTCACTGTCTTAATGTAAACCTTCAGGCTTCGTTCAAGTAATTGATTAACTTCTCCATAATCATAGTCATCATACCTATAAGCAATATGACAACAAGCTTTAGAATGACAGAATCAAAATTTCTGATTTCTAAAATTATACCAAGACACAATAATTATCTAGTAATTAAATACCAAACGCTCATTCGTTAATTCACCTAACAAATAGTTACTGAGTGTCTATTATGTGCCATGTTACTCCCCCCTAGGCACTGGTGATACACAAATGAACAAAATAGACAAAAATCACTGGACCCGTGGAATTTAAATTCTACTGGAGAAAAAAGAAAGAAATGAAAAAGAAAACCATACAATGTATCAGATAGTGATAACTGCTATGGAGATAAAATGCAACTGGAGGCCGGGAGGGGAATTGTGATTTTAGATAGAGCGGGCAGGAAGGCTTCTCTGAGATGCTGACATTTGAGCCCTAAGGCAGGAGTCTAGGGCTTCCCATTTCAAGGAAGAGAGGATAATCAATTGCGTCCAATGCTACTGACTAGTCAAAGAAGATGCTACTGAGAACTGACCATGGCAAGGAGCTATGCAGAGGTCACGGACAACCTCAGTAAGAGCAGCTCTGTTGACATAACAGGAGTAAAAGCCTGATACTGCAGTCGGTTCACAAGAGAATGGGAGATGAGAAAATGGTGACAGTAGACACACAAAGCTTTTTCAAAGAGATTTGCTGTGCATGGGAGCAGAAACATGAGGCAAAAGCCAGAGGGAATAGAAGGATGAAGAAAGGATTTTTGTTTTTTTGAGATGATGAGAGAAATAATAGCATGTTTATATACTGATGGGAAAGATCTGATTAAGAGAGTAAAGTTGATTATGCAGGAGGGAGAAGGGAGAATTGCTAGAACAGGGATCTTCTGAAGATGAGAGGAGATGGGATTCTATGCCCAAGAGCATAGGAGTATAGACAGTTCATCCACAATATGAGAGAAGAAAGAGCAAACAGGCACAGAGGCAGATACAAGGGTAAATGTAGTAGTGGGAGCTTGTGGGATTTCTCTTCTATATTTTCTGTTACTTTCTAACCCAAACATAACGCTTAGTTTAAAAAAAAAAAAAAGCCTCCAGGATTTTATATAAACTTTATTTAGTAGCATCCAACAGAGAAAAATAATCACCATAATATTTGTTATTTATTGTCTTGAACATAATAAATATTTATTGCAACTGAATTAAAATCTATTAGTGTTTATTTTTCTTAATTAGGTTGGTATAATATCTGTTTTAAAGTGTGATGATTCTTTCTAGAATGGTAAATGGCCAAATAGCAGATTTATTATTTACCATTGTAATAGTGTCCTTTAGGTGGACTATTTCATTATTAGTTGATTTTTCAGGAAATTTGGGATCTTTTAAAAAGTTATAGAAACCACGTTGCTTAACAAATTGAATTTTAATTCCATTCCATAAAGGCTTTCTGATACTATATCAGAAAGGATATAGTATAGAGTCGACTGAATGTATCCATTCAGTTGACTGAATGAGGATTTTCTTCAGTCAACTGAATGTATTCATTCAGTTGACTGAAGGGGATTTTCTCCTTCTGCAAATCCCTCTCCATAAAAGTCTTCAAAACCCAGCTCAAAAAGGATGTTCTCCAAAAGAGCTTTCCTGATTAGACCATTCAGTCTCGTTCACTCATTGACTCCCTGTCCTCTCAATTCTAATTTTCTAAATTTAGAGACCACTAATTTATATTGACTTACAGTTTCGTTTCAGTGTTCTTTTTTTTTTTTTTTTTTTTTTTTTTGCGATATGTGGGCCTCTCACTGCTGTGGCCTTTCCCGTCGCGGAGCACAGGCTCTGGACGCACAGCCTCAGCGGCCATGGCTCACGGGCCCAGCCGCCCCGCGGCATGTGGGATCTTCCCGGACCGGGGCACGAACCCGTGTCCCATGCATCGGCAGGCGGACTCTCAACCACTGTGCCACCAGGGAAGCCCCGTTTCAGTGTTCTTATGTGAGCTTTATGAGGGAGGACTCTACCCTAGTTTTATTTATACCTTAATTACCATTCCTCCAAAAACTAACCAACCAACCAACCAGCCAGCACTTCTTGTCCCAGCACTATGTCCCATCTAAAGGGACATAATATATACATTTTTAAATGTCCAGTTCGTCCAGTAAGGTTTCTCAAATTGAGTGATTCTCTCCTATCCCCAATGATTACTGATATTCTTTTCCCTTCTTAGTAGATTCTAACTACTATAGTTATATATGCATGTTAAGATTTGTAACAGCTAAACAAAGAAAAATGCTTTTCTATAAGACAGAATTAATTTTTAAAAATCAGAAGTCCACATGTAATATTTTCTCCCCAGAAGCATATACTTCTCAATGGGATAGAAGTAAGATGCATGCCAGAATTTTCACTTAGAAACATATAAAACTGTCTCCATGATGACCATACCTGATTCCGAACATACAGTGAACGTAGTTAAATAAAGCTCTGCGCAGCATGGTTGTGTCAACATCCTCATGGGTGGCCATAGTGTTATACGTGAGATTGTAGACCATGCGGAACTTCTCATCAAGAAGATGTCCAATGTCAGAATAAAGTCTGTTCACCAGGGAGAACCCATGATTTTCCCAGGTATAGTCCTAAAAACATAAAATGTATCTCCAATTACAAAATGGTCACTCTCCATTTAAAGTCTATGTTTTTAAGTGTAACTACTGAAGCAAGTAAGTGGAGATATTTCAAAGTCCGTAATTCTTTCACTAATTCCAAGTTTGCAGCTTTACCAAGAATGCTTCACATCAGTTTGTAGATGGGAGTGCTGTGCTGTTTCCTCGGTGGGTCCAGGGTTTGGCACACTGGTGATGAACTCTGGTTACCTCCTGTCGTCAAGTACTATGCAAACTATGCCGTCATTTGGAAGGACCCCAGAAGACCTTGGAATATTCCTATGTGACTAAACCTACTCAGTGACACGGATGGTTAGCAGATCATATGAAGCAAGCATGGAGGAGTCTGTCTTTATTCACACTCATTCTCTTTTTATGAACCACATCACTACTATGGCTCTTTTCTAGGGCTGGGGAGGGGCTGGTCCTTAAGCCCGTAACTACTGATGTATATGATTTTATTACAAAATGCCTTTTTATTATAAATGTGAACATATCACTCAATTTCCTCCCTGCCCTCTCCAAAAAAGGACATTAAACAACTATCATGTAATAATGCAAGTAACTGAATAAAGCAGTTTCCTTTTGCCTTCTAAGGGGGTTAATGTTGAAATAATAAACCATCAACTGGGACATCAAATCAGACAAGGCCAAAAACTAGGTTAAATAAAGATAGTTACAGATTCTATCGAAATGCTCTATTAATTTATTTAGAAGTCAATTTATTTACATTTCAACATTTCACAATTAAAATGACAGTATCTCTTCTCCAGTTTCTCTGAATTAAAGGCATCTGATACCTGAGCTCGGAATGTTGGCAAATGCTCCTCTCCTCGTCTGGCAAAGTCTTCATACCCAAAACCAGGGTCTTCGATATATCGGGAGACATCAGATGTTATAATCATGTCATCCTCAAAATCTAAGGACAATAATGAACAACCTAGTGTTAAGGAAACCATACGGAGTTAGAACAAATGAATCAGCTTCGTTTTCCTCCACTTTTTCATTTAGCTTTTCCATGGCTTTCCAAAGTGACAATATTGACTACATGGCTTGAATTCACATAAAATACCTTTACCTGACGTTTTGAATACAATTTCATTACCAAATATTGGCAATTGTAACATTCAGCTGTAGTTACCCAGGCAAAAAATTGACTAAATATCTAAATAGTAGTAGTCAAGGATCAATACATGTGTTTTACTTATTTAGAAAAGGAAGATAGCACAGGCCTTTGAATATAAAGCTTAAAAAATTTTTTGATCTTTCCAGGGGATGAAGTAGGATGTGGGGAAAGAGAAGGGATGAGGTGAAAGACCACTTAAAATTGAGTTTAATGTTAAGATGAATTTTATTAAAATCAGATGGTGTTTCATCTGGATGTATTCACAGTGAAAATTAGTTCAATAGAGTTCATTTTTAGCTTACAAAGAGGCATCCAGGGAGAACTTGTAAGGGTTCACAATAGGGAGGAAAGTAGACTTTTGGGGACCACTATTATTCCCTGAGTTGATTTGGGTGCTAGTTAAACAGGAAGGATCAGTTTGTGTGTAAAGTTCATTAAGTTTTACACCTAAGATACATGCGCTTTTCTGTGTACATGAAAACAAGGTATACAACATATGAAGTAAACAATGTGCTTCTGAGACTGTGATTAGAATATTATCAAAATGGCATTCAGAAAGACAGAAGACTATAATAATATTTTAAGACAGTTGACTTCTGTATACTTGATAATATTAAAAATTTACCACTGAAAAATTGTAAATGCCCAATGCATGTTAATTTGATTTAAAGATAATTCTTTTTTAACTTATTTTTTTTCCCTAGGTTAGTCTGTCTTTATAATTACTCTTTTTCTGATTTCAACCACTAAAAGGGAATGAACAACCTTTATTTACTACCTTCTACTCTAGAAAATGAACACATATTTTTCAAAATAAAACACTAGTTTCTTCCACATAAAGAACAGTATTTTCCTAATAAGTGTTTTAATTAATATTAAGTAAATTTAACATTTAATAAATAAATAAATATTAAATAAGTAGTTAATGAAACAATTTTGTGACATAATAAAAATTACAATCCTCAAGTAGACAGTCTTGAGAAGCTTAAAATACAAGTGCAATTACAGTAATTCATCTGAAAGACCTAATAGACTAGTAGTACCTGAATTATCTTTAATCTTTGCTATTCATGAAAATCCTAGCAATTATTCTTTTCTCATGAGTTTCGACCCTTCCTTAGTTCCCTTGGCATGGACTAATTAGGGTGCTTAATATAGGCAGGAAAGCTCAAGTGCCCAGGCTACCCAACCTAGGAAGCAGCTTATTAAAATCTTACGTAACTTATTACACATAAAGAGAAGAAACTAGCATTTGTTGAGTACTTACAATATACCAGATACTATGCTATGTACTTAATATCTATTTTTTCATTGTTTCATTAATATGAAAAGAAATATATACTTAAGAAATAATATGAAAATAAATATATACTTAAGAAATATATACTTAAGAAATAAAACTAACTGTAAGTTACTAATACCATTATCAGTACTGAGTGTCAGTAACGAATACAGTGTGGGTTAGTTTAAGATGATGTGGGAAACTTGTACACATTAAACTACTTAAACTGATCTGAAGCTTTTAGGTGACTTGCAGTTCTCCGAAGAGAAAGCTCAGGCTTCTTCCCACCCAACCCCACAACCACTGCCCTGTCTCCTTGTGCTCCAGCCTCTGTTCAGATAAATAGAAACACTTAAAAAATGGTGTTTTCAATGCATTCTCTCCTAACATGTATGGACGACGTTATGCTTTCCTGAATTCAGTTCATCACATAATAAATATAAATGAAGCCAAAAATGTAAAATGTAGTAGCAATCACTGAGGCTGCTATGAAAACTAGGAGTCTTGCGGGTTAAACCAAGACCAGTGAGTAAGTCTCTGATAAATAAGTTCTATAAACTTATTTTATTTATCAGTTCTATAAAATAAACTTATTTTATAGAACTGATAAATAAGTTCTATAAAATAGTTCCTCTCTTGAAGTGATCTTCCCCCTACACTGTACAGCCAGGTGGTCTAATTTGGCGGACATCGATCCTGGAGTTGACTATTACACAGCTGGCTCCTTTGACTTTGCTCTTAGCTTTTGTTTTGCTCATATATATTTCTAAATTGTCACAGGAACTTTAAACATTTTAAAATAAACAATAAAGAGTAAAACCAAATATGATAGAATTTATCCTACAAATAATATCCATCTATTCATTTTCAAATTAGGAGTCAGTCAAGATCTGTGTTCTAGACAATTTTGTCCATAGAAGGAAATATACAAAGTTCTCTCATACTACAAATATTTTTTTCCTAAATTTACCTTAAGAAGTTAAATTAAAAAAAATGTGTCTGATCGACAAATATAAAACTCTAATCTTAATTCTATCTAAACAAATATTTCAAACTCTGGACTCAAAGTATTATTTTACATATTACTTGCATTCTTCTGCTCCCAAGAGGTGGCTACTAATATACTACAGAAAATACTGTGTTACAGTAATGGAGAACCATTCTAACTTGGAAAAAAAAAAAAAAAACAACAATAAAAGCTAGTTAACTCTGTTATCAAGCTACAGAATTCTCCCCTTGTAGAACAATTTAAACATTTATTTTCTCCAAGAGGTTTGAAAAACTATTCTTAGAATCTCTGCATGGACTCTAAAATGCTTTTATCACACTGATCAAACCAAGAAACTTGTTATAGGGAAAAATAAATTTCTATTTCCATTTTAAAACGTAGTAAGTCTATAAAAATAACTCAATTAGCCACATACTGAGTCATTTTTCTGTTATCTTTGTGTGACCAGCAAATTTAGTACTGGGAATGGTGAAGAGTTAATAATGAAACAATTTATTTCCTTGAATAATTTATAAATGACGCAGCCTTTTCTGTTAAAACCAGAACATAATTTTTGGCTAGGGTCTAAGACTTGCTAGTCAAAATTCACTATAGAAGCTAGAAGTCCTTGCTCAAGGGTCCAAGAAGGTAAAATATATTTTCAATACTAAAAAAAGAAACCTAAAAGAAATAAAACATTTACATGTCCTTTAAGCTCTAATGGTCTTAGAGAAGCTTTAAAAAATTAATGTCTATGCCATGTTTCACCGCTATTCAGCTCCAAGTATTTTCTAACCATTGTAACTTTTTCTTTCACTCTGTGCTATTTAGAAGTATACTGCTTAATTTTTAAACACTTGAGAAGTTTCCAGTTATTTTTGTTACTGATTTCTAGCTTACTTCCATTACAGTCAAAAGTTATGCTCCATGAAATTTTAATCTCAAAATTTGTTGAGATTTGTTTTATTAACAGTATATGGTTGACATTGGGAAATTTTCTATGTGCACTTGAAAAAATGCTATATGTTGCAGATTGGGATATAGTGTTTTATATATGTCAGTTAGCTAAAGTGTGCTAAAGAAGTTTAAATACTCTCTGGATTTTTGTCTACTCACTCTTTCAGTTATAAAGAGGTGTATATTAAAATTTTTCATACATACACACAAAAATTAATGTCTAAAAGTGAACAGATATTACTAACCTTAATACAATTACATTTTAAAATATTGGTTTACCTAGAAGGCTCATTACTTTCCTTTGTCCCATTTGTTTTCCCTGGATGATTTTTATAAACAACGCTTTTGATTTTAACTCCCAAATATATGCTGATAACTTCCAAAACTTTATCTTGAGCTTAAAACTCTCTCCTGCTCAACACTTGCTGCTCCAAGTGTGGTTTGCTGACCAGCAGCATGGGCATCACTTGGAGACGTGATAGAAATGAGGCTTCTCAGGTCCTGGCCCAGATGGACCAAATAGAAATCTGCATTTCAACAAGATTCCTCAGTGACTCAAGTGTACATTAAAGTTTGAGAAGCACTGTACTAGATGTCTCCAGACTGGAAGCTTTAGAGACATCACAACTCAACATGTCCAAAATAGGGCAGGTTACTTGCTCTTTAAGGTTAGAAAGGTCATCATGATAAGGCCTCTACCTACCTAATCAGCTTCCTCCTCACATTACCTACCTCGTGAGTTACGTCCTAATGCAGAACCACTTGCTTCTGCACCCAGCATCCTGTTTCCTTACCACCGTGCCTTGGCTCAGGCAGGTATGCTGTTCACCACCAACTCCCCATCCCCCAGCCACTGTCAGACTCCCTTGCACTCAAGTCTCTAAGATTTAGCTTCGAGCCAGGCAGCTGGAGGAAGTCCTCCTCTAGGACCCCTTCTGTCCACACTCCTCCCCCACCACGACTGGGTCCATATACCCTTCACATTCTGTCATGTATTGTAATTATTTCTTTCTCTTCCACTAGCAATGAGAGCCCCCCCAGAGGGCAGGAATCATGCCTTATTTAGCCTGGAAAGCTTAGTACCTACCACCCTGCTGAGATTACATAGGGTACAATAAATGTTTGTAGTACGAACAGTAAATCAATAACCAAAACAATAAGCTTCTTTATATTTGGCATTTCCTGCTGGTTAGAAGCTCTGAGAAATTATTACTAAATATACTCAGTTTGGTAGATAAAATCTTTCATAAAAAAAATCATTGGGGAAATGATAAAAGGGGTTCTTGTTCTTCCTGGTAAAACTTCTGAGAGCTATTGGTCAACGTTATATTTAACAAACATAGCCAAATCAATTACCCTCAGGATTTATGAGACTGACTAGCTTTATGACTAGTCATTTGGAAGCCCTCTTTTAAACCAAGGGAACTGTAAAAATAAATGTTATGTAGATTGATGACTTTGAAGGGTTTAAGCTTTCAAAGTCTACTGAGTCTATGCTATTTTAATAACATTTACTATGTGGTGTTCAATATCTTTTTTAGTCATAATTGGAAAGTTTCCCTCCTATTTCAAAGTCTCTCAGAGTATTAGGAAAAAAGTGTGTTCTTAAGACTAGAGCAAAGAAGCCTAGCTTTTAATACAGAATGAATTCCTCCAAATATAATCTAAGAAATGACCTAAATAATATATTTTTATAAAATTCCAAAGGTTTCTCAAAGAAATGCAAATGCAAGTGCAGTATAATTTTAGAACTAATCTGGAAAAAAGTGGCAGTGTGAGAACAATCCTCCCACATAACTCCCCACCCACAAAAAAGGCAGAGATATTTCTTACAAATTACATCTGTCGAAACAGAATTTTACTTATCATTAAAAAAAATTACAAAAGTAGGATGGATTAAATATTCCTATCTAACCTTATAAGCAACTGGTCTGCTCTGAAAAAACATTTTATTCAGGATAGAATATGAACTACAACACTGAAGTACCTCTCAACTGAATCTGAAATATATTCAAAGATACACCAACATAAGAGGGGAAGCAATGGCATCAGGGTCAGGTAGAGGAGAACTAAATTAAAGGAACGTGGTCGTAAAACCGTTTGGACATATCCATATGGAAAACACTGAAGGTGGTCTGTCAGGGTTCTAAGAACAACTAAAAGGCAAAGACAGTGAAATGAAAAAGCACCTGAATGAGGAAATGAATGAAAAGTATCTCCAGAGACCACAAAAAGACTTTCTTTCTTCTCCTTCTCAAAGCGAGTGGTCATTTCTTCCTGAGATGCCTCTTCATCTTCCCTTTCTTCTTGAAGCCTTTTCATTCTTTCCATTAAGGCCTCTAGCTCACTTAGAGAATCGACGATCTGGAGCCAGAGAAGATAATACTGGGTGTTATTAATATTAAAAGTTGTTCCAGTCAATGTCTCCTTCTCCCAATGTCACCTTATGCATAGTGGCACTAGCAGAGTTATTAAGTCCCTAAGTGGGTTTTCCAGTAACTCCAAAGAAAATCATATGACAAAAATCAAACATTTTCAGAAGTGTAGTGTTTCTGCTTCAGGTATAAATACAAAAAGTTTATATGAATGGATTTATTTAATCTAGAATTCTAGAATTTGCTATATATTAAATTACATTAACACTTATTTTGAAAATTGAGGCAGCCTTACGATTTGTAATCTATTTGCTTTAAAAGCTTCCTTAAGACAATTCAGAACTTCAGGTACAGGTTAAATTTTTACAGTAATAAAAATTATACGAAATATTTCAAGTACATAATATCCTGTTTAATCAGATAAATTCTGTAGATTTTTTTTTTTTTTTTTTTTTTTTTTTTTTTTTTTGCGGTACTAGGGCCTCTCACTGTTGTGGCCTCTCCCGTTGCGGAAGCACAGGCTCCGGACACGCAGGCTCAGCGGCCGTGGCGCATGGGTCCAGCCGCTCCGCGGCACATGGGATCCTCCCGGACCGGGACACGAACCCGTGTTCCCTGCATCGGCAGGCGGACTCCCAACCACTGCGCCACCAGGGAAGCCCTCTAGATATTTTTAACGTAGCAAGTTAAAAGGCAAAGTAGTAAAGAAAACAGTTAAGAAAACTAACCCCAAAGTTGCTGCCTGTTAGAGATGCATTCTCTATGTTGTTGTCATTAGCGAGATCACACACACAGAAATTGTTGACTGATATTAGCCTGAATCCATTGGAGATTTCTGGATCTCTTTCTGGATTGATGCCACTACCAAAAACAAAGCTTGCCAAAGCATGATAATGTGCCAGTAGGACCACAGCATGTACCAGTTCGGGCAGAGACCAATTATTTTCTCCAGTTTTGACAAGTTTCTGAAATGAAAAAGCAAATCAGAGTAAAAGTGAAAAATCATACAATGCTACAAAGCAATTTTAGAAAGTATGGAAAAATCTATAAAATTTCACATGTCCATTTATAATACTTAAAATTCCCTTTAAGCATGTTTCATATATTAAAGATACAGCTTTGCTCAAACAATGTTACATTAAACCTATCTAACCTAACAGCAGAAGTATGTCGTGGCTTCTCTGAAATTCCTTATATATACAATGGAACTTCTGCTTCCAAAGCACTTTTACATATTATGCTATTTTAATAAGGTATTTTAGAGAATCCAAGAACACTGAAGCTACTTTAAGTAGGGAAGGGACTTTAAAGATTCTCTAGCAAAATCATTCATTTTATGGTTTTAAGGTAGAGACTCTACCTTAAAAATCACATAAAAATTTATTCAGTAAGTTAACTTTTAGTTATCTTTTAGATATCTTCTCTGACGGAGGAAGAACCTATAGCAGATGAGAGAAACTGTAGAATACTAGCTCACATTTGAAAGGACATAAAGAATATCAAAGCACTTTTTTATACGTTATTTTACTGGATCCTCCAGATGAATGATGGAATCGTAAGTGAAGCCATTAAAAGCAGTAATCCCTCCAATACCAATTCCAGCTGTTAATCCGTCAGGGATCCTCTCCCATCCATCTCTGTCTATCTGTCTGTCTGTCTCTTTCTCAGTGGATGTGTGGGGATATGTCCTGCTGTGCCTTCACCCCCCCCCCCACCCCACCACAAATGTAAAACCTTCATTTGTTTCACTTCACAGCTAAAACCCAAAACCAAAAAACTGCTTTTGCCTTACTCTCCATTATTTAACTACACACAAATTTAATATATGACCAAAAGCTCAGGGGAAAAAAAGGGAAAATCAATCATATTCTACCACTCTAATGTAACTTTTACATATCTTCTTTTATTTTTATAAGTAGTATTATATAATCCGAGTATACATACATTTTTCTCTGCTTTTCAAACTTTTTGAAAAGTGCAATGTTCATGGGGCTCCACTGTCTTCTATTAATTATTAAGCATGGGCTATATTGTAGCCCAGGACTATATCTCCATTCCCTTACACTTATCTCCATTCCCTTACACGTTCAAATTGCTATAACTTTGTTCATATTTTTATAAACAATCCCTAATAGATAATAAAAGTCTGAGAGTATGCATATTGACAAAAGTTAAGTTTGGTTTAACTGGGTAAATAACTAACAAGATGAGGAAAAAACAAAACAAAACAAAACAAAACCAAGGACATTTCTATGCATTAGAAGCAGGGATTTTAAATACCTAAGGCTTCTACTGATAGTGATTTAGATGATGACTCCTACTTATTGAATAGTAACCAAGTGCCAAGCACAGTGCTAAGCATATTATACAACAACCTCACCCTGGAGGCCTTTCACAGACACTCCTTTTGAAGGGCAAGTGCTCCAGTCAATCTCAGTTCTCTCTCTTATCTAAGTTCTAGTTTCTAGAGGCATGTAAGCATACACACACCAGTTAGCAAATCATTTTTATTTGCAAAACCACTTTTTCAAAATCTTAAAATTATGAAATGTTAGAACTAGAAAAGAGTTTAGAACTCATTTAATCTAAGTCCCTCATTTTATAGCAGGGCGAACTACCAAGGCCCACAGAAGTAAACTTACTAAAGGTCACAAACTTGTGGGTAAAAAAGTTAGGAGACTAGAACCCAGGTATCTTATCCTGCTAGTGCATGTTCTTTGTTCTATCTACTGCTTGAAAATAGGAATCAACTTTTCTTATAGCTACTCGCTAAAGCACTAGTATAAGCTAATTACTGATTACTTGAAGAGAAATATTCATTTACATTTAAATTAAACCCACTGACTTTCTAAATTTATCTTTTTTACACATATTAATACATTATTTTTTATTTTTCAAGTTCCTAATATGCAAGTATTTAAAATTAAGTCTTAAGTAAAATACTTAACTAAAGAATTAACTCTTAGTGAGAATCGTTAGTAAACTATTTTTTTTTCCCCGGAAGAAACACTCAGTACCTGAATGTGCTCTTTTGTGATCAGCCAGGGTCGGTGTGCTAACAGCTTGTTTATTTCATTAAGATTTTTCAGTCTTTGTGGTACATATTCCAAACCATTCAACCACTCAGCAATACCTCCTGTCTTTAAAAATTCATCCACATGCATGTTTATTAAGTAAGAACACTGATGTCTAGCTGCAGCCTGATACACAAAGAAAAAAGTTAGTGGATAAAATAGTCATGGTATGGTCTTATTCTACTATTACTAAGCCAATCACTGAGATAGAGTTAATTGTTATAGCTAATAATTCTTTTCTTACAAAATCCTCTTCCTAAAACTTTCATCACAATGCTGTCATAGATTCTTGAGTCAATACATAAAGCTGATACTTTATATAAGCTAATGTCACAAGAAGCCAATTACTTCCCATCCAGAAGTGGTACGGGTCAACCTAGAACCCATTTTCTATTTATGTTAAGGAAATACATGTCCATTTCATTATGGTAAATGATATCAACTGTATTCTACCTAAAAAGCAATAGAATCTCATTAACTTGTATGTACCAATTCAGAATGTATGCTAATTTGAGTATTTCTCGTACTCCCTTTGAGATAACTGTGAATCAGCCTTTTCTGTGCCCATCCCCCTATTGAGGTGAAACTGAAGCTCACTGACCCTTTCTTTCATATGTAAGCCAGCGTCAGCCTTGATAAGTTGGTAAATCCACGCAAAACAGACTTTTCACCTCTCATTTCCTCAAGGCTGCTTCTCAGTTCAACAGTATTGTTTTATTCTATTTTCTACATCTTATTTCTCTCTTCATTGGTGACCATTCTAAGTTGGCTTTCGGCCTTACTGTCATCAAAACCTTAAGCTGAGTAATCTTTGTCAAGTTCATCATTTAATAAAACACAGGATGCAGCCCTTTTTTGTTGTTTAAAACTTCAGTGAGAGCATAAACAAATTAAACTGGATAAAAACTAACTCTTGGCCGGCTCTGCTCACTCTGCCAGCCCAGCCGTTCCACTAACCTCTCCAAATATATAGCACTTGCATCTTGTCTTCTTCTTTCCTCCAGCAATAGTCCAACTGTAGCACTGCTTCTACCCTTATTACTCCTGCTGCCTATCACCCCAATTTATAATTCTCCCCCTCAAACATTAACTAGCTAACTAGTTTGTACCAACTACTAAACTTAGAAGTGTAAGAGTTCACTTAAGAATTCGTCTCTTATCCAGAGCCTCCTTTGGTGCTGGCTGATACTTTCCTCTTATTTGGCCAAATTAGTGATGTTCATCTTGTAAAGAATGACTAAAATGGCACAAACAACCTGTTTTATATTAATAATAAAACAAAGCTATCAGGAGCAAAAACAAAACTTGTGGGCTACTAGAGATATTACTTTGGACCCTACAAGCATCTTTAATTATAAGAGATTAAACATGGAAAATGACTTTACTAATAATTAAATGAGAAACATTCAGTACATTGAGTGGCTTAAAGCATTCAAAATGTATCCAATGGACTTGGGATCCAAAAGTCCACAGGCTTTTTCAGTTCTTATTTCTACCTAATTATACTTAGCTGTGCACACACATATAATACTAGGAGGGAGAGGGACCAAGTGAGGATGATGTCACGTGAACACAGCGCACCATGATGGCGATGTAGTGCCGGTGCGGTAGAGGAAGGGGGCCGTCCATGCGCAGCATGTAGAACTGGCTCCTCAGGAAGGACTCCAGGTACTGCGTGTGCAGACTCATGACCTGGGTGATGTTGTCCAGGCGACCGGATGTAGAGTATTCTTCCACAAGAAAGTTAGTACGTTCATCCACTGTGTTTGCTTGGACAACCTTCCAATCAAGAAACAAAACAATATCATGATTTTTGTAAACACACCCTTGGTTTACATACATTATGCCACGATTGAAGCAAATGAATGTTCTTTTTATATTAACAGACACTGAAATTATGTAGTTGCTCATATTGGAAACAGAAATGAAAAAGAAAGCCCATGCATTTTTGGCTCTGGGACCACAATTTATTAAACAACAAATGTCAAATTATCAAACATTATACACACAGCTATGAAATTGGAGAAAAGAAGCTCCCATCTGCTTTGCCAGGCACATAAGGCAAAATTGGGGAGGCAAAAGCACTGGCATCTGATTACATATATTTACAATTTTATCTCAATAGCCTATGAAGATACTTAATCACTATATCTTAAGACAAGTATTTTCAGACTGATCCTTTGCTTTTTTCATTATTCAACATAAAAAAGCTTTCTGCAGTCTTTTTAGGGACAAAGAAAAATATGATAATTTATAGGAAAGTGTTAATTGAAAAATTAATAAGGACACTAGAATTCCTATTTTGAGCCCATCATATTAATTACTAAAAACAAAGTAAATTATTACAATGAACATGCTGCATTGGAGAGAATCAAAAGAGCTTTCTCAAAAATAGATTATTTACATAGAGCTTTATAAACAATGACAGCTCGGGTGTCATACCAAGAATTGGCTCCGAAGGTGTTAAGAGCTTATTAGCACCTCTTAGAAGGACCATGCTCTGTGGGAATTAATACACGTCAGATGTGTATTTCTCAGATTGGTTCATTATTTATTGGTATTTTAGAATTAGAGTTCTAGACCTAAGAAGAATGTGTTCCTTATTTTAGATAAGGAAACAGACTCAAGATTAAATTCAACTCATACAGCTATTTAATAGCACAGCCCGGTCTAAAATCTAATCTCCTAAAGTCCAGACTCATGGTCTTTCCAAAGATCCACACTGCTCTTAAGAAATTCTGTTTACTTTTCAGGGCTGGCTTCACAGTCTGAAAATAAATACAAATTATACAAAGACACTACTGACTGAGGAAAATTTAATCCCAAAGGAAATGTAATGTTTGAAAAGTCTAAATTGTGAGGAAATGTTAATTACAATGGTGTAAAAAAGAGGCAATTCCACTTTGGCTCATTATAAAACCAAATATATTTCCATTTGCCCATTTCCTCCCATTTTGTCAACTACAGGGAACCAAGATGATAGTTAAAAATATGATAGGATCAAGATAAACTACATATAATTAGGGACAGAATATTTGTTGTTTTTGTTTTGTTTTCCAGCAGCAGATTCTTCTGTTTAACTGATGCCTAAAATACATTAATAGATTCATATGATGCAACAGAGCCTGAAAACAGCAGCTGCTTCTGCAAACCAGATTGTCTTCAAATACGTACTGTGTAAATGGCTGTGTTTCAGGAAGTCTTTATATATATATGAGGCAATCACTCCGCTAAGAGCAACCCTGTGCTCTATGAGGGAAATAGGACAAGCACAGCAGTTTCTCTAATGAATGGTCACCACCTAGATCAGCCACAGTCACTGAGCTCCTGAAACACTACTGTTAACTTTGGAGTTTCATGTAGATGGTAAGGTCGCTAAAAAGGCAAATGAACATGATGGAATTGCTGACTGTGGCAATGGCCTGGCATGTATCCCTTCTTTTAAGCGTTGTCTGAAACATAATAGGTACTCTATAAATATGTGTTGACTAATTTCTGAACAATAAAGAATAATGCTGGTGCTTTAAGATAAATGATATCTTTGCAGCCAATAGTAAATCAGTATATGTAACCACAGTTAATATGAATTAATAACTCCTTGAAACAGAGAAAAACTCATTTAGTGGTCCTTAAACTTTTCTTAGCCCAAATATAACTTAGAGGCATCTAGGAATCTACAGGTCCTAAAGATTGCTGTGATCTTTCATAGAGATATATACCCATTAAATAGGTACAGAAATCTTGTATTGATTATAATCTCCTTTGTGTCATTTTACATCTTTTCTTTCAACATTTACCATCTTAACTTCCCACCCTCATCAAAGGTGCAGCTTGCAGTGGAGATTCTGTGACATTCTGTCCCACCAGAAACTTAGAACCAAATGAAAAGATTAACTACTAGTGATAAAATATCATGTTTTCTTCAACAGGTTTAGTTGGAAAACTCACTTTTTCATTTCAAAATGTCTTTTCTTAACATTTATGTAACCTATAATCACCATGAAACACTAGCCATTTTAAAACCTTAAACCTTCAAAATAATATTGTTTTATTATTGTTAGCAGCTTTATTTAGAAAAGTTATATTTGAAATCAAATATGGTAAAATTTATATTATTCTAACTTTGCAGTACTACCTAACTCCAAAATAAAAAGGCAGATTATCACACGCACAGTCTTTTAAGTGAAGTTGAAATGAAAATACCTCTGTGGTTTTCTGACATATAAATAAGAAATAAGAGCAAAACACAGGTTTACTTCCATGTTAAAAAAATGGAGATATTCTTTGACATAATTAAGCTACTTTTTAAATCACACTTTATGTATATTAAGACATCAACTTACTTCCTTCTCTGGAATAAAGGCACTTGGTCCTCTTGTCAAGGGTTGAGATACTCTGATTCTTTTATCCTGTTTTTAAAAGAAAAGTTTTATGTATTAATGATGACTTTCTATGTAAAGTTAAATCGGTGCAGATTGACTGCTGAGGTACTAAAATAAATGGAATAAATAAATAGAATTATGTAAAATCAGAGTAAGTGTTAGGTCTTGGTTCCCCCCACCCACCCCGCAAAACACAAACGACAACAACAAAAACCCCATATGGCCATTGCATGAACAAGATAATGGGACAGACAAGCTCCTACCACAGTGCAGGGCACACAGTAGGCTCCCCAAATGTCATTTCCCTCAGTAACACTCTACAGCACCATAGATTTTTTAGCCCGTATTTGACGTGACTGAAAACCATCAACCTCCCTAATAAAATCGTATCTAATAGTATACTAGTACACTGTTAGACCTCAATTTGAAAGCTAAAGGAAAGGTTAAATTCTAAGAGGATTACACACAACTACCCAAAGCAATGATCTGATTTGTGTTCTTCTTTCTGAATAAAATAGGGATAAGCATATTTAATATAAAGTTTTGAAGCTTTAAGTAAGAAAAATGTAAACCTTGGAGAAGCAGAGGTTAATTTAATCTAAGAAATGTAGACTATAGCAATGCTTATTGCTCCACTGCTATTCTATTTAGTATTAGCAACTGCTAGATTGCCAGTGGTATGTCTGAGTGTTTATTTTTTTAAGTTTTTAATTTTTTTGTTAAATTGTTTTGGTGTCCCCATTCAATCAGGGACTAACTTCCTTCTCGGTACGCATGATGAAGAACTCTCAGGCTTTGAAATCCTTTTTAACCAGGAGAAGAGATAGGAGGAATGGCTACTTAATTTTCTATAATAAAAGTGATAGCCTAAGATTCTGAAATAGAAGCCCTCCAAAGTCATTACATAAAAATAGGGACTATGCCATGGTTTATAAATATTATAAAGACTGGGAAACTGAAGAACATGGGAACAGATGTCTGCTGGAAAGGAGTGTTAATATTAAGCTTGCCACCAAGCCCTCCTCGGGAAACTGCTAAAATGAGGAAGCAGCTCTAGGTGGTTCCTATCTGAGGATGGCAATAACTATTTCACATGACCTTGTGTCCTGGCCACAGCCAATTAGACCAATCAACACAGAAACTGATCTGCAGCCCACGAGTGCCTTGATGAAAAAAGTTCTACCCAGAGAGAGCTGAGGGTAATTCGCTGGACCAGTAAGATTCTGGAGTACTAGAGTTATAGGAAAGTAATGTAATCTGACAGAGAAGAGATACAAAATAGCTCTCAGAAGCAGAGGCAAAGAGAAAACAATGAAGCAGCAGCAGAGTGGCATCAACAGATACCAGCCTCTATGGGAAAACCACTAGAGTTCCTACAGATTCGCAAGAGAAGAGCCTAATCATCTCTTCTTTCTCTCCCTTCCCCCTCTCTCTTTTTTCTCCACAAGGTGACCTGAATTTTTTTTTGTTCCTTACAATCCAAGAGCCTACCAAACACAAAACAGTTATTTAAATCCCTTACTTCATTAGGAAGCAGTCAGACATTCAACAATTCTTTGAGAACCTAATCAGATACTGTGATAGACTGAAGACACAGGGCGAGCAAAACAGATATGGTCCCTGCCCTTGGGAGCTTGGCACACAGTCTTCAACAATTTCAGGGTTCTACTGAAATAAATATATTAAATAATAATCATCTCAAACTGCTAATGTTTCAGAAAGAAGTAGGCATCTAGGTTATATTTGTGAAGTGATGACAAATAGATCTCTATCTACTGGTGAAGTACATTAGAGGATTCCATGTAAAAAGGAATAATTTAGGATTTCTAATATTGGTATTTCTTGTCTGCATCAACTATCATCTAGATTTACCTGGAAAAATAATTTAAAAGAAAATAACAGATTTCTTCCCTTTGCTAGCCTTAGTAAATTATAGAAAATAAAATTTCAAATACTCTCTATATAGTATAGCCTAATGCGCTAGTATGTGAAAAGCAATTTCCTTGACAACTGATCATTCCAAATAAACAAAGCAGCCAGAGGAACTGACTGTGAGGACAAATCACAGGTTTGAGGGGAAAAATATCAATAGGGAGATAAGTGGAGGCTTTTATTTATGTGCATAAAAATACATAAAATTCAGAGAAAATACAGGGAGAGAAAAATAAACTAAAAGTGTACAAAGGGACTTTGGAGAAAGAGAATGATTTATTACTAATATGATTTATTTATAAAAATCATTACTTGATATATTTATCAACTGAATTTACCTTTAAATGTCTGAAATAGTTATTTTGCCTACAAAAATATTTTCTGGAGTAGCAGAGAATTAAATCTGAAATACAGTTTCATCACAAATGGAACTGCACACTACTGCACTTAAAAGAATATAACATCTATTAATTTTAACCAATTGATAAGAAGCAACTGACACGATTTCATTTGTGTCAACATTCATTTGTTCATTTATTCAGCAAATATTCACTGAGCATTCACAATGTGCTAGGCACAGTGGGGACACAAAAAAGGAGTAGATTGGCAAAAATGCATTAACTACATCATATGATATAGTCCATAGCAGATGCATATACAAAGTGATATGGGAAGACATCATTTTATTAATTATCATTTACTTTGTCATTTTCCATTAAAGTTATATACAGTTTTCACTATTATAAATAATGCTATGATGAATATCTTTGTATAAAGAGATTTGGGGGCACATTTTGTGGTATTTAAGATGGTTTCTTTAGAAAAATTCCCAGATGTGGATTTACTAGGGTTTAGGTTATAAATCTTTAAAGTTCTTGTTGCATACTACCAATATGCTAATGGAAATGTTTTACCAATTCTATTTTCAGCAGCTGAGAAAATGTTCACTGAACCCACTAACTTCAAAAGTGAAAAACAGCCTTCAAAAATGTGTTTGAAACTTTTAATTGTATACATATTTGAGGTAAAATTCCTGAAGCAGAGTTATGATCAGATCTGTGTTTTTAATAATACAATTCTGGGAGTGATGTGGTCCCTGGGCCAGAGACAAAAAACAAAAACAAAACAAACAAACAAAGAAAACAAAACAAAACCAAAAAAAACTACAAAAAAACACCCTAAAACAAAAATCAAAACAAAACAAAACCCTAGTTGGGAAGCTAGTGCAATAGCCCAGGGGATAGATGACGTGGCCTCACCTAAGAGAGCTATTTATACACTGAAGAGACGGGAAAACTAACATTTTAAAGTTATACCAGCATGTATCCTTCTTCGGTTATATTTTTAAAATGGCGTCACTATTGAAAGGATCAGTCTACTTCCAGCTTCTGTAAAAGAAGCATATTTTCTGGTGAAGACTCTACTATTGTCTCAGTTGACTGTGTTGCATATTTATATGAAGGTAAAAAAAATTTTTTTAACAATCAAGGCAGCTTGTAAATTCTCCTTAAAACTCATTTTCCTGAACGTTTTTTCCCCACCTACTTTCTATTTCTGTATCTTTTTAAAGTTGATAAAATAAAACACAAAAGAAATAGGATAGCACCATATCCAAAAGATTCCCTTTACAACCATAAGCTGGAGTTCTGGTCCCCTGTAATACCTTGTAATACCTTTCCTCAGCTTTTATTTCAAATTTAAAATGACCAAGGACTGGGTTCCTACTTTATTCATGTCCTGATTCACTTTTCTGAAGTCTCCAGACCTGTGTTGCCTTACGTGGCAGCCATCAGCCACATGTGACTACATTTAAATTAATTAAAATTAAATAAAGTTCAAAATCCAGTTGCTTAATCATGCTGGTCACATTTCAAGTGCCCAGCAGCCACACGTGGCTCTGGCTCCTACTGTACAGGCCTGTGCAGGCATCTCCGTCACAGAAGGTTCTACCATCACAGAAACGCTGCTCGAGACTACATCTGATTTTCTTTTAATCACATCTTCAGGCATTTTAATGCCTTTTTGAAATGTTAAATGACTGCTCTGCAGAGTTTTTGGTCTGATGGTCACACCTACTGAATCCCATAACCAAGCATCTTAATGTAATTGCAGAAATCCGCTCAACCGAATTGAGAGTGAATCCAGACAGAAACAATTCAGGAAAAGAAAAAAAAACCAAAATCAGCCAGTTCTGAGAATCTTTGTCTCAATGTCTGCACATATTACAGCCTGCAAAAAGATATCAAGGACTTTTTTTTTTTCCCCTTTTAAAAAATTACAGTAAAAAAACACAGAACATGAACTCTACCCTCCTAACAAGTGCACAGTACAGTACTGAAAACAGATGTCCAGGACTTTGTCATCTGGCATAACTGAAACTTTACACCCACTGAACAACAGCTGCCCACACTCTTCAGATCCCAGCTGAGATGCTACCCCTGCAATCACTGGCCTTCTCATCTCCATGGACAATTCACATCTGCTTCTTGCTAGGCAACTCTCCCCTAGCTCAGCTTTCCTAGCACTGAACCATCCAATACACTGACTTCTTTGAACACTTCTACACTCTTCCTAGACATTCCTTTTACTTCCTTCATTGACATTCATTCTCTCAAGTGAGCGTTCTCGTCCATAGCTTCCATCTTCTTGATACAAACAAAACTCTACTGAACTGTTGAGCTTCACTATATTGCGGGGAGGAGGGTGGAGCAGATTAAGGAGAGAGAAGGGCATGTGATGTGAAAAACAAGCAAGCCCTGCAACTGACTGCTGTATCTTTGCTATTGAGCTCAGAGCTAGCTCTGCTCTGCCCTTCCATCTGGCTTTGGGGCATTTTGAACTGCTGGGGCATTTTGGAACCTTAAAATCAACATGTTTCAGACTAATCTCCTACCCTAAACAGGTTGTTCCTCACTTTCCTCTATAAGTTATAAATCACCACACAACACCAGTAACCCTGGCTCTGAGAGTTATCTTTGACTCTCCATCCTAGGAATCTGCATTCAAACAGCCGCTAAATCCTATAATTGCCTTTTCCCAACAAAATCTTTCAGTTACCCTTTCCCCAGCTCCATCTCAACTGTAAGAGTGTCTCTTATGCTGAGAAATATTTTCCCCTCACAGCTGAGAATCATGTCAATTCCAGGCCCTTGCTTTTGAGGAGATAACACATAAAAATGTAAAAAAAACTCGCAAAGTACAAGACAAAATAATATTTCATTTTAAACTTTTCTTCTGTCAATTTTCCCTAAAGCATAATAAAACACCCCAAACTGTAACAGCTGTAATATACTTTCTCAACAGATGCTACTCTTAATAGAAGAATTCCAGGGTTGTTCTATATTAGAAGTGAAAATAACCCATAGCTACACTAATTTTGAGGAATAATATTGCCATGCTTTCCTCTCTTAAGTATAAAGCTAATATCTTATCCTGGGGAATATGTGACTTTGATCATACTAGTGAATCTTACACAATGACCTTGAAATCATAAACCTTGTTTCATTTCTGTGAAAAAGTAAAACCAAAAAACAAGTCCTGGATTTTTTAAAAACTGTACTTTCCATTACAGTATCCACTAGTCACATGTGGCTCTTTAAATTTAAGTTGATTAACATTAAATAGAAGTTAAAAACTAAGTGTCTTGATTGCACTAGCCACATTTAAAGTGTATAATAGCTACATGTAGCTAGTGGGTACCAAGTTGGATTTTTCTATCATTGCCAAAAGTTCTATGGTACAGCACTGCTCCATAGCATTGATTAGTCTTGATTTCAGCTACTCGGATAATGCAAAGATACAAAATGGTTAAAAATTCAGGAATGAACATAAGCAGAATAGACAAGTATTAAGGTAACTTCATAGAAATATAAAAATTATTTGGATAGTAAGACTGCAAAACCAATAAAACCAACAAATTAACAACGATGGCAGAAAAGTTGGCAGATGCCATTCTTCAGAGTCTTAATTTTTTTTTCCTCCCGGACCGGGGCACGAACCCCGTGTCCCCTGCATCAGCAGGCAGACTCTCAACCACTGCGCCACCAGGGAAGCCCCCAGAGTCTTAATTTGATGACAACTTTCAAGTCACTAACTTAAAAAGAAGAAAGGAAATTCTCTAAAATGTTGACTCATGTTAAAAATAAAAGGGGGTATAAAATATTTAAGAAATTTTAAACAATAGTAAATTTAATTGTGATTTGTCTTCAAATATCTTAGACAGCAGTCACAGTATTTGCTTAAATTTTTTTCCCATAAAATCCTACGATTTTAATCAAGAGAAAAACTAGTTATAAAATAAGAACTGATACTTTTTATGTATCAGTTCCATGTGTCCTAAGAGATTATTTTACAAGGGTTGTGATCCCAAGAATGCTACATAAGGAAAGTTTCTTTTTTCAGATGTGTTATTATAGCTGAAAGAAGTTATGCTTGAAATTCATCAGGTAAAATTATGCCTATTAAGTAATTATGTGCTGGAAAACAAAACACTAAAAGGATAAAGACGAATTATATTTAGAAAATTGCTTATTTTGACACTTAACTGCTAGGCAATTTACTAGATCACTTTATATAAATTAATCCCACTAGAAAATTACGTGGACGTTAGGAATTCTTAAAATTATGAGACTTTAGAGGTAATCAGCAAATTACTTGCCCCTAAAAGGCCAACTGCTAAGGAGAAATAATTGCTGCATTTTAAGCTACTAAATATCTTTAAAATAAATTATTCAATTTAATTTTTACATTTATCTTCTTTAGTTTATTTCATTAGAAATGGAAAAGCAAAAAACATACAAATTCTATCCATTAAAATGTAAAAGCTGCTTATGAATTTATATCTATGGGAGACAATAATATTGAGAGTAATGTGTATAATTAACTTTACATACAGACATTAAGAGGTTAAAAAAATGTGTTCAACATATAAAAAATTCTGGCAAAGCAGAAATTTGACTCCACTTAACATCCTAATCCCTCAATTTTTGAAGATTTTTAAAGGTATCTTTAGAAGATAGTTTAATAACTTCAACATTTTTTAACATACTGTAATGACAAAATATCTTAAGTATAAAACACACACCCCAAATAAAAATTTTAATTGTGACCATAAGAAAGCTAACTGCAATTATCAACACAAACGTTAAATTACAGTTGTTGACTCTCCTTCTATTCTTTTTAGATGTTCCATTTTGGCAGAAACCACTGCAGAAAGGGCAGAGATGGGTAGGTGGCTCTATGCTAAGAAATAATGCTGATGTCGTCTTTTTATTCCTTAGCAGACAATCTCAGGAATAATGACTGGGTTTATAGAAATTGATGACATTACATATTTCAGAAGGAAAGGGCAAATGGAAAAGAACACAGAGATATTCTAAAAACTGTCTATCCCTAAATGAGAAAAGGATGGGTTTTAAATTAGATTAATTGTAATAGATTTTTAATTTTATAGTAAACTCAAATTTAAATGTCTGTCATTACCTGGAATATACATTACTTCCCACCATCCCAAAATGGTCTAAAAGACTATTTAATAAAATTGTGACTTCTCCTACTCTAGGTTAAAATATGTATTGACCTTCAATACAATAAAGATATGTATTATAATAACTAACTGAGATCTAAGGTCATTTAGTGAGAAAAGACTGGTAAGCAGAAAACAGCAATAGCATCAAGGGCAAGAATCTTGCAAATCACACAACATCTCTTCCATTCCTTGGAGCTAGAGTGGTATAGGGACCCCAAGAGCACCAGGAGCCCAGCCCCACATGTAGGGTGTGGCAGAAATTTGCAGACGCTCTTAAGAGCACTAGAAATTCCCCTTCGTAAGTGGGGAATCCTGTCTCCAAGATCCTGAGATTTCAGTTCCCCTTCTAACCAAGCTATTAAAACCAAGGCTACCAAGCCCTTCCTGCAACAGCTCCACCACTGGGTATAGTCACTTGAGGAACACTGCAAAGATCTTGTCACTAATAACATGAATTTCAGCCTTCTTCAACAACATATACTGAGTAAGATTTTTAACTTGAAATCTCAAAACATTTCCACTAAAAGTACTGCATTTATCAATTTCCCTACCTCCTCATTCCCCTACTAAGCTGTCAGGTGCTATTGGGTTGGGACAGTACCTTGTTCATCTTGGAGTATTTCAACTTTAGTATGGTGTATGGTGTCAGGTAAACTTCAGGTCCATTTTTGAAAGTTCTACATAGTGGCCATTTGAATAACAGAATCTCTTTTCAAAAAATGAGTTGCAGGAAATGAATTAAGCAACTCTCACTAAAAAACCAAAAAACCTTGGTGTGCCATTCGGTAGGAACAGTTAGATAAATTTTGGTTTACTAACTTGTGGGCCTAAAGATAAACAAACTCACCTACTGAGTACTCTGGAAACAGTAGCCATGAGTATTACTATTACTAGTAGAAATCAGCAGTAGTTGTTGTAGTAGATGCAATTAAGTACGCAAAGATAAACCTCATCCTAGCACTAAAAGAATTAAAAATGAATATCCATAGAGCAAAGTTTCTAAACTTTGAGTTTCTAAATGAGCTTCCCCTTGGCTAGTAACAAAATCCCTTAAATTTTACTCATTAGAACACATGGGTGACCCTGTTCAAAGTGCAGGCAAGTTTTCATATTTACATCCTGTCTATGAAATAGCAAACTTCTAAAAACAAAGGACCACAAGTACCCTCTACAACCACACAGTGACACAAACCTACAAAGAAGAACAAATATGGGCCTAGGATAGCCTTTAAACTACACCATTAGCTAATCCTTTAAACTGAAAGTAAACCTAAAATCATGCTCCAGTCCAGTGCCATCCAGAGGCAAGTAGCAAAGAATACACCTCATTTTCCACTTTCCATGTAATACCACAGAGTAGCATAAATCAATTAAGTTAGGTTTACTTGTAAATTAAAAATTGATATTTCTAACATGGCAGATCTTCTCTGTGTCCTGTGGAATTTAGATAGATCTGAACCAGCATTTCCTGAGGCTCTGCCCTCCCTTTTTATCTCTATTGAAATTCTACCCATTCTTCCTCTAAGACCCAGCTCAAATACCAACTCTTTTGGTCTTCCTCCACTCCCACCAACTCTCAAGCTCTTCTAGTAATTTAAATCTATTCTTCTTAAGATTCACAATCATACTTTGTTTCTCGCTTATAGCTATTAACATATGTCATTATCTTATCACTCCCTTCGGACCATAAGTAAGCTCCTTAGAGAGCAGGATCCATTTCTAACCTGGTATCTATAGCATTACAGTACAGCAACATGAAAATAATAAACGCTCATACATTTGTTGAGTTAAACTGAGGAGACAGGAGTCTGGTACAGGCTCTTCCACCCCTTTTCTCTTCCTTCAGCAGGGAAGAGCATCCTGTGGACTCGAGGCAGTTCTCTGCACTCTTATTGAGAAATACCAATAAATTAAACTAATAACCACAGTCCTGGACATCAATCCATTACCTTCCTTGTACCGTCTGGGCCCCCTATGTGACAAATATTCACTTTTCTCCATTTGTTTATCTTTTTATGTTGTTAAAACAAGCAAGACCTGCACACTTCCTATAATTTGTACTACTTTCTTAAAAACCAGTAATAATATTGCATGTCATGACACTGATCTTGAGCAACAAAGACTCCTATAAAAGCTTTTAAGTGTTAAGCACTTTCTTTAGAGATGCAGAATGACAAAATATACTCATTGAACATGCTGTAAAATTTTGGGCTAAGGGCAAGAAAATGAGAAGAGAACTATGCCTTGTACCTGAGATAATGCAACTTCATAATAGCTACCTAACTCAATGCTTCCTTATTAACATATAGACAATATACTTTACTACCACTAATTATAAGATCACTCCCAGGTCCCACAAAAGTATTAAGAAGTGCTTTACTTCCATACAAACTATTTTTATTCATTTAGTTAGTTTTGGCTGCACCGCAGGCTTGTGGGATCTTAGTTCACCAAGACCAGGGATCGAACCCAGGCCCCTGGCAGTGGAAGTGCAGAGTCCTAACCACTGCACCACCAGGGAATTCCCTCAAACAATTTTTAATGTCTGTAATGTGTAATAGTAAAACTTGCTTTTAATTTTAGAAAGCTTTACCTATTAAAATTATGTTCCAATTAGATTAAAAGAAATAAAAGTTGGGAGTTTTTGAAATTAAGACTCCTATTAGAGACAATTATGGCTACAGAACATTCTAATATTACTCAGTATATGGCTGATAGCTACTAGTCTTTTGGAGAAACAAAAAATATGCTGTGAATGTAGTTACCTGGTATATGAAGGAAAAGTAGAGTTTTAAGTCAAACATCTGTATTTAGTATCTACCACCCATGTTGTAACAAAATCAAAAGGCCTCTAAGTTTTTCTAATGAAACAGAATGACGGGACAGTTTCCAGGTTTTTCAAAACCCAATGATTAACAAAATACAGGTCACTTGCTCAGCTTAGAGGAATCAGGGAAAAAAACATTAAATACAATTGATTTCTAGAGATTTTCAAAACAAGCATTTAGCCATTTGAAAAACCAGTACTTCTTTATACACTGAGTTGTCAAAAATAACAAGAACTCATGCTCTCATTTAAATTGAGAAAGTACCTTTCACACAGCCTGCCAGGAACACAACTGAGCAAATTAAAGTATGTTCAGTTTTACATCGAATTATATTAAACTTCAGTTTCAATACAACTGAAAAGAATAGAAGTTTGAAAGGAACAATTGTGTTTTAATTTTTGCCTAGAATAGAAAATAGGATTTGTCTCGTGAACTTCATCTCTTCATCTCTATCTTGTCAATCCCTAAATCTATTAACAGAGGACTACAAAACTGTGCTTTAGTGTATACAGGTAAACTTAAAACCTGTTATAATCAGAATTAAAACCAGTTGTTATGCTCATGTAAGTAGATGGCTCACAAACTTTTTGATATCAGAACCTCTTTATATTGCTAAAAAATATTGACCCCAAAAGCTTTTGTTAATGTGAGTGATATCTATCAATAATTATTACATTAGAAATTAAATCAAAGAAAAAATTTAAATATTAATTCATTTAAAAATAAAAATAGAATAAACCCATTACATTTTAACACAAATGAATGTTTTTGAAACTACAGTTTCCAAAACAAAACAAAACAAATTTACTAAGAAGAGTAACATCATTATACATTTGTGTAAATATCTGGCTTAATTAAAGAAAACGGGATTCTTATATCCACTTCTGTATTCAATCTGTTTGTTGTACAACATGAAGAAAATCCAGCCTCACGGATACTACATTAAGACTTGATAAGTAGTAGCTTTTAAGTTTGTTGGAATGTAGAATCTGAAACCACATCAATAAACTTCTTACTCTGTTACATAAAAATCCATTGGTTTGAGATTGGTTCAAGATGGCGGAGTAGAAGGACGTGTGCTCACTCCCTCTTGCGAGAGCACCGTAATCACAACTAACTGCTGAACAATCATCAAGAGGAAGGCACTGGAACTCAAAAAAAAAGATACCCCACATCCAAAAACAAAGGAGAAGCAGCAATGAGATGGTAGGAGGGGTGCAATCACAATAAAATCAAATCCCATAATTGCTGGGTAGGTGACTCACAAACTGGTGAACACTTATACCACAGAAGTCCACCCACTGGAGTGAAGGTTCTGAGCTCCACATGAGGCTTCCCAACCTGGGGGTCTGGCAACGGAGGGAGGAATTCCTAGAGAATCAGACTTCGAAGGCTAGCGGGATTTGACTGTAGGACTTTGACAGGAGTGGAGGAAACAGAGACTCCACTCTTGGAGGGCACACACAAAGTAGTGTGCACATCAGGACCTGAGGGAAGGAGCAGTGACCCCATAGGAGACTGAACCAGACCTACATGCTAGTGTTGGAGGGTCTCCTGTGGAGACAGGGGGGTGGCTGTGGCTCACTGTGGGGACAAGGTCACTGGCAGCAGAAGATCTGGAAAGTGCTCCTTGGCGTGAGCCCTCCCAGAGTCCGCCATTAGCCCCACCAAAGAGCCAGGTAGGCTCCAGAGCTAAGTCACCTCAGGCCAAACAACCACCAGGGAGGAAACCCAGCCCCACCCATCAGCAGACAAGCGGATTAAAGTTTTACTGAGCTCTGCCCACCAGAGCAACACCCAGCTCTACCCACCACCAGTCCCTCCCATCAGGAAGCTTGTACAAGCCTCTTAGATAGCCTCATCCACCAGAGGGCAGACAGCAGAAGCAAGAAGAACTACAATTCTGCAGCCTGTGGAAGAAAAACCACATTCACAGAAAGATAGATAAAATGAAAAAGAAGAGGGCTTTGTATCAGATGAAGGAACAAGATAAAACCTGAGAAAAACAACTAAAAGAAGTGGAGATAGGCAAGCTTCCAGGAAAAGAATTCAGAATAATGATAATGAAGATGATCTAGGACCTCGGAAAAAGAATGGAGGCAAAAATTAAGAAGATGCAAGAAATGATTAAAAAAGACCTAGAGGAATTAAAGAACAAACACCTGGAAGAATTAAAGAACAAACAAACGGAGATGAACAACACAATAACTGAAATGAAAAATACACTAAAAGGAATCAATAGCAGAATAACTGAGGCAGAAGAACGGATAAGTGACCTGGAAGACAGAATGGTGGAATTCTCTGCCATGGAACAGAATAAAGAAAAAAGATGAAAATAAATGAAGACAGCCTAAGAGACCTCTGGGACAATATTAAACACAACAACATTTGCATTATAGGGGTCCCAGAAGGAGAAGAGAGAGAGAAAGGACCCGAGAAAATATCTGAAGAGATTATAGTCGAAAACTTCCCTAACATGGGAAAGGAAATCGCCACCCAAGTCCAGAAAGCACAGAGTTCCAGGCAGGATAAACCCAAGAAGAAACATGCCGAGACACATAGTAATCAAATTGGCAAAAATTAAAGACAAAGAAAAGTTATTGAAAGCAACAAGGGAAAAAATGAAAAATAACATACAAGGGAACTCCCATAAGGTTAACAGCTGATTTCTCAGCAGAAACTCTACAAGCCAGAAGGGAGTGGCACAATATATTTAAAATGATGAAAGGCAAGAACCTACAACCAAGATTACCCTACTCGGCAAGGATCTCATTCAGATTCAACAGAGAAATCAAAAGCTTTACAGACAAGCAAAAGCTAAAAGAATTCAGCACCACCAAACAAGCTCTACAGCAAATGTTAAAGGAACTTCTCTAAGTGGGAAACACAAGAGAACAAAAGGACCTACAAAAACACACCCATAACAATTAAGAAAATGGTAATAGGAACATACATATTGATAATTACCTTAAACGTCAATGGATTAAATACTCCAACCAAAAGACACAAGCTCGCTGAATGGATGCAAAAGCAAGACCCATATATATGCTGTCTACAAGAGACCCACTTCAGACCTAGGGACACATATAGACTGAAAGTGAGGGGATGGAAAAAGATATTCCATGAATATGGAAATCAAAAGAAAGCTGGAGTAGCAATACTCATATCAGATAAAATAGACTTCAAAATATAAAATGTTACAAGAGACAAAGAAGGACACTACACAATGATCAAGGGATCAATCCAAGAAGAAGATATAACAATTATAAATAGATATGCACCCAACACAGGAGTACCTCAATACATAAGGCAACTGCTAACAGCTATAAAAGAGGAAATCAACAGTAACACAATAATAGTGGAAGATTTTAACACCTCACTTACACCAATGGACAGATCATCCAGAAAGAAAATTAATAAAGAAACACAAGCTTTAAATGACACAATAGACCAGATAGATTTAATTGATATTTATAGGACATTCCATCCCAAGACAGCAGATTACACTTTCTTCTAAAGTGTGCATGGAACATTCTCCAGGATAGATCACATCTTGGGTCACAAATCAAACCTCGGTAACTTTAAGAAAATTGAAATCATATCAAGCATCTTTTTCGACCACAATGCTATGAGATTAGAAATAAATTACAGGGGAAAAAACGTAAAAAACACAAACACATGGAGGCTAAACAATACGTTACTAAATAACTAAGAGATCACTGAAGAAATCAAAGAGGAAATCAGAAAGTACCTAGAGACAAATGACAACGAAAACATGAAGATCCAATAGCAAAGATCAATAAAACTAAAAGCTGCTTCATTGAAAAGATAAACAGATTGATAAAACTTTAGCCAGACACATCAAGAAAAAGAGGGAGAGGACTCAAATCAATAATATTCAAAATGAAAAAGGAGAAGTTACAACGGACACCGCAGAAATACAAAGCATCATAAGAGACTACTACAAGCAACTCTATGCCAATAAAATGGACAACCTGGAAGAAATGGACAAATTTTCAGAAAGGTATAACCTTCCAAGACTGAACCAGGAAGAAATAGAAAATATGAACAGACCAATCACAAGTAATGAAATTGAAACTGTGATTAAAAAATCTTCCAACAAACAAAAGTTCAGGACCACATGGCTTCACAGGTGAATTCTATCAAACATTTAGAGAAGAGCTAACACCCATCCTTCTCAAACTCTTCCAAAAAATTAAGGAGGAAGGAACACTCCCAAACTCATTCTATGAGGCCACCATCACCCTGATACCAAAACCAGACAAAGATACTTCAAAAAAGAAAATTACAGATCATTATCACTGATGAATATAGATTCAAAAATCCTCAACAAAATACTAGCAAATACGATCCAACAACACATTAAAAGGATCATACACCATGATCAAGTGGGATTTATACCAGGGAGGCAAGGATTCTTCAATATATGCAAATTAATCAATGTGATACACCACATTAACAAACTGAAGAATAAAAACCATATGATCACCTCAACAGATGCAGAAAAAGCTTTTGATAAAACTCAACACCAATTTATGATAAAAACTTTCCCGAAAGTGGGCATAGAGGGAACCTACCTCAACATAATAAAGGCCATATATGACAAACCCACAGCCAACATTGTTCTCAATGGTGAAAAACTGAAAGCATTTCCTCTAAGATCAGGAATAAGGCAAGGATGTCCACTCTCACCACTCTTATTAAACATAGTTTTGGAAGTCATAGCCTCGACAATCACAGAAGAAAAAGAAATACAAATTGGAAAAGAAGAAGTAAAACTGTCACTGTTTGCAGATGACATACTATACATAGAGAATCCTAAAGATGCCATCAGAAAGCTACTAGAGCTAATCAATAAATTTGGTAAAGTCGCACGTTACAAAATTAATGCACAGAAATCTCTGGCATTCCTATACACCAACAACAAAAGATCAGAAAGAGAAATTAAGGAAACAATCCCATTTACCATTGCAACAAAAAGAATAAAATACCTAGGAATAAACCTACCTAAAGAGGTAAAAGACCTGTACTCAGAAAACTATAAGACACTGATGAAAGAAATCAAAGATGACACAAACAGATGGA
Organism: Stenella coeruleoalba; assembly: GCF_951394435.1. Classification (NCBI taxonomy): domain Eukaryota; kingdom Metazoa; phylum Chordata; class Mammalia; order Artiodactyla; family Delphinidae; genus Stenella; species Stenella coeruleoalba. Next base: position 70,536,644 of record NC_137154.1, read on the forward strand.
GAGATATACCATGTTCTTGGATTGGAAGAATCAATATTGTGAAAATGACTATACTACCCAAAGCAATCTTCAGATTCAATGCAATCCCTATCAAATTACCAATGGCATTTTTTTGCAGAACTAGAACAAAAATCTTAAAATTTGTATGGAGACACAAAAGACCCTGAATAGCCAAAGCCTTGAGGGAAGAAAATGGAGCTGGACGAATCAGACGTGCTGACTTCAGACTATACTACAAAGCTACAGTAATCAAGACAATATGGTACTGGCACAAGAACAGAAATACAGATCAATGGAACAAGATAGAAAGCCCAGAGATAAACCCACATACCTATGCTCAACTAATCTATGACAAAGGAGGCAAGGATATACAACGGAGAAAAGACAGTCTTTTCAATAAGTGCTGCTGGGAAAACTGGACAGATAAATGTAAAAGAATGAAATTAGAATACCCCCTAACACCATACACAAAAATAAACTCAAAATGGATTACAGACCTTAGTGAAATACTGGACACTATAAAACTCTTAGAGGAAAGCATAGGCAGAACACTCTTTGACATAAATCACAGCAACATCTTTTTTGACCCACCTCCTAGAGTAATGGAAATAAAAACAAAAATGAACAAATGGGACTTAATGACACTTAAAAAGCTTTTGCAAAGCAAAGGAAACTACAATCAAGATGAAATGACAACCCTCAGAATGGGAGAAAATATTTGCAAATGAATGAACGGACAAAGGATTAATCTCCAAAATACATAAACAGCTCATGCAGCTCAATATTAAAATAAACAAACAACCCCATCCAAAAATGGGCAGAAGACCTAAATAGACATTTCTCCAAAGAAGAAATACAGATGGCCAAGAAGCACATGAAAAGCTGCTCAGCATCACTAATTATTAGAGAAATGCAAATCAAATCTACAATGAGGTATCACCTCACACCAGTTAGAATGGGCGTCATCAGAAAATCTACAAACAACAAATGCTGGAGAGGGTGTGGAGAAAAGGGAACCCTCTTGCACTGTTGGTGGGAATGTAAATTGATACAGCCACTATGGAGAACAGTATGGAGGTTCCTCAAAAAACTAAAAATAGGGCTTCCCTGGTGGTGCAGTGGTTCAGAGTCCACGTGCCAATGCAGGGGACACAGGTTCGTGCCCCATTCTGGGAAGATCCCACATGCCACGGAGCGGCTAGGCCCGTGAGCCATGGCCGTGAACCTGTGCGTCCGGAGCCTGTGCTCCACAACGGGAGAGGCCACAACAGTGAGAGGCCCATGTACCGCAAAAAAAAAAAAAAAAAAAAAAAAAAAACAACTTAAAATAGAATTACCATATGACCCAGCAATCCCACTACTGGGCATATATCCAGAGAAAACCATAATTTAAAAAGACACATGCACCCCAATGTTCATTGCAGCACTTTTTACAATAGCCAGGTCATGGAAGCAACCTAAATGCCCATCAACAGATGAATGGATAAAGAAGATGTGGTACATATATACAATGGAATATTACTCAGCCATAAAAAGGAATGCAATTGGGTCATTTGTAGAGACATGGATGGATCTAGAGGCTGTCATACAGTCAAGTAAGTCAGAAAGAGAAAAACAAATATCATATATTAACACATATATGTGGAACCTAGAAAAATGGTACAGATGAACCGGTTTGCAGGTCAGAAATAGAGACACAGATGTAGAGAACAAATGTATGGACACCAAGGGGGGAAAGTGGCAGGGGGGTGGTGGTGGTGGTGGGATGAATTGGGAGATTGGGATTAACATGTATACACTAATATGTATAAAACAGATAACTAATAAGAACCTGCTGTATAAATAAAATTAAATTAAAAAATTAAAAAAAATCCATTGGTTTATCTTATACTTTCAAGGGATCATTTATCCATGCAAGATTTTGTATTATTAACCATTGGTCATTTAGAAAATAGTGGATCACTGCATTTGACAGGTTTTCCAAAGTTGACACATCGAATATATTATTTAAAATAAAATGTGTTAATGTCAGCACTGTTCATATCAGAAAAATCTTTAAGTTTTGAGAAGCGGTCAAGCTCATGGTCGAGATACCTGTTTTCCAAAATTCTTTTCTCCTCAAAGTTCAAATTTTATCATTGGCAATAAATCCTATCAGTTGTTTTCCCGGGAGTGATGGATTCACTTTGTTCATTTTTATAAAAGTATCTACTAAATACCCAAGTCTGAATAACCATAGCTATGAGTCGGTCATTTTTTCATATAAAAATGGTGTTCAGGGCTTCCCTGGTGGCGCAGTGGTTGAGAGTCCGCCTGCCAATGCAGGGGACACGGGTTCGTGCCCCGGTCCGGGAAGATCCCACATGCCGCGGAGCGGCTGGGCCTGTGAGCCATGGACGCGACGCTGAGGCTGTGCGTCCGGTGCCTGTGCTCCGCAACCGGAGGGGCCACAGCAGTGAGAGGCCCGCGTACCGCAAAAAAATAAATAAATAAATAAAAATAAATGGTGTTCAAAAAAATGACTAGTTTGGCTCACAACTCTGTCCCACAGCTGCTTTTCCTCAAGACAGCCACCATACTTTGGCATGGAGAAGAGCTTTGTTTTTATTCTCCATTTTGAAACAGGGATTATTAAAATGATAAGTATTCAATGGTCAGGATTTAATAAAATGCATAAGTTTTACTGTTTCATCAAGGATATTCTTCAGTGAAACGGACTTTTTTTGTGTGTGTGTGAATACAGGCTGTTGAGTTAAATAATGATTATTATTTCAGGGTAATGCCACTGCTTTGATTTGTGCTAAAAGCTAGAGGTCCACTGCCACACTTTGGGAACCACTGATTGAAATAAATGTTTCCAATACACTCTCGTCTCTCCTCCTTTTAATTATGTATCCTTATGAACGGTTACAGTTGCAAAAGGATTGCTAAAAGTAACCTTCACGCGAAGACAAAGTGTTAAGGAACCATTAAGAACAATTATTATTTTTTACTTTTCTCATTACTACATGGTCATAGAACTTCTGTGGAAGTGTTCATTTCCTTATTTGTAAAATAAACTTAATTGTAAAACAGTTAAGCGTGAACGATCAAGAAAACCCTATAACAGAAGAGCAATGTAGAAGGGGTGCAAGCTCTGCCACATAGTAAAAGATAGTACTTTTATAATTAAAGGAGTTGTGTTAGCACATAGACAAACCAATGGAACTTCCCTAATTATGACTCAAAATCTAGAAACAATACAAAATTGCTAATTCAACTACACACACACACACACACACACACACACACTTAAAAAAAAAACCTTTTGTATGGTACAAAAATACAATAAACAAAATCAGAAGACAAATATTTGCAATTTAACACAGACAATGGCTAATATATCAATTACATAAGGAGCTCCTGTAAATCATGAGGGAAAAACCGACAACAAGATCAAAAAGTGAACAAAGAATGGGCAATTCACAGAAGTAACTCATAAAAAGAAAAGCAAATATTATATTTCACACACCAGATTGACAAAAATCCAAGTTAGGCAACATATTTATTGTCAAAACTATAGGGGAACAGGCAGTCCCAAAAACTGTGGGAATGCAAAATCAAACAAACCCCTCCCCACCGATAGGAATTTGACAATGTCTAGAAAAACTACATATTCATCTACCCTTTGACCCAGCAATCCCACTTGCGGGAATCTAACCTATCAATACAGCCATAAAATAGGATGAGGAAAATGTCTATATACAAAAATAATTTGAACCTGAACTTAATCAAGCCTTCAGGCCCAACTTCAAATTCACAGGAAATAGAAGGTCAGAGGAGCAAGTGAAATGACATGAGGAAGCATAGAAAACTACCTAGGTTACAAAATATTCTAGAGGACAGCTGAAAACAACAAGTTAAAGCCATGAAAAACAAAAACAAAAATAAAAGGATGAACTACTCCTAAGAGAGACTTAAAAGACCTAACAACCAAATGTAATGGTGAACCTAATTCAGAAACAGTTACCTCGGAAAAGACATTAAACAATTGGCAGGAACTTGAATAAGATGAGGTATTAAATGACATCAAGCAATTATTGCTAATTTTGTTAAGTGTGATACTGGCATTGTAGCTATACAAGAATGTGTCTGTATATTTTAGAAATGCATACTAACATATGTAGGGGTAAAAGGAAATGAGTTTTGAGATTTAATTTAAATTACTTCAGCAACAATAACACTACCACAGTATTGATAAAGTAAGAGTAGCAAAATCTTGCCAATATTGAATTTGGTGATAGGTTTTGGAGGCTCATTACACTGTTCTTTCTGCTTTTGTGTAGAGTGACATTTTTCATGATAGTTTTTTAAAGGTGCCTAGCGAAGTCCCTGACATGCAACAGGCATTTAATAAATGGCAATTATTACAATAAAGTTTTGGTACTTTACAAGTTAGAGGAAAAAATGTGTTATGTATATTTAAACCTTACTAAGATTAAGCGTTGTAACTTTTATAAAGAAGAACTATTAATTCATTCAATTTTTTTTTTGATTTTTTAAAGATTGTTATCTGGAAGGTCTTGGGCTAAGAACTGGACGTATAAAGATAAAGTATAGGTGCTGACCTCAAGGAAACACGAGGTGAATAAATTTGGATGCACAGTTACAATACCTGTTAGGAGCTTTAATGGAGATGACCAAGATAGGATAAGCCTAATTCTGCAAGAGGATGGTTCAAAATTGCCCTCCCGATGGGATAATTCTTTACGAAGAAATAAAGATTTGTTAGACTACCTAGAAAAAGATGGCTAGGTCCATGAGGGTACAACATCCCGGAGAAAAGGAATAGAAAATACAAAGACAATTATACTCCAATAAAGATGTTAAAAAAAAAAAAGAAAATACAAAGACATGATACATTTGGAGAACCATATGCTGTTTCTATATGATCCCTGGATAGTTCTCAGGGAATAAGACTTGAGACATAAGCAAGAGCCATATATGAATGCCAAGAGTTTTGAATTCATATAAATGACAGACAATATTAAAAGGATATTGTCTTTTGAGAAAGCATTTCTGACATCAGTTGGAAAATGGGCTGGGGTGGGGAAGTTGGAGGAAATAAAGCCCATTATAAGGCTACTATAAGTTCTAGGAAAGAGACGACTTGGCTTAACTAAGCAGTATGGATTAAGAAAAGGAATTATGTTGAGAGCTTTTTAGGAGGTAGAATAAACGGAATTGAGTGATGGATTGGCTATGAGGATAGTGGGATGTCTAGGATGCCTCGCAGAATTCGGAATTGGATGAATGGATGGATGAATAATGGTGACACCAACTGGTATAAAAGAAATCAGGAGAATGAGGCAGCTTGGATTGAGGTTGATTCTAAAAATCCAGAGATATACGTTTATAAGGCAGGTATATGGAAGGATATGGGGTTCAGGGAGATGAAATTGCTGGCAAGAGTCAAGTGCTTTATCATTTTAATCTGCACTTAAAGACCCAAATTTCCTATCATGCATAACACCATAACACTTAATAACTTCATACCAGGTTCTAATACCGCCTGCTCACAAACTTTCTTTCAGTGACTCTATTATGCTTTCTGTTTCCATCACCACTACTGATTTTAGGCTATTACTTTATCCCCAGCGGGGGTGGGGGTGGGGGATGGGGATTGGGGGAAGTACAGTAGAAACAAAAAAGGTAAGGTTTTCAACATTCTGGCCCTTACCTAGCTTTCCAGTGTTTGTTTTCCAAGTGTTCCCGAATTGAACACTTCACTTTGGCTACACTGATTTGCTGACTCCGAAATATTCCTTTGCATATTTCTGTTCCTTCATCCCTGAACCTCCATGTGGAGTGCCATGTCCCCTCTTCATATTTATTACAATGTTGCTCACTCATCTCATGAGGCCCAACTGAGTTCCCACATACACTATATTGAATCATTCAAATCCAGTGAACTGTCTCCTTTCTGGGTCATACCTTTACACATGTCTTTATCTTCTCTATCACCAATTTGATTATAAAAGAAGTGTTCCATCTTAATTAACTTGAATAATTAATTCAAATCAGGTGCTCAATAAATGTTGATTGATCACAATTTTCCTATGTATTACTGAGCCTATTACGCATTTAATGATACTAAGTAACAATTTTTGGACAAAAACCACTTTAAAAATCATTTCTTGGCATCCTGGACTCATGGTAGTCCTAAAAAGCAACACACACACACACACACACACACCTATTATAAATGAATAGAATTATTTTACAACAGGGGTCCTCCACCACCAGCTGCACAGCAGAAGGTGAGTGGCCGTGGAGCACGCAAAGCTTCATCTGCCGCTCCCCATTGCTCACATTACCGCCTGAACCATCCCCCCTCCCCCACAGAAAAACTGTCTTCCATGAAATCTGTCCCTGGTGCCAAAAAGGTTGGGGACCGCTGTTTCACAACATCCAAAGCTTTTGAATTTGTTTTGGCAAAAAATTTCTCATGATGTAGTTTTTGATTGAAGGAACATGCTGCAATTATGTTACAATTGAGATCTGTGAAAATAATTATTTTCTAATAATCAAGAAGACTTTCTTTAATTTGTCATTCTCTTGATAGTTCCTCCCACTTTCCAGGTTAGCTTACATACAGATGTTATCCATGCAATGTTCTGTTCTTTCTTATTCTATTTTAACAGACAACTTATTTTAACTAAGGATGGCCTGTACTTAAGTCTTCAGTGTTAGCATACTGAATTGTCTTCTGGTTAACTCAAAATAAATAACGATCATTCATGTGATTTAAGCATTACTAATTTTTAAGCATTAAAAGGACATCTAATGGGAACCAGAACACTGCACTAAGCATTCTAAGTTAAAAACACATATTCAAATCAAACAACCATCCATAACCATTCAGTTATGCACTGAATTCTTCATTGTTAAACAGCTTATGTAATAGCTCTCTTAAGAATATACAAAGTATCAATATAAAAGCTACCTAAAAGGAGCTTACAACCTAGCTGGTGAAATTAGACATATATACCTCAAACAATAATAAACAGAACGATATGTAACTGAATGGTATAGGCAAGGTAATATAATGAAAAGGGTATGAAAAACCTGAGTTCTTTTCCCTTCTCAAGCACTGAGAGACTTTGATCAGTTTCTGGGGCATCACTTTTCTCATTTGAAAAATAAAAAATGAGAAAGATGATCTCTGAGGGCCTTTTTGCATTAACATTCTCTGGTAATACACAATGTTGTGAGGGGCTCTAAATGCTGGTAGAAAGTTTTCAGAAGCAACATAACCAATTTGTTTTAGAATTACTTTCTCATTGTTTTAACTAGTTTAAAATAAATGTTATTTTAAAAATAACCATTTTACTTATAGTCTATTAATAAACTAAAAAAGAGTTTTCGATAAAATGTTATAAAGCCAAGATTAGAAGATAACCTATATTATAGATAAATATATATATATAATGTATACATATTTAAAACAGAATGACTTTAAGTATATCTAAGATTCTTTTCAATAATCCAGTTAAGAAAACATACCATACTCCAAAAAAGTTAAAAATAAAAAAAACTATTTCTTGTCAGGATCCATGTTGCTTAAAGGTTTTCTTCTTTCTCTCGTTTCTTTTTCCCCCAAAATAAATCAAGGGATTATGATAAGCTGTTTTATGTGAATGATGAAAGCGTTGTAAGTAATCTTTATAAGATTAATAATCTTTATAATCTCTCATAAATACCATAAATTATTTTTCAAAATCACAAAATGATGTACGGACTTGTTCTCAGATATTTCTATTTAAAAATGTATTACAGATTTTTAGCTTCAGAATTAAGTATTACTAGGCCTGTCTATATTTGTGAGTTCTAATTTTCCCTAACATATTTTTAGGGAGTTTATATAATCTTAGAGGTCTTCAGATACAGCTGTTTCTTCCCTAGAATGCAGTCTCCAAAAGATATAAGATTTTTCTCCTCTATAAGAAGAGCCACATGATCATTGCTATGCCAAACATGTATATAATTATCAGCACGTACAGACTGCCTGATAGGTCAAGATGCCTCACTCAATTGCTGGCAGCTGGTGCTGGCTGTCTAATGGGTGTCTTGCTGCTTCTCCACATGGAGAAGAAGATGCTTTTGCTTCCTCCAAGTATGGCAGTGGGTCCAAAAAGAAGCATACAAATGGAAAAGCTGAAGCTGCAGATCTTCCCCATGAGTTTTTATTGTTTGCCCTTCAAAGCTTAATTTTACTTTCTAAAGCAAAGAATTTTTTTCCCTAGTTGTGCTCCAAACTATCTTTTCTCTAAGAGGAGTGTATTACAGTGGGAACAACTCTGAGTTTTCTCAGCACAATTATATAAGTGGTTATAAGACCTCACGATTAAGTTCATATGAGAAAGTACATTTCCAAATCAATAAAACTAGTCCAATGATAGTTTTTAGAGGATTTAAAGACGAATCAAATGGTGATTTTATGTTATACTCAAGAGCAGAAGTGAACTTAACGAAGTTGACTCTCTTACCCATGTGAATACAATTATTTTAAATAACAGTTTGAATAGACGTGTGATTATTGAATCATCAGAATTTAGTTGGCAAATACTTTTTAAATAATTGCAAGGTACCAAGGGACATCTGCATTTCCGATAGCCAATGATTTCTTTTGTATTTTGTTAATGTTATTATTTGATTTCTCAGAGAAAAACATGAAAATATCAAATAAGAATGCTATATGGAACAGAGGGCCCAGTTTAATTTCACGGATAAGCCTTGAAGTAACATTTATTCCTTTAGCGGCAAAACATGAAATACAGATTCATAAGCCTTGAGTGGCAATGTTCTACAAGATTTTAAGGCAATGGGGTCCTTCTCTACAAAAGTTAACAACATTTTTCCCCCAAATAAGTGCTTTTTTCTAATTTAGAGAACAATATGATAGTTTTTCTTATTACAAATAAAAAATAAACAAAAGTGTTTCAAAAACACACATTTCCTCAGAGAAAAAGTAATGCATTATATTGATAATAGTGCAGCATCCAAGGCAGCAGGTAAATATTTAATCTCTTCAAGCCTCAATTTATTCTCTTCAAGTGGGGATGGTATCTCAACTTCATAAGATACGTTATAAGGATTAAATGAGATAAGGTATGAAGAAAAAAATTTAGTACTGTGTCAAGAATATAGTGGGCACAAAATGAAAAGTAGCCCTATATTCAAATTTTAGACAGAATTTCTGGCAAGATTTACTAATTTCCCTCCATTCTGGATTATGTTTTCCTAAGAGCTTCATTAAAAATTAAATTACATGATTGTTAGTACTATACTGCACCCCACAACTTGTGTGCTCTTCCCCCCTCTGTAGTTTTTCTTTTTTTCTCATTATAAAGCTTAACTTTTACTCATGATGGAAAATAAAGAAAAACACAGAGAACAAACAAAAATTCTTCATAATTTCTTCATACAAAAACTACCACTGTTAACATGGTGATTTCTATCCTTCCAATGTTTTTCTAAGCATACATATGTAGATGCAAAAATATAAATGTACTAGAGATCATGATTTTTTACAACTTTGTAATTTCCTTTTCCCCATAATTTCCCCCAAACATAAATTTTAATAATGTTACAATAATAAATTATGCTTTTAACCATGAATTTAGGTGATGAGTACATGACAGTTCCCTCTGGGGCCCTCACAGGTGACATATTTTAAAGATATCTGTGATCTCTAATGATCTAATTATTTTAAAAAATCTACTGAGTTTCTATGCCTGATTTATCACATTTATAATTAGTAAATTTACTAAACTAATCACACTATTACAATGAATTAACTAAAAGCCAAGGGTAACTTAGGGGGAAAAAAAAAGAAGATAACCTTTACAATTACAGTCATTCTGCTATAACACAATATATGTGCCCCTAAAAATTCACTGCACTGTGCAAAATCATGCAATAAAACCACAGGCTTATGGGGAAAGTGACGTTAAGGGCACAATACTAAAAAAAGTGCATCAGTTTTACACTTTAAAAAAAGAACCTAATAAAAAATAGTATCAAAGTTTCACACACATTAAATTGCTAAAAAATATATAAGCATTACAGCAAATATGGCCCATTACCTTGAAAAAGATCTGAAGATCGTTTATGGAAGTACGTGCTGGAGGGTCTACAGCTTGTGAGTTATGAAGCAGTGGAAGGAAGATGATCTGAAATTGGATGGAAAGTTGTGACACCAGATGTGGATGGACAGAGCTCAAAACACACTGGTGAACTGAGGTGGAGGGTGAATGTTTGAGCAACATGTGTGTTTAGGGTATTCCTAGGCAGTTCAGGTCAACTAGGTGTGGTTTTCTGAATTCACCTAGTATTTCTCTTGGATGAAATTGCCCATAAGCAAATGCAAAATTCACCATCATGCTCAAATTATTCCCTAATACATCAATTGGAACAAATCTGCATAAGTGTTACAGCAGAATTAACAGCATGTTGCATTATGACACTACATCAGTGAAGCACAGCTCTCATTAAGACAGAAAGAATACTAAAAAAGTTTATTATCCCTATGGACCAGATGACTCAAGACTATTTAATAAATAGATGTGAAATTGTTTTTATTTAAAAAAAAAGTTAATTTGACAATGTTCACAGGCAAGGTGAAGGCAATGAGAAAAACTCAAGTGTGGAAATTCTGCTTTTAATTGTCATATAGTTCATGATAAGTAATACTCCATAAATAAATATTTATCTTCCTTATATCAAAGATTTAGCCATAATAAAAAAGAAAAGTAAAAACAAAACCAGGGTTAATTCAGGCAGTTTATAATTAGATTTGCATTATTTGAAGACCAAGTCCACAGAAAAAGATATCCAATTTTATCAAGAAAAATGAGATGTTCTGATATCATTAGAGTGATGAAACAGGATATATATCGCAGATAACCATCAGTTACTTTCTGTTGTATAGTTAAAGTATGTTTTTAAAAATATAATGAAAAATCACATTTGCAAATTCCAAAGTTGGAATCAAGTAAACCAGCAAAATTTCTATCACCCAAAGGTTTTTTTTTAATATTTATAAGAAATATAGCTAAGTTACTCATAGAAACACTAGATCAGTAGACCATTCCCTCCCATGCTAGACAGAATAAAATCCAAATTATCTTAATATTTCGTCTGCTTTTAAAGGCTCTTAGAAGACAAAACCCAAATCTACTACCTCTCTTGATTATGACTATATCCAACAACTCTCAATCAAGAAATGCAAAGGTATTCACTTATATCAGAGTTTATAGATTTATAAAGGGAAATGAAATAAAATCATCAGGGCGCATGCATGAAAACTCATGACAACTAGTAAACAAACACAAAAGCAGTTCACTTCTATTTACGAGATAGAAATGGGTGTAAAACATTGAATTTCTATATGCCTTCCTTTTATTTCTGGATATTGAGAATTTCTATCTAGGTTGAGGGAACATAAACATATAAGACAACGGTTGGAGGTGTGGTCATCATAGTTCTAAGCAAGTTAGCTTGTGTACCTGATCTCCTCATCTACGAAATGGGGTTAATAATTGTACCTACCTCATAGGGTCATATAGTGTAAAGCCTAAAATTAAGGCTCAATATTACGTGCTGCCTAGGTATCTGATGAAATCAGGAAGACCTCAAATGGCTCAAACGCAAGTTCCTCTCCCCACTCTGCTCGTGCAGATAAGGTCCCTTGGCGAAATAACCCTTCTTATCAAAGGGACCAGGTGCAATTCCTGCTGATCTCTGAGCGGCAGGTTTCAGTTCCCTCCCCACCAGCCATGGAATTACTCAAGCAAGACAATCACAGATTCCCACAGGAACCAATAGGTACTTTCTTGATACTACAAAACCTCCCTCCCAGGGCCCCTGATTGCTCACTCCTGAGTGCAACCTCCCTATGGCCTGAGTGGCATGCGGTGTTTTCTTTCCCTGGGCTGTGGTATATGTAACTAATAAACTGTTGATCTCACCTGTCCAGTGTTGAGCGTTGTTTCTTTGGTGATCCCCATGACCCAAAGCTAGGAATCCCTTCCTCACTAATGGGGTGAATAAAAGGCTATTGAAACAGATAGTAAAAACATTATATGAGCTAATACCTGTCAAGCTCTTAAAACAGTGCCATATTATCTACTACATGTGTTTGCTATTATTAGAATTATGCAACATCAAGTTCATAAAGTTCAGTGTAACTAGTCAAAGTGCTTAATCATTATCTAACAAGTCAAAGAAAAGATTTATAGAGTAGACTGGATTTAGAAAACTATTGACTCACAGTAGTCGCTTAATTCACTATTTTGCTCAACAAATGACCCAGACAGTTAAAAATGGAAAACAAAATTAGAAAATAAAGCTACTTAAGTGAGAAACACTCATTTACAAAATAATTGGTTATAGATACTCTATAATGTGATGCTCATTTTCAAGAATTAAAATTTAGATTTAAAAAATCCTTAAAAATGCAGAAAGTCATCAAGATCACATCACTCTGCCTTAAAAATAAGAACAAGTATTTGATATTTAATACTTGATTAACCTTTCTGTCGATACACTAGCATATTTGGGTGATTGAAGTTTTATTCATGACTTCATAATTGTTAAAGATAAATAATAATCTATGATTATCTATAAAAAGCCAAAAGGGTATATGTTTTCCTTTTTACCTCCCTTCATAATAATTTAGAAAAGGTCTTCCTTTCCAACCACACAGTAAGCTCTCTAAAATCTAGGTCATATTCTGTATACCTTTGTATTCTTCAAAAACCCTTGAACATAAATACCAATTAAGTAACTGTAAATTAAATTATTTCACAAATTAAGCATCTTTTCCTATCTTTAGGTCTTAATTGAAAACACCTCTAGATTAATATATAATGTTCAAATTACAGATTTGATACACTTCTGAAAATACAATGTCTCACCTACCATAGAGTATAAAAGCAAAAGAATACAATTGCAGCTATCTTTTGAATTCTAAGTTAAAGAGAAAAAACTAGTTTTCTGATTAAATATTAGTAAGTACATAAGGTTCCTAAAGGGAAATCCTGGAATGATTGCTATGATAACATAAAGGAATATGGTATAGAAACAGCTACGATACCTTCATTCATTTTCAGATTGTATACATCTGTGGCTACATATCTGAGCTCTCATTAGCCACCTACACACACATGATTATTCCCTTGGCAGTTTATCTGTAGCTTCGATGGATATCTATTAAATGCATGAACTTTTGTTTTCATCTCAAGGCATCTTCAATTTACCATCTCACTTGGATTTGCTCTCAGCACTATCCCTCACTTAATTTGTTCTACTCTATTATTTCAAAATGCTGAGAGTCTTAACATTTTTATAAAAGACATATTTATTGTTAAAACAAACAAAAGGCAATGAAGAGAAACAGATGGTAAAAATAATTTCCAGTAACCTCACCACCCAGAAACAAATACTATTTATTTTGGAGTCTCTCCTTCTGTATTATCTTTTTTAAAAAAAGGAAAAACCTAATATCCTTAATAAAGGGGTTTTTTTCCATCCAATAACCTATTATGGACATCAGTTCACATCAACACATAGATCTACATCCTGAGAGTTGTCTAGTGCTCCACTGCATTTATGTCACATAATTTGTTTAATCAATTCCCTTGTTAACGGTAACATCAGGGTATTAAGTATTTACTGATGATACTTTTTTTTTTTTTCTGTACGCGGGCCTCTCACTGTTGTGGCCTCTCCCGTTGCGGAGCACAGGCTCCGGACGCGCAGGCTCAGCGGCCATGGCTCACGGGCCCAGCCGCTCCGTGGCATGCGGGACCCTCCCTGACCGGGGCACGCACCCGTGTCCCCTGCATCGGCAGGCGGACTCTCAACCACTGCGCCACCAGGGAAGCCCCTACTGATGATACTTTTAAGTTGAGAGATGATTCAACTGGAAATTAACCCCATACTAAGATAAGGCTTAGTCAAGGAGGAAATGAATACAGAAAAGAAAAGGACGAAAGAAGATTACAAAGGATAATGTGGTCTTACTCTTTAACCTCTAATATACAGCACACTCCTGACATTTACGGAAGGCTAGGTGGCCCAACAATGAGAACTACAGGGCTTTACCTCTTAAGTGGGTGTGGATGCAAGAGGCAACAAGGGAGGCTGTTGCCAAGGAAGTCTTTTAACAGGAGAAGTAATGCACAGATCCCCAACTGTAGGAACCAGTTAGAAAAAGATGGCAGAAATTGTTAAGCTTTTATTTTTAATCTTGTCATTGTTTCCAGTGTTTCAGAGATAATTCTGTTTAACTATAATCAAGAATGGCCCAGGGCTTCCCTGGTGGCGCAGTGGATGAGAGTCCGCCTGCCGATGCAGGGGACACGGGTTCGTGCCCCGGTCCGGGAAGATCCCACATGTCGCGGAGCGGCTGTGCCCGTGAGCCAAGGCCGCTGAGCCTGCGCGTCCGGAGCCTGTGCTCCGCAACGGGAGAGGCCACAACAGTGAGAGGCCCGCGTACCGCAAAAAAAAAAAAAAAAAAATACAGCCAGACCTAGGCAACCCTTTTCTCTCAGGGACCCAATTCTAATCTTATATCTGAGCTCCTCAAATTTTCTATTAATCTGAAGATAACAATTATCACTCATTATTTAAGGGAAGGAATTGTTGTATAGCATTTTGAAATACTCAGACAAAAAGTGCTATGTAAAGAAAGATGTTATGCTAGCTTAATCAGTCATGCAATAACTGACAGGAAATAGTCTCATACCTTAGTTTTGCTGTACTGCTATTTTAGACCATGAAAATGCCTTTTAAAATTTCCTTTTTTATAAGTCTCAAAGTCAAAAGCTGACTGCCCATTGCCATGGAGACAGTTCTATTTAAGGTACTACATTAGTCCTTTCCTCACAGAAGGAGGATAAAAAAGTGGTCAATAAAAAGGCATCGATCTCCATGGTTTAGAATTAAGTCACTAAAAATGCTTCTTGGGCAGCCAACACAGAAGGGAAATTTGGGAGTGGGTTAGGAGGGGGCAATTTAATACAGTCCATTATTTTTCCTGAGTAAGAGCAACACAGGTTAAATTTTAGTACTAAGGTAGAGACAATATGAAGAAAACTCCCATTACCTCAAAATTAGATGCAACAAAATAAAAGTACTTATATTCACTATCCTAGATGAACTGCAACTAACTGGAACTATCTTTCCTTTTCAAAGAGCAATCTTTTATCCTTTTATCTAGGGCCCATGTGTAATATACATTCCTTAAGTTTGTTTTATTTTAATTTTCAGGCTTCCTGACATCCCATTCGTAATTGAAGAGTAAGCTACCAGTTTACAGGTAAAAAAGAACACTCATAATTTATATACATATTTAATCTTATCTAAGAGACTCAAAATAATTTAAAAGGACAATGTGGCAATTCTAAATCTGTCTTTAAGACACATATATTCATTTCTCCTTCTATTTAAGAAAAAACTAAGATAATTTATTTTCCATGAAAACTTAAAACATCAATCTTCCTTGCAATAAAAGTCACCTAAGATGATAAAACCCATCAGAGTCTACCAGTGTTAGTGCTAAAACACCTATTTTTATGTAGACAAGCAATTCCAGGAGATATTTTCACTTGATTTCAGTCATAAACAAGTTTCCAAAACCCATCTCTTTTTTTCCTTAAGCTGAAGTTCAGAATCTAGCAACAATGTAATAACATTTTTCTCAAGATAAGAGCAAATTGTACCTGAAAGTCTCAAATCTGTATTTTTAAAACAGGCAAAAGAAATCTTCCTGATTCTAGAGCTGGTACTTGCCATTATTATCTCTAAAGAGTAGAGCTTTAGAATCAATTTAATTGGAAACAATTTCCTCCTTTACCATATTTCTCAAATAATTGATAACGCATACTGAACGTAAAATGGATGTGTAAATTTTGATTTGTATAAGTATTTAGATAAGAATCCTAACTAGTAATTTTCAATCCATAGAGTGCATCTGTATCACCTGGGGGGGCTTATTCAAATACAGATTGATGGGTCCCACCTCCAGAGTTTCCGATTCAGCGGGTCTGGGATGGGGTATAGGAATTTGCACATCTAACGAAGTCCCAGGTGATGCTGATGCTGCAAGCTCCAGGACCACACTTCAAGAACCATTGTCCTAGACCTTAAACAAACTCCTTAGATGAGAGAATTGTTATTCCTTGTTAAAAATTACTTCAATCTTTCCCAAAATGAACCATTTTAAAGAAAACAATAGCTTCAGTCCCTCGGGGAAAACAGTAAATCATAGCAATTTGGAAAGGCTATTAATTCAATCAAGACTATGTTAATTCCTAAAAAACTGCTATCTAGTGGTTGGATAACTGCTGTGAGGTTACAATGACATTCAGGAAAATAACCCCCTGACCAGCAATAAATGGCTTGTGTCGCCTGTGAATCCTTGAAAAACAAGTATCTACTATTAAACTGTGCAGAGGAACTTAGTACTTGAATGTAAAATTTTCTTAGAAATAACTGTAAATCAATTATGACAATTACATATGCTCCAGAAAATGTATATGTATCGAGTTTCTATGAGTCCCATCTAGCTTTTCCACTGACTTACATCTTCATTTTTAGAAATCCTTGATCTTGGATTGATTGATCCAAAACTGACAGCACATTATGTTTTAGTTTTCAAGTGCTCTACAGCTCTGTCAGATAGTTAATTACCCATAAACACTAAAATGCATTAAAATGACTATAAAGACAGAATAAAAGGAAATGGCCTTTTATAGTAACAGCGCACTCCTCTCCTTTTTTATGGTCATGAAATGCATACCTGTCACTAAAAAAAGTGATGGACGAGTTAGGAGTTCTAGAGGACAAATTACTTCACTTTCATGACATCAGAGTACCTTTCATGAAACACAGTGGTTTGTTAAATGCTAAAATTACTAAATGCACACTGCCACACATGTTCAAATTTTACTGGCACTCTAAAAGATTCAACACCCTGTAGCACATTGATGGCAGGAACCTGAGTTAGTTTCTTACTCAGTAAGAAATTGTTCCTTAAAAATATCTGAAGTTAAATGAACTTATCATCCAGGTATTCATTAATTATCAAATCTTTCCATTTGCCATTGTGACAAATATGTTCTCTGCAATAGCTTTGATCCAGATCATTAGTAAAGGAAGCAAGAGAAAAACACATTGATGTCACGTACTTACCTTGAGAAGTTTAACATCAGTTAAAAGTAAAATGTGTTCCATTAATATCTGCTGCTTAGACATTATGGAAATTTGTTTTTTTAAACCAAGTGCATCAGATTTGTGATTACTTCATAAGATAGAAGAACAAGAATGATCATCCGTATCAATACATGGGTTATGTACATTTAATTCTCCCATATATCATCATAACCATATGCAATCGTAACAAGAGTTGGTCAGTAGAACTCCCTACCAGATGTAGTTTGGAGGACACATTATTAAAATGCATAGTTACCGATCTTCATTTCAATGAAAATTCTGAGTGACTGACTAGGTTTGAATCTTGCACGTTGCACTAGCTGTGTCATTGCTCTGGGTATCATTAGATCTCAAGCATGGAAAATATCATATACTGATGCTTTTACAAATGTGGGACCTGGATAAATGGTGCCATGTTATAGTCACTGATTAAATGCTCAGTGTGAAATTTTTAAAGCTCATTTCCATAAAAAGTATTTTGAATAGCTAATGATTTTCCAGGTTTAAATTACTGATAGCCATCACTTCTACTCACCAGAAAGGGGTTTGTTTCCATGGAATTATCCTCCCCTCACACACACCCTCCAATACCAACATTCACGTATCTCTGCATTCAGGTACTACTCTTGTCAGCTCTGGAGCATCTGTTCATTTCATTTAATGTTCTTGAGTGCCGCTATGTGAATGTTGGTTGAGGAAGGTAGATAAGGAATTAGGACTTTAATGGAATAAGACAGAGTTCAACTCTTTAAAATTATTTACTATAAAAATTACAGGGCTTCCCTGGTGGCGCAGTGGTTGAGAGTCCGCCTGCCGATGCAGGGGACACGGGTTCGTGCCCCCGAACCGGGAAGATCCCACATGCCGCGGAGCGGCTGGGCCCGTGAGCCATGGCCGCTGAGCCTGCGCGTCCGGAGCCTGTGCTCCGCAACGGGAGAGGCCACAGCAGTAAGAGGCCACAGCAGTGAGAAGCCCGCGTACCGCAAAAAAACCAAAACCAAACAAACAAACAAAAAACTACAATGCTTGTTGCACTGCCAATCTGTAGTCATAGGAATGTCTATGGAGCTACTGTATATTCTCTTCATGTGAGACCTCAAAGATAGTATGAGTAACAGAGCTCTGTGATACTAACACGGGGACTCTGGCCAGCACAAAAACAGATTCTTAAGTGATAAGTTGTGCACTGTGACATATCAATCCAAACAACTCATATTAGATTTTGGAAAACTCTCGAAATGTAACTTTAATTAAAATGTTAGCCTCTGTAATACTAATGGCACTTCCACTGAACTCAAACAAGGTGTGACAATTTCAAAAGAGGTAAAAAACACTCTGTTTATCGGTGCTAAATGACCTGACAAATGTGCTTTCAAGTATATTCAGTATCTACAGATTTTTAAAGTTTTACTTTGGATCCATCCAAATTACATGCTCTCTATCCAGGTACTAAATAGGCAGGTCATTCCAGTTAGTTGTTTTTACAAATGGTAATGTTTATTACATAGTTGGCTTTTGATTAATTTTGTACACCAATGAAAGTAGATAGAATTACATAGAAAAAACTTTTTAATAGGCCTATCAGAAAGGTCACCTAACCGAGGTCTCTGATGCAAAATGCTTTGCACTGCTTCTACACCAAGAAGTCAGCAAACTTCTGACTGCTGGCTAAATCTGGCCTGCCACCTCTTTTTCTGCTGCTTGGGAGCTAGGAATGGGTTTTATATTTTTAAATGACTGAAAAAAAATCAAAAGAATGTTTATGACATGTGAAAATTATACAAAATTACAATTTCAGGACCCCTAAATAAAACTGTATTGGAATAAAGCCGAATCCATTCTTTAATGAATTGTCTATGGCTGGTTTCACAATACAGAGGCAGAAGTGAGTAGCTGTCACAGAGACAGCTCCTTAGCCCTTACTTTGGGCCAGCAAGCCTAAAATACCTACTATCTACCCCTTTATAGAAACAGTTGCCAAACATGATCTATACTATCTGCCAGGGGAGGGGCATAATCTTGAAGATCTCTTTGTGAGATCCAGGTGTGTGTTGCAACTCATCACGTTGCTTACGCAAGAACCCTGATGTCCTCACTTGGGGTTCTTTCTGCGTCTAACAGGCAGGGGCACTTCATGTCTGTTGAGTGAATAAATGAATGAAAGATATTCACAAAGTTTGTGAGTGGTTTATAAATGTTTACAGCCTTTACATTTCTTGCCTGCTTGAGAATATGAAAGCCATTAAAGGGTGATAGCATTGAGACACAGAATGAGTGTAAAATGGCAATCCATATATTTTTACCAAAAAAGGAAAATTGTTTCTACAATCCTATTTACCAAAATATATATTTCCCCTCATTTTTAAGGGCACTAAATGTTAAATAGGTCTCTAGCATAGTCAAAAGAATACTTATAAGTTCATGTTAATCTTGGGTGCTCAATAATCAACATACTTTGTGTAAAGAATATTAGAACCTAGACCTTGTAGTCATTTTAATAGTTGTACAATATAAAACAATTGATATTTCACAAGATTATTAACTATATGTCATACTTAAAAAAATAAAACTATAACACAAATAGGATTCCACACTCCATCTGAGAATTCATTAATTTCAAGTAATATATTATACAAAAAAGCTTTGATAAAAGAATTTGAGCATCACTTGGGGTTTAGTGCTAAGGTACCTTTAGCTTAGATGATTTTTGTTTTGTTTTAATTCTTTTTGAGTGGAGTAAACTTGCTGGGCTAATTTGTTTTCTTTATTAATTTATATCAAAAGAATTAAGATACACATGTTAAATTCCTAATTTCAAATAAAAAGGAAACTTGCTGGGGAGTTAAAATTGATTATTTTTTTCATTTATATTACCTTAAAGACAACAATGGGTAGTAGAAACAGCTTAAAATGCACCATTCTGGACTAGAGTCTTACTGAGCACAAAGTGAATAAAGATAGGTCAGCTTGATACTGGCCCTTGGTTATCTCAACATCCTGATTATCATCCAATTTTTATCCCTTCCATCAACTCCTGCTTGAATATTGGATGATACTGCAGTCTTCCTATTAGACACAACAACCAATAACCAAACATATTCTCAGAGTGAACATATTAAAAAATATTTTTTGTCAAAATCATTAGCCTTCTTAGTGTTAAGCATACAAGTTAGGAAAGACAGCTCCAGTGAAGCAGTTACTTACGATTTCACAATGTATCTTCCCCTGGAAACAATCTTATACCTAGTAGTTAGGTTTCCAGCCTAATCAGTAAATGGCTATTAAGAATACTAGTTACATTAATAGTACTGCAGAACCTAACTAGATATCTTAACTGTGTTTCTATAGAAAACTCTCAAGAGTTCCAATTAACAAATAGCAAAACCACGTCTTCCCACAAATCTCTCTCCCTTTGTAAGACAAAAAACTCTTCTGTAGACACAGTACTGTAGGAGTGTTGGCAGGGGAAGGCCAGTGGAAGGATGAAGTCCCAGGGTTTCCTCGTTTTCTTTCATTATCATTGTTGCCTTAACACAGGAAGCCAAAATGAATAGTGGAGGGACTTCCCTGGCGGCACAGTGGTTAAGAATCTGACTGCCAATGCAGGGGACACGGGTTCAATCCCTGGTCCAGAAAGATCCCACATGCCGCGGAGCAACTAAGCCCGTGCGCCACAACTACTGAGCCTGCGCTCTAGAGCCCGTGAGCCACAACTACTGAGCCCATGTGCCGCAACTACTGAAGCCCACATGCCTAGAGCTCATGCTCTGCAACAAGAGAAGCTGCTGCTGAGAAGCCGCACACCTCAACGAAGAGTAGCCCCCACTCACCGCAACTAGAGAACGCCCGCACACAGTGACGAAGACCCAACGCAGCCAAAAATAAAAATTAATTAATTAAATAAAATGAATAGTGGAAATAATCATTCATGCTACTTCTTATCTTCATAAATTAACTCTTTGTTACTGCAAAAAAAAATTTACCAAAAAGTGAGAATGTTTTCTAGAGGTCCTCTTTATGAGACACAATACGTAAAATGTTTCTAGACAGTGTCGTTGGTCACAGACATTATAGCACTACTGAATGAATCAATGTTATTGAACTAATGTATGGCTGGCTGGCAAAAGGAGTCGGTCAAAGTTTGCTGGGAAATTAGGAAAAATATACCCTGGGATAAGAATGGTCACAAAATTAACAATAGATTTACATAGATAAAACAATGAACTAGATAGGTCAAAACTGTCCAATGAGAACTTCAATTTGATTCTCATTGATTTAATCTTATAAAGAGAAAAAATTACATTTTTCATGTAAAATTAAAGTAGTAGAAAATATCTGAACTTGAAATCACTCCTATTAATCTCAAGTAATCAGGTCCTATTGTTTCATTAATTTTATGTTTTCTGAATCTTGTACATAAAGAAAACATGTGGAGTACAAGGCAATGCAGTGTTTATAGCTGTATAAAGAGCCAGGCTTTGGAGTTAGACTGGTTTTAAATCCTGAGTCTGTCACTTATTGGTACTATGATTTTAAGCAAGTAACTAAGGCTCTCTGAGCTCTAGTTTCTTCATCCATAAAGTGTGAATAATAATTCTTTATAGGTTTGTTGTGATGATTAAATATAATAATACACATGTAGAGCCTGAATACTTAGCACAGTCCATGGCACATAGGTGGTATTCAATAGAAGCTACTATTGTTATTGACATTATAAAACGCATTTCAAAACTAAGAGTTACAGTTTCAGATAATTACCATAATCTTCCACAAAATCCAGTTTTAGTTACCTGTGAGGTAAATTTGACCTTTCTAATTCTGCATATATCTAAAAAAAAAAGAAAGAGAGATTTCATTTCTTCAACTGCCTAGTTCCATCTTTGCAATATAGGAAGATGCAAAAATAAAATATATATCTAGAAATGAGAACATATACCTGCAGTACAAGTAGCTATTAATTAGTAGAGAAAGTAAGTCTTACTCAAATCTATACTTTAAAGAATCTCTGGTACAAAAAATAACATGGCCCTAGTCAGCCAGTTTTACACTTGATCATACTTACGCATATGCTATGTTCAATACATTCTTTGTGAAACATAGGTAAAATGGCTGTCATTCCTTATTAGCTTGGAGCAGCAAAATGCAACCCACCACTGAATAACCCATAATATTCATGTGTCCCTTAGCGCGGCAGTCAGTATTCTGGCCCATAGACCAATAAATAACTTCTGGGAGTATCTAAAAATTAAAGGCTAGCTAAGAGGTAGTCCAGGCCTATGAAGAATTCTCTGGTTAACAGTTACCAAGGGTGATCTCCTTGGTGGCCAAGGAGATCAAAGTAAAAGACTTGGGGGAGGTAGAAGAGGGAAAGGCTTAGCCAGAATTCTCTGGTGAAACAAACCTCAGGAGGAGACCTGCAGAGAAACTGAGGTTTAAAGGTTACTCCTTTAAAGTAGCCTTCCCTTAGAGAAGTCTAGCAGATTCCAGGAGATGAAGCATGTGTACCTATCAAAGCAATGGCCATTTTACATTTCTGAGAGAGATCAACTGCTAAGGCCAGTGTCCTGATCCTCTTAGTGAACTGACATTCTTGCTGCCTATCAGAACTCCCTCGAAAAAGTGGTATGATATTTAATCGAAACATTCTCATGGTCACAAAGATGAAAAAATAATTTTTGTTATTAAACTTCTCAAAGTGTTCAGATAAATCTTATCAATAAAGAGGACAAAATATGGCTATAAAGAACAGACAAATCTTGGAAAGTGAGAAAAGAGTTGTCATTTTCTTAGCTAGATTATACTGTATTCAATATAAATGTACTGCCAATATTTGCTAAAAATAAACTTTCCATTAACCTGATCCCAAATAAGAGGCAACCTAGTAGGGGAAAGATATATATAAATTTTAATTATAATTCAACATGCAAAGTGCAATAAATGCAGTATGCTTGACTAGCATAGCAGTCCAGAAGACAGAAGAAAAAAACGTTTGAAGATTAGGAAAGACTTTTTAGAGATGTCACAGTTGTTAAGAAAAAGTTTGAACAATAGAAATTCTACATGTTAACTGTAGGTTTAGATGGTATAGGATAGATATTTTCAAATAGTTTATACATCTACTCATACATTTAACGTAACTGTTAACACAATACATGACTAAATGTTTTGGCTTGGCAACGTATATACTGTGTATTGTGAATTCCACCTCCTCCCTCTATCCCCACTCCTACCACAGTGATGTCTAATGGACAGGTGAGCTACTGGTAGTCATTCATAGGTCTCACCAGATGTAATCAGATAGATCCTTATGCCCATCCCTTCAACACCACACTGAATTACAGGTAGCTGTTGGCTGCCATAGCTTTGTGTACAGGGTAACCCCCCCTCTCCCAACCACACACACACACACACACACACACACACACACACATAAAGTGGAAAATGCCCTATACCTTAAAGGGCTGCAATATTTAGGGATTTCCACATTCAGAGCTGTCCTATCTCCTGTCTACAATAGTGGTTTTCTTGTTCTTTACTGAAACAATCTAGTTATCAGTAGTCTACATTGATACTCCTCTTTCTTCTGATTCTTGTCCCTTCTTCTGTTGCTTCTCCCACACTTCTCAGCTTTCAAGAAAAAAAGGCTAACTTTGCTACTCAGGGCCTTTCTTTCCTTTTCAGCCAAGAACCAACCAATTAGAGCACAATGGACATAATCTTTGGATCTGACCATTCTTTAGTTGTTGCATAGTAAGTACTAAGGAGAGCATTCCTTTAGAGCCAAAGAGCTTTGTTTTTGTCCATCCCCGGTTTCTACCAGGTAAAGGGATGCTCACAAAACTTACAGAAAGATATCTCTAGCTAGTCTAAGTCTTACTACAGCTCTTACTCCACTTATTGGGTTACATCCCAATAAATCCATCATAAATCAAAAATATCCTAGGTCAAAAATGCATTTAATACACCTAGCCTACCTTAAATGTGCTCAGGACAATTACATTAGCCTACAGTTGGGCAAAATCAACTAACACAAAGCCTATTTTAAAATAAAGTGTTGAATACATCATGGAACTTATTGTATACTGTACTGAAGGTGAAAAACAGAATGATTGTATGTGTCTGGAATGGTTGTAAGTGAATTGGCTGTTTACCTTCATGATCACATGGCAGACCGGGAGCTCCACTTGCTACTGCTGCCCAGCATCACAAGAGAGCATCATAAAGCATATCACTGGTCCAGGAAAAGATCAAAATTCAAAATTCAAAGATACAGTTTCTACTGAAAGCCTATCACCTTTGCACCACCATAAAGTCAAAAAATTGTAAGTCAAACCTTCCTCAATCAAGGACCATCTGTACTGTGGTACTAGAGAAGCTTCTGAGATGTCACTGAAAGGTGCTGGCAGCATCTGCAAGTGATCCCCACATAGAGCAGAGATGACTGGTTTGGGTTTATCTACATTTTCTGCCAGTGATATTTTATTTCCCCCATAGACACTCTAAAGAATTACATGTATATGCAACATACACTGCTGTCAGGATCTCTGGCTCAGCAGTTCTCAAAAGTTTTGGTCTTGGAACTCCAAAGAGGACCTCCTCTTGAGGTCCCCAAAGAGCTTCTCTTTATGTGTGCGTTATAACTGTCAATATTTACTATTGGATTTAGTGTAGAAGTTAAAACAGAAATTTTTGAATGTCTATTAATTCATTTAAAATAATAACAAATCCACTACATGTTATCATGGCACATGGTTTTTATAAAAATAATTTTATTTTCAAAACAGAAGAAATGGAAGAGATTTACATTTTTGTAAATCTCTTCAATGTCTGTTCAATGTAAGACAGCTGGATTTCATATCTGCTTCTGTATTCAATCTGTCGTGATAGGTTTTGATTGAAGGTATGGAAGGAAAATCTGGCCTCACACAGATATTTAGTTGGACAATGCAAGAGATAATTGTGAATACCCTGCTTTGATACTACACCAAAACTTGACAAGTAGAGCTTCTGAAAGGTGAGTCACAATGTGGAATCTGAAGCCCAATCAGTAAACTTCACTTTCTATATTATATTAAAATTCATTTCTCTATGTTGTATTTTGAATGGATTTTTTACCCATGCATGATTTTGATAAACAGTTTCTCAAAAATGAGTCAAGTGATCCTGAAAATTCAAGGAAAACGACTGACAATATTCATTGGCAGTGGTAAAAAGAATGGTCAGATGGCAAAGATTATGTCCATTGTGCTCTAATTGGTTGGTTCTGAGCTGAGAAGGCAAGCAAGGTCCTGAGTAGCAATGTCTTCATGCATTGGTCACTTAAAAGATACTGGCTCATTGAGTCATGCAGATCTTCCAAACGTTGACACATTTTGTAATATAATATACTATAAAAAAATCACACCCATTAATCACCCTTCCTTTCAAAAGGAGAACCTTTAAGAACTGGGAAGCTTTCAGGCTAATGGTGACAGATATACATTTTCCAAAATTCGAATTATTCCTTGAAAGCTTGAATTTTATCACTGGCAATAAATATTGTCGGTGTTTTTCCTTAAATTTTCAGGGTCACATTACTCAATCTTAAGAAAATTGTTATCAAATACCCAAGTATGACAAACCAAAGTTTGCCTAACAGGTGTTCTTTTAAGTAAAAATGGGGTTCATTTTAAAAGTGGCTAGTTTAGCTTGCAACTAAAACAACTGCACAGGTTCTTTCCCTAGAGACAACCAGATTGCTATGCAGTAGAAGCACATAGTATACTTCTCATCACTCAAGGGTCAGGATTTAACAAAATTTAACAGTGATTATCGTTTGGTGCCACTACCCTGAGTTACACTGAGGGGCCAGCACAGTTTTACCTCCACTGCTTTTGCACAGTGAAAGAAGAAATAAAGTCTTGTATGATCATGAAAATAGTTTTGACCTCCCAGGCCTGCTGAAATGATCTTGGATACTCCCAGGGTCTGAAGATCATATTTGAGAACTGTGCTTTACCTCGTTAAAGAATTAACCAAACTACTGTTAAAGAGATAATAAAAATAGCCAGCTAACTCTTCTCTTTCCCCTCCAGTTGATCTGCAATAATGTGTCAAAGAGTGGCTAAAAGTCACATTTCCAACTAATGTTACCTGGAGAGTTTTAGGTACCTATAGGCATTCCACAGATGCTGAAGCTGGGGGATGGGGGGGATGGATATTCCCTGATGGCCTCAATACTACAGGGGACAATTCGAATGTAGTTTATAGCTTATTACAGAGGTGTTATTAAAAATTAAATGGACTTCATACGAGTTGTATGACAGAGTCCATGCCTTTTAAGTTTTCTCAGTTTATGAGAATCAACTGATAATGTGAAAGCACTGTAAAAATTGTGAAGGTCTACCCAAACATAAGTTATAACCCAGTCCCTTCAAAGGGGAAAAAGAGGATGAAGAAATTGGGAGAAAAAGATTGAGACATGTTTTTACTTCCAGGCTCTTCTCCTAAATTAAAATAATTAAACATTCTTTGCTTTACCCTAGATTTGCCCCAACTTCTATTAAGCACGATCATCCTTAACTCTTAGTCTTTTCAAACTTAATACCAATATCCCTCATCTGCTGAGGTGTCCAAAAGGCAATTTTACTTTATTTAATTATTTGAAACATCAAAATCAATGCGTTGGATTACTATTTAAGGAGCGGGAGGGGTAGAATATGCAAATAAAAATCGGTATGTTGATCACGCTAATTAAAAGCATAATATCTTTACCTCTCACTTACAGGCAATCATTAGACAAGACAGAAAAGTGAAGACTAACCAAATTACTCCGTATGTATTGAAATATATTGCCACAACACACAAAAGACCTATTCTAGGAATAGGGAAAATACCTAGACTTGTCTTTCTTATATTTGTAGTTGTACTTTACGGCTTACAAAGTACTTTAACACAGATTACCTCTCTCCAGCTGTGCAGCAACCTGCAAGGCAAGTAGAAATGATGTACATTTTACAGAGAAAACTAGGCTGCAAGAAGTTAACTAACTTGCCCAAAATTCAAACACGTATCAAAGACCTAATGATGAGCATATCTTGTGACTCCCAGTATCACTACATTTGCAGTTATATTTTAGCAGTTTATTTATTTGGTGGTGGGGAGGTTATAGAAGCAGTAGAATCCCTTTACAAATGAAACCTTACATTGAATCTGAACTATGAAACACATAAATACACAAAAGCATTTTTATAAGTGTTTTAGTTATAAATGAACAATTACTGATAAGTTTTTCTCACAAGTGAAAATTGAACATGAGTAGATATGCACAGGAAGGAAGATTTTTTAAAGGCCAGTGCCTTCATAATCAATGACAATCTTTCTGATCAATGTCTTATTAACGAAAATGTTCAAGTATATGTACAAAGGGAGCAGAATAAATTTTAATTCAAGGCCGGCACAAGAATAGTCTCGTAACAAAAGATTTTTGGGTGGTTGTATTTTTAAATTATAATTTTAAAAAGTACTTAAAATTTAATCCAACTCAAGTATTTTTGAACACTGAAGCATCTTAGGGCTCCGTAAAAAGCAGTTTGAAAACCACTGCATAATGGCTTGCTGTCATAAATTCACTGCTTGGTCTCTGTCTAGTTCATTTTCAGATAAAACTAAATAAAAAACTACTTTTGACAATCAAAAATATGTACATAAGAAACCTGATTAACCAAAGAAAAATACAGCTACTCATCCACAGTCAAAGCAATACGATTCTTTTGGTTGAACCATATAAAACTGCTATTAACTGACAATTTTGACTATAAAAATGAGGTTCATATGACTTAAACTAATACTTCCCATTTTATTTTCCCAGTCTCTTCACTCATCAAAAAGTTGTCAAAATAAGTGATCATATAAGCAAAGGGGAAAAAGTGCAATATCCAACAAAGATAAATCACTGGAACTACCTAAACATATTAAGAATTATAAAGTGGTAAATCCTCTAACTTAAAGTGCAGAGTTTTATTCACTTCAGTAGCACTAACTGCTCAATACTCAAAATACATTGTAATATGCACCCTTTTATTTATTGGAAGATGAGTGGACTGAGAGTTACCTACCTTTCTTAATGCAGTTTGGCACTCCACTTTGAAATTTATCTAGTTGTCAGTGGAATTTCTTCAGGTAAAATGTATTACACTTCACAACTCATTAACTTTTCCAAAGTAAATAGAAACATTTCCTCTTTTATTAAAACCTTTATTGAATTATTTTTGATAACAGAGCAAGTTAGAATAAGTAGGAGTTATAGATTTGAGGAGAGTTTTGTTTGTTCATTTCTTTCCCTATGTGGTTTACCTCTCCATTCTTTTTACTGACCTAAGGTTACCAAATTAGGTATATTTAATACGTAAAAAAGTCTCTTTTTTTTGGTAGACACTGAATCAAAATTATGAAGGTACTTCTAAGAATAAATGTAATTCTCATACAATATACAATTAAATTTTCAGATGTTGGGTTGAACCAAATTATTTTCTTTGAAGGTGAATCCAGTTCTTTTTGAAGTTCCCCCCCAATTCAATACATTGCAACAAATTAAGCCACTTAGAGAAAAAGGTGTCATGCCACATAAATAAAGGTAACTCTTCCTCCATCATTAATTAGGATTATAACAGCAAAGAGTAATTCACACTGGATGTGCATGATTGTCATTCTTCCATCATGAACTACACTGAACTAAAATTCAAAATGCTGTGACTCACATGGTTATTACTGAACACTTTATTAAGTGGAAAACACAAGATAAATCCAGAGAATCCCATTTTGAGCGTTATAGATGAATTTTGCTTAGAGTTATATACTTTCTATCAAAAAGAAAACCATTTCTTTATTAGAAAACTCTTACATGCTATTTTTAGAATGATGAAGAACTTAAAATGCTAAACACTTGATATCTTTTAAGAGCACTTAAGGCACTCTTAAAAAGCTACAAATGTCTGCCAAGTCATGCCATAACTGGCTCAAACAATCCCATTTCCATCTAAAGTTATTTCATGCTACTGCACGAATCAATATTAAATACCTTGGAGTTACTGAAAACTGGGAATTAGCAGAGGTGTGCATAGCAATTATAAGATATGAAAATGGTGACTATCCATTTTCCATATACTACCTCTGTCTTTTAATAATAGCTAGAAATGAGGATGTTCCTTCTAGGTAAATAGAAGTAGTTTCTTAAAAGCTAAGAGAAAGATATAAAGATGTCTTGAAAGCTAGCAAAGGGTCATGGATCCACAGCCATGGTTCTCTCAAAAGAAAAATAGATTTTGAAACTTAATACTACCTCCAAAAATTTAATTAGTCCACCAAATTGCCAGAGCCATTAAAAATAATCCAAGTCAATACAGCTCATTTTTCCCTTATTCAGTTAAAAAAAAAATTAGCTGTTTTTTTTTAAACCAGGCTTTAGTTTAATCAAACATGTCTCAACAACACTTTTTTTTTTCATGTTAAAGACATAACATCACTTTTAAAGTTGGAAAATCATCATCATCATCATTTTTTAAAAAGCTAAGTTCAGATGCCATCTGGCCCAGAAGTGAAAGAGTTAACATTCAACTAAGCTGCTCTGCGCTTCTGATCCATTACATTTCTCACGAGCTGCCCTACAATGAGCTGAGCAAGTATCAACTGTAATTTGATCCCAGAGTTTATGGAAAAAAATAACTGCACATACTCAACATGCACATTTAATAAAAATCTGTTTCAAGAAAAACATATCCGATAAACACAATTTAAGGCATATTTCACTGTTTGATTAACTTCAAATATGCAACCCCTTTGCTTTCTTCGTGCTCTCAAATCAAATGGGGGGGCGGGGGGGGGGAAGCAGCAGCCCTACTGCAGGGAAAAGAGGCTTGAAAAACAACTTTGATTGGCACTTGGCCTGACCCACAGAGGAAGAAAAACAGTTTTTGGACAAAGAGCGCAAATATTTGAGCTTGCTTACTTACATGCTTTCTTTCTTTCTTTCTTTCTTTTTTTAATATATAAAGAACAATCCCAATTGAACTGTATTTAGAGAAACTGACTAAAAACGGTGCAGTATTCATCTTAGTCTTTCAGTCCCGACGCATTTGCACAGCTCAGCAATTTTAATTCATTTGTACTGGACAAACAGAAGCACCTCAACTACTGTTTCCACTTAATGAAATGTAAAAATAGAGTCTCGAGAAGAATAAACTGATTATAATATTACCCAGTGGCGGCTGTTAAAGTCTGATAAAAAGCTTTTCTCGGTCTAAAACGACATCTTTTCACAGCCCCCTCACCCCACCCCCCTTAACGGAGCGACTAAGCCAAGTAAGCTAAACAATACTGGAGTAAACTTTCTATCAGTCACTCTGGGAAGCAATAAGCTGATTGTGCGTCTGATTTTTCTGGAGCAACACCGGGGGGCTGGGGATGAGTAAGTGCTAAAAAGGGATAACTCACGTCCACCTCAGTCTCCACCTCCCCCAACCCCAGCTTGAGAAACTGTAACGTCGAATAGCATTTCCCATGGGCATAAAGTTCAAGCTGCTTTACCAGTTCCTTTCAGGATCGAACTGCAGCCACAAGACGACCATCCAAAGAATGTAAAAAGGGAGTGTTCGGGGAAAGCGTGCAAGGAAGGCAGAAGCAACCGAATAAACAAAAACAACACCCGCAAGAGTTAGGCACAGCAAAGAGGGAGCCAGGTTCCTCTGGACCAGACCAAGCAGTTCTGATTTCACACCGACCTCCATCAAGAGCACTGGGAGAAGGATCGAACAGGTCCGTCCCTCCCTCCGCCCTGGGAGCAGGCCGGGGGTGGCAAGGTAAGGAGGTGAACGGAGGAACAGACCACAGGTCCCCCCGCCCCCCCCGCGGCCCCAAATCCCCAACCCCTGGGGACTAGCGTCTGTCCCGGCAGACATCAAAAGCAGCAGCAGGCTAAACCCTCCACTCTCAACCCATGCCCCCTTTTTGGGTCTCGGCGTAGGGAAGGTGCCCCGGGATCCCTTTGAGCCTTGCTCCAAGAGTGCGCCCCGGGGCCGAGCAGCCCGAGCCGCGGCCGGCAGGAAGCGCCCTTTTCGGGCCGGACCCCAGGCCGAGCCCGTACCTTCCGCAGTACTTTCCGGCAGTTGGTACAGAGCAGGTAGTTGGCGGCGGCCGACGGGCTGCTGCTGCCCCGGTTCATCGTGGCTGCGGGCACCGAGGGCGAGGGCGAGGGCGGGCGGCGGGCTGGGGCCGGGCTGTCACTGCGGCCGCCCGCGCAGCTGAGGGGCCGGACCGTCCCCCAGCCGCCGGCCGCGCTTCAGCCTCAGCGTCCTCCGGGCGGGATGTCGGGATGGGAGGCGACGCCCCGAGAGCGAACGGCTGCCCGAAGCGACCACCGCGGCGGCTACCGAAGCGACGGCGGAGACGGTGGCGGCTGCTCCTCACCGGCCCGTTGTTCCACCCGCCCCCATCCTCCAGACCCCCGCCCCCGCCAGGCTAGGACGAGCAGCCGCCACCGCCGCGCTGCTGCCGCTGCCGCCGCCGCCGCCGCCGCCGCCGCCGCCGCCGCCGCCGCCGCCGCCGCCGCCGCAGCAGCAGCGCCTCAGTGCGGCCCCGCCCCCGCCTCCCCACCACCTTCACCACCTCCACGCTCGGGCACCGCCCCCTCCCGCCAATCGGACCGCTCCAGCCACGCCCCCCGGGCGCTAGCCCACAGCCAATGAGCAACTAGAGCCCGGCTGGGAGCTGCACCGGCCAATCAGAGAGGCCGAAGACGCCTTGAATCTCTGGGCAAGTTAAGTTTGTCTCCGAGGCTCCGAACTGAAGGGAGATGGCGGGTTAGTTAGGTAGTGGGGTGGGTGGGAATACAGTGTGCTGCTCCACCAATAGGAGGAAGAGGGTGTGTCATATGCAAATAACCCCGTGAAGTCCAGCCCCTCCCCTAAGACAAGGCACAGCCCCTGCTCTAGGTCTCTGCAGAAATGGTGAGGGAATGAGATAAATAACTGGGAGCTAGAGCTCGCTAGTGGGTCTAAGACTGAGCTAAATATTTCCTGATTTCTTGAGAAAGAGGATGGGGGTGGGGGGAGCTAAAACGTCCTTACCGTCAGGGCAGTGGTTAGGCTTTCTCTTAACCAAAATCTTAGCTGTAAAGAAGACTGCAATCACGTAGCACTTTGCATCCAAGGATCTCAAAGAACTTTATGCATCATTTATCGTGAGCCCTGTTTTGCAAAAGACCAGTTACCTGAGGCTTCGGCAGCGGGTAGGGGATAGATGTTTAAGTATATTTGCACCAATAATCGAGTTAGAGGGAAGAAAAGACACAAAACCTGTGGGTGAGTGGTTTCCTCCTCCATCTAAAGCCCCTTCTCGCAGTCTCTCAGCAACGAAAATTCCTTTATTTGTCCAACACGAAAAGGCCAAAGAGACAGGGTTGTCTTCCACCCAAAAGTCCTTCTGAGGTAGCTGGTTAGATAAACGCAGAGCATGGAGCTCTGCCTGGGAGCGAAGGTTCAGAGAACAAATTGCCATTTAAAACTGTTGGGCTGGACCTGCCTCTTCCGAAGCTAAAAATGGATTTAGGATTTTGGCGTTCACGCTCTGGGGAGAGAAGGCAGATGTAATTGGGGAAAGCTCAGGCTGGCAGGGTGTGGGGGACAGGCGAGTGGGGGAGCGAGGTCTCCCGAGGAGCTAGCAGCGCGCATGCTAGTCGAATGCTGGTTCCCGACGACGCGAGACGCCCCGAAACCTGCTCCCCAGTGAGAACAAAGGCAGGCTCCGAGCGAGAACCTGATTGGTGCCCGGTCCTCACCGGTGTCCTCCGGACCCCGGAGATAACTTGCTCTGCCCACTGGCGCGGAGCTCCGTGCGCACTGGCGCCCCAGCTCCCCACCCGGCCTTGGCCGGGACCACATAGGACTGTGCGTTATGACATCACCTGTTTTCGCTGTTGAGAACACGATCGGTATTCTCTGCTTCTCTTTTTTTTAAAGGTCTCTGGTGTACGAGGATTTGTGAAGGCCTGCAGTTGGCAGAATGAATCTGTGGAGATGGTTTAAAAGAACGGTTTCACTGGTTTGCATTTCTTTCTTTTCTTCCCTTTCTTTTTAAAAAACTACCCTGGTTTCCTTAGGGATTCAGTGTAGTGTTGTGATGCAAAATCAGAAAGGTACACTTGGAGGAGCTAGCAAGTTTAGCATATCAAAGCTATTAGACCAAATTGTGTGGTTAAAACTGCCAATCTCCTCATTTTTCGACAGCTGCCTCCTCTCTGTCCCTTTTAGAGACCAACAGGCATAAACCAAGCCTACACAAGGAACAAAGGAAATGGAAATCTGCCAGTGTCAGGTTTAAATAGATTAAAATAGACTGGAAAACCCCCAAAGGGTCTAAGTTATGTGGTTGGGTAAATGTGTTGATCCATTTAACTAGTGATAGCTAACGTTCTCTTGGTGCTGTGCAGATTTATAGAGCCTAGAATAGCAATGGCATGGGGAAGGTGTATAACATGCAGTTAGAAGAAACTGTAAAAGCAAGAAGATTCAGCAAAGGGAGAAATTACTACGTACACTTCAACGCAGAGAACCAAGAAATCCAGGGAGAAAGGAAGTCTCAGTTGTCCTAAGAACTGAAACACATAGGTGTCCCCATTTAATGGTAAATATCTTGAGTTATGTTCCTGGCTTGTAAAGCAGATTTTATGTGAATACATTTTAAAGGAAAGGAGAAATTGAAGGATGAAGTGAATTTTTGTGCAGAGACTGAGTTTTCTCAAACAGTATTTTAACTTCAAATTATTTTCTATCATATACTTTTTATATCCTTTCCTTCTATTTAATAGCTAAAATTCTTTCACAGTGCAGTCCTTTAAGTTCTTCCATAACTAAATCTCTCAAGAGGGAGGCCAAGAGAGGCCAGCCCTATACAGTTATACCGTCTAACAAAAATTGCTAAAAGGAGGTTTTAGAGGAATCTCTTCATTGATCCATGGTCATATACATGTATGTGACCAAATGATGGCCCTCTCCACCAAATCCTCCAAACTGTTGTAACATTGTCTATACTGTCATTTATTTGGCAGTCAACCATGTACTGCACTGTAACATTTCTTCTATTGAACCACGGTATATGTGTCTGTGTCCCACCCCTGAAATCTCCAATCCAGTAACTCATTCTCAATACACAATGACCACTCTTTCTTCTGGTTCTCACACCCTCAGTCCCATCATCCTTCTTCTCCCCTCTCACGGTAATGTTCAACTTCTGGACACTTCCTTTCTCTTCCATTCCTCACCTGACCTCCCTTTCTTTCCCAGCTAGCCTGGATACCAGAAGGAGACTGTAACTTAGAGAATAAGTGACTTGCAAATCCTGGATCACATTGTTAGTTAAGAGGGAAGGAAACAAAAGCCCATTCTTTGAACTTTGTACAGAGCAAGGAAAAACTCCTCCCCTTTTGTTGTCTGGTTGATCTAAAACAAGAAAGAACTTTAGGAAAGTAAGATCTGGGTGAAAATTAACAACCAATGTGGAGCACTACTTCTTAATTTTTTAATTACAAAATGAGAATGACACTTCACGAAACATTTCACATCATTTAAAAATAGTTTTTGCTTGTTTTGAACTATTTTTTTTCAATGTGACTTTTTTTTCCTAGTTGTGCATAAAATCACATGGCTTGGATGTACCGTAAATTATTTAACCATTACTCCACTATGGAACATGTAGGTTGTTTCCAGCTTCTCATGATTATAAATAATAATGCTCTGATAAGCTTCCTCATATATAAGTTTCTGGCAGCATCTTTTATTCCTAGATATGGAATTTCTAACCTAAAGGATATGAATATGTTTTAAGGCTTTTGATGCAATTTGCTAAAAGATTTTGTGGAAAGGTTTAACCAATTTGCAACCAACTCACAGTGAATAAGAGCACAGGGGAGAGAATCATTTGAAAGCACAAATCTGATCTGTCATCCTCCTATAGAAGGCCAGTCAATAGTCCACTTAACTCTACTTCGAATGCCCTCCATCTCTTTCTCTTTGAAAGATCTCCTGGTAGAAATAAGCACTTGCCAAAGCATCCAAAGTGCTTTCCTGTAGCTCTTCCTTAGCATCAAGCTCAATACTGAAATGATTGGTTCAAATTCTATGTTCTCATTAGACTGGTGAACCCCTGAAGGGCAGGGATGGACTCCATTCACTTATCCACTCCCAACTCCTAGCTCAACCAACTTGAAGAGAAGTGCTTAAAAAATCTTGGAGAAAATAAGGAGTTTTCACTCTGACTTTCCTCAGTACACCATAAGTTCTTCTAGAACATCTCTTTTGAATCTCTAATAACAGCTACAGGAACTTATAAAAGGATCCCAGTACATATTTGTGAATTGAATGGCTCAAAACAACTATTTGGCAAAGCAGAGAGATTGGATTCGTGTCCTTATCTGTCACCAGTTCCTTCTCTGACATTGTACATAATGATCATAACTGGGACTTGCTATCTCTTTTATAAAATGAAACTTCCTACCACAAACCAAGGGTGTAGGGAGGGAGGGCTGAGGCACATTTTTATGCTCGGTGCTTTCGAAAGAAGATACCCTGTTAGTAACGTGCTGTGACTTTTGGACTTGAAACTGTTTATTTCTCTAGATATTCTCATTCTACTGACCTAAGAACAGGCCCCTTTATAGTTCCTAAATAAGGATTCGATTGAAAAAAATCAATTACTAAAGATATTTTTTAAATTCCATTTCTTGAGACAATAGGTCATTTTCTAACGTTTTGCCTCCTCAGACTTCTTTTTCTTTCCCCTGGGAGCACCCAAAGCCTTTGGATTTCAGGGAGAGTACTGCATTATTTACAAATTTGCAAATATTGTAATTTGTTTTGTGCACAAAGGAATTTGTACTTCACACAATTATAAATTGATTGCTCCCTTTGAGCTGTTAATTAGATTCCTGCGGTCCAAGACCAATACTACTCCAAAGGAGAAATTATGAGGATCTGATCCAAAAAGGCCACTGCTTGAGTGCCCATTCCCATCCCACCCCCTCCATCGCCCACCTCCACTGAGAAAATTATTCTTACTAAAGCTCATTTTTCAAAGAACAAATATTCCACCAACATCCAAATTTTTGTCGGCTTTCTCTTCTAACTTCCTATTTCAGAGTTTCCTGCATTTAACCCCATGTAAAGCAGACTGCAAAGGCGAGCGAGGCCCTCAGACGTGGGTTTGTTGCTATTTGTTTGGCCTGCAAGATGTTAGCCAGCACAGTGCTTTTTAAACATTGAATTACTTTAAGTATTTATAATTTAGGATATTTTGCCCCCCACCCCCAACTCTAGACTTCTGGCGTCTCTTGAAAATTTGTCAGATCTGATCACACTGGACTCATACTGCCACATGGCAACCATCTGCTGGAACCCAGTACCTGCTCTTTGGGTTTGGACATGCACTTTCTAGTTTACCAACATCTCTGTCACTCTTTGGGGTTCTATTTTGCCACTTTATTTACATTATCTTCTTGATCCTTGTAAGGATTCGCCACCTCTATAAACTTTCTCCAGCACCTAAATACCTAAATTACTGATCTGCTGACTGTCCCTCTTAACTTTATTATAGAATATGAATTGAAAAGAAACATCATCTCTTGGCTATAGCAAACGTTGAGGAAAGGGGTCAGATGTAAAGATTATCATGATATGTAAATCAACTATACTTCAATAAAAAAATATATTTAAAAAAGGAATATCATGATGGATAGCTAGGTACCCTGACACGTGTGTGTGTGTGTGTGTGTGCATGTGTGTGTACAAAATGGGAAGGACAGTTGTCTAAGAAGGGACTATTATGTCCTTTACACTCTTCACCCCACTCCTTATTCTAAGTCTGCCCGCATCCCCATTCTAATTGTAGCTTTAGGAGAAAGGGACCAAGGGGAATGTGGCAATAGTAGAAGGACCATGAAAGTGTTTCTTCCTAGTCAGGTATGGATTTGAGCACTGACTTTGCCCCTTACTAGATATATGGCCTTGGGCAAGTTACTTACCGTCTTTAGGCTTCAGTTTCCTCATCTGTAAGACCGAGTAATAATGCTACCTCCTCAAAGAGTGATTGTGAAGATTGAATGAGATTAATGCACTGTAGTGTTCAGCAAAGTGACTAGAACTTTGCAAGCCCTCAGAAAATGTCTGCTGCTAGCTGCCACAATACAAAGGATGTTATGTTCTCTACATACTGTGTGACCTTGGTCTAGTTACTTAACTGTTCTATGTCTTGATTTTTGTCATCTGAAAAGAGGATATTGATATTAGCTTAGTCATAGAGTTGTTTTGAAGATTAAATGAGCTATATGTAAAGCACTGTAAAACAATGCCTCGCATATAAGAAATGCTATATAAATATTTACTATTATTATATACAGTGGTCAGGAGATCTTTTTTATTTGTTTCTTTTTTTTCTGTGAAGATCTTTGATTTTCAAGGTACTTCTCAAAAGGTAATGTAGGGTAGTAGAAATAGCAATGGACAGAAAGTCAGAGGATCCAGGGTTTAGTTCAGTAGTGCTGTAAATGATGTGATTTTGGGTCTCAGTTCTCTTATCTATTAAATGTGGAAGGGTGATTAAGTAGGGTCAGGGCCAAATCCAGATTGTAGGAAAATTGAAGCTTATATAATGTGGGGACCTTACTTAATAAAAGAATATAAAACTATGGATGCAAAATTATTTATGAAAGCAAATACTTATTTAAAATCATCAATAGAATCAATAAACTTTAAAAAGTTGAAAATACTATAAACATCACAAAATCCAAATAAATAACAAATCTCTATTAATTAACTACCTGACACAACCCTGTATTACTTTTTTCCCTACATATTTTGGGCAGTATATTTTGATTTCCTCTTCATATGACAACGATTTTTGAAATGTTATCTTCTATGGAGAAAATAGAAAGGTAATTCAATTTTTTTCTCTAGTCTAGTGCCCTAGGATAGTTAGGCATCATGAAACGTCCTCCAACCTACATCTTTGTGATCTGATGCATGTGAATTGGCCCGGTGGGCGATAGAAATATTCCTAGAACCCATTCTTACGTTGGGACAACTCAAAACAGCAACCACACACTGAAATGACTGTGATCTTGCTCTCTCTCTATAACCCACCAAACCCAAGCTAAAGGTGTCTGCATCTTAACTTTCCCTTAGCCAGAATAACAAAAATACACATGGCTTCCCAATTCTTCCAGCATGAAGGAGAGTTTGAAAGAGGTAACTTGAGTGAAAAGAGACTGTGGTCTTTACCAATAATGGTTAAAATAGCTTGCTTTTGAAATTTAATTAAGAATATGACCACGTGAACACATTGCTCTGGCCTCTCCAAGGGCCTTGGAAGGGGCCAGTGCTAGTGATGGACACTAAATTTTAAATTTTATTAAATTTGTGGTTAATCCGTGTCTGAGAATTGCAAAGACCTTTCCAAGCTCTAAAATTCTGTGAATTTGTTTTGTCTTAGGATTTCCATGAGAATCTAGTGCAAGCAGGATTAGTAAGATAGGAGAAGTAGGAGAAGTTCTGCAAGTAAGCAGGGAGAAAGTAAAAGGAGCTCTAGTCTCAAAAATCCCCAAAGTTGCCTTGGTATTCCTTTGTTCCCTTATTTCTTCTGTGAGTCTGCTCGTCTCCTTGATAATCTAAATTCACTCTCCCCAGTTCTCAGTATCCTTCTTTCAGATGTAAGGAAACTGAGATAGAGAAATAATTTTATATATTTTAAGGAAAGATCATTGTGAAATATGCCGGCTGTCTGGGTGTTAGAAAAGAAAGTGGGTGAATAAAACAAAAATCCCCATGAGAGTGAAGGAGTTTGGGAGTACGATCCAA
Source organism: Stenella coeruleoalba (assembly GCF_951394435.1). Lineage (NCBI taxonomy): Eukaryota > Metazoa > Chordata > Mammalia > Artiodactyla > Delphinidae > Stenella > Stenella coeruleoalba. Next base: position 70,575,781 of record NC_137154.1, read on the forward strand.
TTAAGAGCACAGAAGAGTTATAATTTTTAGACTCGGGTATCTTAGATGACATAGTATTCTATTGTGAAGGATTTGCAGGAAATCAACATGTAGAACCAAGGTGGGATTGAAGGGACCTTTAGAAGGAAACAGTCTATACTTCCACTTTCAGACCTTCTGAAAGTGACAATTACATACAGACTTGGAGCATCTTCAGGGATGAGTCTTATTCATCTGAGTATTTCAAGTACTTGGAACCTAAGAGGAGGTGCTTGAAAAACCTTGTTAGATGAAATGGTTGGATGTATTAGAGTTTGTTAACCGGAAAAGGAGTACACATATTTTTACCAAATAAAGTTCCCAAGTTGTCTTAAAACTGTAAAATGATTTTCATGCAAAGGTAAAATTTGCCTTGTTCTCAAGAAGCAACTTGCAACAATTATATAAATGTAACAAACACAGCAATTTCAAAGATAAAATGTTGGCATTCCCACATGAGCTGCAAGCTTGGAATCACAATAGCATCTTGTAAGATTCTGGAAGGCTGCAACTTTGGAAGAGTATACTGTGAAATACATGCTGTACAGATAGTTTTTTATTTGCTCATTTATTTATTGGACCCTCAGCAAGTAGTAAGTCCTGGCGACAAAAAATAACAAAAGATAAGTTTATAATCTAATAGTGAGACTGGGGTATAATCTCTGCATTGGTGTAAAAGATAAATAGAAAATGGAGAATAGAGGGTAAGAGAATTATTAGCAAAGAACTCAGAAAGCTCCTTTGAGCATTTATGCCTGTAACTGGATGCCTTAATCGTAGTGATGGAGACACATGATACAGAATTCTTGCTGTGTCTCCATGCAATTTACAATGTCAACAGGAGGATAGGATTAACCCTTACAAATACTAGAGAACAATACAGAAGAGTATATAATGAGATCACCTTTTAATTCCATGTTCATTACTCAATTCATTCCTGCAGTCACACATTAATTTCCTCAACATATGTCTGTGGAGTACTTACCACGTGCCAGGCTCTTGGCTAGCCATGGAGATAAAGTGATAAACATGAGAGTCAGCGTCTTACAGAACAGATAATCTAGCAGAGAAGATGGACTTCAAACAAGTAATGCCAATATGTAATGAGTATTATAGTAGGGGAAACACAGGAAGGGAACATAGAGCAGGGGAATCTAACCTGGTCCAGGCCTCCCTGAAGAAGTAAAATGGAAACCCAAGTGGCGGGGTGTCCACTGTTTCTGACAGTGACTCCCCCATATTCCAGCCAGTAGGTCCTTTCCATCTGCAACTCTCATCTTGTTGTTTCAATTCTCCTTTTAATATAGTTCCTGTTCCAGTTATAAAACTCCTATGAATCCTGACTTCTTACAGTACAGTAGACAAACTTTTATGCTGGAAGCCATCCTCCTTTCTTTTTCTAAGAGGCACTATCCCTATTTAACTTCTTTTTCCAGATTAAAGAATATCATTTAACATCATTATTTCACACTTGACAGTTCTCACTCAGGCCACCACCATGATGAGTTCCATCCGTGCATGTGCAAGTTAAATGTAGGCACCATTTCTAAGAGGTACATCTATTTTATCTCTCTTAAGACTCTAAAGTATTTGAAGGTAATCCTCATATCTCTAACCTATTTTCTCTAATCCCCACAACATCCATGGTAATGATACTATAATCATAATAGATATAGTGATAAAAGCAACCACTATCACTTACTGAAAGCTTACTATGTACCAGTCATTTTGCAATATCCTATATACATTATCTTACCTAATATTTATAAGATGCCTATGAAATGGTTATTATTATCTCCATTTTTCAAATGATTTATAGGGATTAAAAGTTTGGTCAAAGTCACAGTTATTACAAGACATTTGAGATTTGAACCCAGATTTGCTCGATGCCAGTGTTTATAGTATTATTCAGTCCTGCCTTGGCATCATACATTCAGAATATTGTAAATATTCTTTGAACTAATTCTCTGTGATAGGTTACCAAACTGTGAGGTCCACTGACTTAGATCTCCCAACATCCACCAAATACAGTGTGGGCACCTCCAGTAGTCAGATTCCTACTGAGATCAATGCTATGGGAGTAGGAAAAGAAATACGCATTATTCCCTATTCTAATATTTTATTGCCCACTGGCATGTTACTCTAGAATAAAACTAAATGATCCTGGGATGTGAAAAATTCTTTTGTTGACACTTTAAGTTGAAATGCCAAATGTTTTGATATGTAAGTCTTATGATTCCTAGGCACTTGGTTAGTCATGAAGGTAAAGTGATGGATGTAATGGAGATAAAGTTGAGGGAGAGGGGAGAGGAAAGAAGTTGTCAATGCTCCTCTTACATGCTGTATCAAGGATGATCCGGGTCCATTGTGATTGGTTGAGATTAGCTCCTCTAAGAAAGAAGGTGAATGAACTGGTTTCCACATAATCTGCCAGCGAACTAGAGATATTTATCTCAACCTGTCCCATCCAGATTCTCCTCTAAGGAAACCTTTCTGCTTGTGGCCTCATTCTACACAGTGGTGCTCTATACTGTGTGTTTGCCCCTTGTCTCAGATGAGTGGACCAAGGGGTAGATGCTTGCTGGAAGACAGACATTCTGTGACCTGGCCAGCCATCTGGATGGACTAGCTTAAAATGATGATCTGGGCCGATCAGTTGCCTTTCTGGGAAATTCAGCAATTGGAAACTAAGGCACCAGACCAGCTGGCAGCAGAGTCAGATTGTGAGAGGATGCCATGAACCATATGGACGCTAAAACTATGAAGGGGCAGAAGAGATAGAGAGTAAAGGCTGAGGAAGCTGGTTGGAAAAGAAGCATAGAGACAATGCACAGAAAGAAGGCGAAGACACTAAGACACTTGTATTTAGAAGTGCCTTCGATCCTGGGTGTTTCCAGTTCTGGTCCCTGCCATGTATCCCTGTAACCGCCCGTTCCCCTATCTGAATCTCCTTCCACCACTAATTTTGTGAAGTAACTTGAGTGTGCCTGTTTCTTTCAATCAAAAGAGACTAAAACCATCTTCCTTCCCTTACATGTCAAGCACTTACAAATATGAAGTATTACTCTTAGTTCTCATTAGTAAATGGATGTGAAAAGTCAGACATTCAAAAGAAAGAACTGGAATGCGCTGAGCCAGAAAACCACATTTTGATTTTTGCACATAGAAAATTTTTACGTTTCATTAAGCATACGTTTCATTAAGAAAGGCTGCTCTCAAAACTTTTTAGAACATTTTGTGTTCCCAGTTGGAGAATGGAGATCAGTAATCTATTAGCCGAACTGCTTCTCTCCAAGTTTAATGTCAAAGTGATTCTAATGTGTCTATGTGAGCAACTGCCTGTGAAGAAAACTTTGAGAGACAAAAGGCTTTCTCCCTTTCCACTCTTTATCCTTCATTCAGATCTCATGCCTGCTGGCCCAGTTTAATGATTTTCTAGAGTTTTTGAGCCAAAAAGATTTTTTTAAAAAGTAAAAACAGAAGTCAAAGTTAAATGTCCTTGAATGTTTCCAAGAACTAAGTAGTTAGTCAAGAAAAAGATAAAGTGAATAAGGGCAGCTTTGTGTCAGTTGGCAGGTTAAAGATCACTGTGGTGGTCTTTATGAAATACAAAGGGGACCAGGCATATAAATATGAACAGGTATAAATGCTTTAATTTGACTCAACTTGCCAGGTGAGGAATGTGCCTCAACAAGTGATCTGTTTCCGTAGGGCCAATCACTAGCCTTGGAGGAGCTCAACTCAGCTAACCAGAATAGATCTGGAATATTCTTGGTTTCCATTCTTGGTGCCTCACATGCCTTGTCTCTGCAGGAGCCGCTGCTTTTCCTTCCCTTTCTAAGTCTCTCTCTCCCCTCCTTCCTCCCTTCCTTCCCTCTCCCCTTCCCTCTTTCCCTCTTTCTCCTTCTTCCGCCCTCCCTTCCCCCTTCCTCCTCCTCCCTCTCCTTCTTCTTCTTCTTCTCCTTCTTCTCCTTCTTCTCCTTCTTCTTATTCTCCTTCTTCTACTTCTTTTCCTTCTTCTCCTTCTCCTTCTTCTCCTTCTTCTCCTTCTCCTTCTCATTCTTCTCCTTCTTCTCCTCCTTCTCTGTCTCCTACTCCTTCTCCTCCTCCTCCTCCCTCCTCCTCCTCCTCCTCCTTCTTCTTCTTCTTCTTCTCCTCCTCCTTCTCCCTCTTCTTCTTCTTCTTTCTTCTTCTTCTTCTCCTCCTTCTCCTCCTTCTTCTCCTTCTCCTTCTTCTTCTTCCCTTTCCCCTTCTCCTTCTCTCTCTCTCTCTCATTTATATTGGGCTTATTCTGAGCTCAGCCACCCTTGAACCCATTCTCTATCTTGTAGGTAAAATAGTTCTTAGGATTTGCTAAGACCTTGGAAAATAAAGGAGGTACTTCACCTGACCAGTGAGGATTGTTTTTGCCACAACTTTGGAAACTTTGTGGATGGGAAATTAAAGGAAGTGGTGCTTCTCCCTGGGCCATACTAGAAGGGTTGTGGTCGTGTTGGACTTGCTGTTGATGCAATAACTCTACAGTTATTTCTGTATACTCAAGGCCTGTCGCTTTTCATTTTCTGTTTCTTCAAGAAGACATGAACATCTAGAGAGTCACATGTCTATGGGGAATTGGAATGCTGAGGAATGGAAACAAATGGAAATATATTACACAAGTGGAACTTCAGCTGTGACCTGAAATGTATTACCTAAGAACTCTGTACAGGTGAAATTTTTTCTATCTCGGTATTGTATAATCAAGTTGCTGTTCAAAAACTCTTCAAATTTCATTTTTTAGTACTTACTTTGTAGGGTTTTTTGAGGATTAAATGAAAAAATTTCTGTAAAGTGCATAGAACAGTGTTCCTCCTATTATGAGCACTCAATAAATGTTAGTTATTATTATTTTTTAAATTTTTCATACAACAATAATATATTTGTTCAGTAGCAATTGAAATTTACTTGAATTTTAATATTTTGGGTTCCCTGATGCCAATTACCACTGTTTGTTTTGATTTAAAAGGGCCTCAAGTACTTGATAACATGCAAGGTTGATCATCAAAGCATCTTTATTGCACTTGTGTTCACAAAGTACATTTTGGTCTTCTTTTAGTTAGTCTGTTCAATCACATTACAAGATAGAGAATTCTGTGTCAGAGAGCCTGTGGGAAAATGAAGAACCTAAGTGTCTGGAGAAATTAAATGACCACAATGTAACCCCCATTGTAACCTCTCTCTAGATGAAGATGAAGAAGGACCATCTTCTCTGGGACTTGGGCTCTCACGCGTATTAGGTGAGTGTATGCGTCCACACGCATGGATATATGCCTTTATGTGTCCTGCTCTCAACAAATTCTTTTTTTTTTTGGCCGTGCCTCACAGCTTGCAGGATCTTAGTTCTTCATAGTTCCTCGACCAGGGATTGAACTGGAGCCCCCTGCTTTTGGAAGCGCAGTGGAGTCCTAACCACTGGACTGCCAGGGAATTCCCAACAAATTCTTTTTTGCTAAGCTAGAGATAGTGAGTCATAATCATTCCTTGGTTTTTTTTTTTAATTAATTATTTATTTATTTTTGGCTTTGTTGGGTCTTCATTGCTGCACACGGGCTTTCTCCAGTTGTGTCGAGCAGGGGCTATTCTTCGTTCCGGTGTGTGGGTCTCTTCCTAATTGCAGTGGCTTCTCTTGTGGAGCACAGGCTCTAGGTGCACAGGCTTCAGTAGTTGCAGCGCATGGGCTCAGTAGTTGTGGCACACGTGCTTAGTTGCTCCATGGCATGTGGGATCTTCCCGGTCCAGGGATCGAATCCATGTCACCTGCACTGGCAGGAGGATTCTTAATCACTGCACCACCAGGGAAGTCCCATTCCTTAAGCTTTTAACTGAAGAACTGCAGTTTGCCAGTTAATGAACGGGACGTATTAACCCATTTAAGAGCTGGAGTCCTAAGATAGAGTGCGTTGGCTCTTGCCATCAAGAGCTTTGCCTACTAGCTAATAGCTGATGATTCTCAGTTTTACTCTACAGGAGGTAACTATCTTTAGGGAGATGGACAAAATCACAAAAGATAATATACCTCATGTATTCTGTATGACTCTAGAAGAACTTAACCATACTATAAATAGGTCTTTTTTTTTTTTTTTTTAAATATAGGTCTGGGCTGAGAGGGTCTTCTGGGAGGTGTAATGGGCAGGATATATAAAGCATGGACCAAGCCATGGATTCTTTCCTCTTTGCCTTTTACAATTGCCCTCTGTTCATAGAAACCTATTTATGAGTCTGCCTTGGTCATCAGGCAAAATGCCTTATTTATTTCATGATTGTTTACAAAACCAAGGGCCCAGGACACAGGATATTTATACTGTTGTCTATCATAGCATTCACTGGAAGAAGAGATAAGCGATTCATCTGACAAAAATATTGTGGCTTGAAGATTCTGAGTGCACGAGAAAGAAGTCACTGCATTACCACGTCATGAGACAATGATTTTGTTCTCTTGAACAAATGATGCAACTCATTTAGGTTGATTTCGCCTTCCTCAGATGTCATGAACATAATTTTTGCTTTTTCACTATAGTTCTTAGTTGCTTGTGCAGTGACATCTCAGGTAAAAAGGGCCTGAAGCAAAGTCTGAGTTGGATCCTCCTGAGAACATCAATAAGATTTTCTCCCCTTTTTCAAAGAACTAAGGAGTAGATTTAGCCAGACGAGGATAAGGTTCTAGATGTGGAGGGTAACAAGGAGCGGTAAGATTTTTCTAGGTGGAAAAAGCAAAGGGAAGGCAGATGCTTGGGTGTGTCGGTGGCCTAATTTCTGTAGCCCTGGAGCTGCCCAAAGTATCTTCAGAGTGAAGACCAGCCATCTGAGCCCCAAGACAGGACAACGACCTGGGGGTGAAGAGCGGCTCTAGCTCCACCTGCCAGCTCCGCGCCCCCTCAGCTTGGTTCTATTTGCTCTTTATCTTCGGGGCTTCATTGACATCATTCTACCCTATTTCAGAGTGAGATTAGGTGGCTTCCTCAGAGCCCATGGGTCCCAGTGACATGTTAGCTACACCAACTTCGTGTCACCTCTGCTTCTCCAGAAGCAGATTCAACAAGATCACATGATTTTTCAGAGCCTTTTAAAGCCTCTTGCCTTTGGCATGTCACTTATCTGACCTACTTCCAACTTTTCATGTTCCAATCTCCCATCCCTTTTATTTCATCTGACTCTTTCCCGTATCATCAGCCCTACTTTCTGCTCCCTTCTCACTAGAGCAAACTGCCAACCCCAGTACCTTTGCTCTCTTGTTCACATTCCCCTCAAAAGTCACCCAAAGTTTCCAGGAAGCAAAGGAGAAGAGCTTAAACTATTTTTGCAGTGGAAAGCCTAGAGACGACTTACCCAAGCATGGCCTATTTGCTGCTTGATGTAGTTCATGCTCTGGCCAGGGGGAAGGGATGGTGGGATTTTGCCCAGGCACGCTTTGGCCATTCTGTGTTTTGTGCTGCCCGTGCTGAGTCAGCTATTGTTGAAACAAATGAAGGTAAGTATCCTTGAGGAACAGTGATGGAGGCGTGGGTGACATTCATGTAGATAATAACCTTTCAGGTTAGCTCTGGTCCTGCCCACGAACAGAATCTCAACCCCAGCCAAATCCTTCCAAAAGCAAAGATCATGTTCGTTGTAGACTGTAGGCTCCCTGAGGGCACACATCTCTGTCTGAGTTCTTTTCATTCATGCATCCCAGGTGCACAGAACGGAGCCTGTCCCATTGTAGGTGCCCGATAAGTCTGTTAATTTGAATTCCCGCCCGATGGAATTGTTACTTTAGTACCGCATTTCAGCAAGGCTCTTCTCCACCAAATAGCACAATATCAAACAGGTATAGCAGAGTCGATTTTAATATGCTAATTAATATACACAAGGGAAAAAAAAGATCGTTGTAAATACCATGGGCTTTGAATGAACGTGAGCTTCTGAGGGCTGTAAATGTATTTCAGAGAACAGGACTAAGAATGGAGTAGAAATATACTAAATTTTAAGAAGCATCTTGAACATGAAGGGTAGCTGATAAAGAGAAAATTAAGCTTTTTAATTATAGAAATGTGAAATTGATAAAGAATTCCCTGTTTATCTGAAACACCAAGTTTTCCTAGGACCTTAATATTATTATTCCTAAAAAGCAGGAGTCAAGGGGGCTTTAGACTAGATGAAATTCCCTCCAATTCTAAAAAGTTGAGACTACAATTATAAATCATCAAAAAATATAAAAAACAAACAAAACTGACGTCTTTAGTCTCTCTTTTGGGAATGAGTGTAGCCCTAGAACAAAAAATCTTAACCTGAAGTGTAGGGTTGTACTTCCTTGTATATCTGAGTTCCCTAAAACCGTGCATACAAATTTTATATATGTGCATTTTTTCCCCTGAGGAACAAGGATCCATAGTTTTCATCAAATTCCCAAGGTAGTTTGAGACCCCAAAACCTTACAAGCCACTGGATTATAACATTTTAGATTGTCTCCTTATAAGGCTTGAAATAACACTTTCTATGTGTCAGGCATTATGCTGAAACACTTTATATGTCTTACCTCATTTAACCGTAACTTCACAAGACTGCTGCTTTTCTGAGAAGTTAACTTTCTCAAAGTCTTACAGCTGATAACTGGTGAAGCTGGGACACCCACCCAGGCTGAACCAGAATGCCATGCTTTTATTCATTACGTAGAACTACCTTCTTTTTGGGAGACAGACATTTTCCCCAAACCAGAGCCTTTTCAGTCTTAGCCATTACTTTCCCTGTAATTCATCTTTTATATTTATTTAAGAACTGCTTTCTAAGCACCCTAAACCCTTTATACACCCAGGGAGCATTCCTCTGTGGAGCTAGCTTTCTAAAGCACTGAAGCAACTCTCTCCAGACCACTCATCTCCGTTCTGTTCTTTTCCATTGTACAACCAGGCTGCAGTAAGCGTAATTTTGTCTTAACTCTCTATTCTAAACTCAGGTCTGGCCACGTGGCACTGATGGACAACCCATACATTTGGAGAGACTCCAAGAAATCCATCCCAAGCACTGAATGGTCCTGGCCCTGTTCCAGAATTTCACTAACCTTCCACAAATTGTGATTCCAGACACGTTCTTACCTTGGCCCCCAGGATAATGGGAGCCACAAAAGAGACAGAAATTAAAATGTCAGCCCAGCTGGGCCCACAGCAGTTACAATGGAACCCATTGCCTCTTCGATCACCTGAGTGCACCACATCTGTGCCTCCTGCAGAAGGGACAGCAAAAGAATCCAGAGCAGTTATTTTAGATGTCTCTTTAACTCAGTGTTAACACAGTTGCTCCTTAACAACAGCAACTAAGATTTTCATAAGCGACAGGAAAATTTTTAAAAGCAAGGTGAGAAGCAGAGATCAGAATTCTGATGAGCTTTGTAATTCAGCAACCACTGCCATCACTCAAAACCTAAATAACCTGAAATATATGATCAAGGCTGGAGCGGCAAGTAAAAGAAAATGTTGTTATTCTTTGCCTGAGAAAAGGGTATCACCCAAACCTTTTCACCTACTGCAGATTCTGAAAGACGAGTAGTATGCCATGTCACTATGGACAGAGAAAAGGATGTCCACAGCCAAGGTGACATCTGAGAGGTCATATAGTTTGTGGGATCATGATAGAAGTTCAAAACATCCATCTGAGAAAAATAAGTGAAACTGATGACTGAGTGGGAAGTATGGGTGGCACAAGGGATTAAATGGTGTGGGAATCAAGACATTGCTAATCTCCTCGCTTCCTCCTTTTTTTATTCTTTATAGACCCAGCCACTGATAGGAGCTGCCGATTTCATGTGAAGTGATCAGTTGCTTTTTGTGCTCTGAAGGTGCTGATTTCCAACGACTGCAATGTTACATCCATGAGTTCTTCCAGCTTTGAAACTGAGCGCTCTAAGCAAGAAGATCCCTTTTCTTCTGCTGCTATGCCGGGGAAACGTTGCGATTACTTCAGCCAAAATAACATTTCTGCCAGCTGACATCCTAACTCAGAGAGGCAGCTAGTCGTGCTAACAAAGAAAACGATGTTTGGTCATAAAGGAGTGTGATGAAACTTTCGCTTTATCTTTTTCTATCTCAATACCACAATATGGAGACGAGTTATTTTCTTAAAGTACTTGTCACCTGCTTTGTGATTGTCATTTTACTTGGCTGCCTTCTCTGCGAGATTATAGGCTTCATGAGGACAGTTTTCCTCCTCATTGTATCCTCAATACAGTAACAACGTTTTTTTTTGAAGAAATGAATAAAGAAAGTCAACTCAGAAAAAGTCTTCTAGTCTATGTTATAGGAATAGTGAAATCTTTTTAGGTTAGTAAAATGTGGGTTGAATTGCTCAGGAATTTTTAATAACCAGTGTTTGTCAGCTGAAAGTATATTATGGGAAAATGTAATACTGAATGCAGTTATAAGTTCTGGAATAGGGACAAGTGTTCAGGCCACGGTGGCTAAGTGCTGTTTTTGTCCTCCAGCTTTTATTTTTACTTCGGGTAACTCTCAGCCAGTGTTAGTCTAGGAAATTGCCCCCTCCTTCACCCTCAGTCCCATCTTATTCTCCTCCCCCAGGTACACTGGGTCCTACCCTGGTAGGTGATCCTGTGTGTACCAGAGAACCGTCTTCCGGGGCCACTGGGCTTTGTTCAGCCACAGTTCCAGCTGGTCCTGTCAGAGGAGCATGTCCTTTCTTTGCTTTGGGGAGAAGTGAGCTGGAGCTGTGTGTGGAGTCTCTACACTGAAGCCAACAGAGGAGAAAGTGGGGAGTGGGGAGATAAAGGGAAAGAGGGCAGGAGAGAGAGGGTCCTGAGGACATACCTCATTAGAGGCAACAAATCACCCACAACTTAACTTTTTTCTGTCATTTGCCACAAAAATAACTCTAACTGGTCCAGAGAATGTGTTGTGTTACTTTGTTTTTGTCTTTGTAAAAGAAAGAAATCATTTAGGTGGCTCCTAGAGGAAGTGCGGTTTGGTACATCTTGGTCTTGTTAGGAAATTCATTATTTTAATGGACCGAAATCTCTGCCTTAGATAGAATGTTGGAGCTTCGGGAGCTCCAGGTAACTCAGGATGCGTGTGTGCTCTCTTCTACCTGACAGCTCCATATGAAGAGAGCTATTATGACTCATTTGTTCATCCGTTCAATAAATATTGAGCACCTACAATGTGCAGGCACATCTTTTCTTCAGGATTTACGTTTAGACTGTTCTTTGAACTGTTTCTCGTGTCACGGGGATTCTGGACCAGTACTGGTGTTCCCTCCTTAGGAGGACTCCACTGTGTCAAACATCACCTTTAAAATACGGCATCTGGAGCAAAGCATAACATCCATTCATATGTGTTAAACATGACTTAAGTGTCCCATGTGCCAGGTGTAAGGGTAACACGGATGAATGAGACAGGTTTGTGCTCAGAGGACTCACTGCCCAGAAGGAGGAGGCTGCCCTGTAACTAAGATAGTCCAGCATAGACAGCTACAGTGAAACCCAAATTGTAATAGGGAAGAACAAATTACTTTAACCTTCGTATTCTGTTGCTTTTGCTACAAGTTAATCACTAAAGGGATGTTGCCTATAGCTTAAGGTATACATAATAGCTCATCTCTGAGAACCCTGCCTCCCATATAATGAGCGTTAAGCTAAAATGCCTTTGTTTAGCCCACAGGAAACCTCCTGACCAGGCCCACCTGTAAATGGCTACAGGAAAGAAGAAATTAACACATCCTGGAACCAGGAATTTACCCCCTCTCCTTTTAGTATTAAGGAAGCCTGAATTTAACTCAGGGAAGATGGTTCTTTGGGACACTAGTCCACCATCTCGGCCTGCTGGCTTTCCAAATAAAGTCCCTACTCCTTGCCCCAACAAATTGTCTCTCAATTTATTGACCTGTCATGTGGTGAGCAGTACGAGCTTGGACTTGGTAAGAAAATGAGGGAGCTGCCAGTTCTCCTTGGAGAGGGGAATCCTTGGAAATGCTTCCTACCAAGGGGAGGTAATTCAGAGTATGAGTGTGGACTTCTGACAGGCAGATGGAGCTGGGGGAGGGTATTTCTGGGAGAGTCAGCAGCCTGAGCAAAGGTAGGGAGGAATGAAACCGCCTAGTGAGTCCATGGAACTGCAAAGGCCTTGATAGGTCAGGAGTGTGGGATATGAGATTGGGGTACAAAAGAGGTAAGATCAGAAAGGTAGGCAGGGTAGAGCCTTGAATGCCATACTGAGGAGCTTAGACTTTTTTCCTACAAGGTGACAGGAAATCTCTAAAGTTTTTAAAGAAGAGGGACAACATGACGGGTTTACATATTAGAAAGACACTTTGAAGGTGTAAGACCCAGGCGTTGGACCTCTAGGAAACTGAGGCAGGAAGAACAGCTGGGAGATAAGATCATCTGGATAAGGGATGCAAAAGGATTCCATTAAGGCAATAGCTGTAAGGATGGAAAGAAGGGGATGGATTAAAGGCAGTGAGGACACAGGGACAAGCTGTGCTGTAAGACTTGGCTACTCAAAGTGATTCAGAGGACCCGTAGCATCAGCATCACTTGGAAGAAAAGCAGGTTCTCGGTCCCCACCCCAGACCTACTGGATCAGAATCCGCAGCTTAACAATATCTGCCAGGTCATTCATTCATTCATAGGCACATTAAAGCTTGAGAAATACTGCTCTTGGTACCTGAGATTTAGTGGTGAAGACACAAGACAGCTGAGGTCTGCACCATCATGGAGTTCACACTTTTGCATGGGAGGCAGATCTGAAACAAGAATTCCATGGTCAGCATTGGATGATGATGGTGATAAGCGCTAGAAAGGGGACATATCAGGAACTTGGACATGCCTAGGGCTGGGGGCTCAGGGGAGGTTTCCCTGCATAGGTTACAGTGAAAAGCCAGGGTGAACCAGGAGAAGCAAGTGGAACACATGTGTATATGTATGAGGGGGTGGGGTGGAATCTCCCATCAGAGACCAGGCTGGAAGGGCCACTGGGGCCTTGGAGGAATCAAAAGTGCTGGAGCAGCGTGTGAGGATAGAGGAAGGTCCTGTGAGGTGGGGCTGGAGGTCAGGTGGGAGATGGGGTCAACTCGTCAATCATGCAGAGGATTCTGATTTTTATTGCAAGAAGAAACTAGGAGGAGAAAGCCCAGAGCGGTATCAGGAAGGTGGTACATAGGGGGAGAGCTGATAGTCTTTCCTGATGGTTCTGACCAAAGTCCATTCATTCGTGGAGTCTACTACTTTGGGTTCTTTAGTTTTGACTCCATTTAAGAAAGTTTTATGGAGCTCACACTCTGTATTAGGTCCTATGCAAGGCAAGGGAGGGGTATTCAATATTTAAGATGTGATTCCTGCCCTCAAGGATACCATAGTTTAGTAATGATGTTTTGCTTTGTTAGAGAAGCTTACAGTCAGACCAAGAAGAACTTCCAGTTAATCATTCCCTAAGTCTTCCCACATAGGCTGCTTCTGAGCCAGTTTTCCCTCTTTCTGTTCTTATGTATACTTTTATACAAAATTTCACATTTTTTCTTGGTTTCAGGCCATCCTCCCAACCTGCGATATCTTTTTGAATCTTGCTTTGGTCATCAATTTTCTAGCTCTCTCTCCCAACTTTATGCCACATGCCCATCTGATGAATATGTCCTCTTTTTAAGAAAATTTAAGACCCTACATTGAAAATTGGTCACAGGTGTCAGAGGGACCTTAAGCCTCTTAGCATGGTAGTAACAGAGTTTCCCTTTGGGGTGATTATTGACTGATTAATCAATACACCTTGGGCACCTTATAGTATTTTTTCCTGGGAAGAATCTCTCTATCTTGTAGCTAAAGTGCACTATTTATGGGAACCTACAGCACCTGTGAATACCTGTGTCACAGTATTTGTAACATTGTATTTTAATTTTGTTACCTCTCTGACCATCATTACGGGACTGCTGTTTTGTTCAGCACCATATTCCCAACAGCAAGCACAGTGTATTGCATATGGTGGGCACTCAATACACACTTTATTCAGTGACTTAGCCTGCATAACTTTTTATGAATTTGCAGAAACAGCCAGGCTATTTGATACACTTCAAGGATTGAAATATAGAGTTTAGCCCTCCAGACCTTTCCCAGGCCTGTGGCCAGTTTAGCTCTACACGGGTCAGTAATAAGGCCTCACATTCATTCCCCAGAGTCGGTGCCACAGTATCATACCCTTTGCTTTCTGGAACATTTCCTGATATTTCATAAAAGTTTTTAGTGTCTTCCCTTTATCCTAGAGATTCTGCAAGTGATGCAGTGAAATCTGGAGAAAAGAGATGTGTAACCCCTTCTGCACATAACTAATCCCGCAATTTCATGGGCAGGGTATGTCAGCCCCATACTGAGAGTCAGATAGGTAACAAAATTAAAATGCGATGTCACACATACTGTGATGTGGGTATTCACAAGCGCTATGGATTCTTTTTTTTTGTGTGTGTGTGTGGTACGCGGGCCTCTCACTGTTGTGGCCTCCCCCGTTACGGAGCACAGGCTCCGGATGCGCAGGCTCAGCGGCCATGGCTCACGGGCCCAGCCGCTCCGTGGCATGTGGGATCTTCCCAGACTGAGGCACGAACCTGTGTCCCCTGCATCGGCAGGCGGACTCCCAACCACTGCGCCACCAGGGAAGCCCTATGGATTCTTATAAAGAGTACACTTATCTCTAGCTACAAGATAGGAAGACTGTTTCTAGGAAAAAAATACTGTATGGTGCCCAACATATTGGCTGGATTTTGCCAACAGAACTTTGGTTAACACGTATACCAAATATAATAACAGCCATGGTTTAATTTGGCAAAGGTTATTAATAACAACAATCTGGGACTTCCCTGGCGGTCCAGTGGATAAGTCTCTGCGCTTCCAAGGCAGGGGGCACGGGTTCCATCCCTGGCTGGGGAACTAGGATCCCACATGCTGTGAGGCCAAAAAAAAAATAAAAATAAAAAATAAAAAAATCCTTCTTTTTGATGTTAATCATCTAGACAAATTTATAGCTTTTCATATTATCCCTGCATGTTTCATATTTTCTTTTATTTATTTTTTGGCCTCATTGCACGGCTTGCGGGATCTTAGTTCCCCAACCAAGGATTGAACCCAGGGCCTGGCAATGAGAGTGCCAAGTCCTAACCATTGGACCACGAGGGAATTCCCGCACTTGTGTTTTTTTAACCATGGGATACTACAGATAACTCATTTTTGAAATTTTCTTTTATTAATACCTTGTTACCTTGATTTTTTCTTATTGCATCTGAAATTCTGTCAGTTTGACAAAAGTACTTGGTAACCCGTTGGTGGGAATGTAAACTGGTAAAGCCACTGTGGGTAACAGTATGGAGGTTTCTCAAAAAACTACAAATAGAACTACCATATGACCTAGCATTTCACCTCCTGGGTATATATCCCCTACAAACAACGAAAACACTAATTCGAAAAGTTACATGCACCCCAATGTTCCTAGTAGCAGTATTTACAGTTGCCAAGATATGAAAGCACCCTAGTGTCTATCAACAGATGAATGGATAAAGAAGATGTGGTATACACACACACACACACACACACACACACACACACACACACACCACGAATATTACTCACCCATGAAAAAGAATGAAATTTTGCCATTTGCAGCAGCATGGATAGACTTAGAGGGCATAATGCTGAGTGAAATAAATCAGAGAAAGACAAATACTGTATGATATCACTTATACATGGAATCTAAAAAATACAACAAACTAGTGAATATAACAAAAAAGAAGCAAACTCACAGATACAGAGAACAAACCAGTGGTTACTGGTCAGGAGAGGGAGGTATTGAATAGAAACTACTGGGTGTAAGATAGGCTACAAGGATGTATTGTACTACAGGGGAATACAGACAATATTTTTTAATAACTGTAAATGGAGTGTAACCTTTAAAAATGGTATAAAAAATTAAAAAAATTCTTGGTAACATTTATTGGGACTTTTCTACACCCCACATCCCAGTTCTGTAATATGGATTTCACAGGCATTATCTTATTTAATCCTCATTTATAAGAGGTATGTATATGACTATTCTTGACTTATAAAAAAATGACCTAAATGGGGGAGATTAAATTGCCTATACATTTATATTGGTTTCTGTCCCTCCTCCCAGGCTCCTAAAGTGTTGCAGACCTGAGGTTTGAATGAGGCCTGATTCCAGCACCCAGACTCTTAAGCCAGCACACACAATTCTGCAAAGGGCCCAGAGACTTAGAATGCTGTGCGAGAAGTGCCCTTTGAGACTGTCTGGCTTAGGACATGATGTACATTTATGAACCTGATTCTCTCTATCACTTTCTAGACAAAATGACCCTCCCAATGGAGAGTGACAGGCTAAGCAGGGGGATGGGTGAAATGGGAGAAGGGGGGTGACTCTAACTCCTGGGATCCCAGGAGAGGACTTTCATGTCCAAAGCTCTGGAATTGGATGGATATTATACAAAATTCTAAGCCTACATTAATGTATTACTTCAGCAGAAAATATTTGTTGAATAATTGAGGTTGGAATCTCATTTTAGCTTTGACTGCCATCAACTAGCGATGTGGCCAAGGATTTTTTTCCCAAACATTTACTGTCTTAACTGTGCATTTTTAAAGACATACATTTCAGGCAAAAGGATAGCAGGAGTGAAGGTGCACTGTGTTCACAGAACAGAGAGGGGAGATCTGGATGTCAGAACTGTCTAGGTTCACTCTGGAGTGTCCATGAGACCAATTCTATTTTTCAATATGAAAAATTATTTGTAACCTTAAAATAACCCAGAAAGATAAAAATCAATAAGTTTGTACTTTCACAGGCAGTGAAAACATGAACATCTGAGCAGTGTGAAATGAAGCCAGTTTCAGAGAGAGCATTTTGCTGAAATCGAGAGTGACGTGTGTGCATCAGTCACACACAGCAAGCGAGAGACAGGAGGATGGAGGGGGACACATGGTCCCACAATGTCCCCAGAGGGAAAAAGGTAACTCTTGGGAAAATGATAGAAGCATGTAAAGTCCATGAAATCAGCTATGTCAATTGTGAAACGTAAGTCCTAGTGCTATGTGTTTGGGGGCTGCAGCCACAGAGATTGAGAGAGGAAATAAAAACTTACACTTTAGTGTCTGAGTCATCTGTGCCCCTCACTCCCACGTTCCCTCCTCCAACATTTTTGTCTCTTCAGCCTTTGTTGAAGGATTCTGTCTCACTGAAAAATAAGGATGGGGGAGGGAGAATTGTTTTCACCTGAGCAAACCAGGGATTCCATGTTTTTTTGCTCTGCTTATGTAAAAGGAACTTAGGGAAGCTGAACTATTTCAAATGGGTATGAAAAGTTCAAGAGAGAAAGGGTTTGGAGCAATGACTGCGATGAAAGAGAAATCTGTGCCAGGCAAGATGAAAGCCAAGCAAAGAGCAGTTAATCATCCCAGCTGGAGATCGACAAGAGAAATCCAGTGTCTCCTCAGAGATGAGGAAGAGCCCCACCTGCCAGGGCAAAAATGTCTCTGACATCTAAGCACCTGAGCTGGGTACTAAGCCTGCTATTTCTGCTCTGTCAAAGTCATTCTATTAAAAGTTAAAATAAGCCTGCAACTAGAGACTCTTACCCCTTATAGAAGCATTATGTAATGTATGCAAATGTGCATCTAAATTATTAGGCTTCTATTTTTTCCCCCCTCAAAGCTGCACTTAATAAGTAAAAGCTTGTGAAAGCCTAGAAATTTCTAAAATAAATGTATATCTAAGAACCTCTCTAAAGAAAACCTCTTGAGATCTAGCAAGAGGTTTGGAAGAAAAGGCCCTGTATGGAGAGGGGGGATTGGTGGGTCCTGGCACTGGTTTAGCTCTTTACTCTGCACTGGCTCTTGCAAACCACTTAATTTCCCAGGACCAGAAGATGCTATGTCCGGGTGGGAAGAACTCAGAAATGAAGGTCAGAAAGCCTGAGTTTGAGTCCCCACCTTGTCATTTATGAGCTATGTGGCTGGCAAAGAATTTCATATTTGGAGACTTGTTTCCTTATCTACAAAATCGGGGAGGTAATAGTACCTCACTCATGGGATTGCTGTGAGGGACAAATAGATGATGCACATAAAAAGGGCTTTGCAATCTGTAAAAGGCAATAGACAAGTGAGCCCTCACTTCTCCTGGTTTTCTGTGCCTCACAGAATACTGGGAGAATAAATGAAAGCTAGAAAGGGTTTATTATAGAAAGTCCAAAGCACTACTTCACAATCATTATGGCAAGGAAGGACATACTTCAAATCTGTTGATAAAGGGAAACGTAAACTAGTCAGAAAACCAGCCTCAACTGGTAGATATTTAAAACGCCTTCCATCTACACTCAAAGGAAAATGGTGCTCTAGAGGGTGCTGGGGGTTGGGTGGCCTGGAGGAGACACTGCCACACAAAACGGGTTGCTAGATTATGGGGGAGGGGGAAGCACGCTCTCATTTAAGAGGCGTAAGGTAACTGAAACGATCACACAAAAAGAAGACCTTCTAATTCCATTTGAGCTGTAATCTGATTTCACTGCTGGGTACACCGTCCCCTTCAGGACAATCTGAATGAAGTCAGTGTCGAGGATGGTGCGGCAGAAGTTTTCCACCCAGCAACAGGATGACGTCAGCGGCCAGGAGAACCGCCAATCAGCAGGCAGAATGAATCAGAGCGTGCTGGGATTCTGCTCAACGGTCTCCTAGCAAAGCAAGCTCAGCTCTGAAGTGCAGAGGCTCTTTGCACTTCCTCTGCACTTGAAGCTGAGACTCAATGGCTCCTCAGCTGAAAGAGTACCAATGGGCGTGCAAGCAGTTAAGATTATTCGCGTCCAAACAGCCAGTCCTATGAGTAATAAGAGTCACAGCTATGCTCTCCGGCGAGTACTTTTTGGCAATTAAAAATGCAGTATTAATAAATATTTTAAAGGCTTGATTTATATGTCATGCCTTATAATTGTTTGAAACCTGTTTCGTTTCATGCATTATGTGCTGCTGGGCAGCTCTGGGCCCATGAGCTACATATGAAGTTCAATACTGTACCTTATAGAGTTTGAACTTGCTTCTGATTTTTCAAGTCTCCTCTCTGAGGAGACAGGCAGACTGGAAGTCAACAGCTGTTTCATTTCTGGGTCAAAAGCTCCAGTTCTCTAATTGCACTAAAATGTGTTTTGTGTATGCTTTAAAAATAAGTGGGAAGGTTATGAGGTGACTTGCAGAAGTCGGCTCACGCTGGTGAGGGTAGAGCTTTGTGGTACTGCTGAGAACATGCAGTTATCTTCTGGCATTTTATTAGTTTTTCTGACCTTAGTATACAGTGACAGCAGACTCGGAAAAGGGCGCAAAAGGTTAAACCTACTCACGCAGCATCCCAGTCTCTTTCTTACACTTCCCAGGCAGGCTCCTCACCTACCCAGCCTGCACTGCGGGAGGACAATTGCACTAACTTGGCACTAAGGCCAGAGGCATCTCTCCTGCAAGTGGTGGAAACATCTTTCCAAATGCAAAATGTATGTAACAAAGAGGGAGTGCTTTTCCACCTTGTCTCCTTCAGTGCCATAGGTCTCAGGAAGCACCGCGGACTAGGATTTTATAAGCCCAGACCTGCCGTAACCTCTCTCTCCTTCGACAGCTTGGTTCTTGGACGACTGCCTCTTTTTTTC
This sequence comes from Stenella coeruleoalba, assembly GCF_951394435.1. Taxonomy (NCBI): domain Eukaryota; kingdom Metazoa; phylum Chordata; class Mammalia; order Artiodactyla; family Delphinidae; genus Stenella; species Stenella coeruleoalba. The sequence goes on from NC_137154.1 coordinate 70,595,494, forward strand.
CTCATTACTGAAATGAAGACAGAGTTGAGAAAAGCTAGCTAATTAGGGCTAATTAGGGGCAAGCCATTTTGAAATATTGAGAAGACTGACTCTGGGAATTTATTTTAGAGAAAAGCAGACCTAACATGTTCAAAGGGTGGTTCTGCTGGAGGAAAGCATATGGGTTCTGGAGATCAGATTCACCCAAGTTTGAATCCCAGTTCCACTACTTACCGGCTCTGCCCCTTGCGGTCAAATCTCCGTTCCACAGGTGCAGACTGGGGCAATGCTTAGCTTCAAGGATGGCTGTGAAGATATAGAGGAACAATTTCTCACTGGGCACAGGCAGGCGCGTTGTAGCTACTCAATAATTCATAGACCCACCGCCCCCTTTACACTGGAAATAAACAACTTGTTGGCAAATAGAAATCCCAGAGGGACCCGCATTCACAAATACCGAAGGGTTTGTAATTACCATGAAAAAGATTGCTTCCAAGCCTTGAAAGCGGGTCGTCCCTTACAGGCTCTTAGGCGTACTTGGGAAGCCTTGTTTACACTCTAGCATTAATTTGCTCAGCAAATCCTTACTGCTAGGACGAAATTAAATTTCAGCTCAGGCTCTGTTTGAATGACCCCAAACTCCAAATGAAGGTGCCTTTATTGTGATCTAAGTTTCACTTTTCTGGAAGCCTTGAGATGAATGCGGTGGGCTTTCTAATACTTCTCTAAAGCCCTGGCACTCTTGACAAGAAAGATGGAACTGTCAAGTATCTGAACCCATCCTGTTCATCCCCTTCTTCATCTAAACATCCCTGAAGGGCACATGCTTCTTGTGCCCAGAGTTTAGAAAAGTGTTCTGCGACTGGGACAGACTGGGAGTCTTAGAGGATGTGAAAGCCCCGGGGCAGGTTAGAGGTCAGAGCAGCTGTGGTGCCCGGAGGAGAAGACAGGAGGAAGTCGGGGTGGGGGGGTGTACTTCCTGGGCGAGACCGAATTAGCTATTTTAGACTCCTTGGTTCCTCTTTAGTCAGCAGTCAAGAAGATTACAGAAACGGTAACATTCTATTATTTCAACAGGGCCTTTCTCTTGAAATATGCATTTGCTTGTCTAAGATATAATGTCTTAGATTCTCTGTTCACTCAAGGCTTATTGCACCAGAGAGAAGGTATTGAGAAGATACCTTCATCCCACTTTACAGAGAGATAAACTGATAGCTTGTGGGCAAAGCTCAGGCATTTGTGAAAGATCAGCCCATATTAGGACAGCAGAATGGAGATACTGAGTAGGGATACAATGAGGCAGAAATCTGAGATCTCCTGACCTACCTCCGTTATTACAATCATTTCAAATCCAAGCAGAGAAGTTAGAAATGGGTAAAATTGCACCTGCACTTTAACCAAGAGTCCAGACCTGCCTGTTTTTGATTGATTGGACCTCTGTATATAGGCCCTAGCAGATCCTTTCCTGTATTTAGGCAAGGTGAAGCCAATTTATTCCAAGAGAGTGCCATTTTGTGTCAGGACAACTTGATATGGTGCTATAGGTTGAATTGTGTCCCCCTTCCAAAATATGTTGAAGTCCTAACCCCCAGTACCTCAGAATGCAATCTTATTTGGGCATAGGTTCATTACAGATGTAATTAGTTAAATTAAGTGAAGTCATACTGGAGTAGAGCTGGTCCCTTATCAGATATAACTGGTGTCCTTCCAAGATAATGATGGTGTGAAGATGGACATGTATAGGGAGGATGCAGTTTGAAGACAGAGGATTGGAGGGCTTCATCCACAAGCCAAGAAACACTAAAGATTGCCAGGAAACCACATTCTCCTACAGGTTTCAGAGGGAGCACGGCCAGCCCTGCTGACACCTTGATTTCAGTCAGACTTTAGCCTCCAGAAAACTGAGGTGATAAATTTGTCATTTTAAGGCACCTGGTTTGAGGTACAGCTGTCCTAAGAAACTAATACATATGGCATTAACCAAAATTACTGATGTCACTTCAGACTGGATAAAGCTGGCATCTGTATGCTTGGGCAAATTATTGACCTTCCTGGAAGAATGTTTTCTGATCCGTGAAACAGAGATGGAGTAGGTGATTCAAAAGGACTCTAACATACTTTGAGAATAGGCAGGTATTTCCCAATATGTGATAGTTTTTCTTCCTCTGATCTAGTTCTTGAATCCCTCCCCATCTCTCTCTCTCTGCACTTGCCCATGTCTTAGGTCAGGGCCCAGTCATTTCTTGCTTGGAAAATTGGAAAATGGTTCTCCCCGACCTATACATAACACAAGTGCCTGAGGGGTGTTTGTAGACATGGATCCAGTAACATCATTCCTCTGCACACACCTTCTCCAGCCTGATGTTGCCTACAGAATACTGCGGAAACTCTTTAGCTTGTCATGAGGCTCTTCACATCGAAACCAAACCTCTCCCTTCAGGCTGCTTCCCACCAACTCCCGCCAAGTTCCCCTCACCCTGCATTTCATGTATTCTAGCCAACCTACCATACTGTCTCCCAAACAAGCCATGGACTTCCCTTTCCTAAAGTCCTGCACCCATCTACTCCCAGGAGACTTCTCACCTACCGATTGATTCCCCACAGCACCATGAGCAATTTGAGGGCAGGAACTGTATCTTATTCACTGTTTTTCTCCATTACCTTGCACTTACCTGAGCATAGAGCATAGAGTAAGAGTAAGTAAGATAAGTATGAGTTGAAGGAAGGAATCTCTTATTCCTCCAAACCCATTTCAATGTTTTTTTTTCCCTTATAACTATCTGAATTAGGTGTTCCCTCCAAGCTCCTGCAGCACTCTATCATGATTTTATAATACCCTTTCTCCCACCTGTGAATCCACTTGGTACATGGTACTACATGAATGTTTGTGGAGTAGTTGGACAAAGACATAATGGACACATTATTACTATAAATGTGTGTATGTATTGTTGTTGATTAGTGTGAAACTGAATCATTTGCTGTAAGTGGAAAATTTTAACCCCAATTTGATTGACTTCTCTTGTTTCATCAGACTGTGACCCTGGCGCTTTAGTTCAGATGGTCAAGACATGTGCCGAGGGTTGGTTTCCTATAGAGCCCTGCCCTCCTTTGGGGTCAGGCGCAGCTAGCTCCCAAACCCCAGGTGGCACTGGGAAACTTCAGGGCAGGGCCTCCCCCTCCGTTACTAGGGTACCAGAGTGAAAGGGTGTGGAGGGGTTGGCACAAGCTCACCGTGAAGGTCAGCAGCTCGACCTGAGGGCGGAGGCCAGGAGCTGGGGAGTAACTAGAAATGAGCTCCACACAATGTGGATCTCTCCTTTGGGATGCCTGCCCTCAACTTCTCCTTCTCTATGGCTAAGTTTGGCCAAACAAGACCCTGGGTGGGTGTGAGGAAGTGACATACACCCTCCATTTCAGGCAGCTGTTCACAGCAGAGGAGCCCAGTGCAAAGCATCAGTCGCTGGGCTGAGTTTACCCACAGGTCAGGAGAATCATCTTTTGAATTGTTATAATTGTAGTGATAATGACCATGTACTGGACACTTACTGTGTACCAAGTTCTCTCTCTCTCTCTCAGTCTTTATATATATATATATATATATATATATATATACACACACACACACACATACACATACATACTACATATAAAATAAATATAAAAATATAAAATATATACTATATATGGTATAAAATCTATGTAGTATTAAAATATATATGTGTATATATACAAAATAAAATAAATACAATAAAATATATATATATACAATATGATATAAAGTGAATATATATGATATTGCATATCTCTATATATGATTAAAGTGAATTCCAATAACTCAGCAAGGTACATAATGTTATCCCCATTTTCCAGATGTGGACATTGAGGCAATGTGCCCAAGGTTACACAGCTAGTGAGTGGCAAAGACAGGAGTTTAAGTCAGGTCTGTTTGACTTAACAGACTTTGCCCTTGACCACTAAAATACTGCTTTCCCAGTCCATTGTAGTCTATCAGATTAATAAATAAATTAATTAAGTAACTAAACAATGTTTATTTAAAACCTACTATGTGCCAATTACAGTTGAGGTTCTGGGAGTAATGTGGCAAACAAGGCAAAGCCCCTGCCTTTATGGAGCTACGGTTTAGAGAAGGGAGATAGACAATAAAAACATAAGCAAATAATTTTAGCTAATGATAAGTGTTATGAAAAAAATAAAACTGTAAAGCATAGAGAGTGTGAGTGGCAGCCTCGGAGACAGTCCTCAACAATCTCCACCTTCTGATTTTCATGCCCTTGTGTGACCACTTAAGTGTGAACTGGACCTAGTTACTTCTAACTGATGGAATATGGTAAAGGTAAATGGACATCATTTCTGACAATAGATTGTGAAAATCTTTTTAAAGTACTTTGAAATACTGTATGCATCTAAGATTCAGTGAAATGCACATGTTCCATTAAGTGACATGACTATGCTAATTTATGCTATTATATTAAGTAACAATTAACCTTAGAGACAAAACTAGGATTTAAAAACTATTTTGTAGAAAGAAGAACTCCAACTATTAATACAGTTAACTTCCTTTAGCCAGGAGACCAACAGATTTTATACCTCTGCCCAAATTTGTTTACTATCTCTGCCCAGGTAATTCTAAGCCCTCAGTTCATACAGTGTGCCCAGTTTTGATATTCTCCAGTAACCCAGATTTCTGAGAGCTGGAGGCATCAAAAGCCTGACCTTGACTTTTATGGGTACTAAAAGGCAACATTAAGGCTTTCAGGCAGTATTTTTGCATTTTCTCAAACTATAAAGAAATATGAAATGAGAAATTTCTTCAATTAGACTAGGCGTGAACAAGAATTTAAAAATTAAACATTTATGAATAATAAATATACCAAAAAGTATAATCTCACTAAAAATCAAAGAAATAGAAAGGCAACAATGAAACATAATTGTCATCTTTCAAACTGGAAAATATGTTTCTTAATCCATATAGGATTCAGTGAAATGCAAACTCTTCAACAGTTCACGTAGCATAAATGACTAAAACAACCTTTCGAATGAAGCCCTGAGCCACATGTCAAGATTCTTAACCATATTCCTCCCCTTTGACCCAGTAACACCACAGTGTCCTCAGGCCCTGCAACTGGCACATTGTAGATATTTAGTATTTGTGGAATTAGTTAAGCAAATCTGATATAATCTTAACAAAGCCTAAGAAAGTAATATCAGTTATAAAAATGTACAAAGATGCTTATTGAAGCATTTATTTTAATTAGGAAAATGGAAACAGTCTGAATGCTTGAAATAGAGGTTTGATGAAATAGGATATCCAATTGGTGGAATATTTTTCTGCCCTCTTCTGAAGCCTGAGGCTTCAGAAGAATTTTTAGTAACAAGGTACAAAATGGACAAAGGTCAAGAAACTAAACTGGGTATACCATGATCCTCAATAGGCACTTCTAGAAGGCAAAGCTAAAGCTCTACATAGGAAAAAATAATTGACCACAAAATACCCCAAAGTGTAAACAGGGGTTACTTCATAAGTGACTTGTTTTCTTTTTTGTCTCTTCTGTATTTAAACATTTTTCTACAATGAACTTGATTTACATTTATAGTTAGGAAAATAGCAATACAAACATTTTAATAATCATTTTTCAAATCTAAGCCTACAAAATTGAGACCACTATGACTAGCATTGAACCAAAAGTTTACAGTAAAACAAAAAGATGAACAAACAACAAAACACTTTTGGCTTTCCCCAAATATTAGAATAGTGCTAGTTTTTCTTCCTTTATTACTTTTAAACCAGGTAAATCAACCTGGATAAGCATAGAAGGAAGCCATGTGGAATCGCGGTGATGAGCATATTCTCCAGAACTGGGCTTTTTCAGTTTATTCCTGGGCTCTGACACTTACTAGCTGGATGACATTTGGCAAATTAATTAACCTCTTGGAGTTTCATCTGCGAATGGGAATATTAATAGTATCTGCCTCATAGGGTAACTGTGTATATTAAATGAGAATAATATATGTAAAGCACTTAGAACCACACCTGGCAAATACTGAGTGTCCTTGTGTTTGCTGTTGCCATAGCATGACTTCTACCCAAGCAGAGCTCTGTTTAGTGTCAAGCGTTTGAAATCCAAACCCTTACCCTCCCAAACCAAGAGGAGAAGCTTTATGGTAAGGTTCCTGTATTATTTGGATGTCCATGTGTCCATGATTTGTGGAACAAATGACAAAGATGATGAATTGAAGAATTTAGGTGAACTGAAACTTAAATGTCATGGCCTTTTAAAGCAAGCATTTTGAAGTGTACTTTATTATGGGCACTCGGGGTTCTCTTGCTTTTAAATTGTCCAAAATACCATCAAGCTCTCAATTCACAGAGGGGTTCTCTCAACTTTAATGGAGAAGCAGAAAAAGCTCAGGAGTTTCAGTCCCTGGGAAGTAGAAGAATCTCTTGCTCTGGACACTGAGTAGACATTTGAGGTCTAGAGCAGGTTCTTTCTCCACCAGGAAGTCTCATTTGGCCTGCTCAGCAAGACAAATTCCTTTCTCTTCTAAAGTCCCTGGGCCCTTTTTCTAAAACCTCTTGGGGACTGTCTCTACTTCTATCTTGTGTTATTATTATGTGTGTCCACATAGATCTTAAATTTCACGTTTTATTCTTCCCAATATCACCCAACTCTACCTAGCATAGTAGAACCTCAAATATTTTTGAATGAATTAAATAATAAATTGCTAGAGATTTAGAGATGGGAAAAGATTAATATGCCATTTTAGAGCTGAAGATCTGGAGGTATGGAGATGAGAACCATAATCTGCTGTCAAAGGGACCTTGGGTTCTAATCAGGCTTTAGTACACACAAGCTGTGTGATCTTGGGGAACTTTCTAACCTTTCTGATAGCCGTTGTCCTTATCTGTCACCAGGAGGATAACAATACCTATCTCAAAGAACCAATAAGAGGGTAGAAAGAGACAATTAACTTGCAAGTGGTTGTCACTCAGTTACACAGGCGAAAAACATGTGCAAAGCCACTAGCTTGGTAGCTGCTGAAGCCACTGCCCTGCACTCTCTTATTCCTCTTTCTCTGATCAACTTTTAGCTTTTGCCCAAATACCGTGTCTGTGATATGATGATCTCTTATAGGAGAAAAGTGAGGAGAGGCAGTAACATTTCTTGAGAGTCTGCTCTGTACCCGGAACCAGCGCCCTGAGCTTTACCTACAGTTCTTGAAGCTACCTGATGGCAGAGCTTATGGAAATTCTTGAACAAGTCAGATGAGCTGACATTACATTATCGTGTTTCAAGCACTCTTGAGTGTTTTCTTGAGATCTTGCTTACTTCATTCTCCCTTATTGGGACTCTGTGATATCTGGAGATAGATCAGATCACTGGACTGAAAACCTCTGGAAGATGAGAGTAACATTCACTGATGTGGGATAATTGGAACTTCTGGTTACTTGAAACTCCCTCCATTATCAAGTTCAACTAACTTACAGTCTTCCTGTGAAGTCTGCAGCTATTTCAAGCAGCACAACAACCTGGCCATTGTGAGATAATGTGCCACTGCCGACTTCCCAGCAAGTAGAGTAACTCAGCACTTGCCTCTGGCCCGTCAATGACTTTTTAAAATTATAGAACCCCTACTCCGTACCCCCTTCTCCAAATAACAAGAGTTTTAAGAGAAGAGTGCACCCCAGATCTAATCTAGCTCTTTCCATTTATGTTTTACAGAAAAGGGCAACCCGGCCAAGTGGATTTTCTTTTTTGAAGGAGAGAAACAACAGTGAAGACCTACCATGTACCAAGACTGTTGGGTGCTCTGCCACGTTATTCCATTTTTTCTTCTCAACAGTGGGGCCAAATAATATCCTCAATTTATGGCAACTGTAAAGCAGTTCATTTACTTGCATGATGCCGCACACAATACAGGTCTTAAGTAGCAGAGCCAGGAATTAAAACCTCTTTTTTAGTTTTTTTAAACCGGCAAGCTCAATGTTCTTTTGGCCACACTATACATGTTACCTTAAATCATTTTCAGAGTGATTCAAAAAATCATTTACTCATTCATTTATTCAACAGACATTTATCGAATGAGGAGTGTGTTCCAGACGTAGTCAGTGGAGATAATAAATTTGAAAGACCGTTGTTCTCCACTGGGGGCTGGCTCCGCAACGCCTTATTTTAAGGACTACGTGAATCTGCCTGTAAGGTCAACTGATTCTGTTTGGATCTGCTTCCCACAGGGATGGTATTGGATAGAATCGTATCAAATCCCAATAGGGGCATCTTATGTTGAAATCATGAGAGCTTTAGAATGTGATTTATAAATTAATCATTGACAATGTGTGGAGAATGGACACGTTGTGAGTAGTTTGCCATGTTGGGTGGACGGGTGTGGCAATCCTGCCAAGGGGTTAAGCTGTTGTTGCATGTGACACGGTGAACCCCAGGTTAACAATGGCTGCTGTCCCAACACATGATCTTTGGAGAAAGGAACCACTGGACTCATGTTTTTCTAAATGTAGCAATTGAGCTTGTTGAAATTTATGGAGAAAATGTTTCCAGTTGATAACGTATATCAGAAGGGGCATGCAAAGTTTTGGCAACGAAGGCTGGTTTCAGGGAAACTTTGCCTAGCAGAAGACCAACAAATGCAAACTGTAGGTCATGTGGTTTATGGCATTGAGACTCTTGTTGCTAAGGTTTGAAGGTTGATACAACACAGTGGTTGAGAGATAGCCTGTGTGGAGTCAGGTAGAGTGGGGTTCTAATCTCAGCGTTTTCATTCCCTTACGCTCTTGTGCCTGGGTAGGCTATTTAGCCTTCAGGGGCTATGGTTTCCTCAAATGGATTACTAGTTCTTGTTTCTTAGCATTGTTGTGACGATGAAATGAAATATTTTCTGTGAAGCACTTAGCAGAGTTCCCAGCAAATACTAAACAATAGAAGGTGGTAGTTTAAATCAAATATTAGTCGATGGGAAAATCAGGATAGGAATAACAAAGAGAGTAGATATTTGCAATAGTTTATTGTCTTGTGATAACATCAAGGTTTTTTAGTTGTTGTTTTGTTGTTGTTGTTTTAATATCTCTTGCCTTTACTTTTTAAACAATTTTGGAATTTATTCATACAGAATGTGAACTCCCAAGAACAGGGACTTTGCTTATCTAATCACCTCTGTATCCTCTACATCTAGAACAGTGCCTGGTCCATAGTGGGCAGTCAGTAAATATTTGTGGAATGAATGAATTGACTCAATCAATCACTCAACCTTTAGTGTCCACTGTTAAGTTCTGTAAATGTCATGGGAGACACCAAGACTAGTAATGATGATTTCTCTCCCTAGTATATTACACTGAATTAGGGGAGAGAAATGTATACATGGAGAAATGATACTCCAAGTAATTCTTTGAATAAGATGAGGACTTTAAGCTGAGAATTCAGAGGAAGAAGGGGGAGTGGTATTTGAACTGAGCTTAAATCAAATAGGAAGAATGTTGACAAGCAGAGATAACAGGGTTAGGGAGGAGAGGAGGGAACAGAGATGGTATTCCGGACGTGAAACAGCACAAGCCAGGGTCTGGAGGTAGCAAAGAACCAGGTACGTTTGGGGGCAAGGAGAAGTACAATTTTACTCACAAACAGAAGACTGGAAGGGAACTTAAGGACAGGGGTTGTTTCCAGAACACTTTGCACAGAGCCCAGAAGCCCATCCAAGGTTCAGTAAACAAGCTATGAGTCACCTCAATGGAGGGCTGTGAAAGCGAGCATCCCCAAGGCCCAGTGAGAAGGTTCCACGCTGTGGAATTAGCTACAGACAGGGATGAAGCATGGGATTGATTAGCCTGTTGTTTCCAAACTCACCCACCAGCAGTTTATGGGAGGATTTCACCAAATTCTAGGAAATTAAGACTTTGGAACCCTGAGTTTATTGGCTTGGAACTAGCCTGTCTCTGCATTTGGACTCTACATAAAGCATACTTGTACTTCCATTACATGAATCCATTTGCTTGGAAGGGCATGCAGTCCTGAAGCACATCTGTATAACGCAGAGCTGCATCCAGCAGGTGGTTCATCCCCACCCACACCGCCTCACCTAGGCAGTTAGAGCTGCTGGAAATCCTGTCTAAATTCTGCACCACCAAAGAAGACACAGAACTGAGCTGCAGTGGACAAACTTCAGATTTTCTTCGTGTCCAAGATTTCTCTATAAGATCAATCCCCAGATGACTCACTGCTGCCTGGATTAGTGGAGGACATAGTGCATGCTTTACTGAGCACACGCTATGTGCCAATCACTGCATCATCTCATTGAATTTAATCTCCCCAACAACCCATCAACATGACTTTTATTATCTCCACTATTGTATAGCTGAGAAACTAAGGTTCGATGGGGTTAGATTGCTGAAATAGTAAAACACAGAGCTCGGCCTCAAAGCCAGTTCTGTTTGTTGAGTTAATTGCATTTCATTGCAATCATAGAACATTTTTTTAAATTAAAGAAAACTTTCTTTGATGGGTCCAAAGAGCTGAGGGGAAAATGCGAAACTTCCCAGAACTGGGGTTGATTTAGCAGGGTGGGAGGGTGAGTTTCAGAATGCATAAGAGGCAGAAGTCAAAGGTCAGCAAATGGAGTGGAGATAATTACAAAACTAACAGCTCCTGCTTTTTCTCCTAAGGCGACAATAGCTTCCATCCTTCACAGTTAACGACGGTGGTTGCTTAAGACTGGAGTCATGGTCTCCCTGTCAAGGAGCAGTTATTTTGAATAAAATACACACAGTGCATCAGCCCCATGTCCGTGGCCACAGGGGCAAGACTGCCAGGCCTCCCTGAGGTACAGCTGTGCTTGAATCTTGGGCACCCACCTTGAGCAGGACTCTGTTGTCATTTGAATGAATTATTCTGCCTGGGGATTTGCAGACACCAGACATAAACCTTGTGCATGCCCTGGGAACTTAGTTTCCCTTGCCACACCCGGCCTGGTGTACTTCCCCGAGTCAGCTCTGCACCCCAGCCTAGAACCGCAGTCACCACTGGAGCTGAGGGAAAGGAAGGGAGTTGTTCCTGTGAATTCCGAAGCTTCCAGGGCAACAGGCAATCCAGAAGAGAACTGACACCGCAAAATGGAGTTAGAAGTTCCCAGATTCCCCCTTTGGAATGAAGTCAACACTGTGGACTGGAGTGGAGGCAAACCCCTCCACTCTGACAAAGAGAAATTTCCCTACTGCCTTCTGTTGTGATACTGAAATTTAAGCTCGCCTCTAAAACTTCCTGAGTGCTCAGTCCTATCTTCTCTGCAAACCCCAGGCTCTTAATAATGTAAATTTCTTCCAAAGACTCCTGTCACCATTTGGCCTGAAAGTTGGAAGGGGGAGAAGAAGAAGATTCTCCTAGACAATTAAAATGAAATTGTGAGGGTGGAAGGGAAGTGGCTCAAAACTGCAGACCCTGCTCAGCAATACTTACAAGAGCAAAACAAAGCAAAACAGAAACCAGATCTGCGACTGATCTGCCAGCTGAGAGATACCTCACTAGGATAAACAATTGGTTAAGTATTCAGACGCCTAGGTGCATCCAGGAATGGCAACCTGTTCATCATTCCCCTATCCAAAATGACTTTCCTTTGTTCTTAGGAGATGGATATTTTTAACATGCCTGCAAGACCCCCGGTCTGTGCCTGTCCCCTCCATCACTGGGCTGTGGTCATATTGGCTTCATCTCAGTTCCTGGAACATTCCAGCACCATGCACCACGTCATCACAGCCTTAAGCTTGCACGTGCTGTTCTCTCTTCCTGCACGTGTACGGTCCACACCCCCCTCGCCCATCACTCAAAAACCAAACCAAATAAAACAAAGTCATCTCTCTTTCTCCCCCAGAGAGGATATTATCTCCCTAAGCACAGGGACCCTGTCATTCTTGTTCACACTCAATCCCTGTGCTTGCCCTAGTGCTTGGCATGTAGTTGGGGTTCAATAAATATTTGTTGAATGAATGAATGGAGCTAGATTGCTTCAAACACAGAGAACTGTTTCACAGTTTCATTGCATAGAATTGTCCTGTTGGACAAACAGCATAAACACAAAGTTGGTTATACAGCGCGCTCTCACAACGTATCACAAGCTAGATGCCAATCAATAAACAACTTGCACCTACAGGGTGCCAAGTGCCATGCTCAGTGCTGTCAACTGGACAGTTCAACACTTCTCCGAGTGCAGAAGCTCCCAAGGGAAGCCTTAGTGCGGGTGGCGGGAGGTAGGAGGATCTAAGGAGGGTGCATTGTATCTTTTCTGCACAAGAGACAGGAATTGAAATGGCCAGTATGACATTTTCAACTCAGGTAGTGAACTAGCTCACCTAGGTAGAGTAACATTCACTCAGTAACAATTTGTTGAGAATTTACCAGATTCTCTGGTGAAAGAGTAGCAAATACAACTGACAAACCTGATGCAACCGAGAACCTGATCAGTAAAACCATCAAGACTGGGGCTACAACAAATGCTTGCTTTCTGGCTTAAATGGGTCCTCAGCACCACTGGGCAGCCTTTTCCTTCTCTCTGCTCAGCATCCTGTTTCATTTTCCTCAGTGACTTTTCTATACCTTCATCATTGTCATTATGCCCTCCACCCTGCTCCATTCTCCCTGGACTCAACTAATGACCTCAACTTTTACTTTAAGAAAAGTGAGGCCATCTCTTTGACATAAATTCTAGCAATACCATTTTGACTGTGTCTCCTAGAGTAATGGAAATAAAAACATAAATAAACAAATGGGACCTAGTTAAACTTAAAAGCTTTTGCAAGCGAAGGAAACCATAAACAAAATGAAAAGACACCTACAGGATGGGAGAAAATATTTGCAAATGATGTGACCAACAAGGGATTAATTTCCAAAATATACAAACAGCTCACACAACTCAATATATATTAAAAAAAAAAATCAAAAAATGGGCAGAAGATCTAAACAGGCATTTCTCCAAAAGAGACATATAGATGGCTAAAAGAAACAGGAAAAGATGCTCAACATCACTAATTATTAAAGAAATGCAAATCAAAACTACAATGAGGAATGCTCCTACACTGTGGGTAGGAATGTATACTGGTACAGCCACTAAGGAGAACAGTATGGAGGTTCCCTAAAAAACTAAAAATAGGGCTACCATATGATTCTTCAATCCCACTCCTGGGCATATATCTGGAGAAATCCATAATTTGAAAAGATACGTGCACCCCAGTGTTCATTGAAACACTGTTTACAATAGCCAAGATGTGGAAGTTACATAAGTGTCCATCCACAGATGAATGGATAAAGAAGATGTGGTACATATGTACAATGGAATATTACTCAGCCGTGAAAAAGAATGAAATAAGCCCTTTGCAGCAACATGGATGGACCTAGAGGTGAACATACTAAATGAAGTAAGTCAGACAGAGAAAGAAAAATACCATATGATATCACTTATATGTGGAATCTTAAAAACTGTACAAATGAACTTATATACAAAATAGAAATAGACCTATAGACACAGTAAACAAACTTATGGTTACCTAAGGGGAAAGGGGGGGAGGGATAAATTTGGAATTTGGGATTAACAGATATGGACTGCTATATATAAAATAGACATCAAGGACCTACTGTATAGCACAGGGAACTATACTCAATATTTTGTAATAACCTATAAGGGAAAAGAATCTGAAAAAAAAAAGATATATATGTATGTATAACTGAATCACTTTTCTGCACACCTGAAAGTAACACAACATTGTAAATCAACTATACTTCAACTAAAAAAAAGGAAAGAAAAGTGAGGCCGTGAGGACTGAAATACCTCAACTTACTCTGTGTAACTATATATTTATCCTCATCTCTATCCTACTTTATTTTTTTTCTAACTTTGGAAGGTTTAGAGATTTAGAGATTGAAGTTTGAGATTGAAGAGTCATTCATTCCAGTGTTCTTGAAAACTGTGGGCCCTGATGTGTCGGGAGGGCATGAAATCAACTATCAGGGTATGACTAGCACTTTTTAATGGAATAAAGTAGAATGAAAAGAAAATTTCAGGGTACACAATATGTAGTAAGGGCAAATATTGTCTCATAAACTTTGCTTTACATCTATGATTGTGCGTATATCTTTGAGGGTGTACTGTGTGAGATGTATTTCTTACAGTGGGCCACAGTAAAAAATATTAAGAACATCGGCCTATCCAAAGCCGTTCTCCCCTCTCCTTCACATTTCCACAGCATCCTCAAGCCTTCCACTATCTTCTGTCTTCTCTACTTAGTCAATCTCTTACTTTCTAGTACTTCTTTCTTTTTAGTTTAGAATGCCCTCTTATTTCTTTAACTTTCCTTCAGCTCATTCCTCTTCTTAGTCAAGAAGCGCAACCTAAACTCGTGCTCCCCTTCTTACTCCTCGGACACCATTGAAATGGCTTAAGAGATTGTAAATGTTCTTCCTATGGCTAAATGGAATGCATATTACTTTAGGCTGGTATTAGTTGCATTTTGGTGTTTATTTGCCATTGTTGGCCATCTCCTTGAAACTTTCAACATTCTGGGTTTCTTTCCTGGTTCTTCTACCATTCTGATCATTTCTCTGTTTTCCTGTCATGAATTCTTCCCCTTTTTCCACCCCTTAAGCCTGGGTGCTCCTCAAGATCCCAAGCTCACCTTACGATCTTTTCCCTTGGTGTGTTTCCCTGTCTTCCTCTCCTGCGTCATTTGATGACTTCCAAATCTCCATTCCCAGCCCTAACTCTCCTCTCAGCTTTGTTTTTTTTCTATCAAGATGCCTGCTAGGTTTACTTCATCCTCCTACAACACATCCCAAGCTGAATTGCAAATCATTGTCTCCAAATCTGTGGCTCCTACTGTTTTTTTTTTAGTTTAGTTGAGGTATAGTTGTTTTCGCCTACATTTCTTTTGGTCAGGCTGTTTCCTGTGTCCAAGGTGCCTGCTTTAATCCATCTGTGTGAATAACTCTTGTGTATCTTTATAATTCAGCTCAGGTATCATCTCTTTGAGGAAGCCAAGGTGTGCTGAAAGTTCAGCATCACCTGTGCATCTCCCTAAGCATTTATCACATTGTGTCAGTGTGGTTCGTGTGTCTTTCTTATTAGACTCTAAGCACCTTGAGGGCAGGAAAGTGTAAATCATTTTTGCACTCCTAGTGCCTAACACAACTATCTGGCCCATTATAAGTGTTCAATAAATATTTCTTAAAACTATTGTCATAGTGGAGAATCAGAAACTAGCATGTGGATTCATACTACAAACAGGCCTTCAGGTAATTTTGAATGAAACACTCTAAACAGAACCAGAGTCTGAATGTATCTTATTAGTTAACTTCCCTAGATTTACTGTATAATTGTTAGAGTTTTTAATTGCTTTGTGCTGTGTAGACCTGGAGATAGATGCAAAGAGGAATTTTGATATCAAAAACTAGGACTCAATTAGCTGTTAACTAAAACTAATGACTTAGGGAATAGACATTACACGTCTTATCTAAGTTATTGGCTATCCCAAAGGGAAAAAAGTCAAGATGTGGTTGAATTTGTTCAGAATCTAATTAGAGAAACTCTTTAAAATTGTACCTACCCATGATTGGATTTAATCACATTTCTAAATTATTGTCAAGACTAGTTTGCTTTATTTTTCATGGCAGCACCGTAATAGAGATACAGGGTGTCTTCAAACCTTATGACCAAATTGCTATTGTTATGTGCATGCATTAAACTTAATGGTCACTCAAAGATTCTTTTTGGTGGGCTCCCTTTCTTTTATCAATACCTTGTATCTCTGGTGTTCAGCTGTCATGCTTTAATTCCATTGTTAAAATCTAGGGAATTGAGAAATTGGTGTTGGAGTGATTTGGGAGCTAGGTTCGGATATGTTCCTTCTATCAGCCTCTTAGAAGTAGGGTTTGTTGGGGGTGGGGAGAATGAAGCTAAGATTAGTCTATGTGATTATTACCAGAAACTGCTTAACAGGGCTTCCCTGGTGGCACAGTGGTTAAGAATCCGACTGCTAATGCAGGGGAGACAGGTTCGAGCCCTGGACCAGGAAGACCCCACATGCCGCGGAGCCGCTAAGCTTGTGCGCCACAACTACTGAAGCCCACGAGCCTAGAGCCCATGCTCTGCAACAAGAGAAGCCACCACAATGAGAAGCCCGTGCACCACAATGAAGAGTAGCCCCCGCTCACGGCAACTAGAGAAAGCCTGTGCATAGCAACAAAAACCCAACGTAGCCAAATAAACAAATAAATTTTAAAAAAAAAGAAAGAAGCTGCTTAACAAATGCTTGAATTAGTGAGAGCATGCTCTACTGATTTCATTAGTTCTAATAACTAACAGTGAATAGTGATTTAATTTCTCCCTCATGAGTTGATATGCAGGGTCAGAGGGCAGTGATACATTGAAAATGCCACAGTGCCATGATTCGAATTTATAGTGATTTAAACTTCTCATGTCTCCTTCGTAGCTTCATCAGGTTTTACGTGGGCTCAAAAATAAGGGAAAGAGAACCCCTGTAGTTCAGTCTTTAAAAATAATAATAATTCCACCTATTAGACTACTACTGTGTAGTTGACAATGAGTTTTATACACATTACTTAATTTAATTCTCAAAACAACCTTCGTGACTACTCCTGATTTATAAATGACTAAGTTAAACCTCAGAGAGGTTAGAGTGACTTGTCCAGAGTCACATAATCAGTGTCAGAGCCACAGTCCTGTATGAAGGCAAGGTTTTTCAACAAAGGACTTTTGAAATTCCCTTTTATTTTTTAGTTTTAATTTTAAAATTTTATACAACTTGACAAGGTTACTTTCCACTTACAGTTATTACAAAAAATTAGCTATATTCCTCACATTGTACAATACATCCTTGAACCTATCTTACACCCAATAGTTTGTACCTCCCACTCCCTCAACCCTATATTGCCTCTCCCCCGCACTGGTAACCACTAGTTTGTTTTCTATATCTGTGAGTCTGCTTCTTTTATGTTATATTCACCAGTTTGTTGTGTCAATTCCCTTTTAAATCTAGTTCAATCAAATATAGCTTTAGGGTGAAGTATTTTAGGGTAAGTTTTTTGAACACCTAAATCTACCAATTGTTGTTACTCAAGAAGTCAGTTCTTCTTTTCTGATTTTTGGTTTTCATAAAATATTTATTGAGGCAGATGTTTTTTTTTGTTTTGTTTTGTTTTTTTGTGGTACACGGGCCTCTCACTGTTGTGGCCTCTCCTGTTGTGGAGCACAGGCTCCGGACGCGCAGGCTCAGCGGACATGGCTCACGGGCGCAGCCGCTCCGCGGCATGTGGGATCTTCCCGGACCGGGTCACAAACCCGTGTCTCCTGCATCGGCAGGCGGACTCTCAACCACTGCGCCACCAGGGAAGCCCGTGAGGTAGATGTCTTTTAATGCTTCAGTTATTTCCTGACTTTCTCTGAAGTTAGTAATGGTATAGAAATGTCCTCAGTTTTATTGTTGGGGGAGGTTGAAATGAATTTGGTTGTGTTCACTTCATCCCAACCCAATGATAAAAAATTCTAACCAACTGACTCTAAGCCCCTAATAGAGTCAAAGACTATAAGAATTAGAAGATGCAAGAGACCATACTCTCCCAGGTAAGGCCAGTCATATCATTCATCTCTCCTTCTTACTCTAGTACATTTCTAGAGCTTGTGTTAATAAGGCTTGTGAAACGGAATTGAGCTCGGTATGAACAAGAGCTATAACTGATTAGCAACGCCAGCTATGGGCTTATTGTATTGGCGTGGTCATCCTTGGTTTGTCTTCGTTTTGCCATTTATCTCTCATCTGTCAGAAAGTCCTGTCAATCAAACCTCTGAACTGCATCCCAAATCTACTTAACTTTCACCATTTCTACCGTTAGTATCAATATCGTTTAGGATACGCTAAGTTATGCTGTGGTAGCAAATAATCCCCGAATCTCTGTGGTTTAAACAACAAATATCTACTTCTCACTCAGTTACATGTCCACTGCACATCAGCGGGGAGCTCTGCTCCACTTCCTCCACACTCCAGGCCCCTCACTGAAGTGTCTGCACAATCTGGAAATTTACTAGCCACAGTTTGAGGGGATAAAAGAACACAAGAAGGTCTCATCCAGAAATCAAATGCTCCAGTCTGGAAGCAATACATACCATTTCTACACCAATCCATTGGCCAGAACTAGTCATGGAGCACCACCCAACTGCAAGGGGGAAAGGAAGTATAATTCTTCCACGTGCATGGAAGGTGAGGAAAATGGATACAGGTGAATGCTGGAATTCTAAGTCACTATCATCTCTCACTTGGATTCCTAAAAAGCCTCCTAACTGGTTTTTCTGCTTCCATTCTTACGGCCCTGAAAGTATACTCTCCATAGAGCTGCTAGAAGATTTATTGAAAATATAAATCAGAATATCCCTCTCCAACTAGTCAGTTGGTACAGAAGAAGATTTCTCTCTTGGGAAAGGAACTTTTATTGTGTCTACAGAACCTTCTATGTTGCCATGTATTTCTATAACAACTGCTCTCTTAAATTTTTCTATTTGAATGAAGAATGAGTCAGAGCATTTTCACACACAGCCAGATAGAGATGGATAAGAGAGTCCTTATACAGAGTGGCCTTCTACATTTTTCTCTTGTGTATAACCCAAGGGGTTGCTCTGAAAGAGGTGAAGGTTATGCCGGTTATTGTGAGGAGTCCTCTGTGAGGGTGGGGATTACGGCCCTACCTTCATTACCCAGATCATGTTCCCTGGTGCTAGCTCTACTGGTTCATCTTGGTATGAGAGCAAAAGGGAAGTAGGGAGTAGCTTGTTTTCCTTCCATACAGAGCCAGGACAAAACAAGTGTCTAAGAGAGACATATTGCTTTCTCCTTCCTTATCTCATCTCCTCTCTAGTATCCTTAGATCATCTGAATCTTCTGATGCTTTCTGATGGAAAGCAATCTTCCCAAATCTTTGTCAATCTCCTACTTGAACCAGTATCTTACTCTATCAGTACAACTTCTCACATTATCCTGACTACAGTGAGCACCGATAGACACAGCTACTTATAGATATAAATAGCATAGAGGGAAATAAGCTATGCCTTAAAGTCTGATCTCTCCTTGATGTCTTCTGTTCTTCAATGCTATTACTATCCACTCTTTGATCCCAGACTCTGAACATTGTCTGCTCTGACCTACCATATTTGCTCCACTCTTGTTGCATTGGCTGAGCTGTTTGGACTTGACTTCTGACTTATCTAGGTTTACGTTGTCTGTCTAGACTTTTTAGTCTGGAGTCACTACCCAGATCTTTGCTCTTGTATAATTTCCTTTCACCTATGTCCATCACATTTTCCTTGTTCGCGTATCTGACCTCAACATGATTTCAATAATACCAATATATTTCAGAGGAGCTGGTCTCAACATGACATATGTTTCTGGGGAGAGAGCTATGTTTCATCATTTTACTGTAACCTAGAAAGAAATGCTCTGAGAAATATAATTCACTTAATTTGGGAAAATGGTTATAGAGGTTTTGAGATCTTTCTCCAAAGGACTTAAACTAATTTCATAAATGCGAATTCACATAAAGATAGAGCTGGAAGAAACCCTAGGGATTGTCTAGTTCAATCTTCTCAATATGCAACTGAGGAAAATGAAACCAAGAAAGAATGAGTAAATGCCCAGTATCACAAAGTTAGTTTGTATAGGGCTGGAATCCAGGTTCCCAGGCCCAGTGCACTGGTCTCTCCACTTGATGACACTATTTTTGTGTTTCACGCTATAATCATTACTTGAGATGTTGATAGCCAAGTGTTCATTATTACAATGAAAATGGATGTTTGCCAATCTTTGTTTGGGGAGATTCAGCTGTAGAGAAAGGAGATGTTCAAAAACATGTAAAAATGCATACTCATTAGTAGAATGAAGTTACAAATTTTGTGTTTTTTTTATACTGGGGATTACATTGCAATTCTCCTTTTTTTATACTAGAAGACCTATATGAAATCTCTTTTTTGGATTTTCTTCTTTGATACAAAGTCTTTTGTTGCCAAGTGCAAATCAAATCTAGATAGGGTCTGAAGATCTAGAGCACTGCTTTCATAGAAACAAAAAATACCCATGATAGAAGAATACAGAACTCCATAATCTAACTTATATTCCTTTTTAATAGTTCCACTGAAAGCATCAGAAACATCCATGAGCCACAGTGTCAATATAATTTCCCATTCTATGAGTATTATATTTGTGTTTTATCATTCTAGCCCACATTTGGCTTGTAATACTTCTACCTATTATTTATCCCTCCTTTTTCAAACCAGCAAAAAAAATTTTTTAAGTGTTTAGAAGTTCAAAATCTCCTTTATAAAAATATAATACGTCTTTGAAAGAGATGGGCTCTGGAAGCAAAGCAGTCCAAGTATCTCCAGTAGAAAAGAAATGTTTGAATTATTTATTTCTCTTAATTTTAAATACTTTGAAGAATTTAATTCTACATATTATCTTTCCCCAATTCCATTTAATCTGGTCTATGAGGCTGTAAACTCTGCCCTGGAAAGATGATTATTCTTCACATATACATATTTTTCCCCCCATTCTTGACCAGTAGAATCAGACTAGAGTCAAAACAGGTTTTTATCAGGGACTCTTCTCTCTCAGGAATGGTGAAAGCTGTGGATTTTTGCAAGATAACAATCTGAAAATCTGAGGCATGGGTAAGGAATTTGAAATGCTTGGTTCTTATGAAGATGTGTTATGAGGACTTGGTGGACATCACTCAATGTCTGAAAGTCTCCATCAATCAACAGAATAGGTCAACAGATATCTACTTTCCCATGGGGCCAAGAATTTACTTAAAGATCTGATGCAGTGAAAAGTACTGAAAGACTCCTTAACATATCAACTCCTAAGTCAGACTCTCATCAGAATGTGAAGGGATAGCCAGTCTGGGAAAGGAGAGACTATTTGATTACTTTGAATTTTAAGGATCAGGAAGTTGTGATTAATTGCATATTCTGGTTAACTGGGGATCGGCCACAAAAATCTCATGTAGTTCTCTTTTTGTCATTAAAAATGTTCCCAAAACATATGAATAACTTCCTGCACTTATGTTGTATAGTATGAGGCACAGAGATTCTGGAGTTAGGTAGATCAGGGTTCAAATTCCACTTGGACCACATAGAATATATTAAGCAAATGTTTAGCTTATATCAGTAATTTAGGGATGATAACTGTCTTGAAAATTGGTTGTGAAGGTAAGATTAAGTTAAATTAGATTTCCAAATAGATATATTAAGGGGCTTCCCTGGTGGCACAGTGGTTGAGAGTCCACCTGTCAATGCAGGGGACACGGGTTCGTGCCCCGGTCCGGGAAGATCCCACATGCCGCGGAGCGGCTGGGCCCATGAGCCATGGCCGCTGAGCCTGTAAGTCCGGAGCCTGTGCTCCGCAGCAGGAGAGGCCACAGCAGTGAGAGGCCTGCGTATTGAAAAAAAAAAAAAAAAGATATATTATTTTAAAAATAGTGCCTGGCACATAATAGATAATAAATAATCCCCAAGAATTTACACAGAGCCTGAGACAAGGATTTTTATGGCGATGATTTATTGAGGGAGTGCTCTCCAGTGAGCCTGTAAGGGAAGAAGTGAGAAAAGCAGGACGAGGAAGAGCCAGATAAAGATGTATATTTAGCTGAAGGCTAGCGTTAGCTTGATCTCATGGGGAACTCTAGATGGTGAAAACACCACAGAACTTTCCCACACCAAAGCAAGGGAGGATAATTTTTAGATCCCTTTATCAGTCAGCCATTGGCTACAGGCTACCTCTGGAGTTAGTGTGCAACCTCCCAGGTCTTTCTGGAAGAGATGTTCCTGTATACTAAGTGCAGTTCTCAGGGGAAGGGGGCAGCTGCCAGCTGTTTGCAGGCACATCTGGGGAATGGGGGCACTGGTTGGTAAGGGGGATATGGGCAGGGTACTCAAAATGTCTTCTACACTAAAGGTAACTGGATGCTGATTGAGGGCAGAGGCTACATCTTACCTGCTTTTATATGTCCTATTCATTCATCATTCAATCATCCATTAAGCAATTTTTTTTAGATTGTTTGAGATTATTATTATTATGGGCCGCACTGCGCTGCATGCAGGACCTTAGTTCCCTGACCAGGGATCGAATCCGTGCCCCCTGCAGTGGAAGCACAGTGTCTTAACCACTGGACTGCCAGGGAAGTCTCCATTCAACAATTATTAATTGTGTGCCACATCTTTGCCAAGCACTCTTATAGGCATATGGGATACATTGATGAGTGAAATAAAAATCATTCCCTCATGCAGTTCATATTCCAGTGGAAGTGAGATAATAAGCAAATAGTTATAAGAAATAATTACATACAGTGTTATATAGTGAATGCATAACAGGATTGTCCTTTTTTTTTCTTTTTTTTAGTCAAGTAAAATTTAACTCTTTGTTTAGTTCCAATGTTTTTTTACCAGGATTGTCTTTTAGTCACCAAAAATATACAGCATCTCAAGGCTCAGATATTAACCTCAGGTCTCCCTGTGGAGTATTGTAGATGGATGAAGTACGGAATCACATAGGCATGGCTATTTTTTGGTAGTGGAAAAAACCTTAGAGATTAAGTTCAAGACCTGATTGAATTTGTACTAATCTCTGAAGTATTGTAATTTATACTTCAACTATATAGTTGATATGATCTAAGTTCTCTGCTTGGCTTTTTTTTCCCTCTAAAATTTGAGTATTGACATTTTTCAGTTAATTATGCTTTCTGGTAATTTGAAATCATTCATTTATTCTCTAATTCTATAAATAACATTTGAATGTCTACTGTGTGCTAAATAAACACTGATGATGTTTGAAAAGAACAAGACAAAATCTCTGCCCCCAGGAGCTTACACTCTACTAGGAAAAATAGCTGGGTGTACTGACAGCTCTATTGTTAAGTAAGAAAGCCTCAGAGCCAGGAAACCTACATAAAAGGCTCCACGGAGGAGTGAGAAATTACTTGTAACCAGAAAGGTTCCAAGAAGCCATATGGAGGAAGTTTCCAGCTGGGGTTCAAAGGCTGGCTGGGATATGGACACTTAAACTTGTAGGTGATGGGCATTCCAAGCAGAGAGAACCTATCAAGCAACATACGGAGGCAGCAAAAGGCTAAATGCGTTTGACGGATAATAAGTAGCTCTGGCTGCGTCTGATTGCTGAGGCGAAATGGTGGATTAAAATGATAAGTTTATGACTCAGAGAAGGATTTGAAGGTATTCTTGTCATGGATCTTTTGGTAGGAAGAAACAGAAACTCACTCCAGCTAAAACACATAAAAGGATTTATTAAAATAAAACAGAGGCATTGCCAGCATTCAAGGGAAGTACCAGTGAGCCCCACTGAAACTTGTAGGAAATTAGGAAGTTTCAACAGCTCTCTTTCCGTCTCCCAGGGGCTGTGAAGTCTCGTCTCTACTTCTCATCATTTGTCTGCTTCGCTCTTCTCTTTCCCTTACTGATTTTCTCTATTTTACTTGTTTTTCTCATGGCCCAGGCGAATATAGCCACTCATCTTTCAAATTTGGAGATGAGCAAAGACAATCATTTCCAGGTCTTGTGGTACAAGGTTTTTTTTTTTTTTTTGGTCAAGAAAATTTGTTTTTTTTTTTAATACAAACCTAGAGGTACTATGACTTTATATTATTAGCAGTCATTTCAAAAAGAAAAATTAAGGTTTTTTTGAGAGCAGGGCACAGAGAATAAGGAACGATCTAAAGAGCAGAGAGCAGAAAATATATTAAGAAATGAACTACTAGTGGTGCATTTGATTGTGGTACAAGGTTTTGAGGGAGAGACTCTTACTGGCCATCTTTAGTCAGGCTGTCCACCTAGTCAAGTCACCTAAGGCTAGAAGGGAGGTGTCACAGGGTTGCTGGCTACTCAGCATCCTTGGAAGAGAGTCCTGATGGGGTGGGTGGGCAGGGCTGGGGGCCCGGGCGGAGGTTGGAGCGGGGGGGGACGCTGTGAGATGGTCTGGCTGAGTCGTTCCATTTTTTAGCAGGCGATGGCGAACCTTTTACTTTGTTTATCAGTTTCATGAACTGCTAAGAACACGGTTACCCTCTAAACTTGTGTTAGCCTTGCAGACTTGGGCATCTGCAAACAATGAGTGTGTGGCACCAGAGTCTCCCAGAGCCTGCACTGCATTAAATGCCCCTCATCTGGGCATGCACTCTATAGCCCCTCACCGTTCTCACTACATTTTATTGAGAGTGTTTGTCTAAGAGCCTCCTTATCTGTGTACTGAGGGTTCCTTTGAATGTTAGTATTCCTAGAGCCCAGCATTGTGCCTGACATATAGTAGAAGTTCAATAAATGCTTGTTTCTCATTTTATGAAGCACTTATCTCTCCAAATTTACTTATACGGTACGTTCAATGCATGAATCTCTATATGCATTAGAAATGAGATTGCTGGCACTCACGGATAAACTAGAAAATCGTTAAACAACTGTGCTCTTCTGGGGCTCTTTTCCTAAGAAAACAGCAAGAAAAAAATGGAACAGACTCTGAGAAGTTTTAGGACTTCGGAATCAGATGATTTAGGTTGGAATTCCCGTTTGCCATTTGCTTGTTGTGTGACCTGAGACAAGATGCTTACTTAAAAAGTCTTACCTTTCCTTCTCTCATTGGTCAAGTGGGAATAATATATATTATTATTTACATACATGTAAGTTTGTGTGAGCATTAAGTGAGATACTCTATGTAAGTTTCAATGGTTGGGTCTGAAACCTAAAAGTACCAACAATTATAGTTATTATCATTATCATTGTAACCCTCAGGACTTGTTACCATGAAAAAGCAATGATACAATTATCTTCTTTAAAACAGAATTCTGAGAAAATGGGGCAGTCGTGTGCTATTGATAGGCATTATGACATCATGATTAGGAATAGCTTTTTGGTCAGAAAAATCTGGCTTGGATCTGTGATCATGTCTTGAGTAATCTAGGCCTCAATGTTCTCATCTGTAAAATGGGGATAGTAATAACCCCTGTGTCTGAAAGGTTTGGAGACAATTCAATGAACGAATGCATGTAAAATACTTAGTGTGCCCAGTGCATAGAAGGTTCCCGATAAATGGCAGCTATTATTATTAATAGTTTCTCTTTTTCCTTCCTTCCCTCCATCCCTTTCTCCCTCCCTCTTCCTTCCCCCCACCTCCAAATCTGTCAAATATTTTGTCTTTGTTCCAGCTGATCCTTAGTCCATATGGACCAATATAGTTTCACAATCATTAATAAACATTATATGGAAGGGTGTGACTGTGTGTGTGTGTGTGTGTGTGTATGTGTGTGTGTGTGTGTATGTGTGGTGTTTGCGTACACCTGTAGGATAGAAACACTTAAGACTATCTCAAGATTTGAAATAACTGTTCCAGCGACTCGAGTATAAGCAGCAAAAAAAAAAAAATCAAAGCAGCTAAATCCCCCTCAATCCCAAGCCAAGTGTTTACCTCCCAGCAAAACAAAGCCGCTGAAAGAGAATCAGCAGGACAAAAGCAGAGACTTGGAAAGTAACAGAGAAATTGGAGGGAATTGTAAAGAACCTGTCCCTTCTAATCCCAGAGTTGCTGAAACTACAGAAAAGCTGTGGAAATTAACCGTTTGTGTCACGCACAGAACACCATATGCTGCTCTCCTTCCCTGGAGAAAAAGCAGCTAGCAATTGCTTCTCACTCCCCAGCGGGCCGCTGAGCTCAGCCTGCACTCACTTGGAGTCTCAAATGAAAGGCAATTCACCCAGCCAGGCCCCAGCATACTTAACCTTTGGACCATAGATGCCAACGTCTCTCTGGAGAAAGAGTCAGTTGTGCTTGTCTTGGTGACTGTGATGCAACCACTGAAGGGAAAAAAAAAAAAAAAAAAAGGCTTATTGCCACTATGATTTTGCAATGACTCCAACAAAAGGCTTAAAGGATTTCAGATGCATTTGGAAATTAAACTCTGCTGGCCCTCCTGAGCCAGCATCTCTTCTGAATACCACAGGGACTGACAATGACAAAACCCAGACCCAACTGCTGATACAGGCTTGATGGTATTTGGGTTGTCCAGTCATGACAAGGCATAAACAAATCTCTTTGTCACTGTTTGCATGTGAAAAAAATGGCATCTCATCTGGTTGCTTTTGACCCAGGTTCTTTGGCAAGTTGTCCCAACACCTCCACCCCAACTCCTCAAGTGAATCTTTGGGAAACTGACCTTAAACACAGAACATGGAATTTTTTTAAAGAGATAAATGCTCTCATTCTCTCTCTGCTTATATAGATATTTCTGGTCAAAGGCGAACTGACGGTAGGGATCCAGGACAGCTTGACAAGAGGTCAGTTCCTGCTGACATCAATGAAAAGAGGCAAATCTCAGAGGTGGTGTCTGACTTAGAAGGAAATGAAAAATGATAGCTTGCTACAAAGACAGGAAAAAATTTTTTCCAGTCTGGGTCTTAACATAGCAACCTCTTTTGCTATGCATTCTGTAGATTATAAGAAAGGAACTGGATTTCTGTAACCTGGATCAGAGGGAGTAAGGGGTGGGTGTATGGCTGCAGGGCTGGGGTGGCGTGGTGGTGACGTTTTATTGTCGCTTGTAAGCGTCTGGAGACTTATACGTAGAGGACAGGGCTTCACTTTCATTTGTCTTACTCCAGGTTCTGGGGTATGGGTTGTAAAAAAAAAAAACAGGTTCTCTGCATCACGAAAAATGTTTGGGATTTTATTCCAATGAGTCTAATTAGGTAGAGTAAGGAAGTATTGCTCAGTAAAGATTTGTTGAATGGTCATGTTTCCATACTCACATTTTTGTCACTGTGACTTTATAATGTGAAAGAGAGTCTCATTGCAACCTGGCTCGGTAACAGACAAACTCAACCACTGAGGCAGCCCTGCCCCCAACCCTGGTACAACCCTGCACTGGGCCTCTGACGGAAGAGGCTGCCTCCTTGCCCCACCTGTACAGAGAGGCATCCTCCACACCCAGTGGGTGGAGGAACAAACCCGGTCATGGTTGCCTTTCACGAGAACCCAGGTAGGGTACCCAGGAGACCCCAAATCACCAGACCACCCGGCTAGCAAATCACCCTGTGAAGTGATGGGTTAACTTTATTCTTGCCTTCCTATCTTGAATACAAATTTACTTATTGGTTCTCTATGTAAATTTAGCTCAGTTAGTTCAGGATTAAAATATATACACTCCTACTACATAAAACAGATAATCAATAAGGACCTACTGTATGGCACAGGGAGCTATACTCAATATCCTGTAATAACCTATAATGGAAGAGAATTATAAAAAAATTATTTAAAAAAGAATGTATATATTTATATATATGTATAACTGAATCACTTTGCTGTACATCTGAAACTATCACAACATTGTGAATCGACTATCTTTCAATAAAAACTTTTAGAAAAGAATTTTACCTCAGGATATGAAAAGGGACTGTGTGATGTGAGTGAAAAAGAAAGACATGAGGGGAAAAAGGGAACAAAGGGAGGAGGGAGAGGAGGAGAGAAGACAACATAGAAATGAAACAACATATACATGAAAGAAGAAAGCGAACAGTCCTAAGGTAGTCAGAGCTACAGGGAGCCAGCTACTCACAAACCAGGAGCCGGATTCTAGCCACATAAAGTGCAAAGGGAATTGTCTGTGTGAGTGTGTGTGTGTCAGGGATGGACACAGTCACATCAAGTAGCCCCAACACATGCCAGTTCCTTCATCCACAGTGGAAACCTCAGCCATTGTAAAATCTTTTCCTTTTCTGGAACCCACCATGGTGCGAGTTATCAGGTTCTGTGACTACCTGCTGTAGCCTGGGTTCCCCCAAGAACAAAACTAAATGTAAGACCTGTTTATGGCGGTGTGTTTGACGGTGGACCCAGCGAGCCACGAAAGGAAGAGGGGAGAGCATCTGGAAGGAACAGGAGGACAGTCAAGGTTGTGGTCCTGAGCTGGTCACTACCATGGGGTCTTGGTCCTGCAAGATGTCTTGTGGAGCCTTATGACATGCATCTCAGAACAGTCCACACGGGAGACGCCCACGCAGCATCATTTAAGCAGGCCCCCCTGAGCGTTAATACCTTCATATTTCTGGATTGTTTGTGAAAGGCTGAAGAGTGGGTTCTTGGGGCACTCCATGCAGCAACATCAGAGGAGATTCTGGTTGAGAAGCATGGCAGACATAGCCTGTGGCTGGGGGGATGCACCCTCCGTTTGCACCTGCCCAGAGCTAGCTGAAGTTTGTGCAGAAATGTGACCACAGAGGTGGTCAAAGTAAAGGGTAGGATAGGGGAAATAAAAGTAATGCATAAGATTTAACTTTTTCCCACTGTCACCGTGTTAGTTTAGGGCATCTCTTGCCTGAATAATGACTGTAGCCTCCTAACTCGGCTCCCTGTCTGCGAATCTCTTTCTCTTTAAATTCACTGTTCAGATACTGCCAGCATCATCTTTCCAAAACCCAGATCTGATTCTATCACTCCCTTGCTTAAAAACCTTCTCTTCCTTCACTCCTTTCTCCTTTGGACATTTTATACCTTTGTACATTTCTTGGCTCTCCTCTGAATTTTTGGTATGGCACAAGGGTAGTTTTCAAAATCTGCCTCCTTGGCTTCATTTCTCACTTCCTCCCAATAAACACCCTTCATGCTAGCCCTGATGTTTCCAACTTGTGCTCTCCGGGGTCTTATGAAATTATTTCAAAAGATCAGAAGAACCATATGTACATCAAGAAATCTGTAGCCTGAATAAGTAATGTGACTGAAACATATGCTGTAGGTTCACAAAACTTAACTCACGCTTCTCCCTGGATTTGCAGAGAAAATGGAATTTCTTACTTTGTCTAGATCTAATCTAGTTTCTTTCATAATCACTCCCTCTACTCCCTTCGCCCTCGCTGGTAGCAGGCATAAATATTAGCTCATGTAGGAGGTACCCTTCTTTTGTGGTCATGTTTGAGGGGGTCGGGTTCGGGGGTTGTTCCTAGGAGACCCGCTGAGGGAAAGAGCAGAGAATTTCATGCCACTGCTATGTTCTCAAGTTTGGGGTCTTGGTCTTTATTTCTGTGAACCTACAAAGTGCCCTCTTGTCAGGGAGCATGACTGCTCTTGAGTACCCCAGGTCAATCCTCCCCAGAACCAAGCCTCAGCAAACTCCGAGGGAGGGGCAAGCATTTCTTTCACTCAAGGATTCAACGAAGCATCCCCAAATAGCACAGAGCCTGATTGCTGGGAGTTGGGGCTTTTCTGGCTAACTTGTTCCCAGGCACCATACGAAGGGGCCTCACCTTCTCGTCCCTCATGGTAGCTGCCTCATTCCCTGACTTGATCTGCTTATCTTTCCTTTTTCCAGAAGCTTCCCTCTTCAAATTCTTCACATCTGATGGTCCACCCCACCCATCCTTGGGAAGATCTCTTCTTAGGGTGGAGTTGGGGGCACAGAAGGTTCTACCTGAATTTATGTAAGAGTAAACGTACCTCATCATTGTGAAATATTTAATTTTTTTCTTCTTCTGAAGATAATGTGATCTATTTTCACCTAAGAAACATTCCTCTGTTAAAGTAACATTGAGCCTATTTTATTTTTAGTTCAAATTTTTTTATCTTTGATTAAATTCACATAAGGTGAAATGCACAAACCTGAAATGTACAATACATGAGTTTTGGAAAATGCATACATCTGTGTAGCCTGCAATCCTATCAATATATACAGCATTACCATCATACCAGGAAGTTCCCTTATGCCCTAGTTTCCAGATAATTCCCCACAAGAGGCAACCGTTTTTCTGATGTTTTTCTGATGTTTTTCATCATAAATGAGTTTAAGCTACTTTAAAACTTTATATAAATGGAATTGACCAGTTAACATTGAGCCTATTAATTGCAAAGTAATAACCTGGGCATTATTGTGCTAAGGGAAGAACTCAAGCTCTGTGAGGGCAAGAATATTTGCTGTTTATTAACTGCTTTATCTGAACTGCTTTATTTTTACTGGGACAGCCCCCGACATACAGCAGACATTCAATTCAAGTTTGTTGCATGATTGAAGGAATAAATAAATAGAATATGCTCTTCCTTCTGGGTTTCTTTTTGTTACATAACAAAGGGCCCCCAATAGGTTATAATTTTTTAATTATGTGGTGCCAATAGGTTATAATTTTTCAGTATAAGTTTATAAAAAATATTAGAATAACTGCGTATCTATGTACTAATTTTTTTTTCGAAGAAAACAGGAGTCCACAAAAGAAACTCTTTTATCCCAGAAGCAGCTTCCTCAGCTCAGTTTCATGTCCTAGAGGCAATCACTGCTAATAGGCTGTGCTTTTAGTTCTACTAACCATATGACCTTAGATAATATACTCAAGCTTCTATTTCTTGTTAATATCAGCTGAAGAGAATTATTGACTCTTTGGTAGGAAAGGTCAAGAACACTGCATCACTGCCTACTCATACTCTCTCTTCCCCTTGTCTCCTATCTCTTCTCTCATAGTATGCATATTTTCTTATGTTACTGATATAAATCGTGGGAACTTTCCTTATTTATTTTCCAAGTAGCCAATTTGATTATCTGCTGTATTTAGTGTATGACTAGGCCCACTTACTGAATTTCTTGTCATTTTTAATTTCTAAGAACTATTTTGTTTTTGGCTGATCGTTCCCTTTTATATAACACCCTGTTCTTGTTTAACTATTGCAAAGTCTTGACTCTAAGGATTCTAATGAATTTTTTTTTGTTGTTAAAAATCTCTTTTCTGTTCCCTGGATTTTCTGTTTCCTCTGGGGTCAGTGGATTTTCTTCCTATGTCTGTTGATAATTCCCAGGTTATCTCTGAGTGAGAGTTAGGCTGTTGGATATGTGTTTCCTGTAGCTGTAGAGATGACTGGATTAAAGGGCTGCCTGAGGCTCTTTTTTTTTTTTTTTTTTTTTTTTTGCGGTACGCAGGCCTCTCACCGCTGTGGCCTCTCCCTTTGCGGAGCACAGGCTCCGAACGCGCAGGCTGAGGCCCTGGCTCAGCGGCCCAGCCACTCCACGGCATGTGGGATCCTCCCGGACCGGGGCACGAACCCGTGTCCCCTGCATCGGCAGGCGGACTCTCAACCACTGCGCTACCAGGGAAGCCCTGTGGCTCTTTGTAAATAGGATTTCCTCCAGAAGGCAGCTGGGAGACCCTTACCTTTGCAAAGGAGGATGGCCTCACTTTGGTGATGGGGAACTTGGGAAGACAGTATGTCCCTCCGGGGCAGAGTTGCCTTTCATTCTCTGCTTGCCCCACTCCTCCTCCCACTCATCCTCCTCTGTGCGGGGAGAGGGAACTATCTAAAGCCCTAGTCTTCTTCTCTCTCAAGTTCTGATACCATCACCAGGAAGATTTTGTAGGAAGATCACATATTTTTCTTAGATAACAATCCTCCATGTTAGTTTCTTTCTTTTTTAAAAAATTAACTAATTAATTTATTATTTATTTTTGGCTGCATTGGGTCTTTGTTGCTGTGCGTGGGCTTTCTCTAGTTGCAGCGAGGGGGGGGGCTACTCTTTGTTGCAGTGCGCGGGCTTCTCATTCTGGTGGCTTCTTTTGTGGAGCATGGGCTCTAGGTGCACGGGCTTCAGTAGTTGTGGCATGCGGGCTCAGTAGTTGTGGCTCGCGGACTCTAGAGCTCAGGCTCAGTAGTTGTGGTGCACGGGCTTAGTTGCTCCGTGGCATGTGGGATCTTCCTGGTCCAGGACTCGAACCTGTGTCCCTTGCATTGGCAGGTGGGTTCTTAACCACTGTGCCACCAGGGAAGCCCTCCATGTTAGTTTCAATGGCACTTTTAGAGGAAGGGAAGGTAGATGTGAGCTTTAAGTCTGACATCATTTGCTACTTTTTTTTTTTAACCTATTCTCAAACATTTTATTTAGGATTACTGCATCAAAATTTATAGATGGGGATTATCTTTTTTAAACTTTTTTTTAATTGAACGAAAGATTCTTTAAATTCAGTAGTGCTTTACAGTTTTTAAAAGTTTCACACACATGATTTCATGTAATCCCATAATAATCCCTCTTTTAAATCCCCTACTCCTATAGTGTCCCTCCCTCCTTCCCTCTCCACACTGGTAGCCACAAGTTGGTTCCCTGAATCTGTGAGTCTGCTTCTTTTGCTGTTTCATTCACTGGTTTGTTGTATTTTTTAAATTCCACGTATAAGTGATATCATACAGTATTTGTCTTTCTCTGTCTGACTTATTTCACTTAGCAAAGTACCCTCCAAGTGCATCCACGTTGCTGCAGGTGGCAAAATTTCATTCTTTTCTATGATTGAGTAGTAGTCCATTATATATATATACCACATCTTTTTTATCCATTCATCCGTTGATGGACACTTAGGTTGCTTTCATACCTTGGCAATGTGCTACTAGTTTTTGACTACATAGCTGCTATAGCGGTTGATAAAATACCCATTTGTTCAAGAGCTCTACTAAACACATAGTAGATTTTGCTGTGATGTGCTTTCTCAATCAATGGATGCTAAAGCTACAACTATTTTCATTAGGGATGAATGAAACTCTTTGGTGTTAAAACTGTTGAGAACCTATCTGAGCTGCCTTAAATGCTTTCATGCTGTTCTTTATACTTGGACTGCTCATCTCACTTCTACCTGCAAGATTCTGCCATCATGAAGGATTAGTTCAATGATCAATTTCTCTGTGAGGTTTTCCTCTATGCTCTGAGACAGAATTAACTGCTCCATCTTCATTATTCCCTGAACACTCTGTCCATCCCTCCAGCATAGCAATTACCATGTTGTATGATAGTCGTTTACATTCCCTCTCACTCCTCTCCAGTCTTAATCATCTTTTAATGTTTTATCTCAAACACCCAACAGAATGAAGACTTGTTGGCTTATATTGAATTGCAGACTTTGCTTTTATATTTTGTAATGATTGTCATTGACTGTGTGTGGTGAAAAGAAGGCCATAAATGGAAAGGATTGTCACTGATCTTAGCAATGTGAAGCCTTCCAGAGTAGACCAGTTATCGCAATCATCATTCTTGGTGTTTTCCAAAGCTGTTTAGAAGATTCCTGTTTATTCCTGTGTTTCTGCTAAGATTATTCTTTTTCCTTTCAAAGGCTACCTGAGAAAAAAGCAAAGACTCCATCTCAAGAGATCTCTAAGAAGTGAGGGAGACAATGTACTTAATTTTCAGTGAAAAGTTGGGGAGGACAGAGAAGAATGTGAGTATAAGTCTCTTTCATTGTCTAGAGGTTCCCTTAGGGCAGGGCTTCTGTTCACTACTGCCTTTGTATCATCATTCATTCATCCACTTACTCCATAAATATTTACTGAGTGCCTATGGTGTATCAGGCATTGTGTTAGGACTTGGAAAATGCTGAACATGGTAAACAAACAATGCCCTGGGCATTTCACCATGCTGCTAAATGACTCTGTGGAAGACACTCCAAGGGCAGGTCAACAGGCGGTTAATCAGTGGTATTTGTTGGTATTTCTTATATATTCACCCTGGTGCTAGGCTTTGTAGGTCGTTTAAAAGTAGGATAGGTCTTGTCCATAAGGACTTTAGAATTAAAGATTATTAGAGTCCTATATAAAATGGCATAGAGAGCCAGCAAATGATATGATTTATAATATAAGGATATTAGCAGTTCAGCGTCTTAGGGATCAGCTTGTTTTGAAGGGCTATAGATGGGGATGTCAGAAGCTTCGGATAATTCGCTGAAGCACTCTTCCTCTTTTCCCTCTATCCCCAGGTGTCTGGTATACAGATTTGCCTGAAGAAAGAGTTAAAAAAAATGTTCGCTATAGTTGAAAATCTATGCAACTGTATGTGGATCCAGGTCCACAGCCCCGTTTCACAGGAAGTGTCAATTAACTTGAGATGTGGAGGCTAAGGACTAAATAGTTCAGTGATGGGGGCAGAGGAAGATTCCAGGTAGAGTGAAAACATGTGTGAAAGTCTGGATTAGGCAAGGGGCATGAATTTCAAGGCGCAGATTCCGCTAGCATGGCTGGAGCATAGAGAACACGGTGAGGGAGTGATGAGAGAGGCTGGAAAGATCATTAGGAGCTAAATCCCGCAGGATTTCGGTCACCTTACTACCATGAGGGTGTTATATAATAAGGAGTGAGCCAAAGGTCCTCTGCCTGAAAGAATATCCAGTTATGTTCTGACTCTCTGACTGTGATATGTTATAAACTCATTTTAGATTTTAGGTTTTGCTAGCGTACACATTTACACGCCCCCGCACAGGTACACACATGGTTATATAAAAGAGCACTTGACATGATAACTTTCGTGTAGATGATGAAGTCTTCCAATGACAAAAAGTTGACAATGCAGGGATGGGGGGTTATTTTTTAAGTATGCAGGCCAATTACAGCTGCATACTTAAATATACAGACAGCTTTCGATTGCTAGAATGGAGAGCAATGAGGATGTTTAAAAAAAAAAAAAAGCCCAACAACAGATAATCCAAAAGTCATCACATCTTGGCTTTTGAAAGAATTGTATTGTTTTCTTGCAGCAGATTTGCGTTCCTAATTATGCCTCGCTTAAGCTAATATTAAAATGAGTTTGCATTCTCAGAGAAAGCACACACCAGCTGGGCAAAGAAAGGCAAGGACCCAAGAACTTGCTGAGTGATGGGATAGGGGTGGTCTTAAGGGAAGTGGCCTAGGACTGAATATTTGCTATAATAATCAAGAATAGCCCTCCTGGCTCCTTCCAATTTCCAGAAATAGGCTGTAGGGACACAACATGCATGGGAAAATGTATTATCACTAAATCAAGGAACCAAAGAAAAGCAGGTCCAACTTTGCATACGGTGCACAAAATAATTTCCTGTTTAGTATTGTCCTGCATTTTTGTTGTAATATGGGCTGGGAGAGGGAGAAGACACGTTTAAAAGTTGCTTGATCCCAGTGGAATTTATACCTTAATTATCACTTAACCTAGGGAAGCTCTGCCAGTATTATAACAGTAAGTCCCTTCAGATCCGTAATTAAATTTCTGCCTGTGGGTTATGTGGGTAAATCCTGTAAGAGGGGAGAATCAATTATGGGAACATTTAAGTGTGCCATAAAACCCAGGAAGACAGGAGTTCCTAAAGTGTTATCGGAGAATTCTAAGATTATGTCAAAAGAACCATTTTACGACCTTACTCTAGAAATAACCAAGATTGATGATTGTGCCGGGGCAGGGAGTGTTCTGAGAAAGTGCATTCATAGTCACAAAATTTATACGAAGAGTCAGAAAATAATAGAATTCAAAGAGGCTGATAAGGGGCTTCCCTGGTGGTGCAGTGGTTGAGAGTCCGCCTGCCGATGCAGGGGACACGGGTTCGTGCCCCGGTCCGGGAAGATCCCACATGCTGTGGAGTGGCTGGGCCCGTAAGCCATGGCCGCTGAGCCTGTGCATCCGGAGCCTGTGCTCCACAATGGGAGAGGCCACAACAGTGAGAGGCCCGCGTACCGCAAAAAAAAATTTAAAAGAGGCTGATAAAACCAACAGCTAAGATTTACTGAGCATTTACTATGGATTCTGCATGGTTTTAAGTGTTTTCCTTGTGATAACTCATTGAGCACCTAGTCTAAACACTCTCCCTCTTAGAGGAAACTGAGGCCTGTGATGTTAAAAGAGTTGGCCTGGTCCCACATGACCAGGAATGATCAGAGGCAGAACTAGAACCCAAGACTTCTGACTCCTAATCCAGGGCTTGCTTTCTACACTGGATGCCCTTTATGTCAGCTGGAAGATCGTATCACTTGATCAAACCTGCATGCTTTAGAAAAAAATTTTAACGATGTGCTGGTGACAGTGGAAAAAGCATGGACCTTAGAGTTGAACCTGCACTTGAACTCCGGCTTGCTACTTACTTCTGAGAGTTTGTCCTTCTGCAGGCCTGCCATGTCTGCTTGGCTTGGGTCCCTCTGTGACTTCCTAGAATAAAGTCTGACATCCTTGCTTGGACTGCAAGGCTGGCCCTGGTGGTCTAGGCTGTACTAACCTCACCAGCTTCAGCTCGTGTCAGTCCCTATTACCCCTTACTCTCTGCCCCAGCTGCCTGGCGCGTTGTCGCTTTTTTGGAGGGCTATGCTTCTTTCCACCATGGGGTCTCCGAGTGCTGGGAACGTTGGCTTGCCCCTCTCCTAAGGAACACCTCAGGTCTCAGCTTCAATTTTGCTTCCTTAGGGAAGTCTTCTTGGACGCTCAGCTCCCTTTGTTAGATGTTCTCATAACAGCCTCACTTGCCCTTGGTAGCTCTCATCCTTACCATAATTATTCAATTACTTGTAGTTGTTCCCTTCCAAGAATAGAAGCTCTACGAGGGCAGGGATAGGTATTCCCAGTGCTGAGGTCAAGAGGATGTGCTCAGTAAATACCATATGAATGAATGAACCCATCTCGAGCCTCAGTTTTTTCTTTTGTAGAGTGGAGACACCTCACACTGGACGATTGGCAGCATTAAATGGTGTATTGATTTCAGGCTTCCAGCTCGGTGCTTGCTAGCAGCGTAGAACTCAATGAACGTGAATTTCATTTCCTGCATCTTCTTCCTTCTCTGACAACGTACCTGAGGCACCGTGCCTGCTGAAATATCTAAGAAAGATGGAATTATGTTCTGGATAGTTTTAGTACAAAGCATATTTTTTGCATTCTGCGTCTTTGAATACCGATCGCCCGCTGATGGTATATGTGGCAACTAGCTCTCCAGGAACCAGCGTCTTTGACAAAGCAGGGCACCTCACTCCCAGCTGGACAGGATAACAGAGCGCTTACTGTAGGCATCATTCTCCCGGGGTCAGAACCTTAAACTAATCCCCCTGCTGAATATGAAACAGATGAAACGGGAGCAGCTGCTCTTCTCAGCTGGTGAGGTGCTGGAGCTGAAGCAGTGTGGTGTTTAGGTGTCTTCCTCCTCAAAGCCCAGACAGAGTGACAACAAGGCTGCTCAGATGTGTGCTTACGTGGAAACCTCCGGCCATGTTTTCCTTTGGAAGGAAAACACGAGTTCTCTCCCTTCCCCCACAGCTGGAATCCAGACTCCCCGAAGACAAAGCGCTGTGTTTCCTTCTCAGCAGGCTCTCCTGCGGATTGTCGCTCTCCTCACAGCCCTTGACCCTCTGCTGCTTTGAAAACTCTGTGGGGAGTGGGCGAGGAACCTGATATGAGTCTGCGCCCTCCTTCAACCCTCACCATTTTATAAGCATCACGGGAGGCGAGATGGAGCACTTACAGGGTTGTAGGCAACAGAGAAGGCGTGTCACAAACCCTTTAGAACTAGCTATGGATGGATCGAGTTTATGTTTAAGTCAAAGGGAAAGGACCTTTTAAATATAATTTAAAGCAGTAAAACTGGTTTTAAGACCATGGCTCTAAAATTCGTCCCGGAACCAAGACTTGTCATCTGATACCCTCTGGCTTGGGCAATTACTTCACCTCTCTAAAACTCAGTTTTCTCATCTGTGAAGTGGCCACAGTGACAGTCCCTATCTTATAGGCTAGGAATTGGCAAGCTTTTTCTGTAAAGGATGAGTTAGTAAATATCTCAGGTTTTGCAGCACATATAGTCTTTGTGTCATACCCGTGTTCTGTTTGTTTTTTCCAAACCTTTAAAACTGTCTGAACTGTTCTTAGATTAAGGGCTCTACTAAAACAGTCCAGGACCAGATTTGGTGACCTCTGTTTAGGCTTATTGTGAGGGTGAAATCAGATAGCATATATGAAATGTTTTGCATTGGACCTAAAACATAGCAGATTCTCAATAAACAATAGGTATGATGATTCTTACCTGGTGATTGTGTAGAAGGCTAACTAAAAGCAATAGCAGAACTTTCAGACTTAGCTATTCTGG
This sequence comes from Stenella coeruleoalba, assembly GCF_951394435.1. NCBI lineage: Eukaryota > Metazoa > Chordata > Mammalia > Artiodactyla > Delphinidae > Stenella > Stenella coeruleoalba. The sequence goes on from NC_137154.1 coordinate 70,633,405, forward strand.
CTCCCTTGCCACACACACATCCAGTAGAGCAAATATTTACAAAGACAATAGAATGGAGACAAATGAAAACCATTAACGTGATACTCCTTATTTGATTTGAAGCATTTGAAAATTAAATACGGTCAAGGGCATTGGGGCCAGTGGACATTTCTGAGGGCCAGCTGTGTGCCAGGACTTGGCCATGTGTTATTTCACAACAGTGCTGCTAGGTGGGTTTTATTGTTCCTATTACAAGAAGAGAAGCAGAGACTAGGGAAGGGAATATCCCTGGAAACCAAGTGTGTCTGCCCAGGGCCTCCATGTTGTGCAGAATTTTTTTTCCCAATTTTTATTATTTATTTATTTATTTGAAGTGTAGTTGATTTACAGTGTTGTATTAGCACAGTGTACAGCACAGTGATTCAGATATATATATTATTTTTCAGATCTAGAGACACGTATTGACTGAAAGTGAGGGGATGGAAAAAAGCTATTCCATGCAAATGGAAATCAAAAGAAAGCTGGAGTAGCAATCTTATATCAGACAAAATTGACTTTAAAATAAAGACTGATACACGAGACAAAGAAGGACACTACATAATGATCAAGGGATCAATCCAAGAAGAAGATATAACAATCGTAAATATATATGCACCCAACATAGGAGCACTTCAATATGTAAGGCAAATATTTTAACAGACAGGTTATGCAGACTTGATGGCTGTTCTCATGTTCCTCTGACTCTTATGCCCATTCTCTTTCTAATATACATGCATTTACATCAACTTTTTGCCTCTTGACCCCGGAATAGGTGGCTGCCTTCTGAATGGAATTTAATGAGTGGTTCAAAGGCTGTTTCTAAGTGTACACCTTCTATGTGCCAAGCCCTGTGCCAGACGTTGGAATTACAAAAAAAAAAAAAAAAGAGTATGGCACGATCCCTTTTGTTGAAGAACAAAGTCTAGCAGGAAAGACACCACCCAGGTAGCTAATCGTGATATATTAGGAAAGTATTCTATTAGTAGTGCTTGGTGGAAAATTCCATTCAGGTTTTGTCTTTAGGAAGTCATTGTGACAATGCCTGGATTTGTATTAAAAACACACAACTTCCGTTCTATCACAATCTCCCCATTTCAATATGATATCTTCATTGGCTTCCCATTGTCCATAGAATGAAGTTCAGACTTCTTGGATCATGTTCAAGGCCTTATGCCAAAGCTTCCCAGTGGATGTGTCAGATCTGCTGAGATGATGCTATAGACTGAATTGTTGAAACCCAATTCCCAACGTGATGGTGTTTGGAGGCTGGGCCTTTAAGAAGTGATTAGCTCATCAGGGTGGAGCCCTCATGAGTGGGATTAGTGCCTTTTATAAAAGAGCTACTGGAGACATCCCTGGCTCCTTGGGCCATGTGAGGTTATGGTGAGAAGATGGCTGTTTATGAGGAAGTAGGCTCTCACCAGACACCAAATCTACCAGAGCCATGTTCTCGGACTTCCCAGACTCCAGAACTGGGAGGAATAAATTTCTGTTGTTTTTAAGCCACCAGTCTATGGTATTTTGTTATTGCATCCTGAACAGACTAAGACAGATGGTGACAGCCTTGCCCATCTACTCTGGTGTATACTAAAAATATGATCCTTATTCCACATGTGCCTCAACCTGAAATATCTTGGGAAGCCTTGTCCTTCACGACCTGTCCCTGATTTTCCTTTCCTGACAAATTTCCCTCAACTGTCCCAATGCACACAGGGTCTGTTCCCTGTTCCGTGTCCATTCGCCATGTTTCCCAACCTACACACCTCTGCTCACATGGTTCTTTCTGCCTGGAAGTCCCGCCCAACCCTTTCTACCACTTCTGTGTAGTCTGCAAATTCTTGAAAAGAATAACTTATAAGTGACCTCTTTCATGAAGGATTCCCTGCATTCATTGTCCTTTGACCTGCAATAGTGTTTTATCTTTTTTACGGCACTTGCCATCTGTTACATTCTTAGCAGTGAAAGGACCTAGTGCTGTGTCTGGCACATAGTAGGGCTCAGGAGGTCAGCTGACCAGCCTGCCTGCCTTCCCTGCTTTATTTATAGAATCTTAGGAAAATTACTTAAATCAGTGGTTCTTAAATGTGGCTGAACATCATAATTGCCTGAGGAGGTTTTGTTTGTTTTGTTTAATATTTCGATGCCCAAGCCATACCTCAAATCAATGAAACCAGAAACTCTAAAGGGTGGTTTCCAGCATCAGAGTTCCCCAGCTGACTCCAACGTGCAACCAGGGTCCAGAGCCGCTGTTCTGAATAACCTGAGCCTTGTTTCTAGGGTCGTTCTGAAACCTAAATGCCATGTTTGCGAAAGCTTGGCACAGTGCCTGGTGCGTACTGAGTGTGCAGCAACTATTAATTACTGTATTGTATTTTACCCCAGATTTTCACTTCTTTGCCGACAGGGTCTTGCACATAGTAGGTATGGAATAAATGCTGGTTGAATAAACAAATGCTCCTTGAGAAAGCTTCAGGGAAACCCCCAGCAGGTTGTTGCAGACAGCAGGCTTTAATGTGAACTAAAGGTTGTGCCTGGAGCAGAGGCATGGGGATGTGGTCTGTCCTGGGTGCAGGCAGTGGGGGAGAAGCGGAGTGGGCTGGGTGTTGGCTTTACAAGATTTAAAAACAATATTAAAACCAACTACAAGTCTATCTTCTTTTTATTGTCATCACACACTGGAAATTCTTAACAGTACCGGTGATAAAATGCTTCTTGCTGGGATGGACTTCTCCCACCACCCCTGCCCTCTCAGCCTTATCTCGTTTCACCACTGGCTCGGAGCCCGGCAAGAAAAGACAAAAGAGCTCTTACCGTCAGCACTATTAATGAGCTAAATGGCTGGAGAAAGAAACAAGGGAACTGTAAATTATATTTATAAATTATGTCATATAAAGCCAGACTAAGTAATTAAAATGTGGGCCCATAATTAAATACTTGTATAACATTTGGGCCCTGAGATTTCTTTCTACCACAATGGTTAGCAGGCTGTGTGGTGGGCTGATGACTCATACAGAGGTCCTGGGGCAAAGTGATGTCAAGGTCACTGTCTAAACAGAAGAATCCTTGAGGGACAGCCTTGGATGTGGTCAAAGGAATGGACAAGTGATTTGCAGGGTAACAGGTGAGGAGTTTCCCCAGACCCCCTGGAGTATGTGAGAAGGGCAGTAGCATCCTAGATTAGTGAATGAAGGCCAAGCGGCAGTGCTCTCAGGCCCAGCAGGAAGGGAGGGCCTTCCCACTGCTGGCTCCAGCCAGCCCTCCCCTTCACATGCCCACCCTTCACATGCCCACGTAGAGTCAGAGACATCAATACGACTTCTTTGAACAGTCTCCTTTTCACATCTCTCTACCTTTGCCCATGTTGTTGTCAGCAACAACAAAATATGGAACGCTTCATGAATTTGCGTGTCATCCTTGTGCAGGGGCGATGCTAATCTCTGTATCGTTCCAACTTTATATATGTGCTGCCGAAGTGAGCACCCTTCTCTGTTCTTCACCTAGCCATTTAGTCCTTCAAGATCTAGCTCCAAGGAGCTCCATGGAGACGTTTCCTGATGCATTTAGGCAGTGGTAAGTCTTCCTCTGGCTCTCACAGTTACATTATGGGGTAATATAGTTCTCTGCCTAGTGTGTCCCCTGTAAGGTCCTGAATAGCAGAGCTCCTGTTCTCAGTTCCTAAAAAATTGCCCAGCAGAATGGAAGGTGCTTAACACCCCTCTGTTGAGTAAGTGAGTAAATGACTGAAAGATGGATAGCCCTGCATAGAAGGGGAGGTGGTATTATCCCTATTTTTCAGAGCTAGATGGTCAGCTCAGGGGTTCTGTCTTGTTCAGCTTCCTGTTGGCAGCACCCAGCATGGTGCTCAGCAGAGAGAAATTGCTCCGTGAATATTTGCTAAGCGTATAGGAGGCAATCGAAAGGAGATAGACTTTGGCACAAATTTCCCTCATCCCAAATCCCGCCCCTCCCCCCACCGCAGAGAAATAAAGCGAGTAAGTGTACTGCTAGGACAAGTGTCAGTGTCCACTGGTGTTTACAGAATAACACTGTGTATCTTAGCAAAACCATGGGGAGGGCAGGCAACGCACATCAGGTCTAAGATCAAGGTGAGATTTGCTGGGGGTGGTGGAGGGAAGGGATAGGAGAGAGGGATGCGGAGCCTGGGAGGCCCAGGTGTGGGAATTCAGGGGAAGGAGGAGGAGACGGTGACGGAAGCATCTAGAGCAGCCTTGAAAGGGAGGTCACAAGAGAAAAGGAGAGTCAAGAGGGCGTGGTTTGTGGAGAAGAGCGTGATCAGCTGTGAGATAAGCTGCACGAAAGGCGGGACCTGCTTTCAGGGTGAGAGAAGATGGTAGAAAACTGGGAGGTGGGGGGATTGGACCCAGAAGGTCTGCAAGGAATCCAGGGGTGAGGCCCAGCTGTTTCCTTGCCCACAAGCATCCCAGGTGGTGCGAAAACGCACCAAGGTTTGAAATCTGCTGGTAGAGGTTAGAGAACCGGGACTCTACACTTACTCAGCTGCCTGGGTTGGGGGGAGGGGATAGCTTGCCTCTGCCATTCATTATGTGAGTGGCCTTGGGATAACTCTAGATCTCCATTTCCTTTTATGTCAAATGGAGATGATAAATGTACCTACCTCTTAGAGGGGTTGTGAGAATTCAATAAGTTGATACCGATGAGCAGTACCTGAGCCTAGTAAATGCTCAGTAAATATCCACAGTAGTAATTATCTATAATATATCATTGGACGTTTCACTAGCTGATTCCATGTTTTTCTGCATCCCTCCACCCAAGGGAGGGAAATGCTAAAAGGACCTCTGGGCGTTCCCTACTCCATAGGTAGCAGAAGGGGGAAGTTGGATGGGAGAGAATTAAATATCTTTTAGGCATTTTTCCCACTGGGGTATTCTGTCATATGCCCAGTCTCTTACGAAGTTGTTTTGTTCCCTAAGGGGGAGCACAATAGTCAGCTGTGTGGCCTTGGGGAAGTAACGTTCCCTCTAGAGCCTCTGTTTACCCATCTGTAAGTTGGAAGGATTGATTCTCTGATCTCTGGTAGCCTTTCCCATTCCATGAGGCTACTAATCCTAAATCCATCAAGGGCTGAGACGGGGGTGGGGAGACAGGTGGGCACTGGAGGGTGCTGCAAAGACCAGGTTGGTTGATCGAGGACATCTTAGATCTGTGTGAGGTCAAGGAGCTTCCAAGGTCATGGTTTTCAGTCTCAGAGTCCCCAAGAGTCCCCAGGATGGCTGTATACCCTGCACTGGGGGAAGGACAGAGAGATGGTTGGCCCAGAGGGCAACTGCTCTGGTCACACAGTGTCCATGAAAGATCTACAGGGGAGCAGGACAAGGAAAGGAAAACTGCAGGAGGACATGCACACCTGTGGAGCCATTTGCCTCTCTGTATCCCTGCATTACAGGATAGCCAGGTATGAATTGCATTAGGTGCTGTAGTGTTTCATCAGACCAGATGTCCCATCGTGTAAATCCCCTCAGTATCAACGCTTACAGGCTTAACAAAACTGCAAGAAAACCCCTGCACTCTTCTGCCTGAGCTCTCATGTTCATTTCGGTCATTGTAATTTGAGAAAATATTTTTTTCAGTACCCAAAGGCTATTTTCTATGCCTCAATTTCTGTCTCTCTTTCTCTCTGTCACTCTCTCTGTCTTTCCCCAAAGACTTGTTTTTCTGTAAATACTGCAGCTCAGCTCTGAATCACAGATCAAAGCATTGCTTCTTCATTCATCTTTTGAGGCCAAATTGCAATTTATAATGTCTGTGGTTTTCACTAATCTGTCTCTGTGTCATCTTACTTTAAATCAGCAGAAAGTAGCCCACAATAACACATGGAAGCGGCCACACAGAAGAAGCTGAGTGTAATTTGAGCACGGCGTTATTGAGGCTCCGTACCCACAGGTAGAACTATCTGGGGCCTTTATTATATCCGACATTAATCTTGGTAAACAACTTGTTTTGATGAAAGTTGAAAGCCAGATGAAACAAGGACAATTCATGGTTATCAGAAAACAAAACGTGATCCCTTCCGCCTCCCACGCCTTCCTGAACTTTCCAGAGACATCTAAGGCTTTGTCTCTTTGGACCAAATAAAGGGAGTGTGGAAGTTGGGCTCTTTTCCTCAGAGAACATGCCGATAGAGAATTCCGGAACTTTAGGGGAATTGGACACTTGCAGAGCCGGGTCAGAGTCTAGGGCCTGGCAAGGATCCTGGAGAGTTATGGGTTTTTGGTTTTCCTCCTCAGAAGAAAACATTCCTGAAGACAGTTATTATGCCTGGTTACTTAACCTACTTGCTTGTCTCCTGGGGACAGGGCTGACACTAATTGTGCTTGCCGTCAGCTTTTTGGGTGAAACACTGTACCTTAGAGACTCCAGGGTCTAATGGGGTTATGACAGACCAACACCACCTGTACTAATGCAAAACGCTTACCTGGATGGACCAAGGTTAAACACATCATTGAATAAAAACTTTATTTTGAAGCACATCAGTTTTCCACAAATGCTGGATTAAAATGATAGTATGAATAATCCTTATTCTTCCTGAATTTCTCTAGGAGACTTAAGGAGCTCAGTTGTCACTTAGGCCAAGCAATGGAAGGTTGATAATTTGGCATCTCCAGTCCTGGGAGTGCCTCAGGGTTTAATTTAGACTCAGCTCCCTCCAGGCTATTAGATCTGTCCTACTTTCCCAGAGACAGGAGCTAGCAAAGAGCTCCTTCTTTGATCTTCTCCTGGGGAATATACTAACCCCGGGAAAGTTGCCGGTGGTGGGGGGAGGGGGGGAAGGTAGCTGGGGGGAGATGAAAGAATCTGGTTAAAATTCCCAGGTTCAGACTTCTCTGACAAGGAGATGCACCATCAAAACACTTTAAGATGTGCTTCAATTTACAAAGCAATTTCAGATTAAACTGTCCTGTAAGCCGGGTTGGGGACATTATCTTCATTTTATAGATGAAGGAATCAAATCCCTGAGAGATTAAAGCAATTATTTGCCCAGGATTAGTCAGCTACTACATGGCAAGGGGAAATCTCCAAATCCAGTATTTTTTTCTTATTTAAGTCTGGTCACAGAGACCTATGAGGCTAATCACTGCGTGAGCACAGAGCTGGGTACTTGCAGGTAACATAGGTCATGCAAACCTCACTGTCAGGTGAGTGGCGGAACTTGGATTCCAATACTAATCTTCCAGTCCTAAATCCAGGGCTCTTGCTATGCCAACTCTCTGGGTATTGAAAAATCAACCTGGAAAGAAAGAAAAAGATCCCTTAGCTATCCTGAATTATCTGGATTGAAGGTCTGCAGTAGGAAACTGACGTAAAGTGAAGAGATTACTTTTCTAGAGATGTAAGATAGTAATGGCTAGTCTCTTGTCCTAATTATGTGCCGTGTAATTGTGTCCCTTCCTACTGAAGACAATGGTACTTTATGGAAGTGATATGTAAATGAGGGGGATGGTGATTTTATAATGCACTGGAAGTGGGTAATTGACTGTGGGTATTGTCTGACAGTCAGACAATAAATGGACAGGGGGCAGGGCAGTGGTGGGGAGCATATGGTGGACGCAAAAGTCTGATATAAAAAAAGAAGATTTTGGGCTTCCCTGGTGGTGCAGTGGTTGAGAGTCCGCCTGCCGATGCAGGGCACACGGGTTCGTGCCCCGGTCTGGGAAGATCCCACATGCCGCGGAGCGGCTGGGCCTGTGAGCCATGGCCGCTGAGCCTGCGCGTCCGGAGCCTGTGCTCCGCAACGGGAGAGGCCAAAACAGTGAGAGGCCCACGTACCGCAAAAAAAAAAAAAAAAAAAAAAAAAAAAAAAAAAAAAAAAAAAGATTTTGAGAGAAGACAGGTTGATTAAAAGCAAGGATTGGAGACACATTGAATGGTAAAAAGCATAGCAGTTGACAGAATCTAGAAGGGGAGTGAGTTTGAGAATCTAATTAAAGCAAGAGACTCTCTCTCTCTGAATAGCTTTATAGGTGCACACTGCTGTTTTCTTAAGCTAAATCCTGGGTTAAGCACCCTTGAACTAGACGGAAGGCAAAGAGGACTTTAAAAAATCATTTATTAAGCTCAGCTGGCCAGCCAGGCATTAGGAATTGAGACCTGTGTATGGGTAGATGTCATGGAAACCAGAAGAACAAGGAACTGTTATGGGGTCTGTAGTTTGGGGTTTGGAAAGGAGATTTGCATTTCTAACCCAGTCAGAAAGGACCTGAAGCCCCAAAAGCCAAGGCTGAGAGAGTCAGCCAGCCTGGGGGAAGCAGACTGGGGCAGAACTAGTTGCTGGGTGGACCCATGCCAGGTGGGAATTGGTGACTAGCCTGGGGACACTGTCAGTCAACATCACTTACTCTGAAATGTCCGTTTTGTAGTCAAGTAAATTGTCTCTTAATGGCTTCCTGAGAGCCTTCTGCTTACTGATTCATAGCGGCAGGAGGAACAGAGGGAGGGAGGACACCGAGCCGCCACACCAACCTGACACCTCCAAAGACAGAAGCAGATTGTACAAGTCCTCAGCAGGGGGTGGAGGCTGAGGGCATGCTCAGAGATCTGGTCCCCAGAGTCCAAAGTGGCCTTGCTGAGGGTGGTCCTGGTCAGTGTTGCACAGGGGAAATTATTTGGGTGTCAGATTTCAACTCCATATTTGTCAGCTAGAGTTCAAAGCAAATTAGATGTTATGACTTTGCATCAGTGTAAAGGTAAGTGGCTCTTTGTTTGTACACTGTTGGTGGGAATGTAAATTGGTCCAGCCACTGTATGGAGGTTTCTCAAAAACTAAAAATAGAACTATCATACGACCCAGTAATTCCACTCTTGGGTATATATCCGAAAAAAACAAAAGCACTAATTCAAAAAGATAGATGCACCCCAATATTCATAGCGACATTATTAACAATTACCAAGATATGGAAGCTACCTAAGTGTCTATCAACAGATGACTGGATAAAGATGTGGTATATATATATATATATATATACACACACACACACACACACACACACACACACACACACACACACACACGCTGGAATACTACTCAGCCATAAAAAAGAATGAAATTTGGCCATTTGCAGCAACATAGATGGACTCGGAGAGCATTATGCTAAGTGAAATATGTCGGACAGAGAAAGACAAATACTGTATTATATCACTTATATGTGGAATCTAAAAAATACAACAAACTAGTAAATATAACAAAAATGAAACAGTCTCACAGATATAAAGAACAAACTAAATACCATATGCTAACACATGTATATGGAATCTAAAAAAAAAAAAATGGCCAGAAGAACCTAGGGGCAAGGCGGGAATAAAGAGGCAGACCTACTAGAGAATGGACTTGAGGATATGGGGAGGGGGAAGGGTAAGCTGGGACGAAGTGAGAGAGTGGCATGGACATATATACACTACCAAACGTAAAATAGATAGCTAGTGGGAAGCAGCCACATAGCACAAAGAGATCAGCTCGGTGATTTGTGACCACCTAGAGGGGCGGGATAGGGAGGGTGGGAGAGAGGCAGCTGCAAGAGGGAATAGACATGGGCACATGTGTATAACTGATTCACTTTGTTATAAAGCAGAAACTAACACACCATTCTAAAGCAATTATACTCCAAGAAAGATGTTAAAAAAAAAAAAAAGAACAAACTAGTGGTTACCAGTGGGGGAGGGGAGCAATATAGGGATAGGGGAGAGGAAGGCACAAAATATTGACTGTAAGATAAGCTGAAGGACAACACAGGGAATATAGCCAATATTTTTTAATAACTGTAAATAGAAAGTAACTTTTAAAAATTGTATACAAAATAAAAAATTAAAGCAAAAAAAAAAAAGGTAAGTGGCTCTTACAGAACACTCCGCTCTTTGAAATTTGGGGGGTTTCTCACAAAGGTATCCTGTCCATCTGGTCCTGCAAAGGTCGGGAGCCAAGGAAGTGGATGTGTTAACTCTGAAATAGGACTTACCTGAAATAGGAGTAAGATTGCCCGGACTGTCCTACATTCTCTTATTTAAAATAAAAAAAAGTGCCCAAGAAATGATTCATTCTTCCCCATGGTATATCCTGGAGGGTATAACTGACAGGTCGATTTAGACAAAGAAAAGATATAAACAAAGGCTACTAAGCCAGAACCTTTTTTGCAAAAGCTAGGATCAGACCATACAGTCAAGATGTGTTCAACGACACAACATTCACTAAACACCCATCAAACCCCCCGCTTTGGTCGGATATTGTGCTTAGTACATGGCGCGAGGGACAGACAGTCCCTCCCTTGTGTGGAGACAAAGTTGTTAACCACTAGCGTGAAGTAGGACCAAGTAAAAGGAAATCAAGGGTTTGGGGAGTGAAAGTAGAGTTACAATGAATTTTGACCCATGGCAATCAGAGACTGTCTTACCTGACTGTGATCCGATGTCAATTTGGGATATTTCCTCTAGGTTAGAAGGGAAATTCTGAAAGCCAGTGAATGGGCGCATGGTTCTGGGAAGTCAGGAGAAGACTCATGGGCCCACCGAAGACAGAATGAAGTTAGAGGGGGGGAAGTCTAGGCTCCCGTTTTAGACCCTCACAGAGAAGCTACATGGCGTTCAGGTAGGTCTTGAAGCGTGATTAGCGTTTGGGATTTCTAAACCTCGACACTATTGACTTTGGGGGCCAGGTAATTTTTTGTTGTGAGGGGACCGTCCTTTGCATTTTAGCAGCATCCCTGGCCTCCACACAGTATGGAGGCCTGATAGAGCACAGTAGCATGCTCTATCCCAGTTGTGACAACCAAAACTGTCTCCGGATGTTGCCAGATGTCCCCTTGGTGGCAAAATTGCCCCCAGTTGAGAACCACAAGCATAGCTGGAGGTGAGGGAAAAGCATGTGTCAGACAATAAGATCCCTTTGAATGAATGGACAGAGGCGTGACTCTGCCTGGGTAGGTCAGGAATAGTGGCCACAGGGTACGGTAAGGAAGAGGATGTAGTGGTGGAAGAGGCTAGAAGAATAGTTTAGAGCCAAGTTGAAATCCTTGCTAATAACATCGCTAATGATTTGGACATGATTTTGCAGGTAATTGGGAGAACATGAGGTTTGGTAGGAGGAGACTGAGGGGAAGAGGAATCTGACAGGAGTATAGAGATGGGAATGGACCAGTGGGAGAATGAGGGCAGAAGATCAGCAGCTGCTCCAACCCAGGTGGGAGGTGAAAAGCATCTGAACTTAGGGAGAGTGGAGAGGAGAAGCAGGTGTAAGAGACGTTACTCAGGGAGATTGGAAACTTGGTGACAACTAGGATGTGGTGGGTAAGAGCCAGAGAGGAATCAGACAGGTGAGAGGGAAATTTGTGGGTAAAGAGCAGAGCACTGGCTTAGATAAGGAGATGTGGAAGAGGAGGAATAGCAGCTCTGACCTGCGAAAATGAATTCTTAAGCCCTACTCCTATCTGTGCCTCCATGTGGACACATTGTAGTCACTCAATAAATTCTTTTTTTTTTTTTTAACAGATCTTGAATTACCAGTTATCAGCTCAGGTTGAACAAGTCATCTATCTGTTCAGTAGGGCAAAGACAAAGGCTAGACTACTACTACTACTACTAGTTATAATAACAACAGTAATAATACCTGCCATTTATTTAGCAATTACTATGTGCCAGGCACTGTGCCAAAGTTTTGCACACTATCTCCTTTAGCATTTGAATAATCCTATGAGGTAGATACTACTTTTTTCCCCACCTTAGAGATGATTTCATTCATCACTATGTATTAAGTGACTACTATGTGTTGGGCATGTTTTTAGGAACCTAGGATAGATCAGTGAATAAAACAGAGCAAAAGATAAACCCTGCCATTGGGAATTTGCCTTTTAGCGAGGAAACTGAAATGGAGACATTAGAACTTAGTAAGATGAGGTGCCTGCCTGTTCACATGGCTGGGGAGTGCTGGAGTGAGGCCCACACAAACCCCTGAGTAGATACTCATGGAAAATTCCCTTGCCAGGCAGGCACAGGAGAAGGAAACATTGCCCAGGGCTAGCATGTGAGAATTCTAAAGCCCAGAACTTGGATATGAGGACAGAGTGTACAGCTTCCTGAGTGACAGAATTATTGAATTATCAAGAATGCATGTAATTTCTGTGAGCTTCCATGACTGGGGATATACTGGCATTGTACTCGCAGTTCTGCACAGCTCTGATCAGGCAGGCATCTCATTCTTGGTTAATTGCCAAGACCTCTAATTTCAGTCAAGAGTCTGTAAGAAATAAGAGGGTCAGTGGAGAGCCATGTCCATCCACCTTCAACCTTACCTAGTTTATATATTTTGCGCAATATATTATCTGCCCTGGGAACAAACCAAAATAATATCATCTAAACTAAGTCCATCATACTTGCCCAATCTCTACCTCAGACCACACTCTGCTCTGGTCTAGCTCGTTGGCTTAAGGTCTTCTGACCACATCCCTCCCCCAACTCAGCTGAGAAGGATAGAGCTGTTTTCACATATTTGGGCAGAAACTTCATCTTTTCTCACAGGGAGCAGGAGTAAATGAGCTTTTTATCTCACTCTCCTCTTGGGCAGGAGGAGAGACCACTTTGCACTTTGCACTGGGTGGACCTTGGGAACCAGGCCTACATAAGTCTGAGGGTTTCACCTGTGACATAAAAATCCCAACCAGCTTCTTCTAGAGCCATAGTCTCAGTTCATACTGGTTGGTGGTGTCCACTAGCCAACTCTGGGGAGAAAAGTCAAATCGATTGGACATAGAATGCACAAGACCTGGCCTTGGGGCCCTGTATATTTAACTTAGTCAGGAAGCTTTTGGCCATAGTACATATAAAACCAAAGTGAAACAATGATAAAATGTTTGCTCACACAGTAAGAAGGCTGGCATGGGCTGCAGTTATAGTATGACCCCAGGCTGCTCATCAAAGACCTAAGATGTTTCCTTCTCTCCATTCTGCCACCTTGGTGTTGGCTTTATCCTCAGACTGGTGATAAAACGGCTGCTGCAGTCCCAGCCATCACCCTTGTGCCAGTAATAACCAGAGGAAGAACGAATTTCCTGTTTGTTTGGTTTTTTTCCTTTCTTTTTTTTAGAACAAGGAAACTTTCCCAGAAGCTTCCTAGCAGATTTCACCCTTACACTTAATTGGTCAGAATTGGGTCACATGCCCATTCCTAAATAAAGCCTTGCCTGATGGAATAGGTCCACACAGTTGGCTTATAGACAAACCAGAGTCACCATCTGGAGCTGGGATTGCCATCAGCTCCCCCTGAAAATCACAGCTGTTTGAAAGAAGGTGGATGCCTGAACCCAAACTCATTTCTGTTTGGAAGGAGGAAGAGAAGTGGGCGATAATCTTGGATTTTTATGTTCACAAGAATGTTCATGTCAACAGCTCACCATCTAGCTCCCACAGGGTCAGCATTATCTGTACCGCTAGAGAAGGGAAGCAACTCACCTTTCTATTTCCCCTTACTCAGCCCTACCCTGAGGCCCGCACATCTGTTGCATTTGGACCATGCCAGCTGGAGGCCTACTTCTTTTTTTTTTTGCTAATTATAATCTTACTTTGTACTTAGGAAAGACCACTCTTCCAACATGTTCTAGGCACTTTTACAGACTTGATGACATCTTCCCAGAGGATTATCATCTTCCATTTATGGAAGTGGTGTGAGGGTCATGAGGCAGCCCCAAAGGCCCAATTGGGAGGCAGAGCACAGTCTTCTCCTGGGTCCTCTGACAGGGGTGACAGGCCTGGAAGGGCTGAGACTCCCTCCAGAGGACTCTGGGTGCAGAGGTGCAGTCCATGAACAAAGGCTTCCTTTGTGCTGACTGGAGTTTCTGGAAAAAGTTAGCTCCTCAGCAATCTTGGAGTGATTACACAGAGAAGAGTGGATTAGAAAGGCTGAGATCAGTATTTGTTTATATTGGCCTCATCCTAGTTTATATCCTTACCTTTGGGTAAAACCATAGGTGGGCCATTGGATTTTTCCAAGAAACATCCAGTCCCTTTGCTATGCTGGCCACCATGCTGGGTGTTGCATATACAGCCATGAACAAGACACCATTCCTGACCTCAAAGAGCTCAGATAGTGGGGGACAGAAGTCCAAGAACAGGCAATTGCAAGACAGTGAGATCAGCGCTTTAGTCCTCCCTCAGCTGGGTGGGTGCTGGGCTTCCAGCAAGAGCTGCTGTTTAAGATGAGACTTTAGGGATCAAGGATCAAATATTTCCTGTTTCTAAGAAAGACCATGTCTTAACTCAAATTTCTTCAAGTTTGAGAAGCATTGATTCCACAGAATGATAATTTTAAATCACCTGGTAAAAATGCATAGATAAATTTGGGAAATTATAGATTAAGCAATCTGCAAGACTACAGAACTTTTAACTGATGAACTGATAACCATGAATCTCTGAGATACGGAGTGTACATTTCCCAATTATATTTGCCAACCACGACATCTTTTGCCCCTATCTCTCCCAGATGAGTGACTTCAATGCTGAGAACTTGGAGTATTGGAAATGAGTTGAGATGGAGAGTCGGGGTGACAGTGGGTCAGAGGGAACATCGTAGCCGTGCTCTGAAAGGTTCTGGGGCAAGCATTTGATATAATAGCTGCGTTTATTTGATGGCCTTATTTACATTGTATAGTGGACACCATGATCTCTTGAAATAATTAAACTCAGACACGTGTAGTAAAAATATTCTTCCTGTAGTGAATAATTTAGCAATGGACATGTGGCCCCATTTTCTGGCCAATGGGATGAGAGAGGAAGTATGCTAAGGGCTTACAGGGAAAGCTTTCCAGCTCTAAGAAAGAGAATAGAGGAAGAGGCAGCTGCTCTTCTTCCTCTAGGCATATTCTCTCTGAATATGACAGCTAGAACTGTAGAGACATCTTGCCACCAGCCTGAGTAGGAAACTAATACCTAGATGGCGGAGTAGAAATTGAAGCAATCTAGGTCTTTGACGACAATGTTGAGTTTCTGATTAACTACACCTGGAGCCTATCCTATTTATTGACTTAACTTTGACTTCTTATTATGTAATCATACATTTCCTTATCTTTTAACTAGCTTGAGTCAGACTTTTCTGTTATTTGCAGTCAGAAGGATTCTGGCTAATGGAATTTCTTACTTTAATCTTTCTATGAAAATTTTCCACTGGCATAGTTAATTATTTTCCTGGTCAAGGCTCATGACTTGGATTCTCAGAGTGTGGGGAGAGCTGTCCTGGACTCAAGTGTCTGAGGCAGCAGGTGGTATATTAGTGATGCACAAAGCAGGACCAAGACTCATCTGGCTTAGGCAAATGGGGATTTTTGTGCGCTGACGTTCTAGTGGGGCTCTGGATGTGTTTGCTTGAGGAGATGCAGGTGGGCCCCCTGCAGATACCAAACAGGCAGCTGGAACTCAGGGAGTCAGGGCAGGAAAAGAAGGCATTTGCTCTGCTGACTGATCTGGAAAAGGCCTGAATTCTCATACAGGGTTGGCAGGCAGCCTGATCCCACACATCCTCCTTCTACTGTCACCTGGGTGATGTTGGCAGGACTTGCCTGCTTGGACAGGCCTTACCCCACACCCCTCCTTTTGCCTTCAGTAACATCTTCTGCCCTTCGGTGGTTTCATTCCTTTGGTATTACTTTTTTTGTTTTGGTTTTTTTTTTTGAATGGTTCAAATTTACTTTTATACACATTCAAGGGAATTTCTTTTTTTAAAGATCTTTTGACTTGATTCTATTGGTAATTGTATCCATTAACTTTTTGTTTTTACTATCTTAACTATTTTTAAGTTTAGAGTTCACTAGTGTTAAGTATATTCACATCGTTGTGAAACAGATCTCCTGAACTTTTCATCTCGTGTGATGATTAATTTTATGTATCAATGTCACTGGGCCATGGAGTGCAGAGATTAAACGCTATTCCTGGGCGTGTCTGTGAGGGCATTTCTCATGAGATTCATCTGAATTGGTGGACTCAGTAAATTGCCCTCTCCAATGTGGGTGGGTATCATCTGTTCAGGGCCTGGATAGAACAAAGAGCGGAGAAAGGAGATTTGCCTCCTTCTTGCCTGCATACTAAGCTGGGACATCGGTTTTCTTCTACTACGCTTGGATTGGTATTACAGCTCGGGCATTCCTGGATCTCCAGCTTGCTGAAGGCAGATCATGGGACTTTTCAACTTGCATAATTGCATGAGCCAGTTCTTCCTAATAAATCTCTCTCTCTTTGGAGAACCCTAACTAACACATGTTGCAAAACTGGAACTTTATACCCATTAAACAACCGTCCCCTTCCCTCACCTGCCTCCGCCACCAGCCCCTGGTAACCACCAGTCTATTCTCTGTTTCTATGAACTTGACTATTTTAGATACCTCATGTAAGTGGAATCATATGGTGTTTGTCTTTTTGTGACTGGCTCATTTCACTTAGCATAAGGTCCTCAAAGTTCATCCACATTGTAGCATGTGACAGAATGTCCTTCCTTTTTAAGGGTGAATAATATTCCATTATATACATATACCCCATTTTGTTTATCCATTCATCCGTTGATGGACATTCGAATTGCCTCCACCTCTCAGCTATTGTGTCTTGGCAACACTTTTACCTGCTATTGTGATTGATGTTTGGGCTTCTAATTCTGTTGCCCACATTTTATTTTAACCAGATTTCTCTGGAATAGCTCATGGAAAGGAATGCCCAAGAGGTACCTTAGCCTCAGAAAGAGGCTCTTGATAATGAGGTTTTCAAGAAAAAACTTATTTTGGAAAAAAACCACCAAAAACCAGAACAATTCCTATGTGCTCCACGTGTAGCCAAACAAAAATGTATAATGTAAAAGGTGCCTTTCCCTCAATGTAACAACTAATCGCAGTTCTAATCTGTAACCAATAACTGCAGCTGAAACGTAAGCACATTTAAATATTCATTTTCTTACCCGTAGAAGCTAATATAAGCTCAATATAAAACTTTTGGAAAACAGCAATAAAAGCTACCATTTAATGAGGTCATATTTTCTGCAGGGCTTTTGTATCAAGTACTTTAAAGATATTCTTTTTAATCTGAACAACTCTTTGAAATAGGTATTTGTAATATTTCAGGTGAGTTGCAGATTAGTGGGAGGACATCTCCCTAGCCCCGCTGTTGCACACACCTCCCCGGTCAGGCCTGACTTATTCACCCTGGGTACAGAACTGGGCTGAACACCAGAGCAGGTACAGCTCACCTAGATGAGCTCTCCCTCTGCCCTGAAGTTCCCATGGGCGGCTCAACTGCCAGTGATACTCTCTGCGTAAGTAAGGGCCCGCCGGAGTTGGAAAAACAGTTCAATTCTTGCTCCACTGCTGCCCTTTTATATTGGGGCTTACAACATCATCCTAGAAAAACCTAAACTAACAACCTTTGTATTTCTAGTAAAGAGAATGTTTACAAACATTGGACTCTCTTGGTTCTTCAGCCAAGCAGCATAACTAGGTCCATAGAACAAGGCCTCTCATTTTCTAGTGCCCTGGAAAGCCCATTTCCTTGCAGTCCACTCCCATGAGCTGATTTAATCCTCTTTACTTTGGTAGCTCTGATACAGATTTTGAGCTGGTGGTAAATTCATTTTCCTGTATGTGTGTGTATGTGGTGTGTGTGTGTGTGTGTGTGTGTGTGTGTGTTTAATGATTACAGTTGAAGCAACTGAGCCTCAAAGAGGTTAAATATTTTGCCTAAAGTCAGACATATAATAAGAAAGAGTCAGAGTAGAATTGAAGTTGCTGCAAGTTAAAGCAGACAGAATACAGATGGGTCTTGGACTTGGCAATGTTCCTTATCATTTTCAAATTTCACTTTTCACATCTGAAACGGGGTAATGGTAACTACAAGGATTGTTGTAAGGATTCAAAGTAATATATGTAAAGAACCAAGCACAATGCCTCATGCTTGGTGGGTGGTCCATAACTGTGAGTGACTGTAATTGTGCTCCTGACTCCAAAACTTTTCGAGCTTTCCTTGGACCAACAATGCTTCTCCCACAGAAATGAAAATGATGGGGAAAAAAGAAAGAAAAAGAAAAGAACGGAAACTAACAAATCATCCATAGTTGCCTTTCCCCCAGGATCAAAAGCATTCATTTTTGATTACTTTTCCCAATTTCCCATTCCTTTCTCCTTTCTTTCTATAAAGTATTTCCCCATAGTTGTAATCACACTGTATATATGATTTGTTTATTATTTCCCTTTCACTTTTCATCACATGCTAGGGTGAACTTTAATGCCTACTTTCCTAACATTGGGATTTGGGGGAACCAACAGCCATGGAGATTAGAAGCCTCTGTGGCGACAGCCCTTCGGGAAGTGTGGGTCTCTCCATGGTGGTAAACAGGAGCTTACAAGATGTTTCTTAATTCCTTTGTGTTTTCAGATGTTTTTTAAGAGCTGGAGCCATTCCTTGGCGTGTTGGTGTCCTGACCTTTACCATGGCTTAGTACTCTTGAGTTTGAGAGCAAACACTTTCTCCTCTGAGACAGCTTCCCATTTTCTCCCTGTCTGTGCTTCTCCCTCACTCGGATCACCAGTGCCTCAGGCTCTCCATCCATCAGGTTTATCCACCACTCTGACTCCTGGCTAAGCTCTTTCAACAGGCACTTTGCTACCACCTTGGAATCTGTTGGCCTCTATTCCCAGGGATCACCACTGGACTTTGCTTCAGCTCCCAAACCGCTGAATTTCACTGAATACCTTGGCGTTGTATGAACTGAGGCCTTAACAAATGGTGTCACACTAGCTTTAACTGGCTTCTTATTGCTGGGTAATACTGTTTGCTTGGTTACAGTTCTAAATCTCCAACATCCCCAGCCTCCAACCCTGCCCCAGGCAAACCAACAAGAGGATTCCTGCTTCAACGGGAAGTTGAAGGTACATGGGGAAACTTCCCCAAGGTTGCGCTTCTCTATCTCAAATTTTCCTTGTATCTTCAGGCCCCTTTTCTTCTCTTTGATCTCTGAGAAGAGTCCTGTCTGATTTCTGAAGTCTCTCTCACCTTCTCCCACCTTCTTTAAGACTGTTCCATTAATTGCTCATGTCTTGAATATATGTTCAATGCACCTATCTTGACTATCTTTTTTCCCAAATATGTACAAGTCTCTTCTATCACGAAAAATAAAACACAAAAGAAATAATAATAATAGTAATCAATCATTCCTTTAACTCTGCTTCCTTTCCAAGTCATTTCACTCTTCTAGCATCAAAATTTCTAAATGATTAGGCTGTCCCCACCCCTTCCTTTCATCCTGATTTTGCCTTTATGTTCTACCGTAATTGCTTTCTTACAAGTCACTGAAGACCTCATTCTTGCTAAATCTTATAGCTATTCTCTTTCTTTGCCATCTTTGTTCAAATCAACAGATATTTATTTAGCTCCTCACTAGGTATTGTGCCCCCTCCTAGAGAGACAGATTCAGCCCCTGCCCTCCAGAAGCTCACAGTTTCCAGAGCAGGTGGCCTTGTGGGTCAGCAGCTCTGCTTTCCTTCCTGAGGCCAAGATTCTCCATTCTCTGTCTTTTTTTCTACCCTCCTGCAGACCCTCTTCTGTATTCTTTACTAGTACCTTCACTGATACCCTTCATTTTGTTCTGGAAACTAAAACATTCTCCAGGGTTCATTTTTTGGCCCTTTTCTCTCTATCTCCTCTTTAAAAATTTGCCTTCAATTGTCACCTCTATTTCACTAGCCCTGATTATCCTCCAACTCGCTCTCTCATTTTGGATTGAGATAATTATAGCTTGTTAGCTATACCAATGAAGACATTCTGCATGCATCTTCCCCTGGAAATGATCAGCAGTGAGCTCATCTTTCCCTCACCTCTCAGGCATTTCCGCCCAGCACATGGACCTCCTCTGAGAACTTCCTCAAGTCCAGGGTGGGCTTGAACTACATGATCCTGCACGCTTGGCCATAGCTAGTTGGAGCCAGTATTTCAAGGGTATGGAATGATGGCAGACACCAGACTGCTCTGGCTGAACTGGGAAGTGATATAAACTCAGAACTGAAGCTGCCATTTTCAATCATGGGCCTGGAGATGCAGAGAAGCCTGATTTGTGAAAAGAGACACAAATGGAACAAAGTGAGGCAGGGATGTGTATTGTGCAGACTTGGGATGACCCAGCACCACCAAGGAGCAACATGGTGTCTGATGTATTGCCCATTCCTGATTCCAGTCCCTTCTGAGGTTCAGCTATAATTTCTGCCTTTATTTTTTTCTAAACAACTTTACTGGAGTACAATTGCTTCACAGTGTTGTGTTAGATCCTGCTGTACAACAAAGTGAATGACCCATATGCATACGTACATCCCCATATCCCCTCCCTGGTGCATCTCGCTCCCAACCTCCTTATCCCGCCCCTCTAGGTGGTCACAGAGCACCAAGCTGATCTCCCTGTGCCATGCAGTGCTTCCCAGTAGCTATCTATTTTACATTTGGTAGTTCATATATGTCAATGCCACTCTCTCACTTTGTCCCAGCTTACTCTTCCCCCTCCCCGTGTCTTCAAGTCCATTCTATATGTCTGTGTCCTTATTCCTGTCCTGCCCCAAGGTTCATCAAAACCTTTATTTTTTTTTTGAGATTCCATATATACGTGTTAGCAAAAGATATTTATTTTTCTCCTTCTGACTTACTTCACTCTGTATGACAGACACTAGGTCCATTCACCTCACTACAAATAACTCAATTTTGTTCCCTTTTATGGCTGAGTAATATTCCATTGTATATATGTGCCACATCTTCTTTATCCATTCATCTGTCAATGGACACTTAGGTTGATTCCATGTCCTGGCTATTGTAAATAGTGCTGCGATGAACACTGTGGTACATAACTCTTTTTGAATTATGGTTTTCTCAGGGTCTATACCCAGTAGTGGGATTGCTGGGTCATATGGTAGGTCTATTTTTAGTTTTTTAAGGAACCTCCATACTGTTCTCCATAGTGGCTGTATCAATTTACATTCCCACCAACAGTGCAAGAGGGTTCCCTTTTCTCCACACGCTCTCCAGCACTTATTTGTAGATTTTTTAATGATGGCCATTCTGACCGGTGTGAGATGACACCTCATTGTAGTTTGGATTTGCATTTCTCTAATGATTAGTGATGTTGAGCATCCTTTCATGTGTTTGTTGGCAGTCTGTATTTCTTCTTTGGAGAAATGTCTATTTAGGTCTTCTTCCCATTTTTTGATGGGGTTGTTTGTTTTTTTAATATTGAGCTGCATGAGCTGCTTGTATATTTTGGAGATTAATCCTTTGTCAGTTGCTTCATTTGCAAATATTTTCTCCTGTGCTGTGGGTTGTCTTTTCATCTTGTTTATGGTTTCCTGTGCTGTGCAAAACCTTTTAAGTTTCATTAGGTCCCATTTGTTTATTTTTGTTTTAATTTCCATTTCTCTAGGAGGTGGGTCAAAAAAGATCTTGCGGTGATTTATGTCATAGAGTGTTCTGCCTATGTTTTCCTCTAAGAGTTTTACAGTGTCTAGACTTACATTTAGGTCTCTAATCCATTTTGAGTTTATTTTTGTGTATGGTTTTAGGAAGTGTTCTAATTTCATTCTTTTACGTGTAGCTGTCCAGTTTTCCCAGCACCACTTATTGAAGAGGTTGTCTTTCTCCATCGTATATTCTTGCCTCCTTTATCAAAGATAAGGTGACCATATGTGTGTGGGTTTATCTCTGGGCTTTCTATCTTGTTCAGTTGATCCATATTCTTGTTTTTGTGCCAGTACCATACTTTCTTGATTACTGTAGGTTTGTAGTATAGTCTGAAGTCCGGGAGCCTGATTCCTCCAGGTCCATTTTTCTTTCTCAAGATTGCTTTGGCTATTTGGGGTCTTTTGTCTTTCCATACAAATTGTGAAATTTTTTGTTCTAGTTCGTGAAAAATGCCATTGGTAGTTTGATAAGGATTGCCTTGAATCTGTAGATTGCTTTGGGTAGTATAGTCATTTTCACAATATTGATTCTTCCAATCCAAGAACATTGTATATTTCTCCATCTGTTTGTATCATCTTTAATTTCTTTCACCAGTGTCATATAGTTTTCTGCATACAGGTCTTTTGTCTCCTTAGGAAGGTTTATTACTAGGTATTTTATTCTTTTTGTTGCAGTGGTAAATGAGAGTGTTTCCTTAATTTCTCTTTCAGATTTTTCATCATTAGTGTATAGGAATGCAAGAGATTTCTGTGCATTAATTTTGTATCCTGCTACTTTACCAAATGCATTGATTAGCTCTAGTAGCTTTCTGGTGGCATTTGTAGGATTCTCTATGTATAGTATGTCATCTGCAAACAGTGACAGTTTTACTTCTTCTTTTCCAATTTGTATTACTTTTATTTCTTTTTCTTCTCTGATTGCCATGGCTAGGACTTCCAAAACTATGTTGAATAATAGTGGTGAGAGTGAACATCATTGTCTTCTTCCTGATCTTAGAGGAAATGCTTTCAGTTTTTCACCATTGAGAACAATGTTGGCTGTGTGTTTGTCATATATGGCCTTTATTATGTTGAGGTAGGTTCCCTCTATGCTCACTTTCTGAAGAGTATTTTATCATAAATGGGTGTTGAGTTTTGTCAAAAGCTTTTTCTGCATCTATTGAGATGATCATATGGTTTTTATTCTTCAGTTTGTTAATATGGTTTGTCACATTGATGGATTTGCATATATTGAAGAATCCTTGCATTCCTGGGATAAACCCCGCTTGATCATGGTGTATGACGCTTTTAATGTGCTGTTGGATTCTGTTTGCTAGTATTTTGTTGAGTATTTTTGCATCTATGTTCATCTGTGATATTGGTCAGTAGTTTTCTTTTTTTGCAACATGTTTGTCTGCTTTTGGTATCAGAGTGATGGTGGCCTTGTAGAATTTGTTTGGGAGTGTTCCTCCCTCTGCTATATTTTGGAACAGTTTGAGAAGGATAGGTGTTAGCTCGTCTCTAACTGTTTGATAGTTTTCACCTGTGAAGCCATCTGGTCCTGGGCTTTTGTTTGTTGGAATATTTTTAATCACAGTCTCAATTTCAGTGCTTGTGATTGGTCTGTTTATATTTTCTATTTCTTCCTGGTTGAATCTCAGAAGGTTGTGCTTTTCTAAGAATTTGTCCATTTCCTCCAGGTTGTCCATTTTATTGGCATCTAGTTCCTTGTAGTAATCCCTCATGATCCTTTGTATTTCTACAGTGTCAGTTGTTACTTCTTTTTCATTTCTAATTCTGCTGATTTGGGTCTTCTCCCTTTATTTCTTGATGAGTCTGGCTGATGGTTTATTGATTTTGTTTATCTTCTCAAAGAAGCAGCTTTTAGTTTTATTGATCTTTGCTATTGTTTCCTTCATTTCTTTTTCATTTATTTCTGATCTGATCCTTATGTTTTCTTTCCTTCTGCTAACTTTAGGTTTTTTTGTTCTTCTTTCTCGAATTTCTTTAGGTGTAAGGTTAGGTTGTTTATTTGAGATGTTTCTTGTTTCTTGAGGTAGGATTATATTTCTATAAACTTTCCTCTTTGAACTGCTTTTGCTGCATCCCATAGGTTTTGGGTGGTTGTGTTTTAATTGTCATTTGTTTCTAGGTATTTTTTTATTTCCTCGTTGGTTTCTTCAGTGATCTCTTGGTTATTTTGTAGCATATTGTTTAGCCTCCATGTGTTTGTATTTTTTACAGTTTTTTTTTTTTCCTGTAATTGATATCTAGTCTCATAGCGTTGTGGTCACAAAAGATACTTGGTACGATTTCAATTTTCTTAAATTTACCAAAGCTTGAGTTGTGACCCAAGATACAATCTATCTTGGAGAATGTTCCGTGAGCACTTGTGAAGAAAGTGTATTCTGTTTTTTTTGGATTGAATGTCCTATAAATATCACTTAAGTCCATCTTGTTTAATGTGTCATTTAAAGCTTGTGTTTCCTTATTTATTTTCATTTTGGATGATCTGTCCATTGGTGAAGTGGGGTGTTAAAGTCCCCTGCTAGGATTGTGTTACTGTCGATTTTCCATTTTATGGCTGTTAGCATTTGCCTTATGTATTGAGGTGCTCCTGTGTTTGGTGCATAAATATTTACAATTGTTATATCTTCTTCTTGGATTGATCCCTTGATCATTATGTAGTGTCCTTCTTTGTCTCTTGTAATAGACTTTATTTTAAAGTCTATTTTGTCTGATATGAGAATTGCTACTCTAGCTTTCCTCTGATTTCCATTTGCATGGAATATCTTTTTCCATCTCCTCACTTTCCGTTTGAATGTGTACCTAGGTCTGAAGTGGGTCTCTTGTAGACAGCACATGTATGGATGTTGTTTTTGTATCCATTCAGCCAGTCTGCGTCTTTTGGTTATAGCATTTAATCCAGTTACATTTAAGGTAGTTATGGATATGTATGTTATTATTTCCATTTTCTTAATTGTTTTGGGTTTGTTATTGTTGGTCTTTTCCTTCTCTTGTGTTTCCTGCCTAGAGAAGTTCCTTTAGTATTTGTTTTAAAGCTAGTTTGGTGGCGCTGAATTCTCTTAACTTTGCTTATCTGTAAAGGTTTTACTTTCTCCATCGAATCTGAATGAGATCCTTGCTGGGTCAAGTAATCTTGGTTGTAGGTTTTTCCCTTTCATCACTTTAAATATGTCCTGCCACTCCCTTCTGGCCTGCAGAGTTTCTGCTGAAAAATCAGCTGTTAACCTTATGTGGATTCCCTTGTATGTTATTTGTTGTTGTTCCTTTGCTGCTTTTAATATTTTTTCTTTGTATTTAATTTTTGATAGTTTGATTAATATGTGTCTTGGGGTGTTTCTCTTTGGGTTTATCCTGCATGGGACTCTCTGTTCTTCCTGGACTAGATTGACTATTTCCTTTCCCATATTAGGGAAGTTTTCGACTATAATCTCTTCAAAGATTTTGTCAGATGCTTTCTGTTTCTCTTCTTCTTCTGGTACCTGTATAATTCAAATGTTGGTGCATTTAATGTTGTACCAGAGGTCTCTGAGGCTGTCCTCAATTCTTTTCATTCTTTTTTCTTTATTCTGCTCCCTGGAAGTTATTTCTTCCATTTTATCTTCCAGCTCACTTATCTGTTCTTCTACCTTAGTTATTCTGTTATTGATTCCTTCTAGAGTATTTTTCATTTCAGTAATTGTGTTGTTCATGACTGTTTGTTTGCTCTTTTGTTCTTCTAGATCCTTGTTAAATGTTTCTTGTGTTTTCTCCATCTTTTGCCTGAGATTTTGGATCATGTTTACTATCATTACTCTGAATTCTTTTTCAGGTAGGTTGCCTAGTTCCTCTTCATTTACTTGGTCTTGTAGGTTTTTACCTTGCTCCTTCATCTGTAACATATTTTTATGTAGTTTCATATATTTCTTTTTGATGGGTGGTGCTGTATTCCTGTCTTACTGGTTATTTGGCCTGAGATGTCTAGCACTGAAGTTTGCAGGCAGTTGGATAGAGCTGCGTCTTGGTGCTGAGATGAGGACCTCAGGGAGGCCTCACTCCAATTGATATTCCCTGGAGTCTGAGCTTCTGTGTTAGTCCAGCAGTTTGGATTTGGAGCTCCCACCATAGGAGCTCAGGCCCGACCTCTGGACCGGGAACCAAGATCTTACAAGCTTCGTGGCACAGTTAAAAAAAAAAAAAAAAAAGGAAGAATGAAAGAAAAAATGGAGCAGTACAATATTAAAGAATAAAAGACAAAATAAAATTAGAAAGATAAAAAATATATTAGGAAAAATAAAACTATAATTGAAACAACTGCCACAACGTAAAATGAAATCACAACAGTAATAGAAAAAAAAAAAAACAAAGAAATAGATGGGGTGGGGAACAACCCAAAAGGAGAAATCACAAACAAAGTATAAAATAAAATTAGAAAAATAAAAGATTTATTAGGAAAAATAAAAGTATAAAAAAATCAACAACAATGAATCATCAAGGTAAAACAGAACGCTAATGTAAAAGAGGGAACAACAACAATAAAATGGACTTGAGGTTACGGGGAGGGGGAAGGGTAAGCTGTGACAAAGTGAGAGAGTGGCATGGACATATATACACTACCAAACGTAAAATAGATAGCTAGTGCGAAGCAGCCGCATAGCACAGGGAGATCAGCTGGTGCTTTGTGACCACCTAGAGGGGTGGGATAAGGAGGGTGGGAGGGAGGGAGATGCAAGATGGAAGAGATATGGGAACATACGTATATGTATAACTGATTCACTTTGTTATAAGGCAGAAACTAACATGTCATTGTAAAGCAATTATACCCCAATAAAGATGTTGAAAAAAAAAAAAAAGATGCTCTGGCTATGGGGGCAGAGTTTAGGCAGGAGGGGGTTTGGAACTTAGGCAGGGGCAGGATTTAGTGTGGAGCAGGACCTGGGTGGGCAGTGGGGTGACATTTGAGCATGGGGTAGGGCCTAGGCTCAGGACCTCTACAGCCAGAAAACGCCTTGGGGACGGGGCCTAGGTGGGGCAACGTTCAAGTGTGGGGCGGGGCCTCTGTTTAGGACTTGTGCAGAGAGGGAGAGGCAGCGCATTGAAAGGAGGGCGTCTGGAGTGTGGAGTTCCGGAGTTTGGGGATAGGGCCCTGGGTGGGGTTGCAGGGGCGGCGTTTGGGCTTTGCAGGGCAGGAGGGAGGCTCCGAGGGCAGAGGATTAGGCCTGGGAGCCCAACAGGCTCCCTGGTGCCTAAGAGGACAGGGAAAGCACTGGCCACATTCCCTTCCATTCCTTTGTGTCCCTCCCCTACCATCTCCCCCAGAGTCTCCCCTGTTGCTGCTGGACCCCTAACCGTGGGTGGGTCCTGCTGCATGTAGGAACTCCTTCCTTCCCTCAGCCACCTCTCAGGGGCACCAGTCCCGTCCCGCCTCCACTTCTCCCCCTTGTGTTCCTCTCCCTTGGGTGTCTGTGGTCCCCCACTGGTGCCTGGTAGTTGCCCTAGTTGTGAGGAGACACAAATTCTCCATCCTCCTAGTATGCCATCTTGACTCCATCTCCTGCCCTTAATTTTTGAGCAATAATCCTACATTTTTATAATAAATTCTCCCTTTTCTACTTAAGTCAGCATAAGTGGGTCTCAAATGAAAGAGCCTTGACCATAACACCCCCAAACCCAGGCCTTCATTGCATTATATTTTCCCTTAATTGTAAGAACTCTCTTCTCAGTATCCAGATTGAAAACTCTCATCATCGTTGTCACTTTCCTTGCCTCGTCCCAATTCCCCATCATATCCCATTACCTAACATGTCCAGTGGAGTTGATCTTTAATATTACTCTTGAAAAAAGAACTTTAGAATTGGTCCCTGCTTTCCATTCCTCCCATAACCTCCAGGTCATTACCTCTTATTCAGACAATTAGGAGTCTTTTTATTGGTTTTCCTGTTTCTGGTCATTTTCTTCTCCAATCCATGGAAGTTCTACAATGCTTGTTCTTTACACATTGAATGAATACCACACTTCTCACCTGAAATTCCAGATCTTCTATGGCAAGATACCTAACTACCTACCTTTCCATTCTTATCATAGGCTTCCTACCCTTGGAGGTCAATCAATTTGGACCACATCATCAGGGCCTCTGTGCACTTTGATTTCTGGTTGTGTTCAGCCAGTTGGGAGTTCTGGAAGGAGATGCGAGGGAAGGAGGAGGGTGCAGTCAGGATATTTAGCCCCCTAGTTCTCTCCTTTTAAGGACCCTTTGCGGTGGCTATATCACTTGGCTAAAGGTCATCGCTTATCTTGAAGTGACCTCCATATGACTTCTTATCCTCCAGATTCTGGCAACCTTTCTCTTTCCTCGTTTCTTAGGCCTTGCTTTATTGAGTGTTCAATTATGGCTACCCATGGCTCCCTCCTTCTGCTGTGTAGTTCCCCTAATTTCTGCCCGCGACATTGTAAATAGTCATTTTCAAATAGACACCCCTTCAATTGTCCTAAATTTAGCGTGCTTTTCTTTTGGGGACCTTGACTGATACAGGGCAAAATGCAAATGGTTGCTACCTCATATGAGAGAATTAAATATTTTAGAGAGTTAAATATTTTAATCTATGCTTTATGTTAAAACAGTGCCTAGACCATAGTCAGCTCTTAATAAGTGTCAACTGTTATTAGTATTATCTCCTGTCACTTCTTATTTTGTTTTCTACTCTATAGATTAACCGGATGTCACACTTTCTCTTAATACTCACCTGTGTTTTCTCACCACCGTGCCTTGAAGATCACATTTTGGCTGCTAGAAGACCACCCTTGTTTCTTTTCCTACTCATCTGTCACTTTCCAATTAAATATTTTCCTTACTGACAAGCTTCTTCTCCAAGCAGATCACAGTGTGTCTGCCTCTGTATCCCCACACCCCTTTCTACATCTCCTTCTCAGAAAGAAGCACTTTCTACATGTTGCTCCTTCTGAGATTGATGGGTGTCTATACGTATCATTTCTTCCACTCCACTGTACCTCCTTTGAGGCAGAGATTCAATCCTATTTCTTTATTTTTCTTTTTTAATACTTTGCCCTTAATCAATCACAAAATATTGAGTACTAGCCCCTGACAACCCATTCTCCCCACAGCAGCCAGAATGATTTTTCAAAAACAAAATTTAGATTATGCTGCTCCCCTTCTTAAGCCCTCCAGTGACTTTTCTTGGAATAAAATCCACCCCTCTCTCCAGTGTACACAAGAGTCGAATGATCTGGCCCCTACCTTCCTCACCCACCTACCCACCCTGACAGCACTAAGCTTGTTTCTGCTTCGAGGCCTTTGGCTAGCTGTCCTTTCTTCCTGCAGTCAGATTCCTCCAGCTCTCTGCAGGGCTGGCTCCTTCCTGTCACTCAGACCGCAGTTTTCGTGTCGCCTCTTCAGAGAGAGGTCTTTGTGACTTCTCCATCTAGAGTCACCATGAAGTCACGCTCCACTTCGTCACCTTATTTACATTTTCTACATAGCACTCCTGTTTGCTTTTCCTAAAGCAGCTTTACCTAGATATACTTTACATACCGTAAGAAGCATCCGTTTAAACAACACAATGCAATGGATTTTAGTACGTTTACAGAGTTGTGCAACCATCACAATGGTCTAATTTTAGAACATTTCCAGCACCCTCAAAAGAAACCTTGTACCCGTCAGCCATGGGGTGGTGCCCCACCCCTCCCCTGACTACTTCCAGCCTCTGGAAACCACGAAACTACTTTCTGTCTCTGTGCCTATTCGGGAGCGTGCATTTACAGGGACTCCTACAGCACGTGGTCTTTGTGACTGGCTTCTTCCACTTAGTGTAATGTTTGTTCATTTGTTCTTTAAACGTAGACCAATTTACTTATTTGTTTAAATTTTTTTTTACTCCGTGTAACATTTTTGAGGTTTATCCACGTTGTACCATGAACCAGCTACTTCCTTCCTTTTTGGTGCCAAGTTCTGTTTCATGGTATGGATATCCCACATTTTATTTCCATTGGGCTGGGTTCTTTCAAGTTTGAAACTCTTGTTTGCTTTTCCATCCGCCTCTGTGAAAAATGAGCAGGACCTTGCCTGCGTCTGTCTCGTTTGCTGCTTTAAAGCCACGAGCACTCGCACGGTGGAGCGGCCACGTCCCTGTCTCTCGTCCCTGGGACGTGAGTGAGTCCACTGAAGAGCTGGGGACCCTACAGGGAGTGCAGCGGACCTCCGTCCCAGGGTCGAGCATGTGTCTGTCACAGAAGAGGTCCTGCAACAAGGTTGTCTGAGTGAGGGGCTGTCACGCTGCAGAAGCCTGTGGGCAGCAGGGTGGTGTCTGCCTCCAGCGCTCCCCCGTCTCTCTCTGTAGCATCCTGCCCTCCTCCCCTGCTCTCCCGGGCCTCTGCTGCAAGCGCCCATGGTGCCCCCCACAAAGAGAAAGCAAGTCTTGGGCGGAGAGCAACCGAAGCAGGCAGCCACCAGGGCAGTCACGGAGCACCCAGGTCTCTGGCTCCAGGGGCTGAGATCCCACGGCTCTTCCTTTGACTCTGAGCTTCTCCAGGAGCTTCCCAGGTGAACGAGTCAATAAACTCCTTTGTCGCTTTGGCCAGCTTGGCTTGGCTTCTTTTACTTGCCGCAGAGAGAGTTATGATGAATACACTTGGGTTCCTTCTCACCTAACTGGTCTGGCGACAGTAACAAAGAAGGGCTGTCTAGGGTTTCTCTGATGAGAAACTGTTTCCACATCCATCATTTCATTCCACCCTCTTAACAGAGAAAAAAAAACACAGATGGAATTTTAAATATGAAGCAACCAAAGATTAGAGACGCCAAGTGACGTGCTCAAGGTCACACAGCTTAAACGTTTGCACAGCCAGGCCTCAGAGCCAGGGCATCTGGCTCCCCATTGTGTATGCTTTGCCTACTGGGCCACGACCCTTAAACAACTGGCTTTGGGGTGAAAAGGTGGCACTTGCTCATAGGGTCTTTGGTTGTGTGCCTGGTGCCTAGCACACTGCCTGAAGTGTTTTCAGAGTCAACGACAGGTTAATTTGACCAGGTTAAGCTACCAAAGCAGGAAAACCCTTAAGGGGCCTTGGAGCCAGGGCCAGGTCTCTGGTTACCGGAGAGCCCGAGCAGAAGGGAAACTGCAAGTTACAAAGTGAACATTCAGCACTTAGCAGAGTCCAGGCCCCTCCTTCTTCCACTCCTTTCCCACCTTTCTCCCTGCTCTATGCCTGTGTGGCTTTTTATTTTAGATTAGTCCAAATTGAGGAAATCAGCAGAGTCTTCTCAAGGACCAAACCCGAGTCAGGCTTCCTAGAGATATGCATTAACATCGGATCTCAAGAAAGATGCAGAAGAGAGATTCTGACATGAGAATTACTGCCCCCAGTTCCTGCCCCTCTTCTACTCACTCCTGCCATGAGCTCCTGTTCTGCCCTTGCTTTAATATTCTTCTCTCTAATCTAACCACTGCACTGCAGCCACACTAATTCACTCAGCATACTTCAAACTGTCCATGTTTTTCCTTCTGAATCCCGCTTTCTCTGCCTGGCAAACTCTTATTCATCCTTCAAAGCCCAAGTGAAATATTGCTTCCTCTAAAACAGTCCTGCAGGGATTCTTCTTACTCTGAGCTTCCATAGCACTTTATAAACATCACATTGTGGCAATGACCAGGCTGTATCATGGCTCTTGCTAGGTTTGTTTTCTCACCACACTACAATTCCTTGAAAGCCTGTCTCTGTCCTACAAAGTTTTGTTTCCCAGGCCCTGGCCCAGCAGCTGAACAATAATAAGTGCTCAATAAATGCTTGCTGAAATTTCATGAAGAAAGGCTGTCCCTTCCTGGGATGAAGGCCAAGACTGCAAGAATCGCTGAGGGCATTCAAGAAAAATTTATCAAAATGTTCTCTCATATGATGACTGATGACTTGAATAAAATCATTAGTAAAGCGATCGGGCAAATAAAAGAGGACCTTTTGGCAGACATGTTTAGAGAAACTGTAGTTATGCGTTACTCCTTACAAATAGTACAGAGAAGAGTTCATATTTCATATTTCTGTTCGGGTTGCTACCTTGCAGCTTAGATGATGAAGAGCATGATTTTGGTCTTCGTTTTATGGCAAATGATGGAGAGGAGAGATGTACCCATTGACTACACTAGATTGAAAGGGGTGCTATAACAGAGTACCACAAATTCAGAGGCTTAAGCAAAAGACATTTATTGTCTCACAGCTCTGGAGGCTAGAAGTCCAAGATCGAAGTGTTGGCAGGGTTGGTTCCTTCTGAGGCCTGTGAGGAAGGATCAGTTCCCTGCCTCTCCCCTAGCTTCTGGGGGTTTGCTGGCCATCTTTGGCATTCTTAGCTTGTAGTAACATCACCCCATGTCTGCTTTCATGTTCACATGGCGTTCTTTTTATGTGTGTGTCTGCCTCCAATATCCCCCGCCTTTTATAAGGATACCGGTCAATTGCATCAGGGCCCACCCTAATGAGCTCATCTTAACTTGATTGCCTCTGTAAAGACTCTATCTTCAAATAAAGTCACTTTCTGAGACACTGAGGGTTGGGACTTCAACATACGAATTTTGGAAAGACAAAGACCCATAATAGTGACCCTGAGAATTAATAGCTGAACTGAGTTCAGAACCCAGAATCCTAAAGCCAGCCTGGCAGGAATAACAGAATTGGAAGGGATTTTCAGTGAAATTCGTCCCTCTGCCTTGAGTCCACCCCGTAGTGCTCACAAGGCTTCATGGTACTACTGGAGAATCTCAAAGAGTTGTTAAGAACATTCCAAAAGACACAGGTGAATATACATATAATCTCCCATGTTTCGGCCCCTGCCAGGGCTTTTCTTTTAAGATCCTGTGCTTAGTTCTGTATTATATTTTTTAAAGAGGGACTCTCCCTCAAATGATTTAAAATCCAGGCTTTTCAAAACCTGATCTGCTCTGCCTCTAGGAAAATATTCAATACTTGAACTGTCTTTGTGGCTCAGGATGGGATATAAAGACTTTTCCCATTCCTTCATATACTTTGGAAGAAAAGATTCACTGGGACTTTCCTCCCCCAAATCCTCCCTAAGTGAAACGCCTTGGCCACTGAGCCCCACGTGAAGCCAGTATTTATTCCTTTTGCCCTACCTGCCACCATCTACATGGAATGGACCTCACTCCCCCTTTCCCGTGGGTGGCAGCTTCAGAGTCTTAGCAGAGCTCTCTGGTCTCTGGGCAGTTACCCCTGAAATGAGCATGGGACCAGAGCCTAGGAGGGATGCCCACCAGTGTGAAGCATGGCCAAGGGAAGTTCTGGAGGAGCTGCCACTTTCCCACCAGCCATCTGAGGGATGAGCTGACCTGTGTTGGGTCTGGAGAGAGCAGGTGACAGCTCATCTGACAGCCAGAGGGCCCCTCCTCTGCCTGAAGCTTTCCCTCAGGCAGCAAGGGTGCTGAGACGGCTAAGGGCAAATCCTGCACACCTAGCATTTTTCATTTCTTTGGGCTTTGCCTTGTCTCACTGAGTTTTGGGGTTTTTCCCTTCCATAATGTGATTGCAGAGCCGGATGCTGATGGCACTGCTCTTGGCCAGGACTGGCTCTTCCTTTGCAAGTAATTAACTTGGCAGAGATGGTGGTATTTAATAGCTAAGATTGATTGATCAAAATGTCAACTATCTTATTTCTCGAAAATGTTTCATGTGTGTTGTATTTTTTCTCCTAAGTACACAGTGTCTATTTGAATTTCCCTCTCTTAGATGAGATTTATTTGTACCATTCAGGCAGCATAATTGATGTCTTCCATATCCTACCCTACAACTTATATCCCAGCCTTTCAAAAAGCCTGGGATTATGGGGCCATCAGGATGAATATATTTACTGGTTTGCCACCTAGAGATGGGTTGGATCCCCTGAGTGGCAGAGCCGACATTATCCTCCTCTTCTTCCTTTTTTTTGTGGGGGCGGGGGGGAGTAGAAGATGAAATTTATCTGAATTTTAGAGATAAAACACACAATTTCAAAGAAATGCCAGATGTCCAGGAGCAGTTTGCTTATGCTTCACAATATCTACTCCCACTCTTATGACATTAGAGATACATCAATGAAAAGACATTATCCTCTTCTTAACAGGACCAGGTGACAGGGCTCAAAAAGGTTATTCATTACTTCAAATTTCTAAATAATCAAATCAGGTGGACACCTGGTGATTGCTTAGTGATTGGATGTTATGATGGCTAGAAAAACCTCACTTCAAATCAACTAGATATTTAGGAAGTCCAATCAACTCTGTAGGCATGGACTAAGAAATAATTATCTCTGTTTTGCTGATGAAAGCTTAGAAGCAGGAAGAGCAAGTGGCTTGTTCAACTTGATATTGACTGAAGCATGTGAGTCACAGAACTTAAATGAAATCTTTAGTTGAGTATTTCTGATCTTGGGCTAAGAATGGGAGCATATTATAAAGAAAAGCAATAAAGGAGATAAGAATGTATAAAGAATGTGACCATAAGCTCAACGTCACTAATTATCAGAGAAATGCAAATCGAAACTACAATGAGGTATCACCTCACATTGGTCTGAATGGCCATCATAAAAAGCCTACAAATAATAAATGCTGAAGAGGGTGTGGAGAAAAGGGAACCCTCCTACACTGTTGGTGGGAATGTAAATTGGTGTAGCCACGATGGAGAACAGTATGGAGGTTCCTTAAAAAACTAAAAATAGAGTTACCATACGATCCAGCAATCCCACTCCTGGGCATATATCCAGGAGAAAACTCTGATTCTAAAAGATACACACACCCCTATTTTCATAGCAGCACTATTTACAATAGCCAAGACATGGAAGCATGTCTAAGTGTCCATTAACAGATGAACAGATAAAGAAGATGTGGTATATATACACAATGGAATATTACTCAGCCATAAAAAAGAATGAAATAATGCCACTTGCAGCAACATGAATGGACCTAGAGATTATCATACTAAGTGAAGTAAGTCAGACAGAGAGAGACAAATATCATATGATATCATTTATATGTGGAATCAAAAAAATGATACAAATGAACTTATTTACAAAACAGAAACAGACTCACAGACATAGAAAACAAATTTATGGTTACCAAAGGGGAAAGAGAGAGGGAGGGGCAAATTAAGCGTTTGGGATTAACAGATACACACTGCTATATATAAAATAGATAAACAACAAGGACCTACCATATAGCACAGGGAGCTATATTCAATATCTTGTAATAACCTATAATGGAAAATAATCTGGAAAAATATATATATATAACTATATATATATATATATAACCAAATCACTTTGCTATACACCAGAAACTAGAAAAACATTGTAAATCAACTATACTTCAATTAAAAAAAAATTAAATTAAAAAAAGAATGTGATCATCATATGGCCAAGACTTACAGACACTAGAACCTCAAGATCATTCAGAATCCACAGTAGTTCCAAAGACTTGTTTAAACACTTACTCTTACAATAGTAGAAGTTCTGGACTCTGGTTCTCTGCCATTGACATGATTCCCTACTCCCCAGGTGTCTTTTCTCTTTAAACCTGCCCACTTCTCTTTGTTTGACCACCTAATGGAAGCCCACTATTCTGTCCCACTCCCCACCACTGCCCAATTCCAATAGTTTGAATATAACATTCTTATCAGCTCCCTTTATAAATCACAGACCAGCCTCTGGAATAGTTATACTTGGATTCCTGGTTCAATCAGGTGTGGTTTGAATGGGGGTGCAGTCATGTGGTACAGAAGCTGATCACCTCATTTAAGTTACAACCAGGGCTGCTCTTCTCAGCCAAAGGTGGTGGGTCCCTCAGGAGGGGGCAGTGGGCGTGTGGTCACTGTGACTGACTGTCTACTATAAATAATATGCCAGCACTATTTCTCTAGACAAGTGATCATTTATGCCAAGCATGTAGCAAAGGGGCTTATTTAATTAATCTTCTGGCTTCTTTTTTTTATTATTAATTAATTTATTTTTGGCTGTGTTGGGTCTTCGTTTCTGCGTGCAGGCTTTCTCTAGTTGTGGCGAGCAGGAGCTACTGTTCGTTGTGGTTCACAGGCTTCTCATTGCGGTGACTTCTCTTGTTGCGGAGCACGGGCTCTAGGTATGCGGGCTTCAGTAGTTGTGGCACGCAGTCTCCGTAGTTGTGGCTCACAGGCTTTAGAGCGCAGGCTCAATAGTCATGGTGCACGGGCTTAGTTGTTCCTTAGCATGTGGGATCTTCCCGGACCAGGGCTCCAACCTGTGTCCCCTGCATCGGCAGGTGGACTCTCAACCACTGCGCCACCGGGGAAACCCCACTGGTAATTATTTAAGGGTTGATGTCTTAGCAAACTGACTGGCAGGACCCTCATATAAGTATCTCCCAGGATCTGCCTTGAGGTTGTCTCTGTGAGTGGCAGTGGGAATTAGCAAGAGGAGTTAGGAGGGGCAAAGGCAGAGCTAGACTATCACCTTCCCCACCCAGACTCCAGGGAAAAGCTGTTGTAGGTCCAGTCTTGCTGCTTTGAGAGCTTCTTTTACAAATCAGAAACAAGACAAGCCACAGCTTCTACGCCCTTCAGTCTATCAGAGTCAATCTCCACTGTTGGGTTTTCCCTAGAGTGACAGCCCACAGGCCCTTGCTCTGGGGGCATGACATTCAGTGCCTCTATACCCTCCCCTGCCATTGCCCCCCATTCTTTCACTGTGTCTGCCAGGCCTGGCCTCAGAAGAAGCCAAAGTGGCTCCTGACCAAATGCAAATCACCAAGTACAATGTCTCTTTATATCTGTTCACACCTTTCATCCCAGAGTTTCAAAGCACAGTGCAAATGTTAACTTGTCCTCAGACACCCCAGGAATGGAAAGTAGGTGGCATATGCTATTATCATCTCCTGTTTTATAGAAACAAACCAAGCTCTGAGCCATGACCCATCTTGCTGGAGGCCTCATGGTGAAAAACTGTATGTCCCAGGGACCTACATCTAGTGTTTAACTATATCACATTACTGCCAAAACACCACAAATATCAGCTCTTTAATTGATAATCATTTTTTTCTCTCACTTTCTCCCACATGCCGCGGAGCGGTTGGGCCCGTGAGCCATGGCCGCTGAGCCTGCGCATCCCGAGCCTGTGCTCCGCAACGGGAGAGACCACAACAGTGAGAGGCCCGCGTACCGCAAAAAAAAAATAAATTAATTAAAAAAAAATAAAAATTACCAGTGCCTCTTTTCCCACCTCCTTTTCTCAGTCTCTTTGATATTTACTGTCCTCTTTTTAAATAATTAATTAATTAATTAATTTAGCTGCATTGGGTCTTAGTTGAGGCATGTGGGATCTTTCGTTGCAGCGCTGGGACTCTTAGTTGCGGAGCACGGGCTTCTCTCTAGTTGTGGCTCACAGGCTCTAGCGCGTGCGGGCTCAGTAGTTGCGGCGTGCAGGCTTAGTTGTCCCGTGGCACGTGGGATCTTAGTTCCCTGACCAGGGATCGAACCCACATCCCCTGCATTGCAAGGCAGATTCTTAATCACTGGGCTACCAGGGAAGTCCCTACTGTGCTCTTTGAGGCCGTCCCTGAAGGCCACTTTAATTTACTCACAGACACCATGAAATGGTGGTGCGTATGGTGGGCTGTTAGTAGGGGGTGGCCCAGTGCCTGGTTTGCTCTGGGCCACAGAACTTGCCTGGGCATGTCCCTAGGAGCTGGATAGTCCCAAGTCCCTGGAAACCCAGCTCTCTTTATTTTACCTGCCTCTGAATCAGGATTCCACTATCTTCGTTTATTCACTTCCCCACACCCTCTGATTAAACCTTGATTACTCAGAATGCCTGGTGAATTTGATGGTTCTGAGGGACATTTAGAGTTAAGGAGAGGTAGGTTTTTTTTTGTTTGTTTGTTTTTATTGAAGTATAGATGATTTACAACGTGTTATTTATTGCTGTACAGCAAAGTGATTCAGTTATATATATATATTCTTTTTCATATTCTTTTCCATTATAGTTTATCACAGGATATTAAATATAGTTCCCTGTGCTATATAATAGGACCTTGTTTTTTATCCATTCTACATGTAATAGTTTGCATCTGCTAACCCCAAAGTCCCAAGCCATCCCTCCCTCAACCCCCTCCCCCTTGGCAACCACAAATCTGTTCTCTGTGCCTGTGAGTCTGTTTCCGTTTCGTAGATAAGTTCATTTGTGTCATATTTCAGATTCCATATATAAGTGATATCATATGGTATTGTCTTTCTCTTTCTGACTTTGCTTAGTATGATAATCTCTAGACCCTTTCATGTAGCTGCAAATGGCATTCTTTGTTTCTTTTCATTTTTTTTGGCTGAGTAATATCCCATTATATGTGTATATATATATATATATATATATATATATATATATATATATATAATCTTCTTTATCCATTCAGCTGTTGATAGATATTAGGTTGTTTCCAGGTCTTGGCTATTGTAAATAGTGCTGCTATGAACATTAGGGTGCATGTATCTTTTTGAATTAGAGTTTTGTCCAGATATATGCCCAGGAGTGGGATTCCTGGATCATATGCAACTCTATTTTTAGTTTTTTAAGGAACCTCCATACTGTTCTCCATAGTGGCTGCACCAATTTACATTTCCAACATTATAGGAGGATTCCCTTTTAGGAGAAGTAGGTTGTAATCTAGGCTTCTCCTCTCCTTTATACCTGGTGCACTTGAAAAGTGCTTTTGACCTCTGAGACTGAGTTTTCTCACCTGTTAAAATGAGATAATAATGTCTATCCTACCTACTCACAGGAGCCTCTTGAGAACCAGATGGTTTAAAGCTTATGAGAGCACATTGTGAACTGTGGACCGCTATGCAAATGTTAGTGATTTTGCTGAAGACGGTCATTAGATCATGGACCTGTGCAGTGTATCGTACGCACATGATAAACTGAACAGAATTTAAATTAGCTAATTAAATTGGAGTTTTAAAATGCTCTTAATTAAGTCATTGAGTAGCAGCAGGGTCCAAATGCACTTATCTGAACCTCCGTGCACATGAAGAGGCCCCTGGGAAGAGCATCGAGTCTCTGGTGACATCAAGGACAGTAATGGGGGTGAGCCTGACTTCCTCGTGGATCCCGATGGACTCTGTGGCAATGGCTTTCCAGCTCGGGACAGATGCCCTGTGGCAGATCCCCAGGGGGGTCCAGGTGGGAGACTTTCCCCAACCCCACACCCTCCAGAAGCTGAACAGACCAGGCATTACCTCACCCAGCTCTGAGAGCTAAGGGATGGGCATGGGTGCTCCACCAGCAACTCCAAATCCAGTTCCAGTGAGACAAAGATCTGGGACAGGGCAGATTTATTACAGCAGTGGCAGAGGTGGCCAGACCAGGGGGCCAGTGGGAGAGCCTGGTACCCCCAGGGGCGCCATGCTTGAAAGGTGTCCAGGTCCAGCAGGGGCCGCATAACTTCCTGACTAAGCTCGTCCGGAACCATGATTTCACCGTGGCCATTGCTCGGCATCTCTGCTGAGGCTAGTCCTCTTGCCTTTTCATCAAGTCTGTGAATTTCCCAAGACGTTTCCAATAATCCTCTTTCTGCTCAATTTAACCAGAGTTGCTCAGTTTAACTGGTGTGCTGTTTGCTTGCCATCAAGATTATCTATGCGTTTAAAGGGAAGGGGTGAGAGTGGAGTGACTTCTGAGAGGTTTACACAGTTGACCAGTGAGACAAGATGACGGCTTGGTTGAGCTTGGGACGCAGGTGAAAAGAAGTGCATGAGGTAGATTTTGGATGGTGTTGAAGGAAGAGTCACCCGAATTTCTTGATAAGTTCATACGTGGTGAGAAACAAAGAGGAATGAATGGAAACTTGATATTTGGCTTGAAAAGGTTTATGCCTGTTTGTGGAAAGCTAGAAAAAGTCTGGAAGGAAAGGCGCTAAACCTTTATCAAGGCTTATCTGAGAGGTCACCTGGAGCCGTGGCAAGAGCAGAGGCTTTACTTCATATTTTATACACAAAAACATGATTTATGTTATACTTCTATTTTATATTAAAAATGGTAGCAGCTGGGTGCTTGTTCTTTATGTATTCTCTATTTTATAAATAAAATATTAAAAAATATTTTAAGAGAAACCTTTGGAAAATTTGGGAAAGTATTAGATTAAAGACAGAATTAGATTAATGAAGAATGTTTGGGTCTATTGAAAAGTCAAGGAAAAAATATAAATTCAACTTTCTTGGCTGAATAAAAAGAAATGCTGCTATCTCAAAGGGAAAATAAGAAATGCGGAACACAGGAAGATTTTAGTGCAGAAGTCATCAATCACTTTACCCTGAAGTGGGAGTTTTCACAACCAAGTGGCAGAGTACCCTGTCTCCTTAAGTAGCATTAATTACATCTTTTGGAAGTAAAGTTGTGTTGAATCCAAAGCTATCTAGATTTAAGACCAGATAGTTCACAGCTAGTAGGAGTTTACCTACATCAGAGACGAGGCATTCCTGAGGGAGTCTGTGAGGAGACTGTCTAATCTTGCCCCCCTCCTAGCAGTCTGGGCCTGGGATGGAAGGTGGGAGAGAGAAGGGCTGGGCTGGGGGAGTGAGGCAGGAGTGCCACTTGCCAAAATGTATAGGAAAAGATCAGGCTGTCAAAGCCAAGAAAGGTTAGTTATGACTCAAAGCTGAGTTTAAATCATGAATCAGTTTGCAGGCCAATTTGTTCATTGCAAATCCTGGTTGCCAAATCCTGGGGAGGCGAATCCAAAGCAGAGTCAAATCCAAATGGGTAATTGGCCAAAAAGCCAAGGTCAGCACAAGTGGTGGCATGGAAAGGAGGCTGCTCAGAGGACCAGAGGACTGGGGAGCAGGCCTGGAGTTGGTGACTTACGATATTCTGTCATGGGTGGAAGAGTGTCTTGGATGTGAAGGACTCTTTAGAGGAATGGACAGACTTTCTAGGTCCCAGAGAGACTCCTGAGACCCAGAGACCTATATCTGAGGGAAATAGGAATATAATTCAGGTTGATTTTATTCTAGATTCATCCATCCATCTATCCACCCATCCATTTATAAGTACTGGATTATAAATTAACATATACCAACATCATTAACTCAAATTAACTTTGAGGGAAATAGATGCAAAGAAAAGTATTTTAATGAATTTCAAATAGGGAGGTAAGGTTGTGAAAATGAGGTTTAAAAAGTGATATCAACTAGGTTCTTCAAGGATCAGCTTTTAAGATAAGAATAATTTGTAAGTAGCATAAAAATGTTTACATGTAAATGAGTACTGCTACAGTTCTTAAAGTATGTGTTTCTTCAAGTAGTCTAAACAAAATTGGACTGGGATTTTGTTTATTATTCTCATTTACTTAGCAAACCTTTTCATCCCAGATGATGTCTGAATTGGTATATTTCTAAAAGTAATAGATTTCCTTTTTATGACAATTGTTTCTATTAACTCTATCCCAGTAATAAGAAAGGTATTGCAGTTGGGAGGGAAAAAAAGACATATTTATACCGGTGTACATAAAAACACATAACTGAATTCAACCAATGTTTTGAATTATTTCATCTCCACCAGAGCAGATACATCAAAGTTAACAAGATCTAGAAATCTGTAGAATAAACTTGTAAAGTGGAAAACATGACAGTATAGTCGCTTCACTCCAGAAGTTTCATTTGAATCATGGAGAGCGGTGGTGATGGGAATCCTATTCAGAAGAAAGATCTAAGTTTCAGAGTTTCCCGAAATAAAGATATCATTTATACCGTTGGAGGCTCAACCCCAGTGGCTCAAGTTCACCCTGATGATTAAGGACTATGCCATTAGCCTGGTGTTAATAAGCCTTTCCAAGGAGTCAGGCCCCTCCCCTCCCCCAACTTGGAAGGCATTCTTCATCCTCCAGCACAGTTCTGTGATTATCAACCATAGCAAATAATAGCGGTTCTGGAGGCCAGCCAGCGCCAACGCTGTCTCTCCTTTGCTTTGGGTCTTTTATCTAACCTCTTTATCTCACACGTTTCCCCATGGGCTGCTTCTTTTTAGACTGTAAACACACGCATACACAACACACACACACACACACACACACACACACACACACACACACACACACACACACACACACATATTCACTAAACCCAGCAGCTTAGCAGAAAACAAGTCCATGCTTGCAGGGAGCTTAGGAAGGGCAGCCCAGGAGAAGGGGAGCAAGAGAGAAGGCCCCGGTGGCTTGCTCGCCACAGGCTTGCTGTTTTCTCCCCCACCAGATGGTTTCCAACCCCCTTTCAGTTCCAGAACAGCCTAAAGCCCAGGGTGGGCAGCCTGCCTACCCGACATGACATCTGTGTTTCTAGGAAGTCTCTCTTCTACTCCCCGACACACCCGACCCTTCCTGCTCAGGCCTAAAAGCCTGTGCTGGGGAGCCTTGCCTTTAGCTGAAGTGATAATCCTCCTTAACATGCAAATCCCCCTGGGAGACAGACTCCGCAGCTTCTACATCCTTTGCACTTGAGGGGGAGAGTGTTTCTGAACCTGGGAGAGTACACGCGCACTTGGACTCTGTGGGCCCGTGATGCGGAGATCGAAGCACTTCCTGGCACAGGGTTAGCTGGAATTTCGGCGGTGATGGTTGAAATGAATTGAGATGCCCTGGGGACAGCACACACGGAAGGGCTGAGGTGGGAGATCTGACCCTCCCATGGCAGCTCTGGTCTGGCTTCCTATATCAGCAGAATTGTTTTTGCTAGACGGTCCCCTTACAGAATAGTAGGCAGAGACTGTGTTGGTCACTTCTATAGTCTCAGTGCCAAGCACAGTGTTTCAAACCCAGCAGAACTTTTTTTTTTAGATATGCCAACATTTTACCCATTTTATTATTTTTCTGAAAGAAACAATATTTGCTATTTTATAAGAGAAAGAGACATTATTATTATTTACAAGTGAGTAGATTTTTCTTGGGTAGTTTTAACTCTCATTTCCTATTTTTTATATCATAACTAGTAAAATAGACTGAATAATTTGATTTCTTGGAATATATGTTGAGACATGTTTTGTTTTGTTTTTTTCTAATGGATGGTGAATATTTGTGATTGCCCCATCTGAGTTTTTTCTTTTTTTACATCATTATTGGAGTATAATTTCTTTACAATGTTGTGTCAGTTTCTGCTGTATAACAAAGTGAATCAGCTATACATATACATATATCCCCATATCCCCTCCCTCTTGAGCCTTCCTCCCACCCTTCCTATCCCACCCCTCTAGGTGGTCACAAAGCACCGAGCTGATCTCCCTGTGCTATGCAGCTGCTTCCCACTAGCTATCTATTTTACATTTGGTAGTGTATATAAGTCCATGCCACTCTCTCACTTTGTCCCAACTTACCCTTCCCCCTCCCCGTGTCCTCAACTCCATTCTCTACATCTGCATCTTTATTCCTGTCCTGTCCCTAGGTTCTTCAGAACCATTTTTTCAGATTCCATATATATGTGTTAGCATACGGTATTTGTTTTTCTCTTTCTGACTTAACTTCACTCTGTATGACAGACTCTAGGTCCACCCACTGCACTAGAAAGAGCTCAATTTTGTTTCTTTTTATGGCTGAGAAATATTCCATTGTATATATGTGCCACATCTTCTTTATCCATTCATCTGTCGATGGACACTTAGGTTGCTTCCATGTCCTGACTATTGTAAATAGAGCTGCAATGAACATTGTGGTACATGTCTCTTTTTGAACTATGGTTTTCTCAGGGTATATGCCCAGTAGTGCAAACCCAGCAGACTCTTAAGAAGTGTTTGCAGAATGAATGAATGAATGACATGTTGGGTGAGACCTCCCTTGGCGAGACCAACTTTGAACAAGTTCCCAGTGTGCACATAGAGCTTGGCCACCTGGAGCAGTGACATTGGCTGCCCCCTTGTCCACATGGAGACTTCTGAATCTGCCCTTGCACAATAGGCACCAGGGGTCTTTGCATCCCTCTGGGGGCTGTGCCAGGGCAGCTGCTTTCCCACCCCGCTCACTCCCGCTCACTCCCCGATTGAGTCTCTGCTTTTTTCCCAAACCTTTCCATCTGGCTCCAAGCCAGGGGGGCCTCTAAGTCACACTCAGAATTTCCATGACAGTAAATAGACCAAATGAAGCCCTTTCGAGCCCTGAAAGAAGCCTCTTCCCATCCTGCCGTGTCTGGCAGAATTTTTGTTCACCCCATTTTGATACAGGCCTGTGGAAGGTCAATGACTCCTTTAAAAATAAGGAAAACATGGATGAGGGCCCAGTGGCTAACCTGCTGACAGTGCAGTTCTTTGCAACAGCTCGCAGTTGCCTGCTGCAGCCTCACAGAGATTCCTCACAAAGGTCTGCAATCTATTATGTTCCAGTCGACTGCTGCATTCGAATGTAAAAACAGATCCTTGGATCAACACCCTATAAAAAGCCAAGAAAAATGTGGTAGTGTTCTTTCCTGGCTCAAGCCGAGAGCTTTCTGAGGGAGGAATCCTCTGGAAGCCTGCAGGCCCGTACCTGTGTGTTTTTCATGGTAACTTGATCAGTTCGGAATCCCAGCGAGATGTGGAGGTTTCAGGTATTAGCACCCTCGTTGTGGAGGTGAAGAATGAAAAATGCCCGAAGGGACAAACCACTAAATGACTTCCGTAGAATCAGAACCGGGGACTACGCCTCCCAGTCTTTCATCCAGCTCCCTTCTGCTTTCAGGCTGGACTAAACCGTTCTGGGAGATGGTACTTGAAAACCTCTGCTCCAAACATGCGCCCCAGCTAAAATACAGCTGCTTTCTTAAAATAAAACAAGCTGGCTTCCCAGAGATACTGGCCAAGCCCAAACAAAAACAAAGTTTCCTACTTCCTTGGATGTTGCTGGCCACTGGTGCATAAAATCCACACATGAAAAAAAAAGTGTTAGCTAAGTACGATCAACTGGGATATTGGAAGGTTTGGAAAAAAGACCTCTATTCATTCTCCTTCCTGTCGGCTTGCCATCTTTCTCCCCTCTGATCCCTCCCTCCCCTAAGCCTCAATAATGTCTTGGGGCGGCCAGGAGCGTGAAGTGTCAGGAATGGTTGGATAACCAGTTTTTATCTGTTTTGCTGGACTGTGACTATTGCTGGTTCCACACTGGCACTAGCCACACATGCTCACCCCTCCCCTGCAGGATGGCCAAATTCCTGTTCACATTCTGTCT
Organism: Stenella coeruleoalba; assembly: GCF_951394435.1. Classification (NCBI taxonomy): domain Eukaryota; kingdom Metazoa; phylum Chordata; class Mammalia; order Artiodactyla; family Delphinidae; genus Stenella; species Stenella coeruleoalba. The sequence continues at coordinate 70,678,076 of NC_137154.1, forward strand.
GCTTCATTTGTTCACCTATTGGCAATTACCTTGCTGAGATCATTGTTTTTCTCTTCTGTATTTTTAGCTCGTATGAACCTTGCCGCAGGATGACTATCTCAGACCCAGTCTTTGCTTTTCAGAGTGTAAGAAGCCTTGTTTTGGCTGAATGTGTGGAAGTAACTTTCACTGTGCAAAAAGAAGATTTACCTTATGTGTGCTTTGGCCAAATATATGTGCAGACTTTGCTTTTTGTCTGTGAGCTTATATGCTGCCAGGCACGTGTTTATCTGGATAAACAGACTCACACATGTACACAGGTCTCCCTAGTTTAATTTTGATCCAAATGGAGGCAACAGAAAGTATTGAATCTTATTCTTGTCTAAAATTTGGATTCATTCACTGATTCACCCTTGGTCTGTGGTCAGATGTCAGTGTCTATATTATATTACATTCCCTTTGCCTAGCACAGTAACTGGCATGCATAGATGCTCAATACATGTTGAATGAATAAAAAGGCAAACAGACAGTTTCCAAGTGGATATTCAGGCTGGGAGAAAATCTAAGAAGGGAAGAAATGTCACAGAAGTGCTGCTTTCTGCTTCATTTTCTGATGTTGACTTTGAGGAAGTGGAGGGAAGGGAGCTACAGCCATCTGCTAGAGCTATGTTCTTGTGATCATTTAAGTTCAATTCAAATATCTTCTTCTCAGACAACCTTTCCTGACTGCCTTTTCCAAAGAAGCCATTCTGCCACCATTTCATCACTTTCTCTGAAATTCCCTTGCTTAATTGTCTTTATAGTGCTTTTCCCCATCTGAAATGAGTTTTATCTTTCTGTTTGCTTATTCATTATCTGCATTTCCTCTTTAAAAATAAGCTATTTCGTGTCTGTTTTTTTTTTTTTTTTTTTGTATCCTCAGTGCTTATATTGTGTCCAGCACAGAGAAGTTATTCAATAAAGATGTATTAAGTGGCTAAGAAAACGAACACTCCTTTGCTGGTCACAGAAGCCTGGAGGCAGCAATTCATAAAAGCAAGTAAAAAACTAAATCTCAGCTTCTTGCAAATCCCTCCTTTCCCATCATCTGCTTCCCTGATGGACTGTGGAATGCCTCATGTTATCTATCCTTGAATGTCCTGTTTTTCCATCTAAACAACTGGTGCTCATCTCTAATGCCCTTTCTTTCTGGTGCCCACATTATTCCTGTTAATGTGGGCTGGGAATTGTGTGCCTCTGACATGTGGACATCACTGCTCCCATCAGCACTATTGCTGACCTGATCCTTCCCTGCCCTGTCCTGCTCACTGCCTTTAAGCTGTCAGCCCTTTCCCCCACTGCACAGGGGGTACATGTGGAAATGGAGCTCTCACATGCCCACAGGGACCACAGCCTCTGGGTTGAATAGTTTACAGCTCCCCCAGTCTGCCTCAGATGCCCCCAGTCTGCCTCCCTGCCTCCTTCCTCATCTTACTGCCATCTGTCTCCTTGTCCTGTTTTCCCACTTAAGCTCCTACAAAGGCCTCCAGCTTTGACCTCTGGCTTCTTGCCTGGACTGCAATTAGGGCTCTCCCTCTGACCACAGTGTGGTCAGCTGGCCTAGGTTAAACAACCTGGGCCTTCTAGCCAGGACTTGCTGATCCCCCTCTCCAGTGGGTAATTGGGTTTACCCCCCTCCCACACTCCTGCCTCCTCTGAGCTTTCTACAATTCCCTTGGCTACTACAGTGCTTGTCACTCATTCACCACTCCATGTTGGCTTTTTATGCCCAATAGTACCATCATTTTAGTGGGCACCAGGTTGGGGGCTTTACTCTATTTCTCATGAAATGATCATGATAATATGTACCATTTGTTGGGCACCTTTCTATGTATCAAGTATGGTGAAAAGCTCTTTATGGGATCTTGTTTAATTATCTTCGAAGTAGTTTGAGTAATGTGTTAGTGTGTTGGTTTGCTAGGGCTGCCATAACGAAACACCACAGACTGGGTGGCTCACATAACAGAAGTTTATTTCTAACAGTTCTGGAGGCTGGAAGTCCAAGATCAACGTGCCAGCAAGGTAGGTTTCATTCTGAGTCTCTTCTCTTGTCTTGTAGGTGGTGGCTATCTCTCTCACATGGTTGGAGAGAGAAAGAGGGAGGAGGAAGAGAGAGAGAAAAAGAGAGAGACACACACAGAGAGAAAGAGACATAGAGAGACAGAGAGATGGTGGGGGAGGGGGGGGAGAGAGAGAGAGGGAGAGAGAGTGGAGGAGAGAATGTGTGCTAGCTCAGCTCAGTGTCTCTTCTCACATAGACATCCAATTGGATCAGGGCCCCACACTGTGGCCTCATTTAAACTTGTTACTTCCTTACTCCAAATATAATCACACTGGAGATTTGGACTTCATCATATGAATTTGGGGGAAACACATACATTCAGTCCATAATAGTCAGTAAGCAGATTTTAGGGATAAAAAAAACTGATGCTTGGAGACATTATTTCCACAAAGTTATACAACTAGTTCATGGCAGAGTTAGTCTGACACCTGAGCTGGTCTAAGTGCTACAGTGTCTTTCTATGCCTTTACTTCTCTTCATCTATGTTACTTGGCAGCTCCTATATTTTCTGTGGAGTCAGACAGTCCTCAACGCAAGTCTCCATTATGCAACTCTGGCTGTATAATCTTGGGTGGATAATTTCCCTCCTAGTCCAAGATGTAGCATGGAAAATATGAGTGAATATAGCCTTTCCTTTGCATTGAAATCTCATCTCTGCCTAGACATTGTCTCTCTTGTAAGGTTAATAATAATAACTACCACTACCGTTATAAGCTACTACTGTTGATTCTCTATTATTACTACTCCTTCTTCATCTCCTCAAACTACTAAAATGTATTAAGTCTTCACTGTATGCCAGTAAAATAGATGTTGGTAACAGAGTCATAGAGAAGCTAAACGAACTGTTGAAGATCATGAGCTAGAGAGTGACCTAGGGTTGAATGCACATCTGCTTAATTCTAAAGCCTGCTTTCTTTCCCCTGATGTGTTTTTTTTCTTTTTTTGTGGGAGGGGAGAGCTGATAAAATTGCTTCCACCCCACTCTTCTCTGCAATCGACTTCCCACTAGCACACTATCAGCACAGTAGCAAAGGCAACCTGAAATATATTTAAGAACTGAAGGGAAATTTGAATTATACTATTCCTAAAAGATCTGAAGAGCTGTAATTGTTCAGCTTTGAGTGATAAGCCTCTGGTTCAGGCAAGAGTTGTTTTATGATGTCATGATGTAGGAGGTCAGACACGAAAAGAGGTCAGAGAAGGAGTCTGTGCTTTCATTTGATAATGGTGGTGTGTCATCACCCTCACTTCCAATTGCTCTACGTGAACTTTATGTTGTGGAAAGAGAAGATTCTGTTTCAGGTGGACCACACCAACTACTGAAAGTCTCTATTGGATCATCTCAGAGTACAGGGAGTTAATGACCACCATCAGCATCCTGGAAACACTGAGAATCATCTAAAATGATGTTGTATGGGCAGGAGAGGCAATTTGTACACCATGTGTGCCTCTTTTGCTCTTTCCACCATTCCTCTCTGGAAGGACCTGGGTGTGCTGCATACACTGTAGAGGGCTGAACTTGGGTGATCCCATATGCTTCTGGAATCCCCTGCTTCCTCTGAAAGAGGTTGAGTTTCCTTAAGCAATTTTCATGACGAGAGCAATGGCAAGGAGAAATCATGTTTTGTCACCCATGCCACAGTCCTCATTGGTTTTGCATTATTTTCCATTTATAAATGGGGAGCTAATGCCCCTCATTGAAAATGGTATTTTGATTTGGGGAAATGTTGTGATTTTCAGTATTATGAGGGTGGGAGAGGCTGCGAGCCTGGAAAAGCGTTGCCTGTCCTATGAGAACTGCCTGTTAGGCATCTTTAAATTAGTATACACCTTCCTCTTTCTCCTGGGGGGAATGTTTCTCCAGTTGAGAATCACTGCATCCATCGTGAACCAGTACTACATCTAGGAGTATTTGGGGACAGCCATTAAATGTGTTGAGGTGGAGAAAAAAATTGAAATATATGGGTCTAACTTTTGAATTCTTCAGGGTAACGTAAGCTAAGGGCTGGAATACAGTTGTTGTTAAATAAATATTTGTTAAATAAATATGTGGAGATCAAGAAATGCCTTCTTGGAAAGTCTCCAGAATCCCCTTGCATTATTCAGTAAGTTCCTGCAGACGGGGTCTTGGTACTATGGTTTGCTGGTGGACATAAAAGCCAACAGATGCTCTTCAAGAGAAACTTGATGAGGCTCTGATCCAAGCAGACTTCCTCTGGGACTTGGGTGACAAAATACAGCATAATGTTGGTGAGAAAGCTCAGTCTGGCACCTAGTGGACTAGAGGCTTTGGGCGCCTCCAGCCACAACCCCTTGGCATGTACCCTGATGTTCTTAAGCAGGGCAGAGGTAAAAGCAAGGTTCTCTTGGGGACTTTGTGGACAGTAGCATGGCAAGATAGCATTGTGGACACTGAGGCTGACAGACCGGTTAGGGGCATGTGAGGCATCCCAGCAGAGATTCTCAGGAATAAGGAGGGCTAGTGGTGTGGGGTATCACCGGATACCATCAAAGGTGGATATCATCAAAGTGGAAGATACTTGGGTTACATAAAAATATGTCATGCCAAGGGACACTTAATGGCTAGGTTTTAATCCAGAAATGTTTGAGGTAAGAGTCTTGTGCTTTGAACCATCCCAGCCCTTGTACTGTCAGAGTCCAGAGTTGCTGTTGACCTCACTCTACACTCTGAAGTCTGAGTGATGATTGGCCATGGCAACTGAGCTGCTCCTGCCATGTCTGTTGATTCCAGATTATTTCTTCCAGCAAATTTCATGAAAGGCTCTCTTTGGTCTCCCCTCTTAGCTATTTCCTTTTTAAGAATCACCCGACACTTTTCAGTGATATCATCTGTGCTTGGCCGCTTCACCTTTTTTCTTAGTTTAGCCTTCACACCCAAGCTACATTTCCACCACAGTGTTGGGCATATTTCAACCTGTAGAGACAAGGAAGGAGGGGCGGGAGGAGAAGCTGACAGGAGGCTTGGTCACAAGCTCACCTTCTGACAAAAGGGCAAGTCACAACCTTTCTAGGCTTCCTTCCATGTGCTAATCTATACCCCGAGGATCAGAAGGGTGAATTACTGCACTGAGGTTTAGGGAGGAAATGCCCATAAAAAGCCAGTAAAACCCTTTTGAGATGTGAAGAGTTGTATCCATGCCCAGCCATCCACATAGTCTTTCTGTTGTGCAGACCATGCCCATACGGTGGGCAGGGTAGGAGGACCAGGGTAGGTGCGAGGGGGTTCCCCTGGCGGTTGGAGCAGGCAGTGGGCTTGGAACTGATGCAGGTTCCATGAAGTTACTGGGATGTCCTGACAGGCATGACAAAGGTTAAAGATGAAGCATTTCTTCCACGAACATATAAATCAAGCCCCATGTGCAGAGTCACAAAGGAGAAAGAGTGTGGGCTTTAAACTCAGCAAGAGCAGGGTATAAGCTGTGGTTCATACACTAGCTTTGGGCAAGTAACAATCTCTGAGTCTCAGTTTCCTTGTGGGTGAAATGGGGATAAAACCAAACCCATCTCAAAGGTTTACTGTGAGGATTAAAAGCGCTAAAACACTTAAAACAATGCACGCATAGTTGTGAATCAATTACTTTTTATTCTGTTGGCCTTGTTCGTTGTTTTCCCTTTTGTGGTTTATTCAGAAAATTTTTTTGGAAGAATCAAAGTAAAGGATAAAAAAATCAAATAAAGAAGTGGAATCTTGGCAGTATGCAAACCACTGTATTTGAATGAATGGAGAAGTGATGGGAAAAACCATCATCCCTGACCTTAAAAACACTCACATTCTAGCATCCTGAGATACTAACAAAGAACGTGGAAGGATGTTGTGATGCTTTACACAACCACTACCCACACGGTGAAGTCTGGTCTTCTTTTGAAGCAAAAGAGACTAGAAATTAGAAACACAGGCTGATGGAGTTGGAAGAAGCATGACAGTCTTTTATTTTTAATATATTTTATTGAAGTATAGTTGATTTACAACACTGTGTTAATTTCTGCTGTATAGCAAAGTGACTCAGTTATACACAGATAGACATTCTTTTTTTAATATTCTTTTCCGTTATGGTTTATCACAGGATATCGACTACAGTTCCCTGTGCTGTAAATTAAGACCTTGTTGTTTATCCATCCTGTATACAATAGTTTGCATCTGCTAACCCCAAACTCCCAGTCCCTCCCTCCCCCACCCACCTCCCCCTTGGCAACCACAAATCTGTTCTCTATGGGAATGACAGTCTTATAGATGGAAGATTATTGAGCTCCAGGCAGATGGAGCGACCTGTCCAGATTCACCTACCTCGAGGTAAGTTGCAGAGCCAGGACCTGAACCCAGGTCTCCTGACCCTCAATTTACCCCCAGGCTCCTATGTGACTTGGAAGTTGCATGTGTGATACACGTAGAAGTGTGGAGTCACAGGCATTTCTGCTGCCCTAGATCACTTGTAGTTTTGACACAAAATTGAAATTTGGAAAAGTCATAGCCAGGCTGGTTGAATAAGGACATGCAAGTTCCTAAAAGTTGACGTGAGTCCAAACCCCGAATGAAATGTGCTGATCTTTCCTCCATGGCCTAGGTGAGTGGGGCTGGATCAGCTCCCTGACCATGGCTTCTGGAGAGGACCCATTTTCTCCTCCAGATCTAATCTGCTACCTGCTCCATTTGGCCTTTGGAGCTGACCTGTGTGTGTTCTTTGTCCTCTGTCTTGATCACTGATGTGTTTTGGTGGGTGACCAGAGGGAAGGAGGAGAGTAAGGTCAGGGTATGTTTTCTTCTAGCTTCCTCTCTGCTGGGTCACCGAGAGCTGGTCTCACCCTCTGAGGGCCCCTGTTAAGCAGCTCTCACTAGACCCCTACCACCTCGGGCTTCTCACTACACAGATGCCTCCTCTGGATTCTGCAAACAGCTTCCTCCCCGTGCCTCCAGATCATGGGGTAGTACAGGTTCCCCACTAAGGCAAGTCCCGGGGATACTGCACTATCCCTTAGTGTTTCCTTAAACTCCATCCACAATTTCATGAATACTCCTTTTATTAAAGTCTCCTCCAATTACCCAGTTTGAATGTATCCTTTTTATTCTCCAGTCACTAACTACTTGGACTATATAGGGCCTCTTCAATTTCACAGAAAGTAACCACAATATTTTTAAATTGAGCTCAAGCGAGACAGTTAAAGGAGAAAGAATATGTTTATCTCGGGAAAGAGAAAGTAATTAAGCTGAAAAGTAAAATAAAAACTATCTTTAAGTTCCTAACAGAGGAGAAAACATCTTCTTCCCTGAGAAATTATTGACTTCTTCATCTATCATCCATTAAATATTTTCACTGTATTTTATGAGCACTCAAATGTGAATCAGACTTGCATTCAGTTCTCAAGGAAACCTCAGCCTGGTAGGGAAGAGGAAACAGGCGTAGGAAAAATGATGAAGTTGCCAGGCTGCAGTAATTGGAGCTGGCCTGCAAGGGTTGGATTCTGATGTGACAGGTGGGATGGTGGAGCGTGGGGACACAGGGGAGGGGGAGAGGCAGTGGAACTGCAGGTCAAGTGAGTGTCCACAGCACAGAGGACACTAGAGAGGGCATGTTTTATGGTGTCTGCCCAGCTCAGAATGACTCTTTGAACTGCATCCCTCCTTCACCTCAAAGCAGAGTGACTCCTGGTAGTTTCCTGGACCACCTGTTGGGCCCAGCACTCATTGTTGTGCAGATGCTATATCTGGACTGGTCCCCCTACCTGGACACAGTTGATTAAAACCATGCTGGGCCATTTAGAGCCTCATCTCTGGGAAGACAGAACTTGGTCAAAGAGATATTTTGACTATTGGGGGTGACTGAACCTGGACTATGTAAACACGGGAGGTGTAGGCAGCCCTGATTTCTGCTACGGGGACTTGGGGAATCTGCAGAAACACAGAAGAATGAAGTATATGTGTAGAAAAAAGACCAGATAAGGAATGGAGAGTTTAGTTAGCTCTCACTCTTGGTTCCAGGACCTTCTGTAAGCTTGACTGATTCCTGCTTTTGAGTGTTTAGAGCCATTTCCCTTTTCCACTGAAGCTAGTTTGAGTTTCTTTTATTACTTTAAGACCAAAGACTCTTAATTAAAACATTCATGAAAAGGAGCAGTAAAATTTAAGGTTGGAAAGTATGTTTGGGGCAGATAGGAATGAATGTATAAATGAATCACACCTGGGAGTAAAGAAATAGTTGAATTACCACCAAAAGGGATTTAGGTTTTATGAAAATTCCTGTTTATCTTAAAGGCTTTTAGTCCTTGAAGTGAGTTATCAACAAATGGAAAGTCCTTCATGTAGGATACTAGGCATAGGACAGATCTCACTCGATGATGATATAAAAATAGTTATGCCTGGAGCAGGGGTGAGCATTAAGGAAGGAGGAAGCTTGGTTGAAATCTAAAACCTCTCCAGGCTACATTCTGTATTTATCATATGGTGTGGAAAAAAGAACAGAGATTCTAAAGTCAGATAGGCACGAGTTTGAACGTTCGTTTTAGTTTTAGTTTCCCCAACTTCAAAATGGGGTTGAAAATATAGTTCTTATGGCTATTAAATAGTGTAACAGCAAAAGCAGTTATTACAAGATTGAGCAGGTAACTAGACATTAAAAAAATGTTAGTGCTTGTCCTTTTTTTTTTTTTAACAGTGCTTGAAAGCCGTAATAAAGCAATTGCTTCTTTAAAAAAATCTCACTCTTGTGAACCCCTGTGCTTCTTTTTTTCTTTTAGTTATTTGTTGACATCTAATTAACATTTGTTTCATTTAAAAGTTAAATACATCCCCGTAATGCAATTTATCAAAGTGGACCTTTGGAAAATATAGTAACATCCATGTCCTTAGGTTGTGAAAACTGATTTCATTTCATGATAACATTTTACATATAAGTGAGACTTATTTAATCAGGTGGATTCGTAAGCTTCTGTCAAATGCCTGTGAAGAGTTGGCATCCTCCCAGGACTGAGCTTCCCTGTATTTTGTTAAGAGGAAAGGGTGGTGGGACTTTTCCACTCACATGAGATTCCTGGGCATGAAATCCCTTCTCTTCTGCACCTTTGAAACACAGAAACAGCTTCATTGCACTGAGTGCCAATCTGAAGAGTCCCAGAAAGAATGAGGGGTCTCAGTGGATTTGTAACAGGACGCAGGATTCACGGGGTTGGCAATCACGGCCCCAGAGGGTTCTAGCTTGCTGGGAAAAGAAGAGGGCAACTCTGGGATTAAATAACAAACCCAAAGGGAGGAAATACTTGGGGAGTGAGCGGCCAAGAGGAGATGATGGCAGGCTCCACGTGAATTGGTAATTTAACTGAGATAAATTGTAGCATTTCCAAATTGTATTTCATGTTATCAGAACTTGGAACTAGGAACCTGGGGCCCTGGAAGCTTAAGTGATTTACTCAAGGTTGCCTAGCTATTTAATGTAAGGCCCCAAGCTAGAAACTAGGTTTTCTATATCCCTGTTTAGATCATCATCCTCTGTGCACAAGGGTATTTGGGAATTTGAAGATATTGTAGGAGAAAAATGTTGTATCCAGGCAGAATGAGGCAGAGTTATCTTTTCCCTCTCTTCTGATCAGTCTAGGCAGTTTTCTTGGCTTGGGGTTCAAGATTATTCTGGTTTCAGTGTCTTACCTTGTGTCTATTCTTGGACATTACTGTTGGTAGCATTTCTCAGCAAAGCACGGCATAAAATCGCTTCCGACAGTTCTGTTCCTGATCAGAACACCTGGAAACTGCATTGACTTCAAATTCCTGGTGTGGCCAAGAGACCTGGATGTGACCATCTTTAAAGTACTGTGTCCACTGAGCGCCAGCAGAAACATAGGCCTCAGCAACTCCCTGCTCTGTAAAGATGTAGGCACATCTAAATGGCCAACAGTTTACCCTGAGGCTACAACAGACTCCATGCAACCTCAATTCTCCAAGCTGACTAATCCAAGGCTATCTAATTAGCTCTTCTACCTCTGCTGAAGCCTTTATTCTTCCCACAGTAACAAAGAATGGAGAAAGTATTTGTATATGTTCCAGTAGGAAAGATGTGATGTAGCAGGACATCTGACTTCATAGGACTGAGCCTCTATCCTGGGTCAGCATCCTGGGCCATAGTTAAGGGGTTAAACATTTGGATAAGACAGGGGTTCTGCTCTAAGGAGATTACAATAGCTCTCATAGGCAGAATGAGAAACGTCACATAAGAAGGCCAAATATTATGGGTGGTGAGGGGTGAGAAAGATGTAGAAATCACATCAGATTGGGGCAATTCCAAATGATTTTGTGAAGAACAGAGCACTGAGATGGCCACTGAAGGATGGATTGGATATTACAGGCTCAATGACCAGAAATGTGGAAGAAGGATGCTCCAGGGAGAAGAGCTAGAACAAGGATCAGAAGCAGCAAAGCTTGGGCCATGGTCAAGAAATACTGAATAGTGTAGCTGGACCAAAATGTGAGTAACTGTGGGAAGGGAACGGGAGGTGAGAACAGCCGGTGAGGATCTTACTGGGAGAGTTGGACTTTGAAGGTCTTTGTCTAGAACATCTCTTAAGAGAGATGATTCAAACATCTGAACTGTGAAGATAAGGGTGATAGTGTATTTGTTCAGGTGCCTGGAAGGGTGACCATAAGAATGATCTGAGGAGGCCCACTTGTTCACGCTTGGGTGCTGGAGCCCGCATCCAGATACTGGCCCCTGGGGAAACGCTGACTGATCCTTGGCCGTTTTGGAATGTTCTAGCTTACCTAGTTCTGTAAGAGAACATTTTGTTTATTCTTTTCTTCCCCCTCCTTTTTGGTTTACTTAGAAGGCACAGTAAACATGGTATAAGATGTATTCTCAACGGAACAAACCTCACCGCTGTTGAAGAAAATAACACACCACTCCTGAAGCTGCATTCTATACCGTTTGAACTTTGCAAGGCCTTTTCTCGACGAAAGTCCCTAATTGAATTTTGAATATGTTTTTTTGAATTTATCCAAAGAAGTGGAAGAATGCAAGAACAAAGTTAACCTACAGGACAGAATGCACTTTGTTAAATTGTTTTGAACCAGTGTGATTTAATTGTATGTTAATACTAAAAAGGTACTACCTATTACCAAATTCTGGTGGGGGGGAAAGAAAACAGAGTAAACTGAGAGTTCTCTAACCCCTAAAATGAAGTAGGTAAACAATGCTGTCTTTGAAAAGGGCTTAATTTAGACTTTAGGAAAGTTGAGAATGTTGATGACCAAAGAAAGGCCGGGCAAAATAAAGTCAATCCAGATGTAACATATGCAAACCCAAGGGAAAAGTTATTTATGTTTTTGCAAAGATTTGACCAAGAAGAGTTGACACAGAGCCGTACTTTGTGCTCGATCACTTTAGAAAATGTAACTCTTCGGTGGGTTTTAAAGTGTATCACGTGCCACTCCTTCTAGATTGCTCTGGCACGTAGTAGGTGCTCAAGAGATAATTCTGTTGAAGGGATGAGTGGATTCCTCATGCATTGGATCATTTTAAAGCGATCAGGATCTTTAGGTGGATTTATAGGGAAACTAAGTGGATATGGGAATTAGAGAATTTGTACAAGTGAGTTATATAAGGCACTGGGTAGAATGTCAGCACGTGGAAAGTGTAAGCAGCTGTTGGGGAATGCAGCCAGGGTGGCCAGCTGGTGTTCCCAGGGAAGGAGGCCTCTCCCTCACCCCCAGCACTCTGCACTCCGTTCAGGAATTGCTGGCTGCCTGGGGCCCAGCAGCTACTCTTGACCCCTGAAAGCCCCCATTGGTTTGAGGAGACCCAGGACTGAAGTATCCAGTCCATTTCAGTGAATACTCTCCTATTACAAAGGGCAGTTGTCCGCGGGTTTCTGTACTTTTGCTGTATATTTTCTCTGCCTGGGGGCAGTAGCTCACTGACCTCTGGAAACCTCCAGGGCCCATGTAGAGTTTTAGAGTGTTTTATTTAATCCACATTACAACCTTATCTTCTTCATTTTGCAGATGATGAATGGGATTACCTGGTCACACAGCTAGAAGAAGGCATAACTGATAGTCCTACCTGGGGCTTTTGTTTAAGCTAGATGCTTTTGTCCTTGGTCGCACAGCAGTCCCAGGCTACGTCCTATTTTGCTCCCCCGCAGGGCTGTTCATTCTTCAGCACTTTGGTGTCAGATCCACCAGGGGTTGAATTCCAGGTCCACTACTTCTAGCGATGTGACCCGAAGCAACTTGCCTAACTTTGCCCAACCTCCATTTCCTTCTCTCATGATATGGATCAAAATTCCCCTTCACAGGATGTTTCCCTCCCTGAAATAAAAATGGGAGTGTCCTTGGTGTATGGAAAAAGCAGACTGATCTAAGATGTTGATATTACTTGCAAGTCTGCACGTGTCAGCTTCACCTCAACTGTAGCAGTGATGGTTTCGCGGACTGAGCCCTGGATTTGACAGGGAGAAACAAAGGTCTAGGTTAAAGCCTCCAGTCGGTTACTTTCCGGCAGTAGGACCAAGTCTTCCTGAACCCCATTCCTGTCTTGGAAAAGGCGATCCTAACACCCCTCCTGGGGGTGCTTTGAGGGTTCGCTAAGATGGGGCGTATAAAACCTCTTCCTGGGCTTCCCTGGTGGCGCAGTGGTTGAGAGTCTGCCTGCCGATGCAAGGGACACGGGTTCGTGCCCCAGTCCGGGAAGATCCCACATGCCGCGGAGCGGCTGGGCCCGTGAGCCATGGCCGCTGAGCCTGCGTGTCCGGAGCCTGTGCTCCGTAACGGGAGAGGCCACAACAGTGAGAGGCCCGCGTACCGCAAAAAAAAAAAAAACCAGAAGAAGAAAAAAAGCTCTTCCTGTGAATTTTAATCACCGTTCGGATGTTAGTTCTCATTATTAGAATTAATCTCATTATTTTCAAATCAGACGTTTCAACTTACACTTTCCCCGCTTCAGCCTGAGGTCTCTATTCTCTGCCCTACGAGGAGCACAAGGGGAGAAAAGTTAGAGATACCCGCATGCTGCTTGTCCACTTCTCCCTACCTCCTTCGTGCTGCAGTGTATTGGGGGGCGTTTTTCACTGTAGGGAGTTTAGCACAGTCCTCTTCAATCTGGAAAAATCTGCTGTCGCCTGCCTTGGCTCGAGCAGGAAGGGCTGGAGGAGCTTGTCTGTTCTTAAGGGTTCATTTTGGGGACGTGGAAAGAAGGCAGGAGAGAGATGGAGCAGGGCCAGTAAGTTTGATTTCCTTCCGTCCGTCCGTAGTCATTAGTGACATCCTTGGTGTGTGTCACAAGAGGTGCTTGGTAAATACTTGTTGAATGAATGCTTGTGGGGACCTGGTGGCAGGGAGAAGGGCAGGTGGGGAGAGCTGATACAAAAGCAAGAAGTGGGCTTCCCTGGTGGCGCAGTGGTTGAGAGTCCGCCTGCCGATGCAGGGGACGCGGGTTCGTGCCCCGGTCCGGGAGGATTCCACATGCCGCGGAGCGGCTGGGCCCGTGAGCCATGGCCGCTGAGCCTGCGCGTCCGGAGCCTGTGCTCCGTAACGGGAGAGGCCACAACAGTGAGAGGCCCACGTACCACAAAAGAAAAAGAAAAAAAAAAAGCAAGAAGTGTGGCTACGGAAGTTCGCTGCTCTCCCCGCTGCTTTCAGGCAGGTTACTGTCAGACTGCTCTGTAAACCCTGAGGCTGGGCTCCCAGGCCCCGCAACAAAATTCACTGGTGTTTTCATTCCTTTGTCTTACAGACAAATGCATCAGCTATTTGAAAAAGCAACCCCAGAAAACTGACAAACCAAACAGATCTGGGAGGCGGGCATACACATTCTTTCTTCTAGAAGCTCAGAAGTGCTAATACATTGTTTACATTGCAATCTGGCAACGTTCCACCCAGGAGAGTTAATGTAAATGGGTTAGGCTGGACACCCCCTCTTCTACAATGACCCCCTCCTCCGCTCCTAGGCGGGGCATTAGCCATTTCACGTGAGAAGCAATTCCAGTAAAAGGCTGTGAACAAGCTTCCTCCTGGTGGGTGGAGGCCCAGCGTACTTCCACCCACATTCTCTCTCCTGAGCCAGGCTCTAACCAATGAAGCTGTTCATAGTCAATATATTTGATTTTACGTATTTGGGATGTATACCCTGCCAATTTCCCAAAAGTTTCAAGGGCCCTTAAGCGTTTCAAAATAAAATAAGGAAATAATAGATAAAAATAGAACAGAGACCTTATAAAATCAGTAAGGGGGTGGATGTTACAAGGCACCTGAGGTGACCTAATTCTTACAGTTACTCAGTAAACTAAAACCCCACTTTCTGGTTAGACCAGAAGGGAGCACATGTCGCTTACCTAGCTCTCACTGCCTGGTTGAAATGAAAAAAAAAAGTAATGTACAGAATTATTAGTAGAACTAAACTATTTTCTAAAGCTACAGCTTAAAAAGATGCTATTCAGAAACAGGTTTTCTGCCAACCACCTCAGGAGAAGTCTGCGCACAGAACACTTACTGCCAGCAACCTCTCAGTCCTGGGGCCATGCTGACCTTTCACTTAGCATACACCTTAGCATATGCTGTTCCTCTCGCCTGGACTGGTCCTCCCGGAGGTCCACGCACCATCCAGTTAACCCCACTCATCCTTCCTGTTTCCCTTAGGGAATCCTTCCTCTCCCCAGCAGGCCAGGCCAGACCCCCTTGTTCTAGGGTTTCAGAACACCCTGTACCTAGATCAACTACGATAGTTTGTTTACTCCCTTGAGTGTCTGTCTTCCCTGCTAGACATAAGCTCCTTGAGGTCAGGAACTTTATGGGCTTTGTTTATTCCTGTGTCCCTAGCATCTCGAAGAGTGCCTGAATAATGGTAATAATAGTAAGAATAACAACAATAATAATACCAACTAAAATTATGGAATGCCAGGAACTCTTGTAAGCACTTATATGTAATAACTCATTTGAGCCTCAAAATCAGCCTTTGGAGTGGGGGCTGCTATTACCCACCTTTAACAGGCAAGGAAGAGAGGTAGAGCTATAAGGTTAAATAAATTGCCCAAGGTCACAGAGCTAGTGAGTTAAGAACTTAAGAGGGTGAACTCAGACAGTCTGGTTCTGAAGTCTGAGGTCCTAACACTTGGTAGGCAACAAATATCTGCTGAATGAATGAATGAAGTCTTGGTGACAATATGACCCAAGAATTTTGCTTTCTGATCTTCTAACTTAACATAGCAATAGGACCTGAAGATTCCGAATGAACCCTACATGTGACTATTAAACAGTTTCTCTGAGCTCTCAGATGCGTGACTTATTGGGCAGACTCACAGGCAATTAAAATGATTGAATTATCTTAAAAATGACCATGGTGACTAGGGGGGCAGGTGGCCTAGCTGCCTGGCACAAAAGTCTCATATCTAAAGTCTACACAGGTGTATGGGAGAGAAGCTGTCATTTTGTTTTGAAATTTTAAGGTTGGACTTATATTCTTTTCCAGAGAGATAGAAGGCGAAGGTGGACAAATGTTTGCTAACTTGACAGCAAGCAAACTTCAGCATCTAGAGCCATCAGAGAGGTTCACAGGTAGTGTCAATACCTTCCTCCCAAAAGGACACTTATCACGCTCTCCCACACGCAACTGGGAAAGACCCCGCATTTCTACACTAGACAACTAAGAGACATGACGTAAGTGTGAAAAATCGTTAAGGTAGCTACGTGCTACTCTTTTCTCTCTACCCGAGTCCAGTAAAGCCTATGACATACCTGATTTGAAGTAGAGCCATATCCTAACAAGCCAGCCAGGATCTGATACCCGAAAAATGTCAGCATAAGATGCTGAATGGCTTGCCTGTTGGGTAAGGTTGTTTATGACTATGCAGTTTAGTGTTGGGTGGGGAGAGTGATTTCCTTTTGATGTACTGATGCAGAGTTGCTCTTTCTGTAGTAGCAAGCAGCTAACAGGTCCACTTGTTTCTAGCAAGTACACATAATTATATAAGTTTTGTAGTATGGAATCTGTTTATTCATATTTTGAGCCATTTCATTCAAATATTTATAGAGAGGTTAGAGGGTACAAATGTTGAGCTAGCCCTGGGATGAATTTGAAATAGAAGGTATGGTCTTGCTTTCGAGGTACCTATAATTAGAAGGCTTAACATTCATCCATTTGTTGGACATTTATTGAGTGCCAAATTTGTGCCAGAAAATACAAAGAGGCAAAAGAGAGGCAATATGGTCTAATGGAAAGAGTCTTGAGTTTGGAGTCTTATACCTTGCTGCTAATCAGCTATGTGACTTTGGGGAATTTATCTGAACACTCAGAGAGCACCAGTTTTCTCATCTGTAAAATGAGGATCTTGTGCTTACTTTGCAGGGTTGTTTTACAGGATAGAAAGAACATGAGCATTTCCGTCTAGCACATAGGCAGTACCCATGAAATTTTTTGTCTTAACGCATAATTCCTACCCTTGAAAAGCCACATCCTAATGGAGGACGGACATGTATAAACAAATCATTACAACATAACGTGATATTGATTTTGAAATTGCATGAAAATTGTATTGAATAAAGGAGCAGAGGCACAGAGAAAAGCAAGGAACTATCTCTCTCTAAGGAACTAACTCTCTCTGCCTAAGGAATCAGGGAAGGCTCCCCAAAGGAGGCTGCCTTTGTTGGAGGTGGGCCTGGAAGGATGAGTAAGCTTTTGATGGATGGAGAAGGGGGAAGTTTTCTCAAGCACAGAGATATGAAACAGCTTGTGCTGCTCTTCCGGGGAAGGTGAGAAGGTCAGTGCATTGAGAGTGTAGGATGTCTGTGATGGGAGGGAGCGTGCAGTGGGAGAGGAGGCTGGAGAGCTAGTGAGGCCCCTCTGTAGGCTGGCTGCACACAGAGAATTCCTGAGCACATGGAGTCCCTTCATTTCATTCCAGAATGTTCTATGTTGTGTTTTAATTGAAATATAGTTGATTTACAATGTTGGGTTAGTTTCAGATGTACAGCAAAGTGATTCAGTTATATATACACACGTGTAAATATATATACATTACATATTCTTTTTCAGATTCTTTTCCATTATAGGTTATTACAAGATATTGAAGATAGTTCCCTGTGCTATACAGTAGGTCCTTGTTGTTTATCTATTTTATATATAGTAACGTGTATCTGTTAATCCCAAACTCCCAATTTATCCCTCCCTCCATTCCATGCCAGAATATTCTATTTTTAGTGACCAGATTCCACGATTTCCTCTAGAAAAAATGTTTTCTTTTGTTTCCCCGAGCAATCTCACGTTACTTGTTCTTTGAACACATAGTTCTGCATGTTCTTAGAATGACAGTAGCCTAATGTTTCTGAGAATTCCCTGTTAGCTGTTAAGATAATCTG
The DNA here is from genome assembly GCF_951394435.1 of Stenella coeruleoalba. Classification (NCBI taxonomy): domain Eukaryota; kingdom Metazoa; phylum Chordata; class Mammalia; order Artiodactyla; family Delphinidae; genus Stenella; species Stenella coeruleoalba. The sequence continues at coordinate 70,695,502 of NC_137154.1, forward strand.
GTCTAATTTTCAGTTGCATCTGTGTGTTTTTCTTGTCTTTCCGGGCCTGCATTGTCTGGGTTCCTGTGGCTTCATGGGGGGTGGGGCATCTCTCAATTGTTTGCTTTGTGCTGAGTGGGAAGGCAGGTGTGAGCGGGATTGATGCCTGGTTTACAGGGCGGCAGGGAAAACCTGCCGCTGGCTGTGCATTTTCTTTTCTGCCAGGGCCCCAATCCATGCCTTCTCCCAGGGTTTCCTTGTTAGAAAATTCTTTTGAGCTGCTTCCCTTGGAATTTTTAATTACATTTTTCAATAGTCAACTCTAAGCATATTTGAAAAAAATTAATTTGATTCAGATCTTGAGGGAAGAAAAAATGACTGAGGACTTGAATCATGTTTTTCTTTTTCTTTCCAGATTAAGTTATACATCAAACTACAGTAAAGGCTAGTAGTTCTGAGGCAGGGGTGTTTATCACAGTGAGTGGGGGAGCTTTAAACAAAATACGTTCCTGGGCCTCATTCCCCTCCCCCTCCAACCAGGGACATCCATTCAGAGGGTTATGGGGAGAGAGGCCCGGGGATAAGTGTTAACACAATCACTTTGCAAGCAACTGAGATGCACAGCCTTAGGTGAGAAGCTCTGGTGGGGGGAAGGGGTAGGGGGACTGTGACTAATCATCTTGGTCCTGTCCCACCGCTGCCACCATATCCATCGGTCCTGTCATCCAACAGATCCTTACCGAGCATCCACCACGTGCCAGTGTGCTCCAAGCCCCGAGGACAGAGGACAGACATAAGCACTGCCCTCAAAAGCGTGCATTCTAGGTGGGGAGACAAGTAACAAATGAGATGGATAAGCAATATACGTACATCAGCTATTGCTGCTGGCCAAGGAGAGAAACATACAGTGGACGATGTCTTTATGTCTTTACCTCCCACTTCTTGACTTATTCAACCTGATTTTCATTTTCATCTTGGTCCATTTATGGGCCCAAATCCCTCCAGTCTGCCAGCTCGGTGGAAACATTTTAGTCCTTGTCTCCCTTGGCTACTCTGTAGTATTCTGGACTAGGTGTTTCTCAGTCCTTAGGTTTCTCACTTTTCTTTTGTTCGTTTAGCAAGTGAATGCCTACTGTGTGCCAGGCACTGTGTGGTCATTGTGGATCTTACGGTGAACAAGGCAGATGAGGTCTTTGCTCACAGAGTTTACCGTTTAGCTGGGAAGGCAGCCTGACTGCAAACATGACATGCCCCCAAATGAGCTAATGCAACATCTTTATTTGCAAACTTATCAATTTCAGTTGATCATAAACTCTTAAGGTTGTCTTTGCCTCCAGCTTCCTCCTCAGGCCCATGCCCAGGCCCATGTCCAAGTCTGTCTCTCCTTTCCCTTCTCGTCAAGGCCACAACCTCAGGTACACTTCTCACCCGGAAAACATCGTCAGCTTTCCAGTTGGCCCCATCTCCAGTTCTACATTCCTCTTATTCATTTTATGCACCGATTTTTCTAAAATGCAACTCGATTGTGCCCCTCCCCTCTTTGCAGCCTCTGGTGGGCCATCTACCTGGCAACACCCTACCTCTTGGAGTGACGTATCTTCTTTTCGGGGAAGTTCATTCCATGCAGCTGACTCTGCCCTACCCACTTCTTCGGCACCCCTTGCTTCCGGCCACAGTGATTCGTTTCCAAATGGACAAGCCAGGGCCAAAGAGAAATGTCATGTCTAGGAGTTGGGAGGGCAATGAGTTCACTCTGAGTTGTCTCTTTCCCTCTTCGTGGAGAGGGTCTCTCCAAAGATGAAGGCAATGCATGGAAGGCAGCAGAGGATAAAGAGGAGGTGCTTCGTTTCTTGTCTTCTAAGAGGGGAAAAGCAAGATCTCTTCCCAGTCATATTCCCTGACTCTCATACCTGCCTTTCTAAAGACTCAGAGTTCTAAACACTAACAGCAGCCAAATTCACTTAACTAGATCTTTAAAAGCAAGAATAGTTCTGCATTGTCTCTAATGTCCCAGCTAGGTTTCTAGAGCATCTGGGAATAGTAATAACATCAAGAGGCTTCCTCTGTATTCCAATGGGAAGATGCTGTCTCTGGGTCCATACCCGTAGGGCTTTGTTTTACTGTTGGAGATGAACAAACGTAAATACCTTAAAGCATCCCTGCCCCATAGTATTTTACTTATTTAGCCTTTATTCTATGTAAATTTACCCAGGCCTGGGAAGGTTTGGCTCTGTTTGAGGAGAAATGGCAGCGTTTTTGCGGGAGTCCAGCCAGGCCAAGTTCCCCAGACACTGCTAGCTCCTGGGTGGTAGACTTTGGCTGAAAGTTGTGGATGCAAACACGGTCACTTTTTCATTTTCCTGAACTACTATTCGAATGAAGATTATTAAGGGATCGAAAGAAATGTGCAAATGTCATCTACGAGCAACAGGCACATCCCCAAGTGAGTGCATATGGCCTAAATTAGACCACCTAAGTAGGCGGTGTGCAAAACCTAGAAATTACAAGAAAGGAATTGGATAATGAGAGGCAGCAGTTAGTGGGGCCAGCCCACCAGCAGAGAGAGCTCAGTGTCCCCAGAAGGCCTTCCCGGAGGGAGAGATAGAAGTACATGAGTGAGAAAGAAGCGCACCCCTAATTTTTCCCCTTCTCTCCCCTCCAATCACTCTCTTTCCAACTCCTCTACAGGAACAATGGTACCTGACTCACAGCTCAGGCCCCGTCCGTCTTAAGAGGTCACCTTCTCTTTGAAAACATTGTCTTCTTTATAAATGTGTTTAAATAAAGAAGTACTGCATGACCATTCCCCCAATAAAACAATTCAAAAACACATAATGGACGTTAATGATTTCTCCCCCTTTGTTTCCTTCATTTCCCACCCCCTTAGGTTACAACTTTCACACTTAAAAAATATATATACTTTATTATTTTTTTTTAGAACAGTTCTGGGTTCATAGAAAAATTTAAGAGGAAGGTACAGAGATTTCCCATGTATCCCCTGCCCTCAAACATGCAGAGCCAACTCCACTATCCACATCCCCAACTGGAGTGGTACATTTGTTACAATTGAACCTACACTGACACATAATAATCACCCAAAGTCCATAGTTTACATTAGGGTTCACTCTTGGTGTTGTACACCCTATGGGTTTGGACAAATGGCTAAAGATATGTATTATCATTACAGTATCCACAGTATTTTCCACGGCCCTAAAAATACTCTGTGTTCAACCTATTTATTCCTCCCCCTCCCAATCTTCCTGCAGCCCTGGCAACCATTGATCTTTATACTGTCTCCACACATTTTTCTTGATACAAACATGCGTGCACATATACTGAAGAGGGAGATGATTGGTGACTCAAAAAAATGGACCTTGCTACATTTATTACTCTGTGGCTTACTTTTCTTACTAAGGAAACATGGACTTCTCTCTATATTAATAGATATTGGTTATTTAATTTTTAATAGCTGCATAGCATTTCACATTAACATAGCATAATTTAATGAACTATATATTCCTATCAATGGACATTTAATAATAAACAACACTGGCAATAAACATCTGTGCCAGAAATATTTATGTGCTGGTAATTTTACTCCTATAGGGTGGATTTTCAGAAGTGGATTATTGGGTTTGTGTATTTCTTAATTTAACAGACATTTCTAGTTTATGTTCCCAAAAGGTTGTAGCAATTTAAGCCTTCCCAGCATATAAATATAACAGTGAGAATTTCCCCCAATTTTTGCCAACTCTGGATTTTCTCTCCTTTTTCATTTCTGCCAATCTGATAGGCAGAAAATATCTCTTCTTTAAACTTATTTTATGTTTTCTTGATTACAGTTGAGTTTGATCATCTTTATGTGGACTTTTTGATTTCTTCTACTGTGAATTCTCTACTCTTTGTCTCTTTTTGTACTGTTGATCTTTCTCCCTTTCTTTCTTTCTTTCTTTCTTTTTCTCTATTTTTCTTTCCTTCTTTCTCTCTCTCTCTCTTTTTTTTTTTACACATTATAAGAACTTTTTGTACATTAGGAAGATTAATCCTATGTTTACCATATAAGTTGTAAAACTTTTCCCCCAGGCCATCATTGGTATTTTGACTTTTTAAAATTGAACTATAGTTGATTTATGATATTAGAATCAGTCATACAGGATAGTGAGTCAATATTTTTACAGATTTCACTCCATTAAATGTTATTATAAGATAATGGCTATAATTCCCTGTGCTGTGTAATATACCCTTGTTGCTTATCTATTTTATACATAGTAGTTTGTATCTCTTAATCCCACATCTCTATCTTGTCTCTTCCTCTTTCCCTCTCTCCACTGGCAACGTCTAGTTTGTTCTCTATGTCTGTGAGTCTGTATCTGTTTTGCTGTATACATTTGTTTGTATTATGTTTTAGATTTTACATGTAAGTGACATTATACAGTATTTGTCTTGCTCTATCCGACTTATTTCACTAAGGTGGACTTAGTCTCTAGATCCATTGATGTTGCTGCAAATGGCAAAATTTCATTCTTTTTTTTCTGGATGAATAATATTCCATTGTGTATATATACCACATCTTCTTTTTCCAGTCATCTGTTGATGGACATTCAGGTTGCTTCCATATCTTGACTATTGTAAACAGTGCTGCTATGAAGATTGGGGTGCAATTGGGGTGAATGTATCTTTTTTTGTTTGTTTCTTTGGCTGCACCTTGTGGCATGCGAGATCTCAGTTGCCTGACCAGGGATCAAACCCATGCCCCTGCAGTAGAAGAGTGGAGTCTTAACCACTGGCCCTCCAGGGAAGTCCCATCTTTTCAAATTAGTGTTTTTATTTTTTCTGAATATATGCCCAGGAGTGGAATTGCTGAATCATATGATAGTTCTATTTTTAGTTTTTTGAGGAACCTCCATACTGCTTTCCATAGTGGCTGCACTAATTTACATTCCCACCAACAGTGTACCAGGGTTCCCTTTTCTCCACATCTTCACCAACATTTGTTATTTGTAGACTTTTTAGTGATAGTCATTGACTTTGTTTATCTAATCTTTTAACAATAAAAAAAATGCAGTCAAATATGTTGGTGTTTTCTTTTATGGCTCTGAATCTCCTATTTCACTTAGGAAAGTCTTTCCACTTCAATATTATGTAAGTATCCTCCTAAATTTTCTTCTAATATATGATTTTTCAACTGAATCTTAAATCCACTTGGAATTTTTTTTGTGTGTATGGAAGGTAAGAGCTAAGAATCTCTATTTTCTTCTAGATAGATAGCCAACTATGTCAGCAGCATTAATTAAACACTCATTTTCCCATTGAGTTAACATGTCTCCTTTGTCATATATCAATATTAAGTTTCCATTTATACTTGGGTTTACTTTCTGAACGCTTTATTCTATTTTACTAGTCTGAGCCAATAACATAATAGTTTTATTATAATGGCTTTATAAAATATCCGGTATCTGGTAAAGCAAGTCTACTCTCATGGTGTATATATATACACTTTTTTGCTTGTCTCAGACATTTATTTTACCAGTAGAAATTTAAACTTATTTTATGCAGTTGCCAAAAAATAGGATCCTGATTGGAACTGCATTAATTTTGGAAGGATTGATATGATAAAGATAAATATGTATTTATATTGAGAACATGGTATCTCTTTTTTGTTCTACATACTTCAGTAAGGTTTCATAATTTTCTTCAGTGTTGGCCCTGTATCTTTCTTGTTAAGTTGGTTTGTGGATGGTTTAGTTTCTACTGATACTGCAAATAGGTTTTTTGTCAAGTTGATTCTAATGCCTAAATTATAGTGGCTTGACCTCTCCCTCACATGACACCAGCACTCCACTCCTCTCTAAGGGTTCCCCAGTCACTCACAGACACTCTTATGGACTCTCTGCCTGATCTGTCTGTCCTTGCAGTTGCTGGAAGGCATAGACCTTTCTTTCTCAAAGCTCTGGCTCTCCTCTGCTGTTCTCCACCAGGTGGGAAACCTCCCTGTGGCCAAGGCAAAGGACCATGATAAGTATGATGATGGCTTTGCCAGACTAAGATCTCTAGGGACTCCCCCAAAGCTGTCTGTTTTCAGGGGGCCAGAGTGGCACTGGGTCCCATGAGAGGCAGGGAGAATGGCCTCTTCCCTAATTCCAAGGCACACCTCATCACCTGGTCCCAGATGGCTCTGCTTGAGCTCAGAATCTCTTGAAGTCACACCGGCACAAGAACATCAGCTTCTGTACTTCATTCCTCACCCAGCACCCCTCCAAGCCTTCCCTGCTAGATAGGGCACGGAGCCAAAACAGCTTCTCCTCTCAGCTCGAAACCATTTCTTCCCCAAATTAAAGTAATATCATTTCTCCAAGATATAACTTTTCCTGTCCCTCACCTGTGTTTTAACTAATTGCATCCTCAGCATCTCTAAAGAGCTCAGCAGAAAGTCACTTTGCTTCTTTAGAAAAAAACAAACAAAAAATATCTCTGGGCGGCTTTTCCAAATCAGAGAAAAAACTGTCCCCAGAGAACTTTAATGTCCACATATTACAAACAGCGACAACAGGCAGGGTATTTAAAAATATTGTTTTCTTCTATTTCTACCATCCTCATCAAGGTTTTGAAAGTCATAGATCCAGATTTTCCCAAGAGCTCATATAGTGCCCGTGGTACTGTGTGCTTCCCCTCCCCCAGCAGCTTCTGCCAGGAGGAAGTTTCTCTAGAGCATGTAGCTTATGATGACAGTCTGGTTGCAGATGGTGGTTCACTTTTTTTCCATGTCTGTCCAGGGCCTCCGGAGTCTTTCTCGGTTAACCATGATAATATACAATGTATTAAGTGTCTCCCATACATGATCTGATTCAGACCTCGTAACAATCCTATAAGGTAGAATTTATTTTCCCTCATTTTATTGACGAAGAGACTGAGGCTGAGAAGGGCTAAGTGAATCGTGCAGATAGTAGTGAAAATGATGACATTCAAGCCCAGCCTCTGCAGTCCAAGCCCTTAACTGTCATAAAGTATCTTTTGGAGGGAAAATCCTACTATAAACCTTAGCTAATCTGAGCGCCCGGTCCGCCCACTTCCCCTGGAGTCCTGACCCAAAGCCTGGAACAACTCCTTGCGGTAAAGCATGTTGTCTTCCATTTCCTCTTTTTATCAGACTTCTGGTGTTTTGTTATATGGCATCATCACTAAGTCCTTTATTATGGGGTCCAATTATCTCTATTTTACAGTTGAACACCTGAGAGCTTAGAGAGCCTACAAACGAAAGGGAGCAGGGTACAGATGATAATATTTACATTAAGAATGAAGGTATAGATGGTACGCAACATCAACAATCACCTTAAATTATAGTCAATCATTTTAGTGGTTTTAGTTTGCAGTTCGACCTGTATTTAATTTGTAAATTTGTCTGCATTCAATTTCTTTGGCTTGTTTTAATTTATACATTTATTTTAGTTTCCAATTTTACAAGCCTAAGGACTTTATATCCAAGTGTTATTTTTGTTCCTATTTAAGTAACACTATAATAAAAACAATTTACATCAACCCTGGGGGTACCATGAAAACCTCTCACTTTACAAGGACATTACTTAGAGAAATACTGATACATAGCTTCACACTGGGTCCTCCCCACAGCCCTTTGAGTCTTGCATTCTTATCCCAGTTTATAGCCTAAGAAATATGAGCTTGAATAGACAAATATACAGCGCATGTGAGCAGATCCAGGAAGTGACAGGGCAAGATGCAAAGCAGGGTTTGATTCAAAGACTAGAGCTCTTTCCTGGAAACTTCTCCTTCTGAGCAACGAGACTTTATTTCGCACATTCAGCAGAAATGCTATTTATCATATGTTGTATGTCTCATCTTAGGACAATGATATTCAAACTTAAGGGTTTTAAAAATAATTCCTCTGAGAGTTTTTCAACCTATTTTGGCAAGCTTGGCAAGGCAGTCAGCATCTGAATTAGATTTAGTAAAAAGGTTTGAAGCATTAAAAAAAATTATTTGAATCACATTGTACCCGATGTGCTTTTCGGATAAAACTCAGGAGATTTCAGGGTTGGGGGTAAGCAGAAAGGGTGGGGTAAGGGGAGAAGGGGGAGGGGGAGAGGAAGGGTTAGAGCCAAGGGTGTAAAACAGAGGTAGCTGCACTAGATCAAGTTTACAATCCTGGAAGTATGAGAGCTACTTCCATTATTTTAAAAAGTCAAACATAAGGAAAGAAACAGGCTAATTTAAACATCAAGCTTCTTGGCTTTGGCTATAATGATATTAACTCAGGGAGGGTATCATGGGTTTGTTCATGCTGAGTAGAAAATCAGATGAGAAGTTATAAATGATTTGAGTTAATAAAGTTAGGAAAATAAATGGTCTATTTACTAAATTGCATTTGTTGAATAAATAAAATCTTCAAAAACATTTCTTTGTTCAGCCAGTAATTATTGTGAGTCGACTATGTGGCAGGCCGTGGGTACACAGAGATGAATCACACACAGTCCCTGCCCTCGAGGGCGTGTGTATGTGCGAGTGCACGCGCGGGTGGAGGTTGGTGACAGACATAGCCCAGCATTTATAATTCAGTGTGACAATGCAATGATGGGATAATGCAGAGAGGATCAGAGGACCAGGAAGATCGAAGGAAAGAGAATCCTAACTTGGCGATAGGGATGGGGTGAGGTCGTTGGGTCTGAGAAGGCTTTCTGTAGCTGTTAGGAAAGCAGCTGAATCATACAGGATGAGTCAGAGAAGGGGACTGAACGCTGGCCAGAGGGAACTGTGTCAGGAAATGCCTAGAAGTAAGAAGCCACGTGTTGGGTTGATAGAGAATTATGAGAAGTTTGGTGTTGCTGCTGTGTTAATTGTGAAGCGAGATTTAGGAAGTCAAAAGAGACCAGGTGTTGGAAGTCATTTATAGCGGGTGACCATTAAATGTATCAAGCAAACTAGGACACTTTTGAGAATGAAAAGAGGTCACTTTTTTTTTTTTTTTTTTGCGGTACGCGGGCCTCTCACTGTTGTGGCCTCTTCCGTTGCGGAGCACAGGCTCCGGATACGCAAGCTCAGCGGCCATGGATCAGGGGCCCAGCCGCTCCGCGGCATGTGGGATCTTCCCGGACTGGGGCAGGAACACGCGTCCCCTGCATGGGCAGGCGGACTCTCAACCACTGCGCCACCAGGGAAGCCCCAAGTCACTTTTAATAATGATAGAACAACAGGTGCAAATAGGTAAACTCAGAGACATTATTTATAGGTCATATCAGGCTTAGACTTCCCCTTTGAGTGGTGTGGTGGGGAGTCATTGATGGTTTTCAGCAAAGAAGTGTCATGATGGCATTTGAGTTTGAAATAGATTTTTATGTATGATGAAGTCAAAGAAGGAGAAAATGTAGGGGAAGCTCTCTCCTCCAGACGTATTTATTCAAGAAATCCTGAGAGCTGCCATGTATGGCCATTATATAGGGGCTAGGCATCCAATAGGAAAAAAACTATAATTGACTCCTACCTTTGGGATGTTTGCAGTTTAGTGGGGAAAACTGTCAATTAATTAAACACCACACAAATAATTGTGAAACTGCAAATGTGACTATGCTATGAAGGGGAAGTCACTGATGCCAGAAGAACATATCTTAGGGGATGGCAATGTCAAAAATGAGCAGTAGACTCTAACTGACTGAAGAGATGAAGGAAGAATATTCTGGAAAGAAACAAGAAGGTATGCAAAGATCCCATGGTGAAAGGTATGGAATGCCTGACAATATAGAAAAAAAATAGAATGGAATGTATATGATTGGTGTGCAGCCAAAAAGGTCTTACACGGTATTAGGACTGTATGTGCTAATGTGGTCCTCCCCCAGCTGGATGGTAGGATATGCATAAGCCTCAACTTTGAGCTCCTCTGATCTAGCATATTCTTCACTGTGAGTGGCTAAATTGACAACACAATTTCTATGCCTCCTACGAGGAACTAGAAGGCAATGGCTAGGAATGCCTATTCTCTTCTATCTTTATCTTGTATATATCCTTCACATTGCCTGTTTGCTGAACTAACTAAAAAAAAAAAACATCATTTTTTTTGGTCTTCAAATCCAGACCTACCTTTATCGACTGACCTGGCACAGGAGGGAGCAAAGCCATTTGGATGAACTAGAGGGTCAGCATGGTTCTCATGGGGAAAGTCACAGGGGTGTGAGGGTGTGTGTGAATTAAGTCCAGTCCAAAGAGACAGACAGGGGCCACACCGAATGGACTGTGTATGCTGTGCCAAGAGACTGTGTTCATATTCTAAGAGCAACAACAGGAAGCCAATGATGACCCTTCAGATCTTTCAGATCTTCAGTCAAAAACATTGTTCTAGAAAGAAGAGCTAAGTGATAGGGTGATAGGTAAGAGTGGAAGATGAGATACCAGTAAAGAGGTTATTGCAGGGGTCAAATCCAGAGGTGGTGGTAATTCTGTCTGGGGTGATGGGATAGAGAGACTTGGCACTGACCAAATATCCGATTGCTCCTACTTATTTCTCAGTGTACCCTGTAGTTAAATTAGTTCATGTAACTAGTTGTAGTTAATGGCATCTGTGTCACTTCTGGGCAGAAGCAGGGGGTGAGCTGCCTTTGTCTCTCTCTTCCCTTGCTGTGGTGACCTTGCAGAGCCTGAGTTCCAGTTGGCAGAGCTCCAAGATGCAGGAGGGATGCTTGATTTGTGTCGAGTTGTAGTGAGAAATACATTTTTGATGTGTTAAGACACGGAAATTTTGGAGTTAATTTGTTACCAAAGCATAGGTCATCTTGTTTTTTTTTTTTGGTCATCTTCTTTTGATGAATATAAACAGCAGATGATGGAGACAGAGAGAAGTGGATAGATTTGACTGAGAGGTATTTTTGAAGCAATATCAGCAGGCTTTGGAGATGTTTTAGAGATGGAGCTGTGAGGAAGGGATAGGTGTCGAAGATGACTCCCCAACTTCTGGGTACATGTTTAAGCAGATGGTGGCATCAGTCACTGAGATGGAAGACAATTAAATTTCTATAGATAGATCAGATGTGTTCACATCATCTCCAGAAGGAACATGGAACAGTGAGAAGGATCACAAGACCTCAAGTCAAAAAACACTGGTAGATTTTCAAAAAATATTTATGACTAGTGATAGATTGCTGCTAATTAGCTATGATCTTAGGTAATTTGCTTCATTTGGTTGGGCCTTAGTTATTTAAATGAATACAAAGGGATAGGTTTATTAGTTTGAAGATCAAATGAAGTAATGTCTGGTTACAGGATGGGGGAGAGTTTTGGGGACGAGGTATCTTCTGGAATGTGACTGATGACCCACAACCGCTTGTCAAGAATTTTAAGAAGTAGTTACCAAAGGCAGCTTTCTTGAATGGTAATCCAATGTAATAATCAGTTTTTATTCTTAATCCAGATTTCTACCAACCTGAGTACTATATTAGTTATCAATTGCTACATAACAAATTATCCCCCAATTTGGCACCTTAAAACAACAAACATTTATTTTTATTTATTTATTTAGTTTTTGCAGTACGCGGGCCTCTCACTGCTGTGGCCTCTCCCGTCGCGGAGCACAGGCTCCGGAAGTGCAGGCTCAGCGGCCATGGCTCATGGGCCCAGCCACTCGCAGCATGTGGGATCTTCCCCGACCGGGGCGCAAACCCGTGTCCCCTGCATCGGCAGGCGGACTCTCAACCACTGCGCCACCAGGGAAGCCCAACATACATTTATTGTCTTATAGTTTTCATGGGTCAGGCATCCAGTTGTGGCTTAGCTGAGTATCTCTGACCCAAGGTGTCTCACGGGGTTGCAGTCAAGCTGTTGTCTAAGGCTATGAGCTCAACTGGGCAGGGAGGCATCTGCTTCCAAGCTTATTCTTCCGGTTGTTGGAAGGCCTCAGAAGGTCCACTTCCAAGCCTACTCTCATAGGCTTCTCCAAATGGCTGCCTCACGATATGGCAGCTGGCTTCCCTCAGAGTGAGCAACCTAAGATAAAGTGAGAGAGGGAGTGGGAAGCACCCAAGACAGTATTTGTATAAACTAATTTTAGGCATGACATCTCATTACTTCTGCTTTATTCTATTCATTAGAAGCAAGTCAATAAGTCCAAGGGGAGGGGATTATACAAGGACCTGAATACCAGAGGGTAGGGATCACTGGGGACCATTTAATCAGTAGAAGCTGCCTACCACCTCAGTGACTTGAGTTATAAAGGGGAAAGGACTTATGGACTTATTTGGCTGGGAAGAAGTGCTATTGTTGTTCTTTCATCAAAGGAAATCATTAAGGAGCCATCAAAATCATGGTGAATTATTTAAATTATTTAAGTCTCAAGTGAAGTATATAAATTCCTGGCTCATTGATATTTTGTCCAGTTTATCTTGGGCTAAGCTCTCCAGAGACTGAACAGCTTGAATTTCCCTACTGAAACCTAAGGATCCACAGGTTACAATTTGCCATGTTCCTAGAATTTTTCTTTCCTGATATAAGATCTGTGCTACCCAGAGTCTTGCCCAGGGATCCCAGGCATTTGCTCGTGGCTAAGAGAATGGAGTGGGTCAAAGGCTCCCTCCTAATTGGCAAATCCTTATGCAGACAAGGGGCTGAAGCAGGAACAAAAGAGCCTTTTCCTTTCTTTTCTAAAAACTTTGCTGCAACCCATCTTTGGCTCTTTTTTTTTTTTTTTCAATGTAATATAGCAAGTGGTTATAAGCGTCTGGGTTCTAGAGAGTAATAGCCTAGGGAAGAGTCCCAGTTCTGCCTCTTACTAGCTGTGTAATCTTAGCTTAAGCTTTCTGCAACACAGTTTCCTTATCTATAAATTGAGAAAACCATCAGTGGTTACCATATAGGGTCATCATGAGGAGTAAGATAATTCATGAAAACACTCAGCGTACCTGGCACACTAAAGGCACTCAAAAAATGTTCAGTATTATTATTCTAACTCTTCTTGTCCCTAAGGCACTTGCTCTGTCTGAGATGCCATATAGCGCTGCAGGCAAAGCTATGAAGGAGAAGAACAAAGGCAGTGATTCTCCCTTCCTCCTTCCATTTTCTTAACCCACGCAATTTACCAATTTATCCTCTTCCTCCTCCTTTTTCTTCTTCCTCTTCTTCTTCTTTTTTTAAAGTGTAGCTCTCTTTGGTCATATGGTATAGATCAGGATTTGAATAATTATTCGTGCTGGATGTATGAAAGGATATGAGAATATGTGTGTCTGTGTGTGTGCATGTGTGTGTGTGAGAGAGAGACAGAGAGAATACATGTGAAAAGGTAAATAGCCCTTGTCTTCCATCTCTACCTGATAAAATCCTCTCTCCTTTTTAAGACCCATTTTAAATACTACAATTTCTAAAAATGTTTTCCTAAGTCTTCTACACATGTGGTCACTAACTTCTCACTTTCTGTCACCAACCTAATTGCATTTACCTTGAGGTATTTCACATACTGTATTCAAGATTTTAGAGCCAGCAGAAAGCAGTTACTGTTTTAAGAAGAGCCAAAGATCCCTTCAACTTGATTTCTCAAATCACACTGCAAATCCTACTTAAAAAAAGAAGCACTCATTTTAAAACTTGCTCTCCTAATGGGTTGGTAATTCATCAGCCACATTGACGAGCCAAATGGAAAAATCCCCTAAATGTCACTACTCCACTGAGAAATGTGATCCACTGGGGGCTGTGTGGTGTCTCCTCAGAACACATTTCCTGCTCAAAATCCAGCCTCCTGAAATTCTTGAACACATATATTTCCAAAATTAGAGAGGACACCTAGCAGGACAGCTTGGCAGTTTGAAAAAGAAAGGGATGAATGCTTTCCAAGGAGCAATTTCTAGGCCACTAAGCAAAAGAACAGGAGAAAATAGGACAAATACAACAGTTGAATCAAACTGAGAGTTCAACTTCCTTTAGCCTGAAGGCATCTCATGTAGACAAGGTTATTTATAAAAGCATGTAAAACAAGCAGTAAATAAAATCAACATGTGACTTTAACATATTGAAGAAAGAGAGTCCAATCCTCCCCATAAGAACTTTACAAACACGATTAATAAACATTTATTATGATTTTAAAGCATAAAATGTAATATTCCTTCTACTTCCAGTTTCTGCCAAACTTGACTATAGTGGATGCTATAGTGTGCCGCTCAGATTCCTCCTTCAGGACGGCACTCGTTCCCCCAGCTGTCAGGAGTGTTGCCTCTTGATTGTTCCCAGCTGAGTGAGGAATTACAGTTGGTGGAATGGAGATGCTTCATCCAAAAGTTATGTGCTCTTCCTCTGGGCAGCCTGCATACAATGGCCAGTTGATGTGGAGGTACAAAGGACTGTCCACTTGGCTCAATCCACAGCAACTCTGAAAGGTCACTTCTGCTCTAAAACGCTCTGAGGGTAGAGCTGAGGCTTTTGTTGCAACTGAATTGCAATTTAACTTCACCCTCTACTTATTTTTGCAGCACTCTCTCCCTCAAGGGTGTTGTTGAATCTCCTGCTTGCAATTTGGCATCGTGATCTATTTCCCAGGGAGCACAACCTAAAACCCCTGCTTTCTGTCTGCATAATAGTTAATGAATAAAAAAAAAAAATTGTAGTGTTCCAAATCTGTGCTGGTAACATTCAATTATTATTTCACTCATCTTCACAACAACCCTGTGAAGTAGTATTTTTATCCTCATTTTACAGTTGAGGAAATTGAGGCTCAGACAACTTTAATAAATTGCCCAAGGTAGCATAACTATTAGGCAGTAGAATCAGACTCCTCAAACCTAAGTGAGGATTACATGAGATCACTTCTTCAAAGTCCTTACACGGCGCCTGGCACAGAATAAATTTTTAGTAAATGTAACAATCGTTATTATTATCATGCAATTCTTACCAGAAATTTTAGCAAGTTGGACCATTTACCACGAGTTAGAACATTTAAACACACAATAGACCAGCCCACATAATGTACAAAAATCTAAACCCCAGAGGTTATCCTAGAATATTATGAGAAGTGAGTAAGCAAGGGCCAAGTGGTATGATTGTATTATGAGTGATAATAGAGCCAGCTGTTTATGTTGTCACAGAGGCATGTGGGTTGCTTAGGAAATAAACAGGTTGCTGCTGGAAACGTAATATCTTGAAAAGCAGATAGACTTTGAAATACAGCCTGATTCAATTGAGTGGCATTCTCCCCAGCTCCTAGTACAGCATTTTGCATTGAGTATGTGCTTCAGTCAATGTTTATTAACTGCTTGCATCTGGTTGCTGGCAAAATTCACTTGCCCAGTTCAGAGGCAAATAAGGAATATTTCAGTTCATTATAATAATGGATATTTTGTAAGTATCAATATAGTGCTCATTGTTTCTTTTATTTCATGCAAACTTGGGGGTTATGCTACGTTCAGAAGCTCAAGTTGAACCATTCTTATTGAATTTTAACAAAATAGGGAGCCTATATTTAAACTAATGCTGCTGATGTGAGAAAAACACATTTCGTACCTGATCTAATAAACTGACTAAGGGATTCTTCATGCCTGGGAGTCCATCCTTTCATGGCCTTAATGGATACAGCCATAGGCACTTGAAACGGCGGCCAGGTCCCAAGTGGTAGGTCCAGAGTTAGGCAGCTTGACAGGCAGGTTTCTCCACATGACCGGGCTAAGCTAGATGAACTTTTACTGCTTCTATTTATGCTTTCTGGTTGGAGTTAGTACAAATCAAGTACCTTAGTGGGTTTCTTAGGGCCAACTACATTCTTCTATTGTGAAGGAGAGAACCAAGAAGAAGCTATAATCTCAAATGTTCCAACAGCTCAGTAGGTAATTTTCTGGGAGACAAAATAATATGAACATTGAGTACTTATACATACCTTCTGTGACACAGATGATAAGAGCTTATAGTAGTTTAGAGATGGGAGAGAATAATTTGAAATAGAGACATCAGGGTGAAGGTTCTATAATGTCTCTATCACCCAAAGGATTCATTCGTTCATTTAACAAGGTTTTATTAAACACCTTCTATTTTCCAGGACCTGTGCTAAGCAATGGAAATTCTGAAAGCAATCAGTTTCTACTTTTCAGTGGCTCACAGAATAGAAAGACAGGTTAAAAGGAAATTACAAATGCAGGAATATGGTTAAATGATACAATAGAGGAATGAACAAGGTGCCCAGAAAACCCAGAAGAAGAACTTCACTCTGTCCTGAGAGGTCAGGGAAGCATCTAGAAGAAGGAGATACTTGAGCTGAAGCTTGAAGTATAAGTAGTCATTCATCAGAGAAACAAAATAGGAAGGGCATTTCAAGTCATGTGCCAGGTAACGCAAGTTTAAAAAATGAGAGCGTTTGGGAACTACAAGTAATTCAATGGTGCTGGGGTGGATAGGATGGGGCATTGAATAAAGTAGGGCCCTATTGATATTTGGGGCTGAATAACTTTTTGTTGGGCAGGGAGGTGTCTTGTGCATTGCAAGGTGTTTAGCAGTATCCCTGACCTCCACCTACTAGATATCAGTAGCACCCTCCTTTCCCCCTGAGTTGTGACAACAAAAAATACCTCAAGACATTTTCTGGAGGGAAAAATTGGCCCCAGTTGAGAGCCATGGGAAAAGAGCTAGAAGAAATGGCAGAGATAACACAGGGGATATGTGGATCGTGCCAAAGAGTTCCATCTTTATTCGTTCATCCAATCCTTCATTCATTCAACAAACACTGAATGCTAAACAAGTGCCCTGTTCTAGGCGCCCTGGATGATGCAGTGAACAAAACAGACAAAAATATCAGGCCTCACGCAGCTTACATTCTAGTGAGGGGGATAAACAACAAACATGAAACTCAATAAATTAGTGGATAGTGAGTTTGAAGCTGATAATGCTATAGGGAAAAAGGAGAAGTAAAAAGGGGGGTAGGGAGTTTAGCATGCGGGAAGGTAGCAATTTTAAATAGGGTAATCACTATTAAGAGACACAGTAGATATTGTCAATAGAGTAAAAGGAATTGTAGCATAAATAGTCCACAGATAGGCATATTACAGATTCATTTATTTTTAGAAAATTCAGCCTTTTCATTAACATGAATTGGGCTACTCACCTGTGCTCTACCATGAGATGAGCTGATATTATTCCCATATCTCACGATTCATGAGGAGAGAGAAAATTTCAAATGGCTCATTCATTCATTCATCCATTCATTCATTCAACGCTTATGGAGAAGCCAGCAGGCACTGTGCCAGACATGGGTAGAGATGAAAAAAGACATCACGCAAATTCTGCCTCTGAGGCTCTCACGGGGGTGCTCTCATGGAAACTATAACTATAATAATGTATGATAAAGAATATAATGGACTTGTGTACAAATGTTCAGGGAGCCCAGAAGAGGAGTGACCAGACCCTGGGGAGAGGGAGAAGTCTGCACGAAGAGCTGGCATATGAGATAGGGCTGGAAGGGTGAGGAAGAGTTTGTCAAGAAGGAAATTATTGGGAAATGATTCTAGGCCAGGTTGTGAAGACGTGCGAAACAAAGCCATAGGTACAAAATCCAGCAAATCAGTTTTAAACAGATATTTCTTTAGTCCTATGATATCTGAGCTATTTCCTTTATACTTCATGGTTCCCAAACCCAGAATTTCTTGGGTCCATTTGCACACCTTTCCAAACTATGACATGAGGAGTCAGATGAGATGGTCTGTACAGCTCTTTCTAGCTGGAACAGTCCATGATTCTATGATTCCATGATTTTATTCCAGCTCTCACTCCTCCAGAGAATTAATTCCTTCTGCTTCCAACTCATCCTTTCTCTTCTTTTTTTCTTTCCCCTTGTCTTTGATTCTCTGTTCACATGCCATTTCCACATTTAAATAGGGTCAACCTTTTTACTGCCCATTGTTTTCTTCCTAACCTGCTGTACCTAAGAGATTATTTGCCCAATGCAAATTGACATTTTTAGAGTACTAATGTTGAGATGAATCTTTCCAAAGGTCAGGAGAGAATAAGAGTAAATCTACCTCTGCCAGGGATTTTTGGCAGAGCTAAGTTATCAATTAATTGGGTATTTGTTTAGCCTTTCCCATGAAGCAGCAGTGCGCCAGGCACAGAGGGTATATAGGGAAGAAAAGAAACAATACCTTGCATTAAGGCCTTACAGTCTAGTAGGGAGAGAAGGTAAGTTTATAATAAATGTCATACGAAAAAGAGCAATTGTAACCCATTTAATGCAAAAATAACTTGAACAAGAGTAGGAAGTGCACAAAAATGTGCACAGGGCTTCCCTGGTGGCGCAGTGGTTGGGAGTCCGCCTGCCGATGCAGGGGACACGGGTTCGTGCCCCGGGCCGGGAAGATCCCGTATGCCACGGAGCGGCTGGGCCCGTGAGCCATGGCCGCTGAGCCTGCACGTCCTGAGCCTGTGCTCCGCAATGGGAGAGGCCACAACAGTGAGAGGCCCGCGTACTGCAAAAAAAAAAAAAAAAAAAAAAAAAGTGCACAAAGTCAATTATTTGTAGTGTGTGGCAAAAGCCTACTAACTTTTTTCTTTTAATCAAATGATTGGCAATCGTGGATAACTTTGATGGGTGAAAGAGATACAGTCCTCGCAAAGTTTTCTGCTCCATGTAAAGAAAAGGAAATAGATACAACAGGAGGGAGAAAAAAAGCCTTTAGGAGTAGAAACCACTTTTCCCTTTAGAGAAAGGTCCTGGAAGAAGATGAGCATCAGAATAACAGGGACAATGTCCCTGGTATGAACCGATCATGCTGAGATTTAACCACATGCTTTAACATAGGCTATCTCAGTTTTTCCGTAACTTAGTCAGTGATATTACCACCTCCGGGCCATAGGCTACTGAACCGTATTGATAAATATCTCTTGAACTGTCTCCTACTTTCCATTTCCATTGCCCTGTCCAAGTCTAAATATTCTCTCCCCTGGATTTTTGCTGGCTTCTGCTCTATCACCCACTCGACTCCAGAGAAAGCCTTCTAGAATGCCTATCTGACTCCAGTTCCTCACTGCTCAGAAATATGTATGGCTTCCCAATGCCTACACAAGAAGAATTTAAACTTAAGCTGGCAACCAAGACTTGCTATAGAGTTGGGCATTTACGTACTCATTTCTCATGAAACTCCGATTGCTTTGTGTTCCATAGGATTTATGCAGTTTTCTGAGAATGATCTTTCCCCTTGTACCTCTAGGCCCTTGTTGACTCATTTACCTTTCTTGGACCATCCCTGTTCTCCATTCCCACCTGCCAACGTCTTACTGTCCTAATTAGAAGGATTCAGGAACAACACAGAGAACTCAAGAACAGGAGGGCTCCTGGACCTCAGAAAGCAACTGGAACCAGAAAGTAGAAAGCCAGAGGTCCGCTCTGCCCCTGAAAGCTAGGATATCACAAAACAACAAATCTCAGATGGCTGGATGTTGATAAACATTATAGTTTTCTCTGAAACTTGTTTTGAATGTGTTGGGTAGCCTTTAAAATAGGAAAATATATAATCCTTCTTGAAACATTCATTCATTTATTCAACCAGTGTTTACAGACCACATGTATGCCAGGCACTTTATGTAAGGTACACTATCTATCTTCCAAGAATAGATTAACTGTGACCTTAAGGAATAATTGACCCTAGTGTAAGAGTCATCCCATCTGGCCAATGATGCTGACATTGCAATGAAGAAGAAACATACATGGCTCTTTCCATCCCAATCTTCTTTTTCCATAATCTCTGTCCATTTTTATCACTTAGGTCACAGTGGATTACATGGGTTGCACATGTATTCCTCCTTTTCCCAGTTGTATAATCAGCCCTTTCTCCTCCAGCTGACCAAGGTCAATTAACCTTGGTAATATGAGGACTCTTTTATTAGGAGGAAGACAGGTCTTAGGCTGCAGAGCAGTTCTAAGAAAATTTTGGCAAGGTCAACGGAAGTCCTGCATCTCTCAGGAATGGGCTGCCTTAATAGCCCTGCTGTACACTGTCGTTGGTCGGGGGCAGCCCATGGGAAGCACAGATGCACAGTGGTGGACATGTCCAGTGGGGGATGGCGAGATATCTGCCAAATATACTCCTGCAGTAGGAGAGCTGAAATGTACATGGTGCATTTTTGTGGCCACAACTCTGTTCTAAGCACTGGGGACAGAGGATTGAACAAGAGAGACACGGTCTCTGCCTCATGGAGCATATAGTCTAGTGGGGGACAGTCAAGCAATCACAGCTCAGCATGACAAGCACTATGAAGTACAGAGGCAGGGGCTCCCAACCAGAGGCTGGGGCTCAGGGAGGGCTTCCTCCTCTGGGAGGCCACCTACTGGGGCAGTAAAGAACCCAGACTCTGCATGGATTTGAGGTCAAACCTCTCTACTTTCTAGTCTGTGTCCTTGGGCAGGCTTGTCACCTTTCCGTGTCTCAGCTTTTTCATCTGTAAAGTGGGAGGTGGTACCTACCTCACAGGGGTTTTGTGGCAATGAAATTCCCTAATATTCCTGTAGACCACTTAGAAAAGTGCCGGGCACATGGTGCCCAAGTGCATTACTTGTTATGGCTCTGAGGCTGGAGATGTGGGCTGGCCAGTTGATCGGGGGGGGCCCGGTGTGCCCAGCTCATCTCTGCTCATTTTTCAGGCATCAGAGAGCCGCAACGCATGCCCATGGGGAACTTGCTGTCCAGTGGCTTTACAGTACTTACTACAGGGCTGACGCCTCCTATCTACTCTCAGTGGGGAATGTAGGTAGAAAAGCTGTTCTAGTCCTCAGGCTGAGATCCCCTGTCCTATCAGGGTATTAGCAGTGCCCTCCCTTCTCCGTCAGCAACGTTTCTCTCCATGAGCTCAGGGTGGGAGAGGGTGTTCGTGGCAGTGATTCCCCATCAGTGCTGGGACCAGGAGGAAGCGGAATGCTGTCCTCTGCAACCAGGCTGGTCCTGCCTCCTCCTCCACCCAGGGTCTTCCACGTAAGGAGAACCCAGGCAATCATAGTGCTCACTCCTCTGTTAGAACCTGAAAGTGATGATGACAAGGCTGCTGTAGACTTATACTCAGCCAGTCTCCCACCAACCTAGGTCAGCCCCTCCTCCCAGGAAAGAGGGTCAGGTGACCCTCACCTGCACACGTCCCTCCCACCCCCCACTCCCAGGCCTGCAGGCCTACAGGTCCTCTCAGTCTTAGCTTTTTCTTCTTTTGCTGTTTGAAATTTATCTTGTCTACACCTGCCTGACAGCTCCTATGTATGCCTCAGATTTCAAGTCCAGATTTGCCCATCTTCCTTCGAGATCTGTGAGGTCTGGAAGATTTACAACATTCTTTTCTTTTTTTTAAACTTTCTAGTAACCGATTTTCTTTCTGTTAGTTTCTGATATTGGAGAGTCCAGGGATCATTAATCTGAAGTTTCTGGCCCCCAGTAAGTCTAAGCTCCACTGTTCAAATACGTGGCTGAATATTTCAACCAATGGCCTTTTTAGAACAAGAGGCCAATGAACAAAACATCACTTCACTTAAACTCTGACCTGAAATGTGAATGACTGCTATTTACTCCTGTTCTCTGATTCACTCTGCAGAGTTCAAGTTGCCGGGACCGCTGAGCCCTCTTCCACTGCTTAGAACACTCAGAGGGCCTGGGAGAAGTTACGGGTGAGAATACGGTGCACATATTCCTGGGGCTGGAGGAGGGGAAATAGGACCAAGGGGACTCTTAGTTATGAGCAAGTACAATGGACCAAACACTCTGCCAGATAGCTTATATTTATTCTCTCACTTACTCCTCATAACATCCCTTTGATGTGTGTGATGCTTTGACATCTGTTTGATGTAGGAGCAAATAGAGATTCAGGAAGAATAAATACCTGCCCACTATCCTACAGGTAGAAAGAGGTAGATCTGGTATTTTACCTCTGAAGCCACTCTTTCTCCTAGCCCACCCAGTTGAATTGACCACTTCTGTCCAGTCGCCTCTGTTCTACTTTTGGTTGTCCAGCTCCAAGACCTCTTATCTCCTCCTCTGTTCATATCTTCAAGTCCACTTGCAAAGTCCTAGCATTTCTTTTTACTATATTTCTTGTATCCCAACCTACACTTTCTGGCACCACGATGGTTTGGACTCTTGTCTTGAAATAACTGAATAATTGCTTCTGAAGCCCCCTTTCTTCAGCCTCTATCCTTTTAATCCACACTGTAGAGGAATCTTCCTAAAACTGTGCCCTGAATGTATTACCCCACCCCCGCCCCTTACCCCAAACCCTCAGTGCTCTTTTCTGCCAATGACGTACAATCCCACCTCCTTTGCTTGACATTTAAGATCCTCTCCCACCCTTTCCTTCCTGTCTCTCATGATTATCTTCAACACAAAGCCTCCACTCCACACAAAGTGGTTTACCCACCACCTCCAGAGCACACCGGGAGCATTCCTGTTTCATGGCCTTGGACTGTGCCATCCTCTCTCCTAAGACACCCTCCTCAGTCCTCTCCTACCAGAAGCAACGCACCACCCTCAGCCACCAGTAGGAAGTATTCTCACCCTGTCCGGAAGCCCCTCTATACTTATGTGTCTGCACTGAGAAAAGATTATGATAAGGTTGGCTGCCTTTTTGCAGCTCAGGCCACTTCCTGTAGGGCATGGAAATGTGCAAAGATGAGGACTTGTATTTCTCCACAACTCCTTTCCTTCAACTGTGTCTGTCATAAAAACCAGGTACATGGTCAAACTGAATTAGTTACTTATGAGAATCAACAAGTAATACTTTCAAAGACATGGTGACCATACATCTAACCAGCTAAGGCTGGAGGCCAGGGTGAGTAGTAAATGACAGCTCTGTTCTGTACCTTAAAACCGGAAGTGTCTCCCTGAATTGCTGTGGTAATATTTAAGTGGTCTTTCTTCCTTCCAGCCTCTGCCCACCAAGCTATCCTAACACGACTGAGCATCTTCTGGATATGCAGCTTTGACTCTGTTGCTCTTTGCTTCTGTTTCTTCTGCTCATCATCCCTGCTGACTCTTCTTCTTTTACTCCTTTTCTTGCAATCATGTCTTCTAAAAGCTATTTTGGGGAGGAGGACAAGAGCCAGCATGCTCAGGCCTTGGAGAGGTCACATTCCAGGTCCTTTTAACAAGGACATGTGTCCTGACATATCCCAAAGAATTAGTGTAGTTCCCAGAGAGCCTGGGCCAAACCCCAACATTGCTGGGCTAGGAGTGTCTGCTTCAGAGAAGATACAGAGGAGTGACAGCAGGGGGCTGATGAGTTTTGATTTTGCGCATGCTGTTTTCCTTTTTGAGTCTATCCATCTGTAAAGATCTGTGGCTTCCCACAAACATTTCTCACAATGAGACAATGCATGGGGATCTAGGGCAGAGAGGATGCAGGCCAAATACTATGGGTTGCGTTTCAATATTTTTAAATTTTGTTTTCTGGTTCCCAGACCTATTTCTTTGTGCCTTCAGCCTTAGCCCTAGGCCTGGGTTACTTTGTTCTATGAGGTGACTATTTATCATGATAATAGTCCATCAGGTCCTCTGAGAAGCCTGTGCAAATATACAAACATGGGCAGGGCCCATTACTGTAGTTGTAACTGACATGTGTACAGAGTACCCCAGATTACAAAGCACTTGAGTGTAATTGTTACATCCAATTCGTGCATCAACTCTGTGCAGTAGGGCTTCCTGGACCCAGTTTACAGATTTGGAAACGGAGGTAAAGTGTGGGGAAAGAGAACTCAAAGTTATTTAAGTGCTTATTATGCACCAGGCACTACAAGTTGCTTTTATATATCATCTCATTAAATCCTCAAACCCTTCTAAGACATAAGGATTGGTATCCATATGAGTATATTTACCCCTGGAGAGAGAGCTACCAACTGTTGAGTGTTTACTTTATCCAATATGAAACACCATGCTGAGTGTCTTACAAGCATTCTCCCATTACTCCTCCTTGGCTCTCACACTATTCCCATGTTACTGATGAGATAACAGCCATTGAGAAGTTTGATAATTTGTTTAAGGTTACTCAGCTACTAAGTAACAGAGATGGAATTTCTAGATCTGTGGACATCAAAGCTTAGCCTTTCCCACTATCCCACTGATGACTTACCTGAGGTCACCCACCTGGCAGGTAGGAGATGCAGGATTTGAACCCACAACTTTGTATGCCAAACCTATGCTCATTCTTCCCCACTGCACTGCTGCTTCCAACTCAAGAGGGACAACAGTGACATTGATCCCCAAACACCTTGCTGCTGATGGGTGTGAGTAGGGAATGCAATTTTCACAGGTCCAAGGAGAAATGAGAAAATAAAAGCAATATGGTGAGCTCTTCATAAAGTTAAATTTATTCAACTTAAAAGATATACTTTATTCTGAGATTATGCCCTTTCAACTTTTTTAGGTATTAAATTGTACCTTCTTTTGTGAAATACTAACAATGTAAAGTAAGAGGAGTTTGCTTTTCTCTTTAAAAACTTCACTCAGTTTTCAAAAGTAAAATGTTGGGTTCAATTTTCTCTTCTCCTCTCCTGGAAATACAACTAAATACAGTGGAAAGAGTTCAACATATAACCATGAAAGTGGAAAGAAGGCAGACTGGCTGGGGACCTCGGGACTTGAAGAAGGACATTGCAGTGAGTTCTCTGGATTTCCTTTTCTCTTTCATATAGCTTGAATGGGGCACCTGAGAAGCCTAAACCTGGAATAGTCAATACCTGCTCTCTCTAGCCAAACAACCAGGAAAGGTGAAGCCCAGCAGGGACTTAGCAGGGAGATGCACATCCAGTGATGGCAGAGTTGGGGGCAGGGGTTCTTTCCTGCAACCCACAACAGGTACAGCTCTGCATGTACCATCAGGCCTGGACTCTCTTTGCCCACACTAGGAGTAGAGAGCTATTCAGATCTGGTGGCTCCCAATGGCTCCTGACCCACCAGTGCCAGAAGATCCAGGTAAGCTCTTCCTCTCCTGGTGCCACCAGCAGAGCACCTGTGTGGCTGAAGAACAAGCCACAGAAATCACTCTTATCCCATGGGTCTGGTATCTCCTAGCTCCCACCTAATGCCATCAGACAGTCTAGGGAAACACTTTCTGGCCCCACAGGTAGCATCAGCAGGGATCCAGTGGAAGCTCAAACTGGACCAAAAGAACAAAGCAGTCCAGGATAGCATTGCAAGAACTCAGAAAACTAAATTGCCATTGGAACTATAGCCAACAAAAGTAGGACACAACCTATATGCTAAGTCCAAACAGGGTGACTGCCTACTAAAGTGAAATATTTAAATAGGATCAAGAATCCCTTAGTATAATATCTAAAATGTCCAGAATATAAATAACAATAATTTGTCATACCAAAAACCAGGAAAATCACAACCTGAAAGAGAAAAGACAATCAATGTCAAAACTGAGATTGATCAGATGCTGAAACTATCCCACAAAGATTTTAAAGCAGCCACTCTAAAAGTGCTCCAACAAATTCTTTTGGAAAAATAGAAAATAGAAAAACTTGTGGAAAATATCAAGTGTAAATTATATAGAACTGAAAAATACAATAACCAAAATAAAAAAACTTACTGAATGTGTTCAACAATAGTGTGGAGAGACAGAATCTGTGAATTGAGGACAAATCAATAGAATTTACTCAATCTGAACAATAGATATAAAATAGACTGAAAAAAAAGAATTAACAGAGCCTTGGAATTTGTGATATCATCAGAATCCCAGAATGAGAGAGCAAGAATGTGGGGCTGAAAAAGTATTCAGAGAAATAATGGCTAAATCTTCTCAAATTTGGAAAAAGGCATAAAGCTACAGATTAAAGAAACTGAAAAAAACCACTCCAGTTAAGATAAACTCAAAGAAATCCAAGCCAAGACACATCATAAAAGTCTTGAAATTTAAAAACAAACGCTTAAAACAATCAAAGAATGACACATTATCTGTACAGGAATAACAATCTGAATGATAGTGGATTTCTCATTCAGAAAAAAAGTAGCACATTTTTCAAGTACTGAAAAAGAACTGTCAACTGAAAGCTCTATCTAGTGAAACTGTCCTTCAGGCATGAAGGGGAAATAAAGACATCTCAGACAAAGGAAGACTAAGAGAATTTGTCACTAGCAGATTTACAGTTAAAGAGTGACTGAAGGAAGTTCTTCTAGCAGAAAGGATATTATAACAGAAGAAGGCCTGGACTTCAGAAAGGAAAAAAGACCAACAGAATGGGGAAGATAAGGGTAAATATGATAGATCAGGCTTCTCCTCATGAATTTCTTAAATCATATTTGATGGTTAAAACAAAAGCTATACATCTGTTGTGGTGCTCAATATAAGTTGAGGAAATGGTTGAAAATGTGGGGAGGGCAGAGAACTAAATGGAAGTAAAGTTACAATATTTTACTGGAAGTAGTAGAACCTAGATACAAATAAACTGTGATAAGTTATATGTGTACATAGTAATACCTAAAATAACCATTAAGAAAAACTATACAAAGGAATATACTCAAAATCAGTATAAATAAAACTTACAGAATCCTAATGAAAGCTCAAGGAACCCAAAGGAAAGCGAGGAAAGAGAAAGAAAAGAATGAGAAAGAGAGCAGGAGAAACTGAGAACATAAATAATAAAAGAGCAGATTTAAGCTCTAAAACATCAATAATTAGTTATTTTAAATGTAACTCAATCAAATACACCAATTAAAAGACAGATATTAGCAGAGGAAATTTAAAAATCACCTAACTATATGCTAGTTATAAGAAATTAACTTCAAATATAATACAGTAACATAGGTGGGATGAAAGTAAAAGAATGGGAAAAAATGTATCATGCTAACGTTAATTGAAAAATGAGCAGTGGCTATAATAATATCAGATAAAGTAGACTTCAGAGCAAAGAAATTTGCTAGGAACAAAGAGGGACATTACATAATGATAAAGGGTTCAATTCACCAAGAAGATATAGTAATCCAAGATGTGTATGTGCCAAAAAACAGAGGTTCAAAATACATGAAACAAAAAATTGATAGGGCTGAAGAGAGAAACAGATAAATCTACAATTATAGTTGGAAAACTCAACGCTCTACTCTCAGCAAGTGATAGAACTACTAGTGAGAAAATTAGCAAAGATATAGAAGAACTGAACAACACCATTAACCAATATGATCTAGTTGACATTTATAGAATGCTACATCCAATTACAGTAGAATACACATTATTTCCCAGTGACTGTGGAACATTCAGCAAGATAGAACATGTTCTGAATCATAAAATAAATCTAACAATTTCATATAATTGAAACCGTATAGAATTTCTTCTGCCACCATAATAGACTAAAACTGGAAATCAATAACAGAAAGATAACAGGAAAATCTTCACACACTTGGAATAAAACAACACACTTTTACACAATCCATGACTCAAAAAGAAAATCTCAAAGAAAATTAAGAATTATACAAACTGAATGAAAATGAAAAATATCAAAATTTATGGATGCAGCTAAAGCAGTGCTAAGAGGGACATTTGTAGCCTCCAAATGATTACATTAAAAAAGACAAAATATCTCAAATCAATAATCTAAGTTCCTGCTTTAAGAAATGAGAAAACAAAAAGCAAAATAAATCCAAAGTGAGTCTCTGCCATCACAAAACTTGCACAAGCCTCTTAGATAGCCTCATCCAGCAGACGGCAGACAGCAGAAGCAAGAAGAACGACAATCTTCCAGCCTGTGGAACAAAAACCACATTCACAGAAAGATAGACAAGAAGAAAAGGCAGAGGGCTATGTATCAGATGAAGGAACAAGATAAAACCACAGAAAAACAAATAAATGAAGGGGAGATAGGCAACCTTTCAGAAAAAGAATTCAGAATAATGATAGTGAAGATAATTCAGGACCTCGGAAAAAGAATGGAGGCAAAAATCGAGAAGATGCAAGAAATGTTTAAGAAAGACCTAGAAGAATTAAAGAACAAACAGAGATGAACAATACAATAACTGAAATGAAAAATACACTAGAAGTAATCAATAGCAGAATAACTGAGGGAGAAGAACGGATAGTGACCTGGAAGACAAATGGTGGAATTCACTGCCATGGAACAGAATAAAGAAAAAAAAAATGAAAAGAAATGAAGACAGGTTTAGAGACCTCTGGGACAACATTAAATGCAACAGCATTCACATTATAGGGGTACAAAAGGAGAAGAGAGAGAGAAAGGACCTGAGAAAATATTTGAACAGATTATAGTCAAAAACTTCCCTAACATGGGAAAGGAAATAACCACCCATGTCCAGGAAGAGAGTCCCATACAGGATAACCTCAAAGAGAAATAGGCTGAGACACATAGTAATGAAATTGGCAAAAATTAAAGACAAAGAAAAATTATTGAAAGGAACAAGGGAAAAACAACAAATAACATAGAAGGGAACTCCCATAATGTTAACAGCTGATTTCTCAGCAGAAACTCTACAAGCCAGAAGGGAGTGGCATGACATATTTAAAGTGATGAAAGGGAAGGACCTACAGCCAAGATTACTCTACTTGGCAAGGATCTCATTCACATTCAATGGAGAAATCAAAAACTTTACAAACAAGGAAAGCTAAGAGAATTCAGCACCACCAAACCAGCTCTACAACAAATGCTAAAGGAAATTCTCTAAGTGGGAAACACAAGAGAAGAAAAGGACCTACAAAAACAAACCCATAACAATTAAGAAAATGGTAATAGGAACATACATATCGATAAATACCTTAAACGTGAAAGGATTAAATGCTCCAACCAAAAGACACAGACTTGCTGAATGAATACAAAAACAAGACCCATATATGTGCTGTCTACAAGAGACCCATTTCAGACCTAGGGACACCTACAGACTGAAAGTGAGGGGATGGAAAAAGATATTCCATGCAAAAGGAAATCAAAAGAAAGCTGGAGTAGTAATACTCATATCAGATAAAATACACTTTAAAATAAAGAATTTTACAAGAGACAAGGAAGGACACTACATAATAATCAAGGGATCAAGGCAAGAAGAAGATAGAACAATTATAAATTATATGCACCCAACACAGGAGTACCTCAATACATAAGGTAACTGCTAACAGCTATAAAAGAGGAAATCGACAGTAACACAATAATAGTGGGGGACTTTAACACCTCACTTACACCAATAGAAAGATCATCCAGGCAGAAAATTAATAAGGAAACACAAGCTTTAAATGACACAATAGACCAGATAGATTTAATTGATATTTATAGGATATTCCATCCAAAAACAGCAGATTACTTTCTTCTCAAGTGCACACGGAACACTCTCCAGGATAGATCACATCTTGGGTCACAAATCAAGCCTCAGTAAATTTAAGAAAATTGAAATCATATCAGGCATCTTTTCTGACCACAATACTATGAGATTAGAAATCAATTACAGGGAAAAAAACCTAAAAAACACAAACACATGGAGGCTAAACAATACTTTACAAAAAAACCAAGAGATCACTGAAGAAATCAAAGAGGGAATCAAAAAATACCTAGAGACAAATGACAATGAAAAGACAATGATCCAAAACCTATGGGATGCAGCAAAAACAGTTCTAAGAGGGAAGTCTATAGCAATACAATCCTGCCTCAAGAAACAAGAAACATCTCAAATGAATAACTTAACCTTGCTCTTAAAGCAATTAGAGAAAGAACAAAAAACCCCCAAATTAGCAGAAGGAAAGAAATCATAAAGATCAGATCAGAAGTAAATGAAAAGGAAATGAAGGAAACAATAGCAAAGATCAATAAAACTAAAAGCTGGTTCTTTGAGAAGATAAACAAAATTGATAAACCATTAGCCAGACTCATCAAGAAAAAAGTGGCGAAGACTCAAATCAACAGAATTAGAAATGAAAAAGGAGAACAACTGACACTGCAGAAATACAAAGAATTGTGAGAGATTACTATAAGAAACTATATGCCAATAAAATGGACAACCTGGAAGAAATGGACAAACTCTTAGAAAGGGACATCCTTCCAAGACTGAACCAAAAAGAAATAGAAAATATGAACAGGCCAATCACAAGTAATGAAATTGAAACTGTGACTAAAAACCTTCCAACAAACAAAAGTCCAGGACCAGATGTCTTCACAGGTGAATTTTATCACACATTTAGAGAAGAGGTAACACCCATCCTTCTCAAACTCTTCCAAAAAATTGCAGAGAAAGGAACACTTCCAAACACTCCCAAACTCATTCTATGAGGCCACAATCACCCTGATGCCAAAACCAGACAAAGATACTACAAAAAAAGAAAATTGAAGACCAATATCACTGATGAATATAGATGCAAAAACCCTCACCAAAATACTAGCAAACGGAATCTAACAACACATTAAAAGGATCACACACCATGATCAAGTGGGATTTATCCCAGGGATGCAAGGATTCTTCAATGTACACAAATCAATCAATGTGGTACACCATATTAACAAATTGAAGACTAAAAACCATATGATCATCTCAATAGATACAGAAAAAGCTTTTGACAAAATTCAACACCCATTTATGGTAAAAACTCTCCAGAAAGTGGGCATAGAGGGAACCTACCTCAGCATAATAAAGGCCATATATAACAAACCCATAGCAAGCATCATTCTTAATGGTGATAAACTGAAAGCATTTCCTCTAAGATCAGGAACAAGACAAGGATGTCCACTCTCATCACTCTTATTAAACATAGTTTTGGAAGTCATAGCCATGACAGTCAGAGAAGAAAAAAAAATAAGAGGAATACAAATTGGAAAAGAAGAAGTAAAACTGTCACTGTTTGCAGATGACATGATACTATACATAAATAATCCTAAAGATGCCACCAGAAAGCTACTAGAGCTAATGAATGAATTTGGTAAAGTAGCAGGATACAAAATTAATGCACAGAAATCTCTTGCATTCCTATACACTAACAATGAAAGATCTGAAAGAGAAGTTAAGGAAACACTCCCATTTACCATTACAAAAAAAAGAATGAAATACCAGGAGTAAATCTTCCTAGGGAGACAAAAGACCTGTATGCAGAAAACTATAAGACACTGAGGAAAGAAATTAAAGATGATTCAAACAGATGAAGAGTTACACTATGTTCTTGGATTGAAAGAATCAATATTGTGAAAATGACTATACTACTCAAAGCAATCTACAGATTCAATGCAATCCCTATCAAATTACTGATGGCATTCTTTACAGAATTAGAACAAAAATTCTTAAAATTTGTATGGAGACACAAAAGACCCCGAATAGCCAAAGCAGTCTCAAGGGAAAACAATGGAGCTGGAGGAATCAGGCTCCCGGACTTCAGACTATACTACACAGCTACAGTAATCAAGACAATATGGTACTGGCACAAAAACAGAAATATAGATCAATGGAACAGCATAGAAAGCCCAGAGATAAACCCATGCACCTATGGTCAACTAATTTATGACAAAGGAGGCAAGGATATACAATGGAGAAAATACAGTCTCTTCAATAAGTGGTGCTGGGAAAACTGGACATCTTCATGTAAAAGGATGAAATTAGAACACTTCCTAACACCATACACAAAAATAAACTCAAAATGGACTAGAGACCTAAATGTAAGACCAGACACTATAAAACTCTTAGAGGAAAACATAGGAAGAACACTCATTGACGTTAATCACAGCAAGATATTTTTTAATCCACCTCCTAGAGTAATGGAAATAAAAACAAAAATAAACAAATGGGACCTAGTGAAACTTAAAAGTGTTTGCACAGCAAAGGAAACTACAAACAAGACGAAAAGACAACCCTCAGAATGGGAGAAAATATTTGCAAATGAATCAACCGACAAAGGGTTAATCTCCAAAATATATAAACAGCTCATGCAGCTCAATATTAAAAAAACAAACAACCCATTCCAAAAATGGGCAGAAGACCTAAATAGACCTTTCCCCAAAGAAGACATACAGATGGCCAAGAAGCACATGAAAAGCTGCTCAGCATCACTAATTATTAGAGAAATGCAAATCAAAACTACAATAAGGTATCACCTCTCACCATTTAAAATGGGCATCATCAGAAAATCTACAAACAACAAATGCTGGAGAGGGTGTGGAGAAAAGGGAACCCTCTTGCACTGTTGGTGGGAATGTAAATTGATACAGCCACTACAGAGAACAGTAAGGAGGTTCCTTAAAAAACTAAAAATAGAATTACCATATGACCCAGCAATCCCACTTCGTGGCATATACCAAGATAAAACCATAATTCAAAAAGACACATGCACCCCAGTGTTCATTGCAGCGCTATTTACAATAGCCAGGACATGGAAGCAACCTAAATGCCCATTGACAGATGAATGGATAAAGAAGATGTGGTACATATATACAATGGAATATTACACAGCTATAAAAATGAATGAAATTGGGTCATTTGTAGAGATGTGGATGGTTCTAGAGACTGTCATACAGAGTGAAGTAAGTCAGAAGGAGAAAAACAAATATCAAATATTAATGCATATATGTGGAACCTAGAAAAATGGTATAGATGAACCGCTTTGCAGGGCAGAAATTGAGACACAGATGCAGAGAACAAACATATGGACACCAAGGGGAGAAATGTGGTGGGGGGTGGTAGTGTGATGAACTGGGAGATTGGAATTGACATATATACACCAATGTATATAAAATGGTTAATTAATAAGAACCTGCTGTATAAAAAAAAAATCCAAAGCAAACAGAAGGAAAGAAATATTTTTTTAAAAAAAGCAATTAACAAAATTGTAAACAAGAAAACAGTAGTAAAACAATGAAACCAAAACTTTGTTTTTCAAAAGCATTAATAAAATTAACAAATACGTAATCTTCTAAAAAGAGAGATAATACAAATCACTATTACCAAAAACAAAAAAGGGGCTATCATTATAGGTCCTGTAGCCACTGAAAGAATAAGAATGGAATACTATGAACAAAATTGGACTCATAAGTTTAACAATTTAGAAGAAATGATACAATTCCCCAATGACCACAAACTATTAAAACTCAACCAAGATGAAATAGATAACTTGATTAATTTTATAACCATTAAAGAAATTGAATTTTTATTTTTAATTATTTATTTTTAATTATTTTGGAGTATAATTGATTTACAATGTTGTTTTAGTTTTAGGTGTACAGCAAAGTGAATCAGTTATACATATACATAGATCCACTTTGTTTTCTTTTTTTAGATTCTTTTCGCATATAGACCATTACAGAGTATTGAGTAGAGTTCCCTGTGTTATACAGCAGGTTCTTATTAGTTATCTATTTTATATATAGTAGTGTGTATATGTCAATCCCAATCTCACAATTTATCCCTCCCCCACCTTATCCCCTGGTAACCATAAGTTTGTTTTTTACATCCGTGACTCTACTTCTGTTGTAAATAAGTTCATTTGTACTCTTTTTTTAAGATTCCACATATAAGCCATATCATATGATATTTGCCTTTCTATATCTGACTTACTTCACTCAGTATGACAATCTCTAGGTCCATCCATGTTACTGCAAATGGCATTGATTTGTTCTTTTTTATGGCTGAGTAATATTCCATTGTATATATGTACCACATCTTCTTTATCCATTCCTCTGTTGATGGACATTTCTGTTGTTTCCATGTCCTGGCTATTGTAAATACAGCTGCAATGAACATTGGGGTGCATGTATCTTTTGAAATTGAATTTTTTTTTTTTTTTTTTTTTTTTTTTTGTGGTACGTGGGCCTCTCACTGTTGTGGCCTCTCCCGTTGTGGAGCACAGACTCCGGACATGCAGGTTCCGGACGCACAGGTTCAGCAGCCATGGCTCACGGGCCCAGCCGCTCCGTGACATGTGGGATCCTCCCGGACTGGAGCACGAACCCGTGTCCCCTGCCTCGGCAGGCGGACTCTCAACTACTGTACCACCAGAGAAGCCCTGAAATTGAATTTTTAATTAAAAATGTCCTGAAGAAGAAATTCTCAGGCCCAGATAGCATCACTGGAGAATTTTACCAAATGTTTAAAAAAGAATTAACATAAATTTTAACAATCTCTTCCAGAAAATAAGAAAAAGGAATATTTCACCTCATTGTACAAGAACAGTATTACCTTGATACTAGTATCAGACAAAAACAACCCATAAAAGTAAACTGCACACCAATGTCTCTACTGAACTTAGATGCAGAATTCCTCAAAAAATTATTAGCAAACTGAATCCAACAATGCATAAAAAGAATTATACACATTGACTAAGTGGAATTTGTTCTAGGTATACAAGACTGATTTAGCATTCAAAAATCAATCAATATAATCCACCATATCCATAAGCTAAAGAAAAAGAAGAATCATATGGTCATATCAATTGGTACAGAAAAATCATTTGACAAATTCAATACACATTCATGATAAAAACTCTCAACAATTTAGGAATGGAGAGAACTACCTCAACTTGATAAAAAGCATCTACCAAAACAACAAACAAACGAACAAACCCTAGAGCTAGCATCATACATAATGGTGAAAAACTGAATTCTTTCTAACTAAGACCAGGAAAAAAGCAAGGATACTTCTCATTCCTCTTATTCAACAGAATACTGGTAGTTCTAGCCAGAGCAATAAAGCGAGGAAAAGAAATAAAGGAACTCAGATTGGAAAAGAAGAAATAAAACTATCCTTATTGACAAATGACATGAGAAAATGACAAATCACTATGTAAAAAAAAGAAAAAACCCAAGGGACTCTGGAAATGATAAGTGAGTTCAGTAAGGTCGTAGGATACAAGATCAACAAGCAAAAATTCATTACGTTTCTATATACTAACAATGAACATGGGGAGACTGATATTAAAAGCACAATACAATTTATAATGACTTCAAAGAAAATGAAATATTTTAGGTGAAAACTTAACAAAGCTGAAAATGACAAAATTAAAGAAATCAAAAAATTTCTAAATAAATTGAAAAACATAGAGTATTCATGGATTGGAAGACTCAGTATGGTAAAGATGTCAATTCTCCCCAAGTTGATCTATAGGCTTAACATAATTCTTATAAAAATCACAGCAAAATTTTGTAAAGTAGACAAATTTATTCTAAAATTTGTATGGAAAGGCACATACCCTGGAATAGCTAAAATAATCTTAAAAAAGGATATAGTGGGAGGAATCACTCTACTTGATAATTAAGGCTTAATACATATCTACAATAATTAAAACAGTATGTTATTGATGGAGGGATAGACACATAGATCAATGGAACAGAATAGGGAACTCAGAATAATACTCACACAAATATTAACGGGTTTTTGACAAAACTGCAAAAGCAATTCAATGGAAGAATAAACTTTTCACAAATGGTGCTAGAGCAATTGAATATCCATAGGGGAAAAAAAATGAACCTTTATCTAAACCTCACACCTTATAAAAAATTAACTTAATATGGATCACAGAGTTAATGTAAAAAGTACTACAGTTTTCAAAATGTTATCATCGGAGGAAACTGGATAGAGGGTACATGGCATCTCTCTGTATTATTTCTTACACCTGTATGCAAATCTACAATTATCTCAAATTAAAATTTTATTTTTTAATTTAAGTTTTTTTTTTTTTTTTTTTAGTTTTTGGCTGCATTGAGTCTTCGTTGCTGCGCCCGGGCTTTTCTCTAGTTGCGGCGAGCAGGGGTTACTCTTCGTTGTGGGGCACGGGCTTATTGCAGTGGCTTCTCTTGGTGCGGAGCATGGGCTCTAGGTGCGCGGGCTTCAGTAGTTGGGGCTTGTGGGCTCTAGAGTGCAGGCTTAATAGTTGTGGCACACAGGTTTTGTTGCTCCATGGCATGTGGGATCTTCCCAGACCAGGGCTCAAACCCATGTCTCCTGCATTGGCAGGCAGATTCTTAACCACTGCACCACCAGGGAAGTCCCTAAGATTTTAATTAAAAACTTAAAAGTTGACAATATTTTTAGTTTTCCAAATTATCTTTAACTCTTTGTTGATCCACAAAGTCTCAGAATCCAGAAGACTTAGAATCCCTAATGTACAGCACGTAAAGCAGAGAGATGACCTTGGAGAAAATGGCCTGCTTTAAAGCAGAGGGGACGTCTTTGTTTGCTACTTTGGCTCCTTAGCTTCGATCAGCTTGCCAATGGTCTGGTAAGAGAGGACTCAGCAAAAGAGTGTTGATGAGTCAGCAAAATCCCCACTGCTTTGAGGACATACAGATTGAAGATCTTACTTTGTGATCTTACTATGTGTCATGCATATCACATACATCATCTCACTTCAGCCTCACAAGAACCTTATTAAGTAGGGAGTGACAAAGCTGGGATTGCAGCCAGATCTGTCTGATTTCAGAGCCTACCTTCTTCACTACTACATGCTACCACTCTGGGTTATCTGTGTTCATACTGGTCATATGCCAGACCCTTCTGTACATTTGAAATGAAAATCAACCCAAAGAAGACAATATCTAACTATTATACTCACCTTGCAACTGGAGCAGCCCTATCTACATGTTCTACAGTAGTTCTCTTGGAACCACTGACTTTGACCCTAAGAGCATAGAGGTCTTACTGCGTTTTAACATTTAGACAGTTTCATTTGCTTGGATGGGAAAAGCAAGCATCTTCTGCAGCAACTGATTTTATTCCTGATTTTACAGTTGTTGGTTTTTGTTTTAACTCTTTAACAAGATATAATTTACACACCATAAAATCCATCCATGGTACTTTTATAATTCAACTACTCTTGTAAATTTATAGAGTCGTGCAATCATCACCAGTCTGAGAACACATCCATCATCCTCCAAAGTTCCTATTGTGCCTATTTATAGTCGTTCTCTGTTCTCATCTGCTGTCTTAGGCAACCACTGATTTGCATTCTGTCTCTATAAATTTACTTCTTCTAGATTTTACGTACATGGAATCACACAATATGTAGTCTTTTGCTTCAGGTTGCTTTAGCTTAACATCATGTTTTTGAGGTTAATCCCTGTTGTACCACGTATTAGTAGTTTGTTCTTTTCACTGTGGCATAGTATTCCATTCCATATGGATATGCCGTATTTTGTTTATCCAGTCACCAGTTGATGGATGTTTTTCACTGTAATGAATAAAGCTGCTATGAACATTCACATTCATACTTTTGTGTGGACATGTGTTTTGGGTTTGTCTCTTGGGTACCTTCATAGGAGTGGAATCGATGGATTTTATTTGAAGTATATACAGTTAACCCTTGAACAACATGGATTTGTACTGCCCAGGTTCACTTATATGTGGATGTTTTTCAATAAATGTGTGCTATTATACTATAAGATCTGCAGTGGGTTGAATCTGCGGATGTGGAACCGAGCTAGGAAGGGCCCATTACAAAGTTGTACATGGATTTTCTACTGCACAGTGGTTGGTGCCCCTAATCCCCACATTGTTCAAGGGTCAACTTTATTTAACTTTTTAAGAAATTGCTAAACTGTTTTCCAAAGAATCTGTTCCTTTATGTTTTTTCCAGAATAGACATTTAAATATTTAAATATAGAAAAATAAGAAAGCAAAAATGTTTCTCAATTCTACTACTCATAAACCCCCAGCTAACATTTAGTTTAAATAAAATGTGTACATATTGTAAGACAATTTATATAATTCAAAAATGATTAAAAAAAAGATTTCCTTTTATCCCTAGGCCATCTCCTTAACATAACCACTGTCAACAATTGTTGATCTGTCCAGAACAATTTTATGCATATATCATTATATGTTTTAGATATGGGTCTAGTGATCCAAAGAGAAGCCATCATACACATTGCTTTGCATTTTTTCAATCAATAATGTATTTTGGAGGTCTTTCTATATGAGCACATATAGTCTCACCTCTTTCTTTTATTCTTAACAGCTTTACTGAGGTATACTGGACATAGAATAAACTGTACATATTTAAAGTGTACAATTTGATAAGTTTAAAAATATGTATACACTCATGAAACTATTACTGAGATCAAATTAATGAACATATTCATCCCTCCTCAAAAGTTCTTCATGCCCCTTTGCAATCTTTCCCTCTCTTCCCTCTTTGCCTCTTTTCTTCATTTACAGACAACCATTTGATAGATATTTTCTGTCAAGATTTCTATATAAATGGAATCATACATTCTGTACTCTTTCTTCTTTGGATTCTTTCACCTGGAATCAATCTTTTGAAATTCATCAATAAATATCAATAGTTCATTCCTTCTGCTGCTAATGGTATACCATTGTATGGGTATGACACAGTTTGTTTACCCATTCACTCGTGGATGGACGTTTGGGTTGTTTCTAGGTTTTGACTATTACAAATAAAGTTGCTATGAATATTTGTGTACAAAACTCTATGTGGAGATATGTCTTGGGTAAGTATCTAGGAGTCGAATAGCTGGAATATATGGTAAGTATATGTTTAACTTTTTAGGAAATTGCCAAACCACTTTCCAAAATAGGCTTTCGTTCTACATTTCCACTAGCAGTGTATGAGAGAGCCAGTTGCTCTACATCTTGTTGATGCCTCTAGAAATTAGACTTATTTTTAAAATATTTTCAATATCTTTAACATTTTGAACATATGGAAGGCAATTATAATAGCCATTTTAAAGCTCTTGTCTGCTAATTCTCACATCTGTTTCAGTTCTGGGTCTGTTGCAATTGATTGATTTTTCTCCTTATTATGGATTGTGTTTTCCTTCTTCTTTGCATGCCTGGTAATCCTTGATTAATGCCAGACATTGTAAATTTTACCTTGATGGGTGCTGCATATTTTGTATTTCTATAAATATTTTTGAACTTCGTTCCGGACACACTTGAAATACTTGGAGACCTTTGATCCATTTGG
Source organism: Stenella coeruleoalba (assembly GCF_951394435.1). NCBI lineage: Eukaryota > Metazoa > Chordata > Mammalia > Artiodactyla > Delphinidae > Stenella > Stenella coeruleoalba. The sequence continues at coordinate 70,734,286 of NC_137154.1, forward strand.
ACCTTGTTTTTAAGATTGTTAGATGGGACCAGAGCTGTGTTTAGTCTAGGGCTAAATACTCCCCACTACTGCAAGACCCTTCTTGAATACTCTACCCAATGTCCTGTGAGTTATAAGACTTTCCAGTCTAGTTAGTAGGAATGGGCACTATTCCTAGCCCTGTGTGAGTACAGTGTACTGTTTCCTTTAACCCTTTTGAATGGTTCTATCCCTGGCCTTGGGTAGTTTCTTCACCCACTTGTGCTGATCAGTACTCTGCTGAATATTTGAGGGGAAACTTCTGCTGGTTTCCAGAGTTCTCCCTCTGCAGAACTCTCTTCTCTCCTGCACTCTGTGCTGTGTACTCTAGCTGCTTTGGTCTCCCAAGATTTTTAGCTCTATCTCTCTGACTCAGCTATCCAGTATTATGGATGCACTATAATTTATTTAACCAGTGTCCTATTGTTAGATGCTTGGGTTGATTCTATTGTTATTCTCTTGTAAACTACAACCAAGACTGTCCTCGTACATATATAGACAGATTCTTGTAAATACAACCATACAATGGGGTCTTTCCTAGCAGGAAAGTTACTACCTAAATGATGAATGCCTGTTTACTTATGATAGATAATACTAAATTATCTTCCAGAAGGTTGTGTCAATTACACTTCATGGAAAGTGTATGAAAATGACTTTTGGCCCACATCCTTGCCATCAAAGGGTATTATCAAACTTAAGAGTTTTTCCAATCAGGTGAAAAAAATGATAACTCATTGTTTTAATTTGCATTTCTTTAGTCATGAATGAAGCTTAGCATCTCTTTACATGTTTGTAGGCTGGTTTTCCCATTTTCATCCAGATAACGCTGTGGACAGTTGACTCACAGGCCCAGACCTCTTTTATTACAACTTGCAGTTTATGCTCTAACTGATGGCTCATTCCCCTCAGCCACACACTTATAGTGGATTTCCTAATTTCTAGGGATCCATAGATCTTGAGTTCTTTGGGAACCAGTGATTCTACCCTTCTAAATTAATCTGTGGATTACCGTCATGGTCCAAATTATTGCAACTACCAACTTCAGGTGGCTACAGGGAAGCAAAGTTTCTCTATGGTTGCCTCAAGAGATAGACCTCTTGAATGTCTAGAAATCAGCAGTACAGCTGATCTCCAGCCTTCTGAGTCATTAGGGCTCATGATAGTGACAAGCACAACTACTGCCATCATTACTGAAAATTCAATTTAGGGCTAAGACCTGTTATGTCAAATCATTTAGAACTTTGGTAGTTTTCTAGACCAGTGGCCAAAGAGATTGGCAGGACCCTGAATTCTGTCAATCCTGGATTCATGACAGTATGACTTCAGCCTGTATGAAACTTCTAGAAGCAGCATCTGCTTAGCTTCAAATGCTATAACTACACTCATTAGTATGGAAAGAGGTACTAGGGCCCAGGAAATTCCAGGAAACAAGGAAGGGAGGTTAGATTAGATGACTTTTTTTTTTTTTTTTTTTTTTTCTGGCGACACCATGCAGCTTGCAATTCTTAGTTCCCTGACCAGGGATTGAATCCAGGCCCTCGGAAGTGAAAGCTCAGAGTCCTAACCACTGGACTGCTAGAGAATTCCCTTAGATGACTCTTCACACACTTTCTGACTTACCATTAGATAAACTAGCTATGTCATTAGCTCTCATAGCCATCATGGTTCCCCTGTCCCCTTCCAATCTGCAACAAACTCCTGAAATTCAAGAACTTCTACCAACTTGTATGCACAAGTTCAAGTCTATCCTTCCTCCTCGGGATATATCTCGACTATGCCCTGTTTATTCTAGATGAGCCTTCAGACTGGCTCCCTTTTCCAGCCCTGTCTAAGCTATACCTTTTCAGGTTCTTCTGACTCATCACATTATATCCTTCCTACCTTTGGTGACATACCTGGAAGCCTGCTTTTAACAAGGGAGAAATAAAGATTCATTTCAGGGAAGCCAATCACAAAACTCACACCCTGCTCAACTTTTTCCCTACAGGTCCTCACATCATTACTTACTTGTCACTATAAATGCATTGACTCCAGGGTGACAATAAAAGGAGCTACCTGCCAGGCACTGTCTCAGTCACTTTTTGTGCATTATCTTTGACTTCCACATAACTCCTTTAAAGTAGGTATTAGATGAGGCCGGTAAGGATACTTTAAACTAAGTCAAATCATGCAGCTAGAATATAGCAAGACCAGGTCTGCCGGATTCAGAGACTGTGCTCTATCCATCAGACTGCAGTATTTACTCTGTGCACAGCACTGTGGGATACAGAGAAACGCTAACCTTCCCTGATTCCACGAAGGTTTAATTTTGTTGGGGAGATGAGGCTGACTCTGATGGAAGATTAAACAATAGTACAAGATTACGCTGATGGAGAGATTAGGCATATGATGACTGGCAACTGCTAGGTTTACAGGAGAGAGCACAGAACAGCTAGAAAAGGCTTCACGGGAGACATGAGATCTCAGGTGCTCTGCAAGGATGCATTTTGGAGAATTTGTTAGATATTTGGAGAATTTGCTAGAATTTACCAGATACTTGAAGAGAATTGCAAGGTGAAGGAGAGGTGACTGAAGAGAGTGTTTATGAGATGAAATACAAATTCTGTCTTACACACATGTACCCATTTACATACTCAGCCAAGTCACTTCACATGTGATGCTTCTAACTGTTCACAAAGAGTGAGCCCATTTAGCAAATGCTCATGTCCTTGAGATCAATTCACTGCAATGTATTCATTCTTTTTTAAGATACTCATAGGCCAGACCCTGAATGACGCCATTAGGCAGCCTCAGTGAGAAACCAACTATGTTCAGTGTGTAATGGGTCTGCAGGGCAGGACTGGAAATGCTTATTCCAGTATCGGAGACAAATCTGTTCTTCTGGCCCATTTCCCACCTACTTCTCTGCCAGTGTAGTTTTTATACTGGCCCAGGGCTGCGAGTACAGGTTTTTCCAAACACCACCCTCAGACAATATCTCCTCAAAGACTTGTGAGAACCTAGATGTGGATCACTGGTCATAGAATGTTAATGCTGAAAGGGTCATAATAAATCATTAAAGTATAAGTTTTCAAACTCCTCTTTGGTATCCTTCAAGAGGGTTTTATGAGGATGGTAAACTCGGGGCAATGTCATGTCAGCCTTCCATCCCTAGTTTTGTAAAAGCCATTCCGTTTTTATTTGCTTAATTTGTTTGTGCTTCTGCACAAAATACAATTCTACAACCTTAAAAACAAGGTTTGCAGGGAGCTGGCTTGGTCCTGTTCTTTCACGTGGTAGACAAAGACCAAGGCCCAAAGAGGTGAAGTGACCACCCAAGTTGGCTACTTAGTGGTTAAGCAGGATCTAGGTCTCCAGGTTGCCGTAATCTCCTCTGAAGCTTGATCATGTAACCACTACCTCTGGGATTATATTTTTGGCACTGACAATACACCATGAGATCATTATCACAGAATTCAGATTCAAAGAGGAATTCCTGCTTTATTTTCTTCTCCCTTTTCTCTCCTTCTCCTCCACCTCCACTTTCTCCTTCTCCTCCTTCTGTTTCTCCTTTGACTTGCCTGAAGGTCTTTTTCAAGACTTATCAATTCATCTTAAAATTACTTTCCCCCTTCCTTTACCCCACTGTGCCTACCTCTTGCCACCCAGCTATCCAATCAATACACAGATTGACATTAAGAGGGCACTGGGAAGTTAGAGATTTATTGTATTGGTTAATGGCAAGATGGTAAGTTTGACTCCTTCCAAGGAGTTGGACCTTCTCAACATTCCAACAGCAGCTCACCTTCCTCTTCCCACCTCCTGCTTTTGCAGCCATCCCCCTCCTCTACCACTTGAATCAGTAATTAAACTCCTGCAGCCAGAAAGCCAAAGTGCCTGAAAATTCTGGAGTCTACAGTGCTACACAGATGGCAAGTTCAAAGGCTTCCTACCTGTTGAGACCTGAGCCCAAATTCTCAATAGCTGGTGAAGTCAGCAATGTCTAATGGCAAATAGGGAGTGAAACAATAGCTTCCAGGTTAGAAAACAGGCCTTGGCAGGCATGTGACAGAGAAGGTTTGTTATATGCCCAAGGATCTGTTGAAATCGCCATTAATTGTGAGACTTGCTAAAAATCAGCACCTTCCTCATTAGTGGTAAAGTGGTCTAAGCAGAACTTTGTATTCTTCTTTGCTGAGTTTAACAGTGGTGCTCCAGCATGTGACCCTCTGGATAGCTTTTATTAAGTGATCGTATCATTAAACATTGGGGGCTCCAACTGCATTCAAAGCCTTTCAATTGAATAAAAATTTCCTGCATACCTATTGTGTATGCAATACACTTTTGGAAATACCAGATTATATAAATCAGGGATTCGGTGCCCTAGAATTTTCCCTTCGATTGGAGAAACAAGGTTAACACATCTGAAATAATTAGAACTCAAGTTATGTTGTTTTGGAAGCTACTGGCTTTATGATTGCAATTTTCTACCTATTCACAAAACTGCTCTGATTTTCAATTTAACAAGAATTTGTGGCATACTTATTTTGTGTTAAGTACTGTACAGTATATATAATTTACAACCTTAGAATTTGAAAGAACTGATTTCGGATTCTGATCCTGATATTTACTAGTTGCATGACTTTGAGAACCTTCTAGAATCCATGTTCTTATTTGAGAAATGGGGATAATAATGTTCATCTTCTAAGATTTGGTTAAAGTTATATTTTAATGCATGAAAGTCATTTAGTACAGTTCTTAGTAGGTGTTCAATGAATGATGAATGTTATTATACAAAGCATCATGAGGATTATGGAAAACAGCAAGACATAATCCTTGCCCTTAAAGAGTTTATAATATATATTTTTTGATATTAAATCCTACTAAAAATTATAAGCAAAAATATCAGAGCTGAGTAAAGGTGACCTTTATTATTTATTTATTAGATTCTATATATATGTAAAACCGATAGCCAGTGGGAAGCAGCCGCATAGCTCAGGGGGATCAGCTCGGTGCTTTGTGACCACCCAGAGGGGTGGGATAGGGAGGGTGGGAGGGAGGGAGATGCAAGAGAGAAGAGATATGGGGATATATGTATATGTATAACTGATTCACTTTGTTATAAAGCAGAAACTAACACACCATTGTAAAGCAATTATACTCCAATAAAGATGTTAAAAATTTTTTTTTAATTTGGATCTGGTTCTTCATTTGCTTTGAAGGCTAGTAAATTCTGTACTTCTGTTTTGTAAGAGGCAAGGCTATTACCAAGTTCTCCCCAATTACCAAGGGGTGAACTGCAACTTTCAACAGTTTTGTCTTTACCACTGCTAAACCTAGCATAGATGGAGACAGCAGAAGAATTTATGACTCAGGTCAAATGGAAATAAAGTTCAGCTGACCTTTCTGTGAACCTTCACGTTCTGTGTTTTATTTATTTAAAACAAATTATTTATTAATTTTGGCTGCGTTTGGTCTTTGTTGCTGTGTGCGGGTTTTCTCCAGTTGCGGCGAGTGGGGGCTACTCTTCGTTGCGGCGTGCAGGCTTCTCACTGCTGTGTCTTCTCTTGTTGCAGAGCACAGGCTCTAGGTGCACAGGCTTCAGTAGTTGTGGCATGCAGCCTCAGTAGTTGTGGTTCACGGGCTCTAGAGTGCAGGCTCAGTAGTTGTGGCACACGGGCATAGTTGCTCTGCGGCATGTGAGACCTTCCCAGACCAGGGCTCGAACCCATGTCCCCTGCATTTGCAGGTGGATTCTTAACCACTGCCACACCAGGGAAGTCCCACTTTCTGTGTTTTAATCTAGGAAATTACTATATTTTTTAGGACTCTTAGTGAAAGTGACAGGAATCAACTCAACTTAGCTTAAGCCAAATATTGCATATAGTAGAGTATTACCTGTGCTTGAAGAAAGAGCTTTGGGTTTATTCCAGCATGGGTCATGTGCCTGTCATTGAGCCAATGTCTTTAGCCAAAGGGATGGTGGGTCTTTGGCTATTGCTGGATGGCCAAAAACAATAGTTATCTTACTGAGTCAACTCTACCTGGTGGACCATGTGCTCTCTTAGAGGGTTGAAACTCTTGGAGAAAGACCTGGCTTCTTGAGACCCCACAAAGCCTCACTGATGCTCCAGGTTTAAGTGAGGCCACTGGCCTTAAGGATATTTTGTTGTAGGAAGGCTACTACAGTAAACGCTGAAGACGTGAGTAGCCCATCCAAATCTATTACACAGGATTTTGGAGAGACATAATTTCACTGTTAACTCTGGGAAGATGAGCTATGTTCCCTTGAGCCAAAAGCAAAATGTACCAGCCTTAACACTAGACAGGGGAGAAATGTTGTCAAAAGCCAACACCCCCATACTCCTGCACAGGCCAGTGAGTCTTGGCCACAGTAAGCTTCTGGAGTTTTCTTACAAGTTTGGGCTAGATCTGATCTGCCTTTCAGCTCTCCACCACCACCACCACACCAAATTATTCCCCTCCCTTCCATAAATTGTCCATGCTACCCTACTCTATTGTCTGAAAGTCATACCCTGAGTGTCCTTCTTAGGAACTTTCTTGAGGATGAAGTTCATTAGCCTAGAACACTAGGCTAAGTCAAGTTTGAAATGTGTCTGGTATTGCCTTTGCCACCAACAAACTGTGCAACAAAATGTTGAACAACCCTCTCACTTTGGAGAATCTCAGTTCTCTCAACTATAAAACCAAGGGCTCAGATGACAGCATGTAAGTTCCCTTAAGGGTAACTTAATAAAGAACCTGGCAAATAGCAGGTGTATTTGATGAGGGTAGGTTGGTCTTTGCTCCCTGTTCTTCCCCCCAGATTTACACTCCATGATTCAGTGTCTGATTGACCTGTTGGCCTATTCATCCATTATCAGGAAAAAGAGAATGGGGAATGGGGTCCAGGACAATAAAATTTTGATTTGGAGGAAGGAAGTAGTGAAAGTATGGCTATATCTTAGATTACTGTCCAACAACAGCCTCTTTATTGAAACCCTTCTCCTAACACTGGTAAACATGCCAAAGGCTAGAATGCAACGAAATGTCGTCAGCTACCCTCACCCTGACCCTACGACCCTCTTTTTCTTTTAATCTGTCTTTATAAGTGGCCAAGGTTTTCAACACTGAAGTTTTCTTGAGGGGAAAAGATAGATGGGGAAAAGAGAGAGAGATAGAGGGAGAGATTATTGAGAGGAGGTAGTTGATCATGGGAAACTACCATAAGCACAAGGACAGATGGCCAGTGAAAATTCCCAAGTTGGGAAGGCTGAAGAACAGATTTAAAAGGGAGATGACTAACAATTAACTTAGAATTGTTTTTGTTAGCTCTTTAGATGGGATATTAGAATCATAATTAGTATATTCACAAATGTTTTCAGTGTTGAAGGGGTTTGTTTATTTTGTTTTGCTTTTGTCTTCCAAATAAAGGAAGGAGATGAAAATTTTTTTCTGGGTTGCCCTCGTGTGTAAGAGAGAGCACATTAACAAATTCATCAGGAATTGGTGGAAATATTTTTTTAAAAGGCTTTGAACTTCCATAAGATGTGGAATCATCATTCTAACTGATTTCATCTAGGTCTGAAGTGGCTAAGTGAACCCAGCTGACATTTGGGTGACACATGTAAGCCACCCAGCATAATAGCTATGCCTAGTAGGTGGCCCAGCTTCAGTGCTGCTTAAGTGCATGGTGTGCCCAAAGAATGGCTGGAATTCCAGTCCAACCCAGATACCAATCCTGGCCCAGGCTACTTAATCCTCTTCCTCCTTCCAAGCCTTCTCTAAGTTGATTAAAGTGGTCACCTTTCTCTTTCTCTACTTCCACACAGGACCGATTCTAGAATATTATTAATATTATTCCAGTTGTCTCTTTGCAGGTCTTTATGGTATGCAAAGACGGAGACTGGGACCATGCTACAGTGATTCCCTCTTACCCACCTAGGAATGCACCTGGTAACACACAGAGCGGATTAATTAATGTATTTTGCTGGGGCTGAACTGTCACTGACCTCCAGGTTTGACTTATAGTACTGGGGCTTGGACTGGAGCTACAGCTCTCCTGCAGTACTTGAGTCTAAGTGGCGACTCTACCTCCCTGCATTTCCGTATTGCCACATTCACTGACATCTATCCAGGTCAACCAGTTCCCAGACTGGGCTGTTTCCACTATGACCGGCTGCATCCTGAACTACAGCCGTTTTCTGTAAGCAAGTAACAAATCAGATAGCGTAAGGAAGGTCAAAACCAAGCTGGAAATTCAAATCAGCGAGAAATACGCCATTCTCTTGAGGAAGGTAGAAATGAAAACTAAAAGAAAGTAAGTGGATGGACAAACTTAAATTGCTCCTTTGGCTCACCTGCCTTATAAAAGAGCTCCTATGTCTCAGAATGTTGCCAAGTATCCCTTTGACTGTACAGTTATTTCCTTACCTTTCTCCCCGCAGCCAATACCCAGTCATACCTGTTTTCCTATAGCTGACCCTGCCATAATGCCCTCCTCCCTCCCTTTAGGCATTTAAAACTCTACCTGTTCTTCACGGCAATGAAGCTTTCTCAACTAGATTGTAAGATCCCAAAGGGCAGAACCCTATCTGCCTTGTTTGCTGAATATCCCAGTGCCTGGCACGGGCTCTCCATGGATATTGTGGAAGGAAGAATGGAAGGAAGAGAGAAAGAAACTGTACTAATCCATACTATCTTTGCCTTCTTTGAACTCTTGAATTTATAGTCACTACTTTACAGTAGCACTAAAGGCTACTTATTGTTTTACCTGACTGTGTTATTATCTTGAAGACAGAGAATTATGCTTCAGTATTCAGCCCCCTTGCAGGGCGTGATCACTTCTTAGTAAACACTTGTTGATGAAAGAATGGTCTGTTTACAGACCTCATTTATGGGCTGTGTACAGGCCCAGTGTCCCCAGTACTCAATATTGCTGCTCTCTGTTAATGACAATCAGCCCGACGGGCCCCTCCCAGCGACCGCAAAGAACAAACAGCACCCTTGGAGCTGCCGAAAGAGAAACAGACAAATTCCACTCTCCATGTTCCTCTGAGGAGACAATCCACAGTGAGTTTTCCTACCTGAATGACATTTCCTCCTAAAACTTCAGGCTTAATTTTGATATTTTCGTGGTTATTATTTTTTCAAATAGAATCAAACAGAAACAAAAAGGTTTTATTAGTTTCAGGGACAGATGTTGCCCCATCAGTAGTAGTACTCACACTGTAGGTTCTGGATAAGAGTCATGTGTCTTCTCCTTAAACCCCAGTGACCTGTAGATTACATAAGCTCTCTAAATCTGGTTCCTTCTCTCTCAAACAGGCTGTGGAGAGGGTGGAAAATGACTTATGCTTTGGCCCTTTTGTTGAAGCAGACCTTTCTGCACTTTGAGCCCCCAGATGTGTTACAGCCCCTGGAGACACCACCCCCTACCTGCCTAGGTAATTCAAATAAGTTCCCAGGACCACACTCTGCTATTTGCTCCTCCTGCAGGCCTCTGCTCACAGGTTTCTAATGTTTGCTTCTGGCCCCTTGGCTTGGAGACCTGCCCAGACTTCATTCTCAGGAGTATTGGGCTCAAGATCCTGTTTGTCTCTGGGATTTCCAAGTGGCCTTCACCCCATCTCTCTCCAGCTTCAGGGAACACACACCTTTCATTAATCCCAGCCTGTGGGAAACTTCATACTGGGCCAACTGTTAGACTTGGACTGCCCAGGAGAGGAGCATATAGACAAGTGTTGTTAAAATACAAAGATGAATCTACCTGGATTGAACATGCAGATGGGCAGAGAGGATTTGGTCCTGTCTTACCAGGCTCCTTGAAACTGGCCTGGCCTCCTCTGACAAATGCACCCCATAAAAGGTCTGCATCTGTCCATTTCCCACCCCTGACGCTATGCTGTCTACAAGAGCCAGCTCACCAAGTTCTTTCTTTTGTTCTTTTTGGCCATACTGCACAGCTCGCAGGATCTTATTTCCCGAAAAAGGGATCAAACCTGGGCCCCCAGCAGTGAAAGCCCAGAATCCTAACCACTGGACTGGCAGGGAATTCCCCATGTTCTTTCTTATTCTCTCATATTCAGCCTCACCTCAGTCTTCAAATTTGGCACCTGACTCTATTTTTGGCTTTAACCTTGCCTTTTCTCAACAAAATTTCTGGTCTCACCCTCAGTCTTTTGGCTCAGACTTTTGTCTTCTGCTTCCCTGGGCCCTGGTCTCTTGTTTCTCTTCAGTTGTCCTTGTAGCTATGCTCCACTGGACCCTGCCGAGAGCTGGAAGGTCCTTTTTCAGCTCCTGAGACCAGGGAATCCAGTCAGAATGGGTGATTTTTCCAAAGATTCTAGGGTTTTCTGAAGTCTATTTTCAAATGCAGGTAGGAAAGTATAATTTTGATAAATCCTCCTATCAATTTAGTAGCTTGAGCGACCGATTGGACACAATAGAAGAAAGACTGAAAGGAGAAGAGGAGGGTGGAAATTATCTGAGAGGTGAGAGAAGAGGGAAGAACAGAATTACTGCTTCTTAAATGTATTCCTATATTTAATTTTTAGTCAGAAAACTACCAATGGTGATGTTGGGACATAATTTATTTGTTATAACATTGCAGAAATAGTGGATGTGCCAGGCTGATAAGCATTGTAGGTACTTCAGCCTGAACTCAAACAGGTAGAGGGGAGAATATTCTATGGCCCTGCTATTCCTTCCTGCCTCCTTCTCTCCTTCTGTTACCTGTCAGCAGTGACAACTGGGGACAGTGGGAGTCTGCTTTTGGGGAACTGCACACAGTCTATCACTTTGTCTAAAAATCCCAGAGCAACTGTCACTGTTCAGTATCATATGATAGGATGCTGTGGAATTACAATTTGCTCTTTCTTCAAATGCCAGAGAGAACCTCCATAGGTTTCTGGGCAACTACCCGTTTATTCTGTATCAGCAAAAGAGTGCTAGAGTCAGCACCTAAAATGAAGTCAGTTCCCTTTGTTTGCTGTCAAGGATCCACCCCTTATGCTGGTGTCAAATAGGTCTTTGTCCACAGGGAGACTGCGTGGATTATCTATGTGGACAACAGGGTACTGTGTTTACAGATGTGTATGTGTGTGCGCATGTGTGCCCGTGATGATTGGAGGAAGCAGGCACAGAAACTGCTGCTGTGATATGTGTTTAGTCATCAAGACAAATATGGCATTGGAGGAATAATCACTCTGTTGGTCCAATCATCCTTAAAGGGACTCTATTTCTTCAGAAGGCTGAAGTTAATTAAAAAGATGCCTCATGATGGGGTAGGGAAATTGCCAGGGGAAGGTTGATTGGCTGGCTGACTGCCATGGTCTAGCAGGATAGTGAATTTATAATGGACCAAGGTTCTGGTTCTCAGCCTTGATCCGGAGAGCTACTATTCATTCAGTACTTCCTACCCTATGCCAGTGCCCAAGCCAAGCACTTCCATACACTATTTTATTTAAACTCCACAGCAAGCCTGCCACATGGATATGATTATCTCCAACTTAACATGAGACTGAGTAGGTTAAGCAACTTGCTTCACGATCCATGGCTAATACCTGGCAGAGCTGGATTCAGACATACTTCTTTCTGACTCCAAAGCTGGTAAGTTTAATTACGATGCAATACTATCTCTCTTTGTAGGACCCCAAATTGGAGCAATTAATATACTCAGAGATGATTAGACTTTTGCTGAAAGACAAGAATTACGGAACTCACAAGAGACGGCTGAATAAGCCACACGGCTCATTTGTTTAACTCTCCAGTGATCAGAATGCCAGCGGCTCCTAGGAGTCTTGAGGTATCCCAGGCTGAATTGGAAATCATGAAATCATTTGGTGAGAAGGAATGAGAAGATAATGAGGTGGGCAGTTCTGAGAGCACTTATGTCCATGGGGAAGCCTGGGTTTCTGCAGGAATAGATTCAGAGAAACTGTCCAGGCCCAGCTGGACTCCCAGCTCCCCTTAACCCCTCCACTACTAAACTATTCTGATGACATATTTTGTCTTCAGCATGCTCATATTTTTTATCTACAGCAAATAACAGATTTCTACTTGGCCAGAGGGCTACTCTGTTTCTTTTATCATAAGTTACAGAACTAAGTTACTTGCCCAGAGGACAACTTTATTTTCTTTTCCCTAAGTTCCTGTGGGAAAGGTGGGGGGCTCATGGTGGCCCATGAGACCTCGGTGGACATTGCCGGTTGCTCACCCCACATCCTCTTCCACTTTCCTCCTTCCTGAGTCCATGCTAACCTGGGGCTTCTAGTCAGGTGAAAAAACTAGTTGTACTCCTTAGGTATTTTGAATTGGGTTTTCTATCACTTCTATTTCTATTACTATTACTTGAAGATGCTGCTGCTAAAACATCCAAACTGATACAGGTACTCCTTCAAGAATGGGTTTAAGTAAGCCTTGCTTCTGCATTAATTGTTTTCAACAAACATTTTTTGAGCACCTCTTTTATACCAGGTGCTGCTCTAGGTACTTGAAATATATATCAATGAGCAAAATGAACAAAGGCCCTTGTCTTCCCGAGGCTTACATTCCAGTGGGGAGAAATAGACAATAAACAAAGGATGTGTAAAGAAGTAAATGATGCAATATGTTAGAGGTTGATTAGCTATGAAAAAAGAAAAGTGGAGAGCAGTGTCTCAGTGTGGATTCACCCAAAAGAAGACCCCAAGACAAGGGTTTTGGTGCAATTAGCTAATTTCGGAGAGCACAAGTGAGAGAGAAGAGAAATAGAGACAGGGAAGGGAGAAAAGCCAGTGAACTGTCTGTTAGTGAGTAGTTGACGGTTGTATCGAGCAGGGAGCTCCTGGGCTGGAAACCCACATACATGTCATATGAAAAACATCTCAGAATTGTTATGCCAAGGGCTGGGAAATCTGGGTTATTTACCCTCCAACTTGGTCCCTCCTTAGTTGAGGGTTACCCCTGAGGGCATTAAATCATCCAGCCTTCAGAGGTGCTCCTGGTGGGTGCTTCAGAGGTGCTCCAAGCTTCAGTGGCAGAGGAAACTGCAGAAAGTGAAGAGAAACATGAGGTGCTTAAGGGGGAAATCTGTCAGCTTGTGGAGACTGCCCACCAAAGCCCAAGGTGGGCTGAGGGGTCATGGACAAGATATCAACAGTGTCTGCTCCAGCAAGGTAAAGAGGATTGAGAGTGCAGAGGGGTAGGGAGGCTTGTCACAGTTTTGTATAGGATGCTCAGGATAGGCCTTGTTAAGAAGATAACACCTGTACAAAGACTCAAAGCCTATGGATATCTGGAGAAAAGCATTCCAGGTAGAGGGAATAGCAGTGCCAAGACCCTAAGCTGGGAGTGTACTGGAGCATTTGAGAAACAGCAAGGAGGCCAGGGTGGCTGCAGTCCAGTGATCAAGGAGGTGGGTGGTAGGAAGTGAGGTCAGAGGGACCCCAGGGCCCAGAGCATGATAGGCCATGAAGGACTTTGTAACGATGTTGGCTTTCACTCTAAATGAAATGGGAAGGCATTGGACGATCTGAGCCCGGTGTTGTAAATGGTTGAGAAATTCTCTAGGAGGAAAGTCAGTTAATGCTATTTTGGGGCTGACTTGAAAGCATTGTCACAGATTCTGGATCCAGTAAACAGCGAAAACAGAAATGAGATGCCAGACAGTCCTTTCAGGTGGTCCGGTCTGGGTGTGCAGAACAAAGGCAGACATTGCCATCCCTCTCTTCAGAACACCTTGTGAGTTTCAGTCATTGGCTCAGTATCTTTGAGGGCTTTCTGTGTTGGACATTAACCAATTTAAGGGGTTGAATGTTGAGTGTGTGCGAGAAGTTCATGGGATGTGAAACAAAAAGGATTCATTTTGCGCATTACCATCTACATTATTTTTTGATTTTGTTTCCAGGATTAGGACCGTTTACTCCTCCTCTTGTTTACAACGTCCTAAAGAGGAAGGTCTACATTTATATTCTCAGTTTATAGATGAGGAACTTTAAGCATAGTAAAAATGGCATTCAATTACCAAGTGACATCATAAGGTCTCTAGACCCCAGTTATGAGCTTTTCTTATAGGTTATAGAGGACCCTGATCTGTGCAGTGTGTATTGTCATTTACTGGACACCTTATTCCCCTTTCTCAATGTCAGGATTGTAGCATGTCTTAGTGGTTTGTCTTGGTGGTTGATGAAAAATTTACTGTAGAAAATAGAGAGAAAGTGACATGTTAGGTTATTTATTAGGAAAAGTCAGGGTGAATTCCTAGTATTAAAAATAAAAATTTTCCTGTTTTTTTTTATTGTCAAGTATAACTCAACAACACCCCACCCCCAATTTTACCATTAATTCTTATGTTTAGTTGTTAGTACTCAGATTTTAGTCCCAAATACAGGGTCCTAATAACAGGGACCAGGACAATTTGGAGAGTAGTTATGGCAAAGACTACTAGCTACTTACTGCAATCTGTTGGTTCCTCTCTTGTTAACAGGATTGCAGCCAGGGCCATGACCAGAGTACAGACATACCTCAGAGACAGTGTGGGTGCAGTTCCAGACCACCACAATAAAGCAAGTAAAACACATTTTTTTTGTTTTCTAGTGCATAAAAAATTATGTTTATACCATACTGCAGTCTATTAAGTGTGCAATAGCATCATGTCTAAAAAATGTATACACCTTAATTTAAAAACACTTTCTAAAGAATTGCTGACCATCATCTGAACCTTCAGTGAGTTATAATAGTTTTGCTGGTGGAGGGTCTTGCCTTGCTGTTGACGGCTGCTGACTGATCAGGGTGGTAGTTGCTGAAGGTTGGGGTGTCTGTGGCAATGTCTTAAAATCAGACACAATGAAGTTTGTCACATCCATTGGCTCTTCCTTTCACAAACAATTTCTCTGTAACATACAATGCTGCTTGTTAACATTTTACCCAAGTAGAACTTCTTTCAAAATTGGAGTCAATCCTCTCAAACCCTGCTGCTGCTTTATCAACTCTATGTAATATTCTCAATCCTTTGTTGTCATTTCAACAAACTTCACAGCATCTTCACCAGTAGATTTCAAGTTTAATTATGAAATTACAGTAGTCAGTCACATCTTCAGACCCCACTTCTAATTCTAGTTCTCTTCTTATTTCCACCACATCTTCAGTTATTTCCTCCACTGAAATCTTGGACCCCTCACAGTCATCCAGGAAAGTTGGAATCAACTTCTTTGAACTTCTGTTAATGTTGATATTTTGATTTCCTCCCATGAAGCACGAATATTCTTAATGGTATTTAGAATGGTGAATCCTTTCCAGAAGGTTTTTCAATAGATTTTGTCAAGATCCATCAAAGGAGTCACTATCTATGGTAGCTATAGCCTTAGAAAATGTATCTCTAAAGTAATAAGACTTCAAAGTCAAGATTACTTCTTGATCCATGAGCTGCAGAATGGATGTTGTGTTATCAGGCATGAAAACAACATGAGTCTTTTCGCATACCTTCATCAGAGCTCTTGGGTGACAAGGTACATTGTCAATGAGCAGTAATATTTTGAAAGGGATCATTTTTTTTTCTGATCAGTAGGCTTCAACAGTGGGCTTAAAATATTCAGTAAACCATGTTGTGAATTGATGTGCTGTTATCCAGGCTTTGTTGTTCCATTTCTAGAGTACAGGCAGAGTAGATTTAGCATAGTTCTTAGAGGCCCTAGGACTTTCAGAATTGTAAATGAGCATTGGCTTCAACGTCAAGTCACCAGCTGCATTAGCCCCTAACAAGAGAGCTTTGAAGCCAATCATTGACTTCTCCTCTGTAGCTATGAAAGTCCTAGATGGCATCTTTTTTCAATATGAGGCTGTTTTGTCTACACTGAAAATCTGTTATTTAGTGTAGCCACCATCATTGATTATCTTAGATCTTCTGGATAACTTGATGCATCTTCTATATCAGTGCTTGCTGCTTCACCTTGCCTTTTTATGTTATGGAGACAACTTCTTTTCTTGGACCTCAAGAAGCAACCTGTTCTAACTTCAAATTTTTCTTCTGCAGTTTCCTCACATCTCTCAGCCTTCATAGAATTGAAGAGAGTTAGGGCCTTTCTCTGGATTTGGCTTTGGCTTAAGGGAATGTTGTGGTTGATGTGATCTATCTAGACCACGAAAGCTTCTTCCATATCAGCAACAGGTCTGTTTTGCTTTCTTGTCATTTATGTGTTCACTGGAGTAGCATTTTAGATTTCCTTCAAGAACAACTCCTTTGCATTCAGAACTTGGCTGACTGGTGTAAGAGGCCTATCTTCCAGCCTATCTCAGCTTTTGACATGCCTTTTTCACTAAGCTTAATCATTCCTAGCTTTTGATTTAAAGTGAGAGATTCATGACTCTTCCTTTCATTTGAACACTTAGAGACCATTGTAAGGTTATTAATTGGCCTAATTTAAATATTATTATTTCTCAGGGAACAGGGAAGCCTGAGGAGAGGGAGAAAGACAGGGGAATAGGCAGTTGGTGGAGCAGTCAGAACACCCATGTTTACTAATTAAGTTCACCATCTTGAAAGAGTGTGGTTTGTGGCACCTCAAAACAATTACAATAGTAACATCAAAAATCACTGATCACAGGGCTTCCCTGGTGGCGCAGTGGTTGAGATCCCGCCTGCCGATGCAGGGGATGCGGATTCGTGCCCCAGTCTGGGAGGATCTCACATGCTGTGGAGCGGCTGGGCCCATGAGCCATGGCCACTGAGCCTGCATGTCCGGAGCCTGTGCTCCACAGCGGGAGAGGCTGCAGCAGTGAGAGGCCCGCGTACCGCAAAAAAAAAAAAAAAAAAAAAAAAAAAAAAAAAAAAAAAAAAATCATTGATCACAGATCACCATAACAAATATAAGTAATAAAGACGTTTGAAATATTGAAAGAATTACCAAAATATGACACAGAGACACAAAGTGGGCAAATGCTGTTGGAAAAATGGTGTCAGTAGACTTTTTTGATGCAGGGTTGCCACAAACCTTCAATTTGTAAAAAATGCAATATTTTCAAAGTACAATAAAGTGAAGCATAATAAAATGATGTATGCTTGTACATTTCCCAGCCTCCCTTGAGCTAGAGGTAGCCATATAACTCATCCATGCTAAAGGGTGTGGCCAGACATGATGCACATCTCATAAGCATGAAGCAGGCATGTCTCCTCCACATTCTCTCTCCTTCTGCCAGTTGGAAAAAAAAGACAATGAGGCTGAGGCCTTGAAGATGGTAGTTTCCCAAGGTGGCAGGACCCTGGGTTCACATCACCACATGGAAGAGAGAAACCCCAACCAGAAACAATTGGCTTATACCAACATATGAGCAGAAATAAACCTCTATTGTGTTTCAGCCATTCCATTTTTTCTATTTATTATCACAGCCTAGCCTACTCTATGTAGTACAGTGGTGGTTGATTCCCTTTCTTGGGGCAGGAAAAAATCAGGGAGGGTCTGGAATATTTTTTATTTACAAAACTAAATTAAAATATTTTAATATTTTTTTGTTTAAATATTTTAAAGTTGTCAGGGTTGCTATTGAAATGACAAAGGGGGCAACTTGCAAGTAGAGACACATAGACTAGAATAATAGATATTCTGTCTTCTTTTAAGTATGTGGCTCTTCCTAAAGTTTCTATTTGAGTAAACAGGAATGAGTTACTATTGGATACAGTAAGTAAAGGTAGGGTCTGTATGAAGAACAGGTGAGACCGATAAGCATTTGTGGTCACACCTAACAGTCAAGTAGAAAAGGGGTTGGACAGAGCCTGTGGCCACACACCACAACCAACTAGAAAGCAGATTCAACATTGTGTTCCAGGAAGATAAATTAACCACATGTCCTCAGGAGAAAAGATAAATATGCTGACTTTACCTCTCACGTTATAGGAGATAAAGATTCTTAATGGATCCTATTAAATTATAATAAAATATTAATTAAGGATATAAATGTTTTTATATTGATAACAAATCTGAGCTATATATTGCAAGGATAGAACAATGGATTTTGTAACACTAGTCAAACAAGACTTCGATAATGTACTATTTCATGATGAGACGCAAGTTAAAAACAATAGAACCTATGGCAAAGTATGGACCTAAAAATTCTCATTGATGTAACAAGTTAAATTTAACTAGGAAAAAAGAAAAAAGAAGCTCAGCCTGATGAGTACTGACTTGGGCTTGAATTCCCAAGGGAGAAACCAAAAACCCTGAATCTTAGGAGATAAGCCAGATCCTATAAGCTTGTTTTCTTTTTCTTTATATCCAGAATGATTCCTGCCAGCCTGGGAAGGTGTCAAAGTACTTACTGAAATGCTAGGAAAGCATCCAAATAAATAGAGCTATAATCTAGGAAGGTAGAAGAATTAAGTATAAAAATAATGAAATTAGTGAAATCTTCAGTGTTGATTTTTTAGAATGGGGTTAAATATTAGTGCTATACATTCTGTGATAATTGTATTTTTATATAGTTTATTTTACTGCTTATGAGATTTGAAATGCTAAAAATTTCAGTCACATTATTTTTGCTTTTGTTCCTTTTGCTTTAGGAGACAGATCCAAAAATATATTGCTGCAATTTATGTCAAAGAGTGTTCTGCCTATGTTTTCCTCTAGGAGTTTTATAGCATCCAGTCTTACATTTATGCCTTTTACCTATTTTGAGTTTATTTTTATATATGGTTGTTAGATAATGTTCTAATTTCATTCTTTTACAAGTAGCTGTCCAGTTTTCCCAGCACCACTTATTGAAGAGACTTTCTTTTCTCTATTGTATATTCTTGCCTCCTTTGTCATAGATTAATTGATCATAAGTGTGTGGGTTTATTTCTGAGCTTTCTATCCTGTTCCATTGATCTGTGTCTGTTTTTGTGCCAGCACAATCTCTTTTGATTACTGTAGCTTTATAGTATAGTCTGAAGTCAGGGAGCCTAATTCCTCCTGCTCTGTTCTTTCTTGAGATTATTTTGGTTATTCAGGGGCTTTAGTGTTTCCATACAAATTTTAAAATTATTTGTTATAGTTCTGTGAAAAACGCCATTGGTCTTTTGATAGGGATTACATTGGATCTGTAGATTGCCTTGGGTAGTATGATCATTTTAACAATATTGATTCTTCCAATCCAAGAACATGGTACATCTTTCCATCTGTTTGTTCATCTTTAATTTCTTTCATCAGTGTCTTACAGTTTTCTGAGTACAGGTCTTTTACCTTCTTAGGTAGGTTTATATTTAGGTGTTTTATTCTTTTTGTTGCAATGGTGAATGGGATTGTTTCCTTAATTTCTCTTTCTGATCATTTGTTCTTAGTATCAATATATAGAAGTGCAACAGATTTCTGTACATTAATTTTGTATCCTGCAACTTTACTGAATTCATTGATGAACTCTAGTAACTTTCTGGTGGCGTCTTTAGGATTTTCTATGTATAGTATCATGTCATCTGCAAACAGTGATAGTTTTACTTCTTCCTTTCCAATTTGGATTCCTTTTATTTCTTTCTTCTCTGATTGCTGTGGCTAGGACTTCCAAAACTATGTTAAATAAAACTGGCAAGAGTGGGCATGCTTGCTTGTTCCTGATCTTAGAGGAAATGTTTTCAGCTTTTCACCATTGAGTATGATGTTAGGTATGGGTTTGTCATATATGGTCTTTATTATGTTGCAGTATGTTCCTTCTATACCCACTTTCTGGATAATTTTTTTTTTTTTTTTTTTTTGCGGTACACGGGCCTCTCACTGTTGTGGCCTCTCCCATTGTGGAGCACAGGCTCCAGATGCACAGGCTCAGCGGTCATGGCTCATGGGCCCAGCCGCTCCGTGGCATGTGGAATCCTCCCGGACCGGGGCACGAACCCGTGTCCCCTGCATCGGCAGGCGGGCTCTCAACCACTGAGCCACCAGGGAAGCCCCTGGATAATTTTCATTATAAATAGATGTTGAATTTTATCAAAATCTTTATCACTATAAACAAATGGTACCTAATTAAACTTAAAAGCTTTTGCACAGCAAAGGAAACCATTGACAAAACAAAAAGACAACCTACTGAATGGGAGATGATATTTGCAAATGATATGACAAATAAGGGGGTAATATCCAACATATATAAACAGCTTATACAACTCAACATCAAAAAAACAACCTGATTAAAACATGGACAGGGCTTCCCTGGTGGCGCAGTGGTTGAGAGTCTGCCTGCTGATGCAGGGGACACAGGTTCATGTCCCGGTCTGGGAAGATCCTACATGCTGTGGAGCAGCTGGGCCCATGAGCCACGGCCACTGAGCCTGTGCGTCCGGAGCATGTGCTCTGCAATGGGAGAGGCCACAACAGTGAGAGGCCCGCATACCACACACACACAAAAAAAACATGGGCAGAACTGAATAGATGTTTTTCCAAAGAAGAAATGCAGATGGCCAATAGGCACATGAAACTACACTCAACAACACTAATCATCAGGGAAATGCAAATCAAAACCATAATGATATATCACATCACACAGGTCAGAATGGCTGTCTTCAAAAAGAACACAAATAACAAATGTTGGCTAGGATGTGGTGGTACACTGTTGATGGGAATACAAATTGGTGCAGCCACAATGGAAAACTGTATGGAGGTTTCTCAAAAAACTAAAAATAGAACTACCATACGACCCAGCAATTCCACTCCTGGGTATATATCTGAAAAAAACAAAGCACTAATTTGAAAAGAGACATGTACCCTAATGTTCATAGCAGGATTATTTATAATTGCCCAGGTATGAAAGCATCCTAAGTGTCCATCGACAGATAGATGGATAAAGAAGATGTGAGATACACACACACACACACACACACACACACTATATCTATCTATCTATATCTATATATCTATATCTATATGTACACATACACACACACAATGGAATACTACTCAGCCATAAAAAGAATGAAACTTTGCCATTTGCAGCAACATGGCTAGACTTGGAGGACATTATGCTAAGTGAAATAAGTCAGACAGAGAAAAACAAGTACTGTATGACATCACTAATATGTGAAATATAAAAAATACAACAAACTAGTGAATAAAACAAAAAAGAAGCAGACTCACATATATAGAGAACAAACTAGTGGATACCAGTGGGAAGAGGGAAGGGGGAGGGCAATTTAGAGGTAGGGGTAAAAGAGGGTTATCACAGGATTATACAAAATCATGGGTGTGAAACTTTTGAAAACTGTAAAGCACTATAGAATTTAAAGAATCATTCATTCAATAAAAAAGAGAAAATATCAGTCATATTAAATTTTCATCTGTTGTTGAAACACTTCAAAGGAATTTAAGTTTGTAATCACTGTAACGTTTTTAAGAAAAAAGGTTTCTTCATTTATTATATGTATATATGCATATATGTATATTATTAAAGTATGTAAGTTTAAAAAATTGAGCATTATAGAAGGTACTCTTCACCAGTGGAAATGTTTCTGTCTTAAAAGAAGCTAATCAGCACTAAGCTTTCCTGGGCATAGCTGGCACACTAAACAAGTATTCTCATGACAAATAATATTAAGAAGTTCATCAATATCAAATATTAAATGGGAACAGTGCTTTATACAATGAGAATTTCTAGGAGGCTTTTATCACCAGAGACCACTTTGGTACTAATTTCATCTGCAACCACTGATTCTTTCTATTTTAAGCAAATGGGCATGCAAGTGAGGTCTTGGAACACACTTTCTCCCAGAATGCTTGCGAATCTGCTGTAGGTGTTGACTCTTGGTATTCTTTTCCTACCCATCTCCCTTCGAACCATCCTTCTTCTCTCTACTGATGCTGGATCTGATCCATGACTTGTGCGGTACTGAGATCCTTTCACTCTGCATCTTCCGTGAAGTCACTAGCCTGATTTGCAGCCTGCTTCCCATCCAAGGCCCACATGGCAGAGGGATAATAGCTTTTGCGTAAGGAAGAGGAGATTAGGGAAACAAATAGACACATTTCTTTTGTAGTTGTCATCTTGTATTTCTCCTTTGATCACTTTTCATGTCCTGGCCAAAATCCTTGGCTCATCCAAATGGATTCTCTGGCCGCTCAATTCTCTGACCCCTCTTGATGAAAATCCCCTTAGTTTTTAAATGTTATTAAAGATGTTTCATACCCAGAGTCTTCATGGTACATTTTTCTCTGACTAGTTCCAGCCTCCAACTTTAATCTCCCTTCTCTGAACTTCTCTTGGACATAGGGTTGGAACCACACGATTTAGTGATTACGCAAACACTGACTCTCTGGAACCCTCAGAGGTTGAGTCATTTTGTTTAGCTGAGCTTCACAGATTATTGAGTTAAAATCTATAAGAATATTGAGCCCATTTGTGTTTGCTACTTAAGAACACATTCAGAGTAAATAGCTAGGCTTCAGTGCTTCATATTCTGTAGAGCATTTTCTGTAGACCTGTGCTTTAGAACTGCCTGAGGCCACTTATTAAAATGTACTGAATCCCAACCTCTTGGGATGGGGCCTGGGCATCTAAGTGTTTAACGAACTCTCCAGGTGATTCTTACAGGTACTGAAATTTGGGAATCACCCTCCTAAAGGAAGAGCAAAAGGACTTTGGATGAGTTCAACTCAATGCAGCTGATTGAATAAGTATGCCATGGTTTCCCCAGGATTTCAGGTTGTGTGTGCTTGTCTCTACTTCCTCTTTTCCAAACATGTTTAATAATATTCATCATCAGATAACAATTTTCTATTTCATATATCTTATCAAGTGACTCTGATACAATTAATTAGCCATTTCACTGAAATGAAATAGTTGGGCTTGACATGGAATTGGTATGATGGGAAAGTTTAGAGAATAATCAAGAAATATTGGATAAATGGAAATCGAACATTTCCCCACCCTCACTTAGCACGACTGAATTTCAGTTGGGGTTCGTGGGTGTGGGTGGGTGGTGACAGTCAGAAGAGAACTGTTGTTAACAAAGGTACATAACAAAGGGTAGATGTTATACCATTCAGATAGGCCGGGCTATGCTATAGTAACACTTGTTCTCAACTTTCAGTTTCATGAAGCAACAAAAGTTTACTTCTCACACATGCATAGTCCATTAAGGTTTCAGGAGACTCTTCAAGGGAGCAATCCCCCACATGTGGGCTTAGCATTCCAGTCTGTTTTGATTGTGGGTTTCATGATTTTTACACGAGGATTTCTTCATGACCAACACAACAGGGAAGAGAGCGAGACAGACTGTTAATTCAGTGCCCTTCTCCACGCCCATTGGCCAGAGCAGTCACATGGCCTTGCCCAACTGTGGGGGCAGGATGGAGTGTCGGGAAATGTAAATGTCCAGTGTGCCCTGGAGGAGAGGAAGACAAGATGAGAGCATTAGAAATCTTTACGACAGATGCTCAATCACAGTGGGAAGTGTTTCTGGGAAACTGCTGTGAGGCAATGATTTCCAGTAGGGCAAAAGGAAAGATGGACAGAAACTAGGATTTTTATTAATATTTCTCCCTCTCCCTCTCCTTTTTTTTTTTACAGACCTCACTTTTTCTCTTTCTGAATAACACTTGATTTCTTTTTTAAGCATACTGATATTTTTGTGTTATGAAGCAACCTAAATTAATTAAAGGTTTTATGTTACTTGGTGCACATCCAAGGAAAAAATGTGCAGTGGTCACATGTCTAATAACTAATCAGGAGATATTTCTAATGACTTTGTGCTTCTATAATGATGCTCCAACTCCTCTTCTGTCTAGACCTTTTTTATCATTTCCAGCCCCAACTCCCACAGATGCTCACCTTTTAGTTTATAAAAGAAGAACCTGGAGAGTTTGTTAGATTCCCAGGCCTCTTCCTCAAGATTAAGATTCAGTACTTCTTCCTCAAGATTAGGATTCAACCAGGAATTTGCATTTTAATCAGTGTCCTCTGGAGATTCTAAAGCAGGATTCCATGGACCACGTCTTGAGAAATTATCTGTAGGATTTTCAAATTGTTATAGGATTATTCAGTTTTTCTGTTTCTTAAGTCTGTTTTAGTAGGTTACAGTTTTCTAGAAATGTATCCATTTTGTTTATGATTTAAAAAAATTAATGGCATAAAGTTATTTATAATATCCTCTTGTTTCTGTTTTTGTATTTTTTTTGCGGTACGCAGGCCTCTCACTGTTGTGGCCTCCCCCGTTGCAGAGCACAGGCTCCAGACGCGCAGCCTCAGCGGCCATGGCTCACCGGCCCAGCCGCTCCGCGGCATGTGGGGTCTTCCCGGACCGGGGCACGAACCCGTGTCCCCTGCATTGGCAGGCGGACTCTCAACCACTGCGCCACTAGGGAAGCCCCTCCTCTTGTTTTTAAAGAATATACTCCCGGTGCCCCCGTTATTCTCTGTAGCATCTGTACTTGTTCCTTCCTTATTTCTCATGTTTATTTGTACCTCCTCTCTTTTTTCTTGTTCAGTCTCACTACAAGTTTGTCAATTTTGTCAACTTTTTCAAAAAACCAAATTCGGACTTTGCAGATTATTGTGTATCTGTTTTCTATTTTGTTAATTTCTGATGTCATTTAAAATTGCCTTTTTTCTGTTTCCTTGGGCTTATTTTGCTACAGTTTTTTTCTCACCTCTACAATGAACATGTGCTCAGCTTATTGTGATTGTTTTAAAATGCTTTGACAAACTTTCCTTAAAAAAAAAAAAAATGGGACCTGATTTTCCTCCTCTTGTGAACAAGACTTAGTGACTCACTTCTCACAAATAGAATGTGGCAAAAATGATGGTATGTGGCTTCCAAGAATAGGTCACAAAAAGAACAGCTTCTGCCTGGCTTTTTCTCTTTTGGATCACCCACTTGGGAGAACCTAGCCACCATCTAGTGAGAACACACAAACAGCCCTCTGTGAAAGGCCACGTGGAGAGAAACTGAGGCCTCCCTGCCAACAGCCAGCACCAACTTGCCAGCTAACAACCGTGGAAGTGGATGCTTCTGTTTCATTCAAGCCTTCAGATGATGTGACTGCAACCTCACGAGTTACCTCAAGCCAGAACCACGTAGCCGTGCTTTTGAAATCCTGACCCACAAAAACTATGGGAGAGGATAGATACTTATTATTGTTCTACACCATTATCTTTTGGTGTAATTCATCTTGCAACAGTAGAAACTATTATAATATATTAATTAATCACCAGCCCTTCTACCCTGACATAAGCATTTAAATGCTATAAATTTCCCTCTACACATTGTTTTAACTAAATCCCACAAATTTGGATAGGCAGTATTTTTCATTATCATTAAGATTTAAATATTTTCTAATTTCCATTATTTCTTATTCTTTGACTTATGAGTTACTTAGAATCATGTTTCATAATTTCCAAATATATATTGTATATTTGTTATTGATTTCTAGTTTAACTGCATTTTGAACAGAAAATATAGTCTATATGATATAATCCTTAAAAAAAAAAAAGAAATTATCTGTAGAAAACAAAGCACTGGAGCTTATGTATTTACTCTCATGATGTGCTTGTGAACTGATCCTGTTGCTGTCTCTGGATCTTTGCCCATGTGGTTGCCTCAGGCTAAATCATTCTCCTGACCAGTTCTCTACCCACACTTGGCTCTTCTAATCTGACTAATGTCACTCTCCCTGGGTGACTTCCTTGAAACTCAAGCACTCAAGTCTGGAGTTAAGTGTACCTCCCAGGTGTTCCCGTAGGATTTGGTAATGCCTTTATCATAGCACTTACCTCAGCATATGGTGATTGCCTGATTACTATTCCTATCCATTACTACACCAAGCCATTCAAGTGCTGGAAACATGTCTATTATGTTCATCATTGCATCTATTTTCCAGTACCATGACCAGCATATGATATGTGCTCAAAAAATACACACTGAATGAAAGGTAAGAGATAATTCCTTAAAGGATGGTTAAGGACAGGAGCTCAGAAAGTTCATGCAGGGAATGAGGATTGACCCAACTGGCAGCAGTGTGACATTCTTTTAAGTTTAAAGGGCATACTTAAAGTGAATTGGACTTCTTATATGGATCAAAAACATATTGTTTGTTTTGAATGTCTTCACACTCACCTGAATTACAACTGGATCTTCCTATTCATCACCCTACAAACCCAATAACCTTTATAAATGTGAAATTATGATTTTTTTGCTTTAAGTGGTGAACTAAAGACCATTTTCCACTTCCCTCACAGACATCACACAAACATAACAAAGACAATAAGAAATAAAAATAGAAATTTCATCTTCAAGGAAATTGGGAGACTTGGGTAACACAAATACGTAATATCTGAAAACACAGTAGAATGGCAAGAACTTTGCAGAGTGGAGTAAGCCATGACTGCAAAGGGAAACACAAAAGATAAGCAGACTCTGTGGTCCTTAGGCTCCTCAGAAAGGCTGAAGAATTAGGTGGAAATAATAATGTGGATTAAAAACAGGAGTAATGGCTAAAAATCTGTCAAAGATATAGAACAATACTTGCCACCTCATAGTTGGGTGTCACTCTTTCCTTCCACCAACCCCAAGAGGGATGGACAATTATTCATTGGTGAAATTGAACCAAATCGAACTCATCAGGCACAGAGAAGAGAAAAGATTGCAGACTAAAAAGAGAGCTCATATTAAATGGTGAAACTCGCAATATTCCTTTCCCCAACTAGCTCCTAGGATGCCTAAAACCAGGCTTGTCTAATAGTCAATAGGATGTTGGATCTTTCTCTAGAGAAACTAGAAGACCGCAGGATTAAGACCTATGGATTTGACATTTATGACATTCACCAATTAAAATGCTGACTTAAGACCCAATTACTCTCCAGTTAAGCCTGCTGGTCAAAAAGCCATGTCAATGCACAGGGAACTTCATGTCCACTTTTTAAATGTCTCACCAATAAATGTGAGCAGTAAGGATGCCAAGACAATTCAATGAGGGAAAAGGGAAGGCCTTTTTAAAACAAATATTTTTGCAGCAACTGGATATCTAACTGGAATGAAAAGAAGCTCAACCACTACCTCATTCCATTTACAAAAGTAATTTGAGATTGATTGTAAACCTAAATTTAAAAGAAAGACTATAATATCTTTACTACATTTATGTAATTACAGATGTTTTAAAGAGCACACACAATGCACAATTTTAAAACTTTTAGGTGAGTATCTTTCTAATATATATTACTATTTCTTTTTTAAACAGAATCTAGATTATATTTTACTCTTTGAGATGGTTCAGCGTCCTCACTGTAGACCTTAAATATGGTATTGGCCTCCAGTATGATATTGTCCTTGAAACCTAACAGGTATGATGAAACTATTTACTTAAAAGTAACCTGAGACCGAAGTGTTTTGTTTTGCCTGTTTGTTTTGTTTTACTTTCTGTATCTGTTTTAAAAAAATCATCCATTAGAATGTCAGCTGTCACTTGTTATAATATCTGTCTTAGATTGTAAAATCTACCCTGGAAGGCAGTTGGGCAGATTATAAACATTTTTCTTGAACTTTTTTTGTTTATAACTTCTCACAAAAGCATATATTTTTACAATGAGAAACATGTAATAAAGGAGGCAAAGATTAATACAATTTCTACCCTGTTATGGCATTTATACTGTTTTATAATTACATATTAGTTTACATGTTTTAAAATATTTATGTCTATCTTCCCCCCCTAGATTACAACCTTCATGAAGGCAAAGATTATAGTTTTTTTCATCATTGGATTTTCACCCAGTGCCTAACACAAGTACTTAGTACATAGAACCAAATCAATAAATACTTGTTGAATAGTTTTAGACAGACCTGGAAATCAACTCGTCTTCTTAGACTGTCCATAAAGGAAGGATCAGAGGGCTCTGAGTAAAAAGCTTTGCTCTTTGTAATTAACATTGAATTTGTGACATCTCTTTCAAATTTTCTAGATGCTTTTTGTCCTCTTATCGATAGCTACTCTGGTTCCTGGCTATGTAACCACTAAATACATTTGTCAGATACACAGTTCCAAATAGGACAAGTGTACCAGCACTGCCTTGCATTGTTTGGTAATTATTTCAGGCTGCACAATCAACATGTTATATACCGAGCACCAGCTGTAAGCTTTGTAGCATGGTAGAGGTTATGTGTAACAGAAAAAAGAAAGGCAGGGTCTATCCTTTCAGGAAAACTGTACTAGTGGTTGAGAAGACGATAGAATTTCAGAGGAGGGTTTGAGACTGAGTTTAAGCTTCTAAAGGGACTTCTTTTATATCTTCTTCACTTAATACCTAATCCCAGTGCCCCGTGGTCATTAGGCTCATTCAGTTGACACACATTTAATGATGAGGCCTATTAAGTGCCAGGCACAGTTCTAGGTCCTAGGCATATAGGGATGAACAGTACAAAATAAGCTTCTGCACTCCTGTTGCTTGTATTCTAGTAGGAGAAGACAGACAATGTGGAAATAAATGAAATTACAAGGAAAATATCAGGGAGTAGAAAGTACTGCTTAGAGAAGTAGAGGGATAAAGCAACAACTATTTTAGTTTGAGTGGTTAAGGAAAGCTTCTCTAAAGAACTGGTATTTAAGCTGGGAAGAATAAGAGGAACCAGTTATGCAAATAAGGGGGGTGCAGTAGGGGAGGCCCAGGGCAGGTGAGGAACCATCTAGTGCAAAGGCCTTGAGGCAGGAGCAAACTTGGCCTATTAAAGGAACTGAAAGAAGGTCAAGTGTAGAAACTTAGTGGGTGTGGGTGAGGGGGAGGGAAGAATGAAATCAAGTCAGAGAGGGAGGTAGGTTCAGATCACCCAGGGTTCTGGAAGGTGGGGTGAGCAGCTTGATGCTAGTCTCTGAATGGAATGGAAAGCCTCTGAAGAGCTTTAAGCAGGGAGACACGTGATGTACGTTTACAAAATATTGCTCTAACATGTGCAAAATGGAATGGCACAAAGGGAGAGGCAGAGAAATGAGTCCCAAGCTTAGGGAGAGATGCAGAGGGCTTGTATTAGATCATAGTCATGGAGAGGGGGAGATAAGGATGGATTCAGGATATGTTTTGAAGGTAGAATCAATAGGATTTGCTGATGCCTTTGAGGTAGGGAGAGAGGAAAGAATCAAGGATAGTGCCTAGATTATTAACTTGAGCTACCAGTAGTGCTATTTTGTGAGGGTGGAATCACAGAAGCCAAAAGAAGAAAGTGTTTCAAGGAGAAAACAGTGGCCACTATGTCAAATATTTCTGGCATGGAGAAGTAAGATAAGAATAGACAAGTCATGTCTGGGTTTGGGGAGATGGAGTCATTGTTGACCTCAACAAGAGCAGGTTTGGTAGCCTGGCAGGGATAAAAGCCCTAGTGCAGTGAACGGAGGAGACAGTGTAAGGAGAAGCATAGGGGCAGTGACTATAATCAACTCTTCCAAGAAGTTTGCTCCACAGGGGAGTGTGGGCATTTGGCAGGAGTTGGAAGGAATATGAGATTGAGCTTTTCCATTCTTTGTTTTAAGACAGAGATATTAAAGCATGCTTGGGTGATGATTGGGTTGAATCAATAGAGAAAGACCCATAATGCAGAAAAGGGAAGGGAAACTTACAGGAGTAGATTCTAGAGCATGAGAAAGTTGAGACGCAGGGCAAAAGCAGAGTTATCACCTTTGCTATAAACGGGGACCCTTTAGCCAAACTAACCTGACAGGAAACAATATCTGAAGTGCAGGCAGGTTGGGAGTTTAGATATGGGAAGAAAAGGGAGTTCTTTGTTTAGTGTCTGCTTCTATTTTCTTAGTGAAATATAAGATAAGGTCAAGGGTGGAAGGGCACAGGTGCATGAAATTGGAGGAGAGAGCAAAAATAAGAAACAGTTTTGAAGAGTGGAAAATTGTATAGAGCGTCTATTTGAGTGCCTATTTGAGATCTGTGGTCATATGGTATATGTTTCTTTAGTCTAGAAACATTCAGCTGTGAGAAGTGCAAGCCCAGAAAAAGTGAGAGCAGGGTTTATTGAGGTTGGGACTTAGCCTGGTTGGTGCTATAGAAGGAAGGAAGGAAGGGCTGGTGATTTAAGAGTGTTTACAAAGGAATGATTATAATCATAGATCACGAGCTCTTCACTAGGTAAGGAGGGAAGAAGAGCATGAATACGTTGACAAATTGTAGCTCCAGTGGATTGATCATCTTGATGAGGTTATAGAATTTTTTGAGTAAGAGTATTTAGGGGAAGTGAGCTACACATACAAGCCCTGGTAATCAGAAAACAGGGCACTTGAAATTGCGAGGTCAGAGAAAACCACAAGCTCAAGGGCATGATTATGGGGTGGATAAATGAGGTAGGATAAAGGAATAGATCATTGGAAGTGAGGAATGAAAAGGCAAGAGTGATGGATGGATTATCCACATGGCTATTGAAGTTGCAAAATATGAGGGCAAGAGTGGTAGTGGAACGGAAGACAGTGCTAAAGTCATCACTGAAGAAGGGCACACCCAGGAGTTGCTAGTTAATAATAAAAAAGAGGAGTAAGGGGATGCTTAAAGGACCTGGGGATTTTTGAAGGTGGGGAGAAAATGATCTTGAAGTAACAATGGGAAGCAAGGATTAGATGTGAGTGAGAGGGAAAAAAAAACACAGCCTTCACTAATGAGAGCCAGGATTCAGTAAGACAATAGGTGGAGACAGGGCTGCCCGCATCGTCCAACTTCAGAGGCACCATTGACCCAGGAGATGATGTGAATGGTACTTTTCTGAGTTGTGTGACACAGCCATGGTTCAAAGGGAAAATTTAGAGAAGTTGAGGGTACAGGGTCATTGTCCAATGACACAGTATGAGTGTCAGAGGGCCCAGTGGAAGGAGTGAGGGGGTCAGATCCATGGATATACAAATATGCCAGGAGGAAGAGAGGGCTCAGTGGGTTATGGATGGACTGGGAGGCTTGAGCTCCCCCTGCTTCGTAAATACTTCATTCACAGATTGACCTAGATTCTTAAACCACTTGTGCTGTTCAGTGTAATTTTCCCAGGCCTCTTTGTTGATAGAATTTAAAACCATGGGATTGGAGACACTTTATCTCCAGAACTCTATCTTCAGTCAGAAACAGCCTGAAATAATTGGAGCACAGGTGTTTTGGAGGCAGGCAATCTCTCCACAACAGCCACGTCAGGCAAATTTGTGTGATTTCTGGCCATTGCTGCTCTTCCACCTGCCTCTAGAAGTGTGTAAGAGAAGATCAGATAACTTGGATAAATGCCCAGCTGCCCGTGATGGGCACAGTTGTCCCCAACATTGTTTTCTTGACTATTTCTCCTGTTACCAGTCCCTGGGTCTTTCCATGTGAGCCCATTCTGAGCCTGTGTCCATGAGAAGAACTCACACAGTCTGTGACCCCAGTAAGTAGAGTAGTGCCTTTCCTTTCTTTCCAGAGGCAGTGACTGGTTTTGTTTGCCTGGAGTTTTTTTGAATCATTAGAGTCCTGATAAATGACATTTGCCTGCTTTGGAAACCCTTGCAAATGAGGTAGGTGTTGTTGATTGATAAGATATAAAGCCCAGTATCCAAAGTTCTTCATTATCTGGATCTCATGGTCCCATGTGCCTCACCCTTGGAAGCACTTACTTTTCACAGCTGTAATTCCACAATTATTTGTAAGTTTCTGTAAATGATACGGGTCTCTGAACACTGGACTGTAAGCTTCCTGATGGCAGAGACCATGCCTTCCCCACCCACTCATTACTATCCCCAACACGTGAGACTTTTGTGGATAACACTTGTCAATTACAGCAATAAGTGAATGTCTGCACTCCCCCTGCCTACGCTGTTGCCCACTCCGAGGCTTCTCCCACTCTCTCTTGCCTCCTAGCTGCCATCCAGGTCGGCCTCACTCAAGGGTTCCCTGGGCGCTGAACCACTCTCCACTGCCTTTGTCTGAGAATTAAGATCACACCTCGCTGCTAGATGTTTTGCTCTAGTCTTCCAAGAAGGTCGATTTTCTTTTTTAGAATCACTTCTAAAATCATGTGGTCTTTAACTTTGGGAACTCTTGCATCTGAGTGCTAATTCAGATTTAAGCCTAAGTAACCTCATCACCTCTCACCCCATGAATGTTGACAATGGAAGAAATATTTTGCTGCAGTTCTGGACTATAAAGCTGGGGAAGAAACTTAATTTTCTTTTTTTGCACAAATCAGAAAAACAGCTACTGTGCAGACTTCCCTTGTTGACTTCAGCAGATGAACTGGACTGCTAGTGTCAATTCAGATTTAAGAAATTATCTGAATCTTGGTTTGACTAGATTTGGGATCTACGTGCAATATTAACTAGGTCAGATAGCTTTTATATGTTCACATGTATACACAGGCTCTCCCCACCCTCCTCATCTTCCATTAGCTTTTGAACTTTGTAAACTGGCATTAAAGCATTACAACAATGTTTTGTTGCACCGCTTTTATAAACTTTTACAGTGCAATACGTGTTATTTTTCAGAGGCAGACCAAAGGTTAATTTCTCAAGGTTCTTGCTTTTGCTTTAACAGCATTCGATGGAGGATTTTTTATATACATTTGTAATAGATGAAAAAATAAACCAGATTGCAAATCTGTTTTTTTTTTTTTTTTTTGAAACAAACCATCTACAAGGTTTTTGGTCTAAGTTGTATAGGATAAATTAAGCTTAAATTGCATTCTATTAACCCAAATGCGTGTATTTCTGTAAGCATAGTTATGTTGAAATAAAGTTTTAAAAAGAAAAAAAAAGATCACAGCTAGCAAGTTCCCCATGCACATTCTGTCCACTCAAAGAAGACCTGTTAGTAGTGACATTCAGGCTGCAGTCAGTGAAAGAAATCCTATCCTGGGTTCAAATCTTCACCCTAGTATTTCACTACTATGAACTTGGGCAGAGGACTCACACTTTCTGAGTCTCATTTTTGTTGCTTGCAAAATGGTGATAATAGTATTACCTATTTCATACAGCTATTGGGATGACTAAATGAGACAGAGTTTAGAGTTATTTAATCCCATGACAGGGATGGAGCAAACTCCCAATGATTGACTTTTTTTTTCTCTCCTTTAAAAAAATGTTAACATGTTTATTGGAGTATAATTGCTTTACAATGGTGTGCTAGTTTCTGCTGTACAACAAAGTGAATCAACTATACATATACATATAGCCCCATATCTCCTCCCTCTTGCATCTCCCTCCCACCCTCCCTATCCCACCCCTCTAGGTGGCCACAAAGCACCAAGCTGATCTCCCTGTGTTATGTGGCTGCTTCCCAGTAGCTATTTTCCATTTGGTAGTGTATATAAGTCCATGCCATTCTCTCACTTCATCCCAGCTTACCCTTCACCCTCCCAGTGTCCTCAAGTCCATTCTCTATGTCTGCGTCTTTATTCCTGTCCTGCCCCTAGGTTCTTCATAAACTTTTTTTTTCAGATTCCATATATATATATGTGTTAGCACACAGTATTTGTTTTCTCTTTCTGACTTAACGTCACTCTGTATGACAGAATCTAGGTCTAACCACCTCACTACAAATAACTCAATTTCATTTCTTTTTATGTCTGAATAATATTCCATTGTATATATGTGCTACATCTTCTTTATCCATTCCTCTGTCGATGGACACTTTGGCTGCTTCTGTGTCCTGGCTATTGTGAATAGAGCTGCAATGAACATTGTAGTACATGACTCTTTCTGAAGTATGGTTTTCTCAGGGTATATGCCCACTAGTGAGATTGCTGGGTAGTATGGTAGCTCTATTTGCAGTTTTTTAAGGAACATCCATACTGTTGTCCATAGTGACTGTATCAATGTACATTCCCAACAACAGTGCAAGAGGGTTCCCTTTTCTCCACATCATCTCCAGCATATATTGTATGTAGATTTTTTGATGATGGCCATTCTCACCAGTGTGAGGTGATACCTCACTGTAGTTTTGATTTGCATTTCTCTAATGATTAGTGATGTTGAGCATCCTTTCGTGTCTTTGTTGGCCATCTTTGTATCTTCTTTGGAGAAATATCTATTTAGGTCTTATGCCCATTTTTGGATTGGGTTGTTGTTATTTTGATATTGAGCTGCATGTTTATTTTGGAGATTAATCCTTTGTCAGTTGCTTGGTTTGCAAATATTTTCTCCAATTCTGAGAGCTGTCTTTTCATCTTCTTTATGGTTTCTTTTGCTGTGCAAAAGCTGATAAGTTTCTTTAGGTCCCGTTTGTTTATTTTTGTTTTTATTTCCATTTCTCTAGGAGGGTGTCAAAAAGAATCTTGCTGTGATTTATGTCATAGAGTGTTCTGCCTATGTTTTCCTCTAAGAGTTTTATAGTGTCTGGCCTTACATTTAGGTCTTTAATCCATTTTGAGTTTATTTTTGTGTATGGCATTAGGAAGTGTTCTAATATCACTATTTGCATGTAGCTGTCCAGAATTCCCAGCACCACCTATTGAAGAGGCTGTCTTCTCTCCATTGCATATTCTTGTGTCATTTATCAAAAATAAGGTGACTGTAT
The DNA here is from genome assembly GCF_951394435.1 of Stenella coeruleoalba. NCBI lineage: Eukaryota > Metazoa > Chordata > Mammalia > Artiodactyla > Delphinidae > Stenella > Stenella coeruleoalba. The sequence goes on from NC_137154.1 coordinate 70,768,717, forward strand.
GTACGTGGGTTTATCTCTGGGCTTTCTATCCTGTTCCACTAACCTATATTTCTGTTTTTGTGCCAGTACCATACTGTCTTGATTACTGTAACTTGGTAGTATAGACTGAAGTCAGGGAGTCTGACTCCTCCAGCTCAGTTTTTCTTTCTCAAGATTGCTTTGGCTATTCGGGGTCCTTTGTGTTTCCATACAAATTTTGAAATTTTTTATTCTAATTCTTTGAAAATGCCCATTGGTAGTTTGATAGCAATTGCATTGAATCTGTAGATTACTTTGGGTAGTATAGTCATTTTCATGTTGATTCTTCCAGTCCAAGAACATGGTATATCTCTCCATCTCTTTGTATCATCTTTAATTTCTTTCATCAGTGTCTTATAGTTTTCTGCATACAGGTCTTTTGTCTCCTTAGGAAGGTTTATTCCTAGGTATATTATTCTTTTGGGGAGTGTTTCCTTAATTTCTCTTTCATATTTTCATCATTAGTGTATAGGAATGCAAGAGATTTCTGTGCATTAATTTTGTATCCCGCTACTTTACTACATTCATTGATTAGCTCTAGTAGTTTTCTGGTAGCGTCTGTAGGATTCTCTATGTACAGTATCATGTCATCTGCAAACAGTGACAGCTTTTCTTCTTCTTTTCTGATTTGGATGCCTTTTATTTATTTTCCTTCTTTCATTGCTGTGGTTAAACTTCCAAAACTATGTTCAATAATAGTGGTGAGAGTGGGTAACCTTGTCTTGTTCCTAATCTTAGTGGAAATGGTTTCAGTTTTTCACCGTTGAGAACGACGTTGGCTGTGGGTTTGTCACATATGGCCTTTATTATGTTGAGGTAAGTTCCCTCTATGCGTACTTTCTGAGGGTTTTTGTCAAAAATGGGTGTTGAATTTCGTCAAAAGCTTTTTTCTTTTGCACAGCAAAGGAAACCATAAACAAGACCAAAAACAACCCTCAGAATGGGAGAAAATATTTGCAAATGAAGCAACTGACAAAGGATTAATCTCCAAAATTTATAAACAGCTCATGCAGCTCAATATCAAAAAAACAAACAACCCAATCCAAAAATGGGCAGGAGACCTAAATAGACATTTCTCCAAAGAAGATATACAGACTGCCAACAAACACATGAAAGAATGCTCAACATCATTAATCATTAGAGAAATGCAAATCAAAACTACAATGAGATATCATCTCACACCAGTCAGAATGGCCATCATCAAAAAATCAAGAAACAATAAATGCTGGAAAGGGTGTGGAGAAAAGGGAACACTCTTGCACTGCTGGTGGGAATGTGAATTGGTACAGCCACTATGGAGAACAGTATGGAGGTTCCTTAAAAAACTACAAATAGAACTACCATATGACCCAGCAATCCCACTACTGGGCATATACCCTGAGAAAACCATAATTCCAAAAGAGTCATGTACCAAAATGTTCATTGCAGCTCTATTTACAATAGCCCAGAGATGGAAACAACCTAGGTGTCCATCATCGGATGAATGGATACAGAAGATGTGGCACATATGTACAATGGAATATTACTCAGTCATAAAAAGAAACAAAATTGAGCTATTTGTAGTGAGGTGGATGGACCTAGAGTCTGTCCTACAGAGTGAAGTAAGTCAGAAAGAGAAAGACAAATACCGTATGCTAACACATATATATGGAATTTAAGAAAAAAATAAATGTCATGAAGAACCTAGGGGTAAGACAGGAATAAAGACACAGACCTACTAGAGAATGGACTTGAGGATATGGAGAGGGGGAAGGGTAAGCTGTGACAAAGCGAGAGAGTGACATGGACGTATATACACTACCAAACGTAAGGTAGATAGCTAGTGGGAAGCAGCCGCATGGCACAGGGATATTGGCTCGGTGCTTTGTGACTGCCTGGAGGGGTGGGATAGGGAGGGTGGGAGGGAGGGAGATGCAAGAGGGAAGAGATATGGGAACATATGTATATGTATAACTGATTCACTTCGTTATAAAGCAGAAATTAACACACCATTGTAAAGCAATTATACTCCAATAAAGATGTTAAAAAAAAAAGCTTTTTCTGCATCTATTGAGATGATCATATGGTTTTTCTCCTTCAGTTTGTTAATATGGTATATCACATTGATTGATTTGCATATATTGAAGAACCCTTGCATTCCTGGGATAAACCCCACTTGATCATGGTGTATGATCCTTTTAATGTCCTCTTGGATTCTGTTTGCCAGTGCTTTATTGAGGATTTTTGCATCTATGTTCATCAGTGGTATTGGCCTGTAGTTTTCTTTCTTTGTGACATCCTTGTCTGGTTTTGGTATCAAGGTGATGGTGGCCTTGTAGAATGAATTTGGGAGTGTTCCTCCCTCTGCTATATCTTGGAAGAGTTTGAGAAGGATAGGTATTAGTTCTTCTCTAAATGTTTGATAAAATTCGCCTGTGAAGCCATCTGGTCCTGTGCTTTTGCTTGTTGGAAGAATTTTAATCACAGTTTCAATATCAGTGCTTGTGATTGGTCTGTTTATATTTTCTATTTCTTCCTGGTTCAGTCTTGGAAGGTTGCGCTTTTCTAAGAATGTGTCCATTTCTTCAAGGTTGTCTATTTTACTGGCATAGAGTTGCTTGTAGTAATCTCTCATGATCCTTTGTATTTCTGCAGTGTCAGTTGTTACTTCTCCTTTTTCATTTCTAATTCAGTTGATTTGAGTCTTCTCCCTTTTTGTTTTTGATGAGTCTGGCTAATGGTTTATCAATTTATTTTATCTTCTGAAAGAACCAGCTTTAGTTTTATTGATCTTGCTATTGTTTCCTTCATTTCTTTTTCATTTATTTCTGATCTGATCTTTATGATTTATTTCCTTCTGCTAACTTTGGGTTTTTTTGTTCTTCTTTGTCTAATTTCTTTAGGTGTAAGTTTAAGTTGTTTATTTGAACTTTTCTTCTTGTTTCTTGAGGTAGGATTGTATTTCTATAAACTTCCCTCATAGAACTGCTTTTGCTGCATCCATAGGTTTTAAGTCATTGTGTTTTCATTGTCATTTGTTTCTAGGTATTTTTTGAGATACTCTTTGATATCTTCAGTTATCTCTTGCTTATTATGTAGTGTATTGTTTAGTCTCCATTTTTTACAGATTTTTTTTCCTGTAATTGATATCTAGTCCCATAACTTTGTGGTTGGAAAAGATACTTGATCTGATTTCAATTTTCTTAAATTTACCAAGGCTTGATTTTTTTTTTTACATCTTTATTGGAGTATAATTGCTTTACAATGGTGTGTTAATTTCTGCTTTATAACAAAGTGAATCAGTTATACATATACCTATGTTTCCATATCTCTTCCCTCTTGTGTCTTCCTCCCTCCCACCCTCCCTATCCCACCCCTCTAGGTGGTCACAAAGCACCGAGCTGATCTCCCTGTGCTATGCGGCTACTTCCCACTAGCTATCTATTTTACATTTGGTAGTGTATATATGTCCATGCCACTCTCTTGCTTTGTCACAGCTTACCCTTCCCCCTCTCCATATCCTCAAGTCCGTTTTCTAGTAGGTCTGTGTCTTTATTCCTGTCTTACCCTTAGGTTCTTCATGACATTTTTTTTTCTTAAATTCCATATATATGTGTTAGCATACGGTATTTGTCTTTCTCTTTCTGACTTGCTTCACTCTGTAGGACAGACTCTAGGTCCATCCACCTCATTACAAATAGCTCAATTTTGTTTCTTTTTATGACTGAGTAATATTCCATTGTACATATGTGCCACATCTTCTGTATCCATTCATCCGATGATGGACACCTAGGTTGTTTCCATCTCTGGGCTATTGTAAATAGAGCTGCAATGAACATTTTGGTACATGACTCTTTTTGAATTATGATTTTCTCAGGCTGTATGCACCAAGGCTTGATTTTGAGCCAAGATATGATCTATCCTGGAGAATGTTCCATGAGCACTTGAGAAGAAAGTGTATTCTGTTGTTTTTGGGTGGAATGTCTTATAAATATCAGTTAAGTCCATCTTGTTTAATGTGTCATTTAAAGTTTGTCTTTCCTTGTTTATTTTCATTTTGGATGATCTGTCCATTGGTGAAAGTGGGGTGTTAAAGTCCCCTACTATGAATGTGTTATTGTCGATTTCCCCTTTTATGGCTACTAGCATTTGCCTTATGTATTGAGGTGCTCCTATGTTGGGTGCACAAATATTTTCAATTGTTATGTCTTCTTCTGGATTGATCCCTTGATCATTATGTAGTGTCCTTCTTTGTCTCTTGTAATAGTCTTTATTTTAAAGTCTATTTTGTCTGATATGAAAATTGATATTCCAGCTTTCTTTTGATTTCCATTTGCATGGAATATCTTTCTCCATCCCCTCACTTTCAGTCTGTATGTGTCCCTAGGTCTGAAGTGGGTCTCTTGTAGACAGCATGTATACGGGTCTTGTTTTTGTGTCCATTCAGCCAGTCTATGTCTTTTGGTTGGACCATTTAATCCATTTACATTTATCATAATTATTGATATGTATGTTCCTATTACCATTTTCTTAATTGTTTTGGGTTTGTTATTGTAGGTCTTTTCCTTCTCTTGTGTTTCCTGCATAGAGAAGTTCCTTTAGCATTTGCTGTAAAGCTGGTTTGGTGGTGCTGGATTCTCTTAGCTTTTGCTTGTCTGTAAAGGTTTTAATTTCTCTGTCGAATCTGAATGAGATCCTTGCTCGGTAGAGTAATCTTGGCTGTAGCTTTTTCCCTTTCATCACTTTAAATATGTCCTGCTACTCCCTTCTGGCTTGTGGAGTTTTTGCTGCAAGATCAGCTGTTAACCTTATGGGGATTCCCTCGTATGTTATTTGTTATTTTTCCCTTGCTGCTTTTAATGTTTTTTCTTTGTGTTTAATTTTTGATCATTTGATTAATATGTGTCTTGGCATGTTTCTCCTTGGATTTATCCTGCATGGGACTTTCTGCACTTCCTGGACTTGATTAACTATTTCTTTCCCCATATTAGGGAAGTTTTCAACTATAATCTCTTCAAATATTTTCTCAGTCCCTTTCGTTTTCTCTTCTCCTTCTGGGACCTCTATAATTCAAATGTTGGTGCATTTAATGTTGTCCCAGAGGTCTCTGAGATTGTCCTCAATTCTTTTCATTCTCTTTCTTTATTCTGCTCTGCAGTAGTTATTTCCACTATTTTATCTTCCAGGTCACTTATCCGTTCTTCTGCCTCAGCTATTCTGCTATTGATTCCTTCTAGAGAATTTTAAATTTCATTTATTATGCTGTTCATCATTGTTTGTCTTCTCTTTAGTTCTTCTATGTCCTTGTTAAACATTTTTTGTGTTCTCTCCATTCTATTTCCAAGATTTTGGATCATCTTTACTATCATTACTCTGAATTCTTTTTCAGGTAGACTGCCTATTTCCTCTTCATTTGTTTGGTCTGGTGGGTTTTTACCTTCCTCCTTCATCTGCTCTGTGTTTCTCTGTCTTCTCATTTTGCTTAACTTACTGTGTTTGGAGTCTCCTTTTTGCAGGCTGCAGGTTCGTAGTTCCCGTTGTTTTTGGTGTCTGCCCCCAGTGGCTAAGGTTGGTTCAGTGGGTTGTGTAGGCTTCCTGGTGGAGGGTACTAGTGCCTGTGTTCTGGTGGATGAGGCTGGATCTTGTCTTTCTGGTACACAGGACCATGTCTGGTGGTGTGTTTTAGGGTATCTGTGACCTTATTATGATTTTAGGTAATGTCTTTACTAATGGGTGGTTTTGTGTTCCTGTCTTGCTAGTCATTTGGCATAGGGTATCCAGCACTGTAGCTTGCTGATTGTTAAGTGGAGCTGGGTCTTAGTGTTGAGATGGAGATCTCTGGGAGAGCTTTTGCCATTTGATATTACATGGAGCTGGGATGTCTCTGTTGGACCAAAGTCCTGAACTCGTCTTTCCCACCTCAGAGACACAGGCCTGACACCCAGCCAGAGCACCAAGACCCTGTCAGCCACATAGCTCAGAAGAAAAGGGAGAAAAAAGAAAGAAAGAAGAAAGAAATAAAATAAAGTTATTAAAATAAAAAATAATTATTAAACATAAAAAATTAATAAGTAATTTAAAAAAAAGAAAAGAAAGAAGAGAGCAACCAAACCAAAAAACAAATCCACCAATGAGAACAAGTGCTAAAAACTATATGAAAGATAAGACCAAAAAACAAAATGGACAGACAGAACCCTGGGACAAATGGTAAAAGCAAATCTATACCTACAAAATCACACAAAGAAGCATACACATACACACTCACAAAAAGAAAAAAAGGGAAAAAATGTATATATTGTTGTTCCCAAAGTCCACCACTTCAATTTTGGGATGATTTGCTGTGTATTCAGGTATTACACAGATGCAGAGTACATCAAGTTAATTGTGGAGATTTAATCTCCTGCTCTTGACGTTGCTGAGAGAAATTTCCCCCTCTCTTCTTTGTTCTCAGAGCTCCCGGGGTTCAGCTTTGGATTTGGACTCGCCTCTGTGTGTAGGTCGTCTGAGGGCGTCTGTTCTTCACTCAGACAGGACGGGGTTAAAGGAGCAGCTGATTCGGGGGCTCTGGCTCACTCAGGCCAGGGGGAGGGAGGGGTACGGATGTGGGGGTGAGCCTGCGGTGGCAGAGGCCGATGTGACGTTGCACCAACCTGAGGCGCGCCGTGCGTTCTCCCGGGGAAGTTGTCCCTCGATCACGGGACCCTGGCAGTGGTGGGCTGCACAGGCTCCCGGGAGGGACCGTGTGGAGAGTGACCTGTGCTTGCACACAGGCTTCTTGGTGGCGGCAGCAGCAACCTTAGCGTCTCATGCCCGTCTCTGGGGTCCGAGCTGATAGCCGCGGCTCGCGCCCATCTCTGGAGCTTGTTTAGGTGGCGTTCTGAATCCCCTCTCCTTGCGCGCTAGGAAACAAAGAGTCAAAAAAAGTCTCTTGCCTCTTTGGCAGCTCCAGACTTTTTCCCCGACTCCCTCCCGGCTAGCTGTGGTGCAGTACCCCCCTTCAAGCTGTGTTCACGCCGCCAACCCCAGTCCTCTCCCTGGGATCTGACCTCCGAAATCCGACCCTCACCTCCCAGCCCCCGCCCGCCCCGGCGGGTGAGCACACAAGCCTCTAGGGCTGGTGAGTGCTGGTCGGCACTGATCCTCTGTGTGGGAATCTCTTCGCTTTGCCCTCCGGACCCCTGTTGCTGTGCTCTCCTCCGCGGCGCAGAAGCTTTCCCCCGCCAATCCCCGTCTCCACCAGTGAAGGGGCTTCCTAGCGTGTGGAAACTTTTCCTCCTTCATAGCTCCCTCCCAGTGGTGAAGGTCCTGTCCCTATACTTTTGTCCCTGTTTTTTCTTTTGCCCTACCCAGGTACATGGGGAGTTTCTTGCCTTTTGGGAAGTCTGAGGTCTTCTGCTAGCGTTCAGTAGGTGTTCTTTATGAGTTGTTCCATATGTAGATGTATTTCTGATGTATTTGTGGGGAGGAAGGTGATCTCCATGTCTTACTCTTCTGCCATCTTGAAGGTCTCTCCCCCAATAGTTTGTTAAATTAAATGAAAACAAATAAAATAAAACAAAGCGAATGATTTTCCAAAAATCATTTAAGTCTTGCATCTTAATCTTCTGGATCAAATAGTGAACCCAAAAGATTATAAATCAAGAAAAAAAGAATATTATTTTCTACTTCCCTCTCCCCCCACCCCCAAATACATAATTAAAACTTTAATGTCCCACTATTTGGAAGAAACAGTTTTTCCAGGAAATTTCCATTCTGCAATGTCCATCCAGCTTAGCTATTTCCCCCTCACCAAATCTTTCTTCCTTTTGGGTTGATTAACAGAACCTGTCAGTTTTACCCGGGATCTTCAGAAACTCTATCTGCTCTCATCTGGCTGGAGGCCTCCTGGTGCTCTTAGCATTTTGGTAATCCCAGAGCAATCTACCTTTCCTCTGTTAGCTCTCATAGGAAAGCCTCAATTTCTCCTTGTGAAAAGCAAATGCTTTTCAACATAACTGGAGTGGAGTCTGAAAACATAACAGTGGCTAAGTTGGTGTGTGAATTATGCAGATCTTACTGTTGAGATTTTCCTGGGAGAGCATGTTTCCTTTCTCAGGATTCCTCCTGGTACATCATGAATTCCTTACAGTGTGAAACTAGAAACAGGGAGAGCTAAGGAAGCGATGAGAATGAGGGAACAGAAGCACTTAGTGCAGTGGTGTGCTGGCAGACGCTTAATAACCACTGTGGAAGAGTGGGGAGGTGGATCTGTAGTGTTTGCTCACTGTGGTTGATTTTGAGCAGCTCCAGCAATCCCCTGCACGGCCATGGTCACTCTCCCACCAGCTCAGGCAGGAGGTTTTCACAGGGCTGTGTGAAAGGTGCAGGAACTGAGGCTCAGATGCATTAAGTAACTTGCTCCTAGTCACTAGTTGGCAGTGGGGCCAGGATTTGGATCCAGGCCTGTATGATTGCATACTTTTGGTCCTTAACTCCTAGGCATGTGGATAAAATAAAAGAAAAGAAAAAAGAAGGAAAGTAAACAGGAAAAGAAGCAGTAAGGGGCAGCTTCAGGCTAAGGCTGAGTATAGCAGTTTGCTAGAATGGCACCAGAAAACTGTGGCCAGTAGGTCAAACCTGGCCCAAAGACATGTTTTTGAATTGCCCGATGATTTTTAACATCATCAAAGAGTTGTTAAATAAATAAATAAGAACATGTGGAAAAAAACCAAATACGCCCATAAAGCCTAAAATATTTACTCTCTGGCCCTTTACCCCTGTGCTGGGCCTGATATGACTCCTGGGACTCACTAGCCTGAGATCAGCCATAGAAGAGAAGGAAAGAGAAGGGAGACCAACCTTTGGTAAAAATCTCCTATTGCCACCAGCATGTGACATGGATGATCTAATTTAACTGAAAGCGACTATAAGACATGGCTTGTGCTTACTGTCCCCATTTTAGCCAGAGGGAAAAATGAGACTCAAAGATGAGTTTGCTTGTCTAAATTCAAAGCTGGGAAGTGGCAGAGCTCAGACTGGGATTTAGGTCTCTCAGGCTCTAAACCCTCACCCTGCACTGCAGGGAGCCTCTTCCCCTAGGATTCAGCCTCCAGATTTTGTGCTCCTGAGCCACGAACCATGGCTAGCAGGGAAAGAGGATGTACACCCTGTGGACAAGTATGTGGCCACATAATCCCTACAATAATCTTAGGAACAAAGGGGATGTTAGGGGCACAGAAGAGGAAGTGATTAGTTCTGTTAGTGAGCTGGGCTCCAGGCCTCGCAGAAGAGGTGACAATGAGCTGGTCCTGAAATGAAGGACATTCCCTGCAAGGGACAGTATGAATAATCTCAGGGAAGTATGAGAGAGTGGGTACTTTGGGAACTGGTAAGTTGTTCTCTGTGTTTGCAGCAAACGGTTTACAGTGGCGAGATGGCAGGTCACTCCCCTGGACAGGTAGGTGGAACTAGATTAGGATGTTCTGAACCCAATATCCCGACACCTTCAGTTGTTAGGGGCAAAGGTCATTAAGTAGACAGGAAAAAGTGGAAAGCAGTATAAGTTATTTGGAATGAAATGAGAATACATATGTGACATGTACATTAGACAGGTGATGACACTCAGGATGTCTTACAATGAGTAAGATCTGCCACTAACAACCATAACTCAGCATTAACTTAAACTATTTTGTATAAAGTATTTAATTAACCAGGACCTCTCATATAACTGAAATTAATCCTCAATTAATTAACATTAATCCCATTGGAGAGCTCTCTCTCTCTAACTCCCTCTCTCCCTCTCTCCCTCTCTCTCCCTCTCTCCTTCTCTCTGCCACAGGACTACACAGCAAAAATGCAAGCATCTGCAAACCAGGAAGAAGGTCTCCACAGAACTGGACCATGTTAGCACCCTGATCTTGGACTACCCAATCACCAGAACTGTGAGAAAATAAATTTCTATTGTTTAAGCCACCTAGTCTATGGTATTCGTTATGGCAGCCTGAGAAGACTAAGACAACCTGCTAGAGAAAGATGGAAACTAACAGAATGATGGAAGATGGAATACACTTTGAGTATTGAAACCAGAGAGATTTAAACCAAGAAATTAACTATACAAGTGTTAGAAAAACTGAAAAGCCTGCAGGGGACAGTAAGGCAACTCAGAGATTAA